>NC_083457.1:28380429-29630429 GCF_023558535.2 Drosophila nasuta | reverse complement strand
CATTATCAGCGCAGTTACCAGAAGATCATTGACAACATTAAGCAAGTGTTGGTGCAGCTAGAGGATAAACATGAGGAGCACTTGCCGTTGGCTCAACCACTACTCACATTGCTAACCACATTGGATAGCACTACAGTGCCGTCAGCCACTGAGGTAGAGCCCATTGAGCTGACTAATGTGGATGCCGAGCTTGCAAACATTGCCCATGCAGTGCTCTTGGCGCTGCAGAAGATCTACAAGGAACATGGCCAACAGCCTGACAAGGAAAACGAATCGGAAAATGGCACCGAACTGAAGGAGCAGCATCTGAAGCAGCATTTGACTGGCCAACTGGATGCGGATTGGGAACTGCTGAGTATGCCACGCACTCTCCAAAAGCTCTCGAATGTGCTGCTGGTGCTGAAGCATGCCGATCCCAGCGAGGAGAAGCTGCTTTGTTTGCGCCGCGCTGTGGCATTGTTGCCCGTACTGGAGCAGTATCAATTACTGGCTGATTACATGCTGTTACAGCAGCTCGGCACCCACAAAATCTCCGCCAAGATGCTGTCCATTATGCTGACCGCATTCGTTGAGATTGGCAGCAAGGGTTTCTGTGTGCCACCGGATCTAATGCAGGACGAGGAAGGTCAAGCCAAACAGGAGTCAAAGAATGGCGAAGGCTTTGGTCTGGAAGATGGCACTGGCGAGAACGATGCATCCGATAAGATTGAGTCCGAGGATCAACTGGACGATGCAAAACGGCCAGAGGATCGCAAGGATGAGGGCGACAAAGAAGAGCCCGACTGCAAGGAGGAGAAGGGTATCGATATGAGCGAAGACTTTGACGCCAAAATGCAGGACGTGGACAAACCAGAAGAGGATGATAGTGGTGAGTCCGAAGAGGAGGACGAGCTCAACAAAGAGATGGGTGAAACAGAAGATGGTGCCGAGAAGTTGGACGAACAGATCTGGGGCGATGACGAGGAGAAACCTGAAGAGGAAGAAGAGGAACCTGACATGAATGAAGAGGATCAGGGTAAAGGCACTAAAGATGAGAAGGATGAGCACAACGATCTGGACACCAAAAACGATGCGGCCAAAGAGGATGGCAAGGACGAGCATGAGAAGGATGGATTGGATGCCACAAACGAACCAAGTGGTGAAGATAAACGCAAAGAGCAAGCCAAGGATATTGATGACATGAAGGAACCAGAGCTTGATGAAGAACAAACGAATGCCATGCACAATGAATTGGAAGAGCCGCCAGAACCTGAAGAAATGGATCTGGGCGATATGAACAATGTGGACGAGGGTCATGACAATGAAGACGAACAGGCGAACGACGAGAATCCATTTGATATTGATGCAATGAAGGAGAACATGCAGCCAGCCGAAGAGGCAGAGGAAGATGCAGTGGAGGAAGAGACCAAAGAAGATCAGCCACAATCTGATGACAGCGACTCGGAGGCAGAGGAAACATCCACCGAAAAGGACAAAACGCAAAATGGCAAAGACGAAGCAGAAGATGAAGACGCCGCTGCTGAAGAAGAGAAAGAAAACGAGGAGCCAGAAACTCAAACTCGCGGCGAGCTCGATACGGAGGAAGAAGAGAAGCCAGATGAAGCACCTGCTGAGCCAGAAACTCGCGAAGAGAAACCGGAGGAGCACACGCAGTCAAAGGACAAGTCTAGCAAAGAGGAAAATGTTCAATCTGTTCCGGATACGGAGCAAAACAGCTCAGCGGATCATGTGCAGCAGCAGCAGGAAGAAGATGTTAAGCAGGAGCAGAAGATGGACGAGCAGGAAACTGGCGAAGAGAAGGATGGCGTTGGACAGGCTGAAAATGATGTAAGTTTTAATAGTATTTATTTGCACATATGAAAGGTAACCAATTCAAACTGTAATTACCTAAATTTTAGACAAACGATGGAGGTCACCAAGGAGTGGCTGAGACCAAGGAAACTGTTTCCCAGGAGGATCGAAAGAATGAAAAGGAAACTCAGGAGAAGCGTAAACAAGGACGCACTAATGAAGAACGCTCACTAGGTAATTAGTCAATGAATATATTCTTAATTACACAAATCTCTAATCTCTTTTTTCCATACAGGTGAAGCTGAGCAAAACAAACTCAAGCAGCTGAAAACGATTGATCAACTGAAGGAGTCCAAGCAGAACGAGGGCGAAAAAGAGGATCAAGCGGAACAGGATGCAGAGGCCGAGGAATATCAGCATGTGAAGGAACCGAAGAACAGCGATAAAACCACATTGGACAATGCAACAGAGGAGCAATCCAAGCAAATCAAACACCAAGAGGATGAGGAGCAGAAGGATGACGAAAATGCAGATGCCGAAAACGCTGATCAGCTTATGGAAGAGGATGAGCCTGCAGTTAATCCAGAAGAAGACCCACAACTTGAACAACTGAGTTCTGAAAAGACAGATCAGAAGTCGGACAAACCTTCCAAGACGGAACAATCAAAGGAACGCCTCGAAACACCACCCGAGCAAATGGAAATCGAGGGTGAAGTGGTACCTACAATGACAGTGCCACGGAGTGCCGAGACCACAGCGCACAGCAACACTGAGCTTCTGCTGGATAAGAGCACAAATGCACAGGATCTGAGCACAGCCGAACAAATCGAGCTGCGTCAAATGTATCAACAACAGTTAACCAATGCTAGTGCCACCCTGCCGCAGCACGAGGATTACGAGAGTTGGTCGAGTATATCGAATCGCATGACCCAGAACGCTCGCGAGCTGTGCGAACAATTGCGTCTTATCTTGGAGCCAACGAAATGCACACGACTCAAGGGCGATTATCGAACGGGACGTCGCATTAATATGAAGAAGATTATACCGTATATTGCATCACAATTCCGCAAAGACAAGATCTGGTTACGTCGCACGAAGCCGGCACAGCGCGACTATAAGATTACCATTGCCATTGACGATTCAAAGTCGATGCATCACAACAATTCCAAGACACTCACACTAGAGGCTATCTCATTGGTGTCACAAGCACTGACGCTGCTCGAAAGTGGTCGGCTAAGCATCATTTCCTTTGGAGAAGCGCCCAAAATCATTCTGAATCACACCGAACAGTTTGATGGACCGCGTTTGGTGAGTGCCCTCAATTTTGATCAGGATAAAACGAAGATAGCTGGTCTACTCGATTTTATACGCACCGTCAACATCGAGGAGAGCGGGCTTGGTGGCGATAACGGTCTATTTGAGAATCTTCTGCTCGTACTGAGCGACGGGCGCAACATATTTAGCGAGGGTAACCAAAAAGTGAAAAACGCCATCAAATTGGCTCGCTTGCAACGTATCTTCCTCGTCTACATAATCATCGATAATCCAGATAATAAGGTATGTATAGAATCTCTAAGTTCAATTGGAGGCGATTTTAATCGTGTGCTATTTTTCAGAATTCCATTCTTGATATACAACACGTGGAAGTGAACAAGGATGGTTCGGTTAATATTAACTCATATCTAGACAGTTTTCCTTTTCCATACTACGTGATTGTGCGGGACCTAAACCAATTGCCTCTTGTCCTAAGCGAGGCCATGAGACAATGGTTCGAATTAGTCAATAGTGAATTGTAATTTAGTTCTTATATTTAATGATGATACAGTTGAGTCCTATATCCTATTCCGACCAGCTTGTACACTCTACTTTAAGTTAAAAGTGAAGTAATATTTCAATTGATTTTTTTATATTTTATTGCACACACTTGAAGAATAACTTTTTAAGTCGATAGTTTTATTTTTGACTGGCAAGTTGTGACTTCATTTTGTGACTTTATTATCCTGCGTACCTTGGACGTACATAGTCGTTAATGTTTCATTGAAACTTTGTACATTGTATATAAATATATATATATATGTATATAGTATATATGGTTGTCTTATTTACACTTACAATGCATTTGGAATTGTTCTGTAAGATATCATGTTCTTTTTTTGGATATATCGCTAGTGCAGCACAACGTGAAGTTCAAAAGGATACTCCCTTGAGTTCAAGGCTTGTCTGAAGAGCTGTGAGTGTTGCCAAGACACCCCACCACTTAATTTGGCCACAATTTGGAATTGATTTGAGTTTTCAATATTTTTGTTTCCGTTACTTGTTTCAATGCTAACATCAATTTTCCCTTCGCCAAAGGTTTTTGTCTCAAAAATCAAATTGTATTGTTTTACTTTCAGATTTGATTTACTCAAATCGAATTTCCATATTATTTCAGCGCTGTCCGTATCCTCTGTAAATATATTTGGTTATAATTATTATATGGATAAGAGAGTAATCTAAGTGCAAATCTACCTAATCTGGCCAAATATGTGACCTTCCAATCGTGTTCCACTTTGCGAAATATGTTCTTTGAGGCGAATTGCGCACTCTGCCAAGTCTTGTAAGTTTCGAGTATATTCACCCTACTTCCATCTAAAAAAAAGAAAGTGATCGGTCATAAACTGCGATTAGATTAGATACACTTGGTAATTATTGCGCCGCAAACCTTTGATAAATCGTTCGTATGTATCACTGGAACAACTGTAGCGTAAATTAAATTGACGCTTTTCCACTTCGTTGTCGTTGGGGGTAAATACAAAAATCTGCAATTAAATAAATGCACAAATCGTCTCTCGTCATATAGACAATATCAATTAACAAACAGTGTGACTCACATTGCTGAATGAGTTTTCGCCACGCGACTGTCGCCACGTCAAACTGCCAGAGCTCCTGCCTTTCAGCTCGTTCTCAGTCGGCGTGCTGCGCAATTTCAAGAATTATAGAATAAAAACATTTTAACAATAAATTAGTACACTGTTTTCAAATGCTTACCGCTCCAGGGTCATCTCAATGACCTCGAATAAATTCCGCTGACTTAGGAATTTTTTGCGTTCGTCACTCACAAATTGCTGGCGTTTTCCTCGAATGCCATTCAATGCATCGATAAGCTCTTTTTCCGAGCACAGCTTGCGTATTTGCAGGATTTGCTTATGATTATTAGTGTAGCGCCAAGTTACATCCTGGGCATCGTCCCGTGAGTAGGCAAAAACATAATCGATATTACGTTTCCAGCCATGCTGATACATTAGCGGCGAGTCCACCACATTGTCCGATGGGTCAACGTGAAGCCAACGCAATTGCGTCTCCGAATAGACCTCGGTCCACACGTGATCGAAGTGCGAGTGCACTAGACGGGCATCGTAGTCCAGGCATCGACAGAGGAATGTGAAACAATTGGCAAATTCACCGCAGCGTCCCTTGCGAGTCACCAAAAGCTGCGATATGTCGTTGTAGCGATAGAACTTTGTCTCCTGACCACAGCAAACAGTAATCTCCACGCGCACATCACCTTCGGTTTGGGTGCGACGCAATTTGCCGTCCTCACTGCCACATACCTTACACGGTATTGTGTTGACCCACTCGAAGAATTCGGTTTTGAACCAATTGACCAGCTCCACCAGCAACAGATCTCGAAAACAAGGTTCCTTCTCCTGACACTGACCAGACGCAATCATTTCTTGCATACCAACGAGCTTCTCGTTGGCATTGGAGGTCAGTGTATCGACGGGAATCAGGCTGAGGCCGCTGGCCAGCAGCGCCTTATCCTCATACTGCATAACTGCATCGCTATACAGCTCCAAGGATTGCAGAAATCGGTTGGCAGTGCGCTGGTAGAGGAATTCCGTATTAGCGTCCAATTTGATATTTTATAGAATGTACCTACCAGGACCCGTGGAAACCGTATGCGTTGCTGATAGGGTACTGAAGGTTTTATGAACAAAGGCGTTGCACATATACCTGGCATTTCTGGCTGTGTTGTTGACACGGGTTTCGCATGATTATTAAGTGGGCCTTCACAATGGAAAGTGAATAAATTACAATTGCATATATAAAATCCAGTTTTACTTACTCTTTGGCGCTGCGCCGTTAAGCCACGCCTCCCGCCGCTTACGCAGTTCGTCCCGGTACTTTTGTATATGTTGCAGCGGTACCTCGCTGGGCAATGTGTATTCATTGGAGGCTGCCGTGCGTTTGAATCCAATTGCGGCTAGCAGTCGTTCGCTACCCGACAGCGACAGAAGTTTCTCCTTGATCGCTTTGTTCTCTAGTCGAATCGTGCGAAACTTAAGGTTATTTGGCTGGCTCAGTACATTTTCCAACAGCACTAGCAGAATGCGCGCCGCTTCGAGATACTGCTGCTGCTGTTGTTCCGTGGATGTCGATGATCGCGGCTCAATCAACGCCACACATTCAAGATTTATGTCAACCATATTATTAACAACAAATGTACAAATTCACAATGCCGCTTTGTCTTGTGGGTGGATGTATGTAGGTGATATGGTTTTGGTGTAAGACTAGAGATGAGCGATGTTTGTTAGCTTATATCGGAAGCCAAAGTAAATAACTCTTAATTATATGGTAAAACACTAATAATTGCACAAGTTATGATGAATAATTAAAAACAAACGGCGTTTTGTTCGGTGGCTTGAGCAGCTGTTTCACACTAGCTGTCTTATCTGTTATCGATCAATGATTAATTTTTAGAAGAGTGGCAACGTCATCTTGTTAATGCTGTTGTGATTTTAATTTTCGTATTTGTTGGAAAGAAATTATTTTTTGACAAATGTCTGTTATGTCCAATGAGAACCCATGGATGTTACAAAAAAAAAAGTTCTTGGAAGGGTCTAGATTTTTGGAAAAGGACGAAAATAATTTGTGTTTGAAATGATGCGCCTATTTACACGCATTTGGGAAATATACCAACGAACACCACAAAGTGTAACCAGGTGGCATTTTTACATTTTGGTATATTTCCCTATTAAAACCGATATATTACCAATTTCGCTTACGCTTACTTTAAATAAAGCCATATTTATAACACACAAAATAGTTACTAATAATATGTTTAGTTATAAAGAATTCAATAATTTGTAACACCGATATTTCCCGTTGCAAATCGATATGTACAAAAATTTAAAAAACATCGATAGTGCCATCGATTTATCTCTATCTCTACTAGTCAAAATTCAACCACTTTTGAAATAAGTAGGCGTCGGTTCAATTGTGAAGCGTCAGTCATTGTGCAAAGTTTGCGCAGCGGTAAATTCAGAGAATCTGAAAAAACTTCATTCGTCTCTTATATTTCCTTAAAAGGTAATAATTGAGTCTTTCTTTGTGCGTGTGCGTTGTACGCGGCTTTCAAGTCTGGGTATAGCAATAGCACTTCGTAGTTGTTGCAGTCAGTAGTCAGTAGTCAGTAGTCAGCAGACAGCAGTCAGTAGTTAGCGGTTGTCTGAGTTTTGTGGATTTGTCGATTTAAGTGTACATATTCGGCGTGTCTTTTTTCTCCAATTGCAGTACCTCAAATCAATCTACAGCATCATGTGTGACGAAGAAGTTGCCGCTTTGGTTGTCGATAACGGTTCCGGCATGTGCAAAGCCGGCTTCGCCGGTGATGATGCACCACGCGCCGTATTTCCATCAATTGTTGGTCGTCCTCGTCATCAGGGCGTGATGGTTGGCATGGGTCAGAAGGACTCGTATGTCGGCGATGAGGCACAGTCCAAGCGTGGTATCCTGACGCTGAAATACCCTATTGAGCACGGCATTGTGACCAACTGGGATGATATGGAGAAGATCTGGCATCACACTTTCTATAACGAGCTGCGTGTGGCTCCCGAGGAACATCCCGTCCTGTTGACCGAGGCCCCCTTGAATCCCAAAGCCAACCGTGAGAAGATGACTCAAATCATGTTCGAAACTTTCAACACACCAGCCATGTACGTGGCCATTCAGGCTGTGCTTTCACTGTACGCCTCTGGTCGTACCACTGGTATTGTTTTGGACTCTGGTGATGGTGTCACTCACACTGTGCCCATCTATGAGGGTTATGCCTTGCCACACGCTATCTTGCGTTTGGATTTGGCTGGTCGTGATTTGACCGACTATTTGATGAAGATCTTGACCGAGCGTGGCTACTCATTCACCACCACAGCCGAGCGTGAAATTGTGCGTGACATCAAGGAGAAACTGTGCTATGTGGCACTCGACTTTGAGCAAGAGATGGCAACCGCTGCCTCCAGCTCATCGCTGGAGAAATCGTACGAGTTGCCCGATGGACAGGTCATTACCATTGGCAACGAACGTTTCCGTTGCCCCGAGTCGCTGTTCCAGCCTTCGTTCCTGGGCATGGAGGCCTGTGGCATTCACGAGACCACCTACAATTCGATCATGAAGTGTGATGTCGATATCCGTAAGGATTTGTATGCCAACACTGTGCTGTCTGGTGGCACCACCATGTACCCGGGCATCGCTGATCGTATGCAGAAGGAGATCACAGCCTTGGCTCCGTCCACCATGAAGATCAAGATTGTGGCACCACCAGAGCGCAAGTACTCCGTATGGATCGGTGGCTCCATTTTGGCCTCGCTCTCCACGTTCCAACAGATGTGGATCTCGAAGCAGGAATACGATGAGTCCGGCCCATCTATTGTTCATCGCAAATGTTTCTAAGCAGCCGCTGACGTTGGGCGTGGTCTTGTCTGTGTTACGCCTCACCCCCGAAGAAAAAACCATCCATTGTTTCGCCCTTCGCTTTAGAATGGAGGGAGATGCAGACAACAAAGACAAAAAGACGGGGTTAGAGGCATCGATACATGCAATGGCGGCGCAACAACCACAAAAACAACAAAGAGACAAAACAAAGATAAACTACATTTTTTTTTGTAACATTTTTATACGAAAAGAAACATACCATTTACCATATACTACATACATCTTACACATAAGCAATTAGCCAGTTTTGTGTTCTATCGAAATTCACGAGTTCATACGCACATTGGTAATATTTAATATTTATATTCGGCATTAATCATTCCTACCCAAAACATTCCTACATACATATTGTAGTACACATTACCATAAAATGAAATGAAAAAAAGATAAAAAGTATTTGTAACCGCTTGAAACCAATAAAAAGCGATGAAGAACTGAAAAAAATCAACTAGTTTTCTTATGAATATCAATCGAGATACGAATGAATCATGGTGATGACGATACAATGGTCAATGGGGGCGATAAGATGTTGCTTACTAATCTTTTAAGAAAAAAACCAAATATGTTTTGATTTTCAACAAAATACAAATAAGGGGAAATCACATTCACATTCGCAGGAAGTCGAATGATAAACAATGTCATTTTATTTTCATTGTTTTTGTTTTGTTTAACTGCGATTTCTGGTGCAGCACACATGGGGGACATATTTCGGGTGTGCATCATGTACATATGTATGTATGTACTTGGCTTATCAGTGAACGTGTCGGAAATCACCACGCCCCTTTTTAGCCGGCGTTTGCAAGTTGATCGATTGCTGTAAGCAGCAAGCACCCCAAAAACAGCTGTTGCCGCAGCCGCAGTCGAAGTCGCAGTCGAATACCTTATAAGGTAACATTATAGCCAATATCAGGCACAGCGACAGCCACAAACACAAGTGTGAGTGGCAGTGTGTATTTTAGTTTATGCCCGAATTAATCAGCGACTGTAAATAAATAAAAAATGGAAAACAATTGAGTGAGTGCGCCGCTCTGCTCGACTGACTCACCCACAAAATGTTTGGAAACGGAATCGTCATCAATTGACATTGTTTTTATTTTTGTTTTTGCTTTTGGTTTGTTGCCCACTTGCAGCCATTTAGGGTGGCACTCCCAATGTCATGGGGAAGAGCGCCGCATATCAGTCAGACGACGACAACAACAACGCCAATGACAATGACAGCAACAACAACAACGACAACTACAAACATACATTCAATCAGACAACATTTTAGGCAGGGCTATTCAATGCGTTTGTTTTTTGTTTTGATCGCAAAACTGAAAAACAAAAAAAGTAAAACTCGTATTGACCAAATTCAATCAACTTTTGACCACTTTCGGCTTCACACGCCCATATATGGATGCTTAGGGGCTTCCAGCTTCAAAGATCAAAAGCTATCGCCTTATATATATGGTATATATAAAAGACCTATATGTTCATTTGTGTATATATACATGCACATATAAATATGTATATGCTTTGCTTTATTATTATTATTATATCATCGAATTGTCAAATTTTTGCATATTATGTTGTTATTTTCTTAAATATTAGAGTTCATAAATGTATTAGAGTGTGTGGGGAGTGTGTTTTGTTTTAATAGAGTTTGTTATTGTTGATTGCATTCGTTAGACATGGTATAATTTGTTAAATTTAAATGCCTTTAAAAGAATAATCTAAATTTGTTTACAGACATATTTCATATGAATTTTTATCTAATTACAAATGCATAAATTTCCATTTTCTATTACTTTTATTATTATTCTTACAACGATTACAGTCACGTTGATTATTATTAGCAATTTGTGCAATTTCCAGTAGAGAAGCAAACGGATTCTAGTTAAGAAGAACAACCCATAATTATGACTAAGTTTAGCATTATAAAATCAGCCTTCAATTGGTATAGATGTACGTAGATGGGGTATATAATAATAAATTTGGGATTTATGTTAATAACAATATTGCACTTGATTAACAACAAACAAAAGACACTGAAATAAAAATAAATGAAATACTCACCAAATTAAAATTGATAAATAATCAAAACTTTGCGGAAAACGAATAATGACGAATTAATGCGGGTTTGATTTATAAATTACGATAATAAATTTTATTTTGATGTTTTTGTTCTAAATGTACATGGATTCGTGTGGGTGTGTGTATGTGGTTTTGTATGTATGTATGTATGTGTATGCTGTGTATATTTTTAAATATATATAATTTAATGGTTAAAAATTACAATTAAAATGTATAACATTAATAATATGGAGTTTACTTTATTGCATTGCATTAGTATTACTTTTTTTTTCTTTTTGCTAGCACTTCTTTTCTGGTATTTGTGTGTCGTTTTTGTTTCATTTTGCTTTGTTTTTTAAGAATACACGATAAAGATAAAGCATATATGTCGTTGATTATGTTGAGTGTGTTTTTTTCTTTTTGAATATATAAGGTAAGACACGTAATGTTTTAACTAAAAGCATAAATATGTATATGTATTTAAATATCGTTTATAAATGGCTATTAACTAAAATAAATGTATATATGTATGTATATATATTTGAAGATCCTATATAAACTGTGACTTTATGCGTTCTCATATATATGTATATTTATATATTATGATGTATATACATACTAGCATGTATATATGATTTAAATGATTCATCGCATTCCACTGAATTTACGATATAATAATGTATATTGAACGAAACAAAATAATGTTTTGCAATTTAAATATAAAAATAATCGGTACACTTGCACTTCTTATCATTGCAATTGTGTAAACAGAAATTTAATACATCCGATATACATATATGTATTTTGTTGTATGTGTATGCATTAAACGTTATTTATATAAACATAAATCATTTCCAAATTGTTGGCGATATACATGTATTTAAAGAAAACGGTTTGTAATTGAAATACAAAAAAATTATTACACATACGTTTTTGTCTCTCGTTTCTCCTTAGCACACTGCTTTAGACACTAAAATATGCTTGCTTAAACATTAATAACATTTAAGTAATTCCTATATTGATACCTAAACATACATTTAACCCATGCAGTTTAGGGATTTTGTTTTTTTCATTTGTTTTTTTTTTTTTGTGTTATTTTCTCTTTTGTATAATGCGGTAGAAAATCTGTGCAAAACTGAAGTAAGTAACTAAATAAGAATTGTCCGTGTTGGGATGATTGGCGCAGTCGTCGTTTATGCATTTGTTTTGACATAGTTGCCTTGCTCCACTTGGCCAGCTGCTGCAGCTCCTGGCGCCACCTTATTGCAGCTGCTGCGTTTGCCAGCGGGCGCATAAAGCATTTATCAGTAAGCCTGTGCTTCTTTGTAATCGCTCTGGTCGGATGTGTAGAAGTCCTCCAGCTTCCATTGCAGGGTCTCGAATGTGGGTCTGCGCATGGGATCCTTGTGCCAGCACTCCAGCATTATCTCATACAAACGCTGTTCACAGTTCGGTGGCATGGGCATGCGATATCCATGCTCCACCTGGGTTAATACTTCGGCGTTGGTCATGCCTGCAAATAGAGATGATTTAATGATTAGCAAAGTGATCGAAAGATCTAAAGTTGTTAACTAACTTACCGGGATAGGGTATACGTCCATAGGTGACCAGTTCGGTGAGTAGAATGCCAAAGCTCCACACATCTGATTTGATTGAGAATTTGCTGTAATTGGCCGCCTCTGGCGCAGTCCATTTAATGGGGAATCGGGCACCGACACGTGCCTCGTATTCATCTTCCTTGATTAGTCTGTGGAATACAAAGCATTTATAATGATATGCTTAAAGAAATTACAACTGATTAATCGTAACTAACCGTGCCAAACCGAAATCGGCAATCTTCACGATGTTGCCGTCTCCCACAAGTACGTTTCGAGCTGCCAAATCTCTGTGGATGTAATTCTGTGACTCCAAATATGCCATGCCAGCGGCTATTTGGGCAGCCATATCGATGAGCGTTTGCATTTTGATACTACGACCTTTGCCTGCAATTGCTATAAGATATTAAAAAACACATTTTCATAAGAAATTAGAATGACATGATGAAAGCTGGACGAGCGGGCGTTGTAATTATTTGATGTTTTATTTTTTGGTTTTTGGTTTTGCTTAATTTGATCAATGCAAGCGTTAGTCAAATTTATAAAGGTGTTTATTAGTCACATTATTTATTAGTCCTCAGCAACATACCTTGCAGATATTCCAAGAGGGAGCCGTGCTTCATTAGCTCCGTAATGATATAGATGGGCTCCTCAACGGTGCACACAGCATAAAGCTGAATGAGCTTTGTGTGACGCAGTTTCTTCATAATTTGAGCCTCGGCCAAAAAGTCCTTGGGATCCATTGTGCCTGGAATTAATAGAAAATGTTAATGAATTGTACAAAAGCTTGGATTAATCTTCGTCTTACCTGATTTCAGCGTTTTAATCGCCACGGGCGTTGTGTTGTTCCACAGTCCCTCCCAGACATCACCGAACTGTCCAGATCCCAATTTTCGTACGAATTTCAACGATGTTCTGTCGATTTCCCACTGATCGCGAGTTCGATGTGATAGGCCCTCGGTAACAGGTTTCTCAATCTGTGAGTTGTCGTTATTTAAACACAAAAAAAGTGTAGAAAAACTTAATTAGTTAGCGATCAAAACATTGTCGAATTTAAAAGCTTTAACTGGTAAACTTTCTGTATGTGTTTTTTAGGCTCGTTTCGATGAATGTGCCAATTGTTTAATGGATTTTTGTAGCATACATTTAGGCATTATGTACAAATTGATTCAGTGTTGCTGTTGCGGCTTGGTTGTGTGTTTGGTTGTTAGATTGTTAATTGTGTGGGTAAATAGAGCGGAGATGTTAACAATAATTAACACTGTAATTTGACCAGTAATTGTTGGCCTTAACGCAAAGTCAAAGTGCAGCGAAGTACTTGGTGGAATTTGTCAATTACATTTTATATATTTTCTTGGTTGTGCTTTTTCGCAAATTTGCAGGCGCTGAGTCACAAGAGCGTCTTAAATTTGAAAGTGCATTGTTTGAACTTTTCAATTGTTGTGCAATTTTTGGTTGCCCTTCGGTGAGCTTTTCAATAAATTAACGCTTCAGACACGCGATTTGCTTCTCGCACTAGATTTAAGAGTGCGCTTGCACGTCAAAAGGCGATATGTAATTTTAAAGGTATATATTAAATAATTAAATGGAATTTTTATGATACAAATTATTCAAAATGTATGACATTTTATTGCATAAAGGCACTTCTTAACTCTGAATTTAAATTTGGATTTCATTATTTGGGGAAATTTCTAAAGTCTGAATCATTTTTAACAACGTGTAAAATTATTTCATATAATGATATTTGACTACTATTTTAATAACCAAAATTAGGGAATTAAATTAAATGTGTAGTTTTAGTTAGAGCAGAGATTTATGACACCAATTTCGAATAATTTGTTTTGTTAGTCATCTGATTGCACTTTGTACTTTGGCGATTATGGAATTGTTTTTGAAATTGATGAAATATGAATGGGAGTTGTTGTTAGTTATGTTTTTTTTGATTAATTTATTATTTGGCGTTGTGATTGTGGTTACTGGCAGTGGCACACATACACACACACACATATGAATAGAGGAGAATAACGTTAACGTTAAATACAAAATCCTACCTCAAAAATACCCGAAAATGAATTAGTCTTTTATTTGTTAGTATTTTGGTATTTTATATAGTAATTTCGTTAGTTAGTAGTATATTAATCAAAGAAACAAATATAAGAGATATATATAAAGAAAAATTTGTAATCGTTTTCGTTAAGTATTCGTAAATAATGAAATCATGATCAATACATAACAATAATAATGAGTCTTGATGTGAAATGAACGTTATGTGATTATGTTAATGTTGTTGTTGATGTTGATGTTGGCGACAGCAAATACATACGTAATGTCAAATGCATGTTAAGTGCATGTTAAATGCATGTACGAATAAACAATAAGGCATACAATGAGTTCCATTCTAAATAGTCAATGGATCGGTGCAGTATTAGCTTACCTGTACACAAGGTTTGCAGAGATTGACGCACAGGCCATCCGAATCCTTGGAATAGTGCTCGACAAGCTCTTGTAGGGTTCTGTTTTCGAATACATATAGATACCGATTAATCTCTGACTAATGTGTGAAATATGCTGCATGAACTCACCTGAATGTTGTGCGTCTGGCAATGAAGAAACCGCCTTCATCCAATTGTCTGATGCGGTAATGCTTAACCGTATCGCCATCGCGCACTGCAAAGAAGCACATACAAAAAAAGTATTGTAATATAGACACTCCCACACATATATGGATATTTAAATTGTTATAAATTATAATGGCATTAGTATGCCTGATGTGTGACACCCACCTGATAGCGAGTAGTCATTGTGGCGGCTCTCGGAATCGCGAATTAAAAATGCACCGTGCTCGTTCTCTGGCAGTAACAGTTTTTTCTCAGCCTCAATGCGTTTGATTTTGCGGAAGTACCAGCTGTAAAAAACAACAACGTTGAAAACAATTAATAAATGCAAAAAAGGAAGTCATCGTATGCGTTGCTAGTACTATACTATATAAATGAAAATATTACAACTCTAGCCATTAAATGGTTAGGTTTATTAAGGAAACTGCTGCCACACACCAAGGCTAACAAATTTTATTTCCATCAGATCAGGCAAAAGGAGGCACGTGCCACCTTCATTCAACTCTCCCTTCAACAGGCTTGCTTTCGATTATTTATTTCACCTCAATTGAGTCATTTGTTCAAGCATCAAGTGGAAATTAAGTTTAATTTTTTAAAACGTGCTTCGCTTTCGCATTAAGTATGCATGTATGCGAATACTCTGCCATAAGGCCATGATAATTTGAGTATGAAATATGTAGCACATTTATAAATTTATATTAAAAAGTGTATCACACTTTCGGTATAGATAAAAACAAGCTGTTCTCTTCTCCAGTTTTCTATAAAAACGATATAGAAATTTTTATTTTGGTTTATTGAGCACAGCGTTATTAAATCAATTTACAAATAGTTGAATCTGAAATGTGCTCACAGCTTATTTAAATTATCTTTTTAAATTATTTTTAATATTTTTTTTTCAACTGGAAATTGAAAACACTTGTAATTTATGCACCCATTGAACATTTGTTTTTCTTGCTCACACAATTTTAGCGACACTTTGAATTTATTTATGCATTTTATGAACACTTTAAATTCCATTTTAATTGCGCTTCCGAATCGAAAATTGCGGAACTCGGTTAAAAACTTTGCCGCTGCCGCTGCTGATGTTGTTATTTATTTAATATTTATGTGCAACAATTTAAAATGGTTGGTTATTATCTATTTGAAATTATATTTGAAAGCCGTGTTCAGTCACATGACAGAAATTCTGTTTGAACATTTTGTTTTGTGCGGCTTTCTATGGGGAATTCCGCTAGATTCTCCGTTTCCTCATCTCTTTAATATGCAAAATCTGCAACCGTCATTGGCCAGCAACAGCAAATGCGGAAAAACATCAATGAAATGGCTGTCAAACCATATCTCAGTGTGGCATTAACATTGACCTTAATATAAAAAGCTAGCTGATGCCATTGTTGTTCATATTTCTCTTTCTCTCAGTCTCTTTCCTACTGCTTCGAACAACTGTAATTACAATTAAAGTGTGTGAAAGAGATTTCTTATATAACAGTCTTATTTCCAGTCCAATTCAAATTTCTGTTTTTTTTTTGAAGTTCGTGTCAACACAGAGAAGATGTCAAAAGCGTGGCCAAAATGTGTCATACGAGAGGCGACGACATCATAAAAAATGCATAAAAAATGTATTGTGAAAAAGATACACACGCAGACGACAGCACAGAAAAACACGATAGAGAGATGCCAAGAGAGTAGAGACAACTTAATAGTTGCATCGCTCAAACACACACAGATGCAGATACATTTGCATAGAAATGAATACATATTAAAGTACATATATGTATGTCTACTATATACATGCATTATTTGTAAGTATAGTCAACTTTTATGTGGGTTATGTGGAAACGAAGCCATTTATGGGCTTTTGTCTCAACATTCAATGCGGTTTTTATGCTCCCCTCACGATTTTGCTGGCGTCAATGCGCGATAAAGGAAACTCATCAGCAGCCAGCCAACCAAGCAACCAACCAACGAGCTGCTGTGCTGTGCAAAACATTTTCCGGGCGAGCGAAACACACAAAAAATAGAGGCTCGCAAAACTTTTCATTTCAATGCATACGACAACAGCAACAGCAAAACCAACAACAACAACTACGACAGCTGGGGGCGTGTTGAATCTTGAAACGTGGCCAAAGTGGGGGAAAAAAAAAGTGAAAACAAAAAATTAGTGGACAAGGACATGCTTCCATGCCATATGTGTGTGTGCAGCACTACGATGCAGTGACAGCTTCTCGTGTTGGACTCTTGTGCATGCACAGGAATAAGCAAGCAAAAGCCTGGAATGCCCAAACCACAAAGATAAAAACCCCAACTGCATTTTGTATGCACACTACATAAAAAAAGACAACTTGCAGCAATAACAAGCCCAAGACCAGATCCACAGCCTCTGAGCACCTGGTGAGGTGAGTAAGATAGCTCTCGACTTTGGCTCTATTCGCCAAATGCAGGTTTCCGTTGCAGTTAGAACAAACTGAAAATGGAGCATGCTAAACTAAGGAAATACCTTTAACTGAAGTGAAGTTTCATGTAGGAGAATAAAGCAATTCTAAAAGAAAGATTTATTTTAGAGAAATCTAACTAAATTTGAAAAGTTGTCAAATTGAAAAAAATAAAGATTTATTCTAGTTAATTTCCTCTAAAACAGATATACCCCACTCATTCTACACTTCATGAGGTATTGCAACATGCACACAGCAATTGGCAAGACAGGACGCAATTCTAGATGGGCCTGGCTTGATGGCATGCACAGTTTGCAAATGGCATTTGCCAGTTCTATTGAATTTCACTTTGGCTTAGAATGCAAACAGACACGAGAGTCCAGAGAACAGCGAGGCGCAGAGCTGACTCCGTTGGTGTGTTCTTCTTCATTGCTTTTATTTCTTTTCATTTCCATTTCCATTTTATTTTGTTATTTCTGCGATGACTCTAGCTCTGACTTGGCTTGGTTTGGCTCGGCCTAGAGCCATTTAGTTAGCTGGAATTCAACGGGCAAAGCTGCAAGTAATCTGATTGCGCAAAGCCATTTAAAGCTATTATTAAAAGAACTTGTGGCTCGGACAACACAGCACAGCACAACACAACACAACGCGACTCTTAACTTGGCTGGCACTTTTAATTGGCTGTCTGCCTTGTTTCAATGGGAGGGCGGCAACGTTGGGGAGTTGTCTGTGTGTTGAGAGATCTTTTTTTTCTTTTGCTGTCGTTGTTGTTGCTGTTTTGTTGTCATCAACAAACGGTTGTCTGCCATCACCATCGCCATCGCCATCATCAGATTTTGCAACAAACTTACTGCTGCTGCTGCCGTTTGTTGGCCAGTAATTTACTAGTCAACAGCAGGCAGTTGGCAGTCAGCAGGATGCCAGGCAATATTACGGCCAACATTAGTTAGAAGCCTGCTACTTTGTCTGCTTATGAATGGACCTCAAGTGCATACAATTTGATTGATTGATATGAGCACTCGTTCATGGTGCACATTCATTGCAGCACGTGTCTATTATGCCAATGAGAGCCTTTATTAGACGCCATTAAACCCACTTTGAAACTGAACTTTTGTGTTTGCTTTTTTCTTTGCCAAAGCAACAGGCTAACACAGCACAGTGTCTGTCCTATTTATAGATCCATCGATTAATGCCCATTTAAGGGGCAATGCATGCATGGCATGACTTTCATAAATATGCAACACTTTAATTACAAAGTCAAAGAGAGAGAACAGAGATTCGCATCCTTTGTTAGGCGCTGCTCTGGACTTTGGCTACACAACGATCTCCTGACACGCAGCTATCACTTATAAGATAAAGTATCTTATACACTCAAATAAAATGTACGCCTTTAACAGACTTTTTTAATTGCCAATAATATTGAATTAAACATGTATGGAAATCAAAATTATGGCTTTAAAATAAACATTACTATTGGTAAATTGTGGACGGCTAAGAATTGCTCTGCTCTGGATTTTGTCTACACAACGATCTCCTGACATGCAGCCATTACTTATAAGGTAAAGTAATACACTCAAATAAATTTTACTACAAAAGTGATGGTCAAAAAACTTCGATAGAGTTTAAAAGCTATGATTGTGTATCCAATTATATTTTATCAATAATTTAATGAAATTAGCTGCCAATAATACTGCATTAAAGTTGTAAAATTTCCCAGCAATATTACAATCAAAATTATGGCTTGGAAATAAATATTCCAATTGGCAAATTGTGGGCCATATCTTTGATCTGTCGGGCAGACGATATCAATATATTATAGACTGATTGCAGTGCGGGGCATAATATGAAAAATTGTTCTACTAAGAACTAAAGTGTTATTTATAGACACAGCCAAATGGTTACAAGTATAGACAGTCTATGCAGCTGCAGAAGGAGACGAAGACGGAGTTGGAGAGGGGGGACGCAGTATACGCATGCCACAAAGCCAAAATCAAATGCCAAGCAAGGCGCAGTCGCAGCAACCGCCTCAAATGGTTGCTCCTCTGCTGGTTGTTGTTGTTGTAGTTGCAGCTCGTGTGTCTTGTGAGACTGGCCCAACTATTTTTAAACAACGCAAATGCAACGTAATGTCTAAAAATATCCACAAGCTGCCGCTGCAACAACGAGCCAAAGATACTTGCTACATGTTGTTTTTCCTTTAGCTCGTATTTTTTTTCTACAATTTTTCTACGTCAGACCATAGTTTAGTGGCTAGTTTTGTGTGTTGGTTTTTGGCCATGGTTAGTGGAACGACAACAACAACAACAACCACAACAACATCGTCGACGATGGCGATGACGATGAGGACCATCGATGCTGAGATGCTGCCACTATCTTTGGGCTAACATGTTTGGCTTGTTTTGGCTGTTAACTTAATTGCGGCGTTGCATTTCATGCACAAACAAGGCTGCCTGCCATGGACATGCACTTTTGAGTTAAAATTAGATTAGATTCAACATGCCAGCAGCCGGCGGCGGTGGCCAGACCATGTCCGGTCTACATCAATATACATATTTGTGTGTGCATACTATACTTATAACATAGTATGTATATATTGGCGAATCTCGGTTCACATCTTCATTTACAATTTGGTCAAAATGCTCAAGTGAAGTTGTTCTTGTTGGCTGGCATTCAGTTCAGTTGAGGCTGCTCCAATTTGCCTCCAGTTACGGCACTTGACGTGCCCACACTTGATTGTCCCTGGTCTCGGGCCCCTAGTCCCGTCTAGTTTGATTGACACTTTGGCTATGCGAGTGCATGTTGTTTTGAGCTTGTTGTTTTCACCGTGCCCAATTCTATACAATTCAGCCAAATTGTGCCAGGTTGAGACTGGCTAACTGGCTGCTCACTAACTAACTTTGGCAGCAATAAAACACAACAGAAAAAAAGAGCAGCAACAGAAACTAATCCATGCAACGGTTTAGACGTTCCACTGTCAATTGTTTGTGGCTGCCCCAATTGGCAATTGCCAGCCAGTCAGCCAGCTGGCTGTTCAATTGCTTTGGATTTATTGAAGCAGGTCATGATGTTGTTGTTTGCTGTTTGTTTGTTACTTTTTGTTGTTGTATTGTTTTGTGCAATTAACCATATATTATAACCAAATATACATAAGTACACATGTAATTTGCGCTTTCCAGGCAGCCAGTCAGCCAGCCAGCTCTCAACTAAACGGGTTTCGAGCGCATTTTGTTAAAACGTCACGCATGATTCAGAGGCTGTGAATTAACTGTGGATTACCTCAGAAGATTATTGACGAGCCCGAGCCACAAGCTTGGACAACAACCCGGACGAGGCTCGACGTTAGAGTTGTGCTCAGGTGTTTTGGCAAAAAGCCTCAAAAGCTAAAATCATCGAAATGCCATTAATTCACAAACTGTTAATTAGCTGTTTAAACTTTTCCTCGGAACACGCCTCGAGGCCAATTTGATTATGGTGTATGTGAAATACATTTCCACTTCATTTTCACATAACGAACGAACATGGCTGAGCTTTAATTCCTGATAAGTGTGTTTTCCAATTGCCAATTGCCGACTGCCAAAGCATTTTTTATGCATATTAATTGGAGTATGTAGTCAATTTTATTTCTCTCTTTTTTTTGCTTTGTTTGCTGCAGTGGCGCACGACTAAAATGCAGCCACTGGCTGCCGGCCTGTTACTTTCTCTATAATTGTTGTCTTGGTCATGTTTCCCATTTTATTTATATTTATTTTTAAATATATGTAAGTTTGTTTTTTTGTTTTTGTTTTTCAACATGCTTGTTCCGACATCCGCTGCCTGACACGTGCATACAACACATACTGTATGCATTTATTTTTAAATATTTAATTAGAAACATTAAAGTCCAGCTGATGTTTACACAACATCAATTCGAATTAATCAACTTTCGTATACGCTGCGTATGAGTAATATAAGAATGTTATATGATTTGAGTTTTATGTTGAATACTTAGCCAAAGTGCGATTGCTGTTTTCATGTCAAGTGTACACTTACCTGAAAAATAAAAAGAATTGAAAGGAATTGTTTAGTATAATCAGTTAAGCTGTTGGCCATTAGTGCAATCAATTTGCATTCTATGGCGCTGAGAAATCATCTGAAGCACTTTTGACACGCGACACTTGTGTGTGTGTATGTCTGTGTGTATAAATCAAGCGAATAAATGAATTATTTATAAGTACAATAGCAAAAGTGTTGCTGTTCTCCCTCTTGTGAACTTGCTCAGCAGATATATATTGATTGATGCATGTAAGGCAATATGTTAATGGAGCTGCTTGATCCGATCTCTGGACATATGAATGAACTTGTTGAGTATCTCTCTACTATTAGATACTTGTTTGTACGTACAACAGCTATGCAAATACGTGTACTATATCTAATACAAGTCATGCCAGTCAGATAAACAGTGCATAGATAGAGTTTAGAGTTTGTAAAATACACATTTAATTAGGGCAATGTCTAGAGGGAGGCTGAAGACACACGTCATTAAGGTCGAATATTTGCCTTCTCTCTTTGCCAAACAACAAATAATCGTTGGTAGCAAGAGAAATCGAAAGTAGTTTTTACACCTGCTATATTGTTATAGTACTATATGGTATATTTTGAATGTATCACTAGAACAATATACCAAATATAGTCTTTGGTATATTAATTTGGTATACTTTTTTGGTTTTATTCAAAATTTATATCGGGTATCTCACAGTCGAGCTTTCACTATTATTAAGTACTAATGTTTCAAAGTGCAAAATAAAATGAATGAAATACAACAATAACTTTATTAACTCAGTCGAGAAATACAATTCGTGATTTTAGTTGAATTTAGCGTTATTTTTGCATTGAATTAAACTACAATTAGGTCACGAAATTGGTTGTACATCGTATGTATTAAACAATTGCTGTCCTTATATAATAATTGTTTGTTCACATAAACAGCTGCAACTTGATTTCTTTGTAGTAAACTCGTATTCTTGACAGCGTTTTTTGTTGTTGCGAATTTATTCGAAGCGTTTTCAATTCATTTCCTGTATTGGAAATTGCCGCATTTAAGCGTTAGGCTAACGCTGCCAATCAAAAGACATGGACACGCACCACAATTGACAGTTGTGGACCACAATGGGAGCAACTGTGTGTCTATTTATAAAACCAAACTCAGCTGAACACCACAAGTGAATTGAAGCTGTGCCATAGATAATTGTTGATGGCGCCAAATGCAATTTTTCATTCCAGGGAACAGCCGGAGGAGCTGCTGCAAAAGTTGGTTGAATAAGCACAGGCAAGGCAAACCAAGGAAAAAAAAATTGGAATAATAACAAACTAAACTAGCAATGGGCAATGCTGTTTTTCTAGTTATTGTTTGGCTGCCGATGTTGCTGCTCCTGCTGCTGCTGCTGCAGAGCACCACTTAACAACAATGTGAACAACGAACAACACGAGGTTGCCCCGTTGCCGGCGTGGCGTTTATTTAATTGTTTTTCTGTTGTTGTTGCTGTTGTGTTTCTTTGCCGCAGGCTGCTGGACAGGATGCCCAGAGACGCAGAGAGTTAGTTAGTTGAGTGCCTAACACGCGGCTAGGCTAACAAACGACACTTGTTTATTTTAGGCCCCATCGGGGCAGAGCAACCAACTAAGCAACGAACGAAGCAACGAAGCATACGGATTTCGTGCGAAACAAATTTCAAATCAATGCGCAGAGACAACAGAGGCAGCCGCGGGGTGGTGGGTAATGGGCAAAATTGCCATAGAGCTGAGCTGGGGAGTTGCGAGTCCATCTAAAAATAGACATAAACCATTTACCAACCCATCCTGCAGCTACTACTCGTATTCGTGCTCATGCTCGTGGTCGTATATGGGCAGCAGCAGGCGTGTCTTAGTTCCAAGCACAATTTTATGCAGAAATAATTTGTTAATGCCAGGCTTTCGATTTTGCACCACCTGCAAATGGTTTAGGTGGTTAAGAGATGGTGATGCGATGCGAATGGTGAGCGCCAAGCTAATGCCGCTAATGCGGCTGGTAAACGTTTTAGAATTTTCAGACTGGTAGCTGTTACCAGCCATCTCTGACCATTTCTAGCAGTGAAAATGTGCAAATAGAAAATGGCCACACGGCCATAAAATGCGTTGCATTGTAAGTAAAAGGCCAAGCGGAGTCAAAGCAAGCCAAGAAATTATCAAGTTCCGGCATCAAGCACCGTTTTGCCATCAACATTTTTCCCCATATGCACAGAGAATGCACACTTTCCAGATAAAATCACACAAATATAAAAAGCACATTGGCTTGTAGCACATGCACAATTCGCAGTTCCCAAAGCAGAAAACACGCAAATGTAATTTGAGTATCTTTGCGACTGATATCGAGATTTTGACTAGCAAATAATAGCTGGAGAATGTCAGGCATTTATTTCTAAACAATTTCTGTATCTATTTGAAGAGTCAGTCATTATTTTATTATTATTATAATGACTTGGAACTTAGATCTTAACCAAAACTGTGTCGTTCAATGTCAATTACATGCATTGTGTCTGTGGCAATAGAAAGGCAAAGTTAGTAGCAAGGTTTTTCATGAGCAAACAAACACTTGGAGATCTCTCTATATTGAAGCTGTGGTTTATTGTATTCTGTAGGTGCTAAACAATTACTTGATTAGTTGACATTACCATAGCGGAGATACCCTGTAGACAGACATGCTTGATGAGTGCATAACAAACACTTTCAATTCATTTTCAATTAAGAATGTAAAAATAGATATTTAAGTAGCATAATCCAGCTGTGTTTTGGCCTTGCTGCTTCTACAATAAATCGTTGTTAATAAATTGAAATCAATTATAAAATTGTAGCAGTACGTTAGCCCCACAACGACTGAATTTGGGCAGGCTCGAAGGGCGTTGGATATAGTGGTTATTATTGTGGCAACGCATGAATGCAGTTTGAAAACAATTATCAAGTATACGTCTATAGGCAAAGCTATTCACCTATCTAATATTTATACGTTTGAAATGAAATCATCACGTGCTGCACGTTGCAATTCACAAGCTTATATAAGCCACACAACCCGATAAAGGTTTAAACGCATAGGCTAATGACCAACAATTTGGGGAAGAGCGAAGGCGTTACAATTCCATTGTGGGTTGGCTTTGCACACACGCTCGGTTCGCCACATACACAAGAGACAATGACATCAACCGCACCCTGGCAATTTGCAGTGGCTGTAAATTAACGGTTTGACATCGACTTGGAAGCATACAAAGCTCAAAAATATATAAAGTATATACTCTAGAGTACACACTAGAATAGAAGAGCTACTGCGACTGCGACTGCAACTGAAAGTTGTCAACGAAATTGCACTGAAGCATGTCGAAACTACATTTAATGAGCTTTTAATTGAAGGTCTCTCGAGTAAATAAATAAATTTGTATATATTATTTGGTGGGTGGCAAGAGTTGCTTGAAATTATGCAAATTTCTAGCAACCACAATTAAATGCAATACTTTATGAAAGCATCGTTCAATGATGCCCAAGGTTGCGGACTTTTGCCCGATGCTTCGAGCTCATTTCAAAACATCGCACTTGAAGGATTTATGGCTAGAAATAGTTTAGCTGCCAATAAGCGTCATCGTCACACCTACATGCATACATATTATTCAGGCCAGGCCACAATTCCAAATGTGCTAAAACCCAGACGCACACACACATAACTGTCTGTTTGTCTATCGGCTGACGTTGTTGTCATGCCACAAACGTCTAGTCCAAAAGCGTATGTAAAAACTGTGTTTATAATATGACTTTCATTCTGTTGGGAGACAATCAATAGGTGAGTGACTAATCAAACTGCAATTAACAATAACAAGCTACGTACTTTGACCAATGGAAAAAAAGAAGAAAAAAAACCAATATCTAATTGTTATTGCAAATAATTGTTAATGAATGGCAATCGTCATCAAAGATCGAGTAAAATTATTGATGAATAGTTGATAACAAAACAGCTTCTGTCTGTCTCTTTATCGCTCTTTCTGTCTCTCTCTCTTTCTGTGTTGCATTGCTCGATTTTGCTCGATAGGTTTATGCAGTGTTGTAATCGCGTTTAACGTCACGTCTTTATGTTATTAACCTGCCAATTATTTGACTATCAAATAAATGCACAAATCGTCTGGTACGTGGCCCAAAAGAGAGCTCCCACCCCCTCCTCCTCCTCATGCTTTACTTTATCCACCTGCTCATTATAAGTGCCTTGGGGTATTTGTACCGTCATGTTTTGTTTTTTTTTGGTTTTTGTATTTCTTTTACTTTTTAGCTGTTGCCATGCCCACGAATGTTTATTAGACTTGCGATGATAGCAAAAACAAAAAACCGAAAAAATAAAAGTCGTGACAATTTTTATGACACGATGGTTTTAATTAAGCGTTAAACAAACATTGCTCGACACATTTTTAATTTTTTTCTTCTTTTTCCAGCTTTTTTTTTTGTATTTGCCTTTGCGATTTGGTTGTTTGTGGTTTTGTGTCAAGTGTTGCAGTTTACTCGTTTCTTTGAGTTATCGACGAGTTTTTTGCTTTTGGTTATTGGCTTTTCGTTGTGTTTTTTGTTTGCTCCGTCTGGCGCTTGTCTCTTGAAATTTGGTTCGGGTTGGGATTCGAGTTTTGAGTTTGCGTTTGGGTTTTGCTCAAGTGGATAGCACGTGTGCCCCAAGTACAAAAGTTTGTACATTTTGTTTGTTGTTGTTGCTGTTGTGGGTATTGATATGCAAATTGGAACTGAACCAATTTGAAATGTTTTGGCCTTGAAGTTGACTCGCGTCAAATTCAATTCAATTTGTTTGACAGCAAATTTCTGCATAATAATGAGAAAGGTCTTCGTCAGATACATACAGCACCCAAAAAAATACAGGGCAGATTAACAGTAAAATATGTTAAGAATTTGATAAAGACACGTACTTAGTGTTGTCAAGAGACAAAAGTTTACAAGACTTGGCTAACAGTATTTTAAAACACAGTGGCGCATATGTTAAATGGAATCATGTTGGAATAATAATATCATCAGTGATAAGCAGAAGACCCAAGAGAACATTTTCTACTTTTTCTTTTACAGTTTTTTTTTTGTATAGTGTGAACTAATTTGTAGTAGTAAGTGTGTATGTGAGTGTCTAAATATAATCGAAATGTATCGATAATTTAAGCACTCATTATTTTAAGTTGCCAGAATTTGCAATAAGAGGCTGGTAGCTCACTCAAAAATCTGCAATTCGAAGAAATTGACAGCTCGCCAATAAACAAGCGTCCGTCTGTAACGAACTATCGAGAAGAGATTCCTTTAAATTTTAATAATTTTGAGTTCATTTTTAGCAACTCAAAAACATATTTTAGATCACTGCTTTTCATTGAAATCTGTTTTACTATGTCGTCTATTTCAAAAGGATTTTGCAACTCAGTTTCATTTCATTATGCGCACTGCGCAGTTTGCTTGACTGTTGCAAATTTACTGAATGAAATGAAGCGAAATCAAATCGCAGTCTATAAAAAAAACCGCAGTATAGTCGTAGTATACATAAACTCTAATCATAAATTAATGAATACAAATTGTGTGTGTGTGCGTATGTGTGTGTGAGGAGTTAAAACTTACGATTTTTCATTTAAAAATTCACCACGCGTAAATTCCGAAAGTCGACGCGATTTGCCTTTCTTGCTCGTCGTCGTCGTTGTTTTTGTTGTTGTCGTTGGTGATGTTGTTGTATTCGTTGTTGTGGATTTCGTGTTTGTTGCTGGATTTTTGCTGTTAGACTTGACTATTGGTGTGGCCGCCGTCGCATCGCAACGGCAACCGGCAACGGCGGCAATTAAATTAACGCACGTATGCGAGCAGGCTGCGGGCAGCGAGCGGCACTTCTCAATGACAGACAATGCAGTGGTGGTTGCTGTTGCTGCTGTCGCTGCCGTTGGACAAGTGCAATGGATGAGCAGTGACTCTGGCTCTGGCGCTTGGCAGGTGCATTTGAGTATCGTTTGATTGGACCAACGACGCAGCGGCTGCTTTGGCACCGGACAATTGTCCAACGAATGCTTCTTCATCAGCGGCGGCAACTGTCGCATTTGTTGTTGCTGCTGCTGCTGTTGCAGGCATTTGTGTTGCTTGAGGCTGCGTCGTGGACGCGGTGGCGAAGGTGTTGCTGGTGGCGAAATGGCCACCGACATGGAGATGGCATCCAAGGAATTGGATTTCATTAAACCCTTTTGGCAATCGGCATCGCTGCTCGAATTGCTGCTGGTGCTGCCCTCGCGTCGCTGCTGGGCAATGATGCGGGTGTAGAGCTCCTCGGAGTCGAGAGGCAACAGCAGATTGCTAACGCCAACACGTCGCTTGGCCTGACTGCGTTTGGTCTGATGTTGTTGTTGCTGCTGCAGTTGTTGCTCATTGTTGGCTGTTGTTGACTCCTGTGTAGCATGGCTGTTGCTTGATTTACTATAGCTAAGAATGTTGGACAAACGTCGCATTTTGCTGCATTTGCTGGCCTGTTGTGGTTGCTCCACGGCAGCAACAGTTGTTGCAGGTGTCACAGCCGGAGTGGCATGCAACATGTTGTTGTTGTCCGTGAGCTGTTGTTGCTCATCCACATGGCTGACCACGAAACGCGTCGTGGTTGCCGCCGCAGCAACTGGTTTGCTCTCGGCAATTGCCTCGTCGCCGCAGCCGGCATCCAATTTCTCTCCTTGTAGGATGTCATAAATTGTGCCATATTTGTGCGTGACATGTGTGCCCAAATTTGCAGTTGTGTCAGTTGCATCCTGTTGTTGCTGTTCACTCTGTTGCTGCTGCGGCTGCTGTTGTTGTTGTTGCCGTACTCGTTCCTGCTCCTCTTGACGTTCCTTTTCGCGCTTTTGCTGCTGCTTTTGTATTATATCATAAATCACATCGTTTGATTTATGCATTTTGACAGACGTCGCTGTGTCGCGTTCTAAAATCGAGCTGAGACTCTTTCGCTGCCATTTGTCGCAGCCGCTGCCGCTGGTTAGCGAGTTGCTGCTGCCTTGCGACGATGTCGACGTTTTGCGATGCAGTATCTCATAGATGGTGCCATAGGTCATGTACTTGTCGTACTTCTGGTATGTCAGCTGATAGATATCGTTCTTACGCTGGATGATGTCATAGATGGTGCCATACACGAGCTTATCGTAGATCTTAAAGTTACGCCTATAATTGGCACTTGAACTCACGCTGTTGCTGCTGCTGCTGCCAGCCATTTTGGCATATGCCTGCAACTCCAAGTCTGGCTTGCTTACCACCGTTTCCAATTCCAGCTCAGTCTTTGGCTCTTTGGTCGAGTTGCGACGCGGCAAAAAGTAGGAGGCAAAACTTTTACGCTGTCGCGAATTCTGACGTTTAAGTGGTGATGTGGTTGTTGTTGTTGCTGTTGTAGCTGGTGTGGCTGGAGTTACTGTTCCTGGAGTTGTTGTTGCTGTTATTGCTGTTGTTGTGGGTGTGTCCAGCGGACATTCCATGAGTGGACGCGGCTGCTCCACCACACCCCCATGAACGGCTCCATCAATCTCGCGCACCAAACGCTTAAACTCCTCGTATGATGTGCGTCGCTTGTGCGCTTTTTCCCGCTGCTCCTTGGCCGCCAACTGATGATCGAGTATCTGCGATAGAAAATCTGAATTCTTTCGCATTGCTTCTGTAGTGGTGTTGGTGGTTGCTGTTGCGGCGGCATTGGCAAAGCTTGTTGTTGCTGTTACTGTTGTTAGATCGTCGCCGGTATCCATTTCATCCGTTGTTGTCGCACCAGCAGCAAACTCGTTTGCGCAATCCGGTTTGATGTTGTTGCTGCTGTTGCTGCTCGTGTTTGTGGTTTCTTGTTCTGATATTGAGGCGAGCGTTGTCATCACAGTGTTATTGCTGCTGTTTGCAGTTGTTGTTGCGTCATCAACCGCTGTCCCGATTGGCATTGCTGCAGTTGGTATTGTGGATGTTGCTGCCTCAACAGCAACAACAGCAGCTCCTCCCACATTATGCTCCTGCAGCATACCGCAACGTCGTCGCGTCAAGCGCGACGCATCCGGCTGTGCGACATCGGCAAACATGGCCTTAAACTCTTCATAGGATTTGCGACGATTCCGCGACTGCGTCAAGCATTCCTTGTAGTTGCGCCGCGCAATCTTCTCGCCATTGCCACCGCCACTGGCCGCAGCTGCAGCAGCAGCCAAGGCGTCCAATTTGTTTTGCATCTCCATGAAACCCGAGTCCATGGAACTGATGGTGCAGGTGGAATCAAAGCTTGTCTTGCGACTCGAATTATTGCTGCCCGGTGAATTGGGCTTGGGCGGTGTGGGTGGCGGTGTTACGAGCAGCGACAACAGATTGGCATCCTCGCACAGTTGATCATTGGGAGCACACAGCAAATCCACATGATTGTTATTATCACAGATATTATCTCTGGCTGGATTGTTTGATTGGTGGTTTATGGCTAAGTTGGCATTTTGTTGCTGTTGTGGTTGTGATTGTTGTTGACTGTTGTTGTCATCGTCATCGAAACTGATCAAATCCTGCACTGTGGCAATTGTTGGCTCTTCGGGCACGGCAGCTAACATGGCGTTGTTATTGTTAACCGTCGTTGCTGTTGTTGGTGTTGTTATCGTCGTTTCAGTCTTTTCAACGTTCGCGTCACGCTTTTTGCTCACAATCGCATAGATCGGCAGCGATGTTGACAGTGCCGCTGTCACCGACAAACTGGCCGCCTCGACGTTAACGCTCGTCACTGTATTCGCAGTCGTCGTTCGCGTCATTGCTGCTGTTGTTGTTGTCTGGGAACTGGCACTGGGATCGGGTATGGAACATGTCGCTGGGGGGCACGCCCACGCCCACAGTGAGCGGTGATGTCGGTATAGTACACGCGCCGCTGAGCGGATTGTAACTGCTGCGATTATGAAAGATTTTCACACTGTGCATGGGTAATTTGCTACTGCTGTTGTGATGATTATGATGATGGTGATGATGATGATGACGATTGTTGGGCCGATTACGTGCAATGCCCATTGACACTGTGGCATGCTGCTTGTGTCGCTGCCGCTGCTGCTGCTGATGGTGGCGTCGCGCATATTTGCTGGCAATGCTGCTAACAGGATCGTCCAACATTGTGTTGGGTTCATTGACCTGTTGTTGTTGCTGATGCTGCTGTGACTCGCTGCTGTTGCCGCTGCAATGCCTTAAAAAAACGTTGCAATCGCCGGTTGGCACTGGCACAAGTGCCGTTATGTCCAGCACGCTGCTCATTCATGCACTTGGCACAGCACAGAAACTCATAAAGTATCTCACCAGCATCGTCGCCTTCGCCTTCGCCATCGCCCTCCTCCTCGTCGCCCGCATTCACCAAGTCAGCATCTTCATAGCCATCGGCGCCAGCCACCTCCACGTCGGCCAGCGAGCTGGGCGTTGAGCTTGGCGGTGTGAATGTCGAGTATTTGGGTTCCAGCAGGAATTCCAATTGTGCTGCCGCCGCTGCAATCGCTGCCGGCGTGCACTGCTCATTGCTGGTTGCTGTTGCAGTGGTTGCTGCTGTAGTTGTTGCTGCCGTTGCTTTGTTGTTGCTCACCGGCATCAGTATGTATGTGTTCTTGGGACTTTTGTCCACCACATGAATGTCATTGTTGCCAGCTGCTGCCCCAGCGACAGCAAGTGTTTCCTTGTTGTTGCCCGCATTGCCGCCAGCCAGTATCGAGCTCTCGATGCTCAGGCCACTGTCCAAGAGCATAAATGTGCCATCCGATGGCAGGATAAGACGTCCCTCGGCCGCTGCATTGACCAGTTCACGCAAGGCATTAACCTGCTTCTCGGTCACATTTCCCTGCAGCTGTATGCCATGCAGGGCAAAGGCTGTTGGCTTATTGTTCACCGAATTGGGATCGGTGCACCACACCACCGGCATGGTGGTCATCTTCTTCCTTTTGAATGTGATTATTACACAACTGAATAAATCTGAGTGTTATTCCTGTTTTTATATCTCCTACTACGTTTTTCTTCGATTAATCGCCAATTGTCTCTCTGCGTGGAGAGACGATGAGCGAATGCGTCGAAAAAACTGTTTTGAAAGAAAGCAAAAAAGCATTTCAGTTTAAGTTTTTTTTTTCTTTTCTTTAGGTTGTATTCAAGTTTCGCGCTTCGCTTGAACTTTCGTAAGTACTTTTCTTTTGAAGTGTTTCGTGTGTGTGCTTTCTCACATTTAATAATAGTTTATTGTCTACTACGAGTGCAACTAGTTTCCGCCTCTGAGGAATTGACGTCACGCCCCTGGACTTAAGCATATTCCAGTAATTTCGAAACTAACGTGAAAGTTAAATGCCATATTCAAATGAGAGTGGAGAAAGATATATATTTAGAATCAGGTTCTAACAAAAAAGAGAAAGAGATTTTAATAGTCTACACACTTAACTGAGCACTTGGCAGCTTAATTGTAAAGCGCAGCGGCTAATAAGCTGATTTATGGCTCATTTTCTGGCTCACAAAACTGTTCGCAGTTAATGCAATTCACACATGCCGAAATCGTTTTTCAAATCTGCTCCGCTTTTATTTTGAATGCTTTTGCAATAAGTCCGTGCAAATTGTTTTTGTGATTTTCATTTTCAATTTACACCCGCTACATATGGCGACAACCTTGATTTCTTCAATCCGTCCAAAATAAAAGAGATATAAAAGCAAAAACAATTACAGGGAATTCAAATATACGAGTATGTTTCACAGTTTAGTTTTTTTCCGCCACATTTTTTTTTGGTATAAATTGAAAACAAAATTCAAATGATTGTGAGTCGTGTGCACGCCATTCAAAATGATGGCACTTTGTCCAATTTTGAATGTTTTATGGGATTTGCATGTGATGGAATTGGGAGTGCTATCAAATGAGTCGTTTTTTTATAGTGCGCGAGTAAAAAATGCAATATTCATGCAAATAGAATTTCAAATAAATCGAACGAACTCACACTCGGATTTTGTCAATTGTCAGTTGCGTTTTTATTTTAACATTTGACATTGCAATCACTGATAATTGTAAGATAACATAAATGTTTGAAAAAAGTAAATCCCCATACATCATTTGTTGGAATATTTCTTTGTTCATTAAGGGGAAATTTTGTTGTGCGAAATTAAATAAAATAGCTAAATTCATTTCCGCTGATGGCATCCAAATGTGTTCTAACAAATAAAAAATTGGAAGCTTAACGAGTTCGTATCTGGGAGTTGTTCTGAAGTATTTGCGGTATTTCGAAGTATTTGCAGATTATAAAAGCGTGAAAAGACCTTGAGCATGATTTGGCAAATTGATTTCTAAGAAATGGAAACTCAATTAATTTGATTTCATCAAAAAAATTGAGAGATTCATATTGCGGTAAACATATCGAATTGTAGACAATTTAACTAATGTTAGTTTCGGCAATTATTTAAGATAAAAGTGTATGAAAAATGGGAACGGGGAGATAAGGTCCAAAAAAGCGGAGTTTAATGGTGCCAGTTGAAAGATGTCACAAAACACTCATGGAGAGTTTTGTCTGATGGCTGCTTGATTTTTTTGACAAACTTGAAGTATGCAATCAGCTGAGCAAACAAGTTTTATTATCGTTCTGCGTCTGCGTCAACGTCTGAGACTCCGAGAGAGAGAGAGATTCTTGTCTGAGATTTATGAGTGACGAATTATGGTTGGAGTGAATATTCATAAAACTGTTTGTTAATTTCTCGATTACGCGGCGGCTGTGGGCAGTTTGAGCTTGAAATTATTGGTAACAATTATGACAGAGTTGAATTCGGCCAATAACCAGATGGTTATGGTCAAGTGTAGCAAAAGCAACAATAACAACAAGCTCTCTGAAGGTGGCTTCATTAGCTGACCATTGAACTTTTTTATGCCATGTAAGTGCATAAGAGTGAGTACGCATTGAGTGTATGAGTGTGAGTGTGTGAGTATGTAAATAATTGTATGCGACTGACTTCAAGGCTGCATTGCCGCAAATGGAAATGGAAACAACTTGGACTTGGCAGCAGTCGCAGAGCAGTTCAAGTTTACAGTGACTGACTGACTGACTGACTGAATGCCTGAACACTTTTGCCGACAAAGCAAACAAACTGCGACTACGGCTGCGAGAAGTCATTGATTGGATTGGAATAGTCAACCACTTGAGACAAAACGATTTAGAGACTCACACTGGGAGCATTGCAATACATGCATTGAAGTGGACATCCTGGAGACAGAATGGAGACAAATAGCTTTTGACTTTACATCTATCTTATGCACAGTCAACACACAGAATCGGAGGCTGGTCATAAAACAACAACAGTCCATATATAAACACAACCGCATTGGCGATACAATATTGCCAGCATCAGCATCAGCAAATGTCAATGTCAGGCCATAAAGAAACCTAAAATAGCCAACGATATAACAAAAAAATAAAATACGAGTAATAATAAAAAAAATGAAAAAACTGCATCAAGGCAGCGTCACAGTTTTTGTCGCTGTTTTTGTTTTGGGTAATAACTTGAGAATCATCTGGAATTCATTATCAGCCATTGATAAGCACAAAGTGAGTTATGACTCACTTGGCATTTCAAAAGATCGCTTAATCGAAAGGCCAACTTTAAAACAAGTCAGAAAACTACAGTCGAGTATGGTTGACTGTCAGATACCCGCTACTTATTTTGAATAACTTTAAAAAATACCAAAATAAACAACCACAAAATACTAAAAATATACCATTGACTATATTTGGTATATTGATACAGTACTACTCTAAAATATACCATAAATAAATAAACCACACACAACGAATCATTGCTACGCTGTAAAACTTTGAAATTACTCACGGGAAATTATGCATGAATAGTGTGTTATTTTATAATTGTATCGAAAGAGTTCTACTTTATGCTAGATTACTCAATGTGCACGATATTTCATTCTGTCAAGCGCATTAGTCATGATTACAGATTATGGTATAATCATTAAAATGATTAAAAACGATTATAATCATTAAAATGATTGATTTCCCTTTTGATCCCTTTCAGATGTTATTCAATTTCAGGCCATTCTAAAAGCTGCAGTTCATTAGCATACTCGGCGATCGATGATTATCGATCGAAGATTTGTTAATACATAAGCATTCAAACATGAAAGTTGTCTCAGGCAAAAAGGTGAAAATACATATATTATTGCTTTTCCAACACGTGCGAGATGGGCTAAGCTGAGATAGCTATGAATTCGAGTTTTAAAATTCGATTGCATATCAGAGATTAACGAACATATAAAAAAGAAGAGTATTATTTAGAAGATTAATGATTGCATTAACTCCGTAATTCAGAGAATGAGAAAAGATCGATAATAAATGAACAGTATTATGCATATTATCAATAAAACTCAAAGCCATCGCAATAGTAGAGTATATAATGCATTAAAATTTTTATTGGCACGAGTTCGGCGAATTTGAACTTTATTTTTTTGGCTTCTGTTTTGAAAAGATCAGAGAATGCGAACAAAAATCAATAATTAGCGAAATTATGATAAAAGCATGTTCTCGTACGCAAGTGTATATAAATTACTCGATTGAGAAGAGTGTATTTATTTATTTATTTTTTTTTAATACAGTCTTAGAAAATAAAACAGCTGTGGTTAAAACACAACAGCAAATGCATTATATTATTATTAAGCACGCACAAAGCTCAAACCTGTTGAACCAGACCCCAGACGAAAGTCTCTGTGCCGCAGCGATAAGACAAAAGTGTGTGCATTTTATTATATATTTATAATACACTTGTGTGTATGTGCACATATGTGTATTTATTTATTTATTAGCTGGATTTTGTCAGAAGAACTAGTCAGTCAGGCATGGCAGTTGCTGTTCTTGCTCTTTTTGTTTTTTGCATTTATTTTTATTGTGTGAGAACTCGTAGGAATGCACTTTGGTCTCTCAACAATGCCTCGACGCATACCGTTAGCACAGGGGCAAAGACAATGAAATTAAAAGTGAAAAAATTGAATATAACAATAAATTAATACACAAAAAGCACGATTCGGAAGGCTAACACACAGTGGCAGCTAATCATTGGCGCTGTGAGTATGCAAAATGCCCGTTAATAGATGTTTAATAAACAATTTGTTTCTAGGTTTTCATGTTCATTTTCGTTGTGTTTCTATTGGAATGCCAAATGCTTTGGCATTAGAACCCACAAGGTTAGATCGGAAGGCCTTAAGGGTCGCCCTCTGAGAACAGAGCATAGTGGTGGACTCTCTTCTCTTCCACAGAGAGAAGACAGTCTTCAAAAGTCTGTGAGAGACTGAGACTGACCTATGCTAACCGAATCCGAAATTCGTTACAAAATCATTGAATCCACAGCAAGTGTATGTGTGTGTGTGGGTGTTGGGGGCTTTGTAGCGCGTGCCAAGAAAACTGAACAAGACCAACATAATAACCACCATAATGAGCCAGGCCAAACGAGTGGAGAGCCTATTGTTGTTGTCGATTGTTGGAGCTGTGTTGCTGTTGCTGCTGCTGCTGCTCAAAGGTAACAATTGCACTCAAAAGTACTACGACCCAATTTGAACCGGTTTGTTTTTTTTTTTTTTTTTGGTTTTGGTTTTTTTCATTTTTCTTCTTTGACTTTTTTGCTCATTGTCTTATGTGTGAGCCAACTCAAAAGCAAACGATTTGCCGTTTGTTGTTGTTGATGTTGGCAACTTTGTTGCCAAGCATTTGTTGCTAAGCAAATTATGAAACCGAGCAGCGCGAGCAACGAACTGCGAGAAAACACAAAAAAAAGCATAAAAAACATAAATCGCTGCCACTTGCCGAGGTAAGCAGCAGCCCCTGACACGCCCAATTCAAATCAATATCAATCAACTGATTTTCAGACATTTGAACTAAAACTTTAAGTTATTGGTTCGAACACTCGGAATTGTTGTATACTTTCTCTGCACACAAAAATAAACTGAACTTTGTGCCAACTCCACCACAACTCCGTCCATTTATGTGCAAATTAAGACTAAGCTAAAAGTTGAAAAATAAAATACTATTAAAACAGAGCGCGCGTTGGCAAAAACTGTTCACAAAACATAGGCAAAAACGCAGAAATGAGCTTGGGCTTTGATTTGGGTCATTGCACAATGGTAACGAGAGCGTCGACTAAATTTAGTAGCGCCAAATAACTTCAACCGCGCGAGACGAATTCACCAGCCCCACAGACACAGAGCTGTTGCTGTTACACCCCAAAAAAATATAAATAAATTAACAGAAAAGTTAAAAAAACAAAAAAAAATATTCACAGCAGACACTGACGCGCATATTGGGCAGACTCGGATGTAATTATTGCAAATGGCTTGGAAACCATTTCAGCTAGCTTAAAAAAAAAAACAAAAAAAAAGATGAAAAAATCAAGGAAAGCAAAAAAATAAAAACCGAAAGCTACACAAAACTGATGCCAAAAGTGTATGGAATAAAAGTGAAGCTCCTTCGACAACCAGTTTGAGTGGTGTTCAAGCATGAAATACCAAAAAAAAAAAAAACTACAAAATATATTTATGCAGAAGAAGATGAGGAAAAAATATATATATATATTGCCGTTGAATTTTAAGAAGTAAACGTCATTGTGGGAAATTTCCACGACGCATAAAACAAATGAAGCATTACCATTATCACCATCAAAAACAAAAAAAAGTCTTCTTTGTAAAACTGCGAAACCTTGTTCCTAAGCTTTAGTTATAAATGCCAAAAGACTATAATGCTTGAAGACGTCAACCTAGAATGTATTTACGACTCGCATTTTGCTTAGTCAGAGCAAATTGTTATGCCACAAAAAAGAACTTCTTGAAAAGTGGATATTATGTTATATAAATGAATTGTGCTCGTATCTTTATGTAGGAAACAAGCACTTTTGTTTTGCACACATAATATACGGTCTGAAAAACTCATATGCATTAAATTTAACACTGTTCACAGATAAAAATGTTGCAAAATGTCAACAGCCAAGCTGCAAAACAATTGAACTGCTTTTCCCCGCTTTTGTTTTGTTTTGTTTTCAGTCATTCGACTTGAAAGCAAATTTTCATTTGTTTTCAAGTAAAATATATGATGTGTGTGTCTGTGTGTGTGTGTGTATCTGTATCTTTATCGGTTTTGCTGCTGACGCGTGTATGAGTCATAGACAGGAAATTTACGGTTCAAAGAGAAGAGACAACAACTGCGACAGCAACAGCAACAAGAGCTCTGCCACACGCCGAGGTAGCTAAGAAAAAACAGCAATAAAAAAAAAGACTGTAAGAGGAGTATGTGCGAATAAGTAACAAAATCTGTATCTGAACTTGAGCTTCAACCACGACTAGAACATACACTTTTTAAGCCAAATTTTCATTGAATAAAAAACAAGCAAACACAATAATTTGAAGACTGCGAAAACATTGTTGTAGCTTCATTGAAAGTTAATATAGAAAATGACTGGCGGCGATCGTCTTATGCCACAGTTGAGCTGGCGATAAGCGAAAACGCGCTTAAATGACGACCAAGAATTATGACAACAACATGTGGAACCCGCTGCGAATTAAATATAGTATTATACTTATGTGAGTAGATGAATACATTTATATTGCACACATTGTACAATATGTGCAAAATAATGCAATTTGTTCAAGTCACGTAAGTTCAAATTGATATGGTGCAGGTTGCAGCACAGCAAAAAAAAAAGAAGAAAATAAACTAAACTTTAAGTTAACAAACCAATTCGCAAAAATTCAAAGTTAAGCGCAAATAACGAAAACTGACTGAGACCATGTGTCAAGTGGCCACTGCCAACAACTGGCTGCCAACTGTTGCCAGTTGGTAACTGGTAACTGGCCATTAACTAAATATTTATATCACCAGCTTTACTATTTCGTTATTTATTTATTTTTTTTTTTCGTTTTGCGGACAGGCACACTCACTCACACTTCAGCTTCCCATCTCACGAGACAGAGATGGCAGCAAAGCAAAGCAAAGCGACACGGAGTGTGAAATGTGGGTAGAAATTCGCATTTTAGCACATAGCAAACGATAAGAAGAGTTCTGTTTCGGTTTTGGTTCACTTCTCGAGGATGTTAATGAGCCACACTCTCGCATACATTTGTTAACAAAATGTTATGTAAAAGACACAACAAATCAAAGGGCAATGGCAATTTCAATTTAATTCTTAACAGGCGCTGTCAACGGTAAATGTGCGCAGTGCCAGCTTTTTTCTTACGAAATTCCCATTCATTGATATTCTAATGGCAGTCAGATATATGTATATATATAGATTTTGTGGGTGAATACTACACTATAGAGCTAAGCCATATACAAATACAATACAAAAAGCACATCACGAAACAGCAAAGAAAATAGAAAGTTCTGCGCCAGCGCGCAACTTGACAAAAACGGCAAAACAGACAGTAACAACAACAACAACAACAGCAGCAGCAGCAGCAACAAGACAAACAACAATAGCTATAAATATAAACATGTTGTTGTGTTGCACATTTGCTGTAGTTTTTGTAGTTGTTACTGTTTGCTGGCCAAATTCGTTTTTGGTACCTTTTCTCGTATGTTGCAGCAACATGTAGCTAAAGCTAGTATTCAATGTTGCTGATACGCTGCTTGATGCCGCTCCATATTACAATGTAAGTGCACATTATACATATGTATGCATGAATATACACACAAAACACATAGACACACGAAACACGAAACACAAACGAGGCACTTTACAGCGCTGTGCAGCAGAAATGTTGAACAAAGAAAACAGTCGCTGCTAAAAGTATGCCAACATGCCGCGCACGCGTGCAACAAGTTTATCTAAATATATATATCGATGTTTGGATATATATAGATTAGTATTTGTATATCTATTTGTTGTCGCTTTTATTTTGTTGGCTTTCGGTTGTTTGCTCCCGCGCGAGTTTTTATTTCATTTTTTTTTTCTTTATTTCGTATCATAAATTTTTTATTATATTGCACTGGCGCATTCGATAGATATTTGATTTCCTATATACGTTAAACTATATTGAATTTATATATCGACATGCAATTGGCATTAATAAAAATCACGTTATATTTGTTGTTGCTTTGAATATTTTTTGTATTTTCCCAATGCGTTGTTTTTATTTTATTTTTGCCACCTTCCGTTTGACGTCCGTTTTGTGCACCGCTTCGCAGACAACTGATACGTTTATGAAATTTTTATAGAAAGGTTTTAAACTGCGCGACACACGAAGCGGCGATCCGTCTTACACTCACACACACTCACTCACATAAGCACACACAAGTTCAGCACACAGTGAAAAGCGCGAGTCGCTTCGTGTATGTGTGTGTGTATCTATGTGCGCATCGAGTGCCATTTGAGCCAAGCTTTTGACAGTGTGTGTGTGTGGTGTGTTTGTATGTGAGTCGATACTGCTTTTCAAGCTCTTTTGTTAGCCGTCGTCGTCAGCTCTTATACGTTCGCACTTTGGTAAGAAGTCGACCAACTTTGGCCATCTCTTGGTCTCAATAAGATCCATGCTTTGCCATACACAATTGAAACAGCTGATTGTCTGCTCTCTTCTAATCTCTCTTCAGTGCTCTCTCTTTTTGGCTTCGTCTCTTTGACTGCATTTCGTCGTGCTCTTAGCAGCTGCTGAGGTGCTGACAAGATAAATGAGATTACTTTACCTGACAATTACGACAGCAATTAGTCATAAAGTGCGTCGAGTCGATTGTAAAGATCAACTGAGAGTTTAGTGTAATTAAATTGTTGTTGTTGTTTTACTTTTGTTGTTTGACATTTTGTCAAGTACTCCGGCATTTGTTTTGTTTATAAATATCAACGAAAAATAAAAAACATATAACTCAATGATCGCTGGAATCAAAGCATGCGCTTTAAATGCCAACTGTTGAGTTCTTGTGAACGCTATTGAACTCGTAATGGTTAAAGAATGCTAAAACTCATCAAGTGTGTGTGTTTAGGCCTCCCCTGGAATATTAATCGATCCACGTTTCAAGCGAAAATTTATGATCCCGCAATTTCAGTGAAAATCGCGTTGAACCAATCGTAATAATGATCGTATCAGCAAGGATTAAGCAAAAAAGTTACAATTACCAGACTTTAAATGCGTTTCAAAAGTGCTCCAGATTTGTAGATTATCATAGTATAAAAGGCAATAAACTTACCTAGAATAAAAGAGAAAAAAATAATTTCAAGTTATTATATATGTATATTATACCATATTAATTTATTATTTAAACAATTGACTTATTCAAGCGTGTAAAGTATTTAAATCTAGTTCAAAAATAATAGCCGGTTAAGAGTTGTATTCCATATTGATCTCATCGCTATGCCTATCAGGTTGAGTGTCATTGGAATCCTGTTAATGTTTATAGCACTAAACCCTTGCTATAATGTAAGTATATTTTATTAACTATAAGGCAAACTAACTCAATCTTTAAAGGAAGCCATCATTTTCAGGCTCACAAACTTTGTTTGTCAAAATAATGACGAAACGTGGTTTACTTTCCATGAATGTCGATTGCGGGCAATCAGTCGTAATAAGACTATTTTAAATTTGAATGGAACTTTTCATCAAACCGTCACGGAGTTTCATGTGAGAGGACAAATGTTTTACAAAACCAATGGTTACAAACCTTGGCTTTATAATGTTCAAGTTGAATGCTGTCGTTTTATGAGGAAGACATATAATCCAATTGCAATTATTATCTATAGATTTATAAAAAACTATTCAAATATGAACCATACTTGTCCCTATAAGGTGAGTACCGAAATTATTTAATTTATAACTCTTCAAATCGTAAATCATTTTTTTAGGGAGCGGTAATTATAAAAGGACTTTATCTTAGATTCGGCGCATTACCAAATGCACTGCCAACTGGCGATTATATGTTGGCATTAACTTGGTCACTTGAGAACAAAACGAAATTTACAACTAATGCATATTTTATGTTTGCAGAGGATTTGTGAGAGATTTTACTATTGTTATGGTAATTAATTTCTGAACCGAAATATAAACTAACCAAATATTCAGCTTCATTTCACTGTATGATCTAAATCGTAAATATATTTTTGTTTTTGTTGAATATTAATATATATTGTGCAATTAATTAACATACAAATATAGAACCCTATGAAAGGAACTGAAAGTGCTTTACGGAATGATAAATCGGAAACAATTTAACCTGAATACGTATTGTGGCTGAGCGTGTAAATTAATGACTCATAAGCTATCATTTTAAACGATCGTAAAACTACAGTTGTATGGCACTAGTTACCCCGATAATTATCTGAGTGTGTGTAGAGGCCATCAGGAAAGCAATAAAAATTCGAATCAAATACCAAAAGTTAATGCAAATGCTGGTCATGCAAAATCCTCCAAATCGATTAAACAAATTGCACTCGAAACTGTAACATCGACTTAACAAATTTGATATCTCAATTCGCCGCCTTCCGTTTAACAGTTCATATTCAAGCACATTAAATAGATGATTTAGTTAATTTGTTAATTGGTCTCATCAAACAGTAAATTGTTTTTAGTGATTTTCACAGTTTGAAACTTGTTTCAATTGATTTTCGTGTAATTTCTAAACTTCCTGTGCAATTTTGGGAAATCAAACTAACCGTTAAAGGTCTTTGATTAAATTCGTTCGGCAGCAACGCAAAAATATTGTTAATAAAAAATCATAATCATGACCTTCTTTAAAGGCATTGCCCGCACTTCGCGTATCTTCAACTACAGCTGACAACATTATTTAAACAATTGTTTTCCGATTTGTCGTTTTTGTTTTATGTATTTATAAAAAACGCGCTTCTATTGAATGTTGTTAACATGCCACAAATAATTGAACATTACGATCTGTCTGTCAACGTCATCGAATGTTTGCGAATACAAAACAGCAAAGCATGAATCGAAATCGAATCGAATCGAAAGAAATAAAATTGAATTAAAACGTATTCATAAGTACATATACTTGTAGTATTGGTATAAATATATAATATATATATAGAAAATATGAAAAAAGGCAGACACGCAATGCATAATCAACAACAGCAACATCCACTTCAATTGTCCAACAGTTCAATGACACTTTGTTTCATGTTCAATAACAACAATTGCAACTGCCAACACAAAATTGTACACCAAATACTTTGCGACACCATATGCGAGTGTATTTATTAATTAATACAATTTACGACAATTGCAATTGACATTTAATTAAATGCTTAAAATATAGTTTATTGGAAGGATTGAATTACTATTGCTAGATAGATTTATTTCTTCAGAGTAAACAAAAAAACAGATTTACAATGAAGTTGTACAAAGTTACGATTATATTACATGAGATCATCTAGAGATTGACACATTAAAATTAACTGAGCTAATTAATTTTACATGCATTAAAAGGTGTAACAAAAATATATATTAATATATTTATAAAAGTAAAAAGTATTTACTGCAATGTTTAGCACCATTTAGTTGATTACTTATTATAATCACTTTAGAAGATACAAAAGTATAAAAAATCATAAATTTCACGTAACGTTATTACCTATTTTTGACATTTAAATTTGTGATATTCACTTGTGAGACAAATTGAATTGAAGTGCTCATTTGGAATGGATGCGAGCAATTAAATTATGTCATTAATATGCAAACAATTGCTTAGTGCTACTGACATTGAAATTTGGCAAACAAAAAGAAGAGAAAAAAAAAAATCACACACAATATATAAAATTTCGCTGCGACAATTTCAAAAGCAACTACAACCGAAATCGAACAGCTTCGTCTGGCTTCGCCTTCCGTGTCGGAAGATGAGGTTTGCTCATCAAATACAGACAGACTGACACACACATGTGGCGATTAGTGTGTGTATAATAATAATAAAAACACAAATCACACACGCAGCCAATCGAATCGAACTTAGCTAGAGAGACTATCAAATGGATAGCGATAATACATAATATACATATAACAATAACAATAACAATCACAATAGAAATCGAAGACGAGACTAAAGCGCACAATTGTTAGATCGGAATATATACAATTTGCACTTGCGTAAGTTTTGCATTTCAATTAAAACGCACAACGCCTACAAAATCAGCAAAGAAAATGAAGCAAACAAAGTATAGTGTAGTAGGCTATAGTGTTTTTATAGTGTTTATCAGAATCTAATAATATTCTTAACGATGTTTTTTTAGGTTTGTGGGTGGTGCTATGGTCCGGTAACCGCGCATTTCAATTTCGCAAATCATTATTTTGTTGTGTTTGGGTTCAATGCGCCTACTATGGAGAACTTCCGACATGATTTCGGATGCGCCTCCTCCTCGCTGGCTCATTGGCAGTCAGGAGGTATGACATATTATTAACGATTTATGTGTCTAGATAATGGCTATTTGTGATTTTACGGCTAAAACGCACAATCACTTGGCAAATAGTTTGCATTCACGCTGTTTTTCCCAGCAACGGAAGTTACCGAAAAAAAAACTGTATAACAAAAAGTTAAATACACGAATAACGAAAGCGCTACCAGGTATTTCCCCGAAAAAAAATGCGACGGACTCAATGGACAAAATTCACTTGAATTAATTCGAGTTTTGAGTTTTGTAGCCTCGGTCTTGTTGACTCTTGTTCACTTTGGAAATCGATGACAACGCTTGACGTCATTGACCGTCCCTCGGCCCAGTCATGCCTTTCCTCTTTCATTTTCTGTGACCTACATGTGTAATTTTAGGATTGGCAGGACATCTTTAAAAGCGAATTAACTGCTCCCAATTGGCTGATGACCTGAAACTTCCTCTGGGTCAAGTTACAAAACTCAGAATGGATAATATGAATTAAACAAGTAAGAAAGCTACAGTCGACTGTGGTCGACTCTCAGATACCCAATACCCATTATTAATGAAAGTAAAAAAAAGTGTGATATCAAGTTATGTATTTGGTATATTATTATACCAATATATGCAAAATAAACCGTAGAGCGCAAAATATACCATATTGTCAACCATAGCAACTAAAAGCCGTAGTAATTTCTACAATTTTTATCTGATCGCAACGAAATTTTCAGGAATCATAAACACGGACGCTGACCAATAATATATGTATATTCTTTACAGGATCGGAGATGCTTCCTTAAGCTTGTTACATATCTTTCCTGGAGGCACAAAGTTAAGATACCCTTTTACCCTATGGGCAGCGGGTATAAGAACAATATACGTAAATGAAAATGGAATATTAATGAAATTATAATTGCATGTTTGCAATTAAAATAAACTTACGCTTTAATTATAATTTCAATATATAACAAAATGCAACGATATTTTTTATGTATATTGAAATTGAAATGGAATTTAAATTTCTAATCAATATTCTCAGTTCAAGTGGAATTCATCGTAATGCGCATCAACTTTATTCTCGTTCTGCTACAATTAATATTATTAAATCTAAACTATCATGTAAGTATTCTACATTTGGTTTTACTCCCTTAATAAGTCATTTACCCGTTCTTAAAGGACGCTGTTGAATTCAAATTCACGAATTTTGTTTGCGAAAATTACAACGAATCGTGGGTTACTCTGAACGAATGTCGTTTACGGGCTGTTAGTCGCAATAGAACCATTATGAATTTTAATGCGACGTTGCATCATAGCCTTAATAATATTGTGATTCAAGCGCAAATGTTTCGGAAGGCCAATGGATATAAGCCATGGCTTTACAAGATTGAAGTTGACGCATGTCGGTTCGTGAAGAAACCATATAATCCACTGGCTATTATAGTATTTAAACTTTTTAAGGACTTTTGCAACTTTAATCACACATGTCCTTATGAGGTAAGTCGCATTCCCTGAATTAACAGAAAATGAAATAAATATTCGTTGTATATTCTAAAGGGTCCTATACTTGTGAAGGGATTCTATCTGCGATTGAGTATATTACCACATAATATACCAACTGGAGACTATTTAGTGATACTCAAATGGTTATTCTATAATAATTTGCACTTTACTTTAAATTTGTATTTTTCATTTGTTGAGAACTTAATATGAACATTTGGATAAACAATGTTTAATTGGTATAGTTTCGACGAAGGCTCTATTAATAGAATTTTTGCATATTAAAAAACGCTTTGTACACAGTATTCCCTTTGCAATAAAAAGCTTTTTAATAGAACGAATAAAGCAATTTCAGATAAATGCATTTTAAACCTTCAAACAAAACTCATCGCTATGTCTATCTACATGGGAGTGCTATTGAATTTTGTTCTTTTAAATATCTGCTGCAATGTAAGTATCCAAGCAATAATTATTAATAATTTTAGTATTTTACAATACCAACTACTGCAGGAAGCTTTGATATTCACATTAACGAATCTTGTGTGCGAAAACCCAATCAAACCGAGTATACTATACACGAATGTCGCCTAAAGGCCGTTGCTCGAAATCGGGCTGTGTTAAATTTTAATGCTACTTTTTATCATTACATTATCATATGATTCTTCGCGGCGAACTATTCAAGAAAGCAAATGGCTATAAGCCGTGGCTTTATAAGTTCGAAATTGAGGCCTGTCGTTTTATAAGTAAGCCATACAATCCAATCGCAATTATAATTTTTCGACTTTTTAAGAATTACTCCAACTTTAACCACACATGTCCCTACGGAGTGAGTAAATGTTACTGTAATTTTTTATTGTCTATAATATTTTCTTGTTTAGAGTCCACCATACGTTAAAGGTTTTTATCTTAACAGCAAAATCTTACCAAATTATCTTCCAACTGGAGACTATTTACTAGTATTGGATTGGATATTTGGAAAACAAGTAATGCTGTATATAAAAGCGTATTGGTCGTTCGTTGAGAATTTAATATGAATATTATGTATCAAACGTTTATAAATACAAACATTTATTTGTTAAAACAAACTCATAAACTTCTGCTAATGAAGTACAGCGAAAAGATTCATTAAATGCTTTTTGAAAAAATTGCAAACTTTATTTAAAACTCATCAATATGTTGGACAACTACGAGGGGTTTTTGCTTCTGATGATTTTAAATATCAGTTCCAATGTGTGAACTTGAATACATTTATTCATTAAATATTGCAAATGAACTTTGCTGGAGGCTGTTACAACATTACACCAACTTCTGAATGATATACGTGGTCAAGTATTTCAGAAAACTAATGGCTATACAATAGAGGTATCGAATCTTGTAAATTCGCAAAGAAGCCTTAGAATCCAATTGCTATTTTGATATTTACACTTTTTAAAGACTATTCAAACATCAACTTGTCCCTATAAGGTGAGTACCAAAGCTTGTCGTTTATTTACAATACAATACATTTTTATTTGAACTAAATATTCGACAAATAGTTGAAATTTTTAACTAAAGTTAATCTTACTTTAGTTGAGGTTTTATTGTAATTGCAAAAAATATTGAATCTGAATGTTCAAGAAAAGTCTTTGATCAAAATATTTGGGGTCCGGTTTATGCAGAAATAAAAACTTTCATTTATAAAATTTATTGATTATAATATTTGTCAATATTGGATTATTTTTCTCTGTCATCATTTGTTTTGCAATTGATTTCCAAATTATAATAAATATGCATAAACCCAGTTTTCTCATGATTACGCGGAAGTAGGCGACTCACACAACATTTTCATGTTACACTTGCGTTACAAGATGACCACAAAAAAAATAAATAATAATAATAATAATCTCAGAAATTCACCAGAGGAATTAAAGCCAATGAGTGCTTTAAAAAATCCCAATAAAAATAACAAGAAAGCTGCTTAAATTATGCAATGAGCAACCAAAAATTAATGTGTAAGAGGCACACTTCTCAGAAGTTTCACAGCTCAGTTAATGTGAGCTTAAGCCGAACCAAGCAAAGTAAGAAGAAAAAGAGATGACAACAGACAATCGAAAATTGTTAAGTATCATTAACAAGAAGAAAGCTCTGGCTGGTTACAGTTATGTGCAATTTATTGCATTGCAAATAAATAAAAGAAATTACCGGAGTCTTAATGCTGACTTATGCATACAATTAAATGACAAAAGCATCAACAACACGGCACAGCACAGCACAGCAAAGCAACCAACAGCAGTCGCAGCAGCAACAATCGTCCACGAATTAGGCCAAAATAATATTAGCCATTGTTGTGGGCAAAAAAAAAACGCGTCATATTCGGCCTTGAAATACTTGGGAAATGCTACATGAAATGCATAAAACTAATGCAGATAAATACTAATACAATACACAATAGAGCAGCTGAGCTTCGCCTCTGGGATTACGAACGAGTATTCCTTGATTTGTGTAAATATTTGTGGTTTTGGCCCCAAGTGCTGCATGCCAATTGAAGTGGCTTGGAGCGGTCTAAATGTACAGTTATTCACAGACGGCGCGGACGGGCGGCGGCGGTTAACCAGCCGCAGCTTCAAGATAAATTTAATTAATGATGATTTTTGTTGTATTTTCGTTCGATTTACCGGTTTTTGAACTTTTCCCTACGCCCCAGTAGTATCTCAGTTTCTCTCACTCTCTCGCTCTTTCTCTTGCTCTCTTTATCAGCATCTCCTTCTGGCTCACACGTACAGAGACTCTCTCCATCTCTTTTAATTTATGCAGCTGTTTCTTGTTCATTTCGTTTCGGTTTCAGTTTTGTGAAATGCATTTCTCTGATTTGCGGCTTCTCCCTCCCTCCACCATTCCTTCATTCTGTTGTTTGCACCACAAGAAATGTGTGTCAAAGGCTCTACAAATAATCCTTGCTGTTTTGAATACACTATTAAGTGTTTGCTAAAGCCCCACACAGAAATTGGGTCAAGTGTGTGCAGTTTTATTAGCCATTAACGCGTGACAATGAACAGTTTTATGGAAAAATCAAGCAGAACATTTGATTCAATTAATAAACAAGCCGTGAAACTGTTTATTGTTGTAATTGTATCTAATGTTTACGTTATGGCTAAGCAATTGATATGTAACAGACCATCTGTCTGATTGCGCTCGTCAATTCTTAATGACTTTGGCTTTGACTAATGCCGCACATAAGCGAGGGTCGTTCGTAATCAAATTGAAGCTAATTAATTGTCTATGATACCGAGTAATCATAAAATGTCAGTGAACTTGTAAGAATAATCCATATGTGTAATAGTTATGATTGCACACCCGAATAAATAACATTAAATGCCCAAAGTAGTAACACATTAAAATTCATTGCTAAAAACACTCAACGCACTGTTGGGCCTACTAATTTTTTGGTAATTTTGGTCTTTCAACTTGTAAGCAACCCTGAACTGAACGATTCTAAAATATGAGACAATGCTGCAAAAAATTGGCATACATAGTTGTGTTGCTTATTTTAGTTGGTATTGTATTTTGTCGAAAGGAAATATCATCATTGAGATTCCGCTAAATATCAAAGGCAGCAAGCAGCTGTTGACTGAGTTTATTTGGTTGTTTGTTGATATGAATATGCATGCCATAGAGCCATATAAAAATAACGTGTGTGTGGCGCCAGGCACAAGACACACGCACATCGTTTTTTTGTTATAGCAACATAACAAAAACAAATAACATAGATGTATGCAAATGAGAGACGCTACACAAATTCAATTTTCAATTTCAGCGTAATAAAAATAAATGTTGCATACTTTCAGGCCGTCACAATTTGCCAGTAGGCTTAGCAAAGACACAAACCCCCGGCCCGAGAGTGGAGAATAACAACTCGGCAACAGCTCATACGTAATGTGTGGAGTTTGTTTTGTTAACTTACGGTTCTGCTTCGATGGATTTCAATTTGGCCACATAGTTGGATGGTATATAGCCCTCTTGGCGCGACTTCTTGCTACGCGCTAGCCACCAGTCACCCTGTAAATAAATCAATACATCAATATGCGATATCAAAAATTTGTATGGTAGCTTATTTAGCATGAAACAAACAATGAGATAAACCACGCTAAGTGGCCAGTTATCGAGGGAATTGTTATTTATTTGCCATTTAATTGCACGAGATAACAGCTTCAATAAGCATTGTGTTTATTTTTTAGATACACGATTGAGCTTTACGACTCATAGCAGACAAAATAGACTAACTAACTAACTGACTCAACGGCGAATTTCCTTATAGTGATTGTAGCTACATTTATTTCAAGTATACTATAATCGTTGGCAAAATCTATAATAAACGATCAGCGTTTGATACAATTGTGTGCATCATTTAATTATTTAATTTATAGTATGCTTAAATTAAATGTCTTCCCCCAAACTATATTTGGCTTTGAGTTGAAATATGTCTTTTGGGGGGAATGCGAAAGATACGTCAACAAACTACATATATTTCACCAGAAAATATATTTCTTGTGTTTTCGCTGAAATTTAACAATTTAGTGATTAATTAACTGGCAACTCAACTGGCTGCCGGGTTGTTTTGATTGCTATTTCTACTATCATTGTTGTTGCGGCTGTTGCATTGAACAACATTTTACACGAGGCTTAAACAATAATTAATTTGGCTGTCGTCAAGGGAAATAAAAAATAAAAAACGAATGCGAAATCCGAATGAATTAACACTCATTCGTATATTATTTCGTGGCTTCCATCTCAACAGAAAATTGTTATGGCCGTTGGCAGCGTTGGCCACAAATGCGAAACGTGTTTTGCAGTCATTTGATGGGTGCCAACGTTAATAGCAACTACAACAGCTATATAGAGAGTTATGTTTTTTTTGGGCAGCCATCGGTTGAGGTGAGTTGAGGTTGAACACTCTCCACGCACACTTTTCTCGACACCACTTTGACTATCGGCGGCATGGGCACTTGCCATTCGCATTCGCATTCCCATTCCCAGTAGTTGGACATAGTTCATATTTGTATGGGTTGGTAATAAAAATTCTCTTGATTGTTGACTATCAATTTGCAGTGGGCGACGCCGACGGTGACGACGACAACGACGACGACGGCAAAAGCACAGCTGTTAAAAAGTCGCACTCACGCAACCTGCGACCAGCAATAACAATCAACAATACATAAAACAACTACAATAACAGTAACAACAAACAAACATGGGCTGGATATACCACAATTTCGTTATACCCTGTAAGACCATAGAAAGCAAATGGATCAAAATGACCTTATTTCATTCACTAATAGGAAACCCAATAGAAATTATTAAAATTAAGTATACATTCTAAGGATTCATGTTTAACATTTAAACATATTCCTAAGAATTAATTAATATAAATAGTGATAATATATTGACATGTTCATAACTAAAAATGTTTATAATCAAACTAAATATTATTCCCAGGGTATTTCATATTCTATCAACACTGCTCCTATTTCGCCCAGTTTGGTTTTTCTCTGCAAATTTTTATTACATATTGTGCTGTAGGTTCGTGTAATTTGCCATTCACGCATTGGTTTTGCTTCGTTACAATTGGCGAAACAAAAATAAATGAAAAGAAAGAAAATAAAAGTCGAAGGAAAAAACGAAAATTAAATTAAAACTTTATTCATTTGGCAGTTCGTACGTTTTGTTTGGTTACGCGCTTTCCCAGTTTTGCTTTTTGTTCAAGCTTAACAAAACTAGCAGCCACAACATTAACAACAATACCAACAACAACAACAACAACAACAACAACAACTACAACAGCGACCACAATAACTGAAACTGGCTTTTGCCAAATTTGTGCAGCGATTTTGGTTTTCGATTGGACAAGATAAAAGCAAAACAGTTAGATATATTCACCCGAATATCAAAGAGCAAACTTGTTTTTTTATTGATGTAGTTTTGTTTCTTTCTTTGTTTTTGTTATTGTTTTTAATATTATTAACACTAAAATGTAATTGAGTTTCGTATCTCGTCCACAACATAACCAAAAGAGAGCGGGGGACGGCGTGAACCGCCCAAGTCAAGTGCTGTGCTATCATTAGCCTGCGACATGATTATGTCTGCGGGAAGGTCAATGAACAGACATTTTTAGGGTTCATTGTTTATTTGCTCGCTGCTGTTGCTGCTGCTGCTGCTTTGATTTTTTCACGCTTTTTCTTTCACTCACTCTTCTTCACAACTTCCCTCCCGCTTCTGCTGCTGTCCCCATCTCTTTCTCGCCTATGCTGTCTGGTTAGTTGTAAACATTTCTTTCCATCTAAAAATGCATTTCATAATCGGTTGCTCATGATCATGTCTGCAGCTATATATATACAATCGATATCTATATTTGTACTCGCAAGTTACGCCTTGATTCCGATGAAAATTAAATTGAATTTTTCGCTGTTGAAAGTGAAATACAGATTATATTTCAAATTGGGCACACATGACGAATTATTTATTTTGTTGCAGAACTCTTTTCACTTCACGGACTGTTCGCTGCCTTTCATTATGATTGAGCGAGCCGCAGATTTTTTACAGCTAGCCCCATGCTAGATAAGCTCCCAAGTTGACCCAAATGGACGACGACGACGACCACTTAGACAACATTCTATTTCTCTTTCGTGGCTGTCATTGACGAACTTGAAAAGAATTGCCGGCGATTAAAATCAGTTCTGGTAGCAATCTTTTTTTTGTTCTCTCTATAGCTGTTAGCGGTAAGCAGCTGGTTTGTTTTATTAGCCCTTGAGCATAATCTCAGCAGTTAAAATTCCAAGATAAAGCGATTGAGAAGCGTTCTTTAACATTAGTTTTTCGTAAGTAAAAAGTTTACTCATTTTCAGTCTGGAGTCTGAAGAATTTCAAGTCACATTAACATGTTCCACACGTCTCTACATAATCCCTGGCTAAGAAGTTGAATAGCCAATAAACGCAACTTGGCAAAGGGAGTGCAGCGGTATTTAGGGTAATCTCTATCTAGTTGGGGGGAAGCAATCCTTGAAGGGTTTCATTTCGCTTCCTGCTGTTTTGCCACAAAGCGCCCAAGCCGAACCCATATGAGTCGCCAAGTGAGTTATTTCTTCTTTTTTTTTTTGCTTTTTTGGTGTAAAAATATGAAAGCGATTCTCCTCTTTGGCTGAGCTGAGAGTCGAGAGAGCTTCACAAAGAATGCAATGTGCAAGCGACAAAACTGCACAAGTGACTGACTGAGTGAGTGAGCGAATGAGTGAGTGAGAGAGTGTGTGAGATGAGTGTGTTGTGTGCTTATGTGATGGTGAGGTGGTTGTTGTTGTTGTTGTTGATGTTGCTGTTGTTGGTTGGCAAATGACAATGAACAGAAGAGACGGCGGCAAACGACGTCGCTGACGAGGCACACCCATAAAATATTTTAACATACAATTTTAGCTCAGAGAAGCTGGGTCCAGTGATTTGAGATATTCAAAAAAAAATTGGTGCCCATTGTTTTAAATCGTTTGCCCATGTTTGCCCAGGAAAAATTTTTTTTTGCCCACCCTTAGTTTCGAAATTATGAAAAATTTTTTTTTTTCGAAAATACAAAAATTTTTTTTTTCAAAATTTTTTTGCGGAAATCGCTTTAAAATCGTTTGCCCATGTTTGCCCATCTTTTAGTTTTTCGAAAAAATTTTTCGTTTTCGAAATTTTGAATTTTGAAAAATTTTGACATTTTTTCGGCATGAATGACTCAAACTCGATCGCCCACACCTCGAAATTATGAAAACTAAAGCCACAACGGAAACCTCAAGTGTTTTCAAGTCTGCCCATATCTCAGAATTTCAAAATTTTGAAAAATTTGAAGGTTTTCAACTTTTTTGATTGCCCATACAAATTCATCGTTTGCCCAATTTTCAAAGTCTCAAATTTTTGCCAAATTTCAAAATTTTTCAAATTTTTTTGACTTTTTCAGACTGCCCATTCGCTATTTTCGTTTGCCCACCCTTTAGAATTTCAAAATTTTGCCGAATTCCAAAATTTTCATACTTTTTGATTTCAGCCTATGGCCCATACAAATTCATCGTTTACCAAATTTTCAAAGTCTCAAATTTTTGCCAAATTTCAAAATTTTTCAAATTTTTTGACTTTTCAGACTGCCCATTCGCTATTTTCGTTTGCCCACCCTTTAGAATTTCAAAATTTTGCTTTATTTAAAAATTTTCATACTTTTTGATTTTAGCCTATGGCCCATACAAATTCATCGTTTACCAAATTTTCAAAGTCTCAAATTTTTGCCAAATTTCAAAATTTTTCAAATTTTTTTGACTTTTTCAGACTGCCCATTTGCTATTTTCGTTTGCCCACCCTTTAGAATTTCAAAATTTTGCTTTATTTAAAAAATTTTCATACTTTTTGATTTTAGCCTATGGCCCATACAAATTCATCGTTTGCCCAATTTTCAAAGTCTCAAATTTTTGCCAAATTTCAAAATTTTTCAAATTTTTTGACTTTTCAGACTGCCCATTTGCTATTTTCGTTTGCCCACCCTTTAGAATTTCAAAATTTTGCCGAATTCCAAAAATTTTCATACTTTTTGATTTCAGCCTATGGCCCATACAAATTCATCGTTTACCCAATTTTCAAAGTCTCAAATTTTTGCCAAATTTCAAAATTTTTCAAAATTTTTTACTTTTTAGACTGCCCATTTGCTATTTTCGTTTGCCCACCCTTTTAGAATTTCAAAATTTTGCCGAATTCCAAAAATTTCCATACTTTTTTGATTTCAGCCTATGGCCCATACAAATTCATCGTTTACCCAATTTTCAAAGTCTCAAATTTTTGCCAAATTTCAAAATTTTTCAAATTTTTTGACTTTTCAGACTGCCCATTCGCTATTTTCGTTTGCCCACCCTTTAGAATTTCAAAATTTTGCTTTATTTAAAAAATTTTCATACTTTTTTGATTTTAGCCTATGGCCCATACAAATTCATCGTTTACCAAATTTTCAAAGTCTCAAATTTTTGCCAAATTTCAAAATTTTTCAAATTTTTTGACTTTTTCAGACTGCCCATTTGCTATTTTCGTTTGCCCACCCTTTAGAATTTCAAAATTTTGCTTTATTTAAAAAATTTTCATACTTTTTGATTTTAGCCTATGGCCCATACAAATTCATCGTTTGCCCAAGTTTCAAAGTCTCAAATTTTTGCCAAATTTCAAAATTTTTCAAATTTTTTGACTTTTCAGACTGCCCATTTGCTATTTTCGTTTGCCCACCCTTTAGAATTTCAAAATTTTGCTTTATTTAAAAATTTTCATACTTTTTGATTTTAGCCTATGGCCCATACAAATTCATCGTTTGCCCAATTTTCAAAGTCTCAAATTTTTGCCAAATTTCAAAATTTTTCAAATTTTTTGACTTTTTCAGACTGCCCATTTGCTATTTTCGTTTGCCCACCCTTTAGAATTTCAAAATTTTGCCGAATTCCAAAAATTTTCATACTTTTTTGATTTCAGCCTATGGCCCATACAAATTCATCGTTTACCAAATTTTCAAAGTCTCAAATTTTTGCCAAATTTCAAAATTTTTCAAATTTTTTGACTTTTTCAGACTGCCCATTCGCTATTTTCGTTTGCCCACCCTTTAGAATTTCAAAATTTTGCTTTATTTAAAAATTTTCATACTTTTTGATTTTAGCCTATGGCCCATACAAATTCATCGTTTGCCCAATTTTCAAAGTCTCAAATTTTTGCCAAATTTCAAAATTTTTCAAATTTTTTTGACTTTTTCAGACTGCCCATTTGCTATTTTCGTTTGCCCACCCTTTAGAATTTCAAAATTTTGCCGAATTCCAAAAATTTTCATACTTTTTGATTTCAGCCTATGGCCCATACAAATTCATCGTTTGCCCAATTTTCAAAGTCTCAAATTTTTGCCAAATTTCAAAATTTTTCAAATTTTTTGACTTTTTCAGACTGCCCATTTGCTATTTTCGTTTGCCCACCCTTTAGAATTTCAAAATTTTGCCGAATTCCAAAAATTTTCATACTTTTTTGATTTCAGCCTATGGCCCATACAAATTCATCGTTTGCCCAATTTTCAAAGTCTCAAATTTTTGCCAAATTTCAAAATTTTTCAAATTTTTTGACTTTTTCAGACTGCCCATTTGCTATTTTCGTTTGCCCACCCTTTAGAATTTCAAAATTTTGCCGAATTCCAAAAATTTTCATACTTTTTGATTTCAGCCTATGGCCCATACAAATTCATCGTTTGCCCAATTTTCAAAGTCTCAAATTTTTGCCAAATTTCAAAATTTTTCAAATTTTTGACTTTTTCAGACTGCCCATTTGCTATTTTCGTTTGCCCACCCTTTAGAATTTCAAAATTTTGCCGAATTCCAAAATTTTCATACTTTTTTGATTTCAGCCTATGGCCCATACAAATTCATCGTTTGCCCAATTTTCAAAGTCTCAAATTTTTGCCAAATTTCAAAATTTTTCAAATTTTTTGACTTTTCAGACTGCCCATTTGCTATTTTCGTTTGCCCACCCTTTAGAATTTCAAAATTTTGCCGAATTCAAAAATTTTCATACTTTTTGATTTCAGCCTATGGCCCATACAAATTCATCGTTTACCAAATTTTCAAAGTCTCAAATTTTTGCCAAATTTCAAAATTTTTCAAATTTTTTGACTTTTCAGACTGCCCATTTGCTATTTTCGTTTGCCCACCCTTTAGAATTTCAAAATTTTGCCGAATTCAAAATTTTCATACTTTTTGATTTCAGCCTATGGCCCATACAAATTCATCGTTTGCCCAATTTTCAAAGTCTCAAATTTTTTGCCAAATTTCAAAATTTTCAAATTTTTTGACTTTTCAGACTGCCCATTTGCTATTTTCGTTTGCCCACCCTTTAGAATTTAAAATTATGCTTTATTTAAAAATTTTCATACTTTTTGATTTTAGCCTATGGCCCATACAAATTCATCGTTTGCCCAATTTTCAAAGTCTCAAATTTTTACCAAATTTCAAAATTTTTCAAATTTTTTGACTTTTCAGACTGCCCATTTGCTATTTTCGTTTGCCCACCCTTGAAATTTCAAAATTTTGCCGAATTCAAAAATTTTCATACTTTTTTGATTTTAGCCTATGGCCCATACAAATTCATCGTTTACCCAATTTTCAAAGTCTCAAACGATGAATTTGTATGGGCCATAGGCTAAAATCAAAAAAGTATGAAAATTTTTTAAATAAAGCAAAATTTTGAAATTTAAAGGGTGGGCAAACGAAAATAGCAAATGGGCAGTCTGAAAAAGTCAAAAAATTTGAAAAATTTTGAAATTTGGCAAAAATTTGAGACTTTGAAAATTTGGTAAACGATGAATTTGTATGGGCCATAGGCTAAAATCAAAAAGTATGAAAATTTTTAAATAAAGCAAAATTTTGAAATTTTAAAGGGTGGGCAAACGAAAATAGCAAATGGGCAGTCTGAAAAAGTCAAAAAAATTTGAAAATTTTGAAATTTGGCAAAAATTTGAGACTTTGAAAATTGGGCAAACGATGAATTTGTATGGGCCATAGGCTAAAATCAAAAAGTATGAAAATTTTTAAATAAAGCAAAATTTTGAAATTCTAAAGGGTGGGCAAACGAAAATAGCAAATGGGCAGTCTGAAAAAGTCAAAAAAATTTGAAAAATTTTGAAATTTGGCAAAAATTTGAGACTTTGAAAATTTGGTAAACGATGAATTTGTATGGGCCATAGGCTGAAATCAAAAAGTATGAAAAATTTTTGAATTCGGCAAAATTTTGAAATTCTAAAGGGTGGGCAAACGAAAATAGCAAATGGGCAGTCTGAAAAGTCAAAAAATTTAAAAAATTTTGAAATTTGGCAAAAATTTGAGACTTTGAAAATTGGGCAAACGATGAATTTGTATGGGCAATCAAAAAAGTTGAAAACCTTCAAATTTTTCAAAATTTTGAAATTCTGAGATATGGGCAGACTTGAAAACACTTGAGGCTACCGTTGTGGCTTTAGTTTTCATAATTTCGAGGTGTGGGCGATCGAGTTTGAGTCATTCATGCCGAAAAAATGTCAAAATTTTTCAAAATTCAAAATTTCGAAAACGAAAAATTTTTTCGAAAAACTAAAAGATGGGCAAACATGGGCAAACGATTTTAAAGCGATTTCCGCAAAAAAATTTTGAAAAAAATTTTTGAATTTTCGAAAAAAAAAAATTTTTCATAATTTCGAAACTAAGGGTGGGCAAAAAAAAATTTTTCCTGGGCAAACATGGGCAAACGATTTAAAACAATGGGCACCAATTTTTTTTTGAATATCTCAAATCACTGGACCCAGCTTCTCTGAGCTTACAATTTTGATTTCTATGCATGACGTTGAGCTCAACGAAGATGTTTGGTGTTGTTGTAGAAAAAGTTTATAAAAGGAAGCCGGGACAGCTTTTTTTTTTTGTTTTGTTTTGTTTTGTTTGCAGCCGCTATGGCAAGTTGAAAGTCTTGCTGTTGTTGTCGAAGCAACGGCAGCAGCAACAGCAGCAATAGTTGTTGTTGGTGTACTTGTACTTTAATTAAACGCTGTAAATGCTGCTGTCCCCACACAGCTACCGGAAACAGCCGCGAGCTGCTGGCTGATTACTCTACTTTGTTGGCGACAGCTGCCACAACGAAAGAGACAGCAAGCAAGCGAGAGAGAGAGAGAGAGAGAGGGGGGAAAACGTACGTCTTTATGGCTATGCTGTGCGTTCAATTATTACAGCGCTACGAAAATGCTGCAACGTGAATGATACCAAAAAATTAAAAACAACAAAAAACCGTTGTTGGCCATTCCACAGCAAGTGCGCAACACTTGGCCCAGAGCCAAAGGTGGACGTCATGCTTTTAGGCGCCGCTGCTGCCACTTGTCTGAGCAGTCACCGAGTCAGCGAGGCGACCAACTACCTTCCGCCTCTCGCCTCCCTTCCTCCCACATTCGCCACTCTGCTCTGCTTTTAGTCAGATCATCCTATTCCCCCATTTCCCATCTATCTTATCTGAAGGTGGTCATGGCTGTGCTGACGTAAACCTCTTTAAATATGCATGCACAAATAAATAGAAAATGTTTGTACATCTGAGTTGAATGCGCCCTCTTCTGTCACAACACAATCTGAATTGGCCGGCACCAGATCGTTATGTGGGCGGTCGGGAGGTGTGACCTCCATGGGGCTAATCATAGAATTTATAGAAATATGCCAAACATCTCTGACTCAATGCCGACTGTTGGCTGAGTGCACGCTCTCAACCTCAGTCTCTGTCTGGTCTGGTTTTTCAAGTGGAGTTGCAGTTTGCTGCTTTAATTACAGCTTGAAAATAACCAGAAATTAAACAACTGTCGACAGTCGAAAGCTGAATGCCCTTTTCAGGAGTTGTCACAAATGAATATTGCATAAAAATCTATTACAGTTATTATATTTGGCTTTTCGCTATGTGCCAACAAGTTTTTCCAGCTGTCAACTACTGCAACTAATTAACTATTATGCCTTAACTATTACGTTTTCTAATGATTTAACGAGTCGAGTTAACTCGAGTTCAACTAAGATGTGTAATCTATTTGTGAGTCATAAACTTGCACTCTTTATGATGAGAATGTGAGATTAGAATGTCGTCTCTCTTTTAGTTATGTAAACAAACTGAGTTTATCTTTACTTCAAATGGATTTCCCCTTAATTGTATAGTATACTAGATAAGCTGTTTAGTATATACTATATATTGTTTTTAGTATGTATGTATGTAAACAATTATATTATATTCTTAAAGTAACTAGAAAGCAGTTGTATTGCTACTCTTAGTAAGCGTATTCAAACTAGAGAGCAAATAAAAAAAAAACCAGCCAGCTTGAAAATTGCCAAGCGCTTGTGCATGGAAAATGCAGTCTGGCTTCAAAGTTGGGGTTGCAGCAGTTTGGGGTTTCGTTGACTGCTTTTTGAGAGCGTGGTTCAAGTGGCAAGTGCCGACTGCGTTGGCCGCAATTACAGTGTCTGGTTTTACTGCCAACTCAATTCCCCAACCTCCTCCTTCTCTGCTTCCTCCACCCTCAGAAGCGCAAAAAAAAAAACGACGATGACATTGAAACAGTCGAGAGAAAAAATATCAAAAGAGAAAATAAAGAGTTTGCAAAATTTTTGTTGGGGATTTGTTATGGTTTTAACTATCGTGACGCATACACATAGCTCGATGCTTAAAGTGCCAATTGAAAATACAGAAATTTGATGTGAAAGATGTTCAACGTTGAACACGAACGAACAATATGCGATTGCCAAACGAAAATAACAAAGAATTGCACATAACAAAGTAAATTACTCAATAGAAAACTGATTTTTATACAACCAACAACAAATAGTTGATGAAAGTATAATTCAATACATTTGTAGTCTGTTAATTTTCTCACAAATTAACGATAATTATATGTTATGAAAATATCAAAACACGTATATTTTGATATGTATTTCGAGAAGCAGGGCGGTACTATGGTCACTCCAAAATAAATGTAGTTATTTTCAATATTTTTTTAAGTATTCAAGTATTCAATGTTTATAAGAATTAGATTGTTCCAAATGGGATATATCAATGAAAGAATATAGGAACTCGAAAAATAAATTGTGGTACTAATTTAAGTATTAAATTGTAATTGATAAAGAAATATGGGTTCTCTAATATAATACGAAATATGCAAATAAGTGTGGTCACTTTAAAATAAATCGAGATATTTAAAAAATGTCCGATTTTAAATCAGCTATTAAAACACTATTGGAAATGAATTGTGTTTAACAAAACCAGTAATATGGTCACTCTAAAGTTCAGTGAGATTAACCAAGAGCAGTTAATTAATCACATCAGCTTCTCATGAAAAGTCATTGCAGTCAGCTCAACATATTCCATATTTAACATGGAATTTGCATGAAGAAAAGTTTTCAAGATAAAAGAAACATTAAAATGGCATGCGATGCCTTGGAGCTCCAATGAATCGAATAATTAAAATGCTCACGAACTTTTTAATAAACTCGTAATTTATGCATAGTTCGGCAAATGCGCGACGGTTCCAATAGGATTTATGGCTTTCAAACAAATGTCTGTTAGTGTGTGTATACTTATACACATATACATACATTTACATCTACATATGTACATATGTATGTGTTTTTTGATAAGATATTTAATTGGCAAAACGATAGAGAATCAGAGACAGAGAGAGCGCAAAACTGTTGTTATCAGTGCTTTACTGCTGCTTTTTTGCGCTCTCTCGCTGCCTCTTTTAACTCTTTCACCACATGATTCACTCACCTGTGTGTCATTCAATATCTCCAAGTGCTCGCCCTTGCGGAAGCTCAAATCCTCGTCGGTCCGCGCATCATAATCGTAGAGGGCCACAAATATCTTGGCGTTCGCATTGGCAGCATCACTTTCGGGGATTTGTGGCACCGGACGTATTTGCTCTGGCTGCCCGGGCATGGGCATCACGATCTGTGGAACGCTGACGCCAACGCCGACGCCGCTGATCCCAGCGCCGGGATCTTCGAGGGGATTGCGAACATCGCCGGCATGCGGCTTCTCGTCCGCCTTCTGTGTGCGTAAACAGTTGCCCATGATAACGGATTTGGAGGAGGTAGTGGAATCAACTCAGTCCAGTGTGTGCGTCAGATGTGACGTATATTTTAAATGCAGTATGAATGGAAGCCAAGTTTTACTTGTGTGCGGAGTTTTACTGTTACTTTCACTCACACACAGACAGTGGCAGCTTGAACACTAACACTAAAACAGAGTCAGCAATTACAATTCAATTGCTCTCGGTTGTTTATGCGAGGACGACTCACACAAACGCACACACACAAGTGCACACTATTTGTTAGTGGTGTTGTTGTTGTTTATTTGCTCACTCGCGAGTCGCGATCAACATGGGGTGTTGGCACTTATCTCTCTCGCTCTTTTTACTACTGTGTTTGTTGCGACTGAAACGTCGCGCGTCGTCAGTTAATTAATTAATTTGTGATGCCTTATTGTTTTGCATTTATGGCAACACGCATTGGCCACTCACTGCATAACTGAAACTGCTGCACTACTGTATTAATTATTGAAGCACTCTCCACTACTAAATTAAATGCTTACACACACGGCTGGCAATGTTGTGAGTGTGTTTGCGTATGTATGTATTTTTCTGGCTCTTTTGCATGTGTACATATACATATATATGGATGTGGTGTATGTGTATGTGATGCTGGTGGCCAAACAAGACGGACGCGGCCAACAAAAACAATTTAAAAACACTGGTAAACTATTGAAGCACATGTACACATTATTCTTCTAATATTTTTCACCATTCATTGCATTTCTTTTACATTTTTAAGTTATTTAATTTGTGTTTTTCAGCTGCAGCGAAAATGGCTCCCCGATGAAAACCTGCGCGACAGTCGATATCACTCTGAAGCGATAGCATCGACTATCGCGATACATTTGCTGCCTCGCAGGCTTGCACATCGATACAAAAGCAGAGCTGTATTTTCCAATTATAGCTGGCAATGCTGTGTTTGTGAACGCTGTAAATAAACAGCTGTGGCTGTTATGTTAAATAGAGGTAATGTTATTATAGGAAACATTAATATTTTGTTAAAATTATAACCACCGTCATAATTAAAAAAAAAACTAATTTATACTATTCGATTTCGAGTTTTACCAGAAATTTAATCAGTTTTCGGCTGTAGCAAATAAAATGTGTTAGGCGGCCACAGAAGTAACAAAAGCACTTAAATCACGCGCCCATTGTGTGTTGCAACTAAATATACGAGGTTTATTCTTTATATCTCAAGGGTAAATAATATAAATATTCATTGTGATAAGCTTTAACACAGATGTCAGTTAAATCAGCTTTAAATAAATCTATTTCATATTGAATATATAATTCACTACAATGCATTTATGATACTTGATTTCTGGAGAGACGGTTGCTATAGAAATAGATTAATAAATGTTGATTTATCGATATTGTCATCGAATTTTATCCACCTCTAGCTAAATATTTTACATGTCTACTAACCCCCTTAAATTTTATTTCATTCTGTGTTAGAATTCGGTGAAGAGCATTTCATCCCTGGAAATTTCTGAACAAATTAAATAAAATTATTTTTATTTTATCAAAATGGATATAAAATCATTTTTATTTTCATATTGTGCAAAGAATCAAACGGAACCCAAGTTTGAAGTTCGTCCGACCGGTAAGAAAGAAATAATTTGCGGCGCCGGTTTTTTATTTGCATTTCTCCAAAGTTATTTTCCGTACTTTTGAAATTAATGTTGAATTATTGAAATTATAGGGCCTAAGCATCGACAGCGTTTTTTGTGTGAAGTGCGTGTAGAGCCGTGCACTTATATTGCTGTGGGCAACTCCACCAACAAAAAAGATGCGGAGAAAAATGCTTCACGAGATTACGTTAATTATTTGGTGCGCACGGGCAAACTTAATGCAAAGGATGTGCCTATGGACATGCCTGGCCAGGCAGCTGCTGCAAGCGGCGATGCTGGCGGACGTGCTGCCGGAGAGCAGCAGCAGCGGCGTGTCTTCGGTGGCGCGTCCGGTCCGCATGACTTAGGCGAGGCATATCGGCCCTTGAACCATCAGATGGGCGGACGCGACAGCTTCAACATTATTGATCGTGTGCAGGAGCAGAAGGATATGAACGAGGCCGAGTCAATTGACATGAATGCCGTTATCCATGGTAACTGGACCATTGAGAATGCCAAAGATCGCTTGAACATCTACAAGCAATCAAATAACATTCGTGATGATTACAAGTACACTCCAGTGGGTCCAGATCATGCTAGGTAAGTGTGAGTGGCACTCTCATCACCGCCCCACACTATTTCATATCTTGATTTCTTCTTCATTTGAATCATTTCATTGTTTTTTGTTGAATGATAAGCTGCGCACTGGATTTAGCTTTAACTGGTTCTAAATCTGGAGCGCAGCTCGTAGTTTTTGAAAGATTTATTGACCTGCTGTGCGCAATTAATGATTGAATGATTGGAAACCTAAAGCAAGTGCTCGTATGCAGTATACATTTGAACCAAAGGCTCATTAAATTCGATGTACAGTGAATTGTCGATTCAGTCTATTTGTTATAATAGATAATGTTCTTGTTGATTACTGAATTTACTCCTCAAAATGGAGGAGTAAGCACAGATTACCTTTCACCTGTACTTCGTGCATCGCACATTTAAGCTGCGAGTGTTTTTAGTTCAAATCCCATGTATACTGTATATGAATAGAACCGCGACAACTGAACGGGATTTTCAGAGCGACTTCGCGCACAAACAACAATTGCAACGAAAGAGAGATATCGGTAAACGATGACGACGAAACTCCTATTATGGCAGCAACTGCATTGGAGTTTATCGGTCCATCATTATGCTCGACGCAGTATGTGCACCTTGTGGCTCTGAAGGTCTGGTAATCAATTAACGATTATGATTGTTAAATCCGATTTTCGATGCTGCCATTCGATTATCGAGTATTTGAAAGTAGTTGCGCACAGCAAGGTTGACTTTTTGCTGTCTCTTATTGATTGCTCTGACCGTCACGGTAAGTCAGACTGCTTCCGAGCCGAGATACTCCTATACAACGTCATTCAATCGATCCTCTTCATTTAGGAGCTTCATGGCGGAATTGTCGATCTATGTGCCGGCGCTGAAGCGCAAAGTGACGGCTCGTGAGACGGGCTCAAATAAGAAATCGGCTAGCAAATCTTGTGCTCTTTCGCTGGTACGCCAATTGTTCCATCTGAAAGTGATTGAGGCCTTTAACGGCACCCTGAAAAAGAAAAAGGATGGGGAAATGAAGCCGTATCCCGTTAAGGTTGAGGAAGGACTCATCAACAAAGTGGATGAAGTCATCAAAGAGCTGGAATTACCCGTGGTTAATCCCTCCAGTATTAAACTCGAGGTTGACGGAGCTCCTCTTTCCCTGATTGTACGTTTTCAAGCCCAGTTCAGAAACATTTAATCACAAAATTTCTTCATTTGCAGGTGAGTCAGAGTCGCCCGGATAGTCAAGCGCAGAACGATGGCCGCCCAGAGGTTGCTACCGTCATACCGTGGGCACCACCGCAACCTAACTGGAATGCCTGGCATGCCTGTAACATTGATGAGGGCGAATTGGCCACCACCTCCATTGACCAACTGTCAATGGAGTATGAACGTCAAATACATAATCGCCGCCACAACAATGCCGAATATGGAAAGTTTCTGGAGTTTCGTGACAAGTTGCCCATTGCAGCCATGCGAGGAGAGATCATGACCGCCATAAATGAGAATCCCGTGGTTATCATTCGCGGCAACACCGGTTGCGGCAAGACCACACAGATTGCCCAGTATATACTCGATGATTACATTGCATCCGGTCAGGGTGGCTATGCCAACATCTATGTGACTCAACCACGGCGAATTTCGGCCATCTCGGTGGCCGAGCGTGTGGCCCGCGAACGTTGCGAGCATTTAGGGGAAACTGTTGGCTATTCGGTGCGCTTTGAATCGGTGATTCCCCGTCCATATGGCTCCATATTGTTTTGTACTGTGGGCGTTCTTTTGCGTAAACTGGAGGCGGGTTTGCGTGGCATTTCCCACATCATTGTGGACGAGATTCACGAACGCGATGTCAACACTGACTTTCTACTTGTTATCTTACGTGACATGGTCGCCACTTATCCGGACTTGCATCGTGAGTTGTTAAATATTATTTGGATTTTTATTGTAGATAAATATTTACTTTTGATTTGCAGTAATTTTGATGTCGGCTACAATTGATACGACTCTCTTCTCCAATTACTTCAATGGCTGTCCGGTGCTGGAGGTACCTGGTCGCGGTTTTCCAGTGCAGCAATTCTTTCTGGAGGACATCTTGCAGATGACACAGTTTGTGCCTACTCCCGAGTTGCGCCGCAAGCGTCGCGATGCCGTTGACGAAGAGGAAACAATGGCCAACGACAACGGCGAAATGGAACAGAATCTGAATAAAGTGTGCGAAGACAAGTATTCGGATCAAACGCGCAATTCCATGGCCATGCTCTCGGAATCGGATGTTAGCTTTGAGCTGCTCGAATCCCTTTTGATACACATCAAATCGAAGAATATTCCCGGTGCTATTTTGGTCTTTTTGCCCGGCTGGAACTTAATCTTTGCGTTGATGAAGTTTTTGCAGAGCACTACCACTTTCGGCAACGATAGCTATCTCATTCTGCCCTGCCACTCGCAGATACCACGCGATGATCAGCGAAAGGTCTTCGAACCTGTGCCCGATGGCGTCACCAAGATCATATTGTCCACAAACATTGCGGAGACATCTATTACCATCGATGACATTGTCTTTGTGGTGGACATTTGCAAGGCACGCATGAAACTCTTCACTTCGCACAACAATCTCACCAGCTATGCCACCGTCTGGGCCAGCAAAACCAATCTGGAACAGCGCAAGGGTCGCGCTGGTCGTGTTCGTCCTGGTTTCTGCTTTACTCTCTGTTCACGGGCTCGCTTCGCTCAACTGGAGGAGAACCTGACACCGGAAATGTTCCGCACACCGCTCCACGAGATTGCGTTAACTGTGAAGCTGTTGCGCCTTGGCGCCATACATCATTTCCTGTCCAAGGCACTGGAACCGCCGCCAGTGGACGCGGTCATCGAAGCAGAGGTCTTGTTGCGTGAAATGCGTTGTCTGGATGTAAACGATAATCTCACTCCGCTGGGCCGGCTGCTGGCACGTCTGCCAATTGAGCCGCGGCTGGGCAAGATGCTGGTGCTGGGCTCCGTTTTTGGCTGCGCTGATCTCGTGGCCAGCATGGCCTCCTATTCGAGCACGTTCGCCGAGGTCTTTGCTTTGGATATCGGTCAGCGTCGCTTGGCAAATCATCAGAAGGCGCTGAGCGGCTTAAAGTGCTCTGATCATGTGGCCATGATTGTTGCCTCGCAGATGTGGCACGCTGCCAAAGTGCGTGGCCTTTCGGATGAGATACGCTTCTGTGATTGGAAGGGAGTACAGATGTCCACCATGAATGTGATGTACGAGGCCAAAATGCAGCTGCTCGATCTTTTGCAGCAAGCTGGCTTCCCCGAAGAGTGCATGCTATCCTATAAGGTGGACGCAAATAAGGCTGATGCCATGCTGGATTTATCGGTGGCACTGCTCTGCCAGGGTCTCTATCCCAACATCTGTGTGCACAAGGAGAAGCGCAAGGTGCTGACCACTGAATCGAGAGCAGCGTTGATCCACAAGACATCGGTGAACTGCAGCAATCTGGGTGTATCCTTTCAATATCCATTCTTCGTCTTCGGTGAAAAGATTCGCACACGCGCTGTTTCTTGCAAGCAAATGTCGATGGTGACGCCACTGCAAGTAATGATCTTTGGCTCGCGTAAAATCGATTTGGGTCCCAATAATACGGTGCGCATAGATAACTGGCTCAATTTCGAGATGAATCCCGAGCATGCGGCCAAAATTGGTGCACTAAAGCCGGCCCTGGAGGATCTTATTACCATAGCCTGTGATAATCCTGCCCAGGTGCTGCACCTGGATGAACGATACGCGAAGCTGGTACGCGTCATTCGTGATTTGTGCGTGCAGAGTGCAGGCGATTACCAACTAAGCCGTGAGAATGGCATATTGCCGCATATGAGTCGCCTTGGCGGAGAAAGCAATAGTAATAGTGGCGATGGCAGCGGATCCGGAGGAGGACCACCAACAAAACGTGGTCGCTTCGATAACGGCAGTGGCAACTTTGGAGGCGGAAGTAGGGACAGATTTGCAGGCAACAGAGGCGGAGGCTTTGGAAACCAAGGCGGCGGTAGAAACTTTGGCGGAGGCGGTGGACACTATCAAGGTAATCAAGGTGGCAGAGGACGTTATGGTAATCAGGGTGACAACAGCGGAGGTTACGGTAATCAAGGAGGCGGCGGAGGATTCAACAACCGTGGAGCTGGTGGTAATAATTATGGAGGAGGAGACAGCTTTGGGAACAACAGCTACGGGGGTAACAATAGTACGAACATCAATTCAGGAGGCGGCGGCAGTCAAGGAAGATTTTCCAATCAACGAGGCTTTTAAAATTTAAGATTTCTTTGTTACCAATTACAATTATGTCTTCAAATAAACATAGCTACATTTACAAGCGTGTATTTAGTGCAAATAAGAGCTAGGAATCATAATAATTTAATTGGCACTCCACGCTGCAGAAGAACTTGCCCTGGAACCCATCCTCCTGGATGCATGCCGTGTTAAAGCAACTGTAGCACCAACGTTGACGCTTGATGTTGGCCAGCAACTCGTCGGGAGTTAATTTCAAGTGATTTCCTTGGTGCAGTTGGCGGCGATGGGTGTGAATCAGGCTTACTTCTTCATCCCACTGCTGGAACATTTGTTTTGCGGAAACCAAGTTCTTTTCATTTGTTTCCGAGTTGTCTGCAGTTGTTAGCTTTTCGGCCAGACTTTTCCAGTTATAATAATGCTGAAGAAAATCCTGCTCCCGATTCAGTAACTCACTTATGTCGATGGCGCATTTTGACTTTGGCGTGGAAGTTGCATTTTTAGTCGGATTTTGTATACTTGAGTACTCCGGCATATAGTAGAACGGAATGGTTTCTTCGGAATCAGATATTGATACGCCATATATATTGCTTTGCATAATGATATTTGGCATTTGCCATTAAATTCTTTTTGTTTTTTTTTTTTTTAAACAGATGACCGCGCAATGCCGTTAGTTTCGAGTGAGGGCTTCTGAAAGTTCTGTTAATAGAACTTGCTAGGGCTGCAGTAAAATGATAACTTACAGCCTCGATATGTTTCGAAATAGTTTACAGCTAGCCGTTACAATCAAACTGTTAACTAAATTGCCAGGGCTGCGAAAAATATATAGCTGTCAGCATCCAAAATCTTTTTTGGGTAGATTTGTTTTTATTATTTTTTGCACTTGATTTCAGACGTATTTATTGTTTGTAATTTACTTTAATTATCTCCATATTATTTATGTACATTTGCTTATTGTACACTACTATACAAATTGACAAGATACCTGTCTGTTAATTTTCTTTTTTCTATCGAAACGTATCGATAGTTTTACAGTTTCAGCGCCGCCATTCAATTGTAGCGTCACTTGCTATTCGCGCCGTTTTAATTCAGTAATTTTTATTATCTTTCGTTGAATTCTGAGTGTTATTTCGTTACATTGTTGTTTTAGATTAGTAAAATAATAAATAATGGATTTCGATAATGCCAAGGAGAATATCCAGCCCTTGGCAAGTGGACGCAACGTGAGCCTGTTGCAGGCATCGCTGTGTCAAGATGCCTCACAAGAGTTGAACGCCCAACGAAAGCAGCTGGAATTGGATATTAAAAACTACAGTGGCGATGATCCGCTGGAGCCGTGGTACAACTACATCTGCTGGATTGAACAGAGCTATCCGGCGGGTGGCAGCAACTCGGGCCTGCAGAAAGTCATGCACAAATGCCTAACAAACTTTGATCGCGATGAACGCTATAAACAGGATCGACGTCTCATCAAGTTGTTTATCAAGTTTGTAAGTTTGCAGACTTTGAAAGTTATGTTTTGAGTTTACAGTCGCGACTAAATGCTCTTTTGCAGATGGGCAACCAGGGCGATAAGATCGAGTGCTATCAGGAAATGTACAATAGTGGTATTGGCACCATGCTTGCCGATTTCTATATTGCATGGGCCTATAGCTACGATCTGGGCGGCAATATGCGTAAAGCGAATGACATTTTTCAATTGGGCATTAAATGCCGGGCCGAACCGCTGGAGGAACTGAAGGAGGCGCACCAACATTTCGGATTCACGGTTGCCCAAAGAATGATGTACACAGATGGTGAAGAGTCTGCAGTCGCCACACAGGAGCTAAATGATCGTCGCCTGGCGCTGCGTTCGCTGCATGGCCAGAAGCGCAACAATACCATCACAGTGGGCAGCGTACGAACAGGAGCGGCTATTAAGAGTAATATGCCGGGTGTGGTACAGGTTAGTCTTCTTTTAATGATGTGTAGCAATTAAAATTTCTTTATTTGCAGAACGATGCACCGAGCACGAGTCGAGCCAGTCGCAATGCCAACCGCCAGCTGGAAGTCTTTAACGATGAGAATGCTGATGCTGTTAACATGCCACCACCGCCAGCTCCAACAACGGATGAAGCAGAGCCAGCCAAGACCAGCTTGCGTTCCATTATTGATTCGGCACGCGAACAGGAGAATCTAAAGGAGCCAATTGCATGGAGCAAGCCGCATAAGCATGGTAAAATTTTTGCTGCAAATGCTGCCCATGATCCGGCATTTGCCATCCATGTGGACGAACAGACATTTCCACCCATCACGAACTATGAACGCAATTTCGATAAACCCTTCAAGCGACCGCCGAATTTTGTGGCAAAGAGTGCTCCACAAAAGCCTTGGGTGACGCCAGTAACCATCGAGGATGAGCCTAACAGCAGTGCGCTGCCGTGTTACGACAAATGCCTGACTTATCCGCGTCCCAACATGGAATTCTCGCCGGAGGAGTATTTGGCTTATCGCTGGTTTAAGAAGCGCAACGATCAGCATCCGTTTGTGCTGCGCAACAACGAATGGTGGGGCAATGGAGCAACGCATGGAGTTCGTCGTTATCCTAATTTTGCTACTGCCTCTAAGCCACAGACAATCGATCCTAATGATGGTTATCTGAAGCTGCCAGAGGTGCCATCAATGCGGCCAATGCTAGAGCAGCTCTACAACGATGAGGAGCAGCGAGAGTATCAGCTGGAGGAGATGTTGGCCGTAAAGTGGCGCACGAAACGCAATGAAATGCGTGGTGAAATGGATATGGAGGAGACGGTTTTGATGCCGCAGGATAAAATGCCCAGGCGCAAGAGTTTCTTTCCGGAGGGCGGGCCACCGGGCTCCATTCGCAAGTCGGTTATGCCGCATATGTCGTATATTAGAGAGGAAAACGATGAAGAGGATGAGGAGCAACAGCAACCTGCAGAAAAGAAGGCGCCAGAATCAAGTGCAATAAAAATATGGGTAGATCCAGCAGCTGAGGCGCCAACCACATCGTCAAAGGCAGCGACAATTGCATCAAAAACTGCAACCGTAGTTTCGCCAGCTTTTGAGGACAAATTTGTCGCGCCTGCACCGCCAGTGAGTAAATTTGCGATACATGAAGATGATGCATTGCCAACGCCCGCATCCCAATTGAACCCAGCGCCCAGCGCCTTCTTTGATGCCGACGAAACGTGTTCGACGCAAACGTTCAACATATTCCTGAAATCGCAGGCCGTGAGCACGCCAAAAATGACACAAAAACAGGCGCCAGCTCGTCAATTTGGCACGCTGCTCAAGGACACCGCATCGCCACTGCCGCCCGCTCCTGCTGCGACTGTGGAGGAGGCAAGCGGCGAGGCTATTGCTCAGCCTGTGTCGCCCATGATGCGTAAGCAACTTTCGACCATCTTGGAGACGTCCGAACATGGCGGACACGGCAGCTCTGGGGGGACAAATGCGACCACAAAGTCCACCATTGTGTCGGCCACAACAGCATCATCGGACACGTTGCAGGGCGGGCGACTACAGGGCGAGTGCACGCCGGGTCCGACGCGATTGCAGCGTCAAATGGTTGCGGGATTGGACGAAGAAGACCCACCCGTTGGCAATTTCGAGCGTTTGCAACTGTGGGAGCCAAATGCGCCCAGTGTGCCGCTGCTGAAATCACTGCACTTCCAAGAAGACAAAACAGAGACGGTGCCGCGACCTTTAATGGCCTGTTATCAGGAGGATAGAACAGAAACATTGCCCAAGATGCCAATGGCACTGCCCGAGATGTCGCTGCTTCAGAGCACAGCGAATGCATCGAAGCTGTTCCAACAGCCAGCAATGCCGCAGCTGCGCCATGATGAGGATGATGAGCTAAACAGTTTGTTTTGCAAAACGCCAGCCAAATCGAAGGCATTCGGCGGTGGTTCGCCAGTGTTTTCGGTCACATCGAAGCGGCCATGCAATCAACAGACTCCCGAGTTCAGCAAGAGTTCCATTAAGCAAACGCAGCTCGCTGCAAAGCATTCGCTTGATATGTTCGATGAGGTCGCCAGCTCGGGGCCAACAACCAAACCAACAATGCCGAAGAAGACCGAATCCTTTATGGCAGATCTGTCGTTGGTGCCCGATACACAGGCGGCTCCAAAAATGCAGCCAGCGCAAAAGAATTTCGAATTATTTCTGGATGACAGTATGCTGCCGCCGCCACCGCCAGCTTTGCCGCCAATGTTGGACTGCACACTGCCGGAGACGCAGCCAGAGACACAGCATCAGCAAACCGTTGGATTGGCGCATTTAACTGCTTCCTTTATGAAGGATTGCACCGAGTTAAGTATTTGCCCGCTGCAATTGCCGGTGGCCCCGAAGAGTCCACCTCCAAAATTTGAAATCTTTCTCGATGAGACGATGCCACCACCGTCTAAGCCATCAGCAATCGTTGTAACAGACAGCAGCCAGTCGAAGGGAGGCAGTCATGCTCTCATCGATAAGCTGGAGACAATTGGACCAGCCCACTTAACTGCATCGTTTATGAAGGATTGCACCAAGCTGGGCAATCCTTCGACTTCAATGAAACTGAAGAAACTCGACGAGTCCGCGGACGAATCCGCAAAGACATCCTCTGGGCAAACAGCGGGCAGCGATTACTTTGAATTGAATGCAGCCACCGAAATGTTTGCCAGCGATTTGAGCATAATCAAGAACTCCACATTGCTGCCGACGACAAGCAAGCGAAGCAATTCGCCTGTGGAGCAGTTGAAGCCTGTTGCTGTCACCGAGTTGCCGCACATTACCATTGAGAAGACCCACGACCACGGCGAGGATGGATCCATTTACTACAAGACAACGCCGTTGTCGCCAAAACAATCGCATACTGCGTGGCATCAGACGAGCTTGTGCACACCGCCGAGGGAGACGTATGAGCATCGCAAGCCCAGCATGGATGAGTCTGCGTTAAATAGTACGTTGGCTCAAAACAATGTGAATCCTTTCAATGCGGATATTATCAACTCGCTGCTTGATTCCATTGAGTTCTCACAGTACATCGAAAAGTTGCCCAATTGCCAGCTGATGGGACATGTGAAGCGTTTGGCGCCGCAGTCAATGCTGGAAGTGTGTGGCGAACAGTTTGATGTGAACAAAATGATTGGCAAGGGCGCATATGGAGCTGTGTTCATTGGCGAGCACAAGGCGTCGGGCAATAAGGTTGCACTCAAACAGGAGAAACCCACCAACTATTGGGAATATTACATATGTCTTGAGGTGCATTCACGGCTGGCCAACGAGGAAATGGTAAGTGAAAAGTAATCTCGTTGAATTAAAATCTTAACCGATTCAACCTATAGATTGGCGCCTTTATGCACATCGACTATGCGCTTGTGAGCAACAACTGCAGTGTTTATATCTCTGAATTCTCCGAGTATGGTTCACTCATCACCGTTTGTAACAAATACAAGAAGTACACCAACAAGAATGTGGATGAATATGTCGTTATGATGCTGTGCTGTCAGCTGCTCGATATCGTCGATCATTTGCATGCGATGGGCATCATTCATGCCGACATCAAGGCAGACAATATTCTGCTTATGAAACCGTAAGTCGGCTCTTACTTAAAATATCATCTTAAGTTGTCATGCAACTCGTAAAATCCTCATCAATTTGATTGCTTTTAAAGTTTAAAACGTAACGCAATTTAAAGTGTGGTTTACTCGTTTTGTTTACAGCGTCAGTACGCAAGCAAAGGAGCTCAGTTTGCAGTTGATTGACTTTGGGGTGTCCATTGACACCAAACTGTTTCCGCCTAAGCAAACATTCGACTATGTTCACAATGATGATGCCTTCAAGTGCATTGAGATGCGCACTCAGCGTCGCTGGACGTATCAATTGGATTTGTTTGGACTCGCTGGAGTGATGCATGTGCTGCTCTTCGGCCGCCACATGGAGGTGGGCCAACGTCAGGCGGGCGGCATTTGGATGCCCAAACAGGCATTTCCACGTTATTTCAATCGCCAGACATGGGAGTCGGTCTTCCGGGCGCTGCTCAATGTGCGCGATTGCCAAAGCATGCCCAATTTACAGGATTTGAAAACGATGCTCAAATCCGACTTGGCCGAAAAGGAGAAATATGTGGAGGCGGCCATCGCCAAGTTTAATATGGTCATGCAGAGGAAACCTTAGTCTGGAGTTTAATTTAGTAAAGTGTTTAAATATAAGATATCGTTTTAAGCCTCGAAAATATTCCTAATAAAAACAGCATTTTTTTTGCGTTGATAAATATGTTTTGAATATGCAGTCTCTATGCCATTTTGTATTCATATTTCCTTATTTTCATTTGGCGGCACGCAACATTGAAATGCATCCTTTAATGACCGCAATTGCACACTTTGTGCCATTATAATAGTCGCGGTCGTTTTAAACTTTCAGTCGGTTTACGAGCAACTCGCGTATAAACAAAATAATTTCGACCCAATTAAGCGGTTTTACGTAAATTTTACAATGCGGCGTCCGAGCATTAACCGAATCGCATCGAACCGAATCCAGCGAAACCAAAATGCTCTGTGCTGCCATCTCGCCCACTTCCGCTGCCACACTTCCATCCCCTCCGGCTACCCTGCCTGCTCTCCGCATCATAGCTTACCCAATAACCCACTCAATTCGAGTGCAATGCAATTTTTGGTTGAATCAAATAATTTGGTTTACAGCGCGAGTATTTTACTGGATGAATGGTTGCGTTTTTGCGGGGATCGAGAGGGAAGAGTGAAACTAGCTGGCGCCATTTGTATTTGAATTTTGGAATTGTACACGCATTTTTAGAGGCCTTTTTGTCGTTCCTGTTTGGCCTGCACTCGGACGATGCTAACCGATGCTATATTCGTTTCCGGCCATGTCGCTGATGTCGCTTGCGTTATGCCGGTCACAATTGTCCCATGGCCTGTGGTCGGGCATATGCACAGCATATAAATCAAAGTCACAACCGAGCTAGACATGATTCACAAATGATCAAAACAGGCGCAGAAGCTCACTACCCTTGGTGCTCTGCACCAAGTGCTGGACGCCATATGAAAGTCTTATAAATCAACTTTGTGCTATGTTTGCATCGCGGTAACTGCTAGTTGGTAACTGGGTCTAAGCTGCCCACTCCACCAAGCATGGGCAATGAATGCGGTTGACTTTTCGACTGCAAAGTTTGCACAAATTCGGCCGAGTCCGAGTGCCTTGTAGTTTGTCAAAAAATTTGATTGGCAAAGCCGAAAACTAAGCACAAATTGCGTATACGACCCATATGCAGAGGCCATATGTGAACTCGACCATTCTCGGTAAATACATGCATAGCTCTAAGTTATTCTAAAGATTAAATATAAATATACCCAAAATAGAAAGAGACGGCATTTGAGTATTTCGCATACTATATATTTAAAGCAGCTGTGTGCTGGATAAGTTTGCAATTTTATTTATCAAGCAATTGTTGTGGCTTTATTTGAGGGCGCACACACACACACTCATACACACATAGTAGTCGGGGTCTCACATGGATATACATGATTTATGCAAATTGAAAATGACCTTAGACCCTGACACATACACATTTACAACATGCAACGAACACTGTCCATTTACCATGTCATCCTTGTTGTTGTTGTTGTTTTTGCTCTGTGCACCATTTTTCGACTCCTGTTGACTTGATTGTGGCAGCTGCTTGCCGCTTAGCTTCACTTCCCCAAACCATTTTGCAGTTGCTGCTGCTGCTGCTGCTGCACAGCTTAGCAGCATCCCGGCAAACTCCTCTTAAGCCTTTTTTTTGGAGGTTGGGGTCTATTGCCGATGCCGTCATGCATTTTGCATCATAAAGTATTTTTGCACCATTATTTCATGAAATTCACATTTATTTTGCAGCTGCTCTTGGGGCAAAAAACCCAACGCGGGCGTCTAGCGTTTCCTCTAGCAGCCCCTTAACACGAAACGCCTCATTGGCCAAAAGCACACACACACACACACTCACAATTACACATGTGTGTATGTACATTGCATGTGTGTAAGTTAGTTCAATGTTTTGCTATACGAGCTGCTCTGAAATGAACTGCAGATTAGAAAACTGCAAGCAAACTCGATGCACACAAGCAAAACTTGAGTATAGGTCAAGTTACAATAAGTTGTTTGGCAGCCTGTTTCAGCCGTGTGTTGTTGTTGCTGCTGCTGCTGAGTTTTGGCAGATGGTTTTCAAAGAAAACCCAGTTAACGAAACAATGAGTTCACAAACTATTATTCTTGAGTGTGCATATTGTAATGCTTATGCAAATTCTTGCATTCTACTATTTGGCTTTATCTTCTCCGACTTTTATTGCCAGCTGAACTGTTGCCTTAATTAACTAAGTTAGTTAGTTTTGGAACTTAGAACCTTTATTAATTTTGATATTTTTAAAAAGTATATTGTGTGGCATTGCTAAAATGAGTTCTATTGAGTGTTAGGTTTCTTCTAATCATTTAATAACTTATTTGATACAAGTACTATGAAAGTATTGTTCTTTATAGTATATCATATTTAAGCTACATATGTTTTTTAAGCACGCTAGATTTAAGAAAGAGAGGCTTTATTTAAGACTATCAATTTACAATTCTTTTTGAAATAACAAATTACAATAACACATTGATAGGGAATAATTAATTTACTGTCTTTTTAGCCAATAAAACATAATAGTAATTATTAAAACAAGTGTTAAATCCAAATTCTAGCAGGTATTTATTTCTTATAACTCAGCAAGATTACATAATTCCAATTCACGAATCTGAATTTTTCGGATGTATTTGACTAAAATAAATACTGTGCGATTTCGCATAGTAGAAAGTAACAATATTATGCTGAACCCCATTGTATAATCATATAGCATATCATATCATCATCAGACGCTAGTAGCCAAGATTACCGTTAGAGTTAATCAACTTATAAAAGAACAGAATAGAACCAGAACCGTACTATACGTCTAATTGCAGCAATAATCGCTTATTGCTTGGAGTACTCATACGTCGCGTTGTACGCTGACTTACTCCAATCTCATGCCCAGACGTCGTTGTGTTTGGCTGCTATATGGCAGCAACAGTTTTCGAATGTATGCTCAGACGTATTTCAGATATTGACAAGCGTGTCTCGGGTGGTATTGCTGTTTGCCGCACTGTCTGCCCTATGGGAATGGGTGAACGGGAAGCCGTTTTAAATGGTTGTTAAGCACTTCATATGTGTGTGTGATAATAATAAAAAGAATATCTGTTTTGCGGCTAATTAGTTAATAAAAAAGTTTATCTCATTGCCAAAAATAATGAGTGCCTTCGTTGAAAATACAGGTGAATATCGGAATGAATATTTAATAACAAGAAGACCCCATCGTGTGTTATGAGTGTATCAATTGCACGAAAAAAATTTAATTTCCTAATTGTGCTTTGCTAAATGCATTTTTTATTGGTGTTTATAAATTATATAGTATAAATTGTTCGGACATTACTGAAATTTACATGCACAGCACTAATAAATTTCGTGTTTATTTTCTGTGATACAAAAAATGCACCGGAAAACCCGAATAAATATTTATCAGAAGCTCCAGTTTTTGTTAATCAGCGCAAACCATCTTAACAAATTTCTAAGACAGCATAAAGTGTTTCGAGTAATAAATAATACTAAATATGTTACTTCGAAATGGAATTTGAAAATAATAATTTGGTCAAAACTTATCGGAGCCGTCCTAGTAATTTTTCTCACGATAAGATAGAATAGAATAGAATTTACAGGAATCATAACTACAATAGTAATTATTGTATATACCAAAATTCGCACTCTAGCTTTAAAATTACGTTTGTTATTCGATTTTTTTGATTTGCGGGGGCGGAAGTGGGCGTGGCAAAAAATTTGAAACACACTTGATCTGCGTGCAAACTAACAAATGCTATCGAAAATTATTGCTCTGTCTCTTATAGTCTCTGAGATCCAGTGATTCATAAGGACAGACGGACATGGCGAGATCGACTCGGCTGTTGACGCTGATCAAGAATACATATAAATACTTTATAGGGTCGGAGATGCCTCGTTCTACCTGTTACATACATTTCCTGCCGGCACAAAGTTATAGGGTAGAAACCCTATGGGTAGCGGCTATAAAAACGTATTTGTACCGAACTGTTTATACCGTAGTTGTCATAAAAATATACTTATTTGAAACATCAAGATGCTAGCCACAAAATTACCCCAAAAAAGCTTTTGGTCAATGAGCTAAGCGTCTATTTAAAATTTAAGCATGATAACGATTTGGAATTATATTACCTGCATTTCTGATACTCCCAAGGTCCCGTTATCGGCATACGACATCTACAGGCTGTGCTGCTCTTCCTGGCCATTTGCGTCAATTATATAGCCCGGCTAAATGTGAGTATCGCTGTTGTGGCCATGACGGATGCGGAGACAACCAATTCGGATTTTCCAGTAAGTACAGCAAATTCTTGAACATTGAAGTTAAAGATTAACTGTTTTTGTTATAGGTATACGACTGGACAGAGGCCGAGCGGTCCTACATCCTGTCCAGCTTCTCTTGGGGCTATATTTTGACTCAGTTTCCAGCCGGATTTCTGGTGCGAATGTTTGGCGCCAAAGCTGTGTTATTCATTCCCACCTTGGCCTCGGCAGTGTTGAGCGCACTGACACCTTACTTCATCAGCTGGGGCGGCTGGGTTGCGTTCAGTGTGCTTCGCATCGTTATGGGACTCTTCCAGGGCCTCATATTTCCCTGCATACACGAGCATTTGGCCAAATGGTCGCCACCCAAGGATCGCAATCGTTTGGGTGTTATCGCCTATTCAGGTGCCGATTGTGGCTCAGTGCTGGCGATGGGCATTAGCGGACTCATTGCGGACAGTTCGATGGGCTGGCCGGGCATATCGTATGTCTCGGCGGGATTGTGTCTCATCTGGTGTGTACTTTGGCTGGTGTTTGGCTCCAACAATGCGCCTAGCTCGTGGATGGTCGGTGAAAGTGAACGTGATTACATTGAGCGTTCGATGAAGCGAGAGGATGGATTCCATGTACAGAAAATACCGATACCCTGGCGTGCAATGTGGACATCGGCGCCGTTCTATGCATTGCTCATTGTGCGCAGCGCTCAGGGATGCGCCTTCTCGACAATGCAGCTGCAGACGCCAGCGTATATGCACGGGGTTCTGGAGATGGACATCAAGAGCAATGCCTTGTTCTCGGCTTTGCCGTTTTTGGCCATGTGGTGCATGTCGTATGTTTATCTGGCCATTGCGGATGTGATCATGTCCCGTAAGTGGTTGTCGTTGACTACGATGCGTAAGTCCATCAACACGGTGGCGTATTGGGGTCCGGCTGCGGCGCTGATTGGCATCGGGTTTTTGGACAAGTCGCAGACGGAATTGGCCATTGCTCTGATGACCATTAATGCTGGCTTAAATGCGGGCTCGAGCATTGGCAGCCTTTTGACCATCATCGATATGAGCCCCAATCATTCGGGCATAGTTATGGCCATTGTGAATGGATTTGGAAATATTATTAACCTGCCAAACCCTTTGTTGGTGGGCGTCATTGTTACGGAACCCGTAAGTATCGAATGCTTATCTCGAAATGCCGCAACTATTAACTGCTTTCCTCCATCTCTTGTTGCAGAGCTCTCGAAGTCAGTGGCAAATTGTATTTGGCATGACGGCCTTTGTCTTCATCGTTGGCAATCTAGTGTATCTCATTTGGGGCACCACGGACCAACAGCCTTGGGATGCTGTGGACTTCTTGAAGCCGCTTCCCGACGCCGAACTGAATCAAGATGCAGTCTCTGACAAAAAACCAGAAGCAGGGCATAAAGTGTTAGAGAAAACCATGTGAAGCTCAATTCAGCTTGGCGTCAAGTGCTTCGAACTCCACATAAAACAAATAATTAAGAATGCAAATAAGTTTTTGGATTTGTTTATAAGCCAACAAGTTATTCGAGTTTGTGGGAATCCATTTTTAATTCTGGGACAAACGAGAATTTTATTAACCTCAGCCAAATCGCAGAAACGAAACTGTTAACTAGATTACTAAGTATAGGGTAACTTCTAGTCGATGCTCAATTAGTATTTACCCGAATTGTTAATTTGATTATCTTACAATAAACTAAAATTTGTGAATTTTACTTGTTATCTTATCTCAATCTTCTCGCTCTTACCTTTTTAATCTGTCACATCATATCGGAGACCTTAATTTCAATATAATTATAATTGCAAATAAATCGATTGGTCAAAACCATAAATCAGTATCAAGCAATTCAATTAATTTGAAATGAAATTAATTATTATGTTTACACTCGCATATGTAGTTGAGCTTAGATATTTGATTTTCTTACATTAAAATGAGTGAGTTTTCATTCTTATCTTATCCCAACCGTGTGGCTTGTTCCATTTTAATCGGTCATATCTAATCAAACATCAAATCATAAATCAGTATCAAGCAAATCGTGGAATAGCCAAATTATGTCAGCAATTAATTATGGTTGTTCACATATAATTGCGTCCAATCTTACAATCACGCTTAGCTATTTGTATAGTGAATATGCACGTTTTTATACCCGCTACTCATAGGGTAAAAGTGTATTATAACTTTGTGTCGGCAGGAAATGTGTGTAACAGGTAGAAGGAGGCATTTCCGACCCTATAAAGAATGTACATATATTCTTGATCAGCATCAATAGCCGAGACGATCTAGCCATGTCCGTCTGTCCGCCTGTCCGTCTGTGAGCCTGTCCGTCCGTCCGTATGAAACACTGGCTCTCAGAGACTATAAGAGATAGAGCTATAATTTCTTTTGACAGCATTTTTATACCCGCTACCCATATGGTAGAAGGGTATTATAACTTTGTGCCGGCAGGAAATGTATGTAACAGGTAGAAGGAGGCATCTCCGACCCTATAAAGTATATATATTCTTGATCAGTGTCAACAGCCGAGACGATATAGACATGTCCATCTGTCCGTCTGTCCGTCCGTCCGTCTGTCCGTATGAAACACTGGATATCAGAGACTATAAGAGATAGAGCTATAATTTTTCTTCGACAGCATTTGTTATGTTTGCACGCAGATCAAGTTTATTTCAAATTTTTGCCACGCCCACTTCCGCCCCCGCAAATCATAAACATTGAATAACAAGCGTAATTTTAAAGCTAGAGTTGCGAATTTTAGTATATTCAATAACTATTATAGAATTTATGATTCCTGAAAATTTGGTTGCGATCAGATAAAAATTATCGAAGTTATTAAAGAAATACTTTTGAATGGGCAAAAACGCCTACATACTAGGGGTCTTATTTGCCTTGGCTGACAATCTGGTATATTGTGCCGTCTATGGTATATTTTGAATGCGGTACTATATCGATATACCAAACATACCATTTGGTATATTTTTAGTATTTTTCAGTATATTCAGTATATTTTGAGAAAAATATATTTCTTTTATTCAAAATGGGTAGCGGATATCTCACAATCGAGTATACTCGACTGTAGGTTTCTTACTTGTTTGTGTTTGCACGCAGATCAAGCGGGTATCTCATAGTCAAGCACTCTCGACTGTAGCATCCTTACTTGTTTTTCTTTTGAAAAGTCGTAAAAGTACTACAGGTGCAGTACTACAGGTACAGGTTATATAGTAAAGGTTATAAATAACGAATTCTGTTTTAGTCAATAAAAAATAATAGTAATTATTAGCACCAGCCTTAAATCCAAATTCCGACAGTGATTTATTTCTTATCACATTGCCACATTACATAATTCTAATTCACGATTCTGATTCTGATTTTCGGATGCATTTGATTAGAATGAATGGCAGTGCATGCCATTTAATTACTGTGCAATTTCGCTGTGTAATCAACATCGCTTAGTAGAAAGTAACAATGCAATTGTTGGCGAGATATATAAATGCCAGTCATGCAGAACCCCGTTGTATAATCATTTATATTATACAATATCATATAGCATATCATATCATCATCAGACGCTAGTAGCCACGATTACCGTCAGCGTTAATCAACTTATGAAAGAACAGAATAGAACCAGAACCGTACTATACGTCTAATTGCAGCAATAATCGCTTATTGCTCGCACTACTCGTAGTACTCATACGACGCGTTGTACGCTGACTTACTCCAACCTCATGCCCAGACGTCGTTGTGTATTGCTGCTATATGGCGGCAACAGCTTTCGAATGAATGCTCAGACGTATTTCAGATATTGACAAGCGTGGACGGCTATCATCTCGCTTCGTATTGCTGTTTGTCTCACTGGGAATGGGCGAACGGGAAGCCGTTTTAAATGCCAGTTAAACACTTCATACGTGTGTGTGATAATAATAAAAGCAATATCTGTTTTGCTGTGTGTTTTGAGGCTAATTAGTTAATAAAAAGTTTATCTCATTGCCAAAAATAATGAGTGCCTCCGTTGAAAATACAGGTGAATATCGGAATGAATATTTAATTACAAGATGACCCCAGAGTGTGTTATGTATTTGTTGTTGTTGTTTGTGTGCGAATTCCGTATATCGAGTGGACGAAATAAATTGAATTTCCTAATTGTGCTTTGCTAAATGCATTTTTAATTGCTGTTTATAAATTATATAAATTGTTCGGACATTACTGAAATTTACATGCACAGCATTAATAAATGCACCGGAAAACGCGAGTAATAATAAATGTGTCAATGACATGCCATGAGTATAATATAAATAACAATAAGGTTATAAACTCTAACAAAATCGATGATAACTAAATACTTTTCGCATATTTAACTATATACTTAAAATCAGATCATAAAGTGTTTTTATATTAAATTGAAAATTAATCGAAACATTAATTAATTAAATAAAAACAAATTCTTTCATTAAACTAATGAAAAGATAAATTTAGTAAAACGTTGAAATATGCAAATATGCGAGTTGGTTTTTAAAAATGTACAAATTCATTCAAGTGAAAGCCCGAATAAATAATTATCAGAAGCTCCAGTTTTTGTTAATCAGCGCAAACCAGCTTAACAAGTTTTTAAGACAGCATAAAGTGGTTCGAGTAATAAATAATAGTAAATACTTCGAAATGGAATTTGAAAATAATGAGTTGGTCAAAAATTATCGGAGCCATCGTCATTGAGTTGACTTCTAGTAATTTTTCTCACGATAAGATAGAAAAACGCATTTGTACCGAACTGTTTATACCGTAGTTGTCATAAAAATATACTTAATTGCAACATTGTTGAGCGCCATTGATTTGAAAACCCAATTGGGGTTCCATAAATTTACCCAAAAAAAGCCTTTGGTCAAAAAGCTAAGCTAAATAGACGTATTTAAAATTGTTGCATGATAACGATTTGGAATTATATTACCTGCATTTGTGATACTCCCAAGGTCCCGTTATCGGCATACGATATCTACAGGCCGTGCTGCTCTTCCTGGCTATTTGCGTCAATTATATAGCCCGGCTAAATGTGAGCGTCGCCGTTGTGGCCATGACGGATGCGGAGACAACCAATTCGGATTTTCCCGTAACTACAGCAAATTCCTGAAAATTGAACTTAAATATTAAGTATTTTTGTTATAGGTATACGACTGGACAGAGGCTGAGCGATCCTACATCTTGTCCAGCTTCTATTGGGGCTACATTTTGACTCAGTTTCCAGCCGGATTTCTAGTGCGAATGTTTGGCGCCAAAGCTGTGTTATTCATACCCACCTTGGCCTCGGCAGTGTTGAGCGCATTGACACCTTATTTCATCAGCTGGGGTGGCTGGGTGGCGTTCAGTGTGCTTCGCATCGTTATGGGACTCTTCCAGGGCCTCATATTTCCCTGCATACACGAGCATTTGGCCAAATGGTCGCCACCCAAGGATCGCAATCGTTTGGGTGTTATCGCCTATTCAGGTGCCGATTGTGGCTCAGTGCTGGCGATGGGCATTAGCGGACTCATTGCGGATAGTTCGATGGGCTGGCCGGGTATATCGTATGTCTCGGCGGGATTGTGTCTCATCTGGTGTGTACTTTGGCTGGTGTTTGGCTCCAACAATGCGCCTAGCTCGTGGATGGTCGGTGAAAGTGAACGTGATTACATTGAGCGTTCGATGAAGCGAGAGGATGGATTCCATGTACAGAAAATACCGATACCCTGGCGTGCAATGTGGACATCGGCGCCGTTCTATGCACTGCTCGTTGTGCGCAGCGCTCAGGGCTGGGCCAACTCGACCATGCAGCTGCAGACGCCAGCGTATATGCATGGTGTACTGGAGATGGACGTCAAGAGCAATGCCTTGTTCTCAGCTTTGCCGTTTTTGGCCATGTGGTGCATGTCGTATGTGTATCTGGCCATTGCGGATGTGATCATGTCCCGTAAGTGGTTGTCGTTGACCACGATGCGTAAGTCCATCAACACGGTGGCGTATTGGGGTCCGGCTGCGGCGCTGATTGGCATCGGGTTTTTGGACAAGTCGCAGACGGAATTGGCCATTGCTCTGATGACCATTAATGCTGGCTTAAATGCGGGCTCTGGCATTGGCAGCATTTTGACCATCATCGATATGAGCCCCAATCATTCGGGCATAGTTATGGCCATTGTGAATGGAGTTGGCAATATTTTTCCCCTGCTTACTCCGCTGCTCGTGGGCGTCATTGTCACGGAACCCGTAAGTATCGAATGCTTATCTCGAAATGCCGCAACTATTAACTGCTTTCCTCCATCTCTTGTTGCAGAGCTCTCGAAGTCAGTGGCAAATTGTATTTGGCATGACGGCCTTTGTCTTCATCGTTGGCAATCTAGTGTATCTCATTTGGGGCACCACGGACCAACAGCCTTGGGATGCTGTGGACTTCTTGAAGCCGCTTCCCGACGCCGAACTGAATCAAGATGCAGTCTCTGACAAAAAACCAGAAGCAGGGCATAAAGTATTAGAGAAAACCATGTGAAGCTCAATTCAGCTTGGCGTCAAGTGCTTCGAACTCCACATAAAACAAATAATTAAGAATGCAAATAAGTTTTTGGATTTGTTGATAAGCCAACAAGTTATTCGAGTTTGTGGGAATTCATTTTTAATTCTGGGACAAACGAGAATTTTATTAACCTCAGCCAAATCGCAGAAACAAAACTGTTAACTAGATTATTAAGTATAGGGTAACTTCTAGTCGATGCTCAATTAGTATTTACCCGATTTGTTAATTTGATTATCTTACAATAAAATAAAATTTGTGAATTTTATTTGTTATCTTATCGTAATCGTCTCGTTTGTGCCGTATTAATCTGTCATATCTTATCGTATGTCTTGATTTAAAAAATATAATTGAATATAAATCGATTAGTCAAACCCGAAAATCAACATCAAACAAAGAAATTAATTATGGCTTACACACGTTTCACATATTTGATTATCTTACCTTGAGATTTTGATTTAAATTTAATTATAATGGAAAATAAATAGCTTGGTCAAAACCATAAATCAGTATCAAACAAATCAATTAATTTGAAATTAAATTAATTGTGATGGTTTACACACGTGTATGAAGTTGAGCTTAGATATTTGATTATCTTACATTAAATTGAATGAGTTTTCCTTCTTATCTTATCCCAAACGTCTGGCTTGTGCCATTTAAATCTGTCATATCTAATCAAACATCTTGATTTAAAAAATATAATTGGAAATAAATCGATTGATAAAAAATCATAAATCAGTATCGAGCAAATCGTAGAATAGCCAAATTATGTCATTAATTTTGTCAGCATTTAATTATGCATTATAATTGCGTCCAATCTTACAATCAAGTTTAGCTTTTTATAGAGTCAAACGGCACAATTCTTTTGTAATAAGTAGGTTTATTATCTTCAGGTTCTTCCAGTTGTATTTTTAATCTTATCTTAAACCTTCGAGTATTTGACAGATGTGTTCTTGAAAGCGAAACCCAAATAAAGATACTTGACCTTTTAAAAATACGAACGATGAGAATATTTATTTAATAATACAACATGTAACATTTAATGCACAACAAAATTTTAATTTGTAATTTTTTTGATATGCATTATCGAAAATGTGTATATTTTTTTCTTGAATATGAAGAGTAACCAATTGTCGCATAGAAACTTTTTTCTTTGTTTCTAATAAGTACTTTGCTTATCATTTGGTTTATAAAATTTATGAAAGAAGTAAACCACAACATCTGATAATTAAATAAGAATTACTGTTGTAAAATCATAATTAAAATGTAGCTTTAATTTTTGGATAAAAACGACAAAAGCGAGCAGATGTATTTCTTGCATTGACAAGCGAAGTGCTGAATTTAAGAGTTCTTCTAAAGGAAAAGTGTAAATTGTGCCTAAAATGAGTTCAGAAACTGCTGATAAAGGTTAATATTTTATATAAATTTACATAAATATATTTAATTGTGATAAATGTGCCTAATAAATTTACAAAATTAAATTAATTAATGCAATTGTGATGCAAAATAACTAGACATTACAAAAAAGGAATTTGTCTGCACAAAAAAACGTTGAAGAATTTAATTAGTTTTGTTTCTGCTTTCCAATAAATTAGATGTAATTAAAGTGTATAAACAATGTATCGAGTATTTGGAATTTCAAAATCAATAGCAAACATCGAGTCTTAAAAAAATCACATTATTTTGATATATTTATTAAAAACTACAATAATAAAAATAACTACAAATTTGTAATAAAATTGATAGAAAGAATTTTTGCTTCTATGAAATTGAGCATTTGAGTTTTATTTTAAATTAAGAATTATGTTAAAATTGTCCTTCGTTGCGTTAGTAATCAAATGAATGCTTCAATTGTATTAAAGTGGTATTTTTATACCCACTATGATATGAGTAAAAACGTCTATCTACTAGGATATTCGTTGCTTTGGCTGAGTACCTGGTATTTTGACCTCTATGGTATATTTTAAATACAAACTTCTACCAAATATGAAATTTAGAATATATAATATATTAATTTGGTATACTAGCGAGTATCTCACAGTCGAGCACCCTCGACTGTAGCTTTCTTACTTGTTTATATGTAATATTTATTTATACTTCTTAGGTCCGATTATTGGCATAAGACATCTGCAGGCTACGCTGCTCTTCTTGTGCATTTGCGTCAATTATATTGGTCGAAATAATGTCAGCGTTGCTCTTGTGGCCATGACAAACGCGGCAACCACCAATCCAGACTTTCCGGTAAAGGCGCTGTACGCCAATTTTCGAAGGGAGTTTTAAATACAATTTCCATTGCAGGAATATGACTGGACTGAGGTACAAAAATCGTATATCCTCTCAAGCTTCTACTGGGGTTATGTTATCACCCAGTTTCCTGCTGGATTTTTGGTGCGTCGCATTGGTGCGAAGAATGTGTTGATGATTTGCACTGTGATGACTACTGTGCTGAGCGCTCTGACACCTTACTTCATCAGCTGGGGCGGCTGGGAGGCATTCTGCGTGCTGCGCGTCAGTGTGGGATTATCCCAGGGTCTCATGTTTCCCGGACTACTGGCGCACATAGCCAAGTGGTCGCCGCCAAAGGATCGCAATAGGATTGGCGTTATCACGTATGCGGGCGCCGCGTGTGGCTTACTCTTGGCCATGGCAATAAGTGGACTGATTGCCGAGGGTCCGATGGGTTGGCCGGGTATCTATTATATTACTGCCGGCCTTTGTGGTGTATGGTGCATACTTTGGCTTGTGCTGGCCGCTGACAATGCACCCAGCTCGCGATGGATTACGCGAGCGGAGTGCGAGTTAATCGAGCGTTCGATGCAGCGCACAGATGGATTCCATGCCCAGAAGATACCGATACCGTGGCGTGCCATTTGGACATCGGTGCCCTTCTATGCGCTGCTCACAGTGAGCGCTTCGCAAAGCTGGAGCGGTTCAACGATGAATCAACAAACGCCCGCGTATATGCGTGGTGTACTCGATATGGATATCAAGAGCAATGCGTTGTACTCGGCGCTGCCGTATTTGGCCATGTGGGGCATGTCCTTTGTGTACTTGATCATCGCGGATTTAATTATGGCCAAGAAATGGATGACGCTGAACATGATGCGCAAGTCGCTTAATACGGTGTCATCCTGGGGACCGGCTGCCCTGCTGGTTTGGATTGGTTTCCTGGACAAGGAGCAGACGACATTGGCAATTGCACTGATGACCATCAAGTCGGGAATTGGTGCGGGTGACGGGCTTGGCAGTATCATCACCGTTATCGACATGTCGCCCAATCACGCTGGCATGGTTATGGCTATTGTGAATGGCTTATCAACAATATTGTCGCTGCTTACGCCGCTTGTGGTGGGCGTCGTTGTCACCGATACCGTAAGTTCAACTCATTTTTAATGAGACTTTCATTAACTTTATACTTTTGTTCTCGCAGAGTTCTCGCGTTCAGTGGCAAATTATATTCGGCTTGACGGCAGCTATTCTATTTGTTGGAAATCTGGTTTACATTATTTGGGGATCAACAGATCTGCAGCGTTGGGATGCTGTCGACTTTTTAAAGCCACGCGATGTGGAAAGAAGTCCAAGTGAATTGAAGTCATCATCAAAACAGGCGAAGGACGTGCCGAGCAAACAACTTGAGTATTAGCTTAGCGAACTCTCGATATACTTGTAAGTAGGAATTAATTAGGAATAACTCAAAATGCGGTTCGCGGTACGCGGCGTATACGCAATGTAGTCGCATTTTGTACTTAGCGCAATGTTGGCCAAAATGTGGTTAGGCTTTTGATTAAACGAATTGTAGACATTTTTGGCTATGTGGCTGAGCCGTTGATTTTAATTAAAAATTCTTAAAACGTTTTTGCGTGTATTTTAATTTCTTGTTTGCGCGCAATTTCTTTCGTTTCTTTTCTGGCCGCCGCAAAATGTAATAGAAAATTCTTACTACTATTTTCTTTGAATGAATTCATTTTCTATTTTTGGCCCCCTCGCATTTGCATGACCAACAACAGCAGTCGAAGCAAGGCAACCAGCCTTCCAGTCAGTCAACGCGATGGGGTAACAAAAAAAAAAAAAGAATATAAGGAAAAAAAACAGAAAAAACTTTGCACACAAATCAGAAAAATGGACACTTGGCGGAATTTATGCACGAACGCGTGCGCACAGTACGCTGGTCCAGGGAATTGTTTGGCCAGCGGGGCCTGGCAGTAACAGAGACAGAGACACAGAGAAAGAGAGAGAGCGGCATCCAGAGGCAAGGCCAAGCCACAGTTAGTCCCTTTTCGCCTCACAGTCACAGCCAGAGTCGTCGGTCTGCGTAGTTACAGCGGCTTACAGCCGCCAAGTGGCATGCGGCGGTTTTTCCAGGGGCGTGTGTGGCGCAAGCCCAAACCTAAAACCAAACTGAAACCAAAACTGTAACCGAAACGCAAAACCAAAAACGAACATGTTTTTCAATTAAAAACGTTGAGCAACGCGCAAAAATTCATTTGAATTGCCCACAGCGGACAGGCAGGCAAAGACAAGTCATAAATGGGCCCCGCGTTCGATATAGTAAAGTCTGAATTGAATGCAACTACACGAATTTATCACGAATGTCACAGGCACATTGCCTTGAATCGAATGCTTTTGATATTGAGACTGACTTAACATGCCAGCCAAATCGGGTTTTAGAATTACTTTAAAAATTTATGAAGAAAAGAATTTCTTTTTTTTTTGCAGTGGCTAAGTGGATCACAGCACAACTTGTTTCCAGTTAGAAAAATAAATAAATAATATTCGCAACGAATGAGTCAGTTAAAAATATCAATTTAAAACTATTAAATTTGTAGCCATGTCCGTCTGTCCGTATGTATACCTCACTAAATGCATAGATTACAAATAAATTTATAACCTAGCGTAAATTTACTAGCGGTGGCTGCTTTGGCCTGTGGCTAACTTCAGGGACTTTAAAATACGAGAACGCGTGCGACACCATTTGCAGTAAAGAAAAAAAAAAACATAAACGGAAACAATTTGAAAAACAAGTAAAGGTTATTCTTATAACTCTGGATTATCACTATATTAAGAGCCAAGATTGATTTTAGAAAGTTTTTTTTTTACGAAAAAAAATATAAAAATTCGTTATTTTTTTAGTTTACGTTGGAATTCGTTCATATTTGCAGCTATCTTAAAACAAAAAAAATAATTCCCAAAATTAAAGTGCTAATCAAGAGCTATAGGATTCAACTTCACTCATATTAAAAAATGATTTTCATGATTTTTCACTTTCGATATATATGGTCTATGATCTCATCGATCATATTTATAGGTCCCACACCACTGTATGAGAAACATGCCCATATCGTGATTTTAAGACCACCATGTTTAGCGGTCTTAAGGGTATTGTTTAGGTCATTTTAGGTGTTTGGTGGTCAACGGACATATTGTCTTGAACTTTTCTAATAATTAACACCAGTTTAGACGCATTTGTCCAAAGGATATTACGCCATTTGGAAAATGGCCAGTTCAAGTGGCGCTTGGCAAACTCCCACCTCGCTTTGAGATGTCTATAACCAAGTAATTGCACCTTTTCTGGACTTCGGGTATTCAAATTTGTATCCACCAGTCTTCGGCCAATAGCCACTTCACTGATTCCCCAACTCAGCCCTGCTTTAATATCCCTAGAGGATGCAAAAGAATTAGTTTAGCTGAAGAGCACTATGCATCGGTCCTCTAAAATTGTGGTTGTATCGCACCACGGTTTTCAGGCTTTGATTTATAATTTATGTCATTGAAAACCATTTTGGTAAAACATTTTAGGCGACACAGAACTTTTTTATACAATTTTGCTCCTTCCTAAGCTCAAGAAAGGACCTCCTCTCTACATTGGACCAGTTAGGTCCTTTACACACTAAAATTAAATTTTTTTATAGTTATAGTGTATTGTCGTATAAACTACAATAATAAACCAAATTAAACTCACTTTTCATAAAATTAAAAACAATTTTGGCTTTTTTAGTGGAAGAAAAGAAAAAACTGCTATTCTAATGTTCAGCCCAAAAGTGGTGCACTTGGGTAAAAATATCAAAATTTCAGAAAAACTGATCAAATCTAACGGGTTTTTTGCTGTTTTCTTATCTTTATGCTTCATTTTACAAAAACAATGTGCTAGCGATCATCTAACAAAAAGGAATAACCAAAAAAAACGGTTACATAGTATTTTCTCTGTCGCACTGCTATTTCAAAGATCACAGCTGTACATGTACATATCATCACGAAAATCAAGACGATTTGTTAGTGTTAAAATCTGAAGTCGCAACTTTTAGCATACACAATAATATCAATATGATATTCTATGGTATATTTTGAATGTAGTAGTTTGTGTATATATAAAATATAGTTTTGGTCTATTTTTTTATATGAATTTAGTATATATACTATATTTATGATGATGAGATTTTCACATTGATCTCCATTTATTTTTAGTTGCTTTCATATTAAACTTTCTTGTTCATCAAACATTATTAAGGCTTCAATATTTTTTATATAACATATATTACTCGTATTAGTCAATTACTCAAATTAATTACGCACCAAGAAACCTAAAAAGATCAATACTCCTATGTAGTCTGTAATTCACCTGCTTTCAGGTGATGTCAAATGCTGAATAATGCTAATTTTACCAACTACAAATAATAGAGTTTAATAAAATATGCATTTGAAGTACTTAGATGCCCTGCAAGTATAACAAATATTGAACAATATACTACTTCTTACAATACTCGGTACGTATACGTAATTGAGATGAGGTTGCTACCGAAAATGATTATTAGTTGAAAGAGATACAATGTTGAGATGAAATTCATTTTAATGAGATGACCGCAAGAGTTGCAATTTGAATGCATATTATGTGCACTTCATTAAGCACTAAGAGTGCATGAGGCAAGCAAATTGTTAGACAATTAACAACATGAGACAGAGAGAGGCATGTATTGTTAAGTGTCTGCAGCATGTGGAGGCAAAAGCTTCTGTTTGTATGTGTGTGTGCCGGCAACTATTATAGAAGACACAGTTGGTGGTTTAAATTGATGCATGTAATTTGAGAGTAGTAGTTGTACCTAATGTGAATGCAACACATTCATATATAGTACTTCCAACTGGGCACTTGTAATCGTTCTCAGACTCTTACGTTTCACTTGCAATTATGATGCGCAGGGCGTAAATTTGCGAATTATAATTGAAGCAACTTGCTGGTGTAGCCAACAACAATGGCCGAGTGGTCCGGCCCGGGGGTCACAGTAATAGTCTGTGGATGGTACGACGGATGGTCACTGTCTGGTCTGATCTGCTCTGGTCTCGTTTGATATGAACCACGCAACCGCATGGACAATACAAAACGCACGTCAAAGTGGAGCAAGTGCCTGCCGTCAAGCACAGCAGTTGCTTGAGAATTTAATTTATGCCTGGCGCTTTCAATTGATCAAGAGTCGGCGGGAATGAAGAACCGGGGAACAGAAGCTGGCGTGCCATGACCAACAATAGCTGGAAATTAACAGGCACAAAAGAGACATGTGGTACCCGGGGTTGGTGTCTCTTGACGCTTCATGGCAATGCTCCACTGCGCTGAGGTCTCTGTTGTCTGCTCATCCTTGGCCTTTAGTCGCTGCTTTCTGCCGGACAATAAGTCAATGCCATCATGCGTTGCCCAATTTTCAATGTCCCCAGTCACTTGCCCTCTGGTTCCCATGTCCATGCTCATGTCCATGTCCAGTTGCAGTTGCTTTTCTTCGCTTAATTAATATTGCATAAGCGCAGGCGCAGACTCTGCAGCAGCAGCAGCAGCAGCAGCAGCTGTTGTCCTTTCCCTCTTGTGCACTGCACTGCCCATAATTATGTTCATCTCCGTCCCAGTCGAGGTTATTGTGTCTTCAACACTATCGAAATTTATGCGTTGGGCTTCTTTTGTGTTTATCGTGTGCAATGAGTGATGTCTTTTTTCCACTTCAGAGTCGCGTGAAAGGACATTCGGCATATTTTTATGCAAATGTCAATGGTCAGAGCTTTACTGCTTGAATCTGTTCAATGGTCAATTGCAGTCTATTGTGCGATAGACTTCTTGTCCCATAGTACATGGATGGTGGTGCCATATCAACGATTGAACTTTCGACGGCAGGCGAGAATTAAAAGTCAAATGTCACAGAATCTATATGTAACCGGAGCGTATACTTAATATGCACAACGAACTGTGTCTTTGGACATTAAGTTAACGAGCCCCATCCTTATCTCAGCAATGGACTATTTTTAACTTTTATTATTACAAAATGACAATCAACTTTGTTGGAATATACAATAAAAATGGCACAAATATTTTTGGAATGTGCAATAAATGTTTAGTGTTTTGTAAAGGACTCCAAATATTTGCCAATAAAATGGGAAAGATATTGCAAAATTTCAATCGCAATCAGGTCAATGTACATAGATTATTAATGTTTGCCTGTGACTTTTGCCAATGCTATTAAAATATTAAATTGCTAAGTTTTGTTCGTTTTTATTCCTGATGCTTGGGCTGCCACATTTTCAATTTCATTTGCATTTGCATTTTTCCCATTTACCATTCACCATTCAACATTCAACAATTTTTTTCCCTTCATTTTTGCAGTACTTTTCTTACACTTTTACTGCCTCTGTCTTACTGTTTGACCTTGTTTCGAGAGCTGGCACCTTTCCCATGCACACAGTTACGTTTTAAATAAATGAGAACAGATCAAAGGGTTTTCCAAGCAACGGCAATGGCAACATGCAACACTTTCTCGCTCTCTCTCTCTCGCTCTCTCTCTCTCTCTCTCTAGGTGGCGCCACATTATATTGTTAATGCGATGACTACAAAATTCTGTCGACTTGTCGTTTGGCAAATGCAGCTCAGCTCAGACCCGGGGCCCGAAGCCAAAGTGCAAGCCAACAAAATGCAATGCCAAACAGCGACGGAGCTGCAAAGGAATTTTTAGAATTCATTGAATTTTAAAACATAACAATAAAGCACTCAAGATCTGCCATGTTCCAAATGGAGCGAAAGGTACACACATAACATAACATAGTATAGTCTTGCTTACCCCTCTAATACGATATACATTATATACATGCTTGCTTGCGTTCAACGAGCTTGAAAATTGCGCTGAAAATTGAGGAAAGTTTTCCGCACTGATGCTAAAGCAGGGAAAATCACATTTGTAATGAATCGCAGCTGTTGCAGGCGGAGTTAGCAGCAACAGCAGCTTCAGCAGGATTTGCAATTCATTGGCATATGCGGCAAAACTGGAGCAGCTTTTGCTTTTTTGTTTAAATTTAAATTGTGCTACATATTTTTTGACGGCAATATTCAAGTTGACCAAGTAAAATCCACGCTATCTCGGTGTTGACGGGCGAACTAAGAACATCGGGAACCCAAAATAAGTTTACGGCAATAAACGTGTTGATTTATTGATTTTGCACGTCGCATAATTTACTTTACCTGCACGACAGTAAAAACTGCAGCAACAACAATCACTACTACTGTAGTAACTACAACAATTGCAACTTGTATCCCAACAGCAACAGCAACTGCAACTGCCAACAAGCAAAGCAAATGAAAATCCTGTGCTCCTGTTTATTTCTCAGCCATGTACGAATGGGCGTTGCTTGTATTTATTATACCCTGCAGCCATAAACACTGTCCAAAGGGTATGACAAACTGGTGTCAGCAAAGCAATTGCAATCGAATTGTTTTACAGGATATTCCATAGTTCTGCAAATCCTGCTTGTAAAGCCCTCTGGCTTGCTTTATTTATTATTTTTTCTTTCTGTTTTTTTTTTGCATTTCACTTCTCGCCATTGCCGGCTCTCACTGTCTGCCTGATTGTCATCTCGTTGCCTGGTTGTTGTTGTTGTGCGGACTACAGCGCCACAGTTGCTACTTTTTTGCACCTATCTCTATCTGATGGCTGCAACAGCAGCAGCAGCAGCAGCAGCAGCACAAACAACAACGACAGGTAGTAACAACAACAAGAACGAGGGAGCAGACGCCATGTCGTGCGCCATTTTCAAGTTGTTTCTTGAAACGGAAACGAAAGCGGTTTTCATATGCATGTGCGCGCACACCAATACAAACACACGTACATACGTCTCTGTCTGTGTGCATCTGCATGTTGTAGTGTCGTTAAGCGGTTTCTTTGTATAAGTGAGTTTGCAATGTTTGTGTATGCACACACACACACACATACAGACACACCTTACAGGTGCCGACAATATGAAATAGGGCTCCAGCTCCACAGCTCGAGCAGATTTCTCGCTAACTGCTAACGCCAGCTTTGCTTACCGTATGCCAAATGCCAGAGATAGTGAGAATGAAAAGTGTGCGCTCAGCAATAAGATTCTTGTCGGCAATTTGATTGCTTAACATGAAAAGCTGACGCCAAAAATACTACAACGAAATTTTAAATTCTTTCGTGAAGTGTCTCACGTATGTTGGATTTCCACAGCTTTGCTGTAAAAAATGAGGTTGAAAAATATAAAAATCAAACAGATTTCCACTAAAATTTAATTTTCACTTTTGAAAAAATAAAGAAATTTAAAATAATATAAAAACAATACAAATAATAATATAATATCCATTTTTTTTTTATTTCTTAGATGAAGCTATGTCTTATGGTAAATAAAATATTATTTCAGTTTAGTTTTGTTTAAAAATATACTAGTTTAATAGATAAATTTAATATAAGATATCATGAAAAAGGCAAAATTTAATAATTTATAATTGCAATGTAATTTAAACATACTGACAACACTTTTAATTGAATTGAATTTTATTTCAACTGTGTTTTTTTTTTAAGCACAACATGTATTTTCTTTAATTCCAATAGCGAAAAGTGAAACTCTATTCAATTATTTTTTGTATTTCTATAGACGCATCAGTTTTCATTTAAAACACAATAAAATTAAAATGTGCATAACTATTATTGACAATAATGGAAAGGTTATTACATATAAATATTTTAAATATTAAAATACTTCAACAACAAGTAATATAATATATTATATAATTGCAATTTTAAATTTATTTCAACCATTTTTTTAACCCATACATCAGTGTTCTTTATTTTGTTGTACATTCAAAAAGCGAAAAGCGAAATTCTTTTCGATTATTATTTTTTTGTTATTTATAGTAAAGCAGACGCAGACATTTCTCAGGCAGAGTGTGCATTGTGCTCGGAGTTGATTGTTTATTGTACATGTAGCTGCATACATTTCGACAACTCTGCCCGCTTCGCAACGCCCCGCCATCCTCTTTACGTTCCTTAATCTATAAAGTACACCCCCTGCGTTCGACTGTCGACTCGTGTCTGTGCAGAGCATGTTAAATAAATTTGCATATTTTAGTTCATCGTTAGTTTGGCAAAAGCTCAATTTTCTATGCAAAAAATTCAACACTGATGACAAAAAGTGAACGAATTACAATGCGAAAAAAAATGTAGGGACAGAGAAAAGATAGTGAAAAAGAGCGAGAGAAAGACAAAACTGAGAAAAGCAACAAAAGACAATTTTGCTTTGTGACTTTGCAGTTCAAAACGTTCTGCATGTGTTTTACCAACTGGACTGGGACATGCTAATGAGGCATTTGTTATGCTGCATATTTGCAGCTCAATATTTTCCATTTTTTTTTCACTCGCTCTCTCGCACGCTTTTTATGAAGGATTGCTCAAGCTTTTGTCCCTATGAATGATTTGCCGACAGTCCAAAAAAGGGGGAAGAATAAAGTAACACGAACTTGCATTCTGTCAGCATTCGCTTGATTTATAAAGTCGCATTCACAGCGCTTTTTTGTTGTGTGGACGAAATCTAAGCATTGGCATTACCAGAGAGTCGTTGTGTTTTACCTTTTCTTAAATAAGTTGTTGTTGTTGTTAGTTTAATGACACATTTAAGCGCAACCGCAACTCGTAACTACAACGAGGCATGGCCAGAATAACATAGCGAATGTGCATCTGGCTAGCTGAATGTGTATAAGTGAGAGTGTGTGTGTGTATGAGGCTTGCATGTGTGCATTTTATGTACTGTTCTGCATGTTGTATTCGATGTGTGTGTGTGTTGCTTGTTCGCGGCGCCCACCGCGAGTTGCTGCTGCTGCTGTTGCTGCTGTCGGTGTTGCTTTGGCCCAAAACTGTTGGTTAAAATGCCGAGACACACGCTTGCGCGAAATTTTATGATAGTATTTTGGTGTAATGGTGTACCGCAGTGTAGCAGCAACAACAACAACAGCAGCAACAGCAGCAACACCAGCAGCAACAGCAGCAACAACAACAGCAACAGCTGCTGCTGTAGCTACAACCACAGCATTGCCTGTTTGTGTAATCTAGTGTTGAAATATGGTTTTAAGGTAGATTCAAGGCAATTTACCATATTGGCCGCAATACAATTTCCGCTCAGTAGCGGCAGCAACAACAATAATAACAACAACTGCCGCATAAAGCCACATAAATAGCCAACAGCAGCAACAGCAGCAGTAACAACAAGCTGTAAGAAGAACAACACGAGCAGCTGCAACACCAGCGACATGTGTATTTAAATTTGCCGCGCGGCTTATGTTTTTTGGTCCCCGTTGGGATAAATGTTGTTATTATTTTGGATCTGTCGCAGGAATAACAACAACAATCTTACATGCTTCAGTTATAACTGTATATATACAGATATACACTCTATAGCGCATATAATGCCTATAAGCCTAGCGGCTAATTTAAGGCTGGCTTTAAATCAACTGCGTAAATCCAAAAGCAAAAAAACCAAAAATGAAAAAAGGCACTCGCAACGAAAAAAAATATGTAAATAAAAATGTTTTAAATTTTTATGTGCCAAAGGGAAATGTCAAGAGAGTTTTCAGCCTAAGCTGGTAAAAATAATGAATAATAATTCAGCTCACATAAAATTGAATCAAAATCAGAATTTATAGTAATTTTAAACGCAAACAATTTCGGTGCTCGAAATGATCAGCAAATTTGGTTATCAAGTTAAAATTAATTTGATTATTATAAAATTAGTTTTTAAATTATATTTCATTCACTTTAAGCGATACATACAATTTATACAATACAATTTTTCTGTTGCACTTTCTATTCCCAATTACCATAATAATGCCATAAAAATTATATTTTTTAATATTTAAGTTTACAGTTTTTTGCAACGAATAATTATAAATAAATATCAGTTAATTTCATTTAGTCCTAAAGTTAATGCAAACGTACAAAGCGTACAAACTAGCTGCTTAAAATTTGTGGAAAGGAAGCTTCACTTGTTGAGCTAATTAATTTTTTACTTTGTTCAAATAAATAATATGTTAAACTGCATATTAAAAAGCTAGTATACATTAGAAATTATTCAAAATTTGTAATTTTATGCACTTCTTTTTGTAAGAAATCATTCTCTTTTGTCCACAATTATACTAGAGTTAAAAAAGCTTTTTTAGTCATATCAAATTTATTCTTAAAGCTAATATTTATTTTGTAAGCTACACTTGTCTAGCTAATTCTAATTAATTTTAAGTTTTCTTAAAAATATTTATGTTAAACTGCAACCAAAAAATGGAATTATAATCAGTTATTTTAACAAATTTTTATTTTATTTTACTTTCTTTGTAGGTATTTATTCAGTGTTGTTCACAATTATACAAGAGTCCCATCAAATTTATTCTTAAAGCTAATATTCCGTTTGTACGCTGGCTGCATAAAATGTAGGGGATTGAAGCTACACTTGTCTAGCTAATACGTTTCAAGTTTTTTGCAAATAGCCTCGTACAACTGATGCTTTTAGAGTCGATGGTAAGCGAGAAATGTGGAGCTGGATGCAGGAGCAGTTGCAAGAATCGCCATGGGCAAAACGGCGATAGGATGATGATGGAACTAGTAAGAGGGGAATTGGATGTCTTGACACTCCCTAGTCGGCTGGCTGGCTAGCAAGCAATTCATTTGAGCTTGCTCTGGCATTATTGCCACCCCGAATAACGAGACCGCACAGTCAGCTCGTATCCGCAACTAGATTTTTGGTTGCCATCGCCTTGGTTGCTATGTGGCACTAGGCAATTTGTTTGTCATTGCACTGTGCCAGAGCACAGCAAGCATGTGTGTTGATGTATTTGTGTGTGTGTGCTTCTGTGTGTGGCATTTTCTTTTGGCTGCCACGTTCCGTCTGCTGCTGTCGCTGCTGCTGCTGTTGCTGCTGCTCGGGGCAATCGTCAGCGCCTGTGTTCGCTGCGGCCAGACAGAAGATTTATGCGCTTGCCAAAGCTGCAAGCAAGCAAACGGACAGCAATTAATTTGCATTCTGGTAATTAATTTTGCATTGCTGTAGTCACCCTTTTCTTTTGGGGTTTTTAGATACGCTTTTTCTTTTGTTCTTTTCACTTGTCATTTGCCAAATTGCTGATTGCGTTTTAAAGGCAATACTCAAGCTCTAACTCTCTCTATCTTCCTAGCTCTGACTCTCTCTTAGAGCTTAAAGCCAACAACAATCAACTGCAGTTTGTGTGGCAGCCTGTTAACTATTTTACCTGTTGGCGTCCGTCTCTGAATCAATCAGCTGCCATTGCATGCTATTAATTACCCAACCCTTAACAACTAGACAACTCTTGCGTTTACTCTTTTAGCACCCTGCCTCCCTCTTCCTTCCCGCTCGCGTGAATGTTTGCATTGCCATTTTACAAGCTGAACACAGCAATTGAAATTGTCATCGTTTAACGCAAATGGCACGCCAAATACAATGCAATGCATACAATGCGAGTACATTCGGACAGAGGGACAGACCGACAACAGATGGAGAGACATGCCCTGACCGAGTAAGTGTCAGATTGCCGCCAAGTGCACTCGACAGGCCCTGTTTTGGTCTTGGATGTTCAAGTGCCTCCCACCATCCGCCATCCGCCATCAGCCATCAGCCACCCAGCAACCGACATCATCCACTCGCGCCTTATTATTATTATGGCGGCTACAAGACAATTGTTGCAGCATGCCTCGCTCGCTCGCTTGCTCGCGAGCTGCCACTCGTTGTTGTGTTGTTTATGTTACCCACAATCTCTGTGGGGCCTATGCGACGCATCACATTGGAATCCAATGTCTAAAATGCAAGAAATAACTTAATACAGAATTTCATTAAATTCATTCCTGTACAGCAAAGCATTTCAATTCCATTTGAAAGTAATTGGTATCTTGTAGTCGGGCAGCTTAAGCAAAACTATGCACCGAGAATTGTCTGCAAGTTGTCTTTTGCTGTTGCAGTTCATAAAGCCTTTGGCAGCAGCTGTGAACATGAACATGAACCCATTGGCAGCAATGATAGCGAACGTGTGTGGGTGTCCACTGTGTGTATGTATGTGTGTGCTTCCGTGTCTCTCTCTCTCTGCGTGTGTGTGTGTTGCAATGCAGTTCATTATTTTGCTCATTTCCTCTTAATGACAATATCAATTGCTATTTTACGCCCATTGTCTTGCATTTCTATTGTCTCTCAGATGTCTTTCATTTTATTTGATTTTCAATTACGTTTAATTAATTAAGTGTAAAAGCGTTGACACACACACAACACACACACACACACCCACACACGCATAGTAACCATCAGCATTATCTTTCAGCTAAAGGACAATGACAATAATGACCCTATAACTTCTTGGCCCTTCCATCGCTAACGGGAGAAAACTTGCAGCAAATGGGGCATGCACAAATTGTTCGATGTTTTGTGAAGCTTCAGCAAAACTAATTTAAGTCAAACGAGCTTTCACGCACTGCACTTAAATATTAAGTATACGCATGCAATTAACTGAGATCAAAGCCAACGAAATCGTCGAAAGTTTTATTAGCCAAATTTAAGTCCGGGTTAAAATGAATAATTTATGTAATTTAAATTGGCTTTTGGCTGCAGAACAAAAAATTAGCATTATATGCCAACAAAATCCATATAAGCAAAATGTTTAAAGCGGACTTTGCGATACTCTTAGAATTCTTGGGAATACAAACCAGAAAACTTTTAAAGATTTTTGTTGTTGTTGTTGTTGTGCAAAGTGATTGCAATACTTGTTACACACTTGCCTTTTTTTTTGTGTGTGTTCAAGTTTTACGTTGTCGTTTTTATAAATATTTAAAACTCTATAAGGCTTGCTGTTTGATCATCCTGAGGGCATTGCGAATGCAATAACATATTTGATACGCTCAGTGTGATGCGAAAAGTGCACTCCAAAAAGTTGTGCGTACTTGACAAATTTCTAGGGAAATATACTATCCTGGCGTAGTAGGAGAGTCGTGTGTTTGTGTGTGTGTGTGAGTGTGTGGCCCATTGGCCCCATTTTCCCTTTTTAGCTGTTCCTTTATGCCCGCGGCGCGTCCTTTGGCAATGCATTGCAAGTTAATTTAAGTTTATTTTCAACAATTTTTTTTTTTTTTTTGTTTATTTGCAGCATTTTTATCGTTGTATTTTTGGTCGAACTCTTGTGCTCTTGTGTGCCTTGCTTTATGCATAACCCTCGTGCCTGCATGGCACAGTAATAAATTCATTACAAAATTGTCGCTCTATAAAAAGATAAACAAATGCTAAAGCGGGACGGGTGTGTGACACTGAGCATGGTTTGGTGGGTGGTGGGTGGTGGCTGGTGAAACGGGAAGTCAAAAGTTTGGCGCAACGGGAAAATGCACTCAGAAATGAAACGACAGCAACAACAACGACAACAATAACAGCAGCGACAACGTCATCGGGAGGAGGGAGCGGGAGCGGAAAGAAAACTCTGAAAATGTTCTGAAAATGCGCACAAAATGAGTGTGCAGAAATAATTTCAAAAGTTATGCTATTTGTATTGCCGCGTCACCATACAATTTGCTATGGGGTTAATGTTATTTATGAATCATTTTGCACTTCATACACTGCGTATGAGTAATTTATGGCATCTGCGCGACATTTAATGCTGGCTTCTGTTCGGGAAAAAATACCACAGATCGTCACACACCGTTCGCTGGGATAACAGGTCAATGATTTCACATGAAGGTTAATAAACTCAAATTCAACTGAATTTCCTACTGTTTAAAATTATTTCATAGATTTTTAAAATAAAAACTACTAAGTAACTATATTATTTACATTTTAATTGAAATGCAGCTTTCGTCTGTTTAATTTATTCATAAATCTAAAGTTTTTTTAAACCTTTCCATTTTAATACAATACTAACAAGTAAGAAAGCTCGACTGCGAGATATCCGCTACTCAGTTTAAATAAATTTATATTCTAAAATTATATAAAAATTACTACATTATACAGACAGCTATGTTTGGTATATTGATATAGTACTACACTCAAAATAAACCATAGAGTACAAAAAATATACCAGATTGCCATACAAAACTATTTTTTTTTATAACTTCTACAATTTCCATATGATCACAATATATTTTTTAGGAATTATAAATACTGTAGTAATTAATGTATCCACATTTCCTGCAGCATAAAGTTATAATATATATATACCCTATGGGCAGTGGGCATAAAAATAAAAAATACTTGGAAGAATTCGCTATCATTGTACACGTATTTAAACTCTCTCGCAATTAATACACTAATAGTTTTCATAGATCCGAACATATATTCATCTCTCGTATGCAATTTATTTCTTTCATCCGATTAGTTTTTACCTAAATCGAAAAACAATATCCAAACAATTGTATATCATAGCGCTTAAATTGCGACTGCCAGTCAGAAAAAATACTTGTTGAAAGCGACCCGAAGCCGGAGTTCGCCACAGCACAATTTGTGGAAATTCTTCTTCTATTGCTGAATTTGTCTTTGACTAAACCGGCATGAACACAGTACACGTATGGCTTAACATTTTAGGACGCCTTTTAAGCCGCACTCGCCACTCCTTGTGCCCTTTTTGCGACGCCTCGTTTTAAGCTGCTCAGCAAAAGAGAAATTGCGGCAAGGCAAGAAAAGCGATGTGTAGAAGTAGTGCAAAAAAAAAAATATAAAATAAAGTAATATAAAAAAAAGGAATAAATACGCAACTCTTTGGCTGCGTTTCGGGTGGTACGACAAAGACAAAAGAAGCAAAAAATTCGCATATGCTTCAAATATAATCACGTATATTAAGCAAAAACATAGAAAAGGATTCGCAACCCATGCTCTTTTCTATTTTTTTTTGCTTTGGCATTGCTGCTGACTGAATTTATCTAAGTACTCGACACGCCCTTTGGGCTGTGTGAGTTTTTGGTGCGGTGTGGACAACTTGTGATTGCGCTACTCCTATGAACAATGTCAACTTCTAGTGGCTGTTCAGGCTGCCTTTACTTTGTCTGCGTGTTGATCTGCCAGTTGGCTAACTGGGCAGTCAACCAGACAACTGTCTTTTAATTACACGAGTTGCGAGTTACGAGTTACAAGTGAAGAGTTTTGCTGGCAGAATTCATGCATGCGCGTATAATGTGAAGTTGTTGCCGAGTCGCTTGGGTGATGTGCCCCATCATATAGTATTTTTTGTTTGTTCAACGTTTATTGTCTGTACAACGAGACGTATACTTAACGAGTATGGAGCAGAGCGCACAATTCGTTTATAGCAAAATATGCCAACGGCTCTATTATGACTTCTTCAAAATTTACAGTCTGTTGCTTGGCGTAAAATGGAAGAAGCGTTTTTATATTGCAAACACACACAGTCGCACACACACACACACACACACTCACACATGCATTCACTCATACTCTCTCGCAAGCAGAAAATTTTTCTCTTTTGCCTTTCCTCTAGTTGTTCGCTCGTTTTTCTGTTTTGTGGCAAACCGTAGCCAAGTTTGCACTGCAATTATGATTGCTGTACGCCCCCCAATGCCACAAACCCCCTTCAGCTATATACCCCCTCCTTTCCCCCTCCAACACTATCATGCAGCACTTCTCTTTGCGGCCGTTTACATGCCTTCTTCGCTCATTTAATGTATTCGTAAGTTTTTTCTTTCCTTTTTTTTTGTCTTGCAGCTGGCGTTTTTTGTTTGGCAGCCGCCAACGTCGACGGCGATGCTGCTGACGACGACGACGACGACGGCGTAGCTCGTTGCAGCGCTTTTGTTTTTTAGCCGGAAGTTGCTCAAGTGTTAATAATTTCATTATATCCGCTACGCTGCACCCCACACACACACACACATACACACACTCAAACACATAAAGTGGTATGCGCGCACATATGTGTGGCTTGCAGGCTTTGCTCTTCTGACTTCGGACATTGCCCGGCTCAGTTTCAAAATACCCTTACATTGGATTATCGCAAATTCGAGACATTCTTCGCTTCAGCTGGCGTCCATTAAAACGTCAATGAAATGCCAAACCATCAAATGGATTAATCAATCGTTCAAACTAATGGAATTACAAGCGATAATTTGATATTTATTAAAGCTTTTGATTTGATGTTACAATGCACAGAAATACTTCACATTCATTTTTCGCCTCTGGCAATTATTTATATTTTTTTTGGAGAGCATAAAAACGTCGTTACAGTTATTTTATTTTATTTTTGTGATTCAGCTTTCTTTTTGCTTAGGTTTTGTCTATAAAAAGGCCAGAAAAGTGCTGCATGTGTAATTTTTACGCTTTTTCATGTGTCCTAGGCGGCATCTAGTTTTTTTTTGTTGCTTTTTCTCGTTTTTCTCGTTTTTGTTTTTGATTTTCTTATGTGGAAAAAATGTAATTACATACGCCAAAAGTAGTAGTTGCACGACTGCAGTAAGAGGGCTGTGCTCTAAGCACAACAACAGTGCCAACAACAACAACAACAACGATAATAATGGGGGAAAAAAATACAACGAGTAGAAGATGGCGAAATGCGAGCGAAGCAAAGAAATGTATGCTTTACATCAAAGGATATAATTTAGGGGTCTTAAATAAATTAATACGCCGTCTGGTTTAAATTTCAAACTTTTTTAATCTGCTTGCTCTATCCACATGTGTTTGTGTGTGCCAGTGTACGTGTGTGTGTGTGTGTGGGGGAGGGCTTGAGGGTGTGTGCGTGGGTGTCTTTTTGGCGCCAGCCGATAACAAGCGACCGCTTTGGGGCTTGAGGCCAAAAGGACTTAGTTAACGTATTTTAGGCACATGTCAAAGGCTCCGGTTAACAAAGTTTTCAAGTAGTTACAAATTAGTTTTTACTTTCGCCCCTTTTATTTTTAGGTATTCCGAGTATGAGGAGATAAGCCCAAGCCAAAAGTACGACTAATGAAAACCCCGAAATGATAAATCAACGACAAATGCACTTAACTTATGCGAGAAGCCAAAAATGTTATAATTGGCTAACTTCCGTTGGACTTTTCGTGCTTATAAGGTTTGTTAACGACGTATATATTTAACTTATTTTACAACATTCAATTTGGCTATTTGTTTCTATGGGATAATAAAGGTTATTTTTACTTTATTTTGAAGCCGACTATGAGAAATAAATATAGAAACAATTACTTTTAAATTAAAAATTTCATATAACTTAAAAGAGTCTTGCAATTTGAAAATTAAATTAAATATTGAATATTTCTGTAATTTCTCTCCGAGCCCCAGAGTTTTAAGAGATTTCTTGAGTTTTGTTTCATACAATGTCAATTAACTAATAAACGAAAGGCTTTAAAATTGAATTATATTTGTCAGTTGGCCATAAACATATGACATTTGACATTTGATGATTGCCAACTGATAACTATAACTCAAAGGACTTAAAACCTCTTGTTTTTCAGATAATACAAATTAAATTAATAGTGCCCGAAGGCACTCTTGTGTATTAGAGAGTTGAAATATTCTGTATAAAAGATGTTACAATTTATGAGTTCAAGTCTTTAAAAATGTTGGGCATATTTATTAATATGAATCTAAATCTTAGAATTATATGAGATGAAAGATTAAATAAATTATTTGTTTTAGTTTTTCACACCATTTCAGTTATAAATTGTTTTTAGTTATTATTAGTTTAAAATCATAAAATAAATAGCTTGGCAATACACTGCATTATTTGTAAATCAGAGCAAATTGTCTGATGGCTTTAACGCCAGCACTATTGCACACGTATCGCTAAAGGGTATAAAACATTGATTTAAATATCGCATATGCTTTCAGTGGGCATTGCATTTCATTTTGAAAGGATTTACATGCAACAGTAACGCATTCATTGTCATTCTCTGTGGCCCGAATGTGTGCCCCCTGACGTGAGTGACGAGTGTGATTTGAAATGCATGATTTTTATGTGTGCAAGTGAGTATGCGTATGCGTATGAGTATGAGTATGGAATATGAATTTGAGTATGAGCATGAATGTATTTTGCCCATCGAGTGGCCACAACAAAAGCCCAGCATAACGGCGCTGCTTAAATTTGTTCAGCGAGCGCATAACAACCGTATGAACATGATGAATTCATAAATATAAATAAACCTTTCATTCCATATGCAATGATGCGTACATTGTTCCCGTTGTACGCTAACCAATGGCTATTGTGAATGAGCTGCATTTTGCGCCAGCCACAACAGGTATTCGACTGAGTGATACCGTTTAAAATAGCGAGGCTGAATACCTTAATTAGTCGGTGTTATTAATATGATTCACATTCAATTGCTTTCAAATTAAATTAACTGCAATTGACATAACTCTTCAATTTATTCAGATATTAAGAAAACTTAAGTTATGTTTTGTGCTTATTTCGCTTAATGTTCTATTATTTATTTATTTATTAACTATAATAGGTAATACTATTAAATATACATATAAAAATATAAATATTTGGAAATGTTTTTCTGGGCTTGTTAAACTTTACATAAAGATATAAAACGATACAATATTTGAAACAGAGGTATCGGCTAGTTGATAGACTTTATCTTTATCGGTTGGCATTCGCTAGTCGATAGGCACTAAACTATCGGTAGCAGCAGCTAGAAGGTCATCTGTCGTGATAAGTAGAGTAGTAGTCTTAAGAAGTAGATTATCAGTCGTCAAAGTAGAACAGTAGCAGCGGCAGTCATATTTAACGAAGTCAGTCATCAAAGGTTACTTCTATAACCAACATTATATATATTTATAAATATTTTATGTTAAGGTATTTAGGTTAAGATTTTCTGTGCTGATTAATAATATTAAACGACTAGTATTTATTTATCAGGTGCAATGGGTATTACTCTTAAGTGTTTTATACATATATGTATATATTAATTACTATTACTATTGTACTATTGAAGATTTGTTGCATAGTTTTTGCATAGTTTGCATAATTTGGTTTCTCCTATTTGGTGTAATAATCTCCAAATATTAATAATAACATTTTCTACTAATTGAAGTGAAGTGAAATTGTTCACAATATATATATTTCTCGTATGGTTTCTAAGAAATAATTTAAGAATAATAATTATTAATATTATGAACAAAATTCTTACTTTAAAGTCGATGTTCTAATTTTAATTACAAAAAAAAAATAATGACTTTTCTACTTATTAGTGAAGTAATGATAATAGTATATTTAGAAAATATATATTATTAGTGTGGATAAAAATGAATCACACATCTGTTTTATAGTCGATCTTACAATGCGTGTTCCCCATTTAAGCCAATGCAAAGGGTATAAAATGGCATATAGTTTACCCACGCAGCAGTCAGCTGGAGGTAGACGCTTATCCACAACTGAAAGCCGGCAATAACTAAACTTTGCTGACCATTTCGAGGTGGTGGGGGGAAAGAGGAAGCTGTAGAAGAAAGGGTGGCGTAGGGGAGGCAGGCGCGTAGGGAAAAAGGGAAAGCAGACATCAAAAGCAAACGAAGCAATCAAAATAATGGCGCCAAATGCATACAATGAAAATAATTGCCGGTAATCCTTGGCTACTAATTTGTGCACGCTTCGTTGCTGGTGTTCATGCTGTAGTTGTTGTTTTTGTTATTGCTGCTACTGCTCTGATTGTTGCTAGTGTTTGCTGGTGTTGTTGGTGTTTGTTGCTGTTGCTTATTACACACGTTCAGAGAGTTTTAGCGTTCGCCCGCAGTGCCACTTTTCATTATTTATGAAAGCTTATTTGGCATGAAAACAGCGCTTGCTTTTACGGGTTCGAGTTGCCGCAGAACCACACCACACACACACACACACTACACACACACACTACACACACAACACTAACACACACCCTTACACACTTTCACTGAGTATGTTTAGATGTTGTCTCATATATTTAACTTGTAGGTTAGTTTATGCTTATGTAGCCTGCCTCTCTCTATCTCAATCTCCCTCTCTTTCTCTCTCTCACTCTTTCTATTCAAGTTTTTCCCCGTTCGGTCTGTGTGTAAGTGTGTGTGCTTAAATACGTATTTGTTTTGTAGGTCGTAATTGGGCGCAATGCAATATGCGCCAAATAAAACACAGTTCGCATACAAATTTATTTTGATAATTCGCATTTTCCCATTAATTGCGCTCAGCCATTTGCAATACTTTATTGCTTACATTTCTGTTAAAACAGATTGCTTTACACTAGTTGAAACATTCAATACAAATTATGCTACAAATCAAGCATACGAGTAAATTCAATCCAGCATTTAACTTTACTTTAAGTGAGAATATTCTTAGGTTAAGATGGTTCATAATTAAAATAAGTAGTAGATAAATTATTTATTTAGGAATTCTTTTACTTTAAGTTTAGTTTTAAGCAAAATAAAAAGTAAATATATAAAACATTTGTTGTATTCTCCCATTTTCGGACTTTAATTTATGTTAAAGGTGACAGTTAAAACAGTTAATTCAAGGTAAAAGCATTCTAGTTCACCCATTTGAAATACTTAATTAATGACTTAAATTTCTCTTAAAAGTGAATATTTTCCATCTTAAAAGATTCTCTTGAAAGTAAGGTACAAATCAAGAATTCTAGTAAATTCATTTTAGCAGTTAACTTGACTTAAATACGAATACTTTCGGGATAAGTTTCGATATAATCGAAATAATTAGTAAATATAAAAATTATTTCTTTTGCAACGCTTTATTGCTTACTTAAATTTCTGTTGAAACTGACTACTTTTCCCATGTTAAAAAATTCCATTCAAAGTTAGATACAAATCAAGAATTCTAGTAAATTCATTTCAGCAGCTAACTTGATTTCATTAAGAATACTCTCAGGTAAAATATTCTTTTATTCCATGTAACTCATAGATATTTAAATTATTTATTGCTAAGTTGAGTTTTGTTGAATGGTTAAACAGGTTAAGTGTTCCGACATCTTTGAGTGGGTGCAAAAAACTTTGCCCAAGGCAACTGTATCACCACCGTAATCATCATCAGAGCGTAGCTCATCATCAGCAGTGTATCCATCTAATTAAATTTGTATACTTACATGACTTTTAAATCGCCTGCTGTCGTCGGACATGTTAAATTTAATTACTGAAATATGTGTCGCATAAACAAGTTGGCAAAGAGTTGCAAATGAAAACAGTTGGGTAGCTGTGACAGCAACACCAACAACTACAGCAACAATTTGACAACCGCAGCGACTACAAGCGACTAATTTTAAATGCAAGCGTTTCGAGCATCCAACACAAAAAGGGAAGCAGCTTACAAAAACAAAAACAAAAAAAAAAAATGCAAAATTTAAATCAGAATTTGCGGTCCAGCGTAAAACATGCAAGGCTTACACACACACACCAACATACACCAACACATATTTAGAAAATATGGTCAAATGCAACAGCCATGCGCTGCCAGAACACAATATGCTCTATACAAAGCAGCTGGGAATTCACAATAATTTATTTAAATTGTCAAACATTTGCCAGCAAACCTATAATTAGGAAATACAAAAAATAAATACGTATGCACACAGAATTAAAAAAGTATAGAAAAACCAATAGAGAGCTTTTACGCTAAATTAGATGCAAAAATTCATTTTATTTTAAAGCATATTAAAAAGCTGACGTCGTAAACAAACAAAAGTTTTTTGGTCCTTAAATGCAACAACTATGATTCCAAAAACAAAAACTATAGTTATTTAGCGAATGAAAGCTGTAAAAGATTTAATACCAGCGCTTAAGATAAATCTGTTTATCAAACTAAGAACAACTAAGAACTTTTAAAGCTGCTTGTTAACACCTAAAAAAGCACAGACAAACAGACGTTTTCCTATTTTGCTAATAGACGGCAAAAACTTTAATAAGAAATATGTGAGTTCAATTTGATTATATTGTTTTAAACTTAATTATAAACTAAGCCAATTTTCCGTGCAAGTTTTAACTGAATTCGCAATCAATTCGCCTTTTGAATATACCCTTTAAGTGGTTGTGAGTGCATGGTATATAGACATTTATAAACACTCGATACAAAAACGAAGCTCGTGTAGATAACAAAAACTTGTTTAGCAACCATTTTTGGTTGTGCGGTACTTTTTGCCTTGTTGTTGTCGTTGTTGTTTGTAGTGTTGCTGCTTTATCGTTTGGCAACGCTGCCGGTTGTCCACACATACAGGCGGCAGCCTGCCGACATCCACATGGACATGGACATGGGACTCACTAACTGGCCCAGACCCAGACCCAGAGCCAGACTTAGAACGAGACCCAGACCCAGACTTGGAACCCACTCATTCTCTCTCTCTCTTTCGATGTAGTGGCGGCGCCATGCGGAGCTGATGTCTAAAATTGTTTACATACATTTATATATATGTGTGTGTATACACACAGTATAACAAAGAATGTAAGTGTGCGTGTGGTGTGTGTGCGTGTCAGTGGGCTACCCCATGGGGCATGCATGCAGAGTCATGTCTGGCGTTTTCTTGTGGCCAACTCTTGTCGCCATTTGGCCAACGGCTAGTGGCAATATTTATCGCACGTCAACTGGACGCTGCGCTGCGTGTTGCAAATGATTTCAATTTCAGGTTGATTCTCTTGGATTTAGTTCACAGCATTTGACTGTGCCAGATGCTGTTGTTTTTACTGTTGTTGTTGCTATTGCTGTTGACGTTGACGTTGTTGTGGCTGCTTCAAGTGTTCTCATTTCAATGGTCCCAAACCACAAAGCCAAATACATAATTCTCGAAATATATAACATAAATTTCCACAAGTTGCCTTTGACTCGACTGCTGCTGCTGCTGCTGAGCTGAGTTGGGTTGCTGAGGGAAATGGGGAAATAGGGAAATGGGGAGAAAACAGTGTAACTGCGCTTTCACTTTTCGCGCTCAAATTAATCCTTGGAGTGTTGCCTGCCTTTAGCTTTTTGCTTTTTTTCAAATTATCGTTCCCAAGTTGTGTAGACAAATGTGCCAGGTCTCTAAACTACTTGCCATGAAAATTGTGTTCCTCACTTTCATCTATTTGTCGGTCTCTCTCTCTCTCTTTTTCTCTGTGTGTTTTGCATCGTAATTTTTCTAGACTGATTGCAGCAGTTGCATTTACCATGGGCGGCAAATGAATTGAATAATCCTTACCTCATAGAAGCAAAGTAAATTCAGGTTTTCAAATATTATTTATAAATTTCAATTGTGTGACTTGGCATTAACTCACATGGAATTATCACGACTCAATTGCTAATTGCCATCATTCAAATGAAACGTGTTTGATTTAAGCTTTAAATTCTATTAAAAGTTACAATGTATGTTGCATAATTTTTGTAATAAAGCTTTTAAAGCCGCAACAAATAGAATTCTTTATTGCAAATTAAATTCAATCAAGCAAACATTCATTTAAATAATGATTGTGCATTACTTATAGCTGCTATCATTTTGAGAGTGAGTGGTAGAAAACTTAATTAACTGCGCTTTGCTTCGACTTTATTACATTTCAATTTAGAAATTATATTTTAGCTTAATGCTTGTACATGATTTGGCTTAGTTTTGACTTTTACTTTAATGAATTTAAATTATTATTTAAAGCTTAAACATTATTTGCACACAGAAAGAAAATATGTGCTAATAAAATCTTAAATTATGATGTCAAAATTGAATGAAAATAAATATCGAAAAGCTCTTAAATTAAGATTTTCGATTTTCATTTCGATCCAGAACAAAACATTCGTGAAGCAAGTTGTTAATCTTAAAATATTTAGCAAAAAAAAGCATATTTTAAGATTGGTTTCTAAGATAAAAAAAACTTAAATCAAGATCTACAATCTCCTTTCAATTTAGATTTCTTTCTTTCTGTGTCGCTTTAGGCTTAATTCCAACTTTTCCAGCGAGTTTTAAAGTTTATTAAGTTTCAAATGCTATTCAAGCTTAGGTGAATTCATTTGATGATTGGATTCACTTTTCTTTATTCTCAGATAAGCTGAATAAATGCTGCTGCTATTTTTCTTTTTAATTAGTTTTTAGCTGCTGCTTGCCATTGTACTGTAGCTCAATTGACCCAATTGCATTGCCTGCACTTCGATATCTGTTACTTTGGCCAAGTTATATATACAAATGTATATCTTATTTAGGTATTCCGCCTCGTGGTGCCATTTGCTGTGAGCATGGCGGTGGCGGTGGTGTTAGTGGTGGTTTTCTAATTAAGCCACGTTGACAAAAGTGGCCACCAAATGCGTCTCCATTGTGTGATTAGCGCATAACTTTATATAAACTATGGTATATAGCATAAAGTACATGCAATGTATTTGTATTTGTATTTGTGTTGCTGTTGCTGCTGCTGCTGCTATTTCTGTTGCTGGTGGTGCAGTGTAAACGCCAATAAAAGTCAATTACATGCTTGCAATTTGCTAATGTAAATTAATTAGCAGTTGTAACCCCAAAGTCGGTTTCTGTGGTCACCAGTTCATTAAGCGTCAAAGTTTTTTTTTTGCTTTTTCTATTTCCCCCGTTGATGTTTTTTGTGGCCAGCACTAAAAGTTGGACATTGTAAAAAGTTCTGCGCATATATTGGAGTTGGTTTGTATTTTGCATTATCTAATATACATAATGAACAGCAGCGCCAGCAACGGCGACAGCGAACAACAACAACAATTCATTAGGAAGGTGGAAATCAAAAATTCGAAAATCGCATTAAGTATACGACACGTGGTGGAAAATAAATACGAGCAAAGTATTCAAGAAGGTGCCGAAGGATGGGCAAACAAAAGCGAAAAGCATGAAATGCAAATAACATTAGCACCGGGGGACAGCAATAACAAGAGTTACCACAGGAACACAGACAACATCAAATTCCATTGTACTTGAAAGGGTTAAAGACACGAACAATATTGTTATTCTTTTTGCTGTTGTTGTCCTTCTTCTTCTTACACTTGTTGTTATTGTTGCCGCTTCCCGTTTTAAGTGACACTTGCGTAATTTCGACAGGTGCTAAGAAAGCAAAAGACGACACTTCACACACAAAAGCGTTAACGAAAACAAAAGGTAAAACGGCATAGAAAACGTTCAGCCAAAGCACGATCCAAAGACCAGCCCAAGCTCAAGTCGAAGTCGTAGCCGAAGCCGAAACTCAAGAAGAAGCAGTTGCCGAAAACGTAAGCGAAACCTTGGCAGAAAGCAGTTGGAAGTAAAAAAAGAAACGGAAAAAGGAAAAGTTCGTTGAACAACAATTACAATGAGCGGATGATGGGCAGACGTTGGGCCAACGGGTCGAATGCTTGTTGCCTTGGCTTGCCTTGGACATTGTGCAGCTGTCGCATTGTTCCAGCAGCAGCAGCAGCAGCGGCAGCGACAGCAACAAAAAATACTTTTCTTATTACACAATACAATAAAAATAATAATAAAAAAATAATAATAATAATAATAGTTACAAGCGTGGCACACAATGACAGATTTGTCTTCCCCCTTTTTTTCGTCGTCGTTATTGTTGTTGTTGTGTGCTGCTGTTATTTGTAGTTATTGTTGACGCAACACGTGCGGAAATAAATTGCGACTTTGCCATAACAACTGCGAGAAAGGAGAGAAAAAAATTACCGAAACGAGGGAAATAACCAGCGGAAGCATTTTGTTGTAAACAACAACGATGGCAACGCAATGGAGGCAGCTTCCAAACAACTGACAGCAATACAAATTTTTGCAAATTAGTTGCACTTTAGTGTTATTTAGTGCATAAAGCGTCGCGACTCGCAACTTGCGACTCGCTACTGCATGACAAATTAGCAGCATAATAAAGTGGTCCACTCCACTGTACATAAGTATTGTAAGGATAATACGCAGCATTTCATGCTTTATATTCAACATAAAAACACAAAAAAAGAACTAGGAAGTGAAGCCATATTTGGATTGTTGACGATTGCATACTCTTGCCTAACATTCTATTTTCATATTTGTTTTATTATGTGTGAATGTGAAATAATTTTCAATTCGATAAAGTTGTCTTTAGTTGTCTTTGCATTTTCTTTATTTGTTTCCATTTAAACCATTTATTATTTAGTTTATTTTTGCGTCTATTATATTCTTTATTATAGTAATTATTTAAGGCTTAAATTGGTTTGTTTGTGCTTGAACGGATATATTTCACTCAATAAATAAAATTGAGAAAATTCAAAACAAGTTATGTTTCGGAGGATGCGGAATAAATAGAGATACTCATATATTTACATGCTCAACTTAACTTTACTCATTCAAATTATGCATTCAAATTATAAATAAATAAAAATAAATGCATTACTTAGTTAATACAACTGTTCAAATATCCACTCTTAGGGTATATAAGTATCTATATATAGACCAACAACTGTCTAACATCTACACAGATTTAGAGAGCGCGCTGCATTTCAGTTGCTTCTGTTGCTGTTTCTATTGCTGTGCTGTGCTTGGCTGTGCTGTATGTTGCGTTGCGTTGGCAGAGACAGTTGCTAGTCGCCCATTGACACTGTATATAGCATGTGTGCGTGTGTGTTGGTGTGCGTACTTATAAAGCGGCGCCTGTGTGTATGCTATATATTCAGCTTGTGGCTGCCCGCAGTCGTTAGTCCTGAGTCGTTTTGCGTTTTTTTTCGACTGTGCTGCTGATGTTGCTGTTCCTATTGTTGTTGTCGTTCTCGTTGTTGTTGTTATGTTTTTCTGCGTTTTTTGAGTTTGCCACAGTTGGCTGCTTGGCAATTGTTTGGCCTAAAAGTATGCTACTTGTTTCAGTGATTTCGTACCCACACACACAGGCACGTGATAGCTGCAAAAACCGCATAGAGCTTTTTAAAAAAAAAAACACTAACAACAAGTACGACATGCAAGTGAGCAAGCGTCCGCAGTTGTCGACGTCGAAGTTGCCAACGCAACCGCAGGGTTCCCTGAACAGCAACAGCAACAACAACAACTTGAGCAACAACTACAACAAGCGACAAGAGCAACCAAGTCGTGTACACAAAAGTTTGACAAAGTTGCAGCCAGTCGTTTCATGCCCACAACAACTCCCAAACGTGCAACAAACACACACTGCCCCACAAACAACGCCTTTCGCTCTTTCGTTCACTCTCTCACTATTTCACTCACGCACATTCGCACATTGCTGTTCAGATTTCATTATAAGCATCGCTTATGTGTATTCTTGTTAAATATTAATTAAAATATGTGCAATTCTTGTTGTTGTTGTTGGTTTTCGGCATGTCTGTGCGTGTTTGGCTCTGTTGCCTGCCTTTGGCCTACATAAAACTTCATACACCCTGTAAACTATATACTAACTTGAGCTGAATTGCTTTTCTAAAGCAACGATTGGAACGTCTGTTATGTGAAGAACAATGTGTATTACGTGTGTTTGTGTGCGTATGCTGTGTGAGATAACTTGTTACTTCATTTTGTTGTTCTTGGCAAAAACATGCTCCACTCTGCTTGTTTGCCACGAAGCAGTGCACTGCACTGGCAAGCAGTGCAACCGCAATCTGAAATCGTGTTGCCTACTTTTGGCTGCTGATGTATTTACCAATCAATTTGCAAGAGATTTGAGCCTTTTTGTTTATTTCATTTATTTATGTATTTATTTAGATTTTTAAACTTACATATTAGCATATATAACTTTTAGTTTGCGTAGTGTTAAAGTTTATTTTACTAAATTACATTTGTATTGTTGTTCGTTTTGTTCTTGTTGTGTTTGTGTTCGGGTTTGTTGCCAAAACATGAACGCACTTTTTGATTGCATTTGCATTTGCATTCGCAGCCAATTTGTTTAACTTTATTTATATAAATATGTATGTATATATGCTTTATATTTTTATTTTCATTTGGATTTTAATTTTTATTTCATTTGTTTGCGGCATGAGGCAAAAAAATGCGCACCACAACAATTGAATATAATTTTTTTGTGCCTAAATTTGCAAACTGCAAAAGGCAAACTGCATTTAAAATATTTGGAATTCGTATTCACGTATTTATTTAATAAAATTGGGCATGAAAAAAACGCATATTTATATATATATATATATCTCGTTTGTATATATGTGTGTATTGCTGAATAATATTTTCAGTTTGCTGCACATCAATCTCGTATCATTGAGTAGGACGCTGGGCTGGACTGAGGACGCGGGATTAAGGCACAGCAATAAGAACATTAAAAATAGTATTAACTTAATTGCGGGCATTTTGCAGATTGGCAAAATAAATTCACTATTAATTGAAAGTTTTAACAAAATTTCATAAATGTTTGGCTTACTTAAAACATGTAAGGGGACCTGTTCATGGCAGCAGACGGGGATTGAAGCGACCCATGAACAGGATCATGCCCGTCGGATTGTGGCGCACGAAATAGAGGAATGGCTTATCGAAGCGCAGCCGAGGAGCATCTGGCACACGTGCCTGACGAGGACGCAATGGGAGCGGCAATTCCAAAAACTTGGGATCCAGCAGATCATCGTAGAATCCACGACCCAATGCCGATTCCTGCACTAGCGAACCAAAGTCCACAATTGCCTCAGACGAATCGTAGGCATCATCATCGGTTGTATCCACATCCTTGTTACGCTTACGCAACGGCGGTGCTGGGTACATTTCGACATGATGATGATCGGAGATCTTCTCCTCGCCACAAGTGCTGAACGTATTGATTTGTGTCATGTCCGACAAGAAGATATCCCGATTGCCATTACCCGTCAAACCTCGGAGATCAGCGAAGTCCGACTTGAACAGTCCCTTGAGTCCCATCTTCTGTAGACCCAGCGAGGCATTTACAAACGAGCGATGTGAGAAACGCGGTAGTTGCACCTCCATGCCTGGGCGATCCATTAATGAGGTGAGCAGATTGCTCCAAGCGTTCTCTTTGCTAAATGCCTGCTCCACGAGGTTGCGTTCCAATCGATCCAGATTGTCGGTGGGCGCCACCGAGCTCTGGTGTCCGGGCATTACATAGATAGTGCTAACGGTGTCCTGAATACGTCCGAAGGCCACAATTGTGGCATCCAGCTTGGGTTCATAGCCTGCCGTAAAGCCGGAGCGATAGAGCACAGCGGGAATTGGCACAAGACGACGTTGTCGCACTGTGGGATGAACCTGGAAGAACATTTCACCATCGCGATCTGTTGTGGAACCACGCGTGCAATCCGTCTGAAAGAGATTGGCCGATACGGTGGCCAATGGGCCATTAACCCAAACGCTATTTGTACGTAGATATTCCAGCACTTTGCCCATGGTATGACGCTTGACCAAAAGATTGGTGCGTCTTCGCACAATATCGTTGACCACATGGAAATTCACCTCCTCCACATGTCCGGCATACAGTTGTTGTGTCTTCTCCTTGAAGAACGGCAAAATCTTGCCATTTGCACGATCACTAAAGATTTCGCGCACAAATGCCGCTGTGGCAATATCACCCTCCATCGACTGTTCCACCGAGTTTGTGATGTTGCGGAAGATCAAATGTGGATTGAATGTAACCATATCGTCTAGCTTGAGTATTTCGTTCATTTCACCCGAAGTGCTGCCACGTGCGCCGAGGAAAACCATAGACAACATAGAGGTCATAGCAAAAGGTGAAATAACCAAACTTCTGGCCGAACTAATCTTCTCCGAGGTGATGGCCTTCCAGTAACTAAATGCGAGTTCGTTGCATAGACGGGCAAAGGAGACAACATCGTCATCGAGTCGCACTGTTGATGCCTCTAAGCCCTGTGAGCTCTGCGGACTTGGCTCCAGTTTAACGGGTGGTCGTGTTGCTTGTGTCGAGGCGGCCATGAGATTGGTCAAGGAGGCTGGACGCAGCATTGGTCGTTGTTGCTGCTGTTGTAGTAACTGTTGCTGCTGGGAGTTGGTGTTGGCATTGTAGGGCAGTACCTTGGGTGGCTGGGGCTCCAGCTGATTATTGTAGCCGCCGAGCAGCGAAGGCTGCACATAGTACGAGACAGGCTTCAAGGTGTGCAGGCGCTTCGTTGTTGCTGGAGCTGCTGTTGTAGTCGTCGAAGTTGTTGTAGTTGTTGTTGTTGTGGTGCTGCTACTCAGTGGTTGCTCTGAGGTTGTTGTGGTGCTGCTGGGCAACAAAATGGGCAGCTGGTAGCTGGTTTGATCTTCGTCATCTTCCTCATCCGGTTGCTCATTGCCCTGATTGCCATAGCTGGCCAATGGCAAGCTCACCTTGTAGTTTTGCTCTTCCTTTTCGTCTTCCGTTGACTGCTCCGTGGACTTGACTGCGCTTTTGTCATGCTCGCCGACTTGGGGTCTAACCACCACGCTGGCCGTTGTCTCTCCCAACTTCACGTAGGGATCTTCATCGTCCAGCTGATATTTCTGTGAGCTTGTCGTATCCTCTTCGGTTATGGTGGCTGTCAATTCATCGGATATGTCTTCCATGGATTCCTCATTCAATTCCAGTGTTTTGACCGTGCTTAGCTCGATTTTTTCCGTCACTTGCTCGGAGCTAAGCGACATGTCTGATTCGGATGATACCACAGTCATATCGCCGGGTATTTCTGTAATCGTTTCTTCAGAAGTCACTTGCTGTTCACCCTCCTTGCTGCTTTCGGTCTGCTCCTCGGTAGCATCTGATTCTGGTTGAGCTGTGTACTGTGGCTGCAACTGCGCTGCATTGGTTACACTATCCTCGACACTTTGCATCGGCTCCAGTTCTGTTTGTGTCGTCTCTTCCTTCTGCGTCTCCTCCTCCTGTTGCAGCTGCTGCTCCGTTGATGTTTGCTCTTGTGCGTCCTGGTAAACAATCGTTGATGCCGCTGCCCCAGTTGTGCTCGTTGTTCTTGTTGTCGTTAGCTCCTCTTCGGTCTGTTTTTCCTCCTCCTTCTCAGCGGCAACCGACACCTGCGTTTGTGTCTCTTCGTAGTTGGCTGTCGTGGACGTTTCGCTGGCTTCCGCGAGGATTTGTTCGTTGTAACCATTTGTCAACATTTCGGGCATTTGCACCTCGTCGCTCTCGTTGCCATTGGTGTCCGGTGCATCGGGCTTTTCGTTGTCGTTTTGCTCGACGCTGGTCGACGTTGTCTCCTCCTCATTGACGGTGGTCTCTTTGCTCTGCTCCGCTTCCTCCTCTGACAGCTGCTGTTGGTCGGTGGTTGCCTCCACGCTCACTGTCGTCTCTGTTGCCTGCTCTGACGCTTGCTCCTTCTCCTGATACTGCTCTGGCTCCTTTTCCTGCTCAAGCGCCTGCTGCTCCTCCTTTTCCTCCTCCTGCTTGTTGACTTCCTGTTTAAGTGGCGCTTCGCTTGGCTTTGTGGCGGCCAACAGTTCTAGTCGCTGCAGCTCGAACTGCTCTTGCTCATCATCCTCGTCCTGTTGCTGCTGTGCATAGATTTGTGATAGCGACAGCACTGGTACCTTGAATGTGGTGCTCTCCTCGTGCTCTTCCTGCATCTCGCTAAGTGGCAGGGTATTAAGATATGCAGCTTCCTGTTTGATGAGCTCCTCATTGCTGGGTATGATGGTCGTGATTTCCTGAGCTGGTGCTGATTCTGTTGTCGTCGTCGAAGTCGATGTTGTTGTTGTTGCCTTTAGTTGCTGCTTTGGTGGCTTCGGTGGCTGCAACAGGAACGAGGTGTTTAGCTGCGCAAAGTTCGTCAAGCGATGCGAATCATCATCAGCGTCATCGTGCAACTGACTGGGATTGTATTGCTCCTGCTGGGTGATCTGTTGAATCACATCGGACATAAGGAACTCCAGTTCATCTTTCGTCTCGTTGGAGTTCATGTGTATATCAGAGACGAGCGTGTTGCTGCCATCGACAAGTGTGGAGGCAACTGTTGCCGCCTGTGTCTGGAAATTGGCCATAGAGATTTGATCGGTTGGCTTGAGTACTTCCAGATTGAGCTGTTGCACCAGATTGGCAATCATGGGCGTTACCTCTGTGCTATCATCGTCGTCATCAGCTGCCGTGGTGCTTTCCGATACTGGTAAACGTGCCACAAGCTCAGTAGTTGCCTCTTCGCTTTCGGAATCCGTTTGCTGATAGTAGCCACTGGTCGTGGGTGCTGTGGACTCTTCTGGCTGCTCGGTTAGCTCAGCAATCACAGCTTCGGGTACTTCGGCATAAAGTGGCTCAAACTTCACCACATGATTGGCTTCCAAAGTGGGCTTTGAGGTCGTGGTGGCAGCTGCGATTGCGGCAAGCTTGTCTGCCTGCTTTTGTGCTTCCAGTTGAGTTTGCTTCTGCTTCTCTAAGTCCTTCAAGAATTGCTTCTGCTTCTCCAACTCTTTTTCCATTTCCTTCTGCCTCTCCAATTCCCTTAGCCTCTCCAGTTCCTTCTGCCTCTCCAGCTGTTTCTGCTTCTCCACTTCCTTCTGCCTCTCCAGCTCCTGCTGCCTCTCCAACTCTTTCTGTTTCTCCAGCTCTTTCTGTTTCTCCAATTCCTTCTGTCTCTCCAACTCCTTTTCCAACTCCTTCATCTTCTCAGACTCTGTCTCAGTTTCCATATCGGAATCGTTTTCGGTTTCATCCAATGGTGCCATAGGCGTGGTCAGCAGGAATTGAGTATTATAGGGCAACTCTGTTGTCTCTGGTTCCTCCAGGGGCTGGTCCGTCTTCACGGGTTGCTGTGGCAGCAGCTCCATTGGTGGTGAGCTGGTCGAAGCAAAGTATTGTGGTCTTGCGGTTATCAATACCACCGTTGTCTCCTGCTCTGGCTCCACCTCAATGCTGCTGTGCGTTGTCTCCGATGGTTGCTTGTGCTGCTCGCCGAAATCCAAGTGCTCCAAACTGGTGCTGGCATCCTCCTCGTCAAGCATAGTGGCCAGCGTGCTGCCACCATAGTTGGCTGCCAAAGGTCTTGGGGTATTTATGATAGTTGTGGTTGTCTTGGGAGTTGTTGTTGTGGTTGTCGAAGTTGTGGAGCTTGAGGTTGTGGGAGTTGTTGTCGTCGTGGTTGTTGTGGAAATTGTGGTTGAAGTGGTAATGGCTGCGGTGCTGGTGCTGCTTACTTGCGTCTTCTTTTTGTTGGCCAACGTCTGCATTTGCTCGTTGTTCTCCGCACTGTCGTATTTCACGGGCACGGGCGCCTCATCTTTCTTGTCGCTCGCCAACAGATCCTGTGTGAGGCTCTGTACAATTTGATCCATCGAGAGTATCTGATCCGGCGATAACTGTGGTGCGGGCGATGGCGAGCTGTGCTGCAGCTGCTGTTGGATCATTGCCAATGATGGCAGCGGCTGTGGCGTCTTTTTCAGCTGTGAGGCGTCGGATTGGGCAATAAGCACGGGTAGCTGTTCGCTGGCCTCGGCATCGTAACTGGGCACGGGGTAGACAGGTGCCTGAGTGGTGCTAGTGGTGGTGGTGGTTGTCTTTGAGGGCACCGCATTCACATAGCCATAGGAGTGAATTGGTTTGTGGCTCGGTTTGTTGTTCACTTCATTTGTTGGCTCATTCTGTGGCTTTTGATGGTGCTTGTGTTGGTGCTGCGTGGTTGGTCGCTTGGTTGTTGTTGTGCTGGTGCTGGTGGTGCTCGAGTGCGCTGGTTTGTTGTGAAGCTTCTGGTGATGCAATGCAGGTCGCCTGCTTGTGGTTGTCGTTGGCTCAGCGGTGGTTGTTGTGGTTGGCGCAGCGGTTGTGGTTGTTGTCGGCGCAGCTGTGGTTGCTTCTGGCTCTGACTGTGGCTGATGGGGATCTTCTGCTGCTGCTTCGGGCTTCTGAGACTCGCCATGTGGATCCTCGGCGGGATCTTGTGGTTGTGCAGGCTCTGCCTCGACAGAAGGTGCCGCAGTGCTTGTAGTTGTCGGTGTTGTGGTTGTTGTTGTTGTGGTGGTGGTTGGCTTGGGCTTCTTGTGTGGGCGATGTGGACGTGGTGGTTTTACGGTGCTGACTTCCTGGTGGTGCGGTGCAGAGGCTGCTGCAGCGGGGTCCGTGGCTACAGCCTGCGGTTTCGGCTTAGTGGTTGGCTTACGCTTGGGCTTGCTGGGTTTGCTGCTGCTGCTACTACCGCTGCTGCTGGAGGTTGTGCCGCTGCTGGTGCTGGTTGTGCTAGTGGCTAGTCCTGGCGTGCGTGTTGGCTTACGCTTCTTCTTCTTATGCGTGGTGGACACTGGCGCTTGAGTTGTTGTTGACGTTATCTCTTGAGCAGCGGGATCTTCCTCTGCAGGAGCTGCAGCTGTGGTTGTGGTTGTTGGTGCCACTGTCGTGGTTGTTGTGGTCGTCGTGGTAGTTGTCTTCTTCTTGTTCTTCTGCTTGTTGCCACTGTGATGCGTGGTGCCGCTTGTGGTGTTAACGGTGCTATTTCCCTGAGCTCCGCTGGGTTTCTTCACGCGATGTGGTTGAGTGGGTTTGCGCTGCACATTGGCGGGTTTCTTGGCTAGCTGATGATTGGAGACAATCTTCTCAGTGGTGCTGGAATGACTTGCTGCACTCGTCGACGATGTGGGCGTGTGTATAATCTCCTGATTGTTGTAGAACACCCGACGCGTGGTTGTTTCTGGCCGGGGCTTCACAGTGGTGATGGGACGCTTCTGGTAGATGGGTTGCATGTTCACCACATCGAAATCATGCATATTGGCCGCCGACTGTTGATACTGTTCAATACCCGCATAGACAGATTCCATGGGATCGAGTTCCTCTTGCACCACTTGTGGTGCCATCTCAGTGGTGGTGGTGCTGGGCTTGCGTTTGTTGCCTGGCTTGCGCTTCGATGGCTTCGGTTTCTTCGTTACACGCTGCGTTGTCGGCACAGCTCGTGTTGAGGTGTCCAGTAGTTCGGATTCGGGTGTCATCACAACCTGTTGCGGCTTAGGAAAGATGTCGCCACCTGTGTTCCCAAAGATAGCAGGCAATATGAGTGACCAGGATGAGGAAACATCAGGTGTGTCCAGCACTGGTAGGAACTGCTCGGCAGAGTTGTTCTTTGTGGAGCTGCTGGCCACCTCTTTGTTGAGCACATTCTGCACCCGATTCACAATATCCTGGACATTCTTTTCTGGCTCATGTTCGGTTTGTGGTGGTGTGTGAATAATCGAAGGTCCTTCGCCATCACCGTTCGCCACAATGCTCTGGATCTCTTGCATGGTCATCAGACGCTTCACCAGCTCGCCGTGCTCATCGAAAGTGTAGAACTCATAGCGATCAGGATTCAACAGATCAATGGGACTGGCAACTTGCAACGAGGGCTGCGGCTTTGGCACTTTATGGCCCAGTGCATCCGTAAACTGTGGCTCATTGCCGTCGAGCACCACGGAGACCGAGGAAACCACGCTAAATGACACAAACAGAGAGAGAAAGAGAAGAAAAAGACAGAGCATATGTTATCGAGTGTCAGACAATGATTAATGACAAATAAATGCGATTATGCTGTGCTTGCAACAAAAAAACCGCGGAAGAACGCTGAAGTTGTGTGCTGGGAGTGATTGACTGTAAGTTAGTTTCCAAAAAAAATAAGTATAGAAATTATTGAATATCTGCTACTTATTTTCTTATTGTGAGGTAAGAGGTAACAAATATTAAAATTTTCCAATTTTATGTATACATATCAACATTACACCCTTGCACTTTGCGTATACCGGGTATAATAACGAACAGGCAAAAGAAATGTTGGACGCAAGTCATGCTGCATACTTTGCGGCGCATTCGCTTGGCATTTTAATGGAAATTGAATGGTATGCAATCGTTGCAAAAAGTCACAGAGTCACGCTCTGATGATGCCGCCGCAACTCCCCGTTTTTCATCTCCCCTTCCCCATGCTGGTTGCATTGGCAACCATCTCGCGCGGTAGTTAGTTAACATATTTACATGCAGCACAGCACACACATAAACACATACTCGTATGTGTACTCCTACAATCTCTCACTGTGAATGACAGCGAGCACATCATTAACATTTATGCACGTGAGCCGAGGCATGCCTCGTCATATGCAGCTGCTGCCCCAATTGCTGTTGTTGTTACTACTACTTTTTTGTTGTTGCTGTACTAGCTGTAGGATCTAGCTGAATAGCTAAGTGCATGTCAGAGTTATGTCTATCTATCTGCGCTGCCTGTCTGTCTGTCTGTCTAACGCGCTCTTCATTATCCCAGCTCAAATCACAGCTGCCGCATGAGTGGCAAAAAATCTAAATAATTCGCCAAAATTATGTATAATCATTTGCGAATATTTAAACACTTTTTGGTTTAGCCTTTCAACCTTTTATCTAGATTTACATATTTTAATGCAATGAATATAATTACTAAAATATTATGTTCCTTTTGTTTATTGTCAAATAAAATCACAGAATTTAACTGATTAACCTCGATTACTTGTGTGAAAACTATCTCTTTATACTAACAGAGTATTACTTTTATTATGATTATTGTAATAACAAAGGTTAACAATTAAAAATGACAGGGAAAATAAATTAAAGTGCAAACAAAACGAGAGGTCTTTGAGCGGTATTTTATTACTACATTAAAATAAAATTGCAAATACTTTCTCAGCGAAGGGGTTTAAATATTTATCTGCCAAAAACAGAAATTGTAATTTACTTTCTCTATATACAATACGTACATATTAATGTATTGCTATATACAATTTGGCTGACGAATTCAGATGAAATTCAAAAGCGAAATTGAAACAGAGATGGAGAAAAAATAACAAGTATAATTTGAATAGCAGATTTACATTTACATTTTCGGCTCTTTCTTTTTTTGCGTTGTTGTATGTTTTTTGGCGTAGCCAAAGGATATTATTGTACGTAAGAATTTGTGCCAACGGCAATGACAGAAAATGCATTAAATTGCCAATAAATTAAATACAATTTGTTGGCAAAGCAACGTAATTTATGCATTGCATATCCAAGTGCTGTATATAGTGTGTAACCCTTGGGGTAGTCGACTGAGGGTTATAATACACAGATTGCCCTAACTCCGATATAAACTTAAACATCATCAGTATTATCTATGTGGCAGCTGCTCGTAATCATTATCTACCGACTAACGGACAGACAGATAGAGAGACAGACAGACGGACAGACAGACAGATTGACTACCATATGCCGCTGGCTGTGAATTTGTTTACGCTCTGAATTAATGTGAAAGCAGGAGGATGAGGAGGAGCTAAAGGAGAGGTTGAGAGAACCTTGCCCTGAAGGTTAACGAAATTCATAACGAAAACAAAATATTAATTTTCATTTTCATTTTGCTTTTAGCTTTTGCTTTTCCTTCGCTTTTTTGCCACTTACTTTTTGCCTTTGCACTTCAATACATGTATTTTTGTATGTGCAAAAATTGTTTTGGGCCAGAGTTCGCTGTTGGCTTTAGCTGCACTCTTGGGGTCTGCAGCACCAACACCACCACTTAGCTGCCCCAAACCGAAGGCCACACTGCCACACAGCCACACTGATTAGCATTGATTTGAAGTTAATGAGCACTCAATTTGTGCCTCGCCTGCTATTTTGTTTATTTTTTTTTGCTTTTTCGTTGTATTCTTGCCCGTTGTTCTATTTTCCCATCCCGGTTTTTCGGTTTGAGCGTTGTTGGATTTTAAACAGAGCGCCGCAAGGTATGCCACGTGTTTTATTGCTGCTTTGCCATCAAGTGGCGTGATGCGGTGCGGCGCCTGTTGAGCAAATTAATTAAAATACTAAGGCATTTGCCAACTGACCAGACTTAGACCCACAGCCCAGACCTTCATCCACGCCCACGCCCATGCCCACGTCCACGAACAGCGGGCCAACAACAAAAGAGAAATTCTATTTCAATTAGTGGGAAAAATTGCAAAAAGCTGTACAAACAAAAGACTTTTGCCTAACAACAGCAACGACAACAACAAGCACAAACAATGCCTAAGCAAATGCAGAGGGAGACAAGAGGGAGGATGAGGAGTCTCGACTGCCTTACAACCCCTCCATTAAAGTTAAAATCGCGCTCACGTCAGCCAAAAGAGTCTGTGCACTCACCTGGAACCGATGACTTTCTTTGATGCCTCATCCGGCGACGTGAATGTTGCGGATGTTGTGGCCGTGGCAGGCGGCAACTTCTCCTCCTGCTTTGGCATAACTGCCTCGTACACAATGGCTGGTTGCATAGCAGCAGCAGCGGCAGCGGCGGCATCATTCCCGTGGCTGGACACACTCGATGTGGTCAGATAGGTGTAGATAGGCTGCTGCTTCGTCTGATGTGCTGCTGCTGGGGTGCTGCTGGTCTTGGGATAGGCCGCGACAACGGCGAGTTCACCCAGTACCAGGCACAGGCACAGCAGCCCAAGCGGCTGTAAACTGCGCAGGGAACGCATTGTTTCCTGCCTAGAGTCCTCCAGTCCTCTGCTCTCAGCTTCTTTCCACTCTTCTCTTTCTCGCTCTCACTCTCTCTGTCGCTGTCTGTTCTGATTGTTTGTTGTCTCTCCCACTCAGCAGCTCCTGTTTTTCTTTTCGCTTGCTGTTTTTCTGTTTTTATTTGAGCTTGAATCTTATCTAAAAATTGTTCTTAGCCGCGTGACCTTTTCGGGCCAGCTTTGGGTCGTAGTTGTTGGCTGTTTAATGTTGAAGCTCGGACGTCAGCGTCGCTTGCGTAAACATGAAGCGAGCGTCAAGAGCTGCAAAGTAAAATGAAAAACTAATTAATGCAATGTTAATGAAAATGCTCTAGAAAATATATATGTATAGCAAGTAGTATTATTAAACAGATAGCACAGCTCTCCCTAGCTCTAGGAAATGTATTCTTGTATAAATTTGTACATTTACATAAAGCTAGCATTAAAGTGCTCGACAAGTTGCAACAAACTCCCCTCGGTATAAGTGTGTGTATGTGTGTGTGTGGCATACTTTTAGGCTGTCATAATCAGGCAACCACGCAAATTGCCCAGGAACCTGATGCCCAAGCCGCAACTCGCTAATGCGCCTGTAATTATGCTAATAATAACGAGGCTGCCACATGAATCTCTCTCTCTCTCTCTCTCTCTTCTGAGTGTGTGTGTGTCTATGTTGGAGGGCTTAAACTGCCTTTTGCTGTTTGGAGGCAGCTGCATCCTCGTCTTCGCAACGTCTTGCTGCACGCTGCTGGCTTCTGGCATGCTTTCAATACCCCAACCTAAAGTGCACCACAATTTAGACATAAGACGCAAGGATCTGCAAATGCAACATGCATAAGTGGAAGAGTGCGAGTACGTGTTCTTCTGTATGTGCATGTGTGTGTCTATGTATTTCTATAGTCATATATGTGTCCAACTTCAGCGGCTGTTGCTTTATCCAACAACTGCTTCAGCTTGTGAGGTAGTTGTCTAAATTAAAGTTCAAAAAAAAAAAAAAAAAAAATAAACATCTGATTGTCACAAATCAAAGCATCAGCTGATGCGCCAAAGCCTTAATTAAGTTGGCAACTCCACTTAGCATAGTTCAACTGTTGAGTTTATCGAACGGGTAGTAAGTATCGCCTTGATCCACACAGAGATGCTTTGAGTACTCACTAAGGGCAGCCATCTTCACTTATGCACTTTTTTTTCACTGAGAGCATTATTACATCAGACCAAAAATTTGCAAAGAAAAATTGCAAAAATAAATTTAAAATAATACTGCAACCAAGAAAGGAAAGCCAACAATTTTGGCATCCAAGGTTTTCTTTTGTCGCCAACTTGGATTGGCCGGCTCTAATAGAGAATTTAGAATTGCTAAATTTTCTCTTTGCCACTGATTGGTAAGTAGTGTCCATCTGATTAGACCTTGCAGTAAAATGCTATTTTATGCAGCTTATTGGCCATACCTCTGGCAATTGCACCCGCTAGACCCTCCTTAGAGTGGAATAGGTGTTGCACATTGCGATCCTCGTCTCCCCTTTGTTGAACAAGTGCAACTAGTGAAGCGCACGCGGATATTCACCCTAACCTGCAAGCCTAAGGGAGTTTTGGGTGAAGGCGGCGAACCTCGCTGCAAACAACCGGCTAGAGTGGGAATAAGGCGATAATCTTGCGGCAGCGAATCTTCGCTGCAGATTATCAAACGGTATTCGATAGCGGCTAAGCGAAGGCGATACTAGAGACGTTCAAAGGAGCGTAGATCTTCCGGCGAGAGATCTACGGCTCCACACAAAACCCGCCAGCACCATCTGCATTGGATTGTTTTCGATCGTAAAATGCACTAAAAGTGCCAACATGGTTTGAATACTTGAAAAATTAAATTGAATTTGTAAATAGTACTTGTCAGATCAACTAACTCATTTTTTGACTTTTCACACAGCCAACATGGGTACATAGGGATTGATAGCCTGATAACCATAACCTTTTATCATCTTTAACAGCTATCATCATCAATCATATATGCTACGACGGATTCATCGGTTATCAGGCCTGCTAACTTCGATGGAAAGTGCGTAAGTACGGCATAGCCGTGACTGTATTTATAGTTGATTGGGGTTGTGATTGTGAGGCTTTCAATTCCGTGTGTTCCGTGTTGGTATATTTTTCGTATTATTAAGTCATGAAGACAAATATTTAAACAAAACAGATTAACGTAACGATAAATAATAGCTCGATAAATCAAGCACTATTGTTAATTAGAGATAATTTTTATAAACAAAATGAAGTATGTGTATTAAAATACTGAATATTATGGAGAAGAAAACAATGAGGCGTTAAACTTTTAATTTTGATTGGGCACTAGATGTGCGAGCGTTTGAGATAATGCGAAATGAGTACTGTCCCTCTCCCTGGTATTACACTCTGTCTACACTTTAATTTATGATGACTTACTACCCAGTCGAAGCCAAAGACCCACCCCAGCCCTGAACTGAGCCGGCAAGTTAGCTAGACAGAGTAGGCTTAGATGAGTAGAACCTCGTGGTGTTCGTCACATAATTAAATGGCGCCCAACTCGTGAGGCCTATGGAAAATGTGCCCCAAAATAAACATTTCCTCATCAAACTATTCATTCTTTTTATTGAAAACATAGATGTATGAATTTTCTGCCTTCTGGATTGGCTGTTTACTGATGAGAACGTCGGAAGCAGACCAGGCGAAAAGAACATACATAGCGGATTCATTAATTGATAGTGTTATCAATGAATTAAACCTGTTAAATGCAATTTTCTGGCCAATAATGTGATTAAGGAAATTTTTTGTAGAATTGGATGAATTTCGATTCTCTACCGAATCATTGTTAGGCCCAGTACACAATATTGTGTTGTGGTATTGAAATCGAGAATTGTTCAGTATTGGTTAATATCGATCTGTTCCTCTTTCAATCACAAACACTCATCAAATACGTTACTAATCAAAGTAGATTCAGACTCTCAGTACACACTTCGCATTGTCTTAAAATCGCATTGAAGGGTAAGTCCCAAACTTAAAAACTTAAAACTTGAACACTATATTATCGCATATCGTAAACTTATTTTTGTCAATTACCTTGTCAATATCGAATACCGTACTAGTTCACATTCATATTTTAATTCATTATGCCGGTTACTCGCAGCGACGAAAACCTCGCATCAGCTAGTTCACTAATTCTTTGCAAAATTTGCAATGATTTAAAATCGTCTGAATTTGAATTAGTAAAAACCCCTTGTAGTCATAACTTTCACTCCGAATGTATATCCAATTGGCTCAATACTAGCGAAACTTGTCCAACTTGCAAAAGCCGTGCAGGATAGGAGATATTTTGGCTCAGAACAATCTGAAGGGTTAAGCATGCTTCATACAGTTGCAGCACCCCCAGTTTCACGCGAAGCCTCGGGAGCCGCTGGTACTAAACCACGAGATCGACCAAAAACAAGAGCTAATCAGAGAGAGAATCTCATGAGAAATGCCGCACAATCTCCTTCTTGGCAACATAGGGCAAGCTTAGAACAAAATGTACCTACTTCCAGGCAGCATCAAAATGCTGCGCGAGAAAGTCGCTTACCCCGAGCATCAACAGGAAGTACAACCACACCCGTTCCAGCTGTGTCTGAACAACGAGTTCAAGGACTTATCACTTCTTCACTCGATAACTTTCGAGCGGAACTAGTCGCTACTATCGCTGATCAGGTTGAATTTGCCTTTAGAAACTTAAATATTGCCGCCCAACCGCCAATAGTTCGTTCCGAGGAACCGCAATTGGAATGGGATAACGAAATTCCAGATCAGAATAACGAAGGATTGGGGCAATCAGGAAATATATCTGGTAGTCTCGATCGGCCTGACCGAATTTCTAGTACCATTGTTAATTGGCATCTTAAGTTCAGTGGTACACCAACTGATATACCAATCGACGACTTTATATATCGAATAAATTGCTTGACCTCTCGTTGTTTGAGCGGAAACTTTGATACGTTGTATCAGTTTGCTCACTTACTATTCTCAGGTCCAGCGTTAACCTTCTATTGGAGATTTCATCGTAGCTCTCATCATAGGAATTGGTATAATCTTTGTTCTCGTTTATGCGAAAGATACCAAAATCAAAGAACCGATGAAGACATAAAAGATAGCTTACGGCGCAGGAAACAAAAGTTTAATGAACCTTTCGATGAATATTTGGATGCTATGTTGAACATAGCAGATACGCTTAATTCTCGTCTATCCGATACCGAATTGGTCTCTTATGTTAAACAGAATTTGAAACCAGATCTTCGACATGAACTGTTACATGTTCCAATTTCAAATTTAGCTATCCTTCGTAGAGAATGTCACAAACATGAAGAATTCTACTCCCAACTGCCTAAACATCAAAATCGATCGAATAACCCCAACCGAGTTATTCATGAGATTGCTTTAGAAAAAGACCTGGAGTTAGGCTCTGAAGATGAAAACTCAGAATCAGCAGATGTAAATGCTATGAAGTATTCTGATAATTTCAAATGCTGGAATTGCGATGAAATTGGTCATCGTTACCAGGATTGCCTGAAATCACGTCGCATATTTTGTTATGGATGTGGAAAACTTGACACATATAAACCAAACTGTACAAAATGTAAAACCAAACAGGAAAACTCGCAGAAGGGTATTCGCTTACCACCAAAAGCGGATATCCGCAATTAAAAATAGAACCAAATTCTCTAGAGTATTCTCAACCACCTGCTATATCGAATAACTTACCTGACTTACAAATTCATCGACATTTTATACCTTATCATTTGCGATTAAGAAAAATACACACATCTCCAAAATCGCGTGCTGCTCATCGTATGCATACATTTTGGTCGAAAAAGCGTGTACTAAATTCTTATAGGATATCAGCTATCGTAAATAAAGACAACGATATACGACCCTTTACTTACCTCAACATTCTCGATCAGCGTTGTTTGGCCTTGCTCGATAGCGGAGCAAATAAAAGCGTGATCGGAGGAAACTTAGCAAAGTACATTCTTGAAAATAATATTAACTATCTTAAATCCAAAGGATTTGTTAAAACTGCTGATGGACAACCTCAAAAGGTCGCTGGTACCATTAATCTTCCAATCGAATATAATTCGACAAAGCAATCGTTTGAGTTCCTAATTGTTAGCGCCATCACGCAAGATGTTATTTGCGGAATTGACTTTTGGAATAAATTTGGAATTTCTGTTAGTTATGTTAATGCAGTAACTGAATCTGAAATTGAAAATGAAACGATACCCAAATTGTCTCTTACAGTAATGCAAAACGCAGATTACAAGCAGTTGTTGATTTTTTCCGTCATGCGAAAGGGACGGCTTAGGAAAAACAACACTTCTTGAACATTCTATAGACACAGGAGATAGTACTCCCATTAAACAAAGATACTATCCCATATCTCCAGCTAAAGAAAAGCGACTTTGTGCCGAGATTGACCGCATGTTACGTTTAGGAGTAATAGAAGAAGCTTCGAACTCTGCATGGTCCTCGCCTGTGGTTTTGATTGTTAAACCTGGCAAAGATCGTCTATGTCTTGATTCTCGAAAGCTAAATGCAGTGACGAAGAAGGACGCATATCCCATGCCTAGCTTAGAAGGTCTTCTAAGTCGATTGCCATCTGTTAAGTGCATTTCCAAAATCGATTTAAAAGATGCCTTTTGGCAAATTTCTCTAGACAAAGAAGCGCGACCAAAAACTGCTTTTACGGTACCAAATAGACCCTTGTATCAGTTTACTCGGATGCCATTTGGCTTGTGTAACTCACCTCATACAATGTGTCGTCTTATGGATCAAGTAATTCCCTATGACATGAAGGAACACGTATTCGTTTACCTAGATGATCTATTGGTCATGTCCTCTAACTTTGAAGACCACTTACTGCATCTGACCGAAGTGGCAAATAGATTACGAAAAGCGGGACTAACAATAAATGTTACCAAAAGTCAGTTTGGAATACGAGAAGTAGATTACTTAGGCCATGTAGTAGGAGAAGGCACACTTCGAGTAAATCCAATGAAAGTGCAAGCCGTTTCCGAATTTCCGGTGCCACAGTCCAGACGCCAACTGAGACGATTCCTGGGCATGACTGGTTGGTACCAGCGTTTTATTCCCCAGTACTCAACGGTCATCTTTGAACTAACAGAGCTGCTAAAAGGAAAGAAATTTGAATGGAATGAAGAGGCCCAACATGCGTTCGAAGCAATAAAACATAGACTATGTTCTGCTCCGTTTTTGCGTCATCCCAACTATGAGTTGCCATTCATAGTGCAATGTGACGCTTCAACATATGGCATCGGCGCCGTATTAGCTCAACTTGATGCAGAAGGCAACGAACTACCCATTGCATATATGTCGAAAAAGTTGAACAAAGCACAACGAAATTATTCTACAACGGAATTAGAATGCTTGGCAGTTGTATTAGCCATTAAGCGATTCCGTATGTATATAGAAGGCCAATCATTCAAAGTTATAACCGATCATGCAAGTCTGAAATGGTTGATGAATCAAACAGACCTTCATGGCAGACTTGCTCGGTGGGCGTTAAAGCTACAAGGAATGGATTTTCAGATCGAACATCGAAAGGGCAGTCAAAATGTAGTCGCTGACACTCTTTCCAGAGCATTCGAAGAAAATGTAGATGTTGTTGAGCTCGAAATACTACCAGAGATAGATTTAAACTCGGATGCATTTCTCGAAAGTGATTATGTCGAGTTAAAAGAGAAGATGAGCAAATCCAATCTTCCGGATTTCAAAATCATAGACGGATATTTATATTACAGAGCAGTATTGCCTTCCGACGTCAGCGAAGATATTGGCGATGGCTGGAAACTGTACGTCCCTACATCTCTCAGAAATTCGGTGATAGTTTCAGCTCATTGTACCCCAACGTCAGCACATTGCGGCACAGCGAAGTGTCTAGAACGCATTCGTAGGCATTTTTATTGGCCACGAATGGTAGTGGAAGTGCGAGACTTTATTAGCAAATGCGAAATATGTCAAACCTCAAAATACCCGACACAAAATCTAAAGCCGCCAATGGGTATTCAAACAATTAGTGAGCGAGTATTTCAAAGACTCTACATAGATTTCATAGGTCCGTTTCCACGCTCAAAACTTGGTAATATTGGAATTTTTATCATCCTGGATCATCTTTCAAAATTCACATTTCTTATACCAGTTAAGAAATTTTCGACTTTAATAATCATTGATCACTTGCGCAACACTGTATTTAACTGTTTTGGCACACCAGAGTTCATAATCAGCGACAACGGCACTCAGTTTAAAAGCCGAGAATTCGCTGCATTTTTGTCTTCGTATGGTATCAAACACATGTTCACTGGAGCATATTCCCCTCAAAGTAATGCAGCTGAAAGAGTCAATAGATCCATTAATGCGGCGTTAAGATCATTTATTCGATCAGACCAGCGAGAATGGGATATATATGTTAGCAGTATCAATTGTGCTCTACGCAATAACATACATCAATCGATAGGCGCGTCACCGTACTATGTTGTATTTGGACAACATATGATGACGCATGGTAAAGACTACACAGTACTTAAAAATTTGAATCTCTTAAGTGAAGGAACTGCTCGACTCGATCGTGCTGACAAATTTTCTAAAATCCGTGCTGATATTCACAAATATCTGAAAAAGGCATATGAAAAGAATCAGAGATCGTATAACTTTCGTACTAAACAACGAACCTTTGAAGTTGGCCAGACAGTAATTAAGCGTAACTGGGCACTGAGCAATATGGCAAACAATTTCAACGCTAAGCTTGCACCAGTCGGCCTTAAGGCACGAGTAAAACGAAAAATTGGACAGGCCTTATACCTATTAGAAAATTTAGAGGGCAAGGAAATTGGTCAATTTCATGCTAAAGACTTGTGGGAATTCAAAGAGTAACTACCTTCTTTCAGATTTTACGTCTTCGATTGAACTCTCGATTAAAATCTGCTGTTGTGAGGTAGTTGTCTAAATTAAAGTTGCAAAAAATAAACATCTGATTGTCACAAATCAAAGCATCAGCTGATGCGCCAAAGCCTTAATTAAGTTGGCAACTCCACTTAGCATAGTTCAACTGTTGAGTTTATCGAACGGGTAGTAAGTATCGCCTTGATCCACACAGAGATGCTTTGAGTACTCACTAAGGGCAGCCATCTTCACTTATGCACTTTTTTCACTGAGAGCATTATTACATCAGACCAAAAATTTGCAAAGAAAAATTGCAAAAATAAATTTAAAATAATACTGCAACCAAGAAAGGAAAGCCAACAATTTTGGCATCCAAGGTTTTCTTTTGTCGCCAACTTGGATTGGCCGGCTCTAATAGAGAATTTAGAATTGCTAAATTTTCTCTTTGCCACTGATTGGTAAGTAGTGTCCATCTGATTAGACCTTGCAGTAAAATGCTATTTTATGCAGCTTATTGGCCATACCTCTGGCAATTGCACCCGCTAGACCCTCCTTAGAGTGGAATAGGTGTTGCACATTGCGATCCTCGTCTCCCCTTTGTTGAACAAGTGCAACTAGTGAAGCGCACGCGGATATTCACCCTAACCTGCAAGCCTAAGGGAGTTTTGGGTGAAGGCGGCGAACCTCGCTGCAAACAACCGGCTAGAGTGGGAATAAGGCGATAATCTTGCGGCAGCGAATCTTCGCTGCAGATTATCAAACGGTATTCGATAGCGGCTAAGCGAAGGCGATACTAGAGACGTTCAAAGGAGCGTAGATCTTCCGGCGAGAGATCTACGGCTCCACACAAAACCCGCCAGCACCATCTGCATTGGATTGTTTTCGATCGTAAAATGCACTAAAAGTGCCAACATGGTTTGAATACTTGAAAAATTAAATTGAATTTGTAAATAGTACTTGTCAGATCAACTAACTCATTTTTCGACTTTTCACACAGCCAACATGGGTACATAGGGATTGATAGCCTGATAACCATAACCTTTTATCATCTTTAACAGCTATCATCATCAATCATATATGCTACGACGGATTCATCGGTTATCAGGCCTGCTAACTTCGATGGAAAGTGCGTAAGTACGGCATAGCCGTGACTGTATTTATAGTTGATTGGGGTTGTGATTGTGAGGCTTTCAATTCCGTGTGTTCCGTGTTGGTATATTTTTCGTATTATTAAGTCATGAAGACAAATATTTAAACAAAACAGATTAACGTAACGATAAATAATAGCTCGATAAATCAAGCACTATTGTTAATTAGAGATAATTTTTATAAACAAAATGAAGTATGTGTATTAAAATACTGAATATTATGGAGAAGAAAACAATGAGGCGTTAAACTTTTAATTTTGATTGGGCACTAGATGTGCGAGCGTTTGAGATAATGCGAAATGAGTACTGTCCCTCTCCCCTGGTATTACACTCTGTCTACACTTTAATTTATGATGACTTACTACCCAGTCGAAGCCAAAGACCCACCCCAGCCCTGAACTGAGCCGGCAAGTTAGCTAGACAGAGTAGGCTTAGATGAGTAGAACCTCGTGGTGTTCGTCACAAGCTTCTGTTTCAGCTAGAACAAGTTTTGGCATTAGTTGGGGGCTTTAAAGCCTTAGTTTGCCTTTAATTAACACTGCTCGCATGTCGTATTTACAGATCAACTGACACAGGGCTTATCATTTGTATAAATCTCTAGCTGACAACTCAGTTTTTACTATGCATAAGCATTTTTATACCCAACTAAACATAGCTTCATTTGGGTATGTGCATTTGTCAAACAAATTTTTATGTTTGAATTTTAATTTTCAAATTCAATATTTAAAATTAGTTTGAACTTCCTCTTTAACTCATTTGTTTTTATTTATGCCCACATTTGTGCACTTAAGTAGTTCCTCAAGTAAGTTAAAGCCTTGAGCAGTTGTTCAACTAACATAAATTAATTGACTAAAGTTACCTCTGGGATACAATTAGTAATAATAGGAGAACACACAAAACTAAATTTGAGAATTTCCCCCTTTTGTAATCTTTACTGTAAACTTCTGCACAAAATTTTCGTATATTTAAGTATGTTCGAAAAGTTTTGCTACCTTTCTGTGCAAAGCACAACATATGCTCATTTATGAATAATTATTATTAATTTTCCTGTTTTCAAAGTGGATGCCCAAAAAATACAGGCCATCTAACAGTCGAGTATTTTGCATAGTTTTGAGAGTTTGGTTTTTGGGGGTTTTGTTTTTAGGTTTTGTCACTAAGCTTTCGTGTTGTGCTGATAACAAAATGAATTGTCAATGGCGCGACAGGCGCAAAACAACAATATGTTAATAAGCACAAGCGCTTACAGCAGCAACAGCAACGGCAGCAGCAGGAGGAATAACACAACTAATAACAACAACAATAAAATGGCTAAAGAACGCGCTGACAACTTAAAGCCTTTTGCTGTCAAAATGTTAACAGAAAGCCACACATTCCCCAACTCTGTGTGTGTGCTCGGATTTCGGGTGTATGTGTGTGTATGTGTATGTGCAATGAACCCCAAAAGTTTTGCCGCAGCACGTACATTTGATATGTATCCCACAATATAAGCAGCTAAACAATTTCAGTTCAATGCGAAAAAAATCGCGCATAAATATCGAAGCAAAAGCTATAAAAATATGTTGGCTGGCTGGGAATATCGCTTTGGTCTGATTCTTTTATGGCTAAACTGTGGCCAAATTAACATAAATTGTGCGTAAAAATCCCGTCTCTTTTTGCGTTTTGCGTTGTGGGGCCAAGCATAACGTTTAAGTACAAACGGATGCTGCCGTTTCAAGGATATCAACGCATTGACACGCGCTGACAAAACACACTCGGAGAAGGGAAGAGGGGGTCGAAGAGGCGTTGAAGAAGGCGTCATGGCCATAACTTTGACAATTGATTTGTAACGGTAAATTACGAATGCCAACATTCCCGAAGAAACCAGGCATCGTCTCACACAACCTGACATTGAAAATGTAAATGAAATGCAAGAGGCTCCGAAAAACCGATGCCCCTTGGGTTTGGCCCAAACGAGAGCTTTAGCTAGATTGACGACTGACTGCCGGCTGCTCGCTGCTCACTGCTCACTGCTGCCCTGCCATTGTCTGCATGACAATGACGCTGAGTGACATGACAAGTGGACGACACACGCACACACACACACACACGCACACCTAGTCTCACACACACACACATTGTTGCAAACCAGAACAAACACTAGAAGAAAGTGTGGTCGTTCAGGTTTCGGTTAAGGGCACAACGAGCACAAGATTGAACCTGACAGCTGTAGAGACAAGCAAAGGAAGCACACTTTGGACGTTTGTTTAAACAAATCAGCCAGACATTTACATAGTATACAGTCCCTCCCACCCCTACATACACACACTCACACACACACATGTTACTCACTTGCACCGCAAATACTTTGGGGCATACAATAAATCAAATGACAAAAGGAAAAGGTGTATTTAGTCGAAATGACATTTTGGGCCATGTGGTTGACAGTTTTTGTTAAGCACACGAGGAAAGGTTCGATAAACGAGGGTAGCTTAAATAGTTCGATCAACTTTGACATGCTCTAAAACCTGTTAAATGCTAAGCAATGTTTATGGTAAATATAACAAATATTAAAATTAATTCAGATGTTGATTTATATTTGTTCTAAGCATGTTTATTGTTAGAAATATATATCCAATTTAAACTTTAACTTCTACATTACCTGACTCAAATATATAATTTATTTTAAATCTGAAATGTATTTCATTTTCCATTCTCAACTCTCTGTCAACAAATGTTACAGCTGCAATATTTGATACTCCAGACAGTCAGTGTTAATTGGTTGAAATGAAGGGTTTAGTTTTGGAAATTAACCCGACCAACAAATTTGATATTGGCTACTTAAGACATTTGGGTTGAAATCCCAATTATATTACCTGGAAACAAGCACACGACCAAAAACATTTTCCTTGTTGCGTGTGATGAAAATACAAAAGAAATTGGTTTTGAGGCTAACCCATCCTTTCGCAACCAAAAAAGCAAAAACAAGCACCAGCCAATTGAGCCACACACACACACACAGATACACAATTGCTATGTGCATGTGTGTGTGTGTGTAAAGTTAGTGAACAGTTTGCCATGCGGTGGCTGCCGCCTCTCTGACCAGCGAAAATGTGTCACGTTTCTGTTGTGGAAAATTAAGATTTTCCCCAGAACTTATTTCGGTTTGTTTTTGCTTGTTAGCCATTGACTTTTCAGTCGCCGAACAAAACAGAACGGGACGAAACGGGACGGGACGGGAAGGGAGACATTTGTGATGGGCGGGATTGTATTTTTATTGGATTTTCTTGAACTTGTACTCAATCAGTCTTCATTTGCGGCTGAAAATTAAAGCAAATTGTATTAGACTTCGTCGGTCAAAGACTTTTAATGACAGCCGTTTTGCCATTTAAAGCTGAAGCCGAAATCTGAAATCACAGCACAACAAAAATGAGTAAAAAAAATCAGAAAAAAACTGAAATACACTCGTAATTTACACATTGAGAGGCGTCTTCGTCTGCGACTCACACTTGGTCTGGTGCAATTGTGTCTGAGTAACACATAAGCAAGCTGTTGAGTATGTTGCTTGTTTCTTGTGATTTTTCCAACTATTTTCATTCGCCTTTCCGTTTTTTTATACCCGCTATCCATAGGGTAGAAGGGTATTATAGAGCAATCTTACTTCAGCCTCCGCCATTAAAAATAAATCGAAGAATTGTAATTTTGAAACTTTTTTGTACAAACAATAATAACTACAGTATTATTGATTTGGTTGCGATCAGATAAAAATTGTCAAAGTTATTTAATAAACTCTTTTGTATGGACAATTTTGAATGTAGTGCTATATCAATATACCAAATGTAGCCTTCGGTATATATTAGTATTAATGAATTATTGAATGTAGTATTATATGAATAGGTATTCTTGAGGTATATTATTAATAATATCATTTCATTCAAAGTGAGTCGCGGGTATCTCAAAGTCGAGTACACTCGGCTGTTGCTTTCTTACTAGTTTTTTTGCAGGAAACGCAGCCAAGTGTTAGCCGACATTTACACGCTGCTTCTGAGCTGCGTCGCTGGTTCCGTTTGAAGCTGTTTTTGTGCTGGTGTCTTAAACGAACACGAAGCAGGAGACGTAGTAAGAGACGGAGATTGAGACGAAGACGTAAACGTAAACGTAGACGAAGGCAACGGCAAGAGAGAACTTGGACGGACTGGCACTATTGCTGCGATTGGGGCGCACTTTCGCACTTTTACGCTCCCGCGGGCCTCGAGTGTGGATTGCTGCGCTACACTAACAAAAGTTTATCGCTTTGTTTCCGTTTCCGTTACGCTGGCGTTACGTATACGCCATGCGGGCTGCCTGGCTGGATGGCTGGTTCCCCCTAAAGCGTAACCTCCAGACGCTCATAAGATGTAATTCAAGCGCTTTGTGCGTGGGTGTAGATGCGCTGCTGCCTTAGAGGCAACAACGATGTTGCACAGTTTTACCTAAGTTGCTTCCACAGCGAAGCCAAAGTTTTTCCACAGAACATTTGATTTTATTTATTTATTTCGATTTGTGTGCTTCTGCGCTTTTCGTATTGTTCTCTTTGCTTTTGGCTTTGCCTTTGACTTTGCTGCGCCTTGGCCTACGTAACAATTTCCTTCCTATCGGTTTTGCCACCGGCACACACACACATTGTGTTTCTGTGTGCCTTTTGGGCTCTGCTCCTTTTCGGCTAATGTGCATTTCATTTTCCGTTTTGCCACTGCCACTCAATTCGTTGGCCATTTTCCGTTTGGCCCAGTCAACTCACTGAGAGAAAGTGTCGTGCCGTGTGTGTGTATGTATGCGTGCGTGTGTGTGGGCTGTGTATGACATATATTGTTTTGCAAAAAGATTTCTTTTGGTTTCCTTGGCGCCGCAGGAGCCACTTAATTTCGGAGTTACATTCCAATCACGTGCATATCTATGCCAATCTTTATTTTGCTGCTTGCAACTTTTGAGCTCGTTTTGCGCGGCCCTCGCTCTCCTCGTTCTGTTGTCTGTCTATCACTTGTGCCTTCTCTTCTGTTCGTTGCTATTTTTTGCTCATATTTATTTTGGCTTTCCTTATATTATTTTTTCGTTGTATTTTTTTTGTTCGTTGGCATTGAAGCCTTATTATTGTTTTGCGCGTCAACACAGCGTACGTGAAGCATGTCTATTATAAGAAGAAGGCTCGCCATCTACTGTAACATATATCTTTTTATTGTGAGGCATACATACATATTTATGCGAGTGCGACTATTTTATGGTTGCGATGTCTGATTGTGAGTCAAATGTTGTGGGCGTTGCCAATTGCTGAGCTGGCTTGGCAGCACGGCCAACTTGGCATGCCGTGTTTTCTACTGTTTTTTTTTTTTTGCTCTGCTTGGTTCCATGGCTTCTGCCATGGCTCGGTCTGCAACTGACACCTAAACTGTGGCCACAAAAGCGCACACACTTCAGCATAAATCCTCAACGAGATGCCGGGGCTTTCAAGTTTGTTTGGCTACAATAAATGCTCAAACTTAAATGTGGCAAGCATTGAAAGAAGCTCCAGCTCATATTGTCGCATTGATTTGCGCACAAAGTCGAAACACGTTTCAGCTCGGAAGAGAGAAGAGAAGGAGGAGGAGAAGTAACTGTCGAAAGTTATGAGGCCAATGCGTGCAGGGGATTAAACACGTGGCATGAACTTGGATGCAACGTTTTTAATATATAACATTTTTGACATTAATTAGCAAAAAGTTGCAATGTCTTAGCGGCAGCGGCAAAAGCAGCGCCAATGTGGCGTATACGTGATCTGTGAAATAACTTGCTTGGAAGTTGGAAACTTGGCTTCACTTGGCTGGCTTGGCTCCGTCGCAAATATACGCAATATGCGCACTATAGATTGCAATATGCAAGATGGCATGCAGCATTTTTGATTGCCATCATTTGTGAAAATGGCGCGTGCGCTGCTCATTTGCATTTGTTACCACTTGCCGCTTTGCAGCTTGTGCCACACGCGCCCTTTCGAGGAATTGTTGCTGGCTTTAGGTTTGGGATTTAGATTTGATTTTGACATATATTCGTGTGTTGTGAGTTTACCACGCAGCAGCAACAGCAGCAACACACAAAATCCATTCAATAATATCGCAATTTTAATTAATTATGTTTAAGGCCAACAGCAGCAGCAACAGCAGCAGCTGCAATCAGTTGCACAGCAGACGAGCTTTAAAAAAATATTAATAAATCGCTTCAAATTAAGTAAAAACGCAAACAGTCCTCGGAGGCCAACGCAGTCGAACACAGTCGCTGTGGCAGTGGCTTCGACTGCAACAATGGCCTTATGCGTCATGTGGCATTCGCGGTCGCATTCGCATTTGCATTGATAAAGGCTTAAATAAAACGACAAACAGCAAACGTCAACGCCAGCGACAGCAGCGATGGCAACAGCGACATCGACATTGCCATCGACAGCGACAGCGACAACGACATTCGCATCCGTGAGTTTGAAGGCAAAAGAGCGGCCCGCATTTAATCCATTATGCAATCGATGCCATTATCACTTCTGTAATATATTTATTGTATTCGTAAAAATATGAAAAACAGCACAAAATATATTATATGGCAACGCTGACAACTGCAATGTTGCTTAAAAGTGTTGCTTTATTTTCCCGATAAAAGCTGCAAGTATTTTTCACTTTTTGCTCCTTTGAAGCCCTGCGTCATAAATAAGAAAAACATAATTATCTCAACGCTGATGAAAGTGCGTCAAAATAAGGGAACAGTATTGGAAAGTTGTTTGTAAAAACACAAGCATCTCGTATATAAAAAGTCAGTCTTTAGAGCAAGAGAAGCTACCAGCAACAATATGAAATTGCGTATTTTGCTGCTGGCAATAAATTGTGTTAATCAATAACAAACTAGTATTTAAATTAGTTGCTTGGCTGTTTGTATAATAAATAAATAATGATGAAATTGAAATTCAACATGCAATAAACCGCAAATAAATAATCTACAAATTAATAATACTGATGCTGGTTAATAAATGAATTGTTAGAAGCATGAAAGTGAATGAAAGTACATGTTAATGAATTGGTTGAAATTAAGATTCATTTTGTTAATTACAATCGAGATGAAAACTAGAATAGAATAGACTTGTTTTTCAATAATCTGGCAGGCAAGACAACTTCTCTGTGAGCTGCATCTGAGTCTTGATCATGGTAGACAGTGTAATGCTCAGAAGCATGTCTCGCACATTCGCATTGAACATTAAACGAAAACTCTCGGTATCCAACATGGGCACCGAAGTCAGAGCATCGTGCAGAGCACGTCCCACACTGTTGTCCGGCCGACGTTTGCGTTCCAGCACATCGTTGATGTAGCGCAGCACAAGATCCAGCTTCACGCCCAGCTCACGCAGCGAATCCACAACGTGCACCAGCTCGGGCAGCATGCGACCCACGTGCTTTGTAGTGTTGAGAGCGTACTTTTGCATGGTGCGCAGTGCGATCGACTCATCGCCCTCGGTGTCAATGGTGAACAGTGGCAGCTCGGTGAACATCAGACCTTTGGTGCCGCCGGGCACGCCCAGCATGACGCCACAATAGAGTCGAGTGGTCATACGTCCGCCACGCAGCGTGGTGTCCACCAGCAGATGCAGTGGCTGAAAGTCACCGCACTCACGGGAGTAGAAGGCGTGCATGGCGGCTGCGGAGCGGGACAGACACTTGCCGGTGCCGTACCAGCCGAGAATCTTTTCCTGGGGATAGGTGATCTGATTTAGCTCGTACATTTCGCTGGCGTACTGCGTGTCCAGCTTGAATTGCTCGACGTCGCCAACGGTGTGCTCCTTGTGCTGAACAGTGAAGCTGTTGGTGATCTCAATCACGTCGCTGCCCTTGTCCCGGCGACCCAACAGCGTGCCCACTGCCATTGTGGTGGACTTGGAACGACGTTCGTAGGAGGAAATGATTTGGAAGAGCACCACAGGATGCAGACGCACGTTGGTTTGCAGTTTATAGTTGGAGATCGACATTTTCAAATTGTATTTAAAAATAATTACGCGAAAGCTAAAGTCACGCTTGTTAAGTTGGCTGCGATTGCAATTGTCTAATTGCCAGTGTTGAAAAGCAACTCAAAAAATGAAAACTTTGCATACAATAAATTAATCGATAAGTGAAGCAAGTGACATAGCAATCAGCTTTCGCAGCTGACAGCAAACAGTGTGAAAATATTTTGTAAATATGAAATGAAACGATATTTGTAGGTATTTGATTAGCATTTTCAATCTATTGTATCGAAATATGTTTACATCTTCACAGATCTACTGGCAACAAAGTGTGTCCATTTTCAATGGGGAGAAAAGCCAAAGATGGGAATCGATTACCCATGGCTGCACACCTTCAGAAAATGGTGTGCGAACTTGAAAGTGTCAAAAACTTTTCTTTTGCTGTTGCTATTCTCGTTTTTTTTTTCTTCTTGTGTGTGTCGGTTGTCATTGTTGCAAATTTGGTTACTAACAAGCATATCCTTTATGTCTCAACCAAAAGACGACCCCACCCACACACTCACACACACACTTGAGGCAGCATTTCCACTTGGGTGCTCGGCCTTTGCGCTTGACCGCCTGCTCCGGGTTGTGACATATGGAAATGCCATAAAAATGGGGTAGTAGAGCAGTACAACAAGAAGAGCCAGAGCAATAGCAAACTGCCAACTGGCAACGAATGAAAGAAGAAAAAAATTAGGAAATTCCATGCAAACACTTTGATTTTGTTGAAATTTGCACAACAGCAAATTTTTCAATTTATAATCAAAACAAGTGAGGCACCGGGTACGCAACAAAATGTCTACGACCAGCTGATTAGTGCTCTGACCCTAACACACAAAGTTTTCCACCCACCCAAAACCAAACCAAACATATCCTTTCTCCTTTCTCTATTTTGTTTTTTAGCTCTTCTTTTTTTTTGGGCCTTGGCCCTGGCACATTCATTCATTCAATCATCATGCATTCATGCATTCACTCGGAGTCGCTTCAGCTTGGACTTTATAGAAAAAAAACTGTAAAAAAAGGGATTTTGAAAGGTGCGCAAAATCCTTTTACGTATTCAGCAAACAGCAGCAGCGGCAGCATCAGCGAGAGCAACAACAAAAGTCGTCGTATCCTTTCATGCTTAAATGCGTTTTCTTTGGTTAGAGTTAGTGGCCAAGTGTGTGTCAGTGAGTGTGTGTGTGTGTGTGAAAGGATTAGGTTCCACAGTATTTTTATGATTATCCTCATACTCCCTTCATCGTGCGGCATTTTGGTGGCCTGCGATGACGCCTCTGAATGATGGCCATAATGCAGACACGCGCTTAGTCCTCCCATCCTCATCCCCATCTCCAATCCCAACTAGCGTCTCATCCGCGTCCTGACGAGTTCCCTTTTGAGTTATGACTGGCACAATTTCTCTTCAGCTTTATCAGCAACGCGAGCGCGTGTGTGTGCGTGCGTGTGTGTGTGTGTGTGTGCGGTTCACTAAATTGGTTTCTCTCATGGGCGTAGGTAAGTGTGAGATGGGCGTGTGGGTCTAGGTTGAGGGATAGGCGTGTGTGTGTGTGGAGACATGGTACAGCCTGATTAGCCACTAGCTCATTAGTTAGCGGTTAGTTTAGCATGTTTTTTGTTGGCTCGCTCGCTCGCTGTTTGTTTAGCTGTGACTCAGCTGGCTGGCGCTGCTTAGTGCATTAGTCATGTTAATTAAGCGAATGGCCCCAAAAGCTTATCATACGATAATAATGCATGTGTTTGTAAGCACATTACAGAACAGTTGAAGCTGTATTAAATTGCGTTTTAAATTTCACGAAAATTCTCAGAAGAGGCATCATCACTTGGCAGTAAAAAATATGCTACACTTGGCCCAACGGCGTTTAGTTTGTTGCCACACACACACACATATACGAGGCAAAGAGAGAGTGTGGGCGTGTGGTGTCTATTAAACATGAGCACACTCACACTTACACACACTGGCAAGCAAAGTAAGATAAAGTGAAAGGCAGGTGCAGGATGCGGGCAACTGAAGAGACTGCTTCCTGACACTGCCCTCGCTTTGCGCACTATCAAGACAGCAAACAAAACCAATGCAAAAGGCAAAGGCACACGAGACACACACCCAGCATCCGCATCCTGACCAAGCCCAGACAACCAACGAGCCAACGAACCAACCAACCAACCTGTCGACCAGTTGGCCAGCCAAGCGAGCCAGGCGTGTGAACAGTCAGCAGCTTTTGAGCCAAAGGCGAAAAAGGTATGTGCGAACATTTTTCATGCAGGAATCTGAAATCTGGTGCGCCTTAGCATTCGGCTAAGTTGGCTGCCCAACCGAGGTGTCCTGTCGTCCTGGCAATGGCAGTTTTAAACGCGTGCCACGCAGATAAGATTCTATTTGCTGGGCTCCACAATTGTTGCCGCTGCCTCAGTCGCTCCGTTGCTCAGTCGTTGGCAACTGTTGACAAATACCCAGAGGAACTTTTGCCGCACCGCATATCATTTTACAACACGAGAGATACGACGACGGCAACAACGTTGCCAAAAGTGAATGCGAGTGTGTGAAGAAGATTTGTGCACAGGCAACTGGCCTTAATGATGGCCCCTTTAATATGCCCCCAAAAATATGCTCTTAAAGTTGTTTTCGATACTTGGCAGCTGCTTAGCGCCAGTTGAAGTTGAAGCATGTTGTCTTTTAATTATGTCATGCGTTGCTACTGATTTTGTTTGCCTCTGCTTTGCCTGTTTTTAATCAATTTGTGGCACTCTGTGTTGCGTCTTTCGAGCATTATTTGTGTTTGTGCGATAGTGTTGAGTGTCGTCGTCACACGTTGCCATCTCTATGTGGCATGCGTCTGTCTATCTCTCGTAGTTTTTCGTAGCTGTTGCAGCAGCAAGACTCTGTGCCCTACTTTGCTTTGTGCTGTTGACTCATCGTTGCTGCTGCTGCTGCTGCTGCTGCTGTCGCTGCTGACCCGCATTGACATTGCCGTTTAGGCAGCCAACCACCCAAGCACTCAACCACCCTCACTCATAATTTACTGCTCGAGGTTGAGTTTCAGTTTCGTGAAAGCTGCTTTACCTATTTAGCATAATTTTTGTTATTTTCAGTGCAGTGTTGCTGACGTCCAACGCAGCAACATCAACGACTGCAGCAGCAATAGTCGCCCGTCTTCTTCTGGCCACTTTTGTGCATCTCTTTGGACATTTGCCTGCTGTTTAACATTTTGGTTGCAGGTGTCATGGTTTCATTTTTTCTCCATCTTTCCATTTTTTTGTTGCCTTTGATGGGGTGACTCTGCATGCCAAATTTTTGTGGACGTGCAACACACAGACTGCTGCTGCTGCTACTGTTGCTGTTGCTGGCACCGCTGTTGACACAGTTAAACAGTTAAACGCTGCTGCCCATTTATTATGCGAATTTATTGCGGCTGACAAAATGCAGTTCCGTTCTGGCCGCAGTTTTGGGCCACAAACTTTTGAGCCAAAATGTCTTGATAACTTAATTAAGTTGCTACTACAGTACTGTTGTGTGTGGGAGCGTCTGCTCTCCGGTGAGTGTGTGTGTACAAGTTTATGAACTTTTGGCTAACACAGACACCCACACCCACACCCACACTCACGTGTGCGTGTGTGTGTGTGTGTGCGTGTGTGTACATACGGCTTGTTAGGCAAACAGACAACGCATTTTCGCACTCGCGTAAATTACCAAATAAGCGACGTGAGAATTTGCATGAGTGTTTGGCTGCACTCACATACATGCATAGTGTGTGTGTGTGTGTGTTCGTGTGTGTGTATACGCATAGATATGTATGTGCCAGACAAATGTCCGCCACGAGCGTTCAAAGTTTACCTTTGGTTTTTGGTGCAAATTTGATTTGGTTGCGCCTCTGAGGAACTTTAACTTGCATTTCTGCAGCTGCAAAAGCGTGATTTTCGGCAATGCCAACGTGAGGGTGTTTGTGTGTGTGTGCGTGTATGCACGCTGTGCTCTATGTACACAGGAACACACACGCACACACACACACTGCTGAAAACATTCATATGTATGTAGTTAATTTGCGCAACAATGCACCTTCTGCTGCTGTTTGGCACGAGTTGCTGCTGCCGATGCTGGTCTAACAGTAAAACACACACACACACAGAGTAAGCACTTGCATGCATGTGTTTGAGTGTGTATGCGCATCTTTGCCACTAAGTGGCGCAAAGAGCTGCTGTTGCACCGCTAACAGCTACTAAAAACTCAATTACCAGTCAACTCATTTTCCAACACACACTCACATACACACACTCTCACCGCACACCATTGTACGTGCATGTGTATGTGTGTGTGGGTGCAAATTGAATTTTGGGGTTAAGAAATCCAAAGCTGTTTAATTCGCAATTAATACAAATCTCAATTCATTTTAAGAATGAAGCCATATTTTCCATAATATGCATAGATAATATGCACATATAAAAAGTAACAACATATTAAAAATAACACATAAACAAATCTATTTTGTTTGTTTTATTTTTGATAATCTAAATTTTAGAATCTTAATCTTAATCTTGTTTTAAGATTTTCCTTCTTAAGTAGTTCAATTTTCAGATTTCGCCATTCTTGAAAGAAGATTAAAATCTTGAGTTTTAGAATTGGAAGATCTAGAATTATTGTAGAATTTTGATCTTGATATAAGAAAAAACCTTCTTGGTTCAATTTTAACATCATATAATCTTGATTTATGATTTTATTCTTGATTTTAGCACGTTTTACGGTTCTGTGTAATTTTGTATTTTATTTCATTTTCTATTCACTACTTTGTTCTGTTTAACTTAATTTCATATTTAACAAATTACTTTTACTCCAACTATTTTTTAAATTTCCCTATTTAAATTCATTTCCTATTTAAAATATTTCTTTAATGCCAAATATTTTTTAAATTCATCATTTAAGAAATAAAGTTTTTCAAATAATATTCAACACATTTATAAAAATACAGCCATTTTAATATTTTTTCATAGATGCACTTAACAAATAAGGTAATCGTGCATTAATTATTAACACCAAAAAAATATAAACAAATTGACAAAATATTTGCATTTTAATAAAAGGTTTTAATAAAGTTGAAACACGTATTTTTTTCCTAATTATGAATTCCATTCAGTTTCCATCTCTCTCTCTCTCTCTCTCTCTCTCTCTCTCTCTCTCTCCCCCTATCTTTTATCCTTGCTCTGTCCCTTTCTTGCGCTAAGCTTTAATGGCAAAATTGAAACTTTCCATCACGTTCTATAAATTTGAGCTGCATACAGAGAGATTTAGGATGCGAGAGAGGAGAGGGGGGAACAGTTCAACAGCTGACGTTAGAGTTTCCGCATCACCTTTAGCGAGTGCTGCCTGTAACTAATTGCGAATTAACGCCGCCCCACATTTTGCATATGTCCTGCGCCCACAAAATATGTGTGGGTGTGTGCATGTGGTATTAAAATATATGTTATATGTATGCATGTGTGTGTGTGTGTGGAATAAACTTTTTGAAGTTGTAGGAATAATATGGGCCCGAGGTTTATGTGCAATTGCATTTCAAATTCATATGGCAAAAGTTTTGCTTGTGCTTAACTAAAATTCAAACAGAGCAACGCTTTAAATCGCTATTAAAACGCGCACAACCAACTGACCCACAACACACACCCACAACACACACACAAAAGCGAGGTTTGCTACTCGTAAGTGAGCATATTTTGGCAACATTTTGTGCGCACATTAATTTATGCAAATAGTTGAAAAATATTAATGGCTTGCTGGCAGCTGCTGCTGCCGAGCCGAGCTGAGACCAGCCCAGGCTCTTGGGGGCTACAGAAAGCACTGAGGGGGGCGTGGCACTTGTGAAAGTTCAAACAGTAAATTGAACAGAACAGCAGCAGCAGCAGCAGCAACAGTTTCGCTTTATGTTTGGGTCAGGGACTGGCATTGCGAACTTGAAGCTAGAAAACTGAAAACTGGACTGTGCCGAAACTGAAACTTGGGCAAACCGTTGAAAGCGACATTTGAATTAAATATTTATATCTTTAAAAAGTTGAACAATTTCCGTTACATTATGGCGTATAAAAGGCAATAAGTGCCGCAAATACAAACTCAGTGCCAACTGTCGAACTCAAAACTAAATGTCCAGTTACGCTTGTATTCCTTTTGCTTCCCCTCTCACATATATACACATTTATATACATACATACATATATACACATCTCTCATTCACTCTCGCCTCGAAACATGCTGTGGAAAATATGTGTAAACAAAATGGCGCGCACAAGAAATAAACTTATGGCGCACTTCCGCCAATAGTCAAACATTTTATTTTATTTCATTCCATTTGATTTCGTTTACATTCTCGGCGCGCCATTCACAATGGTCAAAGCACTTTGAGTATGAAAATTAAAATGAAACACAACGGAAATGCTACAGAAATCAGCCAACTGGCATCAACTCTTGCTCCCCCCTTCATCCCTCTACACATCGAGCAAAAAACTTTCAGCATTTTGGTTATAGGTTCTCTGAAGCTGACTTTTGGCCGAGAGCTGTGCGAGTTGTGAGCTGTTCGAGCTCTGTGCTCTGAGCGAGCAAATCAAGTAAAAAAATTGTTCTGATGTGTTGTTGTTGGCTGCGGAAAATGGGCATTTCCTGTGGCAGTCAGTCGAATGGATAAAATGACCAAAAAGAAAAAACAGGCAAATAGATGGGGAAGGAAAGGAAAATGTATAGCCTGAACGTTGACTGGTCAATAACAAGGCCAACACTAATAGCTTCATTAGCCACAATAACAAACGAATCTCGCATTAAACATGAATAGTTATAGTGTCGATTTTTTGTTGCCAGCTCCCAAATGCTTAATATGCATAGTTGTTCAGTTTGTATGTAAATCTAACAGTTCGTTAGTGCATTTCCCATTTATGCGAACACCTTCTTTTTTCCTTTTTTTGCTATTTTTTGTTTTTTTTTCTGTGGCTCTCTCAATTTTTATTTGGACTCTGTCAATAGCGCAAGAGGATGCACCACAAGTGCTTAAATATGCATGCAAAATTCCATTGATTTGTTGTATTAGCTTTGGCATACAAGCGGAATAACCGAATCCCCGAATAGTTGAACAGCTGAACAGCCCAATAACCGAACAACCGCAATATGCTGAATTTTGCCCTCAAATATGTGGATGTGGATGCGGCGGAGGGATGCGAAAATATGATATACTGCTGAATGGTTCACCAGTCCAGAAATTTAATTAAAAATCGAGCAATGCAATAAACTTTACGAGCCAACTCGTCAAATCAGTCAGGCATAGTGCGATATATATAGGAAATGTATTGGTTAGTTATTCACTAGTCGCATAAATTGTGATTCAAGTGATTAGGAAATAGTTACAGGATCTGTGTCACGATGAAAACCACTTGTGAATTTCAATATGTATAAATATAATGATAATGTGATTTTACCTATTCAAAAGAAATGTAATCTGTAATCTGATAATAAAAACAACAATTATTTGTAAATCGAATCGCATTCAATAGGGACTCACAGTTAATAAGCCCGCTATTCACATATCATATACGCAATTTTTTTAATTTTTTCATCCTGTTTTTTCAATACTGAACTCCAAGCATATGTGTATCGATTACACAGTCTCTTTGTTGGGCATTCAGTTTATTTTTTGGGGGCCAATATTAAAAAGTCCTTTGCACATTTTATACAATTTATACGTCGACATCAAAATCACGACCATGAATGGCCGACGTTTTTTATATTTATTTTGACTGCGCAATGTGCCGTCGTCGCTGCTGTCGGCACATCAAAGTAAATTCAACTGAAAAATGACATGTGCTCGCCTGTCATCATAGTCTGGTATACGGAATGTAGTACTCCAGGACTCCAGTACTCAGTACTCGGCAGTCGGCAGTCGGTACTTAGCTCTTAGCGGCTTAAAAGCTCAATGAACGAATATTGTTTGATTCTGTAAAAGTTTTGTTTTTCGCTTTTTTTTTGGCTGCCGTATTTAGATGCGATGGGAACGAATAGTATTTGTTTATTTTGTTGCCTTCACACAGGCTATTTCAAATAATATTCGTTGTTGGCAGCGCTCTTGCTCGTTGCTTTTCAATAAAGGTTCCTAAAACTGTTGCCAATGGTCCAACAACTTTCGATAAAAATAAAATTTGGCATGTGCTAAACCAAAGCTGCAAGCCAATCATCCATTCGACGAATATATTGTATTTCGAATTACATTCATATGTATGTACATTCGATAAACATACATACATATGTATGTACATATATTGCAGTTGGCTCTATAAATACAATATGTATGTTCCGAATAGAACGAGCTTTGGCAAATCCTATAAACAGCTGGCCATATCCGGCTTTGCTCTAGCTTAAGCGACATTTAATTAATCTTTTAGCGGGGCATTTAAGCACAGTTTTTATGAACTGAAATTATTAAAGTTGAGCCAAAAGTTTTTCATTTGTTTGGTAACAACAAAGCGATAGTAACAAATCGATCAGACTTTGATAGAGTGCAACTTAATAGGCGATTGTTATTGTTATCGATTGTAACATATAGACTTGGAGAGCATGCAAATCGATACAATTAAATCCGATATTTGCCTATCGCATCACTCTACATCGCAATCACATAAAAATTTTGATATTTGCCTATCGCAATTTTACACCAAAGTTAGAGCATGTGCGATTCGTTTGTAATTATTCGGTTTCATATTTGTGTTCAATATAAACGTCAATTCATATTTAGAATTGGCAAATAAACTGCGGTGCATATTCACATTTGTCAAACACTCAATTTTGGCCAAAATAATTGTCATAAATGTGGCATTGCTGAAATATGCATGTATGAATGCAAATACGTTTGGATTTTAATATTGACCTAAGCTTCTGAGTTTGTCGCAAAGTCCAAATTAATTTTCAATGCGTACACTTACCAAATATGGTTAACAGTTAGCAGTTAATTGTTCGATAGTCCAAGCATTTCAATTGGAAATCACATGCAGCTGCAAATACATAAAGAAGAGAATAAAGAGAAATGTAATTTCCATAATATACTGCAATGTACAATGTGCATTAAGCTTGTAAAATCAATTTGTTACACACAACTGAAAATGAATTAGCCACAGCACGTGTCAATCAACGCTGACCGCTGCTCTTTATCATGCCAATTAAATTTTAATTGCGACACTTTCCAATCAAATAAAATCAAAATCAAAAAGGAGGAAAAAGTTTCTATCTAAAACTGCTTGCGGAAATGCGACTGTCGGGCGTAACTAATTGAAGTTCAATGGAAAAATGGCCAAAAGTTAATGATGACATTAAGACTGGCTGAAAGATACAGCGGACAACAGCAACGCCAACAACAACAACAAGCAAACGGAACGACCAACAAATCATCAGCACACACAAATCATCGCACTCAGCAAAAGTAAAATCACAAGAAGAAAAAATACAAAAAAATAAAAAATAAAGGAAGGCAAAGCACAAAAGGTAGGCGTTAATAAAATTGCTGCTGTGCCTTCAGCATTTTAGCTAAAATGAAAGCGTCAAATGTATTATTTAAAATTCCAGACGGGTACGCGTGCAAAAGACGATCAAAAATCAAAAAAGAAAAAGCAAGAAAAAAATTATACACGAACAAAGCAAATAAGAATGCTCTAGTCCAAAAAGAGCTCAAATCACAGATACTCTGTGATTGGCTTTTTCAAACTACTTTCAACACTATTACAAGATTATCCTTTTGATTTGCATAATTTTTATTATAATTCAGAGTTTATTATATTCCATTTGTGATTTCATGCGATTGAAATTCAATGCAACTTGCAACTGATTTGTATATTTGCATAAAATAAACAATTGCAGCTTTATAATCGACTTTATGACACCCATTTCTCAACTACATGCAGGGTATATGTAAAGCACAAAATAAATAAAAAGCCAAATAAAAAAGTGTGTACTCAAATTGGGCTGCAAGCAAAAATGAGAGAAGACCATGGCACACAAGAACGAACCCGAACGGGAATGTGAATGGGCCAAAAAAGAGATTGATTTCATGCCAAAATGAAAGAAGAGAATCGAAAAACAACACAACAACAACAGCAGTAACAAGCAAACTGGATGCCAGTTTGATCTCTGCATCGGCATCGGCATCGGCATCGGCAACGCTGCTGCTGTTGCTCTTACTGTTTTGTTGGTCATTTGCCATTTTCTTAAAGACGGAACGAACATCGACAGTTTGGGGCAAATGTCCAAGCCAAATAACTGACGGGAACAGAACATGCCGATGGCCAAACACCAAAAACACGCCAGACAAGCAGCTGCTGCTGCTGACCAAATGTGGGTCACCTGAATGCGTAGCTTTCAATTTTTATAACGTTACCGAAAACGAACATAAGCATCGTGTGTGTTTCGTGTGTTGTTCTCAATGTTCCCGATGTTCTTGTTTCTTTTCTTCTCTTCTGCTTCTGCTTCGCACTACTTTCGGCTCGAGATCTTCCAGAGATCGTTTGTCTCCGATAATTGTTGACCGTCAAATTAACGAGCGAGTGAGAAGCAAATCAGTGGAAGCTTACCCCCGTTGCATGCAACTTGGATGCTTGCATCATTTTGTGTGGCACACACACTCGTAATTGCCACACTCAAGTCGTTGTTTGAGCATGCTCTCTGCTCGTTCTCGAATCGCGTCAAAATCCACTAGAGACAACACACACACACACATAAGAACAACAAACATGACTTTATACACTTGACTGGCGGCGAGTGAAGAGCGTCGAGTACCCAAAGCGGACTAAATCAAGTGTGGCATAAACACATACAAACACACACACACACATGTAAAGAAGGCGAAGCAGAGAGATGGCAATAAGCTATATTGGAAGTGTTCGATACGCTTTTTATTATGGCCAAGCTATGCTATTTGTTTATTGATATTCTTCACAACAGCAACATCAGCAGCAGCAAAAATGAAAGTTGCTAGGCTAGAAAATGAATAAAACAAGAATAAACACGATGAGTATTACCAACTATACTCATAAATCGTGTTGTTCACATTTTCATGCATTGGTCACGCACACTTCAACGTCGTCTGCCTCTGGTAGCCGCAGACATTAGCCGGAGGCAGGCAGGTGGCTGATGGCTGTTCATCTGCTCATCATTGGGTGAAAAGAAGTTAATGCCAAAAATTGCAATATCATCTTATTGTCACAAGTGAGAGTGTGTCAGTGTGTGTGTGTGTTTGTCTGGTGCTAATGAAGGCAACTGCCGACAACCTACTGACACTTTGACCGATTTTTAGCATACTAAATATAGTAATTTTGTCATTATAGTATATTATAGCGCCTTTCGCCGCAAACTCCACTTTAGCTCCAGTCGAGTCATTCAATTTCACACACAGAAAGACACAGAGAGAGAGAGAGAGATAGAGAGAGGCACTCACACTGTGATACACAGAGGCTGAGCAATGCGTGCTCCTTTCCAACTGCATTCCTCACACCTTTCTTGGCTTTAATTAGTTTGTTCTTGTCTCTCTCTGTCTCTCTCTTGAGAGGGGACACATAAATCAAGTTGCAGATAAACCGTGTGAAAATCAACTTCTATATGGATGTATGTTAAGTAGTCGAGCCGAGTCGAGTCTAAGTACTTGCAAATTTTATTTAATAGTTCGTCAAGTTAGTGTTAATGAAATGAATCTCTCCCTCCATCTACATCTCCATCTTGCGTCTCGATCAATGGGAAATTTTTGAGTTGACCCATTTACGAAATGCTGTTATACTTTAGTCGTAGTTGTATGGAATGACTCCTCGTATTTTTCTTTTGTCAATCGGTGGTCTAAACTGGTTTCTGGGCTCGTTTTGGCTTTTGATTTTTGTTTGGTATTTTCGTATTTCGTATTTTTCGTATTTCGTATTTGGTTCTGGTGCTAAGCATATGCTAATGACACTTGCTCTGCTTCGAGTGAGTTCTTGGATTGCGGTCAAAGTTATTAACTAAAGTGGCATTTTGTTTGCTTGCCCTGGAACTGTAAATATGCTGCCGATGAGCTTAAAGCTGCTGCTGTTGAGCTATTTGCCTGGCTGCAGTTACACAGCTCTTTGCCTCTTGCTGCATATCGAGCTCCCCCAAAAAAATAAACTTGGCCCAATTTGCTGCTCATTAGGCGTAAACCAAAACTGCCAAATGAGAGGCTTCAACTCTGAAACTCAAACTCCAACTCCAACTTGGAAGCCAAAGTCAAAGTCACAGTCACAGTCAAAAGAAACACACGCACATTACTCATGCGTATAATTGAGTCATTTGTGTTGACCTCTGTGGTTTGTTTTGTTTGATGTTTGTCATAAATAGAGCATTAATTGGGCCATGTGCAATGCGTGAAGGAGATGAAGATGGACATCAATACAACGCAGCGTATACTTAATTTAAGACCCAATGTGCCGCAACGCATCTAAAAAGTTTCAAAATCCATAAATAAGTAGCCTCCACTTTTGGCTATTACAAGAGTTTCAAATTTTTCCCCCTTCCCTTGGCACTTAGGAAATACTCTACGTTTTTCTCTCCCCCCTTTTTTATGATCTAAACTTTTAGGTTTTGTTGTTGTTGTTGTTGTTGTTCTGCAACTAATTTCTGAACTGTGCTCGCCTAGAAAATGTATGTTTGCTTACGGGGAAGAAGGGTCAAGACTTTTGCACTCAGTGTACGCTGCATACTTTGCTGCGCACACTTTGCGGCTTTCATGAATTTTTCCCTTGGGCCGAAAGTGCAATAAATCATAATTTGCTACTTTTTCTAATGGATTATGGACAGCACTCTCCGTTTAGCTTGGCATATTGCCGCTGCCATTGGCGTCGCCATCGCCATCGCCGGACATGGTCTGAAAAGCGCTCTCAAGTGCTGATTGAGCTGTGCTTTGGTCAGTATGGATGGATGGATGGATGGAGGATTATTATAGTTCACATCATGCGGCGGGGTCAACAATATTAATCACTACATTCAGCTTCAATGTACTCGTATGTTATCTGTGAGTTGCAGCAGAGTTATTAACTGACAAATAAAATTGTTAATTAATACTTGAAAAGCCGCATTAAACGATGGTATTATAATTCGATTATTATTATTATTAAACATATGCGCAAATATTGAACAATTGAAAACAACAATGGGCAAATCAATTACAATGATTAATTATATTTTAGCGCTGAAAATTCAATTTGTATATTGTGTTTCTGACCCTTTGATGGATTGTGAAAGTGATTGCATAAAATTATATACAAAAAAGCAACGACAGAAATGAAGAGAGTAGAGCACAAAAAGTAACATAAATAATGCGAGTGGCATATTGTTGAAACTGTTATTATTTTAAGGCAATGAAAATACGCAACGTTTTTTCAATACGGTTACAATATAAATATCCGAGTGTGGCCATCGCGTAAACTGAGCTTCAATTCACTCGTAAATTAAAAATTAAAAATCAATTGTCGTTGGTCGATGCGATGCGATGCGATGTGTGCGTGACACATGGACAGCTCTCAGTTGATGTGTCACACCAAGCTCACACTCTCGACGCTGTCAACAAGTCTGTGGAAAATATGCTCAAATACTTTACAACAGCATTATCATCATCATCACAAGCTGAAGGTCAGGCCATAACTAAAGGCATTAGAAGATTAAATGTAAAAAAGACATGAGCTGGAAGTAACAACAATATCATTTCGAATATTGGAACATGCAACATTAATATTCCAACTGTCAGGATATTTATGTTGTGTTTGGGTCCCTGACAAACTATGACAACCAAACTGTGTTAAATGTGTCAAAAGTTCAAAGTCATGAGCCCACAATTTGGTGAACATCCTGACAACTGACCCGACTAGGGTTTAAGAAAAGGGTTAAGACGTCCGGACAGCGGACAGCGGACAGCACATCACATTAGCACAAGCGATGCGCATGAATTATTCCAAATAAATATTATATATATGCATACAATAAATATGTACTTGTGCTAAAAGCATTATTTGCATTGCGTATACGCCATGCAGTCAGCCAGTCCGACAGCAGAGAGCAGACAAACTCCGGATTCGTGTCGAGTTGGCTCAAGCACGCGATAAAGCAACAAAGTGGCAAGCTCAAAGCGCCAACGAGTCGTTGGGTTTGGAGCCAATGCAATAAATAAATTAAATTAAAAATTCTTTAGTAGCAAGTGCAAAGTTGAAACCGTTGCTTGACGTTGCTGATGTTGATGTTGATGCTGGTGCATGCAAAAATTTAGCTGAGCAAATAAAAAATATATAAAATAGAGAACAAGAGAACAGAAAATCTTTATTAATAAATGTGCAATGGAACAAAGTAAAATATTTCACTCCCATGATTTCACAACTTTTTTTTTTTGGCTTGCAAACTACTTGAGCGTCGTTTCGCGTCGTCTAAAAGTTCCCATGACATGTGGCACATTGACTGACTGCTAGTACTATGTGTGTGTGTGTGTGATGTTTGCCTGCTGCCAGCAACATGGCCACAAGTCAACGTCAGCGTTGTTCGTGCAAAGCGAACTGAACCGAACTGAAGCGAGCCCTGCTCCAAGCTCTGCGCTCTGAGCACATCAAAAACTTAGATGCTTTCAAATTAACCTGTACCCAAAAACTATGTGCAACCGGCTGCTCGCAACCAGCAACAGCAACAGCAACAACATACTTTCATTGCTCTAGCTCGAGCTGTTGCTGCCACTGACGGGCAATGAAAATGTGCTGCAATACGAGTTGCAGCCACTTTGATGCCCCTCACTGAGAACAGTGAGAGAACTGAGAACAAAGCAGCAACATTTATTAAACTAAAGTCATGTCCGAACTTGCTTCTGTCTCTGACACATCCTGCAATGAGATTGGCTTTCTCTCTAGTCGAGTCGAGTCGAGTCGAGTTGAGTTTAGTTACTAAATCTCGGGCTAATAGCAAAAGCACAATAACTTAACCTTAAATGGCCAATCAAATTTGCATTTGAAGAGAACTCAACTTCAATTGACTCGAACGAAACTACTTTATGAGCTCTTCGATAATTGCGACTGAGTAGCGAAGTTCTTGAATGGAATTATGTGAGGCTGAAGACTTTCTTACTCATCACAGCTGAAGACATTCGAAAATCTTCGTAGCCTGAGATGAGTTAAGACATTGTTTCATTGCATAAGAAGCTGATAAACTGGCGCATAACAAACTTATGCCAAATGTGCACGCCATGCTAGGCGGCGTTGGAGCTGTTGCCATTAAAAGCTGCTGCATTTTAATTAATCAAGTTAACAAACAGCGGCAGCAGCAGCGACAACGACAACATCGGCGGTGGCAACTGCCACGCTCATCTGTCAACAACAATGCGCGCCACAAATTAATTACACCACTCTTCGCGAAGGGAGGCAGTTGAGGAGGGGGGCAGCGAAGAGAGGCATAGCTTACCCCGAAAAACAAACCAGAAATACAAATTCAAAATCCCAAATGCAGATGCAGATGCAGTACATCATTGTTCAATGGGAGGTTTGTTTGCATATGCAGGGCGTGCGATTGGCAAATTAGATTTAGTCTAATTATGGCATTGGAAATGCAACAATACTGCCAGCAATTGCTGGCAAATAAACACTCTGGTGGATGCTATAAACTGACAGCAAAACTTTGTTCGGGCCCCAAAAAGACGAGCGGCAGCAGCAGCAGCAGCAAAACAAATGAATGGAATGGAAAAACAAAACTCATGGCAAGAAAACAAACCAAGCCAAGTTGATCCAAGCCAAGTCAAGCTGAGCACAAAGTTGTTGCAAACTGAGACTCAGTCTCAGTCTCAGCCTCAGCTTTAGCTCTGGGTTGGGGGAAACTGCACTTTATAATAATTAAATAATTTTCGTCAATTATAGAACGAGCACACAGCCATCTAAACGGACAGTCTCCACTTCCATGCCCAACTCTCTTAGTCTCTCTCTCTGTCTCTCTCTTACAACACTAATAAATAGAATTGCGTTTAATTAACAAAAAGAAAATTGTTGCAGCCGTCGAAGTTGTTCAGCAAAAGTTGCTCCATTTGCCTTCTAGAACGACAACGACAACGACGACAACTTCAACGAGAGGCTGTGCAACACAATATTTAAGTTGGCTCAGATAATAGAAGTTGGTCGAGTCAAAGGAAGTGCGGCACAGAATAAACTACTTGTGTTCACAGAGTCACAAGTACACACTCGTATTCGTATTCGTATTCGTGTATTCGCACACTCATAGGGCACTCACTTTGTTAACATTTTCCCCCAAATTGCAATCTATATTCATTTGACTTTTTGTCATGCCAAACAAGTCAGAAAGCTAGCTTTGAGGGTGCTCGACTGTGAGATACCCTTTATTGAATAAAGCAAAACAGTGCGGTATTATTCATAAAATACTCCAAATAATATACCGCAAAAATAATAAAAATATTCCAAGGGCTATATTTTGCATATCGTTGAAATACTTCTTTAGAGAAAGGTCAATATATACCAGATTATCAAAAGATATCAGAGTGAAGCAGTTGGCTTAATTCGCCATACAAAAGTTTTCCATAAATAACTTATACAATTTTTATTCGATCATAAGTACTACAGTTATTATTGTCTATACTAAAAATTGCTTCTAGCGTTAGCTTCAAAATTACTCTTGTTTTTCGATTTTTCGAAATATGAAACAAACTTTATCTGCGTGCAAACATTACAAGTACTGTCGAAAATAATTATAGCTGTATATCTTCTATAGTCTCTGAGATCTAGGTGTTCATACGGATGTTGACGATGATCAAGAATATTAATACTTTATGGAGTCGGAGATACATCCTTCTGGCTGTTACATACATTTCCTATCGGCACCAAGTTATAATACGCTTCTACCCTGGGTATCGGGTATAAAAATCATGCACACAAATCATAAGTGCGTACGTTTTAATTTCACTCAGTTATTATCCAGAATCTGGATTGTTGAAATTGTGCAGTTAATTAAATAGAAAACTTTTTGAGACATTTGCATTGACTTGCATACCTTAATTGCCTTTCGTTCTTAATATTTTGCAATGAAATGTTGTAAACTGATTTTAAAAATATTTAATTAAATTAATATGCATTCTGTTCTCAAAGAGATTTCTCACATCCAATGCAGAGATTCAGTCTGCAACTTCCGTAACATAATTGGTATTCGAGAACAATTGACTTTTGGCACATATTCAAGCTAATTAAAGTTTTGGTAATTAACTTTCAATTTGGTCTTATAAAAATGCAAAATTAATTGGCTGGCTGTTGAGTTTGCTTAAAGGAAAAGCGGCATTAAACTGCCACTAACTTTGACCTATCTGCGAGGAGAGGCGCATTTAACTGGTTATTATGTCATGAGAGTTGTTGCGTGGTCAGAGTATTTTTCTTCTTTTTTTTTGTTTGTTGGTTGGCATTTTGGGTTAAGTAGAAATGCTGAAGCCAAAAAACACTTAGATGCGGCTGTGAAATGTTGCACGTTGCACGTTTTGCCAATAATAAAAGATATTGCTACAGCCGCAGTCGCTGTTGCAGTTGCAGTTGCAGCTGCAAAGCTTAGGGGCAGGGTGCAGCTAAATAGGTAGATAGATAGATAGTAAGATACTCGTGCGAGTATCTGAAATTACAGATGCGCCGCTATGTTGCGGTCATTACATGTTTGACTTGATTCAAGCAAAGCAAATTTGTCTGTCTGTCTGTCTGGCAATTATTAACTGTTGCAGCAGCTGAAGATGTGGCAAATGGTAGCATTATCATTTTGTTTAGTGTGCCAAGCTAAAAAGGAAGTGGGCTGGAAAGCGAATAGAATGAACCCGAATGCATCTATAATTTCATTTCATTTCATTTGTGCAAGTCACAGCAGCAGCAGCAGCAGTTGCAATTTGTTGTTTGCTGAGCTGTGTGGCACAAACTATGAGCACGTCGTTGCCTTATTTATTTAACCGCAACATCAACCGCAATAAGAACAACGGGGCAACTGCAACTGCAGCAGCAGCAACACAAAACTGCACTAATCTGAGGCGCATTTAGAAAGTATCTCAAACTGAAACTCAAACTCAGACTCTGAAACTCTGGCGCTGTCAGCTTAAGTTTGTTACCAAACTGGCCATAATACCCTCGTCCCTCTGGCTTCTGGCTTCCCCCTGACAGTGGACAGACAGTTAGTCCAGGCTTTGGCTGTTAATGCTTGCATAAATATTGCGCATTGTTTGCTGCCTTTTATGATACGTTTTTTTGGGCGAAAAGAAAACAAAACAACGAGAATGAACGACAAAAAAAAGCGAGTTGAATAGAATATTATGGCAAAGCCAAGCTAGTTTATGTTTCGACTGGTTGGCCAAGTTCTTAGTAGGTTCATTAAAATCACATTGCTGCCACAAGCAACTCACACAGAGGCAGAGGCAGAGCGGCAGCAAAGCTGTTGTTGTTGTTGTTGTTGTTGTTGGGAACCTGCAGCTCTTGTGTTCTGTTTGATTCTGTTGAGGCTTTGGTAAGTCATGTAAACTTGACCAAATGTAGCTGAGGCATTTTAACTTGTTTCCAGTTACACACACGTGCGACTATGTGTGTGTGTGGTACTTGTTTTTGCTGTTGCAGCACTTGTTGTTGTTCTTAGTGTAGTTTTTTTTATGCTTGTTCTGCGCTTCGGCGGCGGCTGCCTTTACCTTTGCTTTTGCTCCTTTTCTTTAATTAAATACAAGTTTTCATTTCATTCTTTTCACCTTGGTGTGTGCGAGTGTGTGTATGCGAGAGTTTTGTTACCGCTGCTGGTCTTTAACTATTTAGTATTGGGCCACAAAACATACAATGTTGCAGCAGCTGCAGCTGCTGTTGCTGTTGCTGCATTTTATGTTGCAGGCTATTTGAAAATAAATATGGCATCAGTATCAGCATCAGCATCGGCATCAGCAAACAGCAAACAGCAAACAAATATGTTATGAAAAAAGGACATCATATACACACACACATCACAAACACCCACACACACACACACACACACATACACAATCATAATGCAAGGCTTGTAAATATTTTTATAGTAATCCGCTTTGTCGACACTCGCAACTCACAAATGCCCTTCGTCCTCTTCTGCCTCATTTTGTTGCACTTTTGTTGCCCTTCGCTGCTGCTGTTGCTGCTGCTGTTGTGATTGCTGGACTTTGGTTTTGGCGTTTGAGTTGGGGATTGGGATTGCGCTTGGGTTTGGGTTTGGGTTTGGTTTCTGGTCTAGCATAGTGTTATCTGGCTGTCTGGCTGTCGCTTTCGCTGTTTCAACAGTTTAAGCAAAGTTAATCCTTGCTGAATGCGAGGCTTACCTGTTGACGCGTCGCTGCCTCGTTGTGGCATCAAGCAAGCTGCCACTGTTCCTGCCACCACTCGTCCTACGTGTTAGAGTGGAAATGCATAAAATAAAATACCAGCAAATCCATAAACAATAACTGACGACAACGACAACGACAACGGGCAACGGCAACAATTACAACTCGCGAGCCGCAATCTGAAATCAGCAAACGTGCTGAATATACGTTTCTGTTTTTCCTTTTTTCCGTACAATGCAATTCGATTAAACTGTTTCGTGTGTGTTTTATTTTTTATTGGTTTTTACTCGTTTTTTCTTTTTGTTGTAATTGTTCGTTTCTTGTTTGTTGTTATGTTTTTTTTTCTTTTTAATATTTTTATTTTATTCAATTACCGTATGTGTGTTTGTGTTGAGAGGGGCTTTTAATTAAAAATCTTGTTACATTCGGCACGCACTTTTGCATGGCACAAAATCAGATGATTTATACGCAGTGATTTTCGTATCCTTTTTTTCGTATTGTTTTCGATATTTTTGATTTTTGATTTGTTGAAGAAAACACTTCCGTTACAACGTACCAAACGCTTGCAGCGCACAGAGCGTACTGACTGCTGTTGACTTGGCGCTTCCAAAAGACTTTTAAACATGTTGGCAAGAAAGTCCAAGAAGTTAACCAAGAAAGAAAAGTTGAAGCTTCCAAACGAATACTCACAGCACACACACACACAGACACGCGCGCGCAGTCGCAGCGCTCTCGCACACAAATGGTCAAGATGATCATCATGATCGTAATAACGATGATGACGATGTGTAACCGGCAGCCACAAGAGCATAACCAAACAAACAGAGAGCGCAACACAGAGAGAGAGAGAGAGAGAGAGCGAGCTCCAAGCTTAGGCGAGATCGTCTTTACCGGCTGCGCGCATGCGCCACAGCTTTCTTGCTTACTCTTTGCTAAGAGAGAGCCCAAGCGAGAGCGAGAACAAGCGCGTCACAGAGAGAGCGTCATCAGTGGGTTTGGCAGTGTTGGACAGCGCACAGCTGGCAATTGCATGCTCATTGCCCAACAGTGTTGTCAATGTTTACTAATGATGCGCATAGAACGGACCTGTAACTAATGAGCGAAGACGTTGACGATGCAAACAAGAACCAATTAATTAACAGTGACTGATAAAAGTTTACGCAACACATATGCTCGAAGAGTATGCAAATCGCATACGAACTTTGACATCCATCGATAGTTTAAATATCAACATCATTATATTGAGTCTTGGGCAATAAGCACATGAGGCCAAGAAGGTATCAACAACAAATGGCCAATTGTGAAATGAAAGCACACTTGGCCTGATCCACAGTCTCCGCCTGCCAAGAGTAAGTGTGAGTGTGAGTGTGAGTACGAGTGTGAATACGAGTATGAGTGCGAGTAATTGTGCCCGGGAGAAATCTAGAACCGAGTCGAGTTTAACCAATCGAAGCCAGCTCTGTGGAGCACTTTCTTTGCCTGTTTTCAATTTAATGCATAGTTACAGGAAGACGACACTTTGCTGGCGCACACACGCAGACAATATACACACATAGCAGCAAGCAAGAGCAGCAGAAGTATGTGTATCTTATAGATACATTTCATTTCATTGCATGTGTGGTAAATGCTGCTTGTTGTTCTTTGTCTAGTTGTAGTCGTCGTATTTGTATTACGACGACAATCGAGCCCATGTGCTTAAGAGTCTGGCACGTCGTCCCTGGCTGGCAATGTGTATGTACATACTTCGTCGCAACAAGGATGCAGCATACAAGAGCAGCAACAGCAACAGCTACAGCATGAGCTACAGCTACATCTGTGGATACAGATACAAATGCTGAGAGATACAGTTGGAAATACTACATGGCTTTGCTAAATTACTGCCAACTTAAGCGCATCTGCGGTAAATTCAATTAAACAATTTAGCATTGCTGTTGATTTTGTTACCCATAACATCCTCTCATTGCCGTCTGGTCCTTGCCTTGCCTTACCCCCCCGCTCCGCCCCTTTTTTGGCCAACTGATGAAAATAAGCAACATTTAGCAGATTGCTGCTGCTGCTGCTGTTGCAACTTTTAGCCACATTAAGTGAGAGCACATCTGTGTGGTTCAAAATATGTCTGTATATGTATCTCTCTATCTGTGTGTGTGTGAGTGTGTGGGCGGGCGTATGTGCATGTGGGTGGGTGTGTGAGTACTGCTTTGGCATTTGCTAAACATGAAGTGTTATGCAAATATTTGTGTATCAACTTTTTTATTTGGCTTTGTTTCAATTTGCTTTGCATCTAGATGAACATTTTCACATCATTTCCACATATTGCCAGCTCGAAGTTAAATCTCTTTTTACTTTTAGTTGACAGTCTATATGTATGTCGATATACATATATATATTTGCCTGTTTAGTAATGGCAATCTTTCTCAGTTGTTTACAAAGCTCTTGGCTCAACGTATGATTTCCCATTCTGGAGCCAACAAACACTCTGTTAATTATGTAGAAAGTGTTTAACACACTATAATCCAATTAAAACAATTTTACAGATGTGCAAATACTAGTTGCAAAGCGGCGCAAGTTCACTAATTACAGGAGACAAGCAACTTTAACGCCAAGCAAAGCAAAGCGCGAATCGCATTCACCTGCATCTGGATTTAGATTGTATTTGCACGTCCTTGCGACCCACAGTCAACACGTACGAGTTTTCAAGATAAAACTTACGAAATTTCCCAGTTTAAACAACAATTTTTTTCTTTTTTTTTTTGTTGCATGCTCTTTACACCCAAACACGAAATATAATTAATTGCATGTTCTGTAGAAGTAAGTGCGCATTTTGAGTACTCTAACAAAATTGGTTTAAAGTATATTCAACGAGTTTTATGGTTTTTAGTTTTTGAACATACATTTATGTTATTTTATATTTTTATAATTAACAATGTTTTAAAATTATGATTAATTATGCCTATAATATAAATGTAGACGATTTTATTTGTTTATTTTATTAATATGTAATAATTAGCAAATTTTATTGTATAGTATAGAATGGCTATAATGAAATATTTGTTCATCTACGAATTTTAGATTTTATTATTAACATTATTATAATTGTTTTGATACCAAATTGGTCTGTAGTCTTATTGTTCTTCTAGTAAACTTGTGAATATCCCTTTTCATATTCCATTAATTTTTTTAATCAAATATATCTATTCTTACCTAACACTACACAATTGATAGTTCAACCAATATAATTCAAATTCAAACTCAAAAGTGCTTTAAATTAAGTTTATCTTGTTTTAGAATATTTAAATTTCATTAAAGAGAAGCTCGCAATAATTGTCTATTAAATTTTGAGCTTAAATCTCAGCATATTTTCTCTCTAATAATCACTACTTTGACTAACACTCTTCCTTTTTCCTCTTTTGAAACTAGGTCTCTCCATAATTACATCTCTTCCGGATAGCAGACTAGATATAAGAGTAAATCTTTTTGCCAGAGGCAGTTGCAAAAAGTTCATAATGAAGTTCTTCAAATGAAATCATAATCATGGTGATATGGTTAGCCAAACTAACTGATTTGCATAGGGCATCGAAAAGCTATATGATATTTGGCAATGGTGCTCAATTAATTTATCATTTATCAAGTGGTTATTGCCACAACGGCAACTTAACTGCAACAACAACAGCAGCAACAGCAACAGCCGCAACATCAGACACTGAGAGAACGTTGACAGTGGCAGGCGGCGGCAAGTTGCATTCAAATGTCGCGTCGAGTGTCGACAGGCAGCGCCACCAACGTTGTTGTTGTTGCTGTTGCTGTTGCTGTTAGTGCTGCCATTGTTGTTGCGCCTTTGGTGTTGGCCAGTGTCAATTTGGTTGCCCGTTTCATTCGCGCAACTTTTGTTACTATGCATTTTTCGGGGCAACAGCCCAGAGGGGTGGGGAGCGAAGCGTTGAAGGGTGTGGTGTAGCAGCAGCCCATATTTCTGGCAATTTCGCAGCAATGTGACGCTTGTTTTGGCCATTACCTCGAGCTTCTCGTTGCCGCTCGTTGCAGCTCGTTGCTGCTGCTGTTTGGACGTGCGAATTTTGACATTTTCAATTGTCATTGTTGTTGTGTGTTGTATTGAGTTGTGTTGGGCTGTTGATTTTCGGTTAATTTTTCATTCTGACATTTCCATTTGTCAATAATAACATGTTGACCTGACCAGCACTAGCTGCAACACTTGCCCAATCCAACCGTTGATGATGTCTATGATGGTCGCCCCTTGTGGTCGGTAATTGGATTTTTGGCCGAAGGGCATTCGAACTTAATGGATGTGCATTTAATATGCAGTTGTGTTGTTTTTCAACTAACAAATGTATTTCTCTCTCTCATTTATAGATAATGCAAAGCAGAGCAGCCCAACCCAGCCGATGACCGGCCGCCCACACTTGCCGCTGTCACCACAATTATGGGATCCAAAGTAGTGACATTTCAATTACGCACCGTTGCATGCACCGTTATGGGGTGACGCAGACAATGATTGCAACTGCTGCTAACTGCTGACGTTGCAGCTTCTAAGATGTGTAGTATAATAGAACAACGGCAAGTTCTAAGGAAACGTTCAAAACTCTGACATAAACAGCTTGGTCATCATTATCAGCAACCTAAACGCATTCACATCTTTGTGGCTGCTCCAGCATAATCGGGCCAGAAGCACAAACACAGGCACACACACACACGCACATGGACTTGGGGCACCCACATGCTAATGAGACGTTCAAATAGACAAAGAGGCAGCGGGTTATTGAGGTATGGTCGCTGTCGTTTTGGACATCATCAGGTACATATATAGAGAGAGAAGCAGACGGAGCGAGAGACTTCGCTGCTGCCTCTCACATAAATCGTAAATCGGCTTAGGTTAAATGCTGGTTAAACAGCAGCAGCAGCAACAGCAGCAACAACAACAACAACAACCACGACAATCATCAACATCAACGTCAACATCAATATTATCAATGCCGTGGGGCAGCGTTGCAGCCATTTAATTTGCTGCAAGAATACGCGTTGAAGTAGAAGTGAAATGCACTTGTATCGACGCTACACTTCAATCACTATAACAACAGGCAGGGGGACAGAAAGACAGACACTGATGGCAAGCGAGAGAGACTGAGACAAAGACAGTGAAAGAAAGAGGGAGACGCAGAGACACAGACTCTGTTCACTTGACGACTGACTGTTGAAGTAGTTGCAGTCAAAGTCAGTTAGCCAGCTGGTTAACAATCTCTAATGCTGCCTGCAGCGAACAGTTAAAGCGAGCAACGTTGTTGTTCTCGTTGTTGCTGTTGTTACAGTAAACTACTGCGGGATTGAGAGAGAGACTTTGACTGCCACTTGCTATTGACAGCGAAGAGAACAAAAAAAAAAAAAACAACAACAAGATGAAAAGATGTTGCATGCTGCGCGCCTGCGCATTGCTTGCCCCGTTCTAAGTGGCAACACGACACGACATCTTCAAGAAACCGAAACAGTTAAATAAGCAAAAGTTTCCAAGCAACTTGTCCCGCTTGTGTGTGACTCGATTTCTTCGACTCCGACTCCAACTCCGATTGCAATGCAGACTCCCCAGTTCCCAGTTCCCAGTTCTCAACTTCTGCCCCAACATCTCGCCACATCGCCATCGCCATCGATTGCGACTGCAACTGGAGGTCGTCCCATGTGAGCACGCATTTTACCGTTTGAAGAATCATTCGTTCGCAGCTCTTGGCTCTTTTCATGCAACTGTGGTGCGTGTTTTTGGGCCGGGCCTTGAATAAGTATTCTCACCAAGCCTCTTCAGGCTCTTCTTTTATTTGTTGTTGCTGCCGCTGTTTCAGCTTTTGTGCTTTTCTTGCCGCATGTTTAACCGCAATCTCTGTGTGTGTGTGCAACAGAACAGAACATAACAGAATAGAAGCAAACGAAATGTGCCAACGTATCATAAGTAAAAATGTGCAACAATTGCATTCAAGTTGTTGTTATATACCTCTTCTTCTGTTTGTTGTTCTTATTACTCTTCAGCGCGATGCTGTTATTATTGTTGTTGTTGTTATTTTACAACACTTTCCGAGAGCTGGCTTGCCACAAAGTGTGTCATGAGAAGGAAACATTTGCCGGCTCATGAGGTACTCAATATTTCTGGCATTCTTATTCAGACACCGTTCAGACTTCAGTTGGCATAATTAAAGAAATTCAATACGCTTGCAGTTAATGAATTATTGGCTGCTGATTGCTTTCGTAATTAAGAATTGTTTATTAGTTATTATATCTCAATGTTGTCTATGGTTTATTAGAGCAAAACCATTAATGGATTTTCAATAATATTTATTTCTTTGAAATTAAATTATATGCTTCGATTTTGAGCCAAGTACAATGATTACTTATTATCAATTAGTTACAGGGTATTTCTATGGCAGCTTAGCAATTTGCTTTGCTAATTGTGGCTGCAATTGGCTGGGCCATAATTTGATTTATCGCTTTGTGAATGGCTTTGTAAACATTTTATGCATTTAGCGCTGAAATTTATTGTCGGCGACGACTACAACAACTACAACAACTACAACAACAACAACACCAACGAATAAGAGCAACGATAACAAATTCAATGACTGCGATGCAACGATGCAATTGTCAACGTTACGCCCAATGCTATTGATCAATGGCAATGACGATGGCGATGGCAAGAACATCGACGATAACTGGAATAACAACAGCAGCTGTAATCGCAAATATTACAGGCCAAGTTAAATGGGCAACATAATGGTCAATAACCTTTTGACCAATAAATCAAAAATTTGGCGTTTGGTTTAACTATAAATTAAATACACACAGAGTGCTAGTGCTGCTTTAGGCCGTGGCTTTTAGACATAATCACAGTCAAACTGCCAATTGGCAACTGGCTAAGTGATGTGGGGCAAGCGGCAAACAGTCAGAGGCAAGAGGCAAGAGGCAAACGATAAACATGAACGACAACACAGCCAAAAACATTCAGCGACAGCGGCCATAAAAACCAACAACTAAAATAATCGCTCGTAAATGCCTAGTGACAATAAAATTGATGATAAACCAAATCAACAGAACCGACAACACACACAAACATACACAGAGAAAAAAGAACAAAAATCAAAGCAACGGCAAAAGGCAAAAAGCAATCGAAATGCGAAGCGAACGAAACGAAACGAAATAATGCAAAACGAATTTGCGTTCGCCTTGTCGTCTTTTAGGCTGTAATTCTGCTAAGCAGTTTGTTGTTAATACCCTGTAATGCCCACTTAAGTAGTGTATATTCAGAATCGTTTGCTTTTCAAATGCATTTCTTTCGGCTTCTTGTCGCTAAGCTCATAATTTATGTGCGTTTGCCAGCAATTAGAGGGTATTACAAGTGCTGGCAGCTTTTAAGTTATAGTTGCTTTAGCTGTGGACAGAATCAAAGTTGCTGTGCGGTGATTCTTGGTGTATAATGCTACTTGAACGTTAAATGAAATTAAGCTGACGTTCGGCTTGATTGGCTCTCTAGAGGCCAAGCAATGTCGGTTCACAATTGACTTTGTCTTTTTCACTTAATCATTTATAGTACCATCTGAAATCAAACACACAAACACACTGACACACACACAGTCTCGGAAATACAATGGGTGAGTGAGAGAACCCCTAATCAAGCCGCTTCTAATGACACTGCAAGTTCTGGCCAAGTCCACGCCTCGTTCCCATTCGATGGCAGGCAAGAAGCGGCAAGCAGCACACAAATCAACTGCAATTATGCTGAAAACTCAAAACTGTACTTAATTTTCAATTTTCAATGGTAATCAATTTTGTAATTGAACATTCGGCTAGAGATTTTCATTTACTGCTGCTGTTGCTGCCGCTGGAGGCTGTCAGTTTTCCAACGAAGTACTCTCGCATTGTCCCTGAAGTGGACGTCGTCGTCGTCGCATCAGAAGTTCGCTCAATGGACAAATGGAATGCCGAATTCTGTCTACAGACTACTACTGAGTAGTGAATGCTTAATATGGAAAAAGTGTATACAGAGAACAGAAGAAAATTCAGTTAGCCTCACAGAATGTTGTCGTTTTGAGCCAAGGTTTTCCCTTCCATTCCCTTTTCCCACCCTAGCCTTCGCCCTCGTCTTCCATAGCTTTTACTTGTCGTCTACGCTTCGTTTCACTCCTCTTGGCATTGCATCTTCATTTAACAGTTTTGTGCTTTTAATTCTTATTTAAAATTGCATGCTCATCTCTTAAGTGGGCATGCTGCATTTAATTTTATTTATTCATGTTTCTTTTATATACTACAGTATCTTTTTTTTTTGGTTTTTTTGTATCTTTATTTATTTTTTTGCAGTCGTTCTTAAAAGCCAAGCGGCTTTGCTGTCGCTGCTGCTCGGACATTTTCCGTTTTTGTTGCTGTTGCTGCTTTTGCTTCTGCTGCTTTATTTTTCAAGTGGAGGAAAATATGCTTCTATTAGTATTGCTCTCTGTGTGCACTACGATTGCGACTCGGACTTCGGATGCGAGTGCGAATTCGAATGCGACTGCAACGCCTGACTGCGCCCCAGGGCTATTATTTAATTATTTTGTCAATGTGTTTTTGTTGTTTTAGTTGTATTCTTTTATTTTTTATTTTGCTCAGTTCGACCTGAAAAAAGAGAAAAAGAAAAAGATGGCCAGAGCTTTTGGCTTATACTATATACATATATATGGCATGCGATGTGTCCGTATTTTATGCACTGTTTTTTTGCGCTTGCTCTTCTTCAACTTAATTTCTTATTGATTTCGTTGGCATTCGATTCGATTTGCCACGCTCCGCTCTGCTCTCTGTGATCAGCTTATTTCATTTTCTATTTACCAAATTCAAGTTACTTGGCATTAATCGCTGCCAAATCTGCCAGTTCTTTTTTTTCTGTTTTTGTTTTTTTTTTTTTTTTGTATAGGCCAGACCCTAGACTGTAGAAGACTGTATAGACCCCCGCCAGTTTCAATCTATTTTTTTTTTGTTTAGTTTTGTGTTGTAAATTCTATTCAATAAAAACTCACAATGACTCGAGCATACAAAGTTAATTATTGCAAAAGTCTTATAACTCATTTCTTTTTCTATGCATAGTTTTCTTTTTATTATTATTATTTCTTAGTCTTTTTTTTTTTTGCGCCCAACCCATTCACATTGCCACCAAAAATCGTTTGACAAAGAAAGTTTGGCAAAAAAGCAACAAAAAAAAAAAAAACATAATAAATAATGTGCTAAGAAAAGCCGCTAACAAAGGCGCCCAGCCAAATGCGCTGTATGACGACTATCTATGAGTTTGTCTGTGTTTGTCTCTCGGCCCTGCGCGGTCGCACACAAAAAATAAAAGCCAAAAGTGGAAAAAGTTTATTCTGGTCAAACTGCTTCCGTTTGCGGAATTGACCTAGAAAACGCGAAATTAATAAAAAAAATCGCATGGAGCAACAAATAAACCGAATCCGAAGACACAGGCGACAACGTTGAAGCTTAAAGTGTCATCGAGTAATAACAAAGTAATCAAAAAGAAAGAGACAAGCGAGAAGCGAGAAGATCTGAGAAGCGAAGCATCGTGAAGTGGCAAGAAAAAATTGTACAACGAAGCTAAAATGCTCTTCTTAGAACAATTCGTGGTGTATTCAGAATTTATCAAAATAATAATAATTATTCTTAAATTTATTGGCTTAATAACATCGAATTTAGAGTTTCATTAATTTACTCTTCAAACTTTTTGATTAAATGTGCAAAAGCAATTCATTACTCGCGTTAATTTGATACCCTTTTCTTTTCTTTCTTCGCGCGGAAATTAAAAAGTCATAAAAAATAGACAAAGAAATGCTAAAAGTAAAAAATAGAAATAGCTACAAAATGCGCTGCCTAAATGAAAGACAGCAGCAAAAACAACAACGGAAAGAATCTAAACCGCATGAAAGCTGACGGCCAAGAGCGCAGACTAGTTTACTGTAGTTGCTGATTTTGTTGTTGTTGTTGTTGTTGTTGTGTGGCGTTCTAGCCAAGTTTGTCGCCGGCCTGCGAATTTTGTTACTGTTAAATAAATCTTCTTCAGTTGAGTTTTATGTCTTCATGCGGCTTTAATGAAGCCAACCCGACGCTTCATGTCGTGCCTTGGCTGCCGTTCTCCGGACGGACAGACAGACGGACGGACTGCGATGTAGCGACGGGACGACAACGTCTTTAGCCGCAGGCTGTTGACATGCCGCGCAGTTTTTTTCGATTTGGCATTATGAAAATGTTGTTCGTGTTGTTGCTGTTGTCGGTGTCGGTGTTGGTGTTGGTGTGGAGAGTGAATGTGCCATGGCGCGGTATCTTGGCCATGTAATTATGTTTTCATTTCAGCAGCAAAACTCAAAGTTAATAGGCGAGCATAGAACTACTTTCGTTTTGCTGAGCCTCCAGAGTTTGATTTTGATGGAGCAGCACTTATAAAGCACTTTTCTTAATTCACACACTCACAATCACACACCGGTCCGGCACACACACGTTGTTGTTTGCGTGTGTGTGGGCACAGAGACACCAAATAAAGATTCCAAACTCAAGTTGTCAGCCAAATAAATTGTCAATATTGCCATTTGGCCATTCGACTGTTTGGCCGTTTGCCTGTTAGTCGTTACTTGTTTGTTGTTGTTTTCCACTTTGGCTCTGATTTGATTTCTGTCTGACCGCCGTCCCGTTTGGCCGTTGATGGCTGGCCCTGGCCACTGACCACTGACTTTTCCGTTCGTCCATCCATCCGTCCGTCTTGCCTTCGTCACTTTATGGCCAACTGTATATTTCGGCCAAAATGTCACTTTTTTATTGTCTTTTTATGAGCGCAGCGTGTCGCTGGCCCTCCACACGGAGTTGTTAAACGTGCGTCGCTACTTTCGATTAACGAAAATTATTTCACTACATTAGTGTTTCAATGTGTGTGCCCAGAGAGACAGCAAACAAACAAGCAGAAAAGAACAAAATCACAAAAAACAACAACAACAACAAGCTGCATAAAGAGCAAAACAACAACAAGAAAAAAATTGGGATTTCGTTTTTATTGAGATATATTTTCCTTTTTATGACAGGCGTCTTATATGGACATCTGCCGAATTGGTCAAGTTATCTAGTTTTTTTTTCTCTTCTTTTATATCTATGCTCCCCGCAGCAGTTCGCAGTATCTTGGTAAAGAGAGCTGTGCCATCATTTGTATACAGCGGACGTAGATCGTACCTGCAAATAGTATAAAAAGGAATTGCTTTCAGTATTTATACGACTGCAGTTGGAAAATACCAATTGAAGTAGTAAACTAAGCACTGCCAGATGCGAACCTAGAGCCCATATATCTACGTAGTTATAGAACTCCATTCAAATACATTTTCTCTCATACTTTATCCGGATGCCAAAAAGAAATTTTGAGCAAAGCTTACATAGTAATTACGTTTTTTCGCGACTAACGAAGATTATTTTCTTGATTTCGGTGTTGTACCGCCATGTTTACTTTATTATTCTCCAGAAACATTATCTTATATACAGCATTTGGTATATTTTAGTATTTAAGTTTTGTATGATCTATAAATAATACCGCACTATTTTGCTTTGATTGAAAATGTGTATTTTAGTATTTTTCCAGTATATAAATTTTGTATGTTTTATAAATACCGCATAATTTTAGTTATATTGATTGGTATGTTAGTGCTTTTTCAGTATATAAATTCAGTATATTTGCAAAATGATATTTTAATGTTCATATAGAATATAAGTTTGGTTTACTTAAAATTATTTGCACACTCGAATGTAGCTTTCTTGCTTTAATTTTCTTTTAGCTCTCTCTAGGGTATATCTTAGTCAGTCAGCAGATGCTTGACTGCCTAGTGTTTCGCTTTATTTAGTATGCGTTGTTTTCTAAGTCAAATGCGTTGGGCATTTCAATTGCAGCTTTTGATAAATGGCCAGCAAACTGAGTGTCAGCATTTGTTGTTGTTGTCATTGCTGCTGTTACTCTTCTTCTTGTCTTGTTGTTGCTGTTGTTGCTGGGCTGTTGTAGTCAGCGCTTTCATCGTTTAAGCCAGACGCGAGCACTACATTTGACGACCGTGGGTGAAAATAACCAAAAATGGCATACAGCTTTCGCCCATTTCTGTCAAAAATCCCCACACAAAGACTCCAGTTGGAGTCGTCGCGACAGACGACAGACTACAGACATGGAATGTACCTTGCTTCAAGACATACAAGACACACAAGACACACTCTTTTATTTTTCACTTGTTTCTTCTTTCTTTTTAGCGCAAGGTCAACGCATAGTTCTTGTCTTGCTAACACACAAACTCATATTCATAACTAACGTTCGCTTTTTTGGAACTCAGTTCCGTTGTGGCAACGGAGGAGAGAGACGAAAGAGGTAAAGAGACGGCGCTCCACAGCGACACAAATTACGTGCCCGACGCGTTTGTCATGCGCGTTTCAACTTGCCGCATGCAAAAGCTGAAGTTGTTAGTCACTCAGTGTTCATTATACCACAAAATGCTGCACGCCCCAACGTGGCAGGCAGGCAAACAACAGCAGGGCTCTGCACAATTTTCACGCCTTCTTCTGCTGCACTTAATTTTACTTTCGGCAACAGATTCAAGTCGGCGACCAGACTCCAAGACTTCTTCCAAGTCTCCCCAGACGCATGCGCATGCGTCTCACGTAGCCAGACTCTGTGTCTGTCCGTCTGTCTGTCTTTCAGTCTTTTTCTTTTGACGCTCTGTCTCTCGCTGAATTGTGGCTGCTGCTGGTGGTTTGTGAACTTTCTGTGAAAGTTCTGTGGCTCTGCGGCGACTGCATAAATCTTCCACACACACATTTTTCTTCGCATTGTATCAACGTTCCTATTAGATACAATCTTGTCTCTTCTACACTTTTTTTTTCTTGTTTCTCTGACTACTTAGCGGCTTCTGTAGTATTTTTCCCACATGCTGCGCATTGTTCAGCGCAACTGCGCCGCAGCATTGTAATTATTATTTATAATAACAATAAGAAGTCTGAAATACATTTTTGTGAATAATATGCAAAAGTTCCAAAATGGCAACTCACGGAATTCTGCACACTTTCAAGCGTTTAATTTGTTGTGCAGTAATAAAATTAACTATGAATTATTTGAGTTTTGCATTCTTTCGGCCACTTACCGAATAATTTGAAAGTAAAATCGTCTCTCATGCGAGGAGGTTTTGTTGTGTCTATTTATAGAGCTACTGCTGCTACACATCTTTATGGGTAATTTGTTTATTTTATAACATTTTTGGATTAATGCGCCGCTACCTTCACGCATCTATAGATGCTGCTGTCGCTTCTGCTGCTGCGAGTCGCATAATGATAATGCCACATTATGAACGCGTTCGTCGTCGCATTAAAACAAACATAACAACTACGTGACTAATTATGTTGATATCAAACATGTTTTATTTTTTTCCCTTCTTTCTTCAACGCTATTAAAGCTGTCTGTGTATCTTTGTCTCTCTGTCTGCCTCATTGTCTCCACACATGTGCGTGTGTGTGTGAGAGTGGAAGAAAGTGAAATTAATGTTAAGTGCGCATATAAACATGTTTGTATTTCAGTTTTGCGAGCATTTCTGCCGTGTTTTGGTTCTACCAAAATGCCGTTTGGAACGTGTTTGTATTTTCATTAAAATAAATTAACAATCTGCTGTGAAACTGACAGTATAAAATTACCCAGTTATTAGCTCGTTAAATGCCTCAAACACTCCGTATTTCTTTATCAACTTTCGGCCAGAAGAGAGCCTGCAACGAAACCAAGAGAAAAAAAAACTATGCCCAGAACGTGTCTGCAGAAAAGTTCCCATGGCAAAGTTCAGTAACCTCCTCTGATGCTCTGATGAAGCTTTCCATTTCTATATGTATGTAGACTTGGTTCAATTTATTGCCACAATTTTTTATTTTTTGGTCTTTTTTCCGTTTTTATTTAGTTTTGGAACCCATTCAAATGAAAGTGATAAATTTTGTTGTGATACGCAGTGAGAATTTTCACCAGAAACAAAGCCAAACAAAATGCGCATAAAAAATAGTTGCACGTAATTTAGTACAAAACAACAGCAACCACAAAACAAAAAAAAACAATGACAACGACGACGGCAATGACAACTGCGCTATGGCTACCTGAAAGAAGATAGGTAAATGCGACTCGGCAATAAAAAAGAAAGAAAAAAAGTGAAAAACTTAATGCAAATGCCTTGAGTTGAGCTTGTTGTTGTTGTTGTTGTTTTTGTTGTCGTGTGGGCCAAGTGCATGAGAAATATACAAAAACCTAAATTAGAGTCCACAAAGTGGACATTGAAACCGAAAGTGCATAATTAATTTCGCTTTTCATCGGAGACCCCCAAATGAGAAATGCTAAACACGCGCCGAACCCCTTTCATTATTTCATTAGCACGTTGCTGCGTTTTGGAAGTGTCATTAAAGTTTTTTGGCAAATATGAGTGAGAGAAACACTTAGCCAAAGTGCTAACCGGACGAGTCGATGTGGCAACAGGCTGGCATCGGGCAAACACTGCGTATGCATAACATTTATGGGCATGTATGAGAGTGTGTGAGTACGAGTGTATTTTGTCTAAAAATAATATGGACAAGTGCTAGATTGAATAAAAATCGTATATTTCAAACTGTCAAAGGCAATTTAAGCTGAAACGCAAACACACACATACTCAGTATACATATATAAACACCCATACATTGGGGGGCACCCACCCACACTCACACACACACACATTGTGGCAGGCAACAGACCAGGCAACAACAACAAGAACTCATCGAGAGCGAGTCTACAACAAACTGATGTGCGGTTTTGGTTTCATGGCTTACGGTTTTGATTGCTGCCATCGCTCAATTGATTTTCCACTAATGCCATCGATTGGCACAACCGAAATAAAAGTGAAATGCAAAGTATTAAAAAGCACAAACACAGCAACGCACCCACACACAAAGGCAAGCTGAAACTTAAACGTCAAAATAAACAATTTGTCATGCTTTTATTAAAAACGCACAAAAAAAGAAGAAAAATAAACGAAACGAAAATAAATGAAACTGGAAACAAAAATAAGCGCAAGTCCATCATTTGACATGAAATTGAATCGCATCAGATTCGCATCGCAATCGCAAATAAGAATAAACACTCGACGACATTCAATTTAGGCCAAAACATTCAAACTTAAATAGGATTAGTTGCGGCTTGCGTTAAATAGTGGAATGAGCTCCATTTATTTGTTCAGTTAGGCGATAAGTGAAAATCAGCATACAAAAAAAGCCACAAAAAAGGTTTGAATTAATTCCAAATAGTAACACAAAATTCGATTTAGAATAAAATGCAGAAATAGAATTAAATAAAGAGACAAAAACAAGCAAACAAAAAGATAACTATCGTCATTTAGAAAGCTGCCAAAAATTGTTGCAGATTGTTTAAACTGATATGGCAACAGTCGGGCATAAATCTTTCACTCGACAACTGAATCACCTTTCGATACCCTTGCTGGCGGGTATTTTGAACTCGTTGCCAAATGTGTAACAGGTATGCGAAGATTCCTAGGGTATTTAACCTTCCGTCTACTTTTGTTTCAAGTGTGTTTGTGTCTGCTCTTTTGCGGAATCTTACGCCCACATATTTGCTGTCATCTGCTGGCCACAGTTTTGTGGGCGTGAAGGAAGTGTAAGGGAATCTCAAGTTTACCTCAAAGCACATAAATGTCAAATGCAACTACAATAATAATTCATTTCACTGCAAACTGCGAGCTGCATTTGATCTGTGTGATTTCCCTTTCTCTCTCTCTATCTCTGTATGTATAGTAATTTCCATTCCCATAGTTGGCTTTTGTATTGGTCTCCTGTGCAATTATTAATTAGCAGATTTTTAAGCAATTCATTTGCATACTTTGTGCAAGTTGTTAATATTTAACCAGTCATATTTGATTGCGCTGCGCTGTGTGCATGCTTAATAAATTTATTATTTGAATTTAGTCATATTATAAATAGTTAATTTCATGATTTGCCAAAGCAGACCGAGTTTCATTTAAATTTTAAATTTCGATGTGCAATTCAATAAGGTTTATGCCATGATTTTGCAGTTGCTGTTGTTGGCAGCTCCTTTTGTGCTTTCTCGGCTAATTAGCGTTAGTCAACATTGAGAAACCGCAGAGAAACGTGTGCCGTGTGAGAAATTAACGCAATAAGAAAATGAGAAAAATCTCTGCTAATTTGAAACTTGAAATCACGCCTAATGAAGATTTAAACAGCTGCATCTGTGGTAAATGAATGTGTCTGTGGCTGGCAGTGTCAGTGATGCTGCTCCTGCTGCTGCTACTCCTGCTTCTATTGTAGTTGTAGTTGTTGTTGCTGGGCTTTGCGGCTCAACGGCAAATCTCAAATGAAAACAAAAACGCACACGAAACGGAGTCCAAGGAGCACGAAAGCTCCAAGGGGAGCTTGCAGTGGCAAATGCATTATTAATAAATGAAAACGCTGCGCGTGTAGATTGCAATTTATGCAAGTGTGTGTGTGTGTATCTCTATCTCTGTGTCTGTGTGTGCCCCAGTGAGCGCACAGTTCATGGACAATAAGATGTCCTGCCAGAGAGAGCGAGCGAGCGAGCAAACGAGCGCGGACATCAGCTTGTGCGTCGTTGCTTTTCCGGTGTGAATTAGCGTCGAGTGCCACATGCAATTTCCTGTTGTTGTAAATTGCAGCAGCAGCAACGCGGCATTGGCAACAGCCACAGCAGCAGCAGATGTAGTCAGAGCTGCTGCTGATGCAATTCTTGGGCTGCCTTTAATTGCCGAACACGGTGCTGTTTTATGGTCGATGCTTTAAATTGAACGCATTGCGAGCACTTAACACACACTCAGCGCCAGTTTTGGGCAACTTTTAGTGGCCTCGCCGTCGGGATGTTGATGTTGCTCTGCATCAGCATTCAATTTGCTTGGTTTTTAGCAGCAGCACAGTAACAGTAACAGAAGCAGCAGTAGCGGCAGCAGCTGAAAGACTCGAGCTCAAGCAAGCACAAAGCTCAACTAGCTGCGGAAATTTGCTCAGTTACTTTTGTGCAATCCCCAAATCCCAGTTCAATTTTATCTATGTATCCATCTGAAACTACTTGGCAAATAGCAGCAGCAGCAGAAGCAGCAACGACAGCAGCTATGGCTTTGACTGGTTTGCTGCTGCTGCAAATGTATCTGTAAATGTATCTGTATCCGTGTCTGTATCTGTATCTGTATCTGTATCTGTGATTGTGTGTATACAGCTTCAATGAAATTGTTGACGTAAATGGACAACAAAGCCCGGCACTCAGTTGCATTTTTCTTTGGCCTTCCAATGGCATCCCTTTCCTTTTGGTCGCTCGCTTGCTTCCTCGCTCGGTTCGTCGTGTTATAACTGCTGCACAAAAATGCATGCTTCGTTTAATGGCAACGGGACTGAAATTCATGTTTATTGCATTTTGCATGCTGGCAAATAAACGCCAACCCTTTTGATTGTATGCAATACAAATACAACTAAAAAAAACGGAGTAAAGAAAAAAAATGTAGTAGAAGAGACTCTCTGCTAGTTCGGCTCAATTCAAAAGCTGGCGCTTGCTTAATTTTTTTTCTTTTATTTCATTTGCTTTTTTCTTTTGCTACTTGCCAGCCCCCCAAAGAGTTAGCTGACCACAAAGCCGCAGTTGCAATGCCTTGAAATTTACCTTTGCTTGGGCAAACAGACTTGATTGGCTGCTGGACGTGCAGACGGAGGAAGGGGAGAGGGGAAGAGAGAGGGAGTAAAGCGGCAATAGCATCAGCAATGGGAAGCTGTTGGTGACCTCAACGCTTCAGCAGCAATAGCATCCATCCATCTATAGTGCTCGTAATTAGTGCATGCTATATGCCATTCAATGTGAATAAGAGTAACTGGCTTTATTCGAGATCTCTCTCTCATTCTCTCTCTCTTCACATGTGAACGGGAAGCGCGCTTTTGTTTGCTTAGATTAATGCTTGTAGCTTGCAGCCTAGAGGTGAAGGGTCGCCGTTCAACCGTTCTTTATGCTCAGCTTTTTATTTAGTTATGCACTGTGACCAGACTAACATGCATGCAAATATCTAAATATCTACATTTACAAACGGGAAAAGTGAATGCAGGCAAAGGTGAACAGGTAAATGGTAATGGTAAATGGCAATCACTGGTTGCTATGGTGCGTATACGCAATGCGTCTTTGTGCCTGTCAATTAAATGCGCTTGTGCTTGCAACTTCTTTCAACTGGCAACTGGCAACTGTCTAATGCAGCTTACAGGCACATGCAATCGATTTGTATTCCTGTTACGTTCCTCTTGTCTCCCAGTAAGCAATTTGCTTAGTTACAAGCAAGCTATATTTGGTTCCATCTCCTCTTCGAATTTGCTTGTGATCATCATCATCATCATCATCCTCGTGGTTGTCGTTGTCGTAGACGCTTTTCTTTAGCTGCATCGAATGCACATTTTCAGACCATCCGCAGGGACAAAATGATTCACAAAGCGAACATTTTTCGCACAGTTTGCCTTATGCACTCGCATTCACTTGTGAGCACGATAATAAGACTGCTTCTGTGAGTGAATTTATTTAGCATTTGCTCAACTCTGAAGTTCAAAATCATATCTCGCTCTCTCACATCTGCATATCACAATATATTGTTCTAAATGCACTTGCAATCGAATCGATGGTGTAGCTATATTTCAGTTGCATTTGGAGCATATATTTCTATAGACAATAAGTAGTTGGAAACAGTTCTTAATATGGTATGAAATCCATCTTCATGCCTGGGAAATTAACTCACTTGATGTTGCAAACTGCTTTAGCCTGTTTAGAAGGCCAAATACACAATTGAATTCGGGTCGAACGTGGTCAGCAAGAAGAAGGAAATCTATCTGTTCAATTGGAATAAGCCCTTTGTTCGTTTGAACAGCATCGATACATAATGTGTTGCTGCTACTATAGAGCAAATTAGCATCCATTTGGTTTTAAATCTACTTCAATTAGTAGAGGCTACTAAGAGTAAGCGATGTTGAAACACGCACCAAAAGGATGCATGGCAATAAGTAAGAGAGAGAGAGAGAGAGAGAGGATGTAAATACAGAGAGACTGTGTGTTGGATTTTATTTTCAATTATGGAAACCAAGGAATATTGAAGCCGGAATTACGCATTTCACTTTCTCATTTCCTTCTCATAAAGGGAAAAATGCTTCCTTTGCTGCGGCAGGTCAGCATCTGAAGAGACAGCTGAAGAAAAAGCCACAGCACAGCTGCAATACCACCAGCAGCATCAGAAGCAGTAACAGCAAAGAGCGGGCGCTTAAGGGAGTAATAAAATTCATTTTAAATGTAGTTTGACAAAAGATATGGAGGACCATTCATATGGGAAATACACACCTCAAAGACAATTAAAAATGGAACGGAGAAAATGCTTGCGAAAGTCAAATTATTTCCGATTGTTATCCTTGGTTAAAAAGACTCGTAAAATATGGCATTGAGCAGGAATTGTGAACATGGGAATTTCGGCAAATAAATTCATGGAAATGAACTTGTCTTGTTTTTTGATGGTTTCGCCATTAAGCGGTCGCTTTTATGTATTATAATTTAGAATTTTATGACCTGACGTGATATTAAAATACGCTTACGCTTACGATTAATCTGGAGAGCAGCAACAAAAAGAATAGCATTGATAAAATTTTGCACAAAAATAAAACTAACAACGTTATTGTTATCGGGTCAGTTATTCCCAAATTTGCCATGAAAATAGTTATAGACAATTTGTGTTCAAATAGTTTAAACTCGTTTTACTTTTATTGCGTTGCTCAAACTATCGAATTTCAGGCTAATTTATAAAACTAAACGAAGCGCAGAGAAGTACAAAAAAAAAAAGGAAGAGAAAATGCAGCTAGATGCTGTACAAACGCTGATAAATCCATTGAAATGCTAAGAAATAACTCAATAAAAGCCATTGGCTGAATGACAAGAAGTTGGCAAACTTTAAGATATATAAATGCCCTTCGATTTCAGGACAATAAATTAACAAGAAACGCGCGCGCGGCTGAGTAAAATGAGCAGAAACAAAGAAAGGAAGACGGAGGCAAGAGAAGCGCAGCCAAGGAATTTAATTTGGAGCGTTGTCATTAAAGAAAATGCTAAAGAGCATTTCACAAATTGCTAAGAAAAGCGCATTCATGAGCAAACAGAACTTTGTGACGTTGCTGCACTCGCATATTCAATGGAGTTGAACAAGCAAATAAATTTGATGTTGCTACCAAAAAAAAGCATTCAATCAGGCCACAGTGGGGACACTAAAACTGACGTGCTGGAGGAGGCATGGGCACAAGATGGGACATGGAGTGGGCCAAAGAAGTGAGCAGTTAAAAGTCAAATGGCGCGCACAAGAGCAATAACAATGAGCACAACCGTCAGCAACAACAACAACAGCTGGAGCTGTCGTGACCATGACGATGGTCCGTCCATTCGGCTGTTCTATTCCCATTCCCAAAACTCAGAACCATAGCCATGGCCATGGCTAGGAGTCAGACTCATGCCAGGAGCCGGACACAGAGATCCGTTAGTCCGCTGGGCCATTGGGGACATTACACAAAATCGCTTGTAATCAATCAGCAGCAAATTAAATTTCCAAGCGGCGGCAGCGCAGATTAAGTATGAAATTGTACGCCGCATTGCAGACGCATGGGGAGAAGCTTAATGCAGCAATCTCTGACTCAGTGTGTATGTGTGTGTGTTGTTGTTATTGCTGATATCTAGTGGCAAACGAACATCTAAATGCCGAAAGAGCAGTTCGCCTCATTTAGCGCATCTAAATTCTGCTTGAAAATTAATAAATTTACCCAACGTGCCGCTGCCTCAATCTGCTGCTGCTGCTCTGCCGCGCGCTCTGCTGCTGCGCTGCTGCGTCAGCTGACAGCCATTTCTCACCACGCTCCCATAGACGTCGCCATGGCGGCCATCATTGGGAGCACCGAGGCGCTCAAGTGTGTGCGTGAGCTGAAAAATTTTTATTGCATACATTTCAGCAGTCAGCATAATTTCTCACTTCTGCCACGAGCCAAGCTCAACTGAGCTGAGAGCTGTGATGTGAGTTCAGTTGAGCTGTGCGTGAAGTTTATTAGGCGCCGGCACGCACCACAAAATGTCGTCAGTCAACACTCCTCTTTCTTCCCAGCTCTCTCACCCCAGCCAGCGTGGCAGCTTGTGGCTCAATTTTGACAAATTTCATATGGCCGCACACACATGGCATTGACGGAGGTTATTTTCATTGGGCCAACGCACGATTCAATAGATTTATGAAGCGATTAGTTAAAACACAATCCTTAGAAAATTTAATTGATTGGCAAAATATCAATAGAATACGGACTTTATTCAAAAACAATAACGGAAGTGAAATGTGCGCGATTTTTATTTTACATAATAACTCAACAATTTGAAACATCCAATTCAGTAGTATAACTGAGCTATCGTCGAAGTAATATTGCGAATTACCACCAATCAACATTCATGCGAAATAAGCAAAACGTGACGTATACGTTATTTTCACGTAAATGACTAAATTTGATTGTATGATAGATTCTTTATTTACTGTATACACATATAAGTAAACTAAATACTAAATACTACATTTTTAAATACCACAGAATAAGTTAGTTCTATACTACAATTAAAATGTTGTTACAATCAAGTTAGTATAATCTTCTGCTGTCATCAGACTTGCCATTTGTGGTTTCATTTGATTTCGTTAGGATAGCGCGTGTTTTGGGTCTTCATGTGCTATGTGCCGAAAAGATTGAAGCATAAACAGTTTATTTTAATGCGTGCTCCGTACGCATTCACGCCCATACTGAGCCCATAAATAAAGTCCTGGAGAAGTCCTTCGTACTCTTCCCTTTTTTTGCTGCCTCTTCACAGAGAGATGATGAATTGCGCTGATGACTCATTGGGGAGCATTCTTTTTCGCTTCTTTTCCCCTTCCTTCTTTTCTTCTTTAGCAATATTGTTTATATTTATTTGTAGCGTTTTTTTTTTGTTTTTGCCGCTTTCTTACTTGTTTGTATTTTGTTATCCGTTTTCTGGGTTTTGCTTTTGGGTTTTCTTTGTCAGCTGGTATGCACAGTTTATTGGGTAATTAGTCTAATTAACGCGCGCGCAACTTTCAAAGGCTGCCAAAATGAACCTGACTCTTGTTACGCACTCCACTAATTAAACACGCTTTTTATTTTAATCCATTACTCGATGGATTCGCACAGCTGTTGAATTGAAATCCCAAGCCTTTCTTCTTTCTTTGCTTCAGAGTGTCCTTTAGCTTGGCCTGCATTTAAGCTAAATCAAAAGCAAACTCGGGTGCTTGAACTGTGTTACTTTATGACAATGGAGAGGGGTAAAGGATGAGGAATAGAGACGAGTCCTGTGAGTAATATAAACCAAAAGGTTTGATTTTTTTTTAAATAGTTGCGCAGCACTTCAGTTTGTATTTGACAGAGAGAGAGAGAGACAGACCGAGTCAGTCTGAACAATGCAGAAACTAATAAAACTTTGTTTGCAGCGCCATATTCAACACACACAAACAGACATCATCTATACACATTTGTAGGGTGCAACGAAGAAAAAAGTGGAAGGAACGCCGTAAAACGTAGAATAACTGCAACTTCAACTCCAACTCGACACTAAATCAAAAGTTAAAGAAAGCAGCTCAATGTCCAGGGCAAGCGCACTTCGACTGCTGCCTGGCTGCCTGCAGTAGAAACGTGAGAAAGTAGTGCTAAGAATTTATGCACTCACCGCATGCCAAGGAATTGGACACACACACACACACAAGCAGTCAGGTAAAGCGGAAGTTCGTGGCCCATAATGGCTCAAATCTGAATTATGCGGCAAAAACGCAGAGGCAGCGAGGCAGAGAAGTGAATGAAGGGCGCCAATGGGAGTCTCTGAAGCGAATGGAAATGACATGCGGACATCCGACATCAGGTCAAAAATCAGCATGCTAAGCACTTTGGCGCCAACAACAACTCGTCTTGCTGCAGAGCAGAGCCTGCTTTTGACCAGCATTTGGACAGTTTAAGGCTTGACTTGCCCGTTCTCGTCTCCCTTTGGCCATCAAGTTTATCAATTATGCAAATGGCAAATTTAACACCTCAGCAACGTGCCACACACACACACACACACGATGGGAAGAAGAGGGAGAGAGACGTATAAGCAGCAGCCTCGCTGACTCCTCGCTGGTTTGGCCATAAATCTTGGACAAGCGAGTTGCAACGACTCGACGGGCAAAACCAAAAGCCACTGCAATGAATTTAAACTACTTTGAAGCTCGCGAATTTTTTTAAGCACCGCCTGCGACGGTCGCCAGTTGCCAGTCGCTCGTTGTTTAATTTTACAACGCTGTTCGGCAAAGTCCGGATATCACGGCAAAGTGGATTTTTCCGTCAAACATAAAAGCAAAGTTCGCACTCGCAATTAAGGGGAAGGGCAAGGGCAGCCCAGTCTGAATACTCAAACTGCAGTATTTTGTGCGAAAATGAAACACAAATGCCCGCCGGCTTATTAATTTAAATGTGAAAACGGAAAATGCACAAAAAAATAATGATACAGCAAAAAAAGCGTTGCAAACGTATGAAACAAAACACAAGCAATTTTTGCTGTCTGCTGTTTTCTTTATTTCAACCATAATTCTTAAACGCTTTCTGCTTGCATAAGCATTTGCTGTACTCAAACATATGTATAAATGTATATAGGTATGTATGTATTCTTAAACCTAAGCCGAATCGCATGCGATATCTTGCCAAATGGCAGACTCCGAATGCGACTTCAAATGCCGTCAGCTGCTGCTTGCTGCTGAGCTCAGCATAAAATGCCTTTGCTTATAATATTAAAATAGCCGGAAGCGGAAATTCGAAACGCCATTGCATGTGTGTGTTGAACTCGTATAAATATTCCATATTCACTCAGTCTCTGTCTCTCTCTATTTGTGTGTTTTTTGCATATTTGATTCTGTAAGGCAGCAGCAGCCCCCGTTGCATGTCACAAAGTATTTGATAAAAGTTGCATGCAACCGCCGCTGGCTACTTGGACTGCGTCCACCACTCAAAAGTCCCTCTACACACACACACACACAAACACACACCCATACACTCTGGGTAAATCAGTGTTATTGTTGTTTATTTTCAGACTGTAACAAATTATAAGTGCCGCATGTCGAAGGCTTCATTCCTTCTGCCCCCCTTTGAGCGTTGGTTGCTTTAAATGCTGGCATCTTGTTTGCATAACAAACACGTGGTGAACCTAAAAAAAAGGAAACCCACCTGCCGTGTTTGTTTTATTATAATGAGCAGAGCTAGTGAGAGAGAGTGAGAGAGAAAGAGAAAGGGAGACAGGAAGCAGAGCTCAGTAGGAGCAAGTTCAATGACTTTTAATTGGTCAACCAGACGGGAAACGTGCTTAGCTCTGGCTAGTTGCAATGTTAGTGCAAGGCTTTATTGACCGTTTTGCATACACAACTAGCTTAGAGTCGTCCGTCCAGGCAAGGTCATTACAAATGTCGAATGCCACGTCCCGACCTCTGTGCTCTGCTCTGACATTGATGTTGAATTGATGCCGAGCGTGTCAATTATGTTGCATTGCGACATGTAATCTGCAAATGTAAGCCACACACACACACACACATACAGAGACGGATATGGGCTGCACCCTGGAGACGCTCATTAGTTGACAACGTAGTCGAGTATGTGTATGTGTGTGTGTGTGGATTACAAGTATTCCCCATGTGCGGAGGATCTACCTACAATATCCTGTTCATTAAAATTAATGATTTCGATTTAGCTTGCAACACATTTCCAAGGTTGACGCACTCAACTTTACTCTAATGAGAATTGGATATTATCTAACAAATGCAACTAGATATGAGCATAAATGCATCCGGCGTAAGCAAATAGTTGCATTATGCATCATTCGAAGCCAAGTTCAGGTTGTTTTGCCAAGAATGTAATACCAAATGCTCACTTTGACGTGGCCTGCATTTGTAATTATGCTAATTGATCCAAATATTAATTAAATTAATACTATTTACATTTCATTCGAACCCGAGTTCGAGGCAATTTCTTTTACCAAATGATTCACATCGACATCAAAATGAAACTAAATTGATGACCATTTGCTTGCAGCCAAGTAGGCCAATTTTAATGAGACTTTAATTAAAATAAAATATACGGCTTATACATTCAACATTCAATCGAAATCCTATGAAGTCATTCGTTATAGTTGAGTCTTCTTCATTCACTTAACTTCCTTTTGTATAAGTATAAAACTTAATACACAGTCAAATATGAAGACACATTCCTAGAGTTATAAATTTGTTATATTTGTTTAATTAATTCAAATAAAATAATTGACAGCAAGTTAAGCTTTAGACTCTATATACTATGAAGTTATTTGATATTAGATAGATTCTTTCTCAAACTCGTATTGTAGAATTATTGAGCATAATCGAAAGTGAAATATGTATATTTTTGCACATTTATAGAATCATTTTAGTAAAATTTCTTTAACTAAAATGAAATAAATAGCAGCTAGTTTAAGCAATCAACTTTGAACTGAAATTTAATGAAGTTATTAGTCCTTAGATATAGTTTAATCATTATAGCTAACTAAACCTACTTTTGTGGAATTGTTGAAAATAATATTCAGTGAAATATGCAAACTTTTGCACATTTCTAGAATATTATAAATTTTATTTTCAATAATTCAAATCAAATAATAATCAGCTAGTTTAAGCATTCTGAATCGAATCGATATACATACTATGAAGTTATTAGTTGAGTCATCTTTCTTAACTCAAACTCGTTTTGTAGAATTATGGTGCATAATCAACAGTGGAATATGCAAAACTTTTGCTCATTTCTAGAAAGTTATTCAGCATTAAGGTAGAAATGATCAAATTTATAGAGTATGCTGTTTGCTGCGAACTTTTGATCAAATTAAGGAATACTTTTACTTTTAACTTTCTCTGTGTGTGTGTCGGTGTGTGCTTCAAATTAAAAAGTACTTCCGCATTACCGTAGTTAAGTCAAAGTTAAAGCCAAAGCGCGCTGCACATGTGTGTGTAAGTGTGTATGTGTGTGGCTAACTTTTTTAATTATGCTTGGTAAAATGAAAATGAAAATGCAACTTATTCGTATACTTGCACTTTTTTTCGACCTTCAGTCCATGTCCACGAGAGCTACTTGTGTCCAACAGCGAGAGTGCGGTGTGTGTGTGTGTGTATGTGGGAATGTGTGTGTAAAGGTGAAGGATGCCTTACGCTTTGAGTGCATTACAGCGTTTGGGACGTGATGATGCACTTGCGTTGCGTTGCGTTACGTTGCCAACATTGATGATAACTTTTTTCACCACTTGCGCTCAATACACAAATGTGCAATAAAATATGAGCAAAAATATTTCTTCAATGGGATGTCGGGCAGCACGTAAATGGCTTTTGGCTTTATTTTATGGCGTGCAGCTGTGGTTGTTGTTGTTGCTGTTGCTGTTGCAGTTCATGTTGTTTTGCCTTTGCCAATGCTGTGCACGGTTGCATCATCAATTATGCTTATCAAAACACAGAAAAGGGGCAAACTTTGGCCACTGACCACCAACAACACAGCACTACACTACACTGGCCCTTGGCTTGTCGAACGGGCAGCAAGTGCAACTGATTTGAGTGCACTCGACAGGTAATAAATATGAAGTGCTAAACACGAGATACGCGCATTTTTCTGCCGCAAAACTTTTTTGCTGTCTCTCTTTCATGCTCTCCCTCTCTCGATGTGCCTGCCACATCAATGAAACATTGTAGCCGCATATTGCAAAAGCTTTTAAACAATTGCTCTGTTTTGCTGTCTGAGGGGAGAGCAATAGTAAGGCAGAAGGGGAAAAGCGATGTTTTCCAATCAATTACCACAAATGTGCAGTGCAACCCTGTGAAATGACACGCCCACGTGGCATAGATTTCCACAAATGCACAATAATTTCTGGCAGCAAAGAACATGACAGCGACAGCTTAATGCCACCTTCAGTTTTGTGACCCCCTCATCCCCTCATCCCCACACCACCATCACCACTTGCCAACCCTTTCGTTTTCGTCTTGCTAGTTGAGCGTGTGTCCACGGAGCGTATGCGCAATGTGCGCGCCATTTGAATGATTGTTTTGCGTTCTGTTTGTTTGCACGGCCCGCGCTTGCACAAATGCTTTCTATCTAGTATGTACGTGCATTTGTTTGTGAATGTGCCAGTGTGTTGATTACAGTTATTTCAAGTTATTTGCAATTTTCTGTATGCACTTTTGGCGTTACAACTTTGATTGATGTGCCCAAGCACAGGCCATGGCATTTGTAATCGAAGGCTCCGATTGCCAGCAAGATGTTGCCTCCATCGCATAAGTTTGATTAAACTACTACAATTTGCATAAAATATTCCACGATTGAAGTGCACTTGACGATGGCTTCAAGAGAATTTGCAATTATTAGAAATGTATTAGAATTTAATTTCACTTAGATGACATCGAGTTGGACTGTTGAGGCTAATGTAACTCAAAGCTTAAATTTACGACAATAGCGCATAATGAAGTGTTTGAGATAAGCTAATGCTAATGCGTTCTATCGCTCACACATTTTATGAAATTATAAATTTTTGACACCAAAGACAAAAATGGTTTGCAGTATCTAACCGAGAAACGACTAAAATGAAATTGTTTTTCCTTTACCTACGCAAATTTTATAATCATTTTTGATGGGCGCCCCGTGCATTGGCAGTACACGTAATGTTATATCATTAAAGTTAATGCATTGGAAAATTCGATTACTTACAATTTGCAAAATGTGCCACAAATTGAAGCGAGTGGGCATGAGTTTTGACGTACACAAGTTAACTGCCAACAACTTGGCTTTAATGCTACGGACGAAGGTGGTTTAAATGCTTATAAGATTGCTATTTTTAGGTAATTTAGGACACGGTTAAAATTAGTCAGCTATTTGCGTGTTCGCAGTAGTAGTTAACGTGCCAAAAACCTTTTAATCAAAGCGGCAAATCGAAAATAGAAATCGCAAAGTTTTCAATCTCTCAAATGTCGAAGTATTTCGACACACTCGACTCGGAGCTGTCAACAGCCAATTTTGCCATTTCGGCTGCTTGTGCGAAAATAAGGAGAAAACTAAACTGAAAATGAAAATCAATAGTAGCTGGTCGAAATGTAAATACTCTTCGATAAGTTGGGTCAAAAAGTATAAAATTAAATTTCATAGATTTGTGCAAATAATCAGAGAAATATGGGCTAGAAAATTAAACAATTTAATTATTGCTCAATAAATTTGTAAGCTGTCCAACAATAATTTCAAACGATCCACTTGCAGAGTATTTCAATAAAGTTTCTTGCCTAGAAAGAGGCCGCTTCATGTCCAAGTTGCAAAGAGCCCATCGCTTTGTGTGTGTGTGTAGGAGAGTGTGTGTATAGTATAATTTCTTGTTGAAATTTCTCCATTACTTTTGCAGTTGAATGTTTTACTTTTACGCTCTTTGCTGGCTGCTGCTGGTGGTCCTGCTGCTGCTGCTCCTGGCTCCGCCTGCCGCTTGTGCATGGAAAATTTACTCGGGGTTCATTTGATTTGCCCGAAACTTTGGTGGCCACAAAAGTTTGCTTCTTGGCGGAGGCAGCGTTCAATGCATTTGATTTTGTACGCGATCGAAAGTTTTACTTCAAGAAATGTGAATTGAATGTGGGCAGGGCGGGAGCGCAACCGAGTTTCGTGGTGTCGAGGGAGGAGTTTACTGTGTGTGTGCTTAAGTGCAACATGTTTGCTGATGAAATGAACGGCGGCTCGTTGAATAAAAATGTTGACAGAAAACAAACTGCCAAAGCTTTGCGAAGAATGTCAAAATATAATTGGCGCGTAGTTGAAATATGCTTCTTATAGCAGGGATTGGGTGTGTGTGTGGATGTGTGCGTCTGCCTTGCTCCAACAATGGCGTCCAATTATAGCGCAAGTGTGGCACAATGGACGTCGATTTGACGTCATTTTGAGAGCCTCAATTGCCGCCAGCTGGCTGATTGGCATTGGCTGCCGAGTAGACACGAAATTGTAGCCTACTTTTTGGCTCCCATTGCAGCCACCCAAAACTTAAATGAAAGACTTGAACAGTTATTTTTAGTTATTTAAATTACATTTATTTCTCATGATAATCACTTGGTTTATTTCAATGCATTCCATATTGGTTTTGGTTTCAATGCAATCTCAATTAATCATTGTATGGCTATTCCGTTTTTTTTGGTTTCATTTTATGTTTGTTTTTTTTTTTTGTTCATCTTATTTGTTTGTGAACAAAGTGTTAAATTTAAGTTTTGTTAAATTCATATTCATTCGAAATTGTTTTTAAAGTTAAATTTTACAGTTATGCGCACGAGCATTTACATTGAAAACTCTTATTTTTTTTTAATGATTTCATCCCCCGGTTTTCATTCTCTGTGGTTGTTGTTGTTGTTGTTGAGTTATGCTTCGGATAAAGTACATACTTATATTAATTTCTGGCTTTATTATTTTGCATGTTTTCCATTAATTAGTTAATGGCCATTTCAATATGCTTTAATTAAAATATTTACAGTGGAAATGCTTAACAGTGGAAACCAAACGAATATTTGTTCATTTCATTTCATTTCGTCCTTTGTATCCTGTTTTATTTAAGTTTTATTTTTGTTTTTTTGTTTATATATAAAATTAAAAGTGCTGGCTTTAAATGGGCTTTAGGCATAGTACACATACACGTTACGTTAACATCAATGAAACTGACATTTGGTATTATTGGATTTGTGTTTTGTTTTTGGTTTTTTGTTACGCAATGATTTCGGCTTTATTTTCGTATTATTGATATTATTATTACTTTTGTTTACTATTATTAGTAATATTAATTTTTCGTATTCTGCTTTTCACACTAATGAATCTATTCAAATATCATGAAATTTTTAACAGTTGTTTATTATGGGTCTTTAGTAGAGTTTTCTCTTTCTTTTTTTCTTTATGTAAATGTACTTATTGTTTTTTTGGTTTTTAATTATTTATTTACTTTGAGTTTTTTCTTTTTGTAAACTGTTTAACACACAAATATGTGATTATTTTGGATTTTCTTTTGTATGCTTATATGGATGTTAATGCTTATGAAAAACAGTCAAAAAGTTGTACATGTTGGATTACATAGATGATTTTGTCTAATCTTCAGGTGTTTTGTCGTGAAGGAAGTTAGGAAACGTCATCCTGGTATCTAAAAATGTCTGAACCTTCAATTTGATTAGAATTATATCGAACTTGCGTCTCTATAGCTTACGGTTTCTAAATGATTCAATTTTTCTAGTTCGTTCCAAGCAGCAACATCTAAAGTAAGCCTCTTCGCATGTCTGTCTGATTCTCTGATTTTCGGTTTTGGCTGATTTGCTGAAACTTATGGCTAGTTTCATGGTTATAGCTACGATCTGTCTGTGTGTCTGTTCGGCTCTTAATGTTTCAGATTTGGGCAATTTATTACAACATGCAAATGACAGCTGCCCGCACTCCGAATACCCTTATTCACGCACAGCTGCTGTCCTTTCTTTTTCCCCCATTCAGTTCTTTGTGTCTGTTTTACTTGTTGTTGTGCTAGAATGCTTTTTTTTTTTTTGTTTTATGTATTTACACTTACAATAAATAATTTCTCTCTTTTTTTCTGTGTTTGTCGTGTGTGCCATGCCATTTGCAATACAATTTATTTACAAACTTAATAACGCAATTAATTACTATAATTTTTTTTATTTTGTGTTGGCTTTTGCTCTCTTTTTGTTTTGTTGTTATATAGACTTTGGGTTTATTCAATTGATAATTGGTAACAGTTGCAATAACGATTGGTATGGACTGAAATTGGCTACTTATGCAAAATGTTCTTATCTCGATTATATATATAATTATTCTGTATGCGGTCGCAAGTTTGATCCATTGAGATTATATCTGTCAGCGATGCAAACATTTGCTTAAGACCCAACAAAACATATTGATATCCAAAACAATTTGTTGCAGAGAATGGCCAATGATTGTTGTTGTTTTGTTGGCAAGGCAAAGCATTAACTATGTATAAGCTAACGAATTTAAAAGCCATAAACTAACTTTAAATGAAACTTGGGAGAAATGAATTTACCTTGAATTACAAATTTGAGGGTGATTAAAAAACTGTACACAATTATGTAAAACGATTACTAAAAACTCAACTTAAACTTATGTTTACGAGTATCAAAACATTTTATTGTTTTTCATACTTTTCTCATCTTTTGTTGTTGTTGTAAATGCCTTGCATACACACACACATTCATTGAATCTAAGTCTGAATAGATTGTGATTCGATTTATGTTGATTTTTACACAGTTTCTATTGAGCTTAGCCTAAGATTTACGCTAGATTTTTATTTCTTTATTTTTTAAATGTCGATTTTGTTCTTTTCTTTAAATAAATTATTTATTTGTATGTATAGGTATTATATTTAATTTTTTCTTGGATTTTATTTTATTTAAATTCTAACATTGAAATAGCTTAAATAGGATTTTGTTGTGTTGTTATCATCATATGAGTACTTTACTAAATTTCCATTTTTGTTTCGCTTGCGCCATGATTTTGTATCTGATTTAAGTTGCTTAGGTCAAGAAAATGCGTCTGCAGCAGGAAATTACAAAAGAAAACCAAGAAAACCATTTACGTTAACAGTAAAGTTATGATTGCAACTTTAGACGGGAGTAAAGAGTTGGAGGGGAGCGCAGCACTTACCTCACAACGACCGTGTTTAGCAGGAGACAGGGCGCCAGCATCGACCTAAATATGTGCGTAATGCGATCGGCCGAGGAGGTTTTGCGACGTGAGATTGCCGCCATATTGTCGCCTGCAAGTGACAGCGAATATAAATAGAAAAGTATATATATATATAAATTTGCAATAGAATTTGTATAGAACGGGCGACGCGCGACGAGCGAGGGGACAGCAGCGAGGGCGAGTGCAACGCGCATTTTCATTATCATTTTAATAAGCTGCAGGCGTTGCGCCGCTTACGCAATTTGCATATTTTCATTTACACTTCTTATCGTTGGCATCAAGTGCGCGGGATGGCTATTTAAATGCTAAAATCACAAGAAATTCAATTTGGCCGCGAGGTAGCCATGCAAATTGCATGCAACTGTAACGCCCTCGTTGTCGCCCTTTCCCCTCATACTCTCCGTTGTCATCATCGAATGGCAAGTTGGTAACCTAGAGTTTTCTTTGCAATTTGCGCGCTAATGCAAAAGTTGCAGCAGCTGTTTAATCCGCCCAAGATTCAGTCTGTGCTCACCTTTTGATACAAAGACATAAATGCTAGCTGGCTCGGTGTTGCTGGCAGAGCAGGTGTAGTTGCCGGAGTCGGTGATTTGGGGCTCCCGAATGATAAGACGACTCTGCGTGCGCGGCCCCGGTGTGGTCTCGATGGAGATGTCCCGCCTGGAGTCATAGTAGTTGATGAGACGGTCGTTTTTCTGCCAGTACACGTACTGCGGTGGTGTTGGACTCTGCCGAAATGGGAAATGAAACGGGTGAAGGAAAAAGAAAAACGAAAAAGGGATAGTATAAATGAGATGCAAATATCACGCATACGCGGTGTATGAGTTTAAATGCAAATTGGTTTCATAACTGTGCTGCAGCTGCGGCTCTGATTCAATTGTGGCATGCAACAACTGTTATTTTTTTGGGTACGTTTTTTGTTACTTACCTTCTCAATAATGCAAACCAAATTGATTGTTGAGCCCATGTCGACATGCAGTTCACCGGAGCCAAGTATGAAGGCTTCGGGCACAACCACTTGAAGATTCACAAAGTGAGAAATGATGCCAGTTGGTGTCGAGACCTGTGTTGACAAAGAAAGCAAAAGAGCAAATTCAGCAATTGAGTATCGAATTGTGAAGTTCAAGTACGATTTTGAAGTTGATTCATTCTCGCATTCGTTTAAAGCATGCGTCGTAATCAACTAAATTGTTAATGCATCAGTAAACTTGCTGCTGCTACTCTTCGTATTATATATAGTATAGTTTATTCCCCTTTCCAGACATCTAGCAACGTTTCGACTGCCAGAAATGTTGCACTCATTGAAATGCAAATCAAACAATTTCAATTTGGCACGCAAAATGAAACAAAAACGAGTATTTTCTATATAAGTGGAAAAGTGCTCGGCGTTTCCTACACGTTTCGCTTCGAAATATCCGGCGGGCAGTAGCAGCAAGAGCAGCAGCAGCAACAGACGACGGAGAACAGCAATTGCAACTGCAATCCAAAAGGAAAAATAATCATTTTGGCATATTTGCATGCAGTGCTCGTAGCCAGAGTCCGACTGTCGGTCAGACACTGACTGACTTCATATAGCGTTGGCTGGCATGTGGACTCTCCATATTGAAATTGCATGCAAACAATTTTGAAATTGAAGCTACGTTTTTCGAAGCTGCAGCTACAGCTTATCCGCACCGTTCGCTCGGCTGCTCAGTTGCTCAGCTTGTAAGTATGAATCCCAGCCAGCTGCAGTTCCAGTTGTCTTAGTGACTGGCCGGAGTAGCACTTGTCCTGATGCTACTGCTGCACAAACAGAGTTACTGTCAAGTGTCCATTTCAGGCGTTTCTGCAACTTTGTTGCTTTTCGGTTAGTTGTCTGCTGACTGCTTCCGTCTTTCGTCTTGTTGCTGTCGTAGTTTGATTGTTTTCTTTTCATTTCTCCATTTCATTTTTTTTTGTGCTGCAGTTGTTGTTCAACATACGCCCCAAAACTCATGCCAAACGTAACATATAGCAGCATGACTTTCGGCTTTGCCTGTTGTCTGTTGGGTTACTTTTGCATTACTTGGGATGCATGTCAGCACAGACTCGAACACACACATACACATCCTTAGTCACTGGGGCGTGTGTGTGCAAGTCACTGGCTAAATTTGTCAATGTCCAGTTTATCTGGCAGCCTTGGCGTCTGCGCTTGACAGCCACATGGTTTCGGCTGGCCGGCTAGCCTGTCAACGTCAGCGAACATGTGACACACGGCACGGCACAAGAAGCATGCAAGAGATGCGCGCAGACGCCGAGCATTTGGCTTAAATCGATGCCTTTGCATACATATACATATACATTTATGCATACATATGTATGTGGAGTAAAAGAGTACATTTGCATATTACAATTAAATCATGCGCCGTGTAAAAATCGACAGTGATGTGAAATCAGCGAAACCGTAAGCCCCAAAAACCTCAATATTGCGTATACGACGCATATACAAAAGGGGGCCAGGGAGACGCGCCCCAAAACGTAGCATATGCAAATGCACTTTAGTTCATTTCAACTGCATTGCATGCATAAAATATGGAATTGCCCACCTTCCCCTTTCTCTTCTCTTCTCACTCCCATTCCTTTTTCCTCTTATCCATACCCTTTCCCATTCCCAGTCCCATTCCCTTTTTGAGGTGAACTCACCTGGCACTCGTACATGCCGTGATCCCGGCGCTGCACAAACTTTATCTGCAGCGTCCACATGTTGGAGCCGGGCGTGTGCAGTATCGCGAAACGCTCATCGTTTGTATAGAGCTGGGCGCCGGAGGATAATATATGCCAGTCCCGTCGGCGTATCCAAGAAATTTGATTCTGTTGCAAGGTATATACATATAAAATAATGAAATACAAAAATACAGAAGCAGTGTACACATATAATGTATTATCGATTTCAGGCACTGCCTAAAGAGAATACATGCTTTTTAACATGCAAACACAGGCAGACGGGAATGAAATGTTAATTGCGATAGCGCATAAAAGTATGCAATACAAAAAAGTTTAACTCAACTCATACACGCTCATATTATATTATGGTATGTAGAACAAGTGCATGCAATTAGCGAAACATATTGTCATCCAATGGCCGCGATTTTATAACAAAAGTGTGATTATAAAAAGCACTTCAACAGGCGCTGAACACACACATCCAAAACTATGAGCATATTATAGAAATAAATTAAAATGTCGCAGAGTAAAACTACGATACGGTCATGTTACGGCGTGTTAAGGTCGAAGTGAGTTCTTATTTAATTGCATTTTAATAGGAATCCACCGCTTACCGTTGACCGTTGACCCCTTTGAATGAATGAATGTTGGTGTTTTGGTGTCGAATTGCATTTAATGAAATATAGTTAGTGTCGTGTGTTGTGTTTGCACTATTCCAATGAGATGAACTAATGAAGAGAATTGCTATGCAGATGTTCTTTGGTCTCTCGGCTTTTGATTAATTGATATTTTGGCACATGCCTGGCCCAATTATGACCTCGTCCGTTGCTGTTGCGTGTCACATTTTGAGCATTTAATTGCTTGTTAGCAAACGCTGAATGTCAAACAAAAGCGTACACAATGTCATGCCGAAAACGTTTTCTGGCTTTCAGCTGCAAATTAAGCTCGTATTTGTATTTCGTGCTCAACTCTCTCTCTCTCTCTCTCGCTTGGCCAAACAAATTGGGCTTTTGCGTGCTTCCCCCCCGATCATTTGGCGCAAGAAATAAACTAAACTACAAATAAGCAAGGACTGCAACAAAAACCAAAGCAAAGTGATTTAACTCAAATGCTATATAATTAAAAAGTGTAGCTCTGGCTATTAAAATGAAAATCGCACTGGAAATGCACTTAAAACTGCGCACAGCTGGAGTTGCGTTTGTATGTTTCGCTGTAGCTAAAGTGAAATAAATTCAATTCGCAGTGACTAAACATTTGCCAGGCAAGCGGAATGCGATGTGAGGCTCCATTGTTGCATGCATACAAATACGAATACGAAAACGAATACGATTACTACGCTTAATGGTAGATGCGAGTGCTAAAGGAATGAGGAAAAGCCGCGTTCACTATGCGGCACAATTAGAGAGACAAAAACAAACCCAATTTACACCCACTCTATCCACGCCGGAGACCTTGCAGACCAGAAAGGCGGTGCCACCAAGCTGGACGGTCGTGTTATGCGCCATCAGCTGTTGGAAGAGAACGAAATGAAAAGAGAAAGAAAAGAGAAAAGACAAGACAAAAAGTTAAAAGTTCATTTTTTATGTGTTGCCTGCAAAAAAATGGAATAGAATAATAGCAGCATAGCAAAAGGAAACCGAATATGCACACCAAATGCGAGCCACGTCGCACAATTAGTCAGCGCAACCAGAGGAGGACGCCATGTACAATACCATATATATTAGAATATTCTCGATCTGAGGCAATAGCTTCTCCATTCTGCACCGAGGGGGGAGGCAATTGCGGTTGTGGCGTGCCTCTGTCTGCTATTTGGATAATTAGATTCGAAGTCGAAGCAGTGGCAGAAGCCGAAGCCTGGACGAATGAAATATAAATAAGCACTAACGATTAATTACACTTGGCTCGTCCTTATGTTGTATGGTAATTAGCATTATCCTGGCCCACTATTTGCATGTCCTTCGGGCGATTTTCGTTTTGTCGTTTCTCGATTTTGGGTGCCCATCAAATTAACATATTGATAAACTAAAAGTTTGTATTCTCTTTACAACTAAGAATGTCCTTCGGTCTTTGGCTGGACACTCTAAAGTGCTCTCTTGGCACACGTAGTTGCTGCAATGCTGCTAAGTAAAGTGCGACAATGAAATCGACAAGCTGCGACGGCTGCTTTGAAGTCAATTCAATTTGAATTTAAAATACACTTGAATGCACTTCATTGATGCAACAACCAGCAATCCTCAGCTCCTCAGTAGTCTGTTTGAGCAATCTGTCACGATGGGCGTCGACTTACCTCACTGTCCTCGAACATGGGGCTGTCACTGGAGTCGAGATTATTATCCAATTTTGAGTCGGCATTTATACCGCCGCGCATCCATAGCTTCTTCCAATCGTTATCTGTGAGTATTGACTTTTGGTCTGCAATCAAAGAGACAAAGACAAAGCGAACATAAGACAACGACAAGAGAATGGACAAATAAGCTGCAAGCTACAAATTGCGTTAAAGGTCACTCAATGCACTCAGCTGTGTGTTGAGTTTAAGATAGGGTTTGAGTTTCCAGTTTCAGTTTGAATTGGCGTTTAAGATGGCCAATGCAATCAGTCGATGCAGGCACAATAAATCGTATCTAACCATTTGTAAAGTTCGCAATTGCATTGCCAAATATCCGTGTTCGATGTTCAACTGTTCACCTGCTGCCCCTTGTTCGAAGAACTCGATACTGTTGAAATAATAAAGCATTTGATTGACATCCCAAACTCAGCGTGTTATTTACGATTATTCCCTCAACATGGCATTTATTGATTTCACTTGTCACACACACAGTCACACTCGCTCACATGGTTAACCTTACAATAAAGTAAAGACAAAATGCTGTTCATTGTCCTCGGTTATTTTGTTGATCACGCAACATCGAGTACTCCTATAATTACATCAACTGAGTTCGTGCGAACTTGGGCTTTTAATTAATAATTTTATTTGATTTAACAATGTGTTTGTTGCTCAAAAGTTGCAACATTTTTTCAACAGAAATGCTTCCCCATGGGAGGTTGCCATAGCATTTTTATGTTTGTTTCTTCAAAATAAATTGTTATTACATTGAAATTGTGATCGTAAAGTGGGAATCTTGAGAGGCGAGAATCCTAAAGCGAATGTTGAACTTGGGGAATTGCTTTTGGGTGCGTAATGTTTGGGCACGGCTTTTCTAATTAAAATCAATAAAAAATAAAGCAAACATACAATTTTGTGTGAGCAGAAGTAACCACAAAATGACACGCCTTGCTTAATATCAAAGAGCAAATCAAATCGATGTTCGATTAGCTTGATTGAAATGTAGACAAAGCAAAGCTAACTAAGAACGGAAGTTACTTCTAGGCTCTAAAGAGAAGGTATCTGCTAGCCGAGAAAAGTTGTTAACCACTCAAGAACTGAGTGGACGACCGCTGTGCTAGCCATTAGTTTAAAATTACAACGCCAAGGGCCAGGATGGAAATTTATTAAGTATACGCTACATGCTAATTTTAATCAGGCAACTTAAATTCTAAAGTCGATGTGTACGTTAATTAGCAAACTTTGATTGCCCTGGCAACTGAGGAACAAGAGTGGCTAAGAGTGGCGGCCAGCCCTGAAGCTCAAAATTAAATTTACGCCGTCTTTAGCTTTAAATACTACAAGTGTAGAGTAATATATACGTGCATATATATTTTTTAATGCGCTGCGTGCTCAAGCAGCTGGAATATGGCTAACCGAAGGGCTGCCTCTCTTCATTGCCGTGTGGTGTGCTACTATTATTAACTCAATGTTGTGGAGGGGAGCGAGACAGCGTGCAGCTGTGAGCTGTAAAACGGAATTTAATCAATCAATCAATCAGCGGTGCGTAATGCAGGAAAACTTTCAAGCAGCCAACACATGAGCTTGGCCTTGAGCGTCATCCCCTTTCACACACACACACACACACACATACTTGCTTTTGCCCTACCCTAGGGCAATTTGTTGTGTGAAAAATCGAAGTAAGTAGAAACAGAAAATGCGCAGTGTCTACAGCCAACTACTCTACTCCCGTCTTCTAGTGTCTGCGTCTCTCTCTGTCTCACCATTCCCTTCTCCTTGATTTCCTGTGAGCCATAAAACACAGCGAAGCGAGTTCGCCTCGCACTTTTATTGCCTCGTAAATTTTTATAGTTCATACTTTAGGCATGCGTATGCAATTCGAATCCCTACAAACTCCACTCGCATGCTACCAAAAAACCTCATACTTGCTTCCGCGTGTGTGTGTTAACGCCTCTGCACTTGTATTTGTTATTGAAAATGTATTTTTTTTTTGGATTTGTATTTGTGTTTGTGTTTGTTGAGTACATGCGCATTGTCCTTTGTTAGTGCCGTGTAATTTATGCGCCTGATTTGCGCTCTGACGTCAAAGTTTTTGGTCACGCTGCATTGAGTTTAAATTCACCGAGATTCGTGTGTCTGTGCTTCGTATTCGATATTAAAAGCATGCAGACAATAATAACGCGCCATTAATAACAACACACACAAAATATGCCAACAGCACAACAAAAGGCGGCCACTCAACCACTTGGCCGCTTTATGATGGGTCAGGTCGATTTTTCTGTGGTCAACAAAACAAATAGAAACCAACACAAACGAAGAAGAAAGAAAAATATGTATAAATAAATATATACTCGCATACATATGAGTTTAACTCTGATGTTATGTGTGTGGAGCCAAAAATATAAATTCTTTATCTTTTGCATTTGTATGCATGACAGCAACAGACACACACACACATGCCGCACACACACTCGCACACTTGGCTAACTGACAAGTCAAAATATATTGCGCATGTTAAGAGGAATGTAAATGCTCAGACAAAAACACAAATACAAACACAAAAGCCAACGTTTGCCCCGCCCAACGCAGCGTCTAAGGTCAAGTGCCTGCCTCACTATGAGCCATACACGAGTGTGTATGTGTCCGTGTGTGTGTGAGTCTAAATGCGATAATAGTAAAAAAACACGCACAACTAATAAAATGGCTAAAGTCGCGTATTTCAACGCGAGGCTCGTTTCATTTTCTCTCAGCGTTTTGGCCGCTTGCTTTTCTACGTGCGCATGTCAGTTGCCAGCGGCTTAGGCGTGTGAATTATATTATGCCTGAAAGTAGGCAACAGTAATAAAACTTGTGCAAAAAGCAATAGAAACTGGTGACCGCCCAGTGACGCCCTATAGTCGACTAGCTGGCTGGCTGGCTGGCTGGCCACCCGCAACCGCGCAAACCGGATGTCTTGCAAAAATATAGCCAAAGCCGAAAGAAGCAAAAAAAAGAGAAAATATTGTTAAAGCCGCTTTTCGTTTTTCATTTAATTTCCCACCCACATTCTCACACTCGACAGCCTGGAGAGCTTCTCATTCTTGGCTGGGGCTAGTAAAAAGCGATAAATAATGAAGTCAGCAAGTGCGAGTGGCGTGGCTTGCATGTTTATTATTAATAATAAATATTTCTTGTCAATCTTGCGAGCGTTTAAGTTGTATGGCCCCTTGACACGACACATGGCCACATGGCTTCAGGCTCTATGCCTGCTGATAACGTTGTTGTCGCTGTTGTTCTTTTTGTTGTTGTTGTTGTTGTCGACCTGCTGCGCACTTGTCATGTTAATTTATCTGTCTTTTACTTGCCCGCAAAACACTTTTTCACTTTACTTGCTCACAGACTTGTGCCAGAGTCTTTGTCTACTCTCCACTCCACAACCGGTTGCAACCCATTGACACCCCATGGCGTATGCGTAATATTTTAATGCGCTGCCAATATGTCGGCGTTGTCTGCCGCCAGGCTAAGCTCGAAAGCTGCTTAAGTCGACGCTTCTTTGGCAGCGTGGCCAAAGTGCTTAGCAGTTTTTAAGCTGCCTGCCTGATGCTTGCCTTAGCTGCTTGTCTGCTTGGCTGCTGTTGCCTCACTCTACCTTAGTCTCAGTCGCTGTCATCGTCGCCTGTGCTTTGCTTGGTTATAACCTGAGCTCAACCCCGTAAGCTAAAGATCGCGCGTCTAGCGTTACAAATGCCATGAGCTTAATATTAAAACCACTAAGAAAATTTGCAAAATAGCTGAAATTTTACGACGCATTAGAAGAGCATCTCGCTCGGCTGAAGCAGGAAAGGCAAACTCATTTGCACTTGAAACATGAGCACGAGTGTAAATACGAGCGAAAGCCAAAGGGCGAAAGAGCACGAAAAAAAAGAATGCGAAAAAAAAACAAAACAAAATATTGCAAATGCGAGTTGTTTATTTGTACAAGCGTGTGTGTCTGTATTTGTGTATCTCTATTGTGTGTGTGTGTAGTGTGCGTGTGAAGCCGCCCTAGCGACCTTGGCGCAAATATGCAGAGAGAATGACAGAAAGACAGTGAGACTGTGAGACAGACCGAGGTAAGCACAGAGAAGTTGACACGTGTGTTTTCGCAATAGTTCTTGTTGCCTGTCAGCTGGAGAGTGCTTAGCTGACTTTACTCTTTTTTATATGCTGTGTGTTTTTATTTTTTGTGGGTCGCAAAAGCCTGCGCTCGATTTTTTTCCAGCAAAAATATTTGCGAAAGTGAAGTCAAACTCTTGACTTTTTTTTTTTGTTAAATGAAAGTTACACATTTGGCCTTTGCCGCGCTTTTGATTTCATTCTAAGAATTATTTGCATAACTCGCAAACGCACTTTAAAAGTCAATTTAAAAAGTTTTCTTTCACTCGTTTCGCTTTTTTTGTCTTTTTTACTTTTTGCTGTTTGTGTCACTGTTTTTGTACAGATTTTTCAGGCCACAAGGCGTGGCAATAAATTTTCAATTTCTGCGCTGTCACGCGAGTTGCACTCACTCGCCAAGCACGCAGTTCACAGTTCTCAGTTGCCAGTTCCCGGAGGCTGCGTAATGAGCGGCCCGCGACCCGATAAGGTGTCGCCGTAGCTACGTTGATAATTTATGCGTAACGCGTTTGGCCAGCCAACAACTAAAACAGAGAACAAAAAATGAAGAAGTGGCAACACACTCTTACACCCCGCCCTGGTGGGGGGCTTTTAGGTCAAAACCAAAGCCACAAGGGCAACAGGAACACAGTAGCACCACCGACAACAACAAAAACAACAAGAAATGGCGGGTCGCCCTTAACGCTAATCTCTCCCCTGTGTATTTTTCATTATCCTTATTATTTGTGAATGTTACGTGTCGGCCATAACTTAGAGAGGCTAACGATGCGTATACGTGACGCCGTAGAGCACTCTCATACCCAGACTCACACTCGCACTCGCACACCAACTAACACACACATTCACACGATAAACAAAAGCGTTTGGGTGTGCCAATGCTTTTAGGCGCCTTCGTCCATTTAAAGCAAATTAGCGGAAGGTCAAAAACTGTGCAATGCCGCGAGCAGCGAACTGTGAGTTGGGGAGCTGAGTGCTCTGTGCTCTGTGCGAGAGAAAAGCTGCGAACTCTGATGAAAAATTAATAATTGTTTGCCAAGCAATTGCCGTTGCGGCTTTAAAATGTTTACCTGCATTGTTTGGAGCCAGCTTTGCCCACATAAAATGCTAAAAAACTTTTCTTTTTTTCGTTTTGTGTGTGCCCAAATATAAAAGATACTCGAAAAATGAAACGAAACGAAAACGGAAACTCAACAAAACTGAAATGGAGCCACTTGAGTTCCCAGAGGCTGCCTGTCTCTCTCTGCTCGTTCTCAATGTCTCTCAATGTCCGTGCGTCCGTCTGTCAGTCAGTCTGTTCGTTTTTAGCTGTTTGCGTGCGCATTCCATTTGCAAAATGAATGGCAAACATTAAAGTATTCTATAATATTTCAACGTCTTCGTCGCCGCAGCGTCGCAACGTCGCAACGTCGCAACGTAGCGCTTCCTATTAATATAAATACGTAAATTTTGAGTGAAAGTTGTAGCCGCAGGTGGATACTTAGCGCTGAAGTAGACTGGAATTTAACGCGCTGCCAGCATAATAAAATGTTCTAGCATAATAAATCCGTAAATTGGTAAAGTTGCTACCAGCGCATAGCCTCCCTCCTTAATGTCTGGGATTAGGCTTTTAATTGTGCGGCCCGGCGCGGTAGACCCTAAGGGTGTTCAGTTTATTTATTTCAACAAACGAAGAGATCGTTGAATGCAAATAACAAAATAAACTGCTGCATACTTTTAGGGGGCGCGTGAAAATTTCATTTGCAATTTTCAATTCAATTGCGAGGGCACTAAAACCGAACACTCCCCCAGCAATTGCTGGGATTAATTAAATAACAGCTTGTTGTTGTCGATAATATTCTTCTGAATTGTTAACGCTTACCTGGCTCCAGTGTGGTGGCCAGCAGCAACGTTGGCAGGCAGAGCAGCAATATTCGCAGTTCCATTAAATGCAGCGGCACATGCAGCAGCCGCTGTCGCAGCAGCCGTGGCAGCAACATTTGTGGCAACCCTCTCTGTTTACGTGTTGAAGCAACTTCAACTCCTTTTGCGCTGGGAGCGGGGCGATTGCGACTCCCTCTACTTGTGTTGTTGTGGCTGGCGTCTTCAACTACAACAACAACTGGAGCAGACAATGGCACATCGATGCCATGCGATGCGTAGCGTTCTGATGATGTTGCTGCTGCTACTGTTGAGTGCTGCAGTTGCTCCTTTTCTAGTTGCTGTTGTTGCTGTTGCTGTTGTGTTGCCTGCTTATTAGGGTTAATGGCTTTTTGAATGAACGCGCTGTTTCCTTTCAGCAATGGCGTTCACAATACCACAACACCCTAACACACATATGCTATGCCTGCTTGTCTGGCTGATGCGCTGATAAATGATGCTGTTGATGTTACAGTTGCTGTTGTTATTGTTGCTGTTGCTACTTCTACTTCGATGTGCAGCGCAGCCTTCTCTTTATTTTTGTGTTGCTTTGTTGTCGCTTGTCAATGTGTTTCGTGTTGTTGCTGTTGCTGCTGTTGTCGCTATTGCCACTATTGCCAAGTTGCCAGTTGTGCTCGTTTTCTATGGCAGCCGTGACAACGATACCAACACACTACGAAAAGACTTTTCTATATGTATCAAATTTGCAGCTTGTTGTTCGCCTCTTTCTGCCGTTTTTCTTTTGCTATAAGTTGGCTAGTTTGTTCCTTTTGCTACTGCTGTTGGGCGACAGGGCAAAACTTGCATGTTCTCCATCATTTTTCATGTCACTGCGCATTAGCACATTAAGCCACGAGTATGTATTGTTGCTATTGTGGCAATGTGGCTGCTGCCGTTGCTCCTTCTGCTACTGTTGCTACTTTTGCTACTGTTGCTGTTGCTATTGTGTAGCACAGCAAAAAAATTAACACTCGCTTTTTATGAAATTACATTCAATTTGCTGTAGTGGCTCTTTTTGCTTTCACTCGCTTTTTTTTTTGTTTCTCTCCCACAATAACAACAAAAAAATGGCAACAACAAACGCGTCACGTCGATGATGAATCGCTTTCAATGTGTAATGTCTTTTCAAGCAGCAACTTCTTCCGTCTGCTGGGAGACCTTTTCTTTGCTCTCTCTTAACGATTTCTGTAAATAAATGAAAATAAAGCAATTCACCGATAAGTACATTAAATATCAAATGTATTAATATATTAAACTGCAATTTAAGAAATTGAGGTTGTGACTTCCAACAATAAAAGAAAAATACTGTCAATTCACATTAAATGATTTCTTTTATATTAAACTGCAATTAAATATTATTTTATTTGTGAACTACTGAACAATGAAAGGATTTTAATGCTTCTTTGCTCAAATTGGTTTATTTGGCATAACATATTTAAATACATTTTTTTTGGAGTGCATCTCAGAATTTATTTCCTTTCTTGCTTTATTTTGCTGTAAAAATTTTGTTCTATGGGCTAAGAATAGTAATTTTGTTTTTGATATGAAAATCAATAAATTTTTATTGACAGAGTTTCCAGCTGTTTGGGCATTGACTGTAAGCTGACAATTAACCCAATTCGAATGCGACAACAGGACTTGCGACTGCGATTGTGATTGTGACATTTTCCCCAGTCGGTTTATGAGTCCGTTGAGCGGATTTGTTTTCAGCTGAAATTAATTGAATTGCCAGCTGGTCTAAACAGCATTTGTATTGTAATTGGACATCTTGGACAAAACAGCATCGACATCAAATTGAATGCTCGAGTCGAGTCGAGTCGAGGTCGACCTAATTGTGTATACGAAGCTGTAAGCTTTCCATTCATTTGCATACAAAATGGCATTTATTTATTGTAGCAGCAAATTTGTCACATTATTTATAGGTCAACAAAAGACAGCACAGACTTGTCTCACTTTATGCAAAATAGTTGCTCTTCAGCTCTTGTTTTTTCATCTTTTTTTCCTTCTGCTGTGTTGACCTACGTTCTAATGAACGACACAACAATTGCGCTCACTCGACGAGTCTCAAGTTGCTCGGGGAGTTCGTTCAGTTGTTTTTCATATAAATTTTTATTTATTCGCCCATACGCTCGACCGCGTTTAGTATTTTTGGGAATCTTTTTTATGCTTAAACGCATAAAAAACACAACTAGCAATATTGGTCAAAAGTTTTCAGCAAACTCGTAATTTTTATCTGAGTTCGGCTATCATCGTTTTCTTTTTTATATATATCGTTTAATATTTTATATGCAGACTCAAGCCGCACACAACTGACGTCAATGAACCCCGAATTGTTGCCATGTGGAGGTGTTTATGACGAGAGTATATTATAATTTAACTGCCCTTGGAAGGCTAGACTAGACAGATAAAACTATGGCATTAAAATTGCAAATTTGCGTTTACTTCTCATTTTAATTACATATCATATATATGTGTATATGAGTGGGAGTGTTTGTGTAAAAGAATAGTGTGATATTTAATTAAGCATCGCGTCCGAAAGGCAACATTAGCAAATGTCATGCGGCATGAATTTATGACACACTCGTGTACAATTCATTTAAATTGATAAAAGCAGCTGATGGCGAATTGCAGTGGTTTGGGGTGGTGCGGAGGTGGTAAGGAGGTGGTGGTGCAATCGTGCGGTGCTTGTAGTTGTTTGCTACTTTGATTCTTTCGTATCAAATGCTGCAGTTTAGAGTAATTCGCTGGCAAATGTCATGCAAGAGGAATGCTATTTAATGTCTCCCTCTCCCACTTCTCTCTCTATTTCTTGCTCTCTTTGTGTTTGTGTACAACACAACTATGCACTTAAATGCAGTCACGTATACACACACACACACATACACACAGAGACATATTCGCAGTCGTACATATTATTATCTTGACACAATGGTGCCATAAAACTTAAAGACCCCCACAGCAGTGGCTCACCCTCCGTTGCCCTCCCGGAACTGGGCGACAAGGGCAAGCGCTCTGTCCTCCACTTTCCTCTCTTCTTTTCTCTATGAAGGACATGGCATTTGGCACTGCTGCAACGCCTTCTACTTGCTGCCTGCTGCCTGCTGTCCCGGCGTGCTTTTCCCTTTACTTCTCCTCCTCCTTGCTTTCGCCTTCTGCTGGTTTCTGGTTCTTCTGCTTCTTCTGTACTTGTGCTCATTGTGCTTTCTTTTCATGGTACTCGCAGTGCATATGCACATTTGTTTGCATTTTGCTGGAACGTACTCGCATAGAGGGCGGACGGGAGGAAGGGAATGTAAGAGGAATCAGGACTGGCTGTCCTAGCTGCAGGCTCCTCGGGCGCGTTGGAGGTTATATGGAAATTGTAATAAGTTGAAAACCAAAAAGCTGATGTCATGAGGTTAGTTGCTGTGGCTCAAGTTTCAAGCGACAATCATGTGCTTTTCTTTTGTTGTTTGTTGTCCCCTCAGCTGCCTTTTGTTGTTGTTGTTGTTGCATTTCGCTTTTCATTTATTACTGTAGTTGTTGTTGTTTGTTTGTTTTGTTGTATGCTGACCTCATACTTCATTTTGTAGCTTTTGTTTGTCATGGCATGCGAATGTTGCTGTTGCTGTAGCTGTTGTTGCATAATGCACTGAGCCTGGGCCTTAGTCGTAGCTGTAGTTGTCGTTTTCGTTGTCGCTGTCGGAAATGTAACAGCACACACAAACATACAAACATTCGCATAAACTCACTAAGACAGTCATAAATATTTCATATGCAACTGTGTGCCATATTATTGTTGACAGTAATTGAGAGGCCGTAGTAAATTATTTAAATGTTTATTTGGGGATTTGCAGATACATTTGGCGTGTACATAAGAAACTGTAACTGTAACCGAATAAGAGTCTGTCCGTCTGACCCGATGTCTGGCAACTGGACCACAGTGCGTATGATGGATGCCCCAATTGCATTGGGGAGTCGTTAGCTAAAGCCAAACAAATAGCTTTGCCTTATTTATATTTATTTCGCCAGCTTTCGCAGCAAATGCTCGTTGATTAAAAGCATTTGTTGTTGTGCAGCAAATTGCTACGGGCATTTTGTGCCACAATGTATGTATGAGAGCGTGTGTGTGTATGTGTGTGTGTGGGGAGAACTTTGGCAGTTAGGTAAGCCCGCAGATGTGAGTGAGCTGAAAGTTTCTATTGTTAAATGCTGTTACAGAACTTTTTACTGTTTTATCAATTTGAAACCCGCAGGTGTTGGCTGGCTTTTTAATTAGCCATGCTAATGCACGCAATTAGATAACCATGCTGCATTACACACTCACACACACACACACACACACGTAAATGCAATAGTATTGAGAGATTTGACGTTTGGGTCATGTGAAAGGCCCTGTCATTAGCCATAAGTTAAATGCAAAACGCATTTCGATTGCAACGAATGCAACTATAACCAATGGCCCATAAATAAGCAGAGGCCATAACAATGTCCATTTTGTGGCCTATATTGTGGATGCACCCCAACTCCTCATCCCGCGCTTTTGCATATTGCAAGAGAGGAAATTGCGCGTAACGCATTTTGATTGCACTTGAGTGCCAGCATAAAAATGCGCATTATATAAATTCACTTAAAGTGCTGACCAGTTGTTGTTTCGCTTCTTGTTGTTCTCGCTGTTGTAATGGGATTGTACCTACACATGTATGCGTGTGTAAGTGTAGGCTTACTTCTCTCTCTTTGCATGTGTGGTGGATATTTGCATTTGCCTCTCGCTGTTTCTCCCGCTTCCTCGCGCTGCTGCTGCTTACTCGCACGTAATTGTTTTGCACACATTTCCGTTTCCGGTGCACTGCACTTGAATGACTTTAATTTGCGCCATTTTTATTTACAGTCTTTGGCCACACTTTTTATTCACATTTTGAATAATTGAGCAATTGTGTTCTGTTTCTGTACAGCATTGTCATGCATTTTGCATTAACCCCCCGCAATGCGCAGAAAATTGACTTTAACGCATGTTGTCAACGGATGTTAACAAGCGCAAACTTTTGCTCAGATTTAAGTTTATCTAGCCATGAAAATGATTTAATATTTAAATCTGCCAACTTTTGTTTTCTATCAGTTTGTAAAGAACAATAATTTAATATTTAAAGAAGCAAAAAAGTCTTGCTTTTTATTTGGAAACTTTCATTGTCTTTTATTCACTTTTATTTTTATTATTTTGTTCCCCTGCTGTAAGTAATACTGTTGCAAGCTCAGGGACTTTGAAAGTGAACTAAATGTTTTAAGAGGATTAAAATCGATTCCCAATTAAACAAACTAACAATGCTATCGATTTTCAATTGAATAGTTTATAAAATGCATTAAGTTGGAAAAGAAAATCTGAAATTTTATTGCTTTAATTTGTGTGTTAAATTGAATGCAATCAAATACAAAAAAAATTAAGGAAAGAAAAACAAAATAATTAATAGTAACAATAATAATTTATGCAAAGCAACTTATTACAATATTTACAATCTATTTGTATTATTTGTCATCCAAAATATTTCTTAAATAAATTATATAGTTAGTTATTTTACTCTAGGCAACTTTTAACAGTTGCTTGGATAGTTGCTGCTTCATCTGCAGTGCACAACAAATAATTGCTATTAATTGTGCTTGTCACGTTAAGTATACGCAGCGTAGAAACATCTTAAGCTTCTTTAAATGATCTGCTTTCACGCATATGCATTTCCTTCTGGCTGCGTGTGGGCGTGTGTGTGTGTGCGTGACTTGTTTATGTGTGTGAGTGTGGTGAGCTGCAATGAATCCCTGCCAAGTTGTTAGCAGCGTACAACAACAAGGCTTGTAGAAAAAAAACTTGCAAGTTGCAAAAGTTTTTCAATTTAAACCAGTCCGTCTTGCTTTCTCTCTCTCTCTCTTCAGCTCGGGTTGCATGCTGTGTGTGTATTACTGGGTATGAGTGTGGGTGTGCGTCACCAGGCGACGCTTGTTAATTTACTAGTAGTAGAAAGTACAATGGCATTTAAATTATTTGTTGTCATTGCATGCCAGCAACGGTTTGTTGAACTTGACTTGAGTCTTTGGCCGAAAATTGTGGCGTGCCCGGTCTTAATTCAACCAACGAGAAGGGCTTTAATTACGGGTTGAATTTGGGGGGCGAAGAAGCATGGTTAAAACGTCAACAGCTCATTAAGTTTGCACTTTACTTTGTGTAGGCGATCCAAAGCATTTCACCAAAATATTTAAGACATCATTTGGTTAAGCTCTGCTCCCTTTATTACCTCCCTTTGCGCGCATCTGCGTGTGTGTGAGTGAGTGTGCGAGTGTGTGTGTGTGTGTAAAGTGAAATGGTGGCAGTTATAATAAAAATAAAACCATTCTCGGTGTTTATTTAAGTTTAGAAATTGTACAAATTTTCGTAAATTGTTTTGTGCTTTGCCACGCTTGTTACACCAACTTTCGTTTCCCACACATACACACACACACACATACACTCACACACTCGTCTAGTCGTGGTGTGTGTGTGCTGCCATATTTACACCCACTGCGGAGGAATGCTGATGTTATTTTTGTTGTTGCTACTTTTTTTCGTGACTGCAGTTTTAGTTTGGCAATTTTGCTTTTCCGTTTCTTTTTCGCATTTGTTTTTTTTTCTTTTCAAATTTTTATAGTTTTTTGTTGTCGAGTTTATTTTTGTTGTGTGTGGCAGATTTTGTTATGGTTGTTGTTTTTGTTGTAGTTTTCGACGTTTTTTTTTGTTTGTTGCCTTGCTCGTTTTGTGCTTTGTTAGTTCCGTTTCCGCTCTGCTCGGGCCACTCGCAGGACCCCGCCTCCCAGGACTACGTGCACCACCTCGATGTTCCATTTAGCCAGCGAGCTAGTATTCGCTTTTTCGTATTCGTTTTATTTCACGTGGTGTTGTCAACTTATTTCGGGGGTTCGCTGATTTATTTTCTAAACAATTAAAGAAAAACAACAACATCGTGCAGGACATTCACGTAAATAAGAAGAGGAGCAGAATGAGAGATAGATACGTGCTGCAGCTTTATGAATTTTTCAGTTGAATTATTTACAGGAAAACGCAGGATAACAGTTTGCTGCAACGACGACGGCAGGTGAATTGAAAAGTATAAAAACACTGCAACTATTCTGCTCTGCGCAAAACTTGGGGAAAAACGCTACATGAAAAATGTTCACTAAATGGGCAGCACATTTATGTGCGCTGTGGCAAAAGTGTCAGCCGGATTACAACGAAACCAAAACTACATTTTGCAGCTGCTACTGCTGCTGTTGATGAGGTTTTTTACACCAAAAAAAGGATGTCTGCAAACTAGCATTCGATTAAAGGTGTAAGAGAACTGTGTAAGGAACTTCGCTGCACAGCATGACTAATAGTGTGAGACAGCACTGTTTTCATACAAAATTAATTTCCACCTTTGGTTTTTTCCATGTTTTTTTTTGTTCTTCGCCTGCCGTAGTCAACTAGCTCATAAATCCTGGCAGGTATTTCATTAAACTTGCGTCAGGCGCTGTCGCAGCGCATCGCTGCTCATAAATATACACATGCCAGTGACACGCCCCTTTCCCTCATGTGTCTCTCATGTGTATACATATATACTAACTTATAGTCGCCTATAAAGTCATGTAATCGTCTTCATAATTCCGCCAAGACAAACCACCCAGCTGGCATAATGTTTAACGCGGCGCTGTGAACAATAAAGCACAGCAGCAAGAGAATATTACACACACCTATTTGCACACACACACACACATACACATACACCCACACAGACTCGCAGCGTGCACTACTTCAAGAAAAACTACTGAAATTATGCGCATTTATCAAAGTAACAGCAGCAGAGAGAGGGGGCCAAAAGCGGAAGACGGAAGGCGACTGCAACAACGACTGCACACACAACTACAAGCGCAATTACATGCACACAACACACACACTCACACACATACACAAGTAGAGTACACGTAATTGTGTGTCAGGAATGGCAAACTTCACAGTGAGGCAGCAAAAGGTTGAAGTTTTGGGGCTGCAGAATTGGAGCTGCTGCAGTTGCAGTTGAAATTGCAGTTGCAATTGTTGTTGCCGTTGCTGTTGCTGTTGCTGTTACCGTTACCGTTACATTTACTGTTGCTGTTGCATAATAATAACACAAAGAATAATTCTCGCGTGGTAAATAAATCAGTGCTGCACAGTTCCACAATTGTTGCAAGTCACTGCGGCGTATACTTGATATTCATCATGGTTTCTTGCGTTGCGCGTTGCGCGATTTCTTAGCAGCCGCACGAATATAATCTTTATGGAAATTGTCGCCTTTTGCCGTATGTGTCATAAATGCATGAAATTAATTTTGCCAGCCAGCCAGCCCAGCTCCACATTTTCTGTCAGAGCCCAGAGCTTCACACACTCGGCTTTCCAGCTCGGCATATGCATATTTGTGATTGATTGTTTTCACTTTGCGGTAAAAGCTTTGGGCCCAAGTTTTTTCCGGGGGCCTGCGTTCTTCTTTTGGTTCGCTCGGCTGAGTCACAGCTGCCATAGAAATGCATTTGAATTTACAATGTGTCAGCTCGAAGCACCATTAATATGCCACTCTCTGAGTGTGTGTGTGTGTGTGTAAGAGAGGGTGTGTGTTCTTGGTGGATGTGTGAAGAGCCTAAATTATGCTACGCTTTTTGGCCTTTGCCGCATATTTATGACAGGCCTCGGCCCAAACGGACCATGCGAAGTTTTTGGCAATGCATAAATATATTTTCACACGCGCCCCGGCCAGATAATAATGCCCTGAATTTACGATAAACGCTTTGGCCGCCGGATTTCTTTTTGTTTATGCGTAATATTTTCAAGGACAATACGCTGTTCTGGCCGCATAATGTGAACCGGTTGCCATTAAAAAGGGTCCACGGCTCGAACCCATTCCGCTAACCAAGAACAACGCAAAAAAAAAAATAAAGAGCCACAAAGGTTGTCCGGCCACAAATGTTTCTCTTTCGTTTTCGATTAAGCGGCGGAAGTCTGTGGCAGTCGCTTTCGCTGGAACTGAAGGGGGCTGGCCGCTGGCCGGATTGCTGCTTGTGCTTCTGCTTGTGCGTGGTGGACATCATTGCCGCCATTAAGCCCTAATGACCGTAATAAATAATAATTTATTTCACCTGCAGGGCAAGAATCCGTTTTGCCTGCCCCAACGCTTGCATGCAACAACGGGCGGCGAAATTTTTCAAGTGCCCCGCGGACGCGGACAACGCTCCAGTTATGTGGTTCTGACTGTGCCACTAAAAACAAAAGGTTATTGTTGCATACGGCAATATTAATTGTTTTTCTTTGCCTGCCGGTCAGCGAACACGCGGTCAGTCTCTCCATGTCTTTCGTCTTTTTGTGTGTCGTCTGCGGCGGATTTGGCTGGATTTAAGTGGCATTTTATAGGCAGCCACAGAGCCGCCAAGTACGTGCTAGGGTTTGGCAAGTGACAGGCGAAAGGCGAACCCTAAAATCTCGCTCGTTTAGATAAACTAAAGGCGCCTTCCTGCCGCTGCTTTTTGTTTTCGAGGTAATTACAAAATTTGGGTCGAATGTTGGCTTCGGCATTTGGCTTTCGCTTTGGTTTTGCTCCTCTAATGCATGCTTATTAAAATTTTGGCTGTCATTACAATAAAATAAACGGAAATTGGTTCGGTACAAAAGCCAGTCGCTTGTTGCGTGCAGGTGTTGAACCAAGTCGCAATGAACCTCACCTTCGGTGTCCTTTTTGAATGGCCATTTAATTGCACGCTCGGCTTAAGCTTGGCTTTTGACAAATTAAATTTGATGGTCATTTGACATGAGAAAATCATTTAATGAGTCGGATTATTTGTTCGCACCATTTGCCAATAAATACTGTCGGACATGAAAGGAATTCTCAAAGAGTGTCCTGTCACACTTGATGCAGCTTCATGTGACAAATTAAATTAAACCAAAACAAGCGTCACATTTGTCAATAAAGAAAAAACTGCACGAACAGCATACAAAAGTAGTAGGAAAGTCGAGTGTACTGGAATGTGAGATATCCGCTCTCCCTATCCGGAAAGCTGTATTTGGTATATCGAACTACTATGACATTCAAAATATATCACAGAGTTCCAAGTATACCATTGAGCTAGAAAATATACCAGATTCTCAACAACAGCAACTGGGATCCAGCTTCAGCAGACGGTTTTTACCATATAACATTATTTTTTTATTCTTTTATAATAACTGCACGAACAGCAGAAACAAAAAAAAAAGTTGGTTAAAAATGTTTGGCTTGTCTTGACTGATTTTGGTTTGGTTTTTTGCTTAGCCGAATGCGGCTAAAAAAAATTCTTTATATATATATATATAAAATCAATAGACTAGGATGATGCCAACAATGGCAACATATGTGCCATGCCGCCTGCAATAAACATGGGCGTGAAAACCACAAAATTTTATGCAAACTCATAAAATGATTTTTACAACGTTCGGCGCGAATGCTTCGCTCGCCAATAGCTATTGTTATTGTTGTTGTTGTTACTGCTGGCAGCTTACACACACAGACACACTAACACACACACAACATACATAGACAACAACAAATGTGCCTCGTACATAAAACTTGCCAAACAAAAACTGCAGTAAAACATGGGCCAGCATGTTTACGCTGCTCTCCTCTATTCTGTTCTATTCTTTACTTTGCTTTGGTTGGATTTGGTCTAGTTTTGGTGGCTATTGGTTTGCATTGGTTTTTGGACTTGGCCATTGGGCTTTTAGATTTGAATTTCGCCAAAAACGCTGGCGGCAGCAGCATCAATATTTTTCCTAAGGCGATTTTGCAAGCGCGCGAGCCTCTGAAACTTCGGCAAATAACCGCAAAACATTTAACGATTTTTATACATTTTCCCATTTGCAAAATGCGAGAGAATGAAAAAGGCGAAAACCGATCGTTGGTGCCGTTGCCGTTGCCAACCAAATCAGTGAAAAGCCATAAAGTGGCCTCCATATGCATTGCGGCTGAACAGAACTTGACTCTGGTTGAAGCTGGAGCTCGAACCGAAGCTGAAGTGCGCTTCAAATAATAGAAATCGAAGTGGGCCACACACAAACTGCACTCTTGTGTCTGCGCGTGTGTGTGTGTGTTCATTTTGACTGACTGAAAAAAGTTTTGGCCAACATTTTGGCTGACCTCAAAGGATTTGCCAGCCAGGGACGACACTGTGCTGGCTATTGAACTAATATCAAGGCAGAAGTAAGGTTGAGGATTTCGGCATCGGAATCAGAATCAGAAACGGAATCGAAATCGGATTCGCATTTGGACTTGGACTTGGAAAAGGCTGCTGTTGGCTGCTGGCTCTTGGCTGTTGGCTGAGCATGTAAAGTGCTCCCCAAGCGACACAAATTTGTGCATTTTATGACAAGGCTTTGGCTTAGGCCCGTCATATTTTTTGGCCCCACCAAATCCCCTAATGCGTATTAGCCTAGGGTATAGTAATCCGTGGACTATGCGACGTCAACAAATTCAGCTTAATTGCAGATGATGTGGAGTATTCAATGCGATGACTGCTTTCACATATCATTGGATTTATGCTTAGAGTTAGGTACTCTATATGAGGTAGGCAGCATCTTGAATGGCTTTCAGACTTGAGGCTACGAGCACAAGTGCAAACAACGCAAGTAGACGACGTTGGCTACCATCAAAGCAATTTGCGGTGCACACATCAAACACAACTGTCACATAAGCATTCGTGCCATATGTGACTAGCTCAGTCTCACTCTCTATCTCTCTATAGCTCTTGCTCTCTCTCTCCTGGGCTTTGTCGCTTTCTCTATAGTATTTGCGTATGTGGGTCACACCCACTTGGGCGCAGCTGTTGCGCCGGCATTTGAGTGCCAGTTTATTGGAGTTGTCATTGAATTTTGTGAAGTGTTTATGCAGAACTTTGAAGTTCAAAGCGCTGGCTGCTCTCAGTTCATTTCTCAGTCGAATCGACGCGTCGGCCCATGTGCCACAAATGCGCAAAACAATGCGAAGAAACTGGCAAATATTTGCATTTTATTGATTGACTGACAAGTGGCCACATCCTCAATTTGCATGTGCCACACAAAAGATCAAGCAAACTGAGAGCGCTCAAAAATTGAGAAGATGAAAATGAAAACGAAAATCGAAATGAGAATGCTTAAACAATGGGCCAAAAACAAGAACACAAAAAAAATGTTACGCATACGACGCTTGTGACGCAATTCCCTAGCCAGCAATAAGCTGACTTGGAGTGTGTTGGTGGCATGCGAGTATGGGGCATGTGGCATGTTGAGACGTGGTGCTAAAATTAAGCAAATCCCAGCTAAGCAATTCGTACAAGCATGCAAGCATTTATGAGCCAAGGGCTGCGTCTTAAGCAGGGCAAAGTTAGGAGAGGGGGAAAGAGGATGTAGATATGAAAGTGGTCTGAGTATACTTTGCAATAGTCGTAATACTTGTAATTCGAGCACTCGTATTCCATGTGCATGCATGCCAAAGTTCATTAAACTCCAAGATGCTCTCACATACATTTCAATTACCCTCACCTGCTCTCAAACTTGCTTTTTCTCTCTCCCCCTTCATGAAATGCGAAGCAGCTTCACCCTAAGCGTGTGCCACACACGCACACACATACACACGCACACAGATCTGTGTCGTTGCAATGCAAACTTTGAAATTGCTTTTGCTCTGCATTGGAATGCGCTGTCAATGCGTCGTTTGAGGATTGCCATTTTGCAAAATTTATAATTATTGCATGACAATAAAACAGCGTCTGGCATTTTGCTAGCTGCTAGTTGGTCCAGATACGACAAGCACCGTCATCTCGCATTAGCAGTAAATGCAATTGGCATACAAATGAGATGCCAAACAAGGCAAGCCCTCAAAATTTGACTGTCTGCAGCTGCAAAACTTTAAACTCCATTTCCATTTTCATTTACATGCTTATTACAAATGCAACATGGTCATATTGGTTCTCTAAGAGGGCACGACTGCGGATAACGTGGAGCGGAGTGCAGAATGGGGAAATGGGAGCAAAAATATTACATTTCTCGCTAGTCATTGCCGCAACATTATTTTCTTGAGTTAATTGCGACTGGGATCATGATGAGCACAATGGCAGAGACAAACACACGAGACGGCGACGGAGACGGAGAGGAACTGCAAACGGTACAAAGCAAGAGTTTCATTTAAAAAATAATGAGTTTTCCGGCAAGGGCGCATGCAAAACAACGCTCAGCTTAACTCGACGTGGATGTAGTAACTGACAGAGTGGTGAAGGAGAGGGGGAGAGGGGGTCACACTATGGTACAGTTGTGAAAAAAAATTAACTTTTGCTTTAATTATAAAGCTGACAAAACGCTCGGGAGCAGCGCATGAAAATTGCGAGTGCGCTAAAGGGAAGAGCCCAAAAGTCACTTGTCAGGACACAAACACACACACATTCTCAGAACGCCCTCACAGATAGAGCGCTTAGCTAGAAGCAGACACATGGAGAGAGAAGAGAAAGTGCCCAGTATCTGAAGGGCCGACTGGGACTAAGACTGACAGCGGTCTCTTGCCAAAAAAAAACGAAAAAAATGAAAGAATCCTTTACGCCAGAGCCAAAACATTTTTGAAGAAGTCGTTCTCATGGTGCGCAAATCATGATAAACTCCAAGGGTCAGCAATAAAGCGTCCTAAGTGCCCCCGGGACGGCAACGGCAACGGCAACTAGCAAACTGCCAACTGGCAGTCAGTCAGGGCCAGAGCTCACGGGCCAGAGAAGGCCACGTTACGCATACGCCCTGTTGACCTTTGAATATTTTAATTAATTATGAAGTCCATGCCGCAATCGCAATCGCAATGCAAATGTCTAAACAAACGGCACAAATAAAAGCACGACGCCGTAATTATTCAAATGCAAGCGAAGGAGAAAGCACAGAAAAATTCAAAAATATATATATTTTAATCCCAAAAGCAAACAATTATTTCGATTTCGATTGCAAGTGCAAAACGGAACTCTCATCTGGCTTTAATAAATGCTGCTTGACCAATGCCAGATGATTGCACTCGACGATGAATACAAGTACAAGCATTAAATGTATGAATTAATGAACGAAGAAGTGAATGGCAAACACAAATACTACAAAATAAAAATATGTGTATATGCTCGACAATTCTTGTTGTCATGGTAACCGCATACAGAGAACTTGCACGAGCGGCAAAATTGGCACAAGCTTTCAACTGTTACAACTGTTGTCTGAGTGTGCGTGCGTGTGTGTGTGTGTTATGGGGTATCCTGCTGTTAAGGATACGCACGATGATGCAGCCAAATGCCGAAATTGCGCAACTATCATAAACGGAAATAATCACAAGTCAGTTGTGCTTATATAGCGGAAATTAAATATGTTTTGTTTTATGCCCCGTCGCTTTACCACCCTCCCCCCTCGCTCATTCATTTTGTCATCCACTGTTTTGTGTTGTTTTTTAATTTTAGTATTTGTTTTATTTCTTAAAGTGGAGCACTGATTGTGCTTTCATTTGTTTGGCAATTGTTTCGCAATTTTATCTGTGGCTTATTTTCCAATTGAAATGCTGCTCTCGTTTTATGAGCTTTTAAATGTAATTGCGTCACATTATGCAGATGTGCTCACACACACACCAAATGACACTCACACATTCACTTACATATATAGTTATTTGCTTGCCATAAATACTGTAAAGGGGCAATAAATGAATTGCCATTTCATTTGCAGTTGAAGTTTGCTCATTCTTCTAATGCCCATTTAGCATATGTGTTTCAATTCCCTTCTACTGTTTCTCTCCGGCTCTTTGGCTCTGTCTTTATGTATTCGCATTTGTAAATTTATCTTTTGTGCATCGTAAATCTTGCTGCTTTTCAGCATTTTCACAAAATTTATTTCCTTATTAAAACTTTTTTATTTGATTTAATTCAGGCGCATGTGCAGAGCCTGGCGATGGCGATGGCGATGACTGTGGCAGCCTCAGCTTCAGTTCCTGATCCCAATCCCAATTTCGACTTCTGCCAGAAGCCAATGCATGTGGACTAGGTAAATGCTCCTCCAAACACACACACACACACACATTTACACATATAACAGTGAATTGTGATATATGTAACGAGTGTTTGCGAGTCGTCGGTGCTGGCTGGCATTCTACCCTTTGCTCAAAGTCAAATAGTTTTTCGAAAAAGCATTCAACTTTATCGTGCGTTTCCTGGGAAATTAACATGCTGCCATATCCCTACCTCCCTTCCGCCTGTCTGTGTGTGTAAATCGTTGCTGGTTCGTTTACCTCATCGACGCACACACAGATGCTCCCATAAAAATATCGTTTGTGAACTTAGACCTCTCCTTCGTCTCTCGAACTGCGTGTGTGTATGTGTGTTGAGTATGTGGCCCAACGCACTAAACTTTTATTTTAGATTAAGTCAATTTGCCCAACCCACGGAAAGTATTTTTCATTTGGCTGACTGGCCTTTTTATTAACAAACTCGTTGCCTATCCAAAAAAAGCTGCGCATCAAACTATGCACGTCTGTTGCCTGGCTTTCGTTTTTCTCTCCTTTCGTTTGGGTTGTGCCCATTATTATGTATACGTTACGTTACATTGCGTTACGTATACGCAACGAAGTCTGTTCTGTTCTGGTCTCGACGGTGTAATCGGCAAAGTTAAATTTCGCACTTTTGCAGCACAACTCCACAACTTTTGTAGCTGTCTCTCAGCCTCTCTCCATTTTGGTTTTGATTTTGATTTTGCCCAGCCGCATATTATCGTATTGTTTTTCTCTCTGTTTATTCTGTGTGTTGATTTCTGTTTTGTTTGTACGCGCTGCAGAGAGTAATTTGGGCCGGCAACTTTAAAGCACTTGCCATAAATTATGTGTTCGAAGCTGTCGGCGTAGCCCTTTTCGCTCTGATTGCTTGATTTATCAGCTGTCTTTAGGCTAAAGACTTTATTGGAAAAGTTTGATTGGGAGCTGCTTCTCGCACTCCAATCATATCAACCTCAACCGCGCCGCGCCGCCTACTGCTTCCTGCACTCTGATTACTTCATTTTGCTTTTTGCGTTGTGTTCGATATAAAAATAAAAATGGAAGAGAAAAAAAAACGTACTGTAACCGCCGAACCTGATTGACGTCAACTCGCTGTGCTCATAAATCAAAAATGCATATGCCAAAAAGGCGCAATTTTGAAATGTTTAAAAATGAATGACCCTGCTTCGAGTGAACTCAATCAATAACTGATATACTCGCTGGAACAAGCCGCAGTTTACCAAAAAAATACATTCGAGGAGGTGGTTGAAGTTCTTTACTAATAGGATGTGAGTTTACGCTGAATCATTATGTGGTTATACCCTCTATCCATCGGGTAGAAAGGTATTATAACTTTGTGACAACAGGAGATGTACGTTACAAGCAGAAGGAGTCATCTCCGACCTCATATGTATTCTTGATCAGCGTGAACAGCCGATCCATGTTCGCCTGGACGTTTGTATGTCTGTCTGCCCGTCCATCAGTATGAACACTTACATTTCAGAGACTATACTCTTTTATTGTTAAATTAAAATTTAAAATTGTAGAAGCTATATAGAAATACTTTTGTATGACCCAAAAAAAGAACGGTAATCTGGAATATTTTGAATGCAGTACAGTATTGATAAACCAAATTTGGTATTCGGTATATTTTAGTATTATTGAGAAGCATTTTTTAGTATATTTGTTGAATATGAATTGACTTTCATATTCGATACTTCGATATACCAAATTCTTTATATATGTGCGGTATATTTGTGGTATAATTGTAGAATCTGGTTTTATTGAAAATGAGTAGCGGGTATATCACAGTCAAGTACTCTCGACTGTAGTTTTCTTACTTGTTTTAAATTTTTTCGAATATATAGATTACTTTAACATTACATTTAAAAATCAAAATGAAGTATAAATAAATGTGGAATAATAAATTACTTGTAAGCTTGAAAAAATAATAATCATTCAAGTGCTTGTATATGAGTATATTTTTTTCTGCAAGCCGCTTATCTGATTCTCATTATGGTTTTTGTCTTCCGTAGAGTACGAGAAGTATGTGTGTGTGTGTGAGTGTGCATGTAGCAAGAAATTGGATTATTAAAAAATGCTTTTAAGCGTCGTTATCGAAACGGCGATAAAATAAATACAACATCAAGTGCGGCATATAAAGACAGAAATGCGAAAATAAAAATATAAAAATAAAACATGCATAAAAAAGATGGTTGGGGAAAGGGAAGCGGAAGAGGGGAAGGAGATGCACGGTGGCATTGTTGAATTTATTATCTGTTGCATAAATCAACGTTTTAATTATGTGGCAGCCAAGACTACCAGCCAAGACCTCGACCATTCAGAGAGATGAGGCGCTCAACTGAGAAAAAGTACATAAAAATGTTAATTACCTGCAGACGGAGAAACAGAAGAGATGCTCCTAGAGAGTTCTTGTACTCATCAAAATGAGTGGTAAACAAAACCCCGAGACAATGTCTTCGCTATGGCAATGAAAATGGCGTCGGCGAAGGCACAAAAAGCTCTTTTAATTAGAGCAGTGCCAAAAAAAAGAAAAGAAAAAAAATACCCAGAAATAACAAATCCTGTCTAAAGAGACTCGCAGCAGCTCTATCTTTAGCAGCAGTGGCAGCAGCAGCTTTGCTACTAAATCTTTTTAATTCTAGCACAATTATCAACGCTTCTGGCATATGCAATTGAATGTCTTCGTGTTCGTGTGTTCGTCTTGGCCTTGGTTTTCGCCTTGGTCGCTCTTAGGGCGTGGCAACAGCTTGTAGCCAAGGCAGTTTTTGGGCCATAAGGTTGCGGTTGCCCCCAACAACACGGCAGAGGCATACTGTTTACTTGTTACGGCTCTTGTTTTGTTTGTTTACGGCCTTTTGTTGCTAATGATTGCCGCCAGTCGGCTGCTGGCATCGCCCTTCCCCAACTCTATTCTACCCTGACAGGGGGTGTGTGTGTGTGTGTGTGTGTGTTTGGCAGTTAGCATGTAGATGTCGGTCTATGCCGTGTGGCTTTTATATGAGATTTGCAAATTGCCTTTTATAATATTTAATAGGACTACGAGAGGCCACAGCAGCAAAGGCAGTTGACTTTGCACAGTTTTGTACTTTCATTTTATGATTTTTACAACGCTTTTATTACTTAATATGGCAAAGCAAATACTCTTGGCGCAAATTGTCGCCTTGGCTGGCAGTTGGCCTCTGCAACTGGCTGCTGGCATCTGCCTTCTGGCAGCTGCTTACAATGTTTTCCGGGCCGCACACTTTTAATAGAGGAAACTGTTTATGGCATTTTTTGGGGGACGCTGATAGTGTTGGCTAATGTATCCTTAATACGTTTTAATATGCAATTAATGTGCTTTGTACACTTTAATGACAGCTCGGCACACATATTTATTTGTTTTCATAAATATAGAGCGACAGTTGCGGCATAAATCATACGCCCCATGTGCCCCACAAGGCATATAAATCAACATGAATGTCACTGTTTCTTCATGCGCCACACTCCAACCGAATGCCAATCCTTATCCGTTATCCTTTTCGGTCCTATTTCGAGTTATAATTATCACGGACCAATGCCTTTCTTTCTTGCCATACTCGCATATGTGTGCGTTCCCCCCCAAAGTTCGCATGAAGTGCCCAACTGTCTTCTCTTCTTCGCTCCCCTGGCGCTGATTGAAGGTCTTTGAAGTATGTGTGTGTGTGTGTGCGGGTGTTCGTTACTTTTGTGTAGTTGACACATTAATACAGGCAACGCAGTTAGATTTATGGCAACGAGCGAAAAGAGTACAAAAAAGTTGGCTGCCCAAACTAAACAAACTCATATAAATAATAGGTCAGTGACAGCTGTTGCCCGAGCCTGACCAAATTGCTTTATCAGCCAACCTATCAATACCAAATTGCACTCACTTAAAAAGTGCCAGAGCGAAACTGTAAAAACAGCAACTAATTTTGTATATCGCACACAAAATAGTATACCGAGCTGGCTGTGGGACTGTTGTCAGCTTGATTATCCCGACAAATTGGGGCCCTTTCTTAATGCCAAAGTCAAGCTAATGTGCACTCATTAGAGCCAGTCCAAGTCCCACGCTATTGTCCCTTTTTTGCGTTGTCAATGCTCAAGTTGCTGTTTTTGTTGTTGTTGCATTGCTTCACGTTTCTGGCAAAATAGCTCGTAAAAAGAAAAATGAAAATAAAATAAATTTGAAAAACAGACAGCAAATTATGCAGCGATGCGTATAATTAATCTGTTAGCATTAATTGCGGCAAAGGCTGCAAAACCGCAACGCTAGCACGCCAAATTGTGCACAACAGCTAGAGAGTAGAGAGGGGACAGTGGAGAGTGGAAAGAATGAGCGCCAAATGAAAAGAAAGCCTGAAATTATTTTAACGCTCAGCCAGCGAGATAAACTAACCGACCGAGAGAGCTTCACTGGCTGCACCGAGTCTTCCAATTCCCTTTTCCCTCTTCCCCTCTGGCGCTGTTGCCTCGTGTATCGCTGCTGTTGTGCTGTTTGGCTGTTAAGCTCACACTTAACTGTCATTTGTAGCCAGTGGAGTGTGGCAGGCAAATATAAATCTGCGGCAAGGACAACGGTCTGCTCTTATTGAGAGCTCAGCCCAAAGCTCGACGTTGGCGTCGGCGTCGGCGCCGCCTGATTGGGCCAACTAAATTTGCCTTAAATGCGCCTTTAAACTTGTCCAACGACTGATGAACTGCTGTCGCTCGCTCTCTCTCTCTCTCTCTCTCTCTGTCGGAGTGTCAGTCGTTGTGTGTAATTAATTGCTGACCAAGTTGAGCACATGCCAACAGCCAAACACATTCTCATGCACACGGACACCACATCAGCTCAACTCAGGCGGCAGCCTGGCAACCTGGCAAGGAGGTGAGCTGACTCGAGCTGGCTGGCTGGCTGGTCGGCCAGGTAAGAAAAACGACAGCACAATTTATAAAAGTCAACACTTAAGCACGTTTCAGCATTTGAGAGTAAGAGAACTAACGTCGCCGCCATCGCCTTCTCAGAGCTTCACTTCATTTTATTATCAAGCGTATTTCTGCACGTAATTGTTTTGACGTCACTTTGCAAATTGTCCTTTTTTTCTGTGTTAGCTAGCGTTGCCTGCTCTCTGTTTATCTGCGCCATGGCCATGTCATGACCTCTCCCCCAGGTTGGTGAATTGTGTTTCCATTTTTTATTTACTCATTTTATTATTCTTTTTTTGGTGCTCAACTAGTTCATTAACAATGGTATTGCAATTAATTGCAAAATGCCCAACCTAATGACAGACAGACAGACAGACAGCAGAATCAGCAGGGAAAGAGTGCGAAAGCGAGAGAGAAAACAAGAGTCATTGCATGCAAACGACCGAATAACACGCGCGACGACAATTCGGACGTGCCCTGGATGGTGGATGGACCCCACCTGGAGGTGGCAAGCGGGGCGTATGCGCAATGTGGCTAACAATTTGTACGAAAACCGCAGCCAGATACAATTATCAGGCTATCTGGCATTGTCAATCATGATTTAGATCATTCAACTGACATTTTCATTGCGCCGCTTTGGCTTTAATTTCAACTTCAATTAGCCTGAATACGGGCTAATGGTTAATGGTTGTTTTGCCAAAATAATGCCCAGCTACAGACTGATTTATATTACAAGTACTACTCACCCGTCACAGCTGCTGCTGTCAGCTTTGTCAATGTTGATAACTACAAGAAGAAAGAGAAAATTTTAAGTATATTATTAGCATGTTTTCAAGGCATGTATATTAGTAATATGTGTGCATTCAATAAGGCTAGACGATATGCCCTTTAATTTGCCAACAGTTCAAAGGACCTAAAAACGTAAATAAAAGCCAAGTTCTCTCTTTACATGCCTGCCTGTTTGTTGATGTTGTATCTCCAGCTGTGCCTACGGGGCAGACAGACACTCTCCCCTTGCCTCGCATCACATACGCATCAATTGACATTGAACAGAGAACAGCTCGTTGATTGCCGCCTGCTGAGTCAGCCGAGTTAGCAACAGCAACAGCTACAGCTGGAGCATCAACATCAGAATCCACAACAGCATCAACAGCAGATCGCATGTTATTGACATTAGAGACGGGAAATCTCGGAATCTGAATGTGAATCTGTTTTGCGCCTTTGCCGTGGCTTAAGTGCAATCAACGCTGCTAAAGTCACGAGAACACGAGACTAAATCAACGTCACGCCCTCATCATGCCCATCATTCACATTCAGTCTCATCATCATCATCTGCCATCCGGGGAAACTTGAATGGAGTCTGTGATGTCAGCATTATTGGGCGGGGTCTCAGAAGAATAAAGGAGTAAAGGGTTAATCCCTTGACTCAACCTCAGACCTCGGCCTAGATGAACAAATCTTTTGAATTTAGCAACGTCCGCAATTTTAATTAAATATTAACGATTTCTTCTTTTTTTTTGAAGCGAGTGTTTCAATTAATTATTGGAAATGTTCTAGGCCTACACAACAAAGCAAAAAAAATGAAATAAATTAATTATGCTCGTCTGGCTGGCCGAGAAATGGAAGTGAAGTTTAGCGACAAGCCTTTGCAAATAATTAAAAAGGGACGAGAGAGCTGGCCAAATCTGAAAAAGTAATTATTTGGACCATGCCCAGCTTCCCGCTTTCTCCTTCTCAGTTCTCAGCTGTGTCCACGTCCACGAAGGATGTATACAAATGGCGCAGGGGGAACGCAAAAACTTTTGCAACGAATTAAAATTAATGAAAATAAATTTTCAAAATTGTTTTTCCAACCCTTTTTTTTGGGAGGGCCGAAGTTGACTCTTCAAAATGATTCGAGTGTAATAAAGCAAAGCAAAGGACGAAGGGTCGCTCGCTGCTCGTCATTCTCAATAGGCAGTCGTAGGCATTGCCAATTGATGCTGACTCTGAGACGGAGAAAGAAGGACGTCTCTTGAACGGACTTGGCACATGAAAGCACTTAAGAAATTTAGTTCTTGTTCTCCATCTTGTATTTGAGGTCATTTTGAGCCCCAAACGTGGGCGAAGCGGGCGGTGCAAAGTCGACCTATCCCAATAACCGCCGCTGCTGTTGCTATTTGCTGTTGTTGTTTCAGTTTCTGTTGCCTTTTCGCTTTGTTTGCTTGCCCGATCAGAAATCTCGGCCATTGGCTTTGTAAACAATTTTGATGCTAATCTTCAAGTTCATTTGCAATCGTATTAAACTAATTAAATATTCGATTAGCAGAAGTCAAAGGGCAATGGCAATGGAAATGGAAATGCTAACGACAAAGACAAAAGTGCAAAGCGCACTTAAACCTACTGATAAATTCAAATCCATTAATATTATGTGTACACTTTTATTTCTTTTCCATTATGCAGTAGCCAGCCAGGGGATGCGCACAGTTTTTATATACACTAACAAAGGGTAGTTAGAGTTTGTCACCCAGATAAACACATTTGGTGTAATCTATGGCAATTTCTTATATTTATCCTATTTAACTTTTTTATCGTTAAATATAGTTTAAAGCAAAAGTATAAGATTAAAGAATTTTTATGTATTTCTATAGAAGGACATTTTTAAGAGTATTATTTTGTTCCAACTTTAATTACACTTACAGTTCCATAAGATGCTTACTAATTGGCAGTCTGATAATCCCGTGAGTATGTGTGTCGGTGTGATTTACCTTAGTGTGTGCGTGGAATGTGTAAATGTATATGCGACATGTGTATTAGTTTATTTCTCATGAACTTTTAATGCTACTTTGGCAAAAACGCGTTGCCATTTGTTTATTTAATTAAGCTCATTAAATGGGCAGCGCTTTCGATAACCCTCCATTCCTCTCTCTTACTTTCTTGCTGTCTCTTTCTACTTATCTTTCATGCTCGTCCGTCCATATGTTGCCAGGACATACTGAACACACACTCGGACACTACATATGCATAATTAATGGCCGGCTTTGTATCTTTCTGTTGATTATGAGCATATTGAGCATTGTGGCCATATTGTAACCAGAGACTCAACATTTGGAGTAGGAGTAGGAGACGTTGGCAATTCCTTTTCGGGTGGCTTTTTTGGCCATACTGACAGCATGCAGCATATGTGTTGGCAACAAGAATTTTTAGCCTGGCTCTGGCTGACATTTAAAACGCCTAATTAGCTGCGGGCTCCGTTGACCCCAATGCCAATGCCTCGCTTTTCTGGGAGTGCTCGTTGTCAGTGTAATAAAATTATTGGAGCGTGAGACTGTCGCACATACCCCCCACACACACACACACACACTCACATTCACACACACGCTTAGAAGTGCTTATTATGCCGAACTGCAGAGAAATTTAATTTATTCAAAATAACACACAATGTGCGGCATCATGTCCTTGCCAAACTTTGACCACACACATACACTAACACACACATACTTGCTTTGAGGATGCCCCAAAAAATATGTGTCCCCCATTCGAGAGAGAAGTGTGGAAGAATGAGTGTGCTTTCCATGGCCGGCTTCTAATTTTCACGCATGAGCGCACTTTTGAGTATAATGTTATTTAAAAAAGGAGCAGCCCGTAACAGAGCCCGGACATACCAGACCAGATCCTTGACCATTCGTATCAGCAGCATGCTCAATTTAATTTGAATTGTTACTCCCCTTCGGCAGCTGCCGCCGCCGCCTCCAGCACCTGGCAGCCACTCGACCACTGGTCGAGAGGATATTTGAAATGCGTGTGATTATCTTATTTATGTCGAGCCACGCCCAATGCTAAGGCAAAGGCAAAAGGTTTGCAAAAATAGATAGCGGTTCAAGTCCAAGTGCGGAGGCTTATACATTGAGGCCTGGGTCATAAATTAGTGCACTTCCTGCATGAATTTCATAGCGGGGCCAACTCAAAATTATTGTAGCTGGCAGCAGGCAAGCAGCTAAGCCTACCTCGGAGTTTATTGAACTTTATGAGCTGGGATTACCGAGCTGAGAGGCTCCCCTTGTACTGAAGAAGAATGACAACCGCAGACTTGGGTTTGGGTTTTGCGGGGCTTGCTTCTTGGCTAATTTATGGGCCTACGTGTGACTGACAAGTTTATGTTTTCAATTTTTGACCTCATAAATTCGCCAATACTTGCAGATTTCAAACTGCCACTGACTGCCACTGCGAACTGGGTTATAAATTTTACGTGACCGGACTTTAAGACTTTTCAGACATTTCGGACATTTTGAAGGTTTATATTTTCTTTTTAGGGGTTTTCTAACTGGACTTTCACTTCTGTGCAATAAACTAGGCGAAGCTTTGCATCCCTTTTTTCGTTCGTTGCTTTAGAGAGAGTTATTAGACATAAAGGCTGTCGAGCTATTGAAATGCGAGGTAAATTAAAAATATACCCCTTCGCTGCCCCCCGCCCCCATCTACCAACATTCGAGAAAGGGCAACCGCAACCGCCCACGTTGTGCTATTTATATGTAATCAGCGACGAGTTAACTTCACATTTTATGCTCGTTTTTGCTCTGTGTCTTTGAAAATTGTTTGTAATGGCATTATGAACACTTGGCTGCATGTTGTATGTTCTGCGCTAGCCAAAGCTAAGGCTAGCATTAAAGCCAGCTGAACCACTCGCCGTATACACAACATCGATTTTCTATGTTACGTATACGTCGTGTTAATGTATGTAGCTCTACTGCGAGTGGCGTTTGCGACTGCCACATTCGCCTTTTGCTTTTGCTCTTGCTTTAATTTTTATTTATTTTAGAGCTATTTTTTTGGTCTTTTGTTTACTTTACGTTACAGCCATTAAATGAATTAATGTGTGGCGAGAGTAAGAGTATGAGAGCGAGAGCGGGAGCAAGAGTGGGAGCGTTGTGTATACACAACATACCAGCTCGAGTCGCAGCCGGAATCAACACCGGAACGTGGCGAAATGGCCGCGCCAGGAATAGCAACAGCAGCAGCAGCAGCAGCATCTCAACTCGCTCTGAAATGTGTTTAAAAAAGTTTTTGTTGCTGCCTTTTTTTGTGCTTTTTGGTATAAATTTGCAGACAGCCGGAAAAAACAGGCGGAGTTAAGTAAAAAGTGCGAGTATGTTTTGCTTAGCAAACTTTACTTAACTTAACTTCAATTTGCTTCATTCTCTTACTCTTTCTGTGGCACTCTCAGTCTGTCTGTTATGGCAAAGTGAAAGGCTTTCAGATGGCCAAGGCCTTAAAGCATACGAAACGGGAGCACGGGGGAGAATTGAATTTGTCGGGGCTGTGTTTTTGTTTTAGTATTTTTTGTATGTTTCCTTCCTTCCCTCTGCACTTTGGCAACATTTATCGTTGCCGGCTGCCAAGTTGCTTTGCTCATTGTGCCGGAATGACCAATTTTTGTGATTTTCAATTAAGTTAACTGAACAAGTGCCCCAAGAGTGAGTGGAGCCAGTGAAGGTTGAGGGCTGGTTGAGAGTGTGTGGCAGACGCCTCCTGTCAGCCGTGGTGTATTTTTGTAACAGTTTAAACAGCTGCCGGCTGCAATTGCCATGTGCAACGTGCAACGTGCAACATGCACTCTGCCCCTCTTCCCTCTTTCTTCACTTGCCACTTACCCAAATCCCAATCACTGCCGACTAGCGTCGACGTCGACATCGGTTGCCTGGTCTGAGCACGTTGCTTTGCGGCTAGCCGGAGAGCTCGGCACCATTAGCTTGGAAATTTATCTACATGCACTTGACAGGTGGCCAGGCAGCTAGCTAGAAAGAACGGCTTGATTTAGTTGGGTTTAGTTGCAACTGCCCGGCCAAAGCTGCCACATTAAATTGGAGCGCAACAAAACGTCGACGGCTCTTGACATGCCACACCGTGGCAAAGAGTAGAGAGTCCAGCTTCAGCTTCAACATCAGTCTGTACACGGACATGCAACATATCCATAGCTCACGGGTAATTGTGCCTGAACTCTTTCACTCTTCCTCGCTGTTCATCTCCCTCTTCCTCTTTCTCTCTCTCTCTCACTCTGTGTGATCAGCTAAGTGTGCTCGCTGGTAAATTGGCTAAAATTCAATAAGTTAATGCCCGGCTTCGTCGCCTGATTGACAGCTGCAAGCTGGCCCGAAACGTGACCCGCTGTCAATTGCAGTTAATTTGACTTTGCATGTGGCCATGGCCAGAGCGAGTCAGCTGCTGCTGCTGCTGCCATCAGCTCTGATTACATTAACCATTAAAATTTTGTGCTTTCCCAGTTAGTTTTCTTCCTGCAGTACTTAAAAAAGAAAAGAAAAAAAAAAAAAACAAAAAGATTGTGAGGACTGACTGGTAAGTGAGGCCACGTTGTGGTAATAATTTCAGTTGGACTGTCGTAAAAAACAGGTTCCACTTCATTTGCCACAATCGGCAGCAAATAAAATCGACTTCAAATGCCATTTGTCCTTGTCAGCACACAATTTACGATTGACAAACGATGTGCGGCACCAGGCTCGCCTCTCAAATGAAGCAGTGCGCTCTCGTTGTCGTACTCTCGTAGTAATTCAATGCCAGCTGGAACATAACAAATGAGGGCTGCACACACATACACACACACACACCCATAGCAAATAGCAATAGCAACAGTCGGCTGCCATCAAAAATAATACAAATTATGCGCGTGTCATAGCAACAGGGGTCGCCTGCTTCGTGGTGGCCAGGCCAAGTCTCTGATGCTTACAAACTGTTAGACAAACTGTGACTCTGACTGGGAACTGCGACTCCGACTTGAGACTGGGAGACACTTATGCATCGATTCATCAGCAGCTGCTCCTTCCCCCACTTGACTCTGCCTACACAACGTACGTTTGGTTACGCGTAAGTTGCGTTGACACACACGTGTTACCAGAGGGGGAAGCAAGACGCTGAAGGGCGGGTGGGAAACCCTTTTAAGCTGTCAAGTGGAGTTTTTGTTTCCGGCCGCGTCTAATGAACGATGACACTGATTCACAAGAAGAGCGCTTCACATGGAGTTTCCCTCGCGATTTCGCATATATGAGTGAGGGGAAGAGACCAGAGCAGCGAATTTCTTTTTTGTCTTTCTCTTTCTTTTTTTTGTGTGCAGTCGTCGGCGCTTCTGCTTGTTTTCATACTCAATTAGCCTTGACAGTGATTAATATTGACTGTAATTTCATTAAATCGCCTTTTGATATGCCCCAAACAGCATGCCAGCTACCAGAAAGCCAGCCAGTTGCCTGGTTGCTATGTTGACCACGGCTGAGATCGTTGTTCGTTGTTTGGGCCATGACATAATTTCGTTACGATTTCGGCCTTTTGTACTTCAATCTGAATGCATGTAAGTCGGGTAAGTGTGTGTGTGTGTGCAAGAGAGATATATGAGTATGGGTTAAAAACCACTTGGGCTTGTGTCTGTGGTCATCATTAATTCGCATTGCATGCGCCTCAATTGAGCTCACTTTAAATCCTTATTAATGAGACGGCTTAATTATTTAAACAAAAAGGCTTCTTCAACTTCCATGCTTAATCAAGTAATATGTTTTGCCTTCAAAACGCTTCGCATCGAATTTGCCTTTCATTCTGGTTACCATGTACACACATAATTGGGGGAAAGTTCTTGGCATTTCTATGCCGTGTCTTCAGTCTCTGACCCGCCTCTAATGGACGCACTGAGTGTGATATTATAACTGCGACCTGGCTGCATACAGACGAGTATTTGCGCTTGTTTGCTGTCAAAATAATTGACATAAAGTGGCATGTGTCTTCGCAGTGGTTATTTACGAGCCTCACGCACACACACCGAGAAAGATAGTGAGATTTTGTTTGTGTAGCGGGAGAAGAGAAAGCGACACGCCTACAACTATAAATAAATGACAAAGGTGCTGATGGCTCCCCTTGCTCCGATGTCAAGTGGAGATAGGCATTTTTTGTGGCACCCTTCTCATTCACACACACATTCACACACACAATTTATTTGAGGGTTTCTTTTAATGCCGTAAAGCAGCAATTGAAATATGTTGCATACTTCGTGGCGCATGCATAATACAGCTCAAGCATAATATATAGACTAATTTGCCAGATATTTGCGCACTGCCTCCGCTTCTATGAGCACAGTTTGTTCAGCCGTATAAACTGCTTGAATTATGCGGTGAAGTTGGCTCAAACCTAACATGTTTTTTCCCCCACATAAATTATGAATCGAGCGACTGAAATATTTATTAATGAAATTGCTGGAAGCAGTTAAATATTTAGCTACCGCTGCCGCTGCTGCCAACGTAAACAAGTTGAAAATATGTGCCAGTGTCGAGAAGTCCCCTTAATTTTCATTATCCGAAATACGAAAATCTAAGAAATGCAAAAGGCAAAAGTCGGCTATGTTGTGTTATAAAATTCGCACAGTTCAATGTCATCGGCAATTTTGAGTTCATCAAAAATTTACGCGACAGACGCAACGCCAAAAGATGCCAAAAATGCTAGGGCGCAAAACTCTGTTAATGGGCATAAATGTCGCAACAGACGCTGACAACGACAGAAGAATGAAGTTTAATGGGACACCACCCGGCGAAGCACACAGCGAAGGTCCTTGCTATGCCACACACACACACACAGACAGGGACATGTGTGCGTTTCCTGGAACTTAATGCACTCAGGAAAAAATACTGAAGGAATTCAATGTTTAAAATTGGGAAAAGATAAAGATGATGACACACCTTAGACTCCAGCTAAAATTTAGGTCAATCGATGGCAAAAACTCATTATCCATTTGGATAGTGGAAAACTCCAGAGATCCTTTCATTCATGTTATCATCTTTTTTGTCGAGTGTATCTTTCTTAGTTGCTCGACTTCATCGTTGTGTAGTGCTTTCTGTGGGGCGGCATACACAGGCAGCATTATTAATAAGTATAGCGAAGCAACGTTGCGTATACATTTACGGAAATTTGATTGAAAAATATCGAACATACTTTTCGCCACTTGCTCGGCGAAAGCTTTTCACTCTGTTGGGGCATAACATTTTCATTTGATGCGTAAAAAATGCGACGCGCGATATGCCAATTTCTGTCAAATAAGAAAACAGCCGATGCCAGCAGCCGCCGTCCCAAAGTCACGTAATGCCAGAGTTCTGTGTGTGTATGGGGTTTCGTTTTTTTTTTTTTTGCTTGTCATATTTTTTGGGGCACACCTTTTGTGCTTGTATTAACAAATGTCATTGATATGTGCATGTATGTGTGTGTGTGTTCAAAAATTACGTGTTCCAAATGCGAAAAGGGGTAAAAACTGGCAGTCTGCAGATGGAGCGAGAGAGAGAGAGAGAAAGCAGACGTCAATGTCAGTCGACGGCGACAGTGGCTTTTGTTTGGCCAACAAGAGGCAGCTTGACCCACCTGGAACACGACGCGTCGCACAAGCGTGCTGACAGTTCACAGATTTGCAGCAGTAGTTGACATTGATTCATCAAAAATTAATCGAATTCCCACTGGCAGCAGGCGACTGAAGCTAAAGCTGTAGCTGTAGCTATAGCTGAATCTGAATCTGAAGCGTGCCTCCATCCACCTGTCAATTGTCACGCACAACACTTTACATCTGTATGCGTGTGAGTGTGTGTGGAGCAAGCGTTTTCACAATACCCACACATACATACATCATGCTCCCTGCTCCCTTTTGCATAATCCGTTTAAACAACAATTCGTAATGGAATTGGCAGGCCGAGAGCGAGAGACAGAGGCAAAGACCCGAATTCATTGGGATACCAATAGACCCAATATAAACCCTGCACCACCTTCCCCACCTTCCAGTGGTGCCCCTAGCTCTCTCTCTCTCTCTCTCTCGTTGCTTTGTGCACGGTCTACGCATTATTTTGTGGCTTGCGGTGCGTGTAGGCGTGGCAGGCGTGGATGATTTGGCATTCAGCCGCAGTAATATGACCCCTGGCCGCCACTTGAATGCAATGCATTTCATCTGGTTGCTGGTTGTTGGTTGATGCTGCTGCAGCCAGCTAGCGTATGCAATTAATTGCACGTCCTTTGTGCTACATTCCACAGTGTTGGACAGGGCCAGCCAGCCTGTTGCCCCGACATTGTGACAGCGGCTTTTATATTATGCCATGTTTAAATGTGGCTTTGTAATTTCACTTTTAGAAAAATGAAAGCCTTCTCTCTGCCTGTCTCTGCCAATGTCCCTGGCCCGATGCCAGGCAACTGACAGCCGAGCTCAAAGCAAGCAAACCAACAAATCCCATCCACCCACCCACTCACTCACTTACTCATTTATCATCATTTAAAGCCCAAGTGCTGCAGTTTATTGTACATCAATAAAAACTATAGTCTTTGCCAATCAAAATGAGGATTTAAAACACTTCCCTGCTATCTCAGAGAGAGAGAGAAAGCATCTGCTACCGACAGGCGGAGAGTTATTAAAACCGCAAAACTGTGAGTGAGCTATGTGCAATGAGCAAGCATATCATGGGTAAGATTTTGCTTGATTTTAAGCAAACCACTAAGCTGGGCAGCTCAGCTTTTTTGGTGGTGGTGCTGGCTGACGGCCGCAGTCTTCACACAAATTGGCTAGCCATGGCGAATGGGTTTTATGCTCTATTTATTGGTAAATTGCCAAAGTTTGCACCTTGGCTCTATTAATTTCCACGCGAAGAAATAGAAGAAGGATAAGCAGAAGCAAAAGCAAAAGCAAAGTGAGAGTGTGGCTGCCATTTGATAAGGTGTGTCCTTGAGCTCGTAAATATTTGTCAAGCTCATTCGCGGCTGTGCAACCATAACCCACATGGCGTATGAGTGTCGGAGTTGCCGCTGACGCTCATAAATTTTTGTCATAAATCCTTCACACTTTTTGGCCTGCCTCTCTAGCGCTTCCAGCGAGTGAGAGCTTGCGGCCAGGTGGGCTGAAACCCGAATGGACAGAGTTAGCAGTGGGACCGCAAATGAGCTGTCAGAGCTAACAGTCTGTGCCTACCTCTCTGCCTCTGGCTCTGTGTCTGCCTCTGTCTTCGTCTCTTTCTATCTGTTGTCTATGTCTCTGTCGGATTTATGCATGCGAAACTTTTGCCACCATTTGACCAGGAGACAAGCAAATGCGCAGCCAGCAGTAGCTGCTATGTATCTATGTAGTATTCGTCTGTGTGTGTGTGTCCTTCGCCGGCTAGGCCCATCATCCTTTGTGCGTGTCAATAAATGAAGCGTGATTGATTACGTGGTAAAGTTTTTGGGCAAATTCCATTCCATGTTTATGACAAGCCAGTCAAAGCGGCAAAAACCAAAAACACAGCCTTGGAAGTGATCCGACTGACAGGCAAACTTCCAGGTGTGCGAGAGGGGATTAGAAGGCAGAGTGGGCAGAGCAGAGATATGTATGTATGTGTGGGTTGAGGCATTCTGTTAAGGTTTATTGTTTGAATTTCGTGTATCTTTTTTTTTGGTTGTGTGCTTGGCTATTGTCGGGCAGAGTGCACCACCACCTGATGGGGCTGCTTTGGGGATTGGACTGATGGTGGAGGTGGGCTGCTGCTGCTGCTGTTGGCCGTGCCTGTCAAAATATTTTGTCAGCCATTTTTATGCAAATGAAATAAATTTTGCATAAAAAGTCAAACATCAACAGAGATTTATGACTTGTTGAAACTTTGGCATAATTTCATAAATATTTAAACCTTTTCATGGGCCGCATTTCAGCAAACGGCAAAAATGTCCGTGCACGAGTGTGTGTTCTCCCCTCTCCGGATAACAGAACAGCCAAAAAAAAGGGATGATTATGATTATGATTATGTGCAAATATTTGCGCTTATTACGCCGCCTGTCAGGACATCAGATTGTACTCGTAATGCAACAACGACAGCGGAAAAAAGCTAACAACAACAATAAGCCAATGGTGTTGGCTTATTTATGTATTATGTGTAGAGCCCCCGCCTAATTAATGGTCAACAAAACCCGGGTTATCGGCTAACAATTTCCGCTACATGAGCAAGCATGCACAATAAGCACAGCGCTCCCTTCCCCCTTCTAATTAACCTCCTGACTGTATGAAGACATCCTTTCAATTAGCAAACCAGAAATCCGATGTATCTGTTTATCGTAAGATAAAAGCAGAGACACTTGAGGCATTTGCAGATGTAAACGCTTGAATTACCAATTAATTCGCAGAATATAAATAATTTTGATCTTCATTTAATTTGAAATTTTCTAAATTTAATTTGGTAGCTTATATTCTACTACCTTATTGTCTGCCAATTTGCTGAATCGATACTTGACTCTTGTTGCTTTGCTTACAGCCGCTTCAGCTTAACGATTTCTCAGAAATCTAAAATATTCAATTCAATTTCCAGGAAAACAAGAGTCAAGTAAATAATAAATGAATTTGCTAAAATTGCCATATCAAGTCAATTCAATCTTTGCAACATTTGTTGTGCCAACTTTTTGTTCCCAGCTAAGAGGAGGAAAGAAAAAATGAAACTGGCTTAATAGTTGACTCAGCATGACTCATTATCGCAATTAAAAATGCGTTTGCAGCACATAAAAAAAAACTAAAAAGTTTTTTCCAGCGTTTTGTCATAATTCCATAAATTCAATGCGAACAAACTGATTTAAGCCAATTGCCACGAGTTGATTTAAATATTAAGTAGCCGCCCCATGACCTCGGTGCATGCAATGTACGTGTGTCTGTGTGTGTGTGTGTCACTTCAATTAATGAGCGTGTCGCTAATTGCGAACGAACGTTGCCAGTTGGCAACTGGCGGCATGCAATAACTCAATTGCAGTCAAGGCAGGACTTGCAGGACTTCCTGTGCCAGGATTAGGAGGCCTGCGCTTTGACTTTACTTATGTACAAGTACGTGGATTATGCACATTCGTGGGTCTCCAATTAGGGCACGCCAAGGACATGCCACCCCAGCAGCAATTGCGACACGCATTTAAGCTGCCGCAGCTGTTGTTCGGAGTTTCGCCCCCTCCCTCCGATAGCAGCCGCGAAAGTTGCCATGAAGCGTCGCTTATCGGTCGTTAATTTATTTTGCTACTTTGATCCTGCTGGTAAACTGGCAGACAGGCGAACGAACTTTTCATATAAATTTCACATTTTGAGCGACAGTCTCAAGAAGACAAAGAAAATTTATCTGCTCAATAAATTGCACAACTTGTGATTCAAAATATTTTCGAAAAAGAAAACTGTCAGGTTCAGCAGAAGGACGCATTTGTTTTCAATGTAGTACGAGGAGCATGTCTTTGTATTTGTCTTGAGCAACAAAGCAATAACTGCCGAGTGTTTACAAATAAACAAAACTCGCTGAGTTTGCCTCCCTCTCTCTCTCTCTCTATCTCTCCCTCTCTGCTAGTAGTAATAGTGCGGCGATTGCGGATTCCGGGTGCTCTGTGAAGGCTGGTCAGAGCTTAGCTTCATGACAAGTGATTACATGATTGCCGTTCAGCTGTTTGGCGAAACTTCCTCCATATTCAGCTCTGAAGAAACTGAGAAGCTAAAGTCAAGTCGCTGCTGTTGTTCGTTTCGTTTCGTTTCCTGACATCAGATGTCGAGATAAACATTTTGGGGTAACTACGACAACATGGATAATTTGAGAACGAGACAACGACTATGCGAAAGTTATCCGCAATACGCTTAGCAACAACTTGTAATACAAAATGAAAATTAATGAATTTACGGCATAAGTACGCAGTTTATTATAAAGGGATTTTCGTTATAATATATGTTAAAACAAAAGATCAAAATGATTGCAATAAATTAGGTTGAATTAAAGTCGAAATGATTGTGAAATATAAATTAAACACAGGCGAGATTTGCGGATTCTAGTTGTATTCTTTGAAGAGGTAAAAATAAAGTGGATTTATTTTGTTATAAAGTTTATAGCTTTGTGACTTGACGAAATTTATGAATCAGTAAGATGAAGGCATCTTAATATAGATGATATATCCTTTTTTTTGTGGTATATTAATTTGGTATATTTGAACTATACAGTTTTGGCATAGTTTAAGAATACATTTTTGTTTTATCTTTGTTTTTTGTTTTCTTTAAATTTTTCGGTATTTGGTATATTTTCAGAGTATTACAGTAATATTTTCCTTTTATTTACAATGACTGGCGAATATCTCACAGCTGCATGCTCGCAGCTTTCTACAAAAATTCAAGTTGAAGTTATTTAATTGAACTCTGCTTTGGTTGCCAATTTGCGAACATATGTGAAATTATGTTTAATCATTTTCACAAGTTTTCCTGCACTCGCTAATTTGCGAGACATTGAATTTGCTTTTCGAAATGTTTCCGTCCTCCGCTATGAAATTGTTTGCACAGCTTAACTGCGTGAGTATGCGAATGAGAGTGTGTGTGTATCTGTGTGTATAAGTATTTGCACCATTTGCCATTGGCAGCCATTGCTCTGCTTATGCTACAAATACAAATAAACAGCACTGGCAGTCCTGACAGTCGCCCTGCTTATGCTTATACTTCTTCTGCTGCTGTTGTTGCTACTTCTGCTTCAATTCTGCCTCTGCCCGTCTCCCTTGACATTCCTTTACTTTGCCCCGCTGGCATTACGCTTTGTAGCTGTTGAGATTTTATAGCTTGCATTTGTTTCACGCTCACTCGACGTCAACGGCATTGACACACATACAAACAAACACACAAATGCTAACATTTGTGTTACTCACACACAATACTTATACACACTTTGCACACACGCTCACACACATACTTATGCTCACATGTGCATTCAATTTACGATGCGCTGCAAATGAAATTTTGTTTGTTCGTTTGTCGACATTTTGAACTTTCGTTTTTGGCCCCGTTTTAGTCGTTTCAGCCACGTTAGCTGAAGCTGATGCTGCTGATGCTGCTGCTGCTGCAATTTGCTCCGCACTTTGTTGGGTACTCGCAATCGCAATCTTATGCATTATTGTTATGATGGCCCAAACAGCGCTAATGCAATTTTATGGCTCACCAGCAAAGTCAGAAATTATTGCAAATTGTTTACGCCAGAGATTGGTTCATTAATTTGCACTTAACTTTGCAACAATATAGTTAAACTATAATGTTGTGTGTTACAAGCGATGAAGGCAATTTGTCCTTTTTTAGATTTAGTTTTTAAATGAAGTATTTTTAGTGGTCGCTTTACTGCGACTTCCAGAATTAATATTAAATATTAACAAAATAAAAAAAAATCAACTGTATTCTATAATATAAATAAAACACACAGATGCGATTTTTTAATTAAATTCGATATATTTTAAATGATTTAAAAATCCTTAGTAACAAATAACTTGTACTTCTATTGGTTAGCTATGTGGTTTATGTGGTATATTATTAACGCAGTAGTATATTGGTATGTTAAATATATACCTTAGTATATTTTGTAATGTTCTCGACTGGGCATGTTAGTACTTTTTTCAAAAAGTGTATTGTAACAAATTAAAAGAGTCAAATTCGGCTCTAAAAGTATAACAGTCTCAGTGGAAATCTTCGGCTTTGGTTTAGTTTATTTTATAGCCCTGCTTCCCCGTTAAGCTGTATGCTTAACTTCTCGCTGGACTCGCTGACAGATAAGTGAGAGTTCCGCTAATGGAGTGCTGTTAAACATGGCCTTTAAAGGAGTATGGGGTGCTCTTGCTGTCTCTTGACCAACTGCAAGTGCAAAAGTCATGAATAAATTTCAATAATATGCATAAGTGAATGGGAGGTTTCTCTCTCTGGCACTTTCAGTGTCGTGGCCTGTGTTTTAGCATTTTATTTGTCATATTTTATGCGCTGGGCTGCCACTTTATGCCATCTTTGGTGGCACTTTAACGGCCAGAGCGCTTTAATTTATTGCTGCACGTCTTCACGTTGGCCCTGAGTGTCGTTTGCCATCATTTTTAGTGCCGACAAAATGCTGACGATGCCAGGCAACAGCATAATTGATGCCAATGCCAATCCCATACCTCTCTAATTCTTCTTTGACTCTGAGTCGCTCTTGTCGCTCTGCAGTTGATATATGCGCCGCACCAGCGACGTAATTGAGAGACGAGAGGCCACCTTCTCATTACTATTATTTTCCTGGTGCTATGCTGCTGATGGTGCTTGTCATTCGCCAGGCGCAGGCAGTCAGGAAGTATCTCATTGCCATTTGCATGGCCTCGCGTACGCATTAATCGCATAATTTACGCAAAGTGTTTGTCGCTGTTTAACCCGCTAACTGGAAAATGGCGAAACGCAAAATTCAATTAAAGCTCTGCGACAGCTTTGTCGTTGTCGCTGCTGATGTTGCTGTTGTTGCTGCTGCTACTGCTACTGCTGGTACATGTCACTGTCAACCGCAAAGATGTTGATAAATTAAGTGCGGTGCAACGAAAGCCATTAGCAAATCCGAAGGCCTTTTCCGCTGATAACTTTTTGGCCCCTTTTTTCTCTTTTTCCCTATCTTGGTCGCCTTGTCAGCGACACCTGCTGTGTGCGGGTGTGTGTCTGCATTTGAGTTATTTATTTTTTTGGCTTTGGCCAAAAATAAACTTACTAACTAAAAGCAAAAATAATTGCCTGCCTACTTTTCTCGGGGCGAAAGTCATCACGTGAGGGCCAAAAGACAAATATGCCAAGCCACATGCTATGAGTATACGATGTGTGTGTTTCGAGTTTGTTGAACGAATGCGAATGTGAATGTGTATGTGTATGGGTTGTCAGTTGACGGTTGTCAGTTGTCAGCTGGCATGTCCTTGATGTCCTGGCTCTAGCACATCAAAACAATAAAAATAGTGACAACAATCATGAGAGCCCGAACACAGACAGTCACGGCCAGCACAAATATTTGTTAACATTTCAGGAAACAAAACTTTGAATTTTTCTCCCACTCCCACGCTAAACGCACAATTTATTTATTTATGTCGTCTACGCTCCCCTGCAAAGACGAAAAAAAACTTTATCAAATATGCAAATGGCATATTTGGTGCTGTGACTAGTCGGGGGACGGAGTCGGTGACAGAAATTAAGCATCATAAAAACAACACAACAAATACAACAGGCACGCGGAAAAATTAAAAGAAAAACTTGCGACATGCGACTTGGTGGGCTGAGGGCTCAAAAGAAAAAAAAGCAGCACGCCATCCACAGCGACCATTCGGAAAGTCAAGGTGCGTGCCACGAACGCAAGGTACAACAACAACAACAACAACAACTATTGCTACACACCTTTCCTCGCATAATTGCCGTCGGTTAGAGCCGCCTTCTTCCTTCTTCTTCATCCTACCTTATCCCTCTGCCCAAAATTGATCAAAGGAATGCGTGTGGAACGTGGCTGCCTTCCCTCAGCTATGCTGCATACTCTCAGCTTTCATGTGGCTATGCGGCTGAAGCTATTGCCTCCGTCTGTGGCTGGGAGTGCGAGTGTGTAGCCCTCTTTTTGAATTAGACATACTCGCAAAAGGACAAATAACTTGAAGGCAACTTTAAAACCCGTCTCACACGTGCCTCAGCTGGTTCAATATATCAAATATAAATGTATGTAAAAATTGTATATAGCAAATAAACTCGTGCCTATTCCCCAAAAGACCCAGGGGCTATGCACATGGCTTTCCTTTTGCTCGCTATAATCAATGGCACACAAATAATTTCCGCCCCCACAGTTCAAACGCAAAGCGGCAGTAAAATTTTCCAAATCACAACAAACACGTAGCAGCAACTTCAACTCCAAAGGAAATGCTCAAGACTCAGCCACAACGTGGCTTTGCTTTATGTTGTCGCCGCAGTTGCTGTTCTTGGTGTTGTTGTTTTTGGTATTTTGTGGGCCTGCGGCTATTTTTATTGAAAAATTTTGGACTCTAGATGCGGACAAGTATTTCACAAAAAAAGAAAAGCACTTGTAAAGGAAATTGCGCAACTGAAAGACACCCTAGTCAGGTAAGGTAGTCTTTAGTCTCACTTTCCAACACTTTAAGAATGTCTAAAAACCTAAGCAAATTCTTTTTTGATTATACATAAATATAAAAATAAAAGTAAAGTGTGTAACTCGACTTAGGGATTGTTAAATAACAAAATAAAATTTATAAATTTACAACTGACTCAACAATTGGTCACTTTTCCCTCTCTCTCTCTCTCCTCTCCATACTACACCTTACATGTTGGACTACAGGGTATGCAGAGCAGAGCTGTTGTTGAAGCTGCTGCTGCTGCCTGCCAGGAATTCAATTTTGGCTCGGCAATATTTTTAGAAATTTTCGTGCTCTTCTTGTGCCTTGGCACATTTTCAATATTTATGCTGTCAAAGTCATGCAAAGAAATAAACAAACTGTGAAAGCTTCGTTCTAGCTCCAGGACAATACTTCGTCGCTATGAGAGTATCTCTGTGTGTGTATATATGTGTATTTGTGTGTATCTTTGTGTGGATGCATTGTGAATTAATATCTGATTCCGTTTAATGGAACCACTCAAACGTACAACAATTGCTGTTAAATCAAAGGCCGTTTCAGCATTCTTTTTTTATGCACGCAGCGCATAAAATCGTGTTGCGGAATATCAATAAATAACACTTTATGCAACCTGTAAAAGAAACACCAAAAACGAATGAAAAACGCAAACAACAACAAAAAAACAAATGGCGGAAATTGCTTAATAAGCACCGCAGCTGTCAGCACATTGACAGCCACCAAAAAGAGGCTACCAAATGCTGTGCGGCATTTTTTTTTGGGCGGCGCTGTTCGATGTTGTGAGGCGACCATCAAAAGTAATGGCCGGCATGCAGCGCTATCAATTTCTAGTTGAGTGATCTAAGCAGCCGAAAGTGCTCTTCAAAATGGCGAGTGCTATGAACAATAAAAATGGACGAGAGAATCTAAAGCGCAGCTGGAGAAGCACCACTTAAAATGACCAAAAATCAAGGTAAAACGAAATCATTTTGTTGCGGTTTCGGGCTGTATGGTGTGGTTGGGGGGCCAAGCAAATTAATTCCGAGTTGCCTTGAAAAGGCTGCTCCAGGCAACCCTCGACCAAGATCTTGATGGCAACGGACTTTTTGTATTATCGCCAACGCAATTTGCGCCTCATGGAAAATTGAATGGCAGCCGCCACGCAAGCAACCAACAAACGCACGTCGCAGGACGACGATGACGACGAGGACTCGCTTCCTCGTTTATGTGTCCGCAAATTGCAGCTGCTGCCTCGGGTTTTTGACAATAATCAAAACACAAACAGCAATGCCAGCAACAGCAACAGCAACATCGAGCAAACGGTTGATGGTGTGGAGAGGGGACCGGGACGGAAAAGGGAACAATATGCGACGACAGCAACAGCTATGCTTGGTTTTGAGGCTTGTGGAAGCGTAACTGAAGCCATGTCAGCTTGCTGTTGCTGTTGCCTGGGTCTCATACTAATTGCTTTCAATTTAATGAAAATTTTAATAGAAAAGCGCTTTGGCTGCCAAAAATTGTCGCCATCGTCGACGTTGCACGCTCGCCTGCCTGCCGCTTGCCTCATGCCGCATGCCTCAAGTTGGCAGTCTGTGCCCTAAGCTGTTGTCGTTTCCATCGCCGTGGCGTGCATAAAATATATAAAAGACGCAACCTAGGACAATTTCAAAAAGTGAGCGAGAGAGTGAGAGAGACAACAATTGCGGCAAAACAATTTGCACTTAATATTGTGCATGGAATTTATTTGGCACATACAAAAAACACGTACACACACATACAGAGAGACTTACTCTTACGAGTTGATAATCAAAAAGTTTACATTTTCGGGCCATGTGAAACTGCATTTCATTTAAGTTTCGTATTTGCATTTGCAAAGTGTGCAAACTTTTGGACCCCCTGCCAAATGCCTTAAAGCAGGACAACACACAGCCCCAAAAAAACAACGAGAACAACAACGACAACAAGGAGATTGAACTGGAGGAAAGGCAAGCATTCTGTTGCAGAGCTTATGTCTCGCTTGAGTGTCACAGCGCCTGCTTTTAGGCGCTTAAGCGTGATTGAAGGCAACGCTTTGCACAGATACCTCCTGCAGTTGCTTTACTTCACATCAGCGAGCTGCCAAAGCGTTGGAAAACTGCTTTCAAATTGATTCGCATTGCTGCCGAAGCGCGCAGACAAGCAGAGACTGCAGAGAAAGCGAAGTGTATCGTATGTGTGTCTTATTCTCTTCTTGCTCTTCTCGCTTTCTCCGCCTTTCATCAGCTTAGCCGTGTGTGACTCTCAAATTACATTGCATACAAGCCGAGCGAGCAGGTGGCCATTTTTTCTTCACCATGTTGGTCAATTTGCTGCAGCGCTGAAAAGTAGGCAACAGAAATCTGACTAGCCACTCAGCTAATGAAGAGACAACAGCAGCGACAACAGCAGCGTTAGAGAATGATACCCCAGAATGTGGCCATTGTGATTTGTTATTGTTGATTTTCGAATAAGGCGAGCCAAATTGTCAGCCATAATTCTTTGGCATGGCTCATTCGCGCTTCGATGAAGCCAATAAACAATGACGAATCACTTATAAATTGTTGCCATATTTCTGGAATGACGCAAGATATTTACTATACCGAGACAAAAGCAGCCACCGCCACAGCGAGCCACCCGCTCCTCCTCAAGTGTGAAAATTGAAATTGATGTTGTTGCTGGAGCTGCTTCGATTGCTTTTGAGTTGTCGCAGCTAATGCTAAATGGGAGACTTTCCCGCACGTCCCCCGTCGAATGCCACTCAACTTTGTTGTTTATTTACGAACATTAACAAAATAAATGACATGCAAATAACAAAAAAATACAACAAAAGCGAATGCAAAACGCCAAAAGGAAAAGTTTAAATAGACAAATTATTGTGCTGGCAGCGGAAGAGGAAGAGCGTAAGAGCAGCAGGAAAGGAGACAAGTAAGTAAAGTGAAGAGGGGGGTGGGGATGTGGGAAGTGGGTGGCTAAATTGCTAATGGTATTGAGCTTCTCGGGGGCCCACAATTGACAAACGCTTAACGCAATTCATTCTGGAGCGAAAGCGCCAGCCAACAAATTGGCTGCCGAGGTATTTTTAATTTTGCACCCAAATGAGTTGAGATTCTTGTTTAATTTTGTGTTGATTGCTTTTTGCACACTTCTTTCTCTCGCTTTCTCGCTTCTCGCTTTGCCCTCGGTCAACCAGTCAGCAGTCTGTCATTGAGTCAATTTCAGCTCAGTTCAGCTTGATTTGATATTGGCTAAATGTTGATGTTGGTCACGTAATTAACGACAAGTTTATTAATCGCCATTCGCCATTTGCCATTGCTCCATTGAATGCTTTTGCTGAGTTTGCAAGCTGCCTAATTAAGTCAAATTGGCCGCACAATTCGAAACGTTATTAAATGAGTTTTTCTTCACTTCTTTTTTTTTCTGTACGTTGTATTTTTTTTAAATATTCGTTTTGGAGGATGGCTGACTTTGAAGCACGTGCGAATGAGGCAATGCCAAACGCAAAACCCGAAAGTCAAACCCCTTTCCTGTCCTTCGCCTCCCTCCCTTAGATTCGACACTCAAAGTGAGAATGCGGCAAGTGTTTGCTGGCTGCTGACATTGGCTCTACTGCTCTCCTCTCAGGTTGTGGCAGGGAATTGTGATGGCTTGAAGCGAGGAGGAGTTTCCTCTCAATGTTGCCGTTTGGCATTTGGCTTTGTGGTAAAAGTGTTGAAGGCCTGCCGCTGCCGTTGACAGCCATCCAGGCAACCAACCAACCAGCCACGTTCTATGTGGCCCAAGTATTTTCCAAAATTTCATAATAATTATAATTTTGTGTGTATATTTGCATGTTTAGCTGATAGCTCTGAGACCAACGAGAGGGCTGAGACCCGCTTGCTGGTTGCGGGCTGCGGGCTGACTTTGACTCTGACTCTGGCTCGAGTTGTGGCAGCTGTGCGACGCAAACAAAGTTCTCTTCTGTTCGGGTTCGAAAAGTTGTGCAAGCAAGCTTTATGAAATATTTGTGGCAGGATGCGTGGCAGGTACCGTTTACCGTTAGCGTTACCGTTACCGTTCACTTCTCTCTTCCCAGTCACTGTTGATTATGCTCGGTGCGTTTCTTTGGGTAACATCATTAAGTTACATGTTCAACAATTTTAATGAAAATTAGAACAATTTTAAGTGCGTGCGGTGCACACTTTCTGCTTGACAAGCTCAATAATTGTACACACACTCGCACACTCACACACACACCCGCTTGTTTTTTGTGTGAATTATTTATGTTTAGCTTGCTAGCTGATATAATTAAAATTGCAAGAAAGCAGCCAAGCACTTGGTTATCGACTTTCCCAAGCATATTCATTTCATATTCATGTTGGCCTAATCACCAAAAAGTCTTTTCCCCAAATTAAATTACGAGTACTATATGTATGTATGCTTGACCTTAAAGCAGATTATTGCAACATGCATTTGCACACACACCCATTCACTCTGCTTACAAGCAGTAGTTAGAGCAATCTAGATAAGTCTGTATAAATTACGCTTTAATAATATATGACACGAAAATACCTTGAAATACTTGCAACAACACAAGATTTATTGTACTCAAATCTGTTTGGATAAAACTTTTACAACAGCATTTTAAGCATTTTCTACACATTTTTGGGCAGGCAAGCGTGTGCTTAAGATAAAAATTAATCGCAGCTGGCTTAAAGTTTACACTTGCTCCAGTTCTCTTTTTATACCCGCTATCTATAGGGTAGAAGGGTATTATAACTGTGTACATGCAGAAAATCTATGTAACGGGCAGAAAGAGGCATCTCTGACCCCATCAAATATATAATGTATATTTTTGATCAGCGTCAACAGCTGAGACGGTATAGCCATGTCCGTCTGTCTGCCCATATGAAACACTAGATTTGAGAGACTGTAAGATATAGAGCTGATTTTTGACAGCATTTGTTATGCTTGCAGATCAAGATTGTATCAAATTTTTGTCACGCCGATAAGTACAATTTTGAGCTAGATAGATTTTTACTACGTACAATAATAAATATAGTATTTAAGATTCCTGAAAACTTGGTTGCGATCAGAAAAAAATGTTAGAAATTATTGAAGATGTACTTGTATATAGACTAAACGCCTACTTACTACAGGCCTTTATAGTTTTATATTATTTTTTGGTATATTGATTCGGTATATCATAAAAATAATACCGCACTGTTTTGCTCTTATTCAAAATCTGTAACGGGTATCTTACAGTCTAGCACACTTAACTGTAGCTTTCTTACTGGTTTAACAGTATTAAACTGGCCAAAGTAATTCCAAGTGTTTTAGCAAATATTTTATTATCTTTGCTTTACAATCGCAGTGCAAACTATGAAACTTGTTTCCTTAGATACTGTTGGTCTTAGGTTAGACGCACTTTTACTTTAAAATAAAATTTAAAATTTGTTGAATATTTATTAAGTATTTGGTATTTAATGATACTTTCTAATATTAAAATAATTATATCCATTTAACAAAATTTAATGTTTTCAAACTTTTTCTACTCAAAATAAGATGCATTTTTCTTGGTCATTAGAATAATCCCACTTAGACTTTTTATAAATGAAGTATTCATTTTATTAATTTACATTTTTAGTGGGTGTTAATATTAGATTAAATAGTAATAAAAAATAATAATTTTAGTAATGAGTGCTGCCTCCTTTGTTAGTAATAACTTTATATAACCAGTCCTTCATAAAAGGAAGTTCAAGGAAATCTCGCTCCAAGTACATTTAATACCTTCAGTTAATGTTTCTTTATTGCTTTTACCCTTTGTATACCTTCCGTTTTGGCAAGCCCCAAATATTTTCAATTAAGCTACGATCTGGTGAATATGATTGCCATTTCATGGTATTAACAAACAAACTATGCAACTTGTTTTCATATATAGTATTTAATCAATACACAAGATTCAACTTTGATTTACTGCAGTGAATAGCACTTATTCGGAAATTCTTTGTGATTGCCAAACATTTTCCATTAATTTTCCATAATCTACGAATGCTGTGCGAGCTAAGCGAGTAAGTGTAGCTTTTAATGCTTTGCCATTGCAATTGACATTTTGTCAAAGGGCGCAGAGCACACACAAGAAGAACATATGTGAACGAGCATTGTGAACAACTACTCGTACTACGACTAGTAGTAGTAGTAGTTATTGTTTTAATGCTGAGCAATAAATTGAAAAGTAAGCAAGCGTAAAACACAGCCAACAATGGAGTGCACAACATTGTAGGCAATGCCAAGGCAGGCGACTATCAGTTGCAGACAGTCGTAAATGGGTAAGTTTACAATGCCATCTTGTAAAATACTCGTATAGTAAGTACAATAGCAGCAGCAGCAGCAGCAACAGCAAATCCTTGTCGCACATTTGGCATGGCTTTATGTGGGCAGCTGCGATTGAAAAATTCTCTCGCTTTGTTTCGTTTCATTTCGTTTTCGTTCTCGTTTTCGTTTTTATATTTCACAAACTCGTAACCCGGCACAATCGCACACTCGCACAACAACAGCATCAACAGCAAAAGCAGCAGCTCAGAACACAATGTCACAATGCTCTCTCAGGCATTCGCAGTACTTTTCATTCAATTTTCAACATGCTTACGATGTTGTTAGTTGCCAGTCACCACCGCCCTCCGCCCACCACTCTCCTCCCCCCTTTTGGCTGGCCGTGTTTAATGTCACGTATTTGATCAGAAAATTAAGGATCAAAAAGGCATTTGTGTAAGCATCTGAAAATGTTGTGATTTATTGCTCTAAAGCGTTTGCAAGTAACTCTCCTGGCCAGCAACTGCACACACACATAGAAGCCTCTCTGTGTGTGTATGTGTGTGTGTAGTGTCTGTGTGTCGTGCCTGTCCTTATGATGTACGAGTCGAAGCAGCAGCTGGCTTGAGCTCTTCTCTGTTGCCGCCTGTTTAGTTTAAAACTGGGACGTGTACAATTTAATTTAATCTTTGGATTTTCTTTTGTGCAGTTTTCTTTCCCCCATCCCCCATCTCTGCACCGTTTGGCTACTGGCTTTTTCCCATACTGTTAGATGACACACATAAATTTTGCACATGACTTGGGCGCAACAGCAAAGAAAGACACAACTACTACATATAATAAGAAGAAGGAGCTCCTAAGCGCAAAAAGGGACACTGCAACTTTTCATTTTGAGCAGCAAAACAAACTTTGCTCATACATTATATTAAAATGGCATTTATTATTCATACTCGTTGCTTGATTAATTAAATTACATTTAATTACTTACGCTAGTTTTTCACTTTGTCACTGACTGTCACAGCCAATTTGCTAATTATGGAACTTACCTAAAAAAATAGAGAGATATTTATGGATTAGGCATTTGATATTATTAGTTGAGCCACAGTCAAAAATTTTAATTAGAAAATTAATTTTACTGTGCACATTCATATTGTATGTTCACACACATGATCGGAGGCAAAAGGCAAACGCTTTCAACGATGAAAAGTCAATTTAATTTTGCTGAAAGCTATTGCTTTCCCTGGCACGTACAACAATTTGAAATGAGACACGTTGATACAGCGGCAGCAACAACAACATCGCAAGCAACAACAACTATAACTGATGGCTAAATTTAATAAATGTTCCACGTATCTGACATGAACCTACACACATTTATATCACAAAATACTTATATTTAATATGATATCGAACTATGCGGGAGCTTATTAAAACGCGTCTGTCATCGCGTATACGCCACGTGAAACTGTCAGCGCGCGCTCTCAATGCACAATTTATTTGACATTTGGAAAATGTTTAATGAATTTTTGTTGAAATTAATTTCGCAGCATCAGCGTAATATTCAATATTTATGCTAATCGAAAATCAATGACAACAAATAATTTCTTCACAATTCTAGTGAAATGCTCATGGACTCCATAAAATTTTTAAATATTTTATGGTTTTGCAATTAAACAATCGACACTGACACAGAAGACATCCCGCAGGCTGCAATCAGTTGGTGCCAGGTTTGTCTGGTAATTGAGCTCAAAATATGCATGCATAAGTCAATTTTGAATACAATTGCCAAATTGTTGTTGGGAAAGAGACTAATTGCAGCAATTGTAAGAGCAAAATGTGTGTTATATATGCGCAATAATTTGAGCTTTGCTTACGCATTATGCACATTATGAGCTCTGACCACAATTCAGCGCACAAATAAAATGCCAGCGAGATGCGTAGTGTGCGATGGCTCGCAATAATATGTATATACAAAGCAAATACAGGGCGTATACTTAATCTGCGCAACGGTCATGGTTCTGCCCTTAGTCGGGCAGTCGGCGAGTCTCGCCCTGCTGCCGCACACAAAAGCGCTGGCGGTTATTTTTGCTCTTTATGTCAAATGAAGCGTGCAAATGCCACAAACGCCCCCAAAAAAAAACTGAACTGAGCGCACATTAAATGCGCAGCCCAAAAACATGCACTGCAGGCAATCGCCAAGGATCTGCCTAGCACCAAGGACTCTCATGTATATTGGTGTTTGTATGTGTGTCTGTGTGTGTTGTGGCGCTTAACAAGCGACCAGGACAAACGTTTCTTGATAAAGTCATCAGCAGCGCGCAAATCGATGAAACCCAAATGAAAGCGGAAAAAAATAAAAATATAATTTCCAGAGACACACAAATCGCTTGAGAATGAAATTCTCGCTGCGTGAGCATCTCGAGCAACAACGGGGTCGTTTATGGCTGAGCATTGCGATTTCCGACTCATTTGCCAGCCAGCCAGTCGGCGAGCCTCTTTGCGAATTGTAAAATTCATTTATAGGTTCCTTTTGTGTAAATTTCTGGCAGCTGCCTTTGCCCTTTTGCCATCAACTACTTTTCCCCCGCTTCGATTGCGGTTAATTAATTAGACGCACGTGACGTCACTTTCAGCGTTTATGGATTTCAATTTCGAATTTTATTTTAATGCCCAGGCCAGTCATTAAAAATTGATGGGACGCAAGGGCGCTAGAATAAAAGCATAAATCAAATTGGAGCTCAGTGTTTAATAACAAAATAATGCGCTAGAACTATTTGCTGTATATGTATGTATATAGAACTTTATTCTTTTTGTTTGATTTATTTCATGGCGAATGAATTACGCACAGTGCCAGAGAAAAGCCAACACTCATGCAATTTAACAATGCGCAAAGGACACGAGTTGTTGTTGTTGCACTATTTGTTGTTGCTGGTTTTGTTTATGTGCATGTTTAGCATTCGCTGTGGGTGGCCCGCTCATAATCGAATTAGTTGCAATAAAGCACAAAATTAATTTCCGCACTGCGGGCCGCTAAACAACAACAGCAAACAGTGCCAGCTGAAAAGTATGCTACGCCCTAAATGATTTATACGCCATGCACATACAACAATGCTCGTTTCGTTGGTCGTTCTAAATGTTCTGGTTGTTGTTATTGCTGTTGCTGTTGCTGTTTATGGGCTGGTCGACTGGCCATTCAACTATGCGGTGTAGTAGCATATTTATCTGCGTGCTTCTATTTTTTTCCAGTACATAAAATCAGGCCTAGGTTCTATGCAAGGGTCCACTCTAATGGCAATCAGTTTAGGTTGAAAGTGAAACAGAGATAATAAAATGATAGCATAAAGAATGCAACATAAAAGGATAACGGCATAAGCACATGATATACGCTTTTATCTCGAATGAAGTTATTCCTTGGCAAATATTATGACGACGACGACGACGACGACTTCTGTGAGAATGTAGACGACAGAGGACAACCGAATGCCAAAGCCGACTGCTCGCTCCGACTGCTAACAAACAAACAGACCAGCAGATCAGATAAAACCGATTTCCTGACTACACAACGATGTATGGCACAGGCTGGGGAATAAAAGCCCACAAATACGTTGACGTCTTGCGGTCTGGCTGTGGACCAAAACAATGCTGCTAAGAGAGAGAGAGAGACGAGTTGTGGTGCAGGACCCTTGCAATAGCATTCTACATATTCACAGCTCGAACTCAGAGCTCACACTTCACACTTTGGTTTGATGTAGGCAACGCACGACGCACACACAAATTCAATTTTCTTGGTCTAGTGGCATACTCCACTGCGTGCAAAGCAAACTCATCCGGCTAAGCTTTTGTCTAACTGTGCACGTGTGTGTGCGAGTGTGTGTATGTGTGTGTGTGTGAGTGTTTGAAATACTCTGTGCATTATATGGCAGCGTATTTATGCCAAAAAGCTTTGGCATGCCTCGCATACGCTCAATAGCATCTTTATGCCAACGTCAACGGCAACGCCAACGCCAACGCTTCTGAGGCACAGTTCGCATATTTGCAAAGTTCCACAGCATACTTTCAGGCGGCAGTCGAAATAGCTTTCCAAGTGGGAGAACGATGGCGATGAACAGGGACATGGCAAATCCGGCAAAGACATCGACATCACCACCACCACCAACAGCAGCAGCAGCATCAACATTTGGCATCTCGATAACTCGACTCGACAAGTCGTCTGCTGTCGGTTTTGTTGAATTTTGAAAACTTTTGCCGATTGCATGAAGTACTACATACATTCATACGTATATGTGGCTGGCTGGCTGGAAGGTGGTTCAGTTTATTTCGCTGCATAACGAAACCAATGCCCATGATGCTGATGTGTTGATATTCTGCTCCTTTGCGTGCTTTCCTTCCTTTCTTGGCATGTATGTGTGCTGTATAGACATGCCAGAGGCACTCAAATGTATTGCCAACAGTAGCCGTAATGTTTTCTATTGCTTCAGCTTAATAGCCAATGCCCCAGCGGGCAGCCATTTGCCATATTTCTTAAGCCTTTGCTTGTGCTTTTGTATATGTATGTTATATATGGTAGTTACTATAACACGATATGTCTGTCTATCATCACTGCCACTGCTGATCAGACACTGAGTTAGTTCAGTTCAGTTCACTTGCTATGCCCGACGGCTGTAACACACTTTAAAATCCACCAGGCAGCAGTTAAAAAACTTTGGGCCAAAGGGGTCTCTTTTAAGACTCTCCTCTATACAAATCCCACATGCCCCAAAGTGCTATTACTGAAATTGAAGACATCTATAAGTTTTCTTCCTTCTTTTCGGTTTTTTCCTTTTCTCTCCATTCATTTACTTTTTTTTCTTTGCGCCTTTCTTTCAGCTACTTTAGCCATTCGTTCATATGTGCGTGCTGTCGCTCTCAGCAACGCTTTTATGGTAATGAGCTCACATTACAAGCGGCAGCAGCCGAAATGGTAAAGAGCGAAGAAACATTTTGACATGACGCCTTTTTGATAGACGCAAAAAGTGTCGCCGAGACTCGTTCGAGATGTTCAAGGATGCTGCAGCTAATTGCTCCAACAGCTCAGGCATTTCTGTAACTAACTTATTGTGCTACCCTCGCAAAGTTGTTGGCAAAGTTCTCTCTCTATCTCTTTTTTGGCTTCGCTTTTAGTCTTATCGCATAACAGCAAATGAATCGCACTCTGCGAAGTGGCTGCGACGTCAGCGCATCTTAAAGGCCTCGCTGCAGCGTGTAAAATGTTTATTTCCGTAATTTAACTTAGCTCTCTCTACCAGCTTTGTTAAATTGTTTAATGGAAAGATGAGGCGACACACACACAAACACAGCTTCAATGTGCCCTGCACTTGTCCCTGGGCTGGCAAAGAGACACGCCCATTACGCCCAGTCACACCTGCCTGATTGTCAAGTGCTTTAGGCAAGAGTACTCGCTTATTCTTTTTGTTGTTTCTCGTTCTCCTTCTAGTTTCACTTCTATGCATTTCATTTGTGCCACTTCATGTGGCAACTTTCTCTATGCTTCTTTTTTCTACTCTTTTGTCGCGCCGCGTCGCGACGTTTCGAGCAGAGTGTGAGGAAACAAGGAGCAAAACAGTAGAATTTAAAATCTTGATGTTGTGCTCATTTTGGCTCGGCATTGTTTTTATTATTGTTGGCACTTACATGTTTTTATTTGTGTGCGCGCCTCTCTCGCTCAACTTGATCCTTGCGGCACAGGACCTTGAACTCGCTGCGGCGCTAACGAGTTACAACAAAAACAACAATAACATCAGAAGCAACAACAACAACAACAGCAACTAGAGTGAGAGTCATAAAAGCGTGTGGGCTGCAAATATTTCATATTTATTTTACGTACTTTTCTGAGTGCCCATAAAAATGTTGTGCGAGCATGACTGACTGTCTCGCAATAGCTCTCTCTGTCTGTGAATGTGTGTGTGTGTGTGTGTGTGTGTGTGTGTGTGTGTGTGTGTGTGTGGGTGTGTTACATTACGTCTGATTTACTTTGTAAGTTTTAATTGAATTTGGCAAAACTTTAAATGCCAAAAATTGCCGACATGCGATACGATGCGAAGAGTTCATTTTGCTGTTGAATGCTGCTCTCAACAATAATTGTCAAGTGTCGCTGTGCTGTGCCGTAAATTTTCAATTGAAAATTCAAATTCATTTCTGCAGCATTTTATGCAAAGCACAACACAAAACTAGCAGAGAAACTCGATTACGCACGAGCGAACAGGCAAAGCCATAAGCCACATTATACGAGTCATGATCAGCACGATGCCGATGCCATTATGTGTGTCCGCTTGGCGAGTCAAAATTATAAATATAGTGGAAAAAAAATATAAAGAAATATGTATATAAAGAGAAAATCAGTGTCAATCAGAGGAGTGTGCGACTTATATAAGCATATCCATCTTTATAAGTATTTGCTTCACTGAACTGGACGCTGAAAACAAAATCCAAGACGCATTTGTATGTAAAACGTTGTCAGCAACAACAAAAGAATGGCAAAAGGGAGCGTAGAAATGAGAGCTAGAAGGAAATGGCAAAAGGGAGACAGTTTCAGTTGTTGTGCTCTGTCGTTTGTTCTGCTTTGCCCGAAAATGGCTTCAATAAAAACACAAAGTAAACGAAAATGCAAAGACACATAGAAGGCAAAGTGTTTTGGCCAGGAGTCAGGTTGGGAAAAAAACAAAAAAAAAGAGAAGAATACGTTGCATATAGATGGAAAAATGTATGTGAATGTGTGTGTGTGTTTGTGCTACTGCTACATGGGGTAATTCTTAGTTAACGAGCAAGCAGAAACGTATTCACGCTTTGCTTAATCCTCCAGGGACAGGGAGCTGGCAACGTTCTCCGCCTCATCCTCCGCCTCCGCCTAGGACTTTGTTGCTGTTGTGTTGTGTGCTGTGTGCTTAGGACAACGGCAATGCAGTTAGCTGTCTCTCTATGGCCATACAATTTAAGCCCTAATTGTGGGCAATTACTTTTTGCTCGGCTAATAAAAACGTTAGAGATATTTGCGTATTTTAACTAATGATTTTCTGCTTAAGCGCAAAGCTCAACACCAACCAACCGACCGAACGACCGACCACCTTCTGTAACTCTAACGCCTAAATAAACAAGCCTAAAGTTTTAGTGCCACATAGCAAAGCATATGTGTATGTGTGTGTGTGCGTCTGTTAAAGGTAAACCCCAAGTTGTCCTGTTGTTTCTATTTTCATGTCTGTCACAGGTTTTAATGACTTTGCACAGTCTGTACACAAGCTTGTATATTACGTAAACGCCCCCTTTTATGTGCGTAGTGGGCACACACATACACCTTGTTAGCCAGACCACCCGAGTGACACACTTATTAATAATTCATTTTGTGCTAATAGAATGTTCGGATTTCAAGGTAAAACACAAAGGCATACAGACTACAGATAGAGATACAAATGGAAATAAATCACATTGAGACGGCGACACGCTCTTAGCATAATTAGCTGATATTCAATAATTAAGCTGAATCGCAAACAAAACTCGACTGTCAAACAAGCCTAACATAAATGGTAAATGTTAAATGGATTACAACAACGCCACACCACGCACCAGCTGCAACCTCTTCGACCCGTTCGACCTGATCCTGATTGATTACCTGCATTCGATACAGAGGACAGACGACAGAGGACAGAGGGCAACACAAGGCCACACTGAAAACGAGAAGGCAAGATCCCATCCATCGATTAGATGTCATCTTCTCTGTGGTATCTATCTCTATATAATATATACATAGTTGAACTGGGCAACACGGCTTGATTATGGCAAACTCCTTATTACGAGCTTAATTTGTTAAGCGCGATGTAAATTTAATTGCCTCATTATTCTATAAATGTTTATGGCATAGTTGAAATGCTAAAGCGAGAGAGACTTTCACTTCACAAAAGCGAGTCATAAAAGCCTGGCAGCCTTCTTCGTTGTACTTGTACATTTTGTAAGCTGCCGCACTTTTAATTGACTCGCTGGCTTGCTGCTAAGTGGACATTAAGTATACGCCGCGTTTAAAACCGTCGACTACACGATTATGCTTTCAATTGTGTATAAAATAAATTATTGTATGGACATTTAAAGTGCACGAGCGTTTGTAAACTCTCACGCTCGATAAGTCTGCCAAAAAGGGAAAAGAAGGAGCTTAAAAATGGTCATGAGAATATAACTGCAACCAATCAAATGGAAAACATTAAAGGCTAGCGATATATATCTGCAAAAGGATCAGTACCAAGACCAGGCACAATGCGGGCGTTTGCACACAGCTCCCAGTTAGCGTCAGCTGCAGAGCACAATGGCCCATTGGCCAAATGGATGCAGCTCGGCAGTCGGCAGATAAGCCCCAGCATCAGTTTGGCAAAAGTCACCGAAAAATAAATGGAAATTAAAAGTTGGCAATCGCAATGAAAATGAAAAGCTGCAACAGTGACCATCTCGATGGGCAGGGCCAAGCCATGCATATGGAATGGAAATTGAAATTGCAGTGGAAATGGTGGCAATGGCAATTCGAATGGAAATTCGAAAGGATAACGCTAACGCGCTAAAAGTCGTCCTAAAAGCAGGCTAAGCAAATCAAAGGGCGGCGCAATTGAATAAAATATGATACGAGTACAGGATGAGATTCATGTGTGATCTTATGCTTGAATGCCAACGCTACAGAGACAGAGAGACAGAAAGAGAGAGTTGAGACCCATATGCTTAGCATAATAACTGTTTGTACGTGCACGACGTCGACGACGATGGCGAGACGCGTTGTTAACATGACATCATCTCGTGCAATAAGCGAGCACATTCTAATGAATAAAAATGAATTTAAAAACAGCAAAACAGAAACAATAGCTGAGACGGCGGACGGAGCTAGACTGAGGGGAAATGCGAGCATACAGAGAGAGAGAGAGTGTATAAAATATGCGGCGACATAGACACACACAGGACGCAGCAGGCTGCCAGCCAGTCTACGCACTGGCTATGATACAGCTGCTCGTATTTCTAGAGACTAGAAAGACACAAAGAGTGGAAGAGGGAGCGAGGAGACTTTGTGACAGGCAGCTAGCCATGGCAAATGAAGCCAAGAAACGACACAGTCATAAGCAATGTCCCAAACGCTTTTCCATTTTCATGTTTTCCTTGAGTTGTTGCTGCTGTCGTTGTCGTTGCTGTTGCTGTTGTCGTTGCTATTGCCATCGCTATGGATGCTTTTGCTGCAGGCAAAGTTAGTTGGCCTGTCTTGATAATCCTTTATTTAAATATTGTTTGCTTTTTATTTGCCATTGTTATTATGCTTGTAGATATTTTGCATAAATAACTAGACTAGGCAAAAACTGTCAACTGTCCTGAATACACACACACGCACGCACACACAAGAGCAAACTCACAATCAAATCAAAAAGACAACAATCTGTGCAGAAGTTGAGCAAAAAGTGCTCAATGTTTGTTTTCTTTTTATAGTAGTCAAATTTTAAATAGTTACCCAAAAGATGTTTAGTCAGCAAAAGTTGACTTTTTGAGCTTAATCTATGACGTTGACGTCTACGTCGACGTTTAAGGCACATACTTGAGTAGAACGCCATATTACGCATACGCCTATTGGCCCACTCATTAGCAATTACATGAGCCGACCCGACACTCGACACTCGACACACGCATACATCGCAAAGTACCTTCCTACCTACCTACCCCAATGGGAATGGCTTGGCATGCCACTAGAAATTTGTGTCAACGTCCAGACAGAGAACGGAGCGCAGCAGGCACAAAAACAACTGACAACGGCATCCGACATGGCCCAAAGGCGTCGCCATATTTAGCATGTTAACGTGGTGAACCCTCAAGGTGCTGAAGCGCTTTGCTGCTCAGCCAAGAGACGAGTGGGGACGAGAGACAGAAAGCAAAGAGAGAGAGACGCCTTCTTCGTCGACCATTTTCAATGAAAGGTTACTGCATGGCCTCGTTAAATGCCTGACAGTCAAGCGTTGACATAGCCAGGCATCTTGTCAGCCAGCCACGCCCAGACATGTCCCAATCCACCTACTTCATTCATTCATTGCCCCCTCCCCACCTGCTCATCCTCGCTGTGCGTGTCCCTGTGCGTGCAAGCTTTCAAATATCAAATTCACATTAATTTTGACATCGAAGCGGAAATATATTTAATTGCTTTCTTGCCACACACACATACTAGAGTGAGCTGCCACATTCAACTCACCCACAATCACACACACACATCCTCACACACACTTGGTGGATTTGCTCATCGCAACTGTCGCGCTGCCAGCAACGATCTCGACTTCTCACGTAGTTGCCATCGCCATCAACAACGCGACACACGACGCGACGACTTTTGCCATTAGCGTTGTGTCTCCTGGGCATACGCAAATATTTGGCTTTTTCCCAGCGATTTTCCCCGTGTTTTCATTTTGTCATTTCATTAAGAAGCCGTCGCTATATATGTATGTATCTATGTGTATTCGTAGCATAGATAGATGTGTATCCCTATATCTCTGCATTTTCGCGTACATATCCCGCAGACCAACCTTCGCGCCCCTAAATGGCGCTTAGTCGTGCGGCTGTTTCTGCGTTAAGTTCGCCATAATCGCATTGGCCTTGTTTATGTCACGTTTCGACCAAAATAATTAAACGCCAAAGCAAACGTTGCTGATTTTGATGAACTGCGAATGGCAACTTGAATAATTCTCACCATTTATCATGCAAAATGCACTCAAAATTCAACATAAGTATTCAAATATTCAAATTATTGCTTGTCTCAAGACTCTCTCTTTCGTTGTGTCTTCATTAAATGGAGAATTACTTGTGTATTTATGCGCTGAGGCTGTGTCGTTGCCAACGAGATTGTATATATAGATAAAAATATCTGTTATAAATGGCTTACAAATAATACGAATAATTGGCAAATAATTAGAATGTAATAACTCAATTTATGGCTTGTCATTCCAGTTCTGATTATATATATACAAAATCGCGTGCTTGGCGTGATTTGAATAAGCTCATAAGTATTTAATAAGTGCCAATCAATAACCATTCATTATATTCAAAGATATTTTAAATATCATCAATTATGCAAAAGGTACACCAAATAACTTTAATAAGAAAGAAATTTTTGGGCAATTTGACAAAAACATCAAGAGGCTTAAAAGCGTATAAATAACTGACCCAAAAAAGGATTTAAGTCTAAGAAAAAGGTCAACAAAAAAACAGGCCGAAAAGAAACGTAGCATGTGTTTAAAGCAAATTATTTATAGCTTTTAATGTTTGCTATTGGTAAATTGATATTCGATAGTGAAATAATTTCAAAAAATAAACAATTTACATAGCAAGCAAGTTAAGCATTTTTATGGCCCTCAGCTGTTGAGTCTACAAATTGTGCGGCAATGAAAATAAATGCTAAGAAACGTGGCATGAGATGTCACTTATTTATGTTGCCGTAAATGTGAGGCATAAAATGTAAATTGTGAAATGTGTTTGTGGCAGTGGCTGTGTGGCTGTGTGGCAGGTAAGCCAAGTTAACATGCTGCCGCTGGCCATAAACTAACGAATGTCAAACTTTCAAATCTCTCATAAAAATGCCAAGGGATGAGCGCGCGAGTAAGAGGATGGCTGCAAAAATAAAAGTCGTACATTTTACAGGTGTCAAACTCACATGTGAGAAGCTGTCTGTGACTCCTTTCGGGCTCAAAATGTGGCAGCTGCTTCGTCGTCGGCGAGATGCACCTAAGCCGTAGCCGTGGCCGTGTCAGCGGCGACAACTTTTGGACACACGCACTAAACGAGAGAGTTGATTTAACAGATTTTGTTTATCTACGTAGTATCCTTTAATCCTTGTTTTTCACCCGCTCACACTCTCTCCCTCTTCCGCTCGGGGATTTCTTTGCTTTTCCGCTGTTTTATGTTTGAGCGCTTGGCGCGACTTTTATCTGTTGTTCACACGGAACTTTGTCACACGGCAATGACACCTGCGCTTATCGGTCATGCATTTTACTCACACATTCACATAGAAACACAGGCACACACGCAAACTAACACAAAGTGCGAGACACGCGCGTTGCATGCGATTTGGGTCAAAGTGCTAACAAAACAACAATGCAGCGGCAGCACATTGCAGTTGCCGCTTGGTGACTATGTGCCTGCCTGATGTACGTTCGTTCAGATGCCGTTCAGTTGCCGTTCAGTTGCCGCGTTGCCTTCTGGTCCCTGCCCGGCTTCCTTCCGCTTCCGGTAATGCGTTTCGCTTTCGCTTTGCGCTTTCACTTTTTGTCGCTGCTGCCAACTGCTAACTTTTTAGTTGCGTTCACACAGTTGTTGCCCTGACAATCTCTCGAGCAGGCAGCGGCAACATTTAAAGCACAGACTGACGCGCTGTTGCAGCCTCCTGCTTGTCTCTTTCAGTCTCTCTGCGTGCAGTTGATGCAGGATGCCTCACACACACGCATAGGAGATAGAGCAGAAGACGCTCGACGACGCGTTGGCGAATTTTCCGCCTTGTTGCTGGCTTTCACATGCACAGTAATTTTTCAACGCGCACAAATGCGTTTTCAAGGATAAACAAGGATATTCGCCAGCATTCGCATCGACACCACTTTCACACACACACACACACACGCACGTACACGCGCCGCCTTTTGTTTTGAACTTGGAGCATGAACTTTTGGCGGCTCTATTGAAATTTATTTTCAGCTTTTCTTTGCTTTCGCGATTTTTCTTTTCTCTTTGTTGTTGTTGTTGTATTTCACACTGAATAAGAATTCGCCGGCGGCAAAGACGCTTGTTATTGTGCTGTGGGAAGTGCTTTTTGTTGTTTTAAATTGTTGCTGTTGTTATTATTGTTGTTGAACTCGTTGTTGTTTTAATGCCAACCGTTTTGTCTGAAGTTGAAGGGGCGAACGTAAAACACCGTCGCTTCCGTAGCGTGTACAGCTTTCAACGAGTATACGAAGTGAACTGAAAAGGACACTGGCTCCGCTCTGCTCAGTGTGTAACTCACACACATCTGATGATGGCGCTAAGGATAACGAAGATGATGACAACCACACGACGAAGAGGCCGACGACTGCTACAACAACGGACCAAAACGGTGCACGCCCGTGTGGCACAGGCACAAGCTTCGTGTGTCTGTCTGACAGCTGGAAGCGAGCACGCGACATGCGCAGTAAATCTCTAGAGAGAGCGAGAGAGTTGAGAATGAAAGCTTTGCAAGCTTTGCAGGTCAGGTTTCGTTTTCATTTTCATTTCAGTCGACAGCTGATGCGCGCCACAAAGTAGGCTACAAAAATTTCCAGTGCGCACTCAATTCCAGTTCTCTTTGCCTGCTCTTTTAACCCACTCGGCACTCTCTTTGGTTGAAGAATGCGCTTGAACTATGCGTTCAAAGTGTGTCACAATTCTAAATTGCGTTTACTTTGCTAATGTCACGTGCTTATTGCGTTACCCATTTAATTAAGCCAACAAAAGCAGACAGCCTGACGACTGCAACAGTCGCAGGTTCGCTCTCTCGCTCTCTGTGCAATTTAAAAGGCATATATTAATGACAGATTTCAGCATCGATGCCAGCGCACAGCGGGGCAGCGGTTATTGCAAGAGTTGAGCAACTTTGCCCGAGACAGCAAATCAGTGCTCAAAAGAAATTGATCCTGTGTAATGCTGCAGGCAGCACAAGCAGAAGCACGCATCACGCGGCAGGACGAAGTGTGGGCGGGCAGCTAAACTTTTGCGGTGACCAAACCCAAACGTGAAGTAAACTTGAACCGCAATCCGCACAGAGCCCACAGCAGCTCTGACAGCGACAACGACAACGACAACTATCGCTCGGCAACATCCGGCTACGTGCGAGCAGAGCGTGGGGTATGGAAAACTAAGGAGATTGCAGTGCACTGCAAGTCCCATAAAAAGGGGGAAGGGCAGAGAGCGGAGGGCGGAGGTCGGCAAAACGTTTGGCCACATGCCGCTTGTCGTTTTCCATTAGTGTGGCGACCAACCTCAATGATTTCTTACTTACAGCGCGCAATTTGTAAGTTTGAGTATGCGCGCAGGACGCGTCACACACACACACACACATACACAGATACACGAAGACGGACTTACACACACGTACGCTCATAGAGCCGCATAATCGCAGTCGTATTGGTTTTCGAATGCTGTCGAGTGTCGTGCAGTCAACGCCAACCAAGTTGGCCAATGCGTTTCAAGTGAGGTCGCGTCCTGCGTGCGCGTACGTTTCACTGTCTGTCTGTGTATCTGTATGAGTAAGTGTATGTATGTGTGTATATGTGTGGTGAGTAAAAACTTCAGGAAATTGCTTTTGCATGAGCGCTTTGGCGGGCAAGGAGACCACAACGAAGACGACGACGACGACGACACAGCAAAGTAGTCGTAAAAAGGAAGCTGCGGCGATTGCAAAAGAATTGGGCAAAGACGTAAAATGTATTAAAACTTGCAACATTGATAGTTCTGCCACAGGCAACGGATGAAATACTGGCGCGGGGGGAGAAAGGGGGAGAACAGATGGGAAATTATAATGGGCCAGCAATTTGCCAGTCACTCAAAATGCATTTTCATTTCGTTTCATTGAAATTTAATCATTGCTGCTGCTCAATAAATAATGCCAACATACAATCAAATGCAAACAAATTCTCAGATACAAATCCCACCCAAACAGCCAGACAGCCGGAGAGTTGGCACCGCTTTTGTATCCCATTTTAAGTTCTTAGTGTTGCTGTTGCTATTGCTGTTGCTGGCGATTGTTGGCTCGCATGTTTGCCAGCCATTCAGTGAACGGTCAATATGCTGGAATCGGATTCATACACTTTGACCTCGTTTAACTTTTGTCGTCAGCCACGTTCGAAATCATTTCGTGTCTGACGCCTCCCCATCCCTCATCCGCATCCCTATTTCTATTGCTATCCCAGTGTCCGCCGCCGCCGCCTGCACCTTGGAGGCCCCCTTCGATACTATCAGTGTAATGTTTTGTTGTAACTGAATGTAGTTTTTCTTTTCAATTGAAAAATGTTGCCTACTTTTTTGCAGCCAGGCTCCAACTACAACATACAACTGTATGTACAACACAAATCCCAATACCAAGACCAAAAGCAATTGTGTACAAACGTGTTAGTGGACAGGAAACAAACTGTCAGGCTCGAAGCAAGCCAAGCCCAGTCATATCTCTTGCTCTCTTCCTCTCTCTCTCTCTTTCTCTTTCTATGTATGTGAGATAATGGAAGTAAACGAACGAATAATACGCCGCAGCTAGCTGTCAGTCATGCAGCCTTCAGATTAACTAAAATTGAAGTCAGAGCTCATTTTAATAATAGAATAAATATACTTAATGCATATTTCTATATACTATAAATACATAAATGGATTCTAGCTATTAATTGTTGGCAATATTCATGTGAAACCACAAGAAATTCTGTCAGCAAAGGTTACTTTTCATTTTGCTGCTTACGAAAATCTACAAAGCAATTATTTTGCTCATATGTACATGAAATGAGCCACAAGAAGTGAAGGACTGCTGTGCTTTTGTTTGCTTAAGAGTTTATAAAATACAGCTAATTAATTCACTTGATAATACCATACAAGACTTTGCCAAGCTACACAACAGGTTGGCTTATTGGCAGCTTGCCAAGTTATGCATTAAATAAATAACAGAAAATCCCAAAAAAAAAGTTGTAGAATACTCTTAGAAGTTGAACCGATTTAAACTCAGGATATCCATTATTCAATTAAGTGACATAATTGTTGGCTGTACAACACACATTGCGTATACGTAATTTGTAACAGAGAACAAAGAACGAACAACAGGCAAATGAAATACAATGCAATTCACATGCCAATGAATTTGTATCATGTCATGGCATAGAAAGCATTCGTGAAATCAAAGTCGTTGATATGGAAATGGAGAAACAAATTAAACAAGTGGATAATACAAGCATGTGTGTGTGGTTACAAATATATTTACTTGTTGTACAAAAGAGTCAATTAATACGATTTAAATGTAATTTATAATTGTGTGAGAAAGAGCGAGAGTTACCAATGTGATGGAGCTCGCCTTTGTGTTTGATTTAGTTCAACAAGCAGAAACCTATTGACAGGTTGAACAATGATTTTCAAATACTTTTTCCGCTCCCTCCTCCATCATATCATCAGGCGATTCCTTTACTATGCATTCATATGTGGAGGGTAGCCCGCATAATGTAGGTCTATTAAATCAATTTTGTTTGTTGCTCTTTTGTACTACTTTCACTGCTGACTGACTGGCTGTCTGACTGAGGGACGGCCTGACTGACTGACTGATTGAGTGAGTGAGTGAGTGAGTGGGGTGAGGAAAGGGAAGGGGAAGGGGAAAGGGAAGAGGAAGGATGGCAGCTGATTGGCAGCCAACACTGAGGCTCAGTCTAAGCATGCAATATTTGCGCAGCAGTCAATGCCCCGCCCTGGGGCAAATCAGTGCCAGGCTGAGGTGTGCTTTCACACACACTCACACATAAATAGAGGGAAGCAATGTGTGTCAGTGTGTGTATTTAATAACTTACAAAATGGTTATGAACTTCAAATATACTAGAGAGAGAGCGAAGCGAGTCTGCTGTGTAAATATTGACAGTGCCGAACAAATTACCTGATTACATTTGGGTCAAGCAATTTTTGGCACCACAGCGACACTAAATGTTCATGTTGTTATTTGTTTATGTATGTCAAAGGGGAGACATATGCTCACACACACACACATACGTACACTCGCGAGCCGCACAGACGCAGAAATAATTAAAAGTTTGTATGTTGTCTAGCATAATGTTGCACATGTGTTTGTGTGCGTGTAGATTTTTATGCGCCACTCTTGTTATTTTTTTATTTTTTTGTTTTTTTGGTTGTTTGTTTCTCTGTTTGTTTGTTGTTGTTTTTCCTGCATCTGTATGTGCGGGTGTCTGTGTGTGTGTGTATGTACGCGACCTTGTAGCAAAGTTAACAATTTGGGGCACTCGCTGTCGCAATGTTTACAAATAATAATGGCATTTATGACCCTGGTCTACACTCGTTCTCACACACACATACGCACTCTAACATTTCCATCTTCTTGTATGTGTGTATGTGTACTTCAGGGTCGCTCTCTGCTTTGGGGAATTTTGTTCATCATCATTTTATTCGCAACACTAACACACACACTCTCACACTATGTTGAGGAGCAGCAGCCCACTAAAGTGCATTTATGTTTTTATTTTATTTTATATTTTTCATTCGTTCGCTCTCTTCTTGTGTTTTGTTGTATATTTTTACTTCTAACGTTTAGTCGGAAAAAATACAAAAATTAATTTAATGCTTGGCTGCAAAATTATTCTAAGCATTTTATACTTATGCTCTGCATTATGTAACATTTTATTTTAAGTTTTGTAAAAAGTAAGTAAAAATAAGTATGAAAGCTACATTCGAGTGAACTCGACAGTGAGATATCCGCTACCCATTTTGAATAAAAGAAAAACAGTGCGGTATTAAATATACTAATATAATATACCATATATTGTTATACTTTGTCGTTTCGGAGGTGAACAGTGTTGTATAATTCTTAAAATATACCATATTATCATACCGAAAAATACTGAGATATACCGAAGACTTTATTTATTATATTGATATGCCTTGTGACTCTTTCTGTGCATATGCTACATTCATTTCCTGCAGACACAAGCTTATAATACCCTTCTACCCTATGTAAAGTGGGTATAATAAGTGTGCTAAACTTTTTTAAAACGGAATTAGAAATAATTTAAAAACTTTATTTATTTATTAAGTCATAAATAGCTGCAGTTATAAATTTGTTATTTTTACTATACATAAATATTTATATTTTTGTAAATTTGTGTTCTCAGATGAGCACATTCCGCAACTGCAGCTTTTCGGGTACTTTTTAGCACATTTCAGTTGCACGCTCATGATTTTGAATAATTTGCAACAGCAGCAGCAGCAGCAATGACAAGAGGCAACCACTGCGCCTTGCCACAGTTATATGGATGAGCTCTTTTGGACTTATATGCAAATGCAGGCAACTTGTTATCTTGCCAGCGATATAAATAGACACTAACTTGGAAGTTTTTTTGTATTCCAAACACATTAAAAGTTATTTAAAAGTTAAAACAAAAGAAGAAAGTCTGAAAAAAACATTAGCTAATGGTAAACAAATAACTTGCTTGTTGTTTGGAGAGAGAGAGAGGAAAAGAATTCTCCACAGGCTGGGATTCTTGCGAAATAAAGTATTCCCCAAACATAGACGACTCTAATGTTAACTCCATTAATTTGCAACATATCAAAAACAGATTGACACTTTGTGTGTGTGTGTGGATTTGCGTGGTTGTGTGCGTGGGTTGGCTTCTCTGCTTACGAACTGTGGATATCCTTTTAGAGCGTCAGAGTGTTGTGCATTCATGTGTGTGTTTGTGTGTGTGTCTGTTGCGTCTGCTTGGCTGTCGTCAGGTGTTTTTCACGCTGCGAGAGATGAGATGAGAGAAAAGTCATGTGCCTCCGTCTTCCCCCTCTCCACGCACCCACGCAGGTACTTCCTCTGCCGAAATGTGTGTAAGCAAGTGCAAACATGTTCGCACAGCTGCGCAGTGTGGCATTAATTTCCGTTAATTAAAATAAATACGTCAAGCGATAATAAATGACTCGCTGATGATATTAAATGCACGCAGTACGCAGTGCCATCTCACATACACACACATACAGACTCGCACACATGAAAGGTATAAAAAGACACACGCCAACTGCAATTAGGCAGAGCAACTGACAACTGAGAATTGCAGACTAAAGCTCTGAAAGCGAGAGAGATGAGAGCTGGTGACATATATATATATATGGTATTTAAAGAAGATGGCAGCAACACACATAGGCAAAAGCCATTTGCGGTACATTAAATGGCTTAATTGATTCGCCTCAACTTCAGCCTGAGTCTCAGGCTCACCCATGAACCGAGCCGAACCGAGGTTCAAAATTAATTTCTGGCCCAGACAGATGCGGCCAGCCAAGGGCCCGTTGACCGTTGGCCAAAAACCCCCAACTTGGTTTATTACACTGCATAAATTCTGTTCAAATTCTATAGCACGTCAGCACGTAAGCTGCGCTGTCAGACATAATGTGTACTGAACCCCATATGTGTTTGGATGTATGTATATTCGCAACAACAGAAATATATGTTGTACCCCCCAAAATGGCAACGACAACAGCAGCTCCAGCTATAGCTACAGATTCAGCTTCAGAGCATATGCTTACCTGAAGTAGAATGTGAGAAAGAAGTGAAGTGTGAGGCTATACAATGGCAAACAAAAGATTATCCTTGCCCTTGCTTCACGCGCTGCTTTGGTCACAACAGCACAATTTCTTTGTACACATCGCACATGCTCATGCAGGCAGCTGACTGCTGCTGTTGCTTCTATTGAAACGTTGAAGTAATGAAAAAAAATGTCAACTTCTAAACGAAGACAGCAGGAGCAGTAGAGCTGTGGAAGTGTTGCAGGATCAACAGCAGCCGGTACACAGTGGCAAACACTAGAGGTATGAGCAACAACAACAAAAAGAACAACAGCAACATCGAAAGCAACAGCGACTACGACAAGGACAACAAAACATGTGTCAAACGCCAGACATTCTGAGGAATATTAATAACACTCTGCGAACATATTTTTCATTAAAGCTGCACAGAAATGTCAAGCAGCAGATACCAAAGATACACACACACACACATTACACATGCCACTCACACCCACACACACACGCATACACTTGTATTTATTAGCTTTAAAACTGATTATGCAAAATGCCTGTTCGTTATCATCCTGGCAAATTTAATAACTGCAGTTTGGTGGAGGAGGAAGAAGGACGACAAAAAAAAAACGCCAAAACTTGAAAGCCAAATGCGAATTTGACTTGGGAGCGATTAGCGTCCATTTCATCATGTTGTATTGTTTGGCAGCAAAGCATTCCCGCAGGACGAGGACGACAACAGCCTTGAATATTAGATGACTGCTAATGATATCAGCAGAATGAACCTTGGGCCAAGCCTGAGCCACGCCTTAAAAGTTTATTGGCCGCACATGCAAATGAAATGGTTTCGCTCAAAGGCAAAAACGCGACGTTTGCTTTTACAGCTGAAAATTGAAAACTTATTTGCCACAATTTTGGATGCATATTCTCTGCACTTCGGCACATGCTGCGTATGAGTATTCTTTTGAATTTTACTTTTTTCCTCAGTGTGTGTCGCACTTTTAACAAGTTTTCGTTTTTAACACATCATTAATGCAGGCCGGAAAGCCAACATGTGTAAATACATGAGAGTTTAGTGGAATTTACACAAATTACTCGCACAGTGCAGCACTAATCAAGCTTCAGCCTGCACTTCGCTCTTTGTTAATTAAACATAACGGGGCCAAACGAAACATTTCTCAAGTGAATAATTTAACAACTAACCAAACTTTTTCACTCAATTGAAAACTTAAGTAGCCCCTAAAAAATATCACTTGAACTCTATAAAAGTCGCTGGCATTTCGCTCGACTGCGTCACAAGCATATGGAATCGGGCTTAAGATGGTCTTCAAGCTCATTAAGCCAGCGCCGCTGACGGAGCAAGTTCACTCTAAGGATGGCTGCATCTACTTGTATCGGGCGATGAAATTCATTGGCTGGCGTCCACCGAAGTCGGGCATTTGGCGCTACGTCTATCTCACCTGGACACTGACTACGTTCATTTGGTGCACCACATATTTGCCACTTGGATTCCTCGGCAGCTACATGACGCAGATCAAGTTGTTTTCACCCGGCGAGTTTCTCACCTCGCTGCAGGTGTGCATCAATGCTTACGGATCGTCGGTGAAGGTGGCCATCACATATTCACAGCTCTGGCGACTGGTCAAGGCCAGAGATTTGCTCGATAAACTGGATGTGCGTTGCACCAGCGATGAGGAGCGCGAGAAAATCCATCGTGTGGTGGCCCGAAGCAATCATGCGTTCCTCATCTTCACCTTTGTCTACTGCGGCTATGCGGGCTCCACGTATCTCAGCTCGGTGCTGAGCGGTCGTCCGCCCTGGCAACTGTACAATCCACTGATTGACTGGCATGACGGCACTCTCAAGCTGTGGATTGCCTCGACTTTTGAGTATATGGTCATGTCGGGAGCCGTGCTGCAGGATCAGCTCTCGGACACTTATCCGTTGGTCTACACATTGATTTTACGTACGCATCTCGATATTCTCAAAGAGCGCATTCGCAGACTGCGCACGGATGAGAACATGACCGAGGAGGAGAACTACGAGGCGCTGGTCAACTGTGTGCTAGATCACAAGCTAATCTTGAAGTGAGCTCATGAATTCCAAACTTGTTCTATCTTAAAGTGTATTTAAATTCAATCATATTGATTACTCAGTCATTTTTCTCTTTTTGAGAAGAACAATTTTTATAAAATTATGTTTAATTTATTTATTTTTATTTTTATTTTATATATAATTTAATTTTAATTTTAAATTAATTTAATGTTTCTCAAATTAAAATGATTAATTTATCAATCAATTTTAAACTAAATTTCTTTATAATTATCAATTTTCAAAAACAATAATAATAATATCTAATTTATTTTAAATTATTTTTTTTTTTCATTCAATTGAATATTTGTCAAGTTATAATGTTTAATTAATCTATACATATTTATTTTACGATACAGCCAAGTCCGTCTGTCCGTATGAACACCTACATAAATCTCAGGAACCCTAAGAGAAACAGATATATTTTTTTTTTTTGCCCGCCCTCTTAATGTTTGCACCCAACACAAGTTTGTTTCAACTATTTGCCATGCCCAATTACGCGCCCGCAGTTTAGAAAATCAAATAACAAGCGTAATTTTAAAGCTTGTATCGACCTTTGGAACATACACTAACAATTACAATATTTATGATTCCTAAAAGTTTGGTTGTGATCAGATAAAAATTGTATAAGTTATTTAAGAAATAATTTTGTACAATATAGTATATTTATAGAGTACTAAAATATACTGGATTGCACAAAAGTATTGTAAATGTAGTACTATATCAAAATACCGAAAGCATAATCTTTGTCATGATTCAGTATTTTTGTGGTACATTTTTCGTATATATGCAGAATATATTTTTAAGCATATTTCATAATTTCACTTATTTCAAAAAGATCTTTCTTAAAATTAACTGGTAAATTACTTATTAAATCATTTTTTCTAATCTTTCCTCAACTAGATACTGCGCTTTGATTCGTCCTGTTATTTCGGGCACAATATTTACACAGTTTCTGCTGATTGGCGTTGTGCTCGGCCTCACGCTGATCAATGTGTTCTTCTTCTCGGATATCTGGACGGGGATTGCATCGTTCATGTTTGTCATCACCATACTGCTGCAGACGTTCCCCTTCTGCTACACCTGCAACCTCATTATGGATGACTGTGCGGCGCTGTCGCACGCCATCTTTCAAAGTAATTGGATAGATTCCGGCTCGCGATACCAGTCGACTCTATTGTATTTTCTACACAATGTGCAGCAGCCCATCGTTTTCATAGCCGGCGGCATCTTTCAAATCTCAATGAGCAGCAACATAAGCGTAAGTCGCCAAACAAAAGCCCAATGCTTCCGATAACGATTATTGTTATTATGATGTGCATTCATTATTTAATGTAGGTCGCCAAATTCGCTTTCTCGGTCATCACCATCACGAAGCAAATGAATATTGCAGATAAATTTAAAACCGATTAAAATTTATTGGATGCAGTCAGCTATTTATTTGTTGGCCTCTTAAGAAAAAGTGATACAACAGTTATACTCTGTGCACGTAGTGTAATAAATACTCGCATCTATTTCTAATGCTAAATTTAACAATCTAATATTCTGACATCAAATTATTTGTTAAAATTGTTTAAGCTGCTTATGTATTAGACAGAGACACAACCACAGCAAAACAATGTAGAAATAAATTTTGTTGAAAAATAAATATAAAAACAATTGCGTGTCTGCTATTGCAATTTCGACAGTCCAAAACGATGTTATGTTCAACTGAAAAGGCATGTTTAAATATTCTCAATAGCATTAGTATTCCAATTAATTAATCATGTTTCACGCAGTTGCCCGATAGTTTAATTTTCATGCGGCTTCGAGAGCTTTCCCAATTTTTCCGCTATATCCATATTTTGCACCAAGGTAAAAACGGAAAACGAAAATTTGCTGGCCTACAAGTATAAAATGACTCCAAATTAACAGTGAGAGTAAATTCTCTAATCATTTTCCTTTTGGCAGCTAATTCACTTACGGTTAAATTCGTTGCCACGGAAATGGTGAATACATTTCCGGCCATAAAAACAATTGGCTTTTGCAGATTATGCAAAAAGTGTGTCAATGTGGTCTTGTAGCGCTTCTCCTGGTCAATCCAATTGGATTCAAAAAGCGCATCCGCCAGCTTGAGACTATCATCGGTGAGATAGTTGCAAAGCGTGCAAAACGGCGTAGTTTCCAGCAGCACCGCTGACATGAATGAAAGGGCCGCAACACGAGAGCCAAAGTCGGCGAATTTCACAATGTTGATCAGAGTAAAGCCCATGACGAGACCCACGACCAAAAGCTGCACAAAGATGGTGCCGCCAATCATGGGACGCAGCGTATCGCAAAAACTGTAAATAACAATGTGGGATATGTATTTCGGCAGTCAAGAGGAAAATTCAATGAACTCCTCACCGCAGTATGACTTTGTGATCCTTGATGCACTTGACAAGTTTCGCATAACGCTCATCGGCGCTTTCGTCGGGATCGTCGCCCAAATTACGCAAACGTTGCGCAAAGTTTGCCATGTGAGCACGCAACGGCAACACGAAATTAATGGGATAGCAATCGACGCAAACGTCTTGGAAACAGGCGCCCAACATGGCAAAATACTCAAGACCCGTCTGCAGCCAATATTGCCATTTGCTGGCCCGCCAATCCAGCCATGGATAGTAGTTCTGATACGGTGGTCGGCCCATGAAAATGGCGCTGATGAATGTGCTTGTGGCATAGCCAATGTAAACCGTCATAAAAAAGAAAAATATGCGATTGCTCAGCGCAACAGCTCGATGCACATTTCTGCGTTCGCTCGACTTCGTGAGCATCTTGTCCATCTCATCCAGGATCTCGGTAGCCACATCGAAGCGCTTTACAAGTATCCAAACGATGACGACCTTCGTGGAGCAGGACCAGGCATTGAATGCGACCTGCAACGATGTGAGAAACTCACCCGGCGTAAATTCTGAGAGATGACTAATGTAGCCGGTCATAAAGCCAATCGGTTGATAGAATGTCGAGCAGAGATTCAATGCAAACGACCACAGGCAGTAGACCACAAAGAATCGCTGCGGCGGTGTTCTGATGCCCATCAAGAAGACACACCGCAACAAATACAATGTTGCATTCCTAGACTTTGCGGGCGCGCTATCCTCCTCCGTGTACATGCTCGGAAAGTATTTGCGAACAACCATTTTGCCCCGTTAACTGACAGTTGGCCAATAAAATTCCTGCTGTCTAGCTCAAAGGCTTTATATAGAGCAAATGCATGTTGCCCAAAGGTGTGATTATAAACTCATCAATGCGTCTGTTATGTGTAAAATTCATGAATGACACTTTGAAATCAATTAAAGCTTAGCTCACAGCACAGCTGAGAAAAGTATAAAAGCTTACACTTGCCAGCCAGAATAATTGATGTGGCGAATCCTTTTCTACCTATTCATTTATTATCTGAGCCATCAAAATGAAATTTTCAATTAATTACGTATACGCCGCGTATCACATAACCTTCAGCCAGCAGCTCAATTTGCAATTAAACATCAGTTAAAATAACAACAACAACAAAAGCAATGTGTTAAAGCATTGTATTAAATGTAAGACAGCTCAACGCAAACGTAAAAAGTTAAATAATGGAAGCCGTTTAATTGATAAAATACAAAAATAATAATACACACACATATGTATGTGTTTACCGTTAAAAGACAAAAATGCGATTATGGCGCATTAAACACACTTCTGATTATTGTTGTCATCTTAAATGGATTTAATTTAACAGAAAAATACGGATGATAGTTCCTTGAAATTCCTCATTAAAGTGCTTCAAATGCGGACTATTTAAAATCGTTTTGCGGAAACAGGAAATAATTAGCGCTGGCAAAACATGTCATTGGCAGCTGTTAATTTAGGTATTCTTTAAACTTATTATTTTACTATCATGCACAGATTAATTAACTCATTGCTTCAGGTGCTACAACTATAGAATATGACGCACAATTTTAATTATAACAATTGTAGAGAGATTGTAGTACTTTTATGTAAATATTTAATACGGCATCAAACAAAATTTCGATTTTTTAATTTTTTTAATTATTGTTATTATTGTATTTTAATGGTAAACTCATGACTCTCTATTTAATTAATTTCTCATCTTCCACTCAATATTATTTAATATGTTACCTTTGAATATTACATTGATAATACACCTTTGTAACATTTTTAATATTTTTTAAGTTTTTCATTTTTTTACAATGAAAATGTTTTAAATTACCAAATAAAAAACTGGTATATAATTTATTCAGACGCATTTAATTCCCATTTCCATCATTAAACGTTACTCGATTACGCCAACCGCTTTAAATTATCTGCAGGCACTTAAATTGCCAAATGGCAATCAATCCTTTGCACCTGTAACAGCTGTTGCTGCGTGGTGGCCGTATACAAATTTTGATTGACAAGTGATGGCGAGGGACAGCAATAGGTATTGTCATTGCGTGAATTGGGATCAGCTGCAGTTTGTCCTTTCTTTAATTAACAAACTGTGACAGACCCGAACTTCACAGAATTCGCAAAAGGTGTCGCAACATAATCGGAAAACTTTTTAATGAGCCACTTTAAATGCTCGGCCTCGTTTTCAAGTGTCAAATGCTTTAAAAGGGCTACCAAAAAAAAAGCGTGGCTAACTTAATTCAGTTAGCCACTTCTTATACCCGTAGGGTAAGAGGACGTTGGAACATACAGTAACGTCTCAGTAAAATTGAAAAGTTATTTAAGAAATAATTTTATACGACCACAGTATATTTTCAACTCTATGGTATATTTTGAATGTAGTAGTATTTCAATAACCCAAATGAAGCTTTCGATATTTTTTAGTACCAATAGTAGAAAAGTATATTTTAAAAATTAAGCAGCACTGTTTTGTTTTTATTCAAAATGTGTAGCGGGTATCTCACAGTCGAGCATTTACTCACTTACTTCCTTACTCATTTTCTAATCAATTAAAGCAACAATGTTGGCATTTAAACTAAACATCACATTCTAATTATATCGTTAAGATTAAATTGTATTATTGTGAGCATTAGAAATCTGTATCATTTTTTACCTCTTTAAATAGGTTGCAACTGACTCAAGCATTTCTTATTTTTGTTTACTCTGCTCTTTTCTTGGGAACAGCAAAAAGGATTTCTAAGTAGGCAGATTATAAATTGAATTATGATATTAATGACAGGCATCGATATGTATCTAAATAGCTCTATAAGTGTGCGCATAAATAAATATGTCAACTAGAGCTGTGGTATCAATTGACCTTCTTTGATAAGGGTTCAAGTTGCGGCAATAAAAGTCCAATAATAAAATTGAATATGTCAATTCAGCTTAATCAGCACCGATAATTGAATTGTTGTGTATGCAGTTGCTTTTATGTGTGTGTGTATGTATGAAAGATATAAAATATCACGAATATATTAAATTGCGTCGGCATATTACCTTTTGCAACTGGATACAGGGTATCATGTTGAAAAACAAACACGCCAGCTCGCTCCTGCTTTTGCTTTGGCTTTTCATTTTATTTTTATTTTTTTGGTTTTTTTATTTTTTGTTTTTTGAGGTTGAGCATGAGCAATCAACATCAAGTTGGGATGTCAGACGCGCAAATATTTAATTTCAGTCGACTGTCATTCTAGCTGTTGCTTTTTCTCTGTTTTTTTTTTTTTTTTGCCACAGCTTGTGGAGAGAACATCGCGACGGGCCGAAGGGCAACAGGTGGCGCATTTTATTGCCAAAAGCAAACTCATTTGCACTTGAAACCTCAGCAACAAGTAAGTATATCAGGAGGCGCAGTCGGAAGCAGTCGATGCCAGGAGTACTTCGAGGCCGCCAGCAGACAGACAGCCAAAACCGACACCAGCACAGCTAGCCAAATGTTGATATTAGCCAACTCGAGTTGGCTCAAATCAACAGTTGGCTTTGGGGTCAACTTCAAAACGATAGCGCAGCTGCTGCTCTAGAGCATTTGACTTCAGAGTAAATAAACATTGAGTCGCATTTCAGTACAGCAGCATAGCTGCTTCTTATTCGTTCAAGGGAGAACGGGAGAGAGTGAGAGAGAGAGAACGCTACATATCCTCGAGCTCGCTGCTGGAGGCGAACGTAATAATATTTGTGTTGGGCTCTGTGTCTTTCACTTGCTTCTCACCAATTAACTCACGCTATGGCAGAATGTCCTTCGCTCGCGAGTTTTCATTATTTGCCCGCCAACAGCGCTTGAATGTTTTCACTTAAGTATTATTTATACTCCAGCCAGGATTAAAAGGCAAGTATTTTTCTAGCATCAACCAGGCAAAGGTAAATATTATGACATCGCAATACGTTTTATGCATTTATTAGCAATCTTTTGAATGGACTTTGCACGCGATAAATAAGTATCATATTCGATCCTTATCAGATAAAATTGAATTGGATAAGCAGACACCCAGCAGCAGCAGCCGAAGCCGCGTCACCATTGAAGCAGAAGCCATGACACGCATAATAAACTCTGATCCGCACCTAAATAAAATCGCTTGTTTGTAAGTCTTATCCAGCCGGACGCTGCCAGCCTTCGAGTACTCTGTACTCTGTACTGAGTCCTGACATGGCGGCTATTAGTAGCTTTATTAACGACCCTTGGCGTGCTTTGGCCAATTGAACTTTAATTCAATGTTGATGCCACGCCTCTGACCTCTCAGAGTGTGAGTGTGTGTGTGTTGCTTGCTTGTTGCGCCTCATTAATCGAACTTAGAAAGAGAGAAGCCAGCCAGTCTCAGTTGGCATGGCAACAACGTTGCGTCGCGTCGCGTCGCCCGCCATGTCTAATGGCCGCACTTAATTAGCTTTCAAAATAAAATGCCCTCAAAATATATTTTAATGGCTTCGATTTGAGCGTGTTTATTGACTGGATTGAGTGAATTGATCCAGGTCTAAACAAACGATTATGGCTTTTCGGAATTGTAGCTCGATTTATTTGCGATTATCCTTTCTTTCGTTCTTTATTAATTTCCCGCAATCGCACACTGTGCGTATGATTAATGTGCGTTGAGACGTTGAGAAACTGCACAGAGCACAACAAACCAACCAGTAAACGCTTCATTTGACACGACCATTAGGGGTAAACTTTAATAGACTTGTTATGCCATAAACACTCGAAACTTTTAAATGCCATCACATCTGAGGCACATCTGAGTCAGCAGCCAACAGCAAACAGCCAAACAGCCAGTGGCTATAAAAATACAAGTTGAAGTACGAGTACGAGTATTTTCATCAAATGAAAATTTCATGAACTTCTTACGCTCATTGTCAGTCTGTGAGTGTATATTGGTTTGTGTGTGTGCGTGGCTCTTTAAGGGAAATAGTTTTTGCAACTTGCTTTGTCATTTCGTTGCCTCAGCTTGCGGTGGGTCGCTGGATGTTGGATGGTGGATGGTGGATGTTGGCCTGTTGGATCTGCCGGGCTGTTGGTTGCATCCGCAGTGGTTTGTCTAAAGGAAGTGCCGCCAAAAAATAAACAGCCAAAAAGGATGCGAAATGTAACGGAAGTGCGCGAAATTCTTGCACATTTTAGCAAACGTCTCTTCCCTCTCTCTTTCTCTCTTTGCACACACTTTCGCTACTCTGCTTTAATACATAAAAGTAAGTATATATATAATATATATAAAGAGTGTGCCGCCCGCACAACTTTATGACATTTTAATGATGTCGACATTTATGACAGTTGGCTTGAAGATTTCGCAATGCTTTGACAGTTTGCCCTGGCCTTTTGGTAACCGAGAACTGAGAGAAAACTGACTGCAAATGCAGTCACAAAATGCGCTACCGCAAATCGAATTTGTTTCTGTGTCTGACAATTGACATTTTGACATGCTCAAAGTTTAATAACTGCAACCGATGAGTAACTATTTTCCAGTTTTTTTCTCTCTTATTTATTTTTTTGATAGGTACATACATATAAATAAATATGTTTTCTGTATAGCAGAATGCTGAAATTAATTTCATATAGGGGGCAATGAATTGTTACCTGTTTGCTTAAGCCCCACACAGACATACACAGTCAGCATATATATAACATAGCAATGGCTTTGCCAGCAAATATTGTGACATAAATCAATCACTTTTGCAAGTAAACAGCATACGCGCTTGTAGAGCTTGACATTTATTAAAATTCGTCTGAATTTGTGTATCGCAATCCCGGTGATATTTATCTCTTTGTCGTGTCGAGATGAGAGAGAGAGAGAGAGCTTTGGCTGAATTTGAAATGAACAAACTCCTTGCAAACAGTCATAAAATTAATAGCAAAACGCACCTGGGTGACAGTGCACTACGGGGCTTTTTTTCATTTTAGCTGGCATTTAAGCGTTTTTGAAAAATGTTCCAATTAGAAAAATGTGAATGTCAATGCATTAACAGAACATCAAACTGTTATGGCTCATACCAAAAACATGTACATATATCTTTTGAGCATAACAGCTGTAAAGTCAGCTGTTGCATCCGAAAGCACGCGGGCAAGGTGGCATATTTTTTTCAGTGAACTTTGTTATTCTTTTATTTATGTTGAAAGCTATTAATAAAAAAATGAAGTCATGGATAATAATTTCGTATGTTTGTACTATATGTTAAATGTAAATAATTAATAAAATTGTAATTTTTTAAAAGGTTTTTAAGATGGATTTTGAAGAACAATTTTCACTTTGGAAAGGATTTTGAAAATGAAGTTAGCATAAATTAGCAATAACTTCAACTGTATGTTGTAGTGTTATCAATTCTTAATCCATCAATAGTTGTCCTTTTCCACACAATTAGCGCAATTCCCATTTTTTCTCAGAGAACCTCACGTTTTCCAACACCGATTTGTGCTCTGTAGGAAATAGTGAGAAGGGCTGTCTGAAGCAATGTTTTGTGAATAACTTCCATGTTTTTTTTTATTCAATCGGATTGTTGTTGTAATTTTTCAGTTCCTTTGGATAAACCAAAAATATGTAAATTAATAAATTGAGGATAACTCAAGAATCATCGGAATGATCGGGTCCACATTTGGTAGAGTATAGGTCATCGCGAGTACGCTTCGATTTATTCAGGACTCGCGAAAATCAATAAGGAGCGAGATATACGCTTATTTCTGTATACATTTTATCTAGGATTCCGTAAGGATTTCGGTACTTTTAAGTACAGCCATCAGTTGTCATTATGCGAGAAATTCTTGTGTCAAAGGACACCACAATCGGCATTCAAATTGCCGAAATACAGGACACTTTTTTAATCTTGGACAATTTTTATGTTGCGTGCAGCATACTTTTACCTCTATATCAGAATTTCGGCGATGCTATTTTAAATCATACTTTTAGGATGAGAATTATTGGTAGTATTGCTGCACTTGAAATTGGAAATTGCAAACATTTATTTTGGCATACTTTTAGGATGTATTATTTTTTGGATTGCACAACTAAAATTTTGCAGCATACTTTTATTGCGCATTTTAAATTGTTATATTTCTGCTCGCTGCTGCTTTATGTTCGCCTGATAGATCTTTTTAATACATATCGCTTGATGGTCAATTTACATTTTTAATATGTATACAACAGGTAGAACGATACTTTATTGATTGACCAAGGTCAGTCAAGAGGCTAATGAAGTCCTTGACAAACGCCAAGCAATGCTTGTCGTCTGAATGTTGCCTTTAATTAGATTCTGTCACGACAATGAAAAAATACCAACAAAAGTTCCGCCAAACTTTCGCAGCCTTTTGCTATTTGCATTTGCATTTCTCTTTCATTTATTTTTTGTGCCCTCGTTGAGTTATGTTCCGCAGAGAGCAAAAATTATTGCAGTGCCCACCCCCCAGCGAAACAACTTGAAATAATTATTTTCATTTTGCAGTAAAACACAACTTGATTGTACAACTTTGCGCATAAATAAAACAGCTAACAATGTGGTGTGATAAGACGGAGAGCACACAAAAAAGGTCATCAGAACACACAACTTTTCCCCTCGAGTCTGACAAAAGCTTTCCCGCACGTTGTCATAGGCCTCTTACCTGACAGGATCCACAATTAAGTGCACATATATTATTTGTTCGCAACAATGACAAGCCTAATGTCTGCAAATCTAAGTCGAAACAAAAGGTAAAAATAAATGTCCTGAACACGAAGACGAAACACTCTTTAATTATAATTATTTATAATTATATAAATACATCGCATTAAAGCATAGGGCACAAGTGTATTTTTGTAGTCTCCGCGATTGCTTTCAACGAATCCATTTACAAATTTTGTCACCCAGCGTCTGACAGCGAATGAAACAGCTCTTTGGCAGTTCATTTAGGCGAACCCAAAAGCGGAAGCTGATGCTCAGACCAACCAAAAAAAAAAGAAAAGCCAAAAGCAAGCAAAAAAAAAGGGACCGCGTAAAAGCAAAGTTGAAGCGTTGAATTCTTGTTATTTGACATCAGGAAGTTTTGAGGGGCGAAAGTCGATTAGATGATAAGATTTGCATGTGCGGCATGTCAAACGTATTAGCAGCTGAAATGAGACATGCACGCGCGCTACACACATGTACACACACACACACACGCACTCCCACACACACAGAGTATTAGCAAATGTATCAGGTGCTTGACGCGGCAAGAATCAAAGTGACATTCAAGCACTGACAGCTTAAGAAATGCCACACTGAACAGCACATTGAAATTGAGCACCAGAATTGCGAAACAGATTAACTATAATTTCTCGGGTCGATGCTAAACATTGCTAATACAATATTTAATAACTTTAAACGAATTTTGCTATATTGAATCTATACTCATATTAAGCTATTCTTACTCTACCTATTTTAAATAATTTCAATGTAAATTGCTTTAAAACTAAAGAAGTAAAATGTAAATACTGATGAACTATAAATTCTCTCAACAATTTAAAAATTGTAAATTGCAACAAAATTTAAGTTTATATTATTGATTTTAAAACTCCTGCTCTCATAGCATAAACGAATTTAAAAAATATACGTTTTGCCTTAACAAATTTCTTAGCATTTTAAACACTTAAAATGTGTTCTTAAACATGGGCTACAGATTACCCATAATTTCTCTGACCAATTTTATGCATTTTAAATAAAAACCTTAATACCTCAAAGTGAATTTCAATTGATGCAATTAATTCAGGATTTAAGAAATCAAAACATATTTGGATATCGAAATAATATTCACTTTGCTGAATGAAATCACCATTTTGTTAGATTTAGCAATTGCATTATTATTAAAAATAAATAAATATTGATAAACTATAATTACGTTTGAAAGATGAAAATATATTTTGTGTTGCATTTGGGATTGAATTTTATTTTAAAAATCGAATTTCTCTACCGCAAATACAACGACTTAAATTATTTATTTCTAAGAAATGTATTTTTAAGCATGTGCTACAGATTACCAATAATTTCTATATTCTAAATAAAAACCTTAGTATCCTTAAAGCGAATATCGAGTATCGATGAAATACGTTGAGAAAGATTCATTTCATTTCAGAGAAATCATTCGCTTATAGGAACAAAATTTGATATTTCGAGTGAATGTACAAAGTAAACGTAGAAACTCTTGCATGTCACAACGTTTGACTGACTTTTCCACCTGGGGGCGTCAAACGTGGCGTATGCGCAATATTTGCATACGCAAATGTTTAAGCGTTTGCGCTGCTCTCTTTGCAATCTTCGACATACGATGTACGTTCAGCTCGGCTTATGGCAGCTTTTATGTATATAATTTGCAAAGTTTAACTCGAAGTTTATTTGAACCGAGACCACATAAAGTTAAATTAATGCTTGGTCTGAGGCTGACATATAAACGCACACACACACACACACACACACACACACACACAGTGGGTTGCGATGCGTTTGGAAGCATTTCCTTGGTTGAGTTTTTTGTCGTTTTCAATTACACTTAAACTTTAAGTGTTTAGCTCTTGTTGCTATTGTTTCTCATTTATTCTTTTTTGTTCGCCAAAAATTATCAACTTTTCGTGAAGTGCTTCATAATTTTATTAAGCAACATTTTGCCTGCTGTCTGCTTGCTACTTGCTGCTGGGATTCTTGCCACATGTTGCAAATATTTCGTTGTGGTATTTAGCATGATGTGTTGCGGCTTTTGCGCTTTTCTTGCTGGCGAACAAAGACACAAAAAAAGAATAGGCCCACTTTTCACATCGTTCGCAAACGTGGCTGGCATTTAAATGGCGTATTACTTTATTCTTTCCATTCGGGTTTATTTTCTTCTTTCTCTCTTTTCTCTTTGTTGCGCACTTTTTGGTGCAAAGTTTTGCATTTGGCTTCAGCTTCAGCTTCGACTTTGCTTTTTCGGGCTTTGAGCTTGTGCTTGAGCTGAGTTCATACACTGGTTAATTTAGTTTTCAGACGAGTTCAGAGTTGTTTTCTTGTCTGTGTCTGTGTCTCAGTAATTTATCAACAGACGTGCTAGTTTAGCTCTTTTTGCCGCTTTTGGTTCTTTTCTGCGATCTTCGTGTATTTCTTTTTTCTCTGTTGCTACTGTCTTTACTGCTGCTTTGCTGCTAACTAGTTTTTAATTTGAGCAGCATTTGGCAAAGTTCTAATCCACTTAACTTGTCTCGGCTGAGAGCTAAGACCGTCACAACTGTAAGCTATTAGGTGCAAATCAATTTCAGCTCACTCATCCACTCAACCACTCAAATTGTTTGTGGTTTTTGCGTTAATTTATGCCCTCCTTCGAAACGTTAAACCTGCCCAGAACAGAGCAGAACAGGGCTGAGCAAACGCATCAAGTTTGTCAGCTGTGGATTTGCACACAAATCTCACACAAATCACAAATTGAGCACTTGATTAAATGGTGAGCATTCGACTTAAATGGCCTCTGATCGTTATATGAGTGTGGCTGGCATTAATTATACTCACGCCACTATGCATTGATTGATTGATTGATTGACTGACCGAACGTTCTATGCCAGCAATTGCTCTAAACCTTTTGGGTCACATTCCATGCTAGAAATGCTGAAATTCCTGGCAGAATATTACCAAAAAAGTAAAAACACAACCTCCACAATTGCATGCTAAAATGCGCTTATTTATGCGCAAGCATATATTATTTCTTTGGTCCTGGGCTTCGGCTTCGACATCGCAAACATTTACATTGTCGAACAGCGAGTAGCAGCAAACCTGTTTGCCCGCTGGTTGTGTTGACAACGTAACCAAAAGCGAGCATAACGAGCATAATAATAAAGCAAAATATCTGCTGCACCGTGAAATGCAATAAATGATAACAGTCCTCTGGGAATTCGCAATTGCCGTGCACCGAGACAAAGAGAGAGACGCAAAGTGGGGCAGAGGACAGGCATGAGAACCGAACTGAATATCAACTGTCGCCAGGCAAAACGAGGCTAGATACAAATCTATGCAGGTATAAAAACACAACGAGTGAACTATATACATACATATATACAGATATATGTATTATATGCTGGTGCATGTGCGACTCAAATATCTGCTATTATGCATAGCTTTGGGCAAGTATTTGACAATTTAAAGAATCAAGAAAAAAAAAACAGCAAAATTATTTGCTGGAATCCGCATTGACAGCTATTTGAGCTATTTCGGTTTGAGATAAAAAGCTTTCCAAATTGCAGGCCAATTGAATTTCATTTACGTATACAAATTAAGAGTTTTATTAAGTATTTTACGTTTCGAGACTATTCGCATGTTTAACTCATCAATTATATAACTGTATGTTAGTTAAATCTTCTTGTGTTTACTAATATGAAATTAATTGCGAAACTAACTTAATTAATTGCGAAATTAAAGTTAGTTTCACTTTTTATTTTTACATTTTTTTGCTGATAATAATACTAATGGTATTTTGACATATTATTGAGGTCCCTTTTTATAAAATAATACAAATTAAATTGAGATGTTATGTCCAGCAAATTTTTAAGGCAAATATTTTAGCGAAGGTTGTATTTTAAGTAGTGTTTCTTTTAATTTCACAGCTCTATACGAAGTTACATCTCTTAATAATTGATGAACTTTTATTAAAAACCCTAAACAATAACACCTCGAAATACTTTCGCTCATTACTATTTTAAGTGAATAGAAACATGTGCACAAAATTAAAATCTGAGAAAAAATCTTTCACAGGAAAGCTCTTTGCATAAATCAGTACATAAACTTTTTATAATCTGACCAGAGAAATTCGTCTGTTCCAAGTGAATGGATTACATATGCGCAAACAAAAGTTCCAAGCCTTGGTGTTAGACCTGTTGTTGAGCTTTTCTCTCAATAGTGTCGTCGTAGTCATCGTCGTTGGCTGTGAACAAATAGCAAACAAATCGACAAACAATTTCAAGTGTTCAAATGCTAAACACAAAATGCTTAACTTGACCAATAAAAAGTAAATGGCTAACACGCAGACACACACATACATTCACATGCACACGCCACAAGCTGGCCGCAAGTTAAACACAAACACACACACATACACATCAGAGTAGAAGCAATGGAAATGGCCTGAATGAATGGCAATGGCTTTCTGTTAAAAGCGGGTCGACAAAGGAATAAAAGGCGAAATCAGTCGCAAAGCAAAGCGGTAACAGCAATAGCAACAGCAACAGCAACAGCAGCGTCAACAGCAGCCCTTGGGCCAACCGAGCTATTTGCATAGCACTTAAAATAGAAAGACACATTCGAAGTAAAGATAGCTAAAAGACGAAGACGAAGAAGGAGCAGGAGACGAAGAAACAGCACAGAGAAAAAAAATTCGAAAGCAAATTCGAAGGTAAAAAAGGATGTGCAAATCTGCTGCAGAGGCAGATGCTGAGTGATAATTCGACATGAGAGGCTCGTGTAGAGACGTTGGTAATTGACATTGTTGGTCGGACAGGCCAGAGAAATGCTGTTTATCAGCAAATAGTCATCTCGTAGTAGTTGACGTCTGTCTCTTCGTCCCATCATCAGCAATGCAGCATGTGAAATGGCTTTTGCCAAAGGACGCCCTAATAACGTGCATGTCAACGCAGCAGCAGCAACATCAGCAGCAGCAGAAAAAGTGGCCAAGTGTGTGTGTGAGTGTGTGTGTGTTGCCATCGTTGACAATGACATTTGGCAGCCAAAGTGTTAGTCAGATCCGACAGACTGTTTGTCAATGTGGCAACAGCAGACTCGAGGCCCATATATCTCCAATTGAGAGAACGAGTGCGAATGCGCCACCTCAATTGTTGAACACACAATGAGCAGCAGCAAGAGCAGCAACAGCAGCACTGACCTAATTGCCCGAGGGACAATCCCAGCATCGGTAACGGCAACGGCAATGGCAACGGCATCAGCGCACACCTGACGTATGCGTAATTTGTCTACGCTGCATTGCATTCCCTTAGGTTGTAACGTAATGCTGTAATTTAACAGCTGTGACAACAAACTAATTAACTTTAACAACAATACTCTGAAATATCGAAACGTTGTCACGTTGTAAATCAAAGCCAAAGTTTTGCCTCACAACTCACTTGTCAAAAATTTAAATTTATGTCTTTAACTTTGGCACAGCTGTTGCACCCGAACATCATAAAGAGACATTGCACTAATACCAATATGCAATACGCAATTGGTTGGCCAGCTCAAGTGCAGGTTGAGCAAAGTGTCACGAGCTACTGTGATGCGCTTTGTATATCGCACTAAGATGCTAATGACGATGATGATGGTGTTAAGGAACACTGTCGCCTTAAGGCGCGGGACGCGGTAATTAGCGGTTTTGATGTTAGCCAGTGAGACTCACGCACACTCACACACACACCAAAGGCGTAATAGCAATCAGCTTGTCATTTCACATGCACACAGACGTAGCAATCAGAAACATACACACAAACGATGAATTGAATTTGCAATTTGTGCTTGCGGCGCTTAAAGAAGCTCATGTCATTTTCGCTGGCAATTAAACAATTAACTAGAAACATTTATTTATGCAGCTAAATTGGGCATGGCGATTTAACTATTTCTGTTCTTTCTTTTCGCGCACATTATTCACTCAATTACAAATGTGCAAAACAATGCAGAAAAAAAAACGAACGCAAATGTTTTGTTGCTCTTTTCTGTTGCGTACTTTTAAGCGCGCTTATTTATTTGCACGTTACGCATACGACGTGTGTGGCAGTGTGAGTTAGAGTTGCCGATGCATGTGTGTTGGTGTGTGTGCGCAATGAAAACAACGCGTGCTGTGTGCTGTGGCCATGCTGTATATTATTTTGTCTGCACACATTTGCTTTTGGGTTTCTTCCTCTTTGCGCTTTCTTTTTATTTGTTTCATTTTGCGTAAAATACGCGTCACGCCTTGATCTACGACGTACGAATGTCGTGCAGCTGCAGCAAGAGGGGAGCAAGATGGGAATTGTGTGTAGTGGTTGCTGTGCAATATCTGCATTTTATACTTGCTGCTGCTTTTTACTCTTTCGTCAGTTTCCGTTCGTCGTCGTCGTAGTCGTCGCCGTTGCTCTTGCTGTTGCTGTTGCCGTTGTCGTTGTCGTCGGCGGCGGCATCCGCCGTCATCATTGCTGCCATTTTGTGCGCACTGACCCGCTTTTTGCGCTTTTTCCCATTACATTTGGTTTGCTATTTCGTTTTATTTTGTTTGTCTTTGCTTTCTCTTCCTCGCAACCATTTTTATTTCTCGGTTTTTTTTTCGCCCGCTTGCTTACTTATTTATAGTATAACTGTTTCATTGTTGGCTCGCGGGCATGAACTATCTGCCTTGTGTGTCTGTCTGTCTATCTGTCTATGTGTGTGTGTTGCTGGCCAATGTTTGTACTGGGTGCACGAAATCAGTTGTGCCATGTAGTTTTCATGTTAAACGCGCTCAAAATTAATGGTCACACATAGATGCACTCACACAACACACACACACACTCTCTCTCTCTCTCTCGCACACACATCGTAGTTTGAAATATAAATGAACGTTATCGTTACAAATGTGCTTTCCGCTGCCTGTCAGCATGGCTACAATTCGCGGCCGCATCCTGGCGCGTCCTTGCCCGTTGCCAGTTGCCAGTTGGTTTTACTGCTGCTGCTGCTGCTGTTGCTGTTGCTCGTTGATTTTGATGTTGTCCCGCTCTGAACTTTGAACTGTGAACTCGTTCCCTTCTCTTTGCTCCCTCTCTGCTCTTCTGTGTACATGCATTTAATATTTGCCTGCAGCTAAATCAAATTGTTTTTCTGCTTCATTTTTGTTTTTTTTTTCTGTGTACGCTCTCAGTTTCTGTTGCTGTTTCTGTTTGGGGAGTCGCATAAAAAATTGAAGATAAATGTCGGTAAATGTAATTTTTAAAAGCTCTAATATCCAGCGTCCATTTTGTGCACCACACTTGTTATTCCGGCGCTGTGGCCTTAGAGTTTTGATTGAATGTGGTGCGAATGTGCGCAGCGCAACAGAGCACTGAAACAATATTTTCAACTAACTGGCAATTAAATATAATCTCTCTTATCATCACAGTGTGGTCGCTCCCTTCACGTTTGAATCAATTTCAATTTTTCTTGAAACTTCACATATCATTTTGTGTGTTCCCCTCTTGAGTTGTTGTATGTTGTATGTTGTCTGTGGTATGTTGGTCGTTGTGTGTGCAAGTTGGCAGATGGCAGAGGTTCTTAGCAGCGTCCATCATGGCATTAATATTTAAAAGTCAGCTTTGCAACTTGTTTGACAGGCTGTCAGAGCATGTTTACCAGCAAAGGGTTGCAATGTTATCCAACTGACGTCAACATTTAAAGCATGTGCTGGCAGAGTGCTCATACTTCGCTTCAAAGCGAATCCAACAGACAGTTCTTAAAATTAGAAATCGAAAGAAAACAAATCAAAAAGAAAACACGAGCTGCTGTCAAGTTAAATTTGATGACTTTAAAGCATGTTCGAAAAAAAAAGGGAAGACAAGAACACATTCAATATACAATATGGAACACGTTTCGGCTATTTGCGAGACCACAGACAATGGCAAATGAAGCGCACATTTTAAAGGCTGTCGCAGTCCTTTAGCTCCGCTTTTTTGATGTCGGCTTTTGGGGACTGCACACGTGAGTGGCGCCAATATCCAGAGCAGCAACAGCAACAAACATTAAGAACGTCAGCGGCAAGGACGACAAGAATCTCGCTTCATATTTTGATATTTGGATATTTTGCATAAATATGAGAAATACGTTTCTCTCCTTTGTCAGCAATTTTAAATTAATTTTATTTTTGTACATGCCAACCGAGAAGCTTCGGCTACGACTAGAGGCAAACACCGCAAACATCGTCGCAGCCGCCAAATTCAGCTCTCGTTCTCTGTGTCGCCCTGTTAGTGGAGCCTGGGGTCCCGTCAGTTAGACATCAACTCAGGGGCTGCCCCAACTCCGTTACTTTTTGTGCCCAAATAAAGCAAAAAGGCAAAAGAAAAAAATAAACATACAGAAAAGCAACGAAGAGGGAAAACCGCAATCTAGACATGGTCGGGCTTTTATACACACAATGTTTGATGTGACTTGTAATTTTTTGCTCTTTATGCAGATGGATTTGCCTTGGCACAACACACACACAACACATATGCAAAAAGTTGAAGCAGTGAAAAACCACACACACACACACACACACACATAAACATATACATAGACATTCTAAATCACAATCTTCTTGCATGAAGCATATGAAAATTGCGTTTTTGCGTAATAAAAAGTCGAGTTTATCTGCGCTGCGTTCGCTCAGAAAACTGATTTACTTTGCAATTTTATGACTTTATTAAGAATTATGCGCTGTTTTGTATATATTTACAATACACACATATATGCACACACAGACAGACTGCGAGAGTCAGCAGGAAGTTAAAGTAGCAGGAAACTCAACTTTGTACACACATAAGCCAAATGCAAGCCAAGTTTCTGCAATATACACAAAGCACAACTGCTGTCTGAATTAGTATGTGCACTCTGTGTGTGTGTGTGTATTTGCTTACTGAGAGTCACTTGACCTCTAGTAAATGACATGAAAATCCTTTGATAGAGTTGCACACATTCATTCATATCAAGCCAAGCCCTGGACACAAGTTATGAGTGCATATTTTTATGCAACACAATTCGACTCGTTCCTACCAAGGGCAAAAGACATGTAGGTGGGGGTGGAGGTGTGGAAGGGGAGGAACTAGATAGCAGATGTACCTCAAAAGCTTGCTGAAAATGCATATTACTGCAGGAGAGGAAAACTCGTATTTGTTTGCCAGATTTAAATACAAGCCAAGGCAAGGCAAAACTCAGGCTCACTCGACTTGCCATTGTGTCTAGCCAGACGAGTCGGAAACAAGTGCAAAAGCTGTAGTTAAATGTTCTCGACTGTGGAATACCCGTTAGCCATTTTCAATAAATCCAGAACATTGCAAAGGTAAAATGTACCTACAAATATACCCAATATAGCAGCATAATAAACGGCATACATACCGTATATAGTATATGTAAATATACCATATTATTATAAATACCACTATACGTATACCTATTCATAAAATTTACTTATTATCAATTAGATAGATTGTAAATAAACACAATAAATTAAAAAATAAAATAAAATACGTATACCTACAAATACTAAAAATATACCGACAAAATAAACAATTGCATTTGAAAAATACCATATTATTTTTATTAGTAAAATCTTATAAATACCAACAGATACCAAATATACCTACCATTCAAAGTATATATAGAGAACAAAATATACCGAATTGTGTCCAAAGAATACAATTAAAACCGAACAGTTGCCTGTCACAGATTATTTTTCGAATTTTATATTTTTTATGTGATGGAAACTAAATTTTTAGTTTAGGTACTTATCTACAGATTAAAATGCCTTCGTAGTCTTAGCGTTGATGCTGATCAAGAATACTTATTGTTTATAGGATCGGATATATCTCCTTAAGCCTGTTACTTACATTTGTTGGCACAAAGTTGTAATACCCATCTACCCTATGGCTAACGGGTATAAAGATCGAGATGAAAGAAGAGAAAGAGAGTGAAAGAGAGAGAGAGAGAATGCAAGTGCGAAAGCTGACAAATGATAATGTTGTGCGATATGTTTGGCATGTTAGTTGCCGGATAATGTGTTCTATTTATGTATGTTTTTATGGCCATGCATTGCGTAAATCAGCATTAGAAGTGTCACCAACTGCAATCCTTTGACCAGATTGCCTTGGCATTCCCCCATTTCATTTTGCGAAGCAGCAGCTGTCCTTTTATCCTTGCCAACTACTCAACTCAACTCAACTCAACTCAACTCAACTCAACTCAACCCTTTCTCTCTCGCTCACCTGGATTTGTCAGCTGCGTAATGGACTTTTATCGGTAAAGACCCATCTATGAGAGCGTCTTTTTTGTGTGTCTGTGTGTGTGTATTGTGAAATTTAATTAATTTGATAGAAAAGTCACATAAATTCGCTGGGTTGTTGTGCTATTAATTGTGAAGGGATGGATGTCTGGACACGACACGCACTCGAACAACCTTAACTTGACCAGCAACCACAACCTCTTCAACAGGTACAACAGCAGCAACAACAAATAAAAGTCGATGTCTTCTTTTATGTTCGTATATGTATTGTATATTTGTATATAATCTCAATGTAATCTCAATCTCATTGTGTTCTTTACACAGCACAAAGCACAGCGCTTACAATTTGGCATTGACATGGATGGCAACGACACCATCGTCAGCATTGCTGGCAATGTTGATGTTGGCACGTCCATCGGAGCCAACGACAATGGTCTTACCAGTGCAGCTGGAGCCGCTCTTCAGGCCGGAAATGACATCGCAGTAGGTACCAGCGGGCAAGCCAGTTTGCAGAGAGCTGTTCAGATCGTAGTTATCGTTGTTGAAGGCAACAAAACCGCGGCTGCCACGGCTGAAGGAGATCTGGTTGCTGCCGTTGTCCCACCAGTTGGAGACCTGATCATCGCCGACCGCATTACGGAAGGCAACCATGTTGTAGATCTGGCGCCAACGGTGCTCGCACACCCAGCCACCGCTGCAAGACAAGTCGCTGTTGAAGACGGGGGAGGCAATGTTGTGGCCATCGGTGGTTGGTGGTCCCTGGTCGGTGTCATCGAAGGCAAAGGAGGACATCACACGGGGTGTGCCGAAGGGATGGGCCAACATGAAAGCGGAAGCCATCTTGTACTGCTTGGCCACCTTGTAGGTGAGCACATCAGCGCCGCCAGCACCGTGTCCACGCTGGTTGTCGTGGTTGTCCACAAAGATCAGAGAGCGATCGGAAGCAGCGAAGCCCCAGGCGGTGCCCCAGTTGGTCAGATAACGCAGCTGATCCTTGCCGCGGAACACCTTGCCAATGGAATCGGAGTGACGGAACTCAGTAACGGCGCCCATGCCGGTGTACTCGGACTTGCTGATGGACTCACCGCCCAAATCGATGACCTCCTGGAAGATGTAGGGCTTGGCACCCGAGCTGAAACCGTGAGCAGTGTTCAAGTTGTTCAGACGACCGTAGATGACAGCCAAATCTCCGGGCCACATGTGCTTGGCGGCATCCACACGGAAACCAGCAACACCCAATTCAGTCAAATGGTTAAGGAAATCAACGATCTTGTCCTGCACCCAAGAGTTGCCCTGGTTCAAATCGCGGAGACCAACGAGCTCACAGTTGCGCACATTGGTGGGGTCATTGTAGTTGGTGATGGCACAGGTGGGGTTGAAGTCCAGGGAGGAGAATGGCACACCGGGGAAGCTCTTGGAGCTGGGATCAGCAGTGCTGCCGCCAGTACCGTAGCTGTTGCCATCGGCAGACATGTGATTGAAGACGACATCCACATAGATGCGCACACCCACGGCATTGCAACGGCTAACCATGCTGGCGAACTGCGCCTCGTTACCGGAGCGAGTGGTCAGCTTGTAGGAGATGGGCTGGTAACGCTCCCACCAGGGGCGGGCACCGATCACGGCATTCTCGTTGACGGGCGACACCTACAATCGAGTAGCCCAATTAAAAGGCATCTGGTGGCTGCGAAGTGTTGAACTCTTGAACTTACCTGCACGCCAGCATAGCCATAGGGACCCAGGAAATTCTCGCATTCGGCAGCAATGTCATCCCATTTCCACTCGAACAGATGCACCATGCCGTTGCGTCCACTGGCATAGTTGGTGGCGAACTGGGCATTGGCCAGCGCCAAAAAGGCAATACAGATGAGACCCTTGGTCAGAAACATTTTTGTGTTGTGTTCGATTGAGACTACAATTTCACACTGAACTCAAACTGCAACCAAGTAGACCTTTTATAACGAAAAACAATATGATTGGGAATGAAAACTACTTGGTCGGAAGGTATACAAAATGATTTGTGATGCAAATTCTTAGCTTATCACAAATATCAATGATTGATTGTGCGCGGGGTGTGGAGAGGGTGGAGGGCCAACAGCACACTCCTTCTCATACAGTGGGGTCTAACACACAGATTAGATACGGATACTGTGGAAGTCGAAGTCGTGTGCTCCCCGTTTTGCTTATCATCAAAATATATAGAAAAAAAACATTGGTCTGTTGATTTTTTTGTTGACGGTCCGGTTGACTCGTTGAGAACTTTCGATTAACACAAGTGGGCAATAAAAGGCCCACACTGATTATGACTAGCTCGTCATCGTCATCGCCATCACCGACGTGCATTACGGGTCTGTGGTGGTCTGCGTCCATTGCAAATCATAGCATACAAATCAGCGGACATGTCACAGTGTTTGTTTATTATTTATAACTCGCGATGTTTTCGCGCTGATTTGCACGCATACCTTCTTTATAGACAGACAAATATAGTATATTTTATATATAGTAAATAAGTAGCTCTCTAAGACTGTCATATATTTGCCATCGCGGGGAAAAAATAAGAAATAAGAAAAACATTGAAATTGCCTCTTCTTATCGATGGCGCACTTTGTACGCCAATTATTCAACACACAAACACAGTTGGTGCAAAAAAGTAACGCATACTAACTAGCTACTAACTACTGCGAAGTATAGACTCAATGGCATGTTTAATTTGGATTTTTGTTTTGCTATTTTTGCCTCCAATTTCCGATTTTGATAAGTGCGAAATCGAACGACACACAAAAAATTTGTGTGAATTTATTTTTGGAATGCGCATTTGCATTGATACTTATGAGTACTCACAAGTTAATCGCTGCAATCACTCGCTTGAGTCGTGAACTTTATGAATGGCCTCTCAGATTAGGTTAACGTATCAAAGACTCTCGAGATTAGAATCAAATTCTTTTTAATTAACTGGACAAGTGTCTTATAAACTGGATGCCAAAAGACTTAATAATACTGCAGCTGAACACAATTTGGCCACGTGACCACGATTGAGAAGAGGGAGAATGTAACCAAAATGAAGACATTGTAATTGAATAGACAACTACTAAAAAAAAGTCGCTCAACTCTAAAGATACCCTATACTCAGTTTAAGGTGCTTAATTTTTGTAGCACTCTATGATTATATTTGAAGTGCTGTACTTAAGTATTTCAAGATTGAATAGCAATATTGCTGTAAATTAATTGAAACCGCACTTGATAAAGATAACCGAATTCTTGAGTAAAATAAGATTATTTTTTCAGTAGGGTTTTCTATAATTAAACAAATGATGGAATTCTTCTCTTGTTTTATAACCTCAATCCAGATTAGCAAAAATTATTACTTAAGCATTCTTATTCAACACAAAACTAGGTAAAAATTACAATTTTTCTTTTATTTTATATCAACAACTTAGATTTTATGACTCACTCTTACAAGTATTTGCAAAGCAATAATTTGGAATTCGTCAAAAAAAAAACATAATTGAAACATTCTACTTAGTATTTAATCTTTCTACCTATAATTTAAAGTCAGCATTGAAAATCCAAAATAAATAAATGATTCACATCTTCTGATATATATTATTTTCATATTTTATATTCTGACAGGGCACAACTAAGATATACTTTTATTTTCTAAACAACAATTTGATATTCGTTAAAATGAATTACTCTACTAAGTGTATTACTACCAGCCAATAATTTAAAGTCAGCATTGATTGAAATAATGCTGTAAGAGATAAATGTTTCACTTCCTTTTGCATTTATTCCAGGGTATTTCGACAAAAACACATGTGTAGCCACTTGAATGAGTTTGCAAGTTAGAAGTGTGCGCATTGCACGCTGTTATGAACAAATGCAACAAATTCTTGTATTTGTATTAATTTCATATTTTTATCTAACAAACTCAAGTGAAAAGCAATCGGAGTGGAAAATGTTTGATAAGTTTTCAATTAAAATTTTACAAAGCACGCAGCACAAAGCACTAAAACTGCAATTGTTTTTATTTACAATAACCCCAACAAAACAGAAGTCTATTCCTCTGTGAGTGCCAACAGGTAGATAAGAACTAATGCAATATTCTCATGTATTCTATGTACTATGTTATCTCATACACAATTCCTGACAAATTTTACATTGTGAAGTGTACTTGCTCTAATGCATTTACAGCTGGACAAATTTGAAACAAGTAAGAAAGTTACAGTCGAGTGTGTTTGGCTGTAAGATACCCATTTTTCATAAAAATAAAACAGTGCGGAATTATTCTTAAAATTTACCAAATAATATACCGCAAAAATATTGAAACTATATCAAATTGCTAATTTGGTATATTGATATATTAATAAATGTTATAAAATGATAAAAATATCCAACCATCCAACAAAAATCCATAGTAAGTAAGCGTTTTTTGCCATGACAGTCAGATGGACATGGCTATATCGTCTCGGCAATTGGCGTTGATCAAGAATATATATGCTTTATAGAGTCAGAGATGCCTCCTTCTGCCTGCTACATCAATTTCCTGAAGTCACAAAGTTATAATTCCCTTCTACCCTCTGGTTAGCGGGTATAGAAATACAAAACAATCTTTTCTCTGGCCTACGAAAAATCTAAGCAGAAGTTGTGCAACGCACACACAGAGAGTATTAAATTTACATAAGGCCATGTAAGAACGGTGCAAAAAGTGACACTTGTGCTGAGTTATATTGATTTGCATGCCAAGCAAAATTTGCATAGAACCAGAGACGGAAAGATACGCCTTAGAGCGAGCGAGAGGGGCGGACTAAAAGTCAAGTCAATGTACAAATATTTGCTTTAAAGTACGTAAACGTAGCCCAGCAAAACTGAATGTGAGCATTTCCGCACATTACACCTGAAGTTTAGCAAACTTTGTTGCAGTCCCTAAACTTGGGGAGGGGAGGGCCAAGAAAGATGGCATCTTTGGTCCCAGCCAGAAGCCAATTTGAATAGTAAGCAAATGTCGGATATGGCAAAGTTCAAAACGGAAACGTTTGCTGCACTTTCAATGCCAAAAAGCCAGCCAGCAAAAAGCGTTACTCCAGCTGACAGCGCTAACTTTTTCCCAGTCTGGCTCAGCCTGCTGGGACTATTCGCCTAGCAATTGCCTAGCATAAATCCAGCTGGCAATCGTCTATAACTGCAAACCACACACACACACACACACACTGCGACCAACTACATATACATATATACACAATATATACTTTCTACTTTATTGTTGAATAAGTCAGCTTAAAAACTTTACAATTCCCATGTGCGGTGGTTGCATGTGTGGGGAGAAATTAATTTACATTTAAATGAAATTGATGTCATTGGGCAAAAGTTGTTGATTTTTCATTGCGACAGCGGGGCAAAACATTTGCACAACTAACTTATTATTATTATTATGATTACTTATTATTGCAATGAAATTGAAAAACCCCCCAGCTGTACCCCAAAGCGCGAGTGCAGCAGCCAGCATCAACAGCCCGCAGTCAGCTGGAAATTATGAATACTAATTGAATGCATGCTCGTTATTTTATATTTTCTCTCCATCTCCAACTCCTCTTCTAACTTTGTCGCGTCAGGAGTCGTAAAATATTCCAGAGTTTATTATCATGACCAGATCCATTAGAAGTCAAAGCAAATGCGCTCACATTTTTTCATTACTTGCAGGTGGCAAACGAATTACGTATGTGTGTGTTATAAACCCGTTTATATGCAGCACTTAAATGCATCCTCATCGATTGACTCAACATATGTTCTCTGGCATCTGCATACATACATATAGATGTGTGTGTGAGCTTGTTTGAGCATGTATTGTGTCGCCTGTCAGCCACGTAATGCGTTTAACGTAACTTTGTTACATTTTCCATTTTGATTGCAATATGCTAAGCATTCGATGGCACACACACAAGCAAACACTATCGACACACATGCTTGGCATGCGTCACACTTGTCGCTTGTTTGCCGTTTAACACTTTCATAGCATACTTTCAGGCGGCTTTAAGGAATTTGTCACTGGGAGGAGCACACAAACGGCTTAAAGCCGTTTAATAACATAAATTTGCCAGCAAAGCTAATAAAATATAATACACTGCCAACTACAGTCTGGCGTCAACAAAGCTACTCTTGTTGTTGCTGTTGCTGTTGCTGCTGCTCTTAAAATTTGTTGTTGCTGGCAGCAAAATATGAGCAAAATGACCAAAGAGAATGCAAGGCAAGAAGCGAGCTAATAAAAACCAACTTTCCCACTGCAACAGCAACAGCAACAGCATCAGCAACAGCAATGGCAGCAACAGCGACTTTGACTTTTCGCTTCCTTTTTAGTGTCACACGAAAATAAAACTGGAGAATAACGAGCCAGTTGAAAGCGACTGACTGGCCATGCCAAGCCAAGTCAGAGCGGAGTGTAAGCAGGGCCAGGTCTGTGTCCGGGCCACGCCCCCCGTCGCCAAACGCCAACGCCCTCCGCACAGTTGCACAATGAAATGTAGTTGAAAATTATGAAAATTATCTGCCACGCCATTTTTATGCCAGAAACTTTGCATCTAAATGTCCATAAAAGCGGAAGCGTCGCGTCGCCAAATGGCACAAGAAAAAAAAACGAAAAATATAAGAGGAACTCTCTTTCTTCTCTCTCTCTGACGCGGTATAAAAATAAAATGGCAAACTGCAACGGAGGCAGCGGCATCAGCAGCAGCAGCAGCAGCATCAGCCACGTCATTCGTGTGCTACGTGTGGGCATTTGTGGGCGAATGTAGGCGTGTCAGGCGTGGTGTTCGAGGTGGCCTCGAGGAGTGACTGCCTCACAGACGGCATGTCATCATTATAATAGAAATTAAGTGCAGTTCCAGTTCCTAGCAGCATCAACCGAGTAACCAGTACTTTAGAACGTGGCTGCCACTGCTGCTGCTGCTGCTGGCTCCTTCTGCAGCATTTTCTCTCTTGTAATGGGTAATAGAATTAAAATTACTTGGACGCATGCCACGCCAAAGCCAAAGCAATGGCAACGACAACGACAACGACAACGACAACGATGTGGAGAGAGAGCCAGCCAAAGTAGTGCGAGTAAAAGCCAAACAATAGCGTCCAGTCATTAAAAACAAAGAGCCAAAGGCAGAGCCAAACTACTTTACAGATCTCTTGCCTGTGTCGTGGGCGTGGCGTACGCCTTTTGTCTCTTGCTTTAAGCCGATTGCCTGGACAAAATCTTTGAATTAAAGCACAAATATTGTCGTGTTTATTGACGCGCTTAAAAGTATGAAACACATCATTCAAACATGTTGCCCACACTTTGCATTTCAACAGCCCTGAGGTAACATCATCAACACCGCCTCTCTGGCAACATTCGGAGATTACCACCGCCACAAAAGCTGGAAACACATTGCAATGTTGCAATTTTTGCATGCATGTATGTGAAACCATTTGACAGATGATTTTCCACATTTCACATTCCATTCCTTTTGTTATTGCTGTTGTCCAGCTCTCGAACAATTTTGCACATATTGTGCGTGTGAGTGAGTGTGTATGCAATTTATTCAAATAAATTAAAAAAAAAAAAATGCTATTTTGTTTATATAGCATTAAAATGTAAAAAGGACCGCAATACAATCGCAAAAGAATGGCATAAAAAGTATAAAATATAACTGCTAAAGTGCAATATTCTATGGCAAACAACGGATGCACTTTCAGAGATTATTGTAATATTATATAAGTGTTATAAGCAAAATCTCATTTAACATGATTTAATTTATCTCTCATATATGTTGTTAAATATTTTGTTATAATATGTTGTAATATATATTCCTCATTTCTCGTAGAACAAATAAATAAAACTTTTACGTATACGTAATAATTTATATCATCCAAAGTAAATACTTTTAAAAAAATAATTAAAATTAATAATAATTAAAATGAAAACATTGAACATATTATTACATTAATTTGATTAAGAATATACCCAACGAAAATAATTAGGGTAGAGAGAAAATAGTTTTATTCATTTCTTTTCTGTTCATTGAAATAATATTAAAGTAAATTCAATTTATGTCATTGTCAAGATTTTAGAGAAATATTGGATAAATTCAAACTTGCCTTGCTTTAATAGTATAATAATTTATAGTCCAATGTTGATATAGACAACAACAAATAGCAACGACATTTGAGCAAAAGTAAATATTTAAACAGCAAGCAAAAGCAAGAGCAGAGCTCAAATTTTAATTACAATTGCGAGTTAAAGTATATTCGAGCTAATGGTTGACCACAAAGTGTAACCGAAAATTGCAATACCTGTAAGCCGAAAGTGCAGTTTACCCTCAGTTATAACGCCGAGCGAATAAAGAGTCCGACCTGTGACCGCAGCAATGAAAGGTGGTTAGCCACACACGCATGCGAGTAGAGACTGAGAGAAGCACTGAGAGAGTTGGAGGAAACCATCATCAGCATTGGCGATGATGACCATAAAACAAGGGCAACAACATTTTGCGTCAACAAAAGCACTCTCGCGTCCCAAATTCGAAAATAACTGCGCAAAAATTGTATTTACGCACACACGAGAAAATTGAAAATTGAGGTAAGAATAGCGAAAAGTATGAAATTGTTTTTTTCCTTTTGGTTTCCGCTATTTTTGAGTGAAGTGCGTGTAATTGAAAAATTCTGTTCTAGAGAGGGAGAGAGAGAGAGTCTGGGCTTTTATTGAGCAATGATAACCAGAGCTGTAAGCATTCAATTTGTCTTAATATCACGGCAAATTGCATGTCGTAAGATCAATTGCGGCAACGACCAGAATTTTAGTGCCGAAAAGCGAAAAGGAAACTATGAAAATGAAACTGCAGCCGCGGGCAAGCCAACAAAAAAAGAATCACTGTGGAGACACGGTAAAATAAGAAGCGAATATATATATAAAAAACAATAGCAAATCAAGGAATTGATGCGCTTTATGTTTGTTGGCTTCTGTCGCAGCAGGACAATCAATTTTATGGCCAATGCCAAACGCAGCAGCAACAGCAAAAACGACAAACAGCGCGTTATGAGCATCAAATAAACATAAAGCCGCGCTCGTTGGCCGATTTAGGTTTATGGGACACAGTGGCATCAGCTTTATATAGACACGATAGTTACGACAATAGTGCGCCGCTCTTTGTCTTTCACTTTTGTGACATCTATTCAACCTCCAACCCCTTTTCTGCACCCTCATCATTATTGGGTTTGTTTTCGTTGTTGTTGTTTCAGTCAGCTACCGTGTTCTCGTCAGCTTTTTGGGGTTGACACGTGGATGCCATTTTCAATTTATGACACACTATTTGGACATGGATTTGCTTGGGTCACCACCATGTCATCATCGTCATCATGGGCAGAGAGCATTTTGCTGGTCAGACATGCATTTCGGTAAATAAATCAAATCAAATCAAATGAATTCGATTTGTGTGTGCACAGGAAATTGTCACTAAAAATAAGAAACATAAATGTAATTTCCTGCAAGTGCCTGTAAAAGCCTCTTAATGCAGCACAACAACAACACACAAAAAATCAAACAACAACAAGAAGAATAAAAGCGAGTATCGAAACAAAAACGCTCAAGGTGTTTTATCAACTTGCGCATAAATATAAATCATTTCCGGTCGTTGACCCAACTGCCCCATAACTCAAATGTATTTCCAAAGACAGTTTTGTGCGATATATTCAACTAATCTGCCATGCAAAGTGGTCACAAAAGTCTGACTACAATTAAATCAAATTTATTATGTTCAAAATTAAATTATACTTGAAATTGATTATTTCAACTTAATTAGAAAGTGTATTTACATAGCAAGAAATTGAATTAAAGTAAAATAATTCGAATTTTATTTAAATTTTAAATATACAAATAAATACATTTTATTATTTCAGATTGAGCAAATAAATAAATCTATTACGTATACGTAATAAGTTATATGCACTAAAGAAATTCTTTAAAGATACGTGAGAATTTGAGAAATAATTCAAGAAATGGAATTAAATTTAAATGTTTAAATACTTTTAATCAGTTTGGTTTTGTTGCTTGCTAAAAATAAGAATAAATCACTTAAATCAATCAGGTCACAAAATCAATTCTCAAGTGCAAACTATTTTCGTCTTTTCACAGTAATCAAAATTGCCAAAAAAAAAAAAAAATGAACAGTACAGTATACAAGCAAAAGTGCTGAAAAACCAGTCATAGAAATGCACATAAAATACTCAATGCACTGAATGAAGAAGATGAAGCAGAGAGAGAGAGACTTTCAAGCCAGCAAACTGTGCTGACAGATGACAAGCATTCATCAATAAGTTTTTATCGAGACTAAAATGATTTGGGTCATGTAAAGTGTTTGTGTTGTTGTTGTTTTTTTTTTTGAGAATTATCCTAGTGTGGTTTTTATGCCAGAGAAGTACGATCAATGTCAGGAGTGTGTGACATTAAGTTGATTATAATGCAATGCTCGAAATGCTGCCCAAACATTTGTCAATAAAGTCTGATTTATGCATTGGCAGCATGAGAGGCTAAAGAGACGTCTGCATGCAAATCACTGAAAATGGCCCCGAAAAACTCTGCAAAGCGAATTATAAAAGCAGCTTCGAGACTATGAATGAAAGTCCCTTTTGGGGAGCCACAGTATACGAGAGTATGTGGTGTATATATAGACTCGCTCGTATGCTAACTGGCAATCACTAACCGCCGACTCATTTTTAAACGCAATTGGTCAACACACTCGCACACACACACACACACACCGGGCTAGCCAGACGTGACAGTTTCGAGCAGTTTTGGAAGGGTGGGGGAGGGGAACGGAACGTTGGCAACGCTTCATGAATAAACCATGAGCGTCAACACCAGTTAGCAAAAACAACAGAGCCCAAGGCAGAGAGGTAGAGGAGCATCAGCAGCAGGAGCAGGAGCAGGAGCATAAAGTGAGCCAGCTGCATTCGTATCCGCATCCGCATCCAGCATCCAGCATCCAACAACGTTCTGAGCCTATGTCGCACACAATGCAGAGTTTCGGTTTGCGCATAGTAGACCCTGAAAATCCGGTACTGCTGCCACCAGACGTCTCCTCTCTCTCTCTCTCTCTCTCAGTTGGCACTCAAAAGTGCTTAGCATATTTTGCACTGATGGCGGTTTTGGCACGTAATGGCCAGGCCAGGAGATGCAGCCAGGCAAGCAGCCAGCAACCAGCAAGCAGTAACCAGCAGCAACAGCAGCAGCACTAAAAGTCTTAATTATTTCAAAGGTATTTGTGCCCCGTTGCGCATACGACATGTATGCAGTACATACAAGCTAATGGCTGGGCGCAAAGTAGCAGCAGCAGCAGCCCCAGCAACGATCTTAAACAGTTGCCACACAAAAGCTTAAAACTGGAGAGTTTGCTGCAGCTATCAAACAATTGCACGCATGAGTGCGACAGCATTGCAAAATTATATGTACATAAACTAATATATATCGTATATCTATCTAACTTCTTATTTCACTTGAGGGTGGAATGAAAACTTGAATCTTAAGCAGCGAACGGAAAGGGAAGCACAGTGTCAGCTTATCAGCTCAGCCACACTGCAGCTGGCAAGCACAAAGTAAACAGAGTGCACTCACAAAGGGGCCAAAACAAATTTTTGGTAGTACTATAGAAGAAGCTACAGCTACAGCTCGTTGCCTTTGCTTATCCGCCGCTTGCAACATGCAGCAAGTGGCAGCAGCAGCATCGAATTGCATTTAACTTGGTAGATTTTATGAAATTTGAACACAAATTATAATATAAAAATAAATAAAAATAAATAAATTGCACAATCGACAGTACGAAGAACTTTTCAGCTTCAGCTTCAGTTTTAGCTTCGTATTGTTATGGCCGCAACTTTTGCCAAACAGTTTTTAAGTGAAATGCCTGAGCAGCACTCATACGCCGTGTGGGCTCGGCCGATTCGCAGCACACGAAAATACACAAATACGGCCAATTTTCGAGTCTCGCTTGCACTTTCGCTCTCTCTTTCTCTCTCACTCTCTCCTCCACTCTGATTCTATTCAAGTCTCGCCTCAACTTGCCGCCGCGTGCTGCATTTTGTGCTCGGCAGAAAAGAGAAAGAAAAAAAAATAAAGTTGATCGTTAGCAGGAAATTTCTGGTAAAAAGTTCGCAACCAACTTTCCACAGTCTTTTCATGCGCCGTTATAGTTTATCGTTAAAAAGTTGAGCCCACCTCCTCCTCCGCGCGCTAAAAATAAACCAGAAATATGAAAGTTGTATTGGGATTTACGCAATACACTTTGTCTCCGTTTCCCTCTCCACTTTCCTCTGGGCTTCCTCTGCGGCTACTCGTAGGTGAGTGAGTGGCCAATACTTGTAGTTCTCAAAAGCCGATGATGATGGTAAGCCCCAATTTCTCGTCTCTCGATGGGATTTTGGGGTATTCCACACACCCAAAACCCCCCACACACACACACATACACACAAATCTTTCACTGCACTCAAGTGTTAATAATGCACTTTTGGCACCGAAATGAAAGCCGTGGCATATTTTCCCCAAACAACAAAGAAGAAAGCTTCCGAAAACGGCGTCAAGTGGCACGCACAGTTATAGTTTTATAAGCATACTTAAAGGAGTCGAAGAGAGGAGATCAGAAGAGAAGAGAAAAGAAGAGAAGAGAAGAGAAGAGAGGAGGCGGAAAAAGTACAACGACCTGTAAGCGACCTTGAGGCAGTTGTCGTGCATTAATTTCAAATAGATTGAAGATTGAAGCACCGCCTAACTGTATTCGTGTGCAATTTATAAGAACGTGCTTCACACACACACACACACAGACTAACACTTACGCACTGTCTCACACAGAGTCATTCGGCAGGTATCATTCATTCTAACGATTTGCAGCCACCTTTCAACTAGTCCTCGTCTACTCCACAGCTGCCAATTTCCTTATACACCCACGAGCACGCACGACTCACACACACACACACACACACACACGCACATGCTGACACACACACACAGACACACAAACACCTTGGCATTTATCTGTGCCAGGAAAACGTTTAATTAAGTCACTTGAATGCGCAGCCAGTTGCTGTGGCATTTATTCTCAATGATGTTGCTAATGCTGATGACGATGATGCCTTTGCCTCTCCACACGAAGGGGCAAGCTGAAAGAGATGAGACAACAACAACAACAACAACAACAGCAACACCAAGTGAATGTATGTGTTGTTGTGTTGATGTTTTCTTTGCCTTTTGCTAAGCAGCAGCCATCTATGTGGCAACCAAGCAAAAGCAAGCGAGCTGGTGACCCTATCAACCATGTCAAGTTCTCACATTTCTACAAACACATTTCAAAGTGCGCATTGTGATTTTTATGTGTATTCATTTATACACACACACACACACACACATATATATACATACATATGTGTACAAGTGTGTCTGTGAGTGAGTGCCTTTCTATTCATTTAGATGGAGCATGAAATCGGGTTAGAGCTCAATATGAGATCTCTTCAAAAGCACAAGTCGAGGTCCTACAGATTGCATGACTGACATTTCGTTCGTTAAGTATATCAACCAAACATAATACATTATAATTACATCAGTAGAAACGTAATGAAACCAGCAAACAAATAAATTACGTGCACAAATCCTAATTTAAATGAATTGATGAAAGCATTTCAACTAAAATAGTTCAGCGAAAAAATGAATCTCAATGTGAGACTCAGCTACAAATGTGAATAATAAACATAACTTATGAATAGAAATTTATGAAAGCATATTAAAAAACCACAATTTCACACAATAATCGGGTAAACATTTATATTTATATTTATATAAACAGAAAACAAACCAAAAAAAAAACACATTTTATACTGAATAATTTATTAGATAAAGAAAAGGTATTAAAAAGTTTGAAAAGGGTAAAGTGGTTAAAAATTCTGAATTCTGTATACAAAAAAATGGAATTGAATTAAACAAAAATTTAAATTTTTAACACCATTAATGAAATAAAACTGTAACTGTTGCCTAAAAGAATAGAAAACAAGTAAGAAAAGTTGTGCTGGGATACGAGATACAAGCTAAAACTGTATTAAAAAAATGTACTAAATTCATATACCGACAAAATACTGAAAATATGCCAACAAAATAAAATATAAATTATTATATAATTATAATTTAAAAAAAAAACAATTATACCAAAAATGTCAACTATATTTAGTATAAGAACATACTGTATCACATTCAAAATATACCACAGACTGCAATATATACCAAATTATCAACCAAAGCCATAACCCCAAACGTTGCTGTCGTTGTTCGGCATATAACATAACGTTTTGAAAACTTCTATATTTTGTAGTATCAGAAATCATTTCACTAATGCAACATGTAATGTTAAATACCATTATATAAGCATACGATGTAAGAAGATTATAAAAACATTCATATAATGCAATAGACTTCAACTTTGCTAAAAAGCTATAATTTAAATTCGAACAGAAGACCAAATAAAACATAATTAGTTGGTTAGCAGTTATAATAAGGATTAGCAAATGCGCAGTTCATTGCTCCATTTCATTTCAGTTGCTGCAGCCTCCCAGTTCTCATTAATAAGAAGCTTTTCCCTGCATTTTGAAGTAAACTTAGTTCACTTTTGTTTTGTTGTTGCCGCAGGCAAGCAGAGAGACTTTTATCTCTAACCAAAAACACAGAGTCATTTAACTGTAGTACGGTTATGAATATTATAGCAACATTTAGTGTACACACATACTCTTATATATATTATTTACTACTCATTTGCTGACCTGCTTCGCTTTGCAGTTGGATGGAACCACAAAAAAGAGAGACAAGCAACCACAGACAGAGGAAGCCAAGCACATAAGTAAAATGCATTTTGTGGTCGACGCTTAACAATGCCTACATCAAGTTGTATCATATATTGTTGTTTTTGTTGCTTAGTTTGCTGTATGTTGTATGTGTTTTTTGAAGTCAGTGCTGTTGCTTGGGCTTAACATTATTTATAATAGCACCGATAATTCCCATGATTAATGCCCAACTTGCAGTTTGTACTGTTTGTAATTAGTGCTGGCAAATGTTTAGATAACTACATTACCAACATCAGTATGAAGCAAACGTTTGTGTATGTGTGTGTGTGGCTTATTTATTTTTTTGCTATGCGCCATTTATTTACTGCGGTTGCTTCAGATTCAACGGACACTCAAATATGCTTCAGTCAACAGGAGAGCAGAGCAACAGCAGCAACAGCAACAGCAGCAGCAAGTGTAAACACATTATGTTTAGATTGAGTTACATAATTAAACAACAGCCTGACATTTGAGTAAATACAAACAAGCTCTCGCTCTGTCACTCGCTTCACAGAAGGTAAACCTGTGAGCAAGCAAAAGCATGTGTAAAAAAAAGTAAAGAGTGGTGTAAACGTGCAGGCGAGTAAAGAGTTCGACTAGTCTGTCAATAATTGTCAGCAATGCACACTGGGGACGCTTTAAATTATCTTTTTCGACACAATTGCCAATTTTATTATAATTTATATCGCCTAATCCACAAAACAGTTGACAGCGAATTGTGACAGTTCAATTAAATGTAGACTAGAATTTTAGGGAGTTGAAAATCCGGTTAAAACAATTATGTACATTGGACATTTTTGGTCGCATTAAAGCAAAACTCATTCAGTTCTGTGGCAGCCGATAAAGGGCGTGCTGTGCTTTAAAGTGTTTAATGAATTCACTTTGAGCAGCGGGAACAGCAACAATACAATGATGGGGTGAGAGCGACGCGGGTGACAAGGCCATCAACAGGCCAAAAATAGCAACGGGGGCGTGCCACAGCCAACAAGTCAATTTGTCAATTTTAAAACAAACTACAGGAAAAATTCGAGAGCGTCCCGCTGCGAGAGCTGTTAACTACAAAATCAAACAGCAAAAAATAAAGGAATTTTTCTGTGTTGCTACGAATGCTGCGCAACTAGAAAATACCCTGTAAGGAAAATGAATAATTTAAGGAATTTTCTATCGCTGCAAACTTAAATGACGGACCAAGAAACGTGACTTATATTGTATTACAATAAATGAGTGTTGCTCTGTTTAAATTTAATAAAGAATATAATATTTAATATATGTATTATAATTAATAACTTCCAATATCTATAATTTATAATGCACATCTGACTCAGAAGCAGTCTCTAAGCAACTTGCAGAAACCCTCTATTAAAATTTGAAATAATCTTAGTCAAAGTATCGCTTCGCCTATGTTATTCGATTACAGAGCATAGAAAGTGAAGTGTAAAATTGTATGTGAGAAAAGCTCACTTGGACTCTACGAGTGCGTTACCCTCAATACACATAAATACACATATATGTCATGGTGTGAGTGTGTGTGTATGCGTGTGTTCACAATGTGCAAAATTCAACGTACCAAAAGCCGCACACAAACAATCAGCTAGCATTGGGGTAAAGAGTGAGAGTGATCGGTGGAGGGGGGGTGAGAGGAGAGAGCGGGACAGGCAGTCAGTCAGGCATGGAAGAGACGGCGTCGCATCGAATCGCATCGCATAGCATCGTTTGGTGACGTTCCATGGAGTTCGAGTGTCGCTTCCGCCGAAAACAAAATCAAAGTTAAGCACTCAATTTTCAATTAAGCTCACAAAATGCACACGAACGTACCACTCAACCACTCATACTCACACGCACGCACACCTACACACATACACACACACACACATGCGGAAAGAGTGGGAGAGAGAAACACACACAAAGCTAAGGTCTAACGTCCTCATTCACCCATCGTTGAGCAGAGGCGAAGAGAAGCAACAGCAACAACAAAAACGCAAAAAAAAGAAGGAAAAAAGAAAGTGAAAATAAAATGGTTCGGTGTCAATGAAACACTCACGTAGCAGCAGCAGCAGAAACAACAACAGAACGTAGAAGCAGCAGCACCCGCAGGACCAACGAATGCTTCTCGGGTTTGCCCTATCAAACAAGGATATATCAAGTTTGTGATGTCATTAGAGAACACTCTTCTTTCTCAGCAAGCATGCTGGGCTATTGCTTGGAACATAATGAACTCGTTTGGTATATGCGTTGTATTAAAATATTGAATTTGGTATCTTTTTGGTGTCTTTTGGTATATACTATGCATAAATATAAAACTTCATCTATGTTTTATTAAAGAAGAATTTTCTTTTTATAAATTTAATTTTCACAAAGATATTGAAACAATGTTTTGAATAAACTTCTTAGTATAAATTGCATTTTCACAAATTCAATCTTTTTGGGCTAAACTACTAATTGGCTTGCTCAAGAATATCAGACAAGATCTTAAACCATTTTCATAATGAAAGCTTTACTTGTTTTCTTTTCAGTATTTAAAAAACAATTAATTTGAAATATATAATAATGAAAGTAAGCAATTTATGCTAAGCAAATATTTTTCTTTTAATAAATTTCATGAAAGTTTTAAGTATAAAGTACTAATTTGTTAAATTAAAAAAGCAACCAAATTTTGCATGTAAGTTTTTAGCTTTTCAACTAATTAAATCTTAACTTATTTGATTACATTTCAATTTGGAGTTTCTAAACATAAAGTTATTTTTAAATATTTCAAAATGAAAAAGAATTTCTTTATAAATTTCTAAGAACTTAGAAAGTGAAAGCAACTTTCATCATACTTCTTTTTTAAATAGTCGGTATTGTATCCCTTATTTCCTTTAAACACACAAATAGAGGCATATACCACACACCTATACTAACACCCACAAACACAGACAAAAAGAGAGACAGCCTCAACGATTCACCGTCATCGTCATTGAAATGCTCAAGGCACTTTGTATTAAATTCACTTTGGCTGTGTCACCTGCCTTCCCTCTTCCTCTGCACCCTTCTGAACCTGTCTCAAGCCCTAACCAGTGTTACCTTTAGTGTTGTGTATAGCCAACACATAGCACACACACACACACGCGCACACAAAAAACACACATACACACATACAAGCCAACGCATTTTTACCATTTTTACTCAACGTTTTTTTTTGTTGCCCTCTCTGTGTGAAGTAGCTTCTTGATTTCCTTCGTTATGCGGCTCGATGATGTTTCCGTTTGTGTTTCACTTGCTGTATCGCATGTCTGCGTGTGTGTGTGTGTGTGTGTTGCTGAAGCTGTGCTGAATGAGAAGCCAAATAACTGGTACAACCTGACTGCGATGTGTGGTTTAAGTGGCAGTCATGCCCGCAGACGTAATTCGTTTGCTTTTCTAATTACGCGAATCTACGTTACGCACATGTTCCTGCAAGTGTGTGTGTGTTTTTTTTTTATTCGTAGTATAGGTTAGAAAAAGTTTACAGAGTGGAGTTATAGGAAATTATGTCTAGAGACAAGGAAGAAGAAAACCGAGTTAGCGGAGCCTGGCTCTTGTGGGACGGCCGCGAAGCAATGCTTCACAAGTGCGTCGGCGCCACTTACTCCCTCGTTCGTTGTCTTGCCTTCTCAGCCCTCCTTTGCTCGTTCATGACCGCAGCCACAAATTGGCTGATCAGTGTCCAGTTAGCGGACGATACCAGCATCAGCGGAACCAATGTCGACACGGTTAACCTCTCACCAATTGCAACTGCCAGCTCTTGTCTGAGGGTTGCGTATCTACCGCATTGGAAGATTACGTGCTCGGCGTCCTCCACCGCAGTCGGGAAACAAGCGGGGCACTCTTCGGCTGTGTCGTGTCCGAACCGGAACAAGTAGCTCCTGAAGCAGCCGTGGCCACTGATGACCTGGGTCAAGTGAAAATTCAACTGGCCGTGACTCCTTGTCGTCCATTCCTTAATGAGAGGGATAAGCCGGTGAGTCCACCGCCCTTTGGACGCCTCGTTCCACCGGGTCTGCCACCTTTCGAGGCATTCCCTCTGTGCCCTTTGTTTAATGGATCTCTTCTCGGCGTTGGGTAAGGAGCCAGTCTGGAGTTGCCGGAAGACACTTACCCTCTCCTGACCATTTCCTCGAAGGGGGTATGCCGGCAATGACGTGTGCAGCCTCGTCGGAAACGGTCCTGAAACCGCTTATGACTCTGATGGCGCTCAGCCGGAAGGTTGACGCCAAGCCGCCGACGTACGAGCTTTTGATAACGGCGTCTGCCCAGATAGGGGCAGCATAAAGGGCTATGGACCTTGTTACGCTCGAAATTAATGCTCGACGACACTGTTTGGGGCCCCTGGTGTTGGGCATCAGGCGAGATAACGCCCTGTTGGTGACAGCAGCCTTACGGCCAACCTCCTGCAGGTGTTCCCGAAAACTCAGCCTCGAGTCGATCGTCACTCCCAGGTACTTAAGTGTACGCTTGGAGGTAATATGGGCGGCTCCGACCTTGACTACCGCTGTTTCCACTTTCTTCCTGCTACTGATCAGCACTGCTTCCGTTTTTTGGGGAGCCAACTCCAGTCCGACGGAGAGCAGCCAAGTCCCAATGCAATCGATAGCTCTGTTGCAATTTGATTCGGCGACCTCCAGCTCCTTAGCGACCACAAGTAGCGCAATGTCGTCGGCGAAACCAATTAGGTTTGCTCCTGTCGGCAGGTCCAGTCGAAGGATTCCGTCGTACATCGCGTTCCACAATAGCGGGCCAAGCACAGACCCCTGAGGAACGCCTCCAGTCACGATGTACTCTTCTGTTCGAACACTGGTATCATATTTGAGTACTCTCGACGAGAAGTAACTCCTGATAATCTTTAGCAACTGCCGTGGGACTTTGAATGCGTCTAGCGCCCGTAAGATGCAGTTCCACCGGGCCGAGTTGAAGGCGTTTCTGATGTCCAATGTCACCATCAGACAGTACTTCTTCTGGCCCCTTTCCAGCGAGTGCCAGCAATTGCATTGGAAGCAATGCCAACTACCTTCTCGATTGCATCTACTGTCGACCTGGCCTTCCGGAATCCATATTGGTTGGGGGAAAGGTTTCCGTTCACCAATATAGCTTCCTCCAAGCGAGTGCAGATCACCTTCTCCAGCAGTTTCCCCGCCACGTCGATGAGGCAGATAGGCCTAAACGAGGATGAATTGCCAGGCGGTTTCCCGGGCTTCGGAATTAGGACCAGCTTTTGAGTTTTCCACCTATCCGGGACTACAGCTTCTTCCAGGCACTTATTCAGCATTGCTGAAAAGCTTCTGGATGGAGGGAGCAGGCGAGCCTTAGTGCCCTTGCGGGTATGCCATCCGGACCTGGAGCGCCGGTTTGTTTCATACTCCTAACGCATTTTAACACCTCCTCGCTGGTGACCAACTTCAGCGGCAGACCATCGTTGGATGCTGTATCTGGCAGCCATGCGTTGTCTTCCTCCACGCTGGGAAACAGATCCATGACAATCCCACGCAACAGATCATCCGGTGGTGGTGGCGATCTCCGTGCCCCGATTCTCTTTATAACGATCTGGTATGCCTTGCCCCATGGGTCGTCATCCAGTGTGTCACACAGGGCCAGGAAACACCGTTTTTGCTCTCCTTGATCGCATTTTTGAGAGTTTTGCGACTCTCTAAAGAGTGTTTGCCAATATAGGAAGGAGGGTCTTCCCCGCGCTCTCTGATAGCGCCTCCTCGCGTGGTTGCAGACACGTCTTGCAGCGGCAATGGTTTCGTTCCACCAGTAAACTGGTGTATGGCGTAGCGAGGGGTTTACTCGACTCGGCATGGAGCCTACGCAAGCCGACTCTAGCCTTTCCATGACAGTCTCGACCATCTGCTCTGCGCTGCCTGAGACCTCCAGATCTCTCAGCGAGCTTGTAAAGCGCTCGACGTTTAGCTTGCTGGCTGAGAAATTCCTCCAACGAGGTGCGGCAGAGATGCACCTGAGGCTCCGAGCTCCAATTTTGCAAAATGGCCATATGGTCGCTCCTGTATAGGAGTCACTGACTCCCCACTCCGCTAAATGAGCGAGCGAACTGCTGCAAAATGTTAAGTCAACAATTGAGCCGGTACCGGCCCTGCTAAATGTCCATTTCGAGCCTTGATTGAGGAGAGTTAGGTCCAGTGAAGCAAAGGCTTCGACCACCAATCGCCCTCTTTGGTTGGTGACCATGCTACCCCAATCGACTGCCCAAGCGTTGAAGTCGCCTGCGACGAATGCTGGTGAGTGGTCTCTCACGTCCGCAGCTAATCTGTCCAGTGTGTTGGCAAAGTCCGAAATTGACAAGCTGGGGGCTAAGTATACGCTGTACACCCAAACACTGCCCACTAGCGCCCTGACGAAGCCGCCGTCAGCCTGTTGGTGGCCAAACTGGTGTGGGTTTCTGCCACAAACCCATATAGCCGCCTTGCCGGTGTGGTCGCACGTCCAATCAGCTCCAAAACCAGGTCTGAAGGGTTCACTAAGGACGCATACATCCACCTCATTCTCCCTGATCGACTCCAGTAGGAGGTCCTGAGCCGCTGCACAATGGTTCAGGTTCAGCTGCATAATCTTCATAGTGTGTGTTTTATACTTCGCCCATTTGCCGAAGGGCAGAGTCTGCTACCCGCTGCGTGGTTGACCTCACTGATGCCTTTGGTTACGCAAAGAAAGCATCTCGCTGGTCTGTTGCATGACGCCGCTTTATGGTTTTGCTCGCCACATTTGAAGCAGCTGTTTGCTCTATCCACCGCGCTTTGGCACTTGCTCGCAATGTGCCCAAAGTCAAGCATTTAAAACACCGAGTCCTCGGCTCCTGCTCGGCTACTCTGCATCGCGTCCAGCCGATTTTCAGCTTGCCCAGCTGTCCAATTTTTTTGGCCCAGATTGGAGGCACCAGGACCGTCGCCGCCTGAGTGTTGGCGTAAGCAGGTCTTATGCTCTTTACCTGGCACAGATTTGCCGGCATGCCAACTTGCTCCGCCATCGCTTTGACAATCTCCTCTTTGCTTGCAAGTTCGTCCAGGTCTCTGACAACCAGCTGCGTGAGTTGAGACAGAGTGCGCACCTCTGCACAGTCTCCCAACACTTTCTCGATCTCCTCTCGTAGTTTGTCTGTGTTGTCCAGACCTGTTCCTCAAGTTCTAGCAGCAGATCGCCCTTGGCAGTTCTGCGCGCAGTTGTTACTCTGTCTGATACGTCTTTGAGTCTGCCGTCCTGCCGTCTCGTGACTAGAGAGAGCACATCGCTGTAGCTCATCTCGCCTTTCGCGCTCACTACCAGCGCGTCCGGGCGTATTTTGTTGGCCTTCTTCTTAGGACCGGTGGTGGTGATGTTGCTCCTCCTCGGCTCTACGGTTGTCCACTCGCCGCCTTGCACCTGGTTGTGAACATTTTTGTTGCGCTTTGGGGGAGGAGTTTTCCTCGACCCGCTCTCTATGTCTCGCGGTCTTTTGGGTGTGGCCGCTGCCTTACTTCCGGTTGTCGCCAACTTAACTTCGCTTGGAGCTGCCTGATCTGGTGGTACTGCTTCTGCGTTGGCGGGATCTTCCGCTGGCTCGTGGCATAGTTGCTCCGCTGCCGCTCGTTGCAGCTTCATCAGCCTCATGAGCTTGCTCCTCATTTTCTCGTTAATGTGCCTCTGAGAGGCGAACTGCTCCGAGAGGCCGTCCAGTTCTGTGCCCATCCGCTCCAGAAGGTCTTTGACTGACCGCCGCTTCTCGTTGGCTGGGCCAGCAACAGGCACGATGATGCGTGTGACCGCCATGTCGGGATCAGACCCAGCGACCGCCGACGAGCTTGCTTGTTCCTCGATCCTGCTCCTGTTGTCGCCCGTTTGGTTATGGCATGCATTTTCTTCTATGCTGCTGCCACACGGGAACTTGGGCCTGTTAACTACTGCTGCTGGTGGTGGTGGTGGTGGTGTGCGCTGCATCCCGACCCACTCTTTTCGGCCAGACCACCTAATAAATTAAGTGTTGGACTTTTTCCGATCTTGGTGGATTCGAACCGTGGATCGCTGAATAGTCCGCGCCTCTATGCACTGCGCCACTGCAGCTGCACTCTTTAAGCGGAGCTTAATGCGTATACTAATTAGCTGCTCCTGAAAGTATGCAGATATTTTTTGCACTTTTTGAGCTTTGCGCTGTGCTTTTTAAAGCTTTGCGCTGAGCTTCTGATTGGCCGACTGGCAACGCCAGAGCGCCCAGTCTGGCTACGCAGCTGATGGTAGTGCAGCCCTCGTCGTCAGCTGATCGTGGGAGTGCAGTTGCGATTGTTTACAAGTAGTTGTGGCCAATTGTACTGGAACCAACAACAATTTCCCTCGCAGCCGTCAACTCCGCCAATGCGTCTCCTGGCAACGCGGCTGTCTACGACGTCCAGCAGCAGGTGCCCCGACCGACCGTGAGTACACAAGTGTTGAACACTGCTCGAGCTAACTCGCAGTCACTTTTTAGGTTTTTACGACTTATTTTGGTGATTTCCCGAGCGATCGAAAGGAGCGTCTCCAAAACGCGACCGGCTTGCGGAAAATTCAACTCAACTTGTCAAGTGTGTGTGTGTGTGTGTGTGTGTGTGTGTGTGTGTGTGTGTGTGTGTTGGTGTGTGTGGAGGTGTGCCACTGCGTTTGATAGCAGCTGCCATTTACCCATGCGATTAGGTTCAGAAGTAAAATGTTAAATATTTAATCTGTGCTTCATGTTTGTCAGTTATCGTTAACCTGCTCAAAAAAAAAAACACAAATTGTTGCTTAGCAATCAGTGAAGACGCCCCCCAACACACACACGCGGGCAACAAAAAGTCAAGCCAGCCCCCAAACAAACGCAATCAACAACATCATCAATGGTAACTGCGGCGTCAATAGTTCAAGGAAAGATAAACCAAGACAGGCGGACAGACAGTCTTGTCAGACGGATGGATGGATGAATGGATGGATGGATAGACGGTTGGATGGATGGACCAAGAAGTAGTCAAGCTGCTAACGATTATTTAAAATGGGTGGCAACGCCAACGAGCATACAAACAAGACCGTGAGGAGTTTGTCTAGCATCAGGTTGCGGCTCACGGGGCGTATGCGCAACGCTGGTTTAGCATCGTTGGGCGGTCTCAAAAGTTGCAGAAGAAAAGTTCCAAGAAATTTAATTTATATTTTCTGCTTTTTTCGGATTTAATTTTCTTAAATATTTCACCTGTGGTTTACGTTTCATCAAGGTGTAACTAAGACCCACACACACGCATACGCGACGTATACGTAATCTGCGGCATGCCGTAGCCGCAACGTTAACAGAGGGGCTCCACTTGAGATGTACTTTTCAAGCTTGCAACAATTTCCGAAGATTCCAACCTTGGCAATACTCGTAAGTAGCCAGTTTCAAGTATTTGTGATTGGCTGCCTGTAACTTAAAACCATTTTCTCTTCAGCTTTTTTTTCCATCTTTGTTGTTCTTGATGTTCAACCTCGTATCTATGTCTGGCATCTGTGTGTGTTTAAGCTGCTCTCTAATATTAATTGAAATCTTATCGTTTTTTTTCGGGCCATTTCAGAGTAAACGCTTACCGTAAATATAGCCATTTATGGTTTACTTAAACAACCAACAGCAGAAAACACGTAAGAAATTGCCAATACAAAAATATCAGTTTCAACGTGTAAGGTTGGAGGATTATCCTTGGGCGAATGCAGAAATCTAATTGAAAAGAATTCATCTCGAATGCAAATTTTTAAAATGTATTTGCAATTTAAAAGGATTTTATTGCTATGATTGGATTTTCATCTTGTTATTTTTGCCATTTGTAAGCCGCTTTTCATTTGTTGTTGCACTTGCACTTATGTAAGTTATTTTTAGATTATTAAATTTATAATATTGAATTGAACAGCAAAATGATATCATGCTTTGAATTGAATCGCTTATTGGCCTCTATTGCCCCCCTATTAAACACAATTGTGCTCTGATGCACGTTGAACTAAAGTACAGACAAGCATATATATGTACGTTGTATACCCTATAAATTGGTGTAAATTTTAAAAAAATTCCCAATAATTTACATCATTAGTTGAGTTTATTTATTCTTATCACATCTTTCATTCGTTTCATTTCATTCAATTTCCTATGAAAATAATATGAAATTAAAGCTTAATCGAATATGAAATTTTAAGAAATATTTTCTTATCGATTATTATTCTCAGAAAAAAAAAAAAACAATAGTGCTGCAATACAGAACTTGTGAAAATTGCGCATGGCAGAAATTGTGAAGACTTGTAAATTGACTGTTGTTTAAGTGCTTATTGTAGAAATAAGTCTTTATATTATATTTTACATATTTACTAACTTATTGAGTTTCTATATTTACTTGTAAATACTTCTTGTTATCTAAAAAGGTGCTGTAATTAGTTAAGTATTTTGTAACTAAAATGGTGCCGTAATTAGTAAAGTATTTTGTATAGAACCTTGTAAGAAATATTTTTACAAATTTAAAATTCTATAGGTAAACAGTTACAATATTTAAGATAAGAAAATCTATCAATTATAATAATGTAAAATGTTTTGTAACTAAAATGGTGCTGTAATTAGTAAAGTATTTTGTATAGCACAGTGTAAGAAATATTTTTACAAATTTCAAATTATGTAAGTAAAAAGTTACAATATGTAAGATAAGAAAATGTATCAACTATAATTAGCATTAAGAGACAAGGTGTTTAAAACATTTGTCAATTTCAATGAGATAACATTAAAAGTAATTACCAATATTTACTTACACTTTAAGAATATTAATAAATGTTAATTATTATTAATAATTATTGTAAAACAAAATGACACTAGACACTTTTGTTTACAGAAGTTGAAGGCAGACTAACAGACTGTCACTCCAACGGATCTTGAGCAACACATGCGATCGCAAGTTGAGTGTAAACGATAAAAACACTCAAAATGGCAAAAAGCACTCAAAGAGCTGCTGAGCTTTGGGCGCTTTGCTGATTAAGGCGCAACAACAAGTGTAAAATATGACGTAGATCTCTCACACTCACACTCACACACCAATACTAATTGAAGTACTAACGAATTTCTACAGCACCCGGCGCTCGCTCAGCGCTCTCCCTTTCTCTAATGCTCACACAGCTCAGCTGGCTGTTGTTCTGTTCTGCTCTGCTGCTGCTGCCGTCAGTTGAACTTGAAGCGTCGCTAGCGACGAGCGCGTTTGCAACGGTAACAAAAAACAACAGAAAAAAGAAGAACCGCACACATAACATACGTTCATATAATAAAAAGTCGGCGTGCTAATGATCGCAACAATACACAAATATGTACGTAATGTATGAAAGATAATCAAAAAAAAAGAATATCGAGTGCGATTGCTGTGCAATGTTTGACAAATAAAACAATGGGGAAATCCAATTGAGTATAAACGATTGCGAGGTGTTAAAACAATACAAATACGTATATTTTTTACGTAATAAAATATTTAATATTTATAAACATGCAAAGAAATGTGCCTATGTACCGTGACAAATTAAATGCATGGAAAATTGTAATTTCAACAAAGAATAAAGTTAATAAAAACCAAATGGTAAAACTGTGAGAGCAACTCATACACAAAAGTGCTAAGTAAACAATATAAACAGTCTAGTGAATTGTGTGAAACATAAACAGAAATCACGTGAAAGAGACGGCGATCCCATAGAATTAAACAACTTCATTTACAATTTCATTATCGCTGATAACGTCTATATTTTCGTGTACTTGCTCTCTCGCTCGCTCTCTTTCTTCCGTTCGCCTGCATTGAGATGAGTCAAAAGCTCTCATACTAAACATGCTCCATTCGCTCTCGCAATGATGCTCTCGCTCTCCCTCTCTCTCTCACCGTTTCTCTTGTCTGACCGGCTTCACGTGCTGTGCAACAACCGTTTAAAACGCAGCTTCTGCGGCGAGCAAAAACAACAACAAACTAGTTCGATTGTATATTACAGAGCAAAAACAAAAACCTGTTGATAAGGTCAATGGACAGGCATAATATGCTAACTACGATGCGACACAACAACGCAACAACGCATTGCGACTGCGACTGCGACTGCGACGTCAATGTTTGTCTGTCGATGGATGCTTTATTAATTCACATTCAATAAATGATATCAATAAATTCAAAGGCAAACAAATAAATTAAGCAAAAATTATTAAAAGCGAATTCATATGTTTGTTGTTGTGTGCATATTCTTGAACTTAAAGTGAGTAAATGTGGCATTGGGAATTGCCACAAAAATATTGCTGAGATTCAGAGAAACAAAAGACGTCAAAAGAAGCCCCTATACGCAGTGCTGGCAACCATAAATAAACTGATATAAATGGAAATCATTGGGAAAAAAAGAACAAAATCAACTGAAACAACAAGAACAACTAAGTGAAGCACACAAAGAAACATATATAGATATTTATATATATAGAGAGCACAAATCGAACGCTAAATTTGCGCCGCGCTGTCAACAATAAATTCATTTCAAATCAAATTCCGAGACCTTTTCCACAGTCACAGTCACAGTCCGAGTGTGCTCTTTGGGGACTCTGCGGCCCCGTGTTAAATGAAAAGTGCGCCAGGCGCACGTACATTTTTATCAATACTCAGCGGGTCTTAGCTACCCATCTATATTTATAATACATGTGCATGTATGTATATGTTTTCATAAATATTTCATACTGACAGCTTATTAAAGACGCAGACGACGGCAAATTTTAAAGTGTAGATTGTATTTCCCCAAACAGCAAACAATGAACATTTACTATACCTTCGGTTCCAGATAAGATATAGTAGTGTATTAGGGAACAGCTATGATATAGATATGTTTACCAATGTTTGTTAGTTGATTCAAGAGTCGCTTTAAAATAAACCCAATTGTCAATTGTCATCAGACTTGATATTTAATATATTTGCAATCAATTTGTTGACAAAATGTGTTACGAATATTGATATTGGTCTGTTCAATATTCGATATAAATCGCTTCAAATTCTATGCTGATAAAGTTGAACAATTGTAAATTAATATGTATGATATGTCGCATGTTTTTAGCTCAGTCAGTTTATGCGATGCAATCAATGTTTTATCTAATCTAAACACAATTTGAGTTTATCACTTCAGTTTATACAATTTTGCCACAAAGTCCCTCAAAAGAACCAAAGTGGAATAGAAGTAAAGTGGTCAAAAAAAGAGAGATGTCAAAAACGTTTATGAATCAAGTGCTAATTGTTGTTCAGTCGTTGCCAAACTGCGAATTGAATCAGTTGTGGCATTTCAAGTGTCTACAAAGTCTGCTTCTGTCAAGTGTGTGAGCGTGTGTGCGTATGTTAAGCAGCTTGGATAAGTTAATCATAGCCGGCAACAACTGAGGCAGAGTTTCATGGGAATGATTTCGACGGCGACGCTTATCGCAAGTTGAGGTCCCCAAGGCAACGACACAATAAATGCGTACAACAAGGCAAAGCGAATGAGAGGATAAAAAAAATAAACAGAATAAAGAAAAACTAAATACTTACATGCAAACGACATAACTATTATGTTCTTCTTTCTCCCCATTCGTGTTGTTGTTGTTGTTGTTGTTGTTGCTGCTGCTGATAAGAAAGCCCAAAGAAATAAATGTTGGCCAAGAGACTGTGACACATCGTATGCGTAAATAAAACTGATAGTTTCGAGCAGGGAGAAAAAAAAACGTACTTAAGGGTGCCGAAGATTAAATACCCTCTTCATTTAAAATTCATAAATACAGCACAGTTAATTGAACAATCGTGTTTTCTGAAAAATGTTCCAATCAATTTAATTTCACTTTCTCAATTCGCAAGCATAAAATTCTACGAAAAACATTGCTGTGTGCAACATGCTTAATTGCTGAATGTTTATTAATTGAAAATGAAAATCATTCGATTGCTTGCTGCAGCAACATGCAAAATGAAAGCAATGCCAACATGTGTTTAGAAAAACAAAATCAATAAACTAGTTTATTTTTAAATACAAAAATCAAATAGCAACATGATTTTATGTAGCACTTTAAATTGATTTAATCCGAAAATCGTTTGTAGTTTAAACCAGAAAACATTTACATAGGCAAATGGAAAGATTTACATTTGATATTAATTTCTATATTTAATTTGTGTTTCTTTTGTCCATCAAGATATTAAGATAAGCCCTAAGCATATATACCCTGTGAATTCGAGCAACTGGATTGTAGCTCACAAAAACTAAGTAAACACACAACTGTGTGCAAATACTACTTAAAAACAAAGTAAGTCAACAACCCAGAACACATTTTGATAACAAAACACACTCTCCCACACACTCTTAGTCGCTCACACACTAACGCAAACACACTAATTTGAAACAATTTTGGAATATCACGCAGAGAGAGACGAGAGAGAGAGAGAGACTTGAGACTGGATTCGATTAAGCAAGCATTTCTAATTCGTAACCCGTAATGCTCCAGGCCAAGAAGCAACCATTTTTATGATGATGATGACGTCGACGATTAGAATGAAAATAACAATAATGACAATAACGATAATGATAATGATGGTGAACATGACACATGCCAGTGCAAGCGCACACTAATTATGATAAATGCAATGTAGATGAGCATCGAGAAGAAGGGGCAACAAGCTAAGCTCAAATCTAACAGACACACAAACAAGCAAACATACACACACACACAACACATAAAAAGACAAAGGCACTAAGGACCCTCGAAGGACGAAGGGCATCGAAACAAAAGCGCAAAAATAGCGAAAACAATGTCAAAATATCAAAAACTTGACAGCGCTCTGGTAGCCACAATGCATGATGATGATTATGACGAAAGTTTTTCACTTTACTTGGATGATAATCGACAACAACATAAACAACAACAACATGAAGAACAGCAGCAACAACTAGATGAGACAAGACTGAATGTTGTGGGTTCAAATCGCAGCACAAACCACATGCCAAATGGTCATCATAAATACAACAACTACACCACCAAAAGCAACAATAATGCCAACAATATTGGCAACAACAACATCATTGACATTAATACGACAACAACAAGAGTAACCGATGCCATGGAACTCGACGAACAGACGTGGGAAGTGCCCCTCTTACGGAACAGCAGCAGCAACAATAGTTGCAACAATTTGGTAAGTTTCTGATAGATATCCATAAACATATAAATATATGTGGTTTGACCGGTTAATATGTGAATATTTAAAATATATTTACAAAATCGCGTCGTTAGCACGCTTTGCTTTTTCTCGTGTCTCTCCTTGCGATTAATACTCGTGCCTCCACTTATCGATAGCACCCTCGCCGTTGTAATCGATACGACACTCATTCGGCGTTGCCAGACCCGTTGTCACATATAAAAATATATATATATGTACACATACTATATAACTGTAATTGTTCAATTAAAGGAGCGAGCTGCAATTGGCTCCTCGTTGTATGCTATGAAAATTGCACTACACACAGTCCCAACAGTCATTTATATGCACACACAAACACACACTCACACAGTCGAACACACACATAGTGTAAAGGGATGGTTTTTGTGTAGGCTTGTATTTTGTATGGATATTTATTAGAATAAAGAGATATGATGAAATTATAATTAATGTACACTTTTTAATATAGATCTTGCTTTTTCGCGTGCTTTCCCTTCTTCGCTTCTTGTTAGAGTGTGGCCACATAGCGTTTTATATCGATAAAACGATAAATGATACCGTAGCACTCACTGCAGGGCTCATGTGGCACTGTAACAGTTATGTTGGTAACAGCTTCTGTTACCCGAGCTTTACATTCGGCCTCTCCTGACAAATCGCAGCGTCCTCGCAAGAGTCGTTTGCTGTGATCTCGCCATTGTCTTCTTCGTCTGATTCATCCGGCGGCAGCTGACACCAATGCTTCATTTTGTCGGAAGAGTAGACCGATTTGTAGTGTCTCTGCTTTCGCTGTGCATGGGAAATATCTTCCACTAGATATCTATCCTTGGGCAGCACTTTGGTGACTATGAACGGTCCTTTATAACGTGGCTCCAATTTACGTGAGGTACCAGTACTGGAAGGCTCATTCTCGACCAAAACAATATCTCCGCTATTGTATGTAGTTGGCTTGGAATGCTTGGCGTCATAGCGTTTCTTAGCTGCGGCTCTATGGTCGTTGATACGCGTTGCAGCGTCTGCTCGAAGGTTTTCCAGCTCAGCATCCGTAAGCATCTGTCGATCTTCTCCTTGGATCACACTCGTCAGAGTGTTTTTAAGTACATCTCTGGGTTCATAACCATACAGCAGCTGGAAAGGAGAACATTTAGTAGTGGTGTTTGCCATGGTATTAACACTCCATTGGATGGTGTTCATCTTCTCGTCCCAACGCTTGTCAGTTTCATTCGACGGGAGCAGCATTGACAGTATAGTCCTATTTGTTCGCTCTGCATGACCATTTGCTCTCGGAGTCCGTACGGCATTTAAAATATGCTTTACATGATTTGCTTTGCAAAACTTCTCAAAGTCTTTGGAAGTGAAAGCTGTTCCTCTGTCAGTAACAATTTGATGCGGCATTCCAACGTAACCTGTTATTTCCTGAAGAACATCTATGACATGTTTCGTTGCAGTACTTTTAACAGCTCTCAGTACAGTAAATTTCGTGAATGCATCGACTATCACGAGAATATGCTCATTCCGCTTCGAGCTCTTTGGAAATGGTCCCAGGTGGTCCATGTGAACTGTGAAGAACGGTATTGGTCTGATGTCATCGAAGTGATATTGGCCCTCCTGGCGGCCTCCTGGTATCTTATAAAAGGCGCAGCCCACACAGGACTGGACATACGTTTTCACAAATTTACGCATGCGAGGAAACCAAAATAAGTTCAGAATCCGTGACAAAGTTTTATCAGTGCTCATGTGTCCAGCCTTGTCATGACATTCATGAAGGACATGGAACCTCAACTGTTTTGGGACTACCCACAGGAGCTTGTTATCGTGCTTGCGAAACAGTCTGTCTTGTTCGATCACATAGTCGTCGTTCTCAGATTTCTTGTCGTTTTTCATCTCGGTGACAATGCTTTTTATTTTATCATCTTGTAGTTGTATGGCAAACAGCCAATCGGTCTCGTCCAAAAGAGTCTTTGCTATCTTTAGGCTGGCTGTATCCATATCATGCGCCAATTGCAGCTGTTCAATCTGCTGTGTCCTCTGTTCAATTAATTGCTGCAGCTCAACTATTTCTTTATCATCATGACTGCCAATTGCCTGCAGATCAGCAATCAAAGTTTCGTTTTGTGCGCGAAGCTTTTCCAACAACGCACGCATTTTGTCCTTCACTTCTTGTTTCTCGAAATTACCAAGAAGTAAGTCTGGAAAATTATCGCATGGACGCTCTGCTGACATCGGTACTGCTCGGTTGACTCTAGACTGGATCTTCTCAAAATCGAATGACAGTTTAGCGCTTACGATGACGTCTTGGCCCAACAGAAAATCTTCTGGGAGTATCTCATCTTCGACAATGTAAACTTTGGCGGAAACACTTTTTCCATCGATGACTATTTCCAGCTGTATAGCTTCGGTTAACATACATGTACCTCCACAAATGCCTCTGATTTGCATAGCACACTTGCTGTGAACGGCTTTAATTTCTTTGGCTACTGACCTGCGCACAATACTAGCCTCACTTCCGGAATCAATGAACGCGACGTAACAGTGCGAGCTGACAACAATATTCTTTAGGAAGGGCATGTTTGGTTGCAAGGTGCCCACGCGCATTACAGTTGCAGACTGACAATTCTCATTCCGTGCATGAAACTTATTGCACTTGGAGCATCTTGTTTTTGTTGGTGGCTTTGGACAAGAATTGGCAAAGTGTCCTGACTCTCCGCAATTATAGCATTTCAAAGCTTCCTTCTGCTTTGCTGACTTAGCATTGACCTCGCCTTTTGATTGTCGCTGTAATCTTTTGGTGGCATACTCCTCTTATTCTCGCTTAAACGGCTTCGGTTCATGAAGAAGTTTTCAGTTGCATCCCGTAGCTGCTTCATACTATAAAACTGAATCGCTGCAATGCTATTTTGCAACTCTCGATGCTGTAGACCGGCTCTGACGTACCTGATGACCGCTGCTTCACTAAGCTTATACCGAACACCAAGGGCTGACATACGAAAACAATATTCTTTAACAGTTTCGTTCGACTTTCTCGTTGCATTGGCCATAGTGAAGTGGATCTCTGCTTCGTCTGGTTCGATACCAAACTCGTCGTTTAAAGCTTCGGCAAAGTTACTCCATCGGGTATGCACCACTGGTGATGAGTCGAGCCACATCTTGGCAGGACCCTTGAGGCGAGTGTAGATGGCGAGCAGCAAAAATTTCTGATCCCAATTGTAGGCATCAACTACTTTGTTTACCCGATCAATGAATTGTTTGGCAGTGATGGCGTTTTTGTCACTGGGGTCGAACTCTGGCAAGGTATTCGCTATTTCTTTCACTGACGCTTGCCTCGCTGTGTTAATTACTTGCTGACCTTGACTGCATACATTGTTTGAATCTGGTGATTGAATTTCACTATTCATTGCTAGCGGTTGCTGGCTAGGAACTGTCGATGTATTCTGTCTTTGAACGCTCATAAACTGGGACATCATCTCCATTAGCTGTCTCATTTCGCCTTCTAGTTTCGAAATAGCCGTTGCCTGTGACGCAATTGCATCTTCTTGTTGACTGGCAAGACTAGCTGCTTGCGGCATCTCAATCTCTGTCGAACCCTCATGCTCGATCAGTCTCTGGATTAATTCAGCACGCGTTCCTGATGTTGGCAAATCCACACCGCGAAGAAGGAATTTCAACTGATCCACCTTAAGATCAGTTATTTTGTGCATATTTTGTCTTTTCTGTTTAGTTCTCTTATTGTTTTTAATAATTCTGCACACACTCACACACGTACACTGCTGCTACGTATTTCACAACGTCTTGTATTTCGCAAATACACACACGCACACTGCTGCTATGTATTTCACAATGTCTTGTATTTCGCAAATACACACACGCACACTGCTGCTATGTATTTCACAATGTCTTGTATTTCGCAAATACACACACGCACACTTCTAGTATGTTCTCTAAGACTCCACCGTCTCTTGGTGTAACCACGACTTTGAATCCGTCTGCCACGAAGAAAAAGGAACTAATCCGTTATTTGCAGTTTTCTTTGTCACACAGACCTTGAGAACACATCTCACTGCAAACTTTCAACGCCGACTATTCTTGCTGGTTTTCTCTGTCTCAGTTTGTTTCTGCACAATGTCTTTTCCTATTTCATCATCCTCAATTTCACGCTTTCACATCCATACAACTTATCAGATCCCACTTCTGAACTGTAAAGGGATGGTTTTGTGTAGGCTTGTATTTTGTATGGATATTTATTAGAATAAAGAGATATGATGAAATTATAATTAAGGTACACTTTTCAATATCGATCTTGCTTTTCCGCGTGCTTTCCCTTCTTCGCTTCTTGTAAGAGTGTGGCCACATAGCGTTTTATATCGATAAAACGATAAATGATACCGTAGCACTCACTGCAGGGCTCATGTGGCACTGTAACAGTTATGTTGGTAACAGCTTCTGTTACCCGAGCTTTACAATAGACAGTCATATTTATAAGGCAATTATTACGTTACTTGCAGCACTTGGAGCATGGACCAGCTGCCGTTGGTTACGTGCAGGGGGGCGAGGGGCAAAGTTCATCGGGCTGTCGCAGTTTGCAACCGGGCTTTGGAACGAACCTTAAAAGCAAATCGGCGCAAGAGGCGAAATTTAAAATTCTGCTCGCAATTTCGCTGTGTTGCATATTCATGGTAAGTACAGTGAACACTCTAACACACACACACCCACACACTCACATGCAGATGTGCATACTTCATTTAATTATGATAAATTTGAGCAACAATAACAGCAGAAAATGCACAAACACACCCACACACATACACACTGACACTTTTGCTGCATCCGCAGATCATTGAATTCCTTGGCGGTTATATGGCCGGAAGCCTCGCCATTATGGCAGATGCCGCACATTTAGCATCTGATTGCATTAGCTTCGTCATCGGTCTGGTTGCAATATGGCTGGGCTCTCGACCGCCGGACTCACGCATGTCCTTTGGTTACAAACGCTTCGGTAAGTACCCAATTATGATGGCCAACACTATGCTAATGAGTGCACGACCAGTTGACAGTCCAACCACTCACTCATACACACACACACACACATACTTGCACGGTAATTGCATTTATACCAAGACTGAGAGAGGACATGTTAGTTATCAACCAGTCTATTATTAGGCCACGTCCTGCACTTGCTTCAGCTGCTGCTGCTGCTTTTGGCGTGCGTTTAACTTGCCATTTCACTCGGAAACTCTCATCTATTGTCTTTACTTTCTTTTTTTGTTGTTACTTGCTCCTTTGACAGAGGTTATGGGTGCTTTGGCCTCCATTCTGGGCATTTGGCTGCTTACCGCAATGCTGGTCGTTGTGGCCATCGAACGAATCTACTCACAGGACTTTGTGCTGGATGTTAATGTTATGATGAGCATTTCAGCCATTGGCATTGGTATTAATATTATGTAAGTACACGAATTAGATACGAATCGCATAGCAGCAACTTGCAACTTGCAAATTACCTCATACAATGGGACCCTCAAAGTAATTTAACATGTCAGTGATGTATCATGCAATCGATAGTCTTGTCATGATATCAACAGTCTCTTTATTTTCCCTAGTGTGCTCTAATTTTCAGTATAGCTAATATTTATTCTTGCCACCAATTGTGTTTTGAAGCACACAAGCGATAGAATTTATTAGATTTTCTAATATTTATACAGTATAATGCCGATCATAATTGCATCCATCTTTAATTGTGCATTCAAAATAATTGCATAAAATTGTCTACGTTAAGAGCAAAAACAAATTTATTATTATTTTCAGCGAAGTATTTAAAAATATATTATTGTTGTATAAAATTGAATTCTACACTACAATTCTAATAAATAAATAAATAAATTTCGTATTTTCATGGCACAATAATTGATGAATATCCAGTTATAGACTTTATACTGCATTATTATTGAAAATTTTATAAAATCAAATCAATTCAAGTTGGGATAATCTCAATAAATGTTCATTTAAAAATAACGCCACAAATATAAAGTATATCTAAAAATAACCAATTAGCTTTCATTCATCAATTGCCAAACAATTTCTTGTACAAGATTTGCTTAAATCAATAATTGGTAAGACGATAATAAAGCACTCGATGTGGAACACATCAACTAAGCTGGTTCACTTGCCAAAATGTTTGTTCGTTTGGCAGCATTCTAATTGGAGTATTTGGCAATTTGCAGCTGAATAAATCTCCAAAAATAATTCGAGCACTTGCACTGAGCAAACTCTTTTGACCCACTTGTAATTGCGCATATTTATGATATATTAATTTATTTGGCCCGCAGCATGATGTTCGTATTGCATGGATCCTGGTTTATGGGAAACAATGGCCATGGCCACAGTCACAGTCACAGCCATGGTCACAGTCACAATCACATTCACAGCCATAGTCACAGTCACAATCACAGTCATGGATATGGATATCGAGAGGCAAATGCAGGCAGTGGCAGCGAGGAAGGCCATAATGTTGTTATACCAAATGGCTTAAAGGCAGCCCAGCACGACGGGTAGGTACAATTGTTGGTTGCGAGGGGAGTTCTACGAGTTCAAATGGCATGTTGTAATTTTATGACCTGCGGTAAAACGGGTGATGAAATTGATGAATTAAAAACGAAAACAAGTAAAACTGCAGTTGAGTGGAATTGATTGTAAAATACCCGCCACATATTATACATAAAAGAAAAACAGTGTCATGGGGGTGATATTGTTGAAATATAGCAAATTAATATTCCGAAATATACCGATTTTAAAGTACTGCAATCAAACTATACCATTGACCACAAAATATTACAGAATACCGTATAGAATATAACTTTTCAATTTTTTAAATGAGGTGACGAACGTTTCATATCGTCAATAAATTTATTAAAACTAGTAAGCTAAGGTGCCCTATTAAGGATATTAACTCTTCTACTCTTAGTCAGAATCAAAATTCTATATAATATAATTATAAATTTATAACAACAAATACCCCATACATATTATCCATAAAAGCAAAACAGTGCCAAGACGGTATTATTGTTGAGATATAACAAATTAATATACTAAAATATACCAATATCATGTGACACCATTGAGAGCACAATATACCAGATTTCTATATAAACCTATTTTTTGAATAACTTTTCAATTTTTTAAATGAGATGACGAATATTTTCTATCGGTACAAAATTATAATACCCTTCTACTCTATGGGTCGCCCGTATCAAAATGCAATACAATATTGTAATAAATATATAACAACAGCATCAAACATACGAGTGGCATAAACAACCATAATTAGCAGGAAAAACAAAACAATCAGCTAGCTGACTGCTGACTGCAGGCGATTGTTTGTTTGATTACATGTTATGGGAGTTTAATTTAGTTGCATTTTGTGCAGCTTGATTTGCAGTTATTAATTTGTAGCCCAAAGTTAATATTTGTTTGTTTTTCTCTCCCTTTCCTTTTTAATACTCCCCTTTCTCTCCTCTTTTGAATTTTGATAGTGCAACGGAACGCAATTTAAATCTGCGAGCGGCCATGATTCATGTCATTGGCGATCTGGTGCAGAGTATTGGCGTCTTTCTGGCGGCTGTCTTAATCAAATTCTATGTGAGTCTAGACACACAGTCAGCTTCATAATTCAATTAACTAACTGACCTCTACTCTGCTCCCTATTGCCATTATTATTCCCAGCCAAGTGCAAAATATGCGGATCCACTTTGTACGCTGCTCTTCTCAGTTATTGTCATTATGACCACGGTGCAACTGTTCCGAGAGTCCATTTCAATACTGCTGGACGCGGTGCCGCGGCACATTTGTCTGAAGACATTGCACCATGACTTGGCCAGCATAACGGGTGTCAAGTGAGTGGAATGAACTCTGCTATTAATTTCAATTAAACAATTACATTTTATATACTTCCTTATAGATCGGTGCATCATCTGAATGTCTGGCAGCATACGAGTGACCACAGCGTACTGATGGCGCATCTGGTTGTGGGTAAGCATTAAAAGTGTACTTTACTCCCTTTACACTCAGCTACACTCACTCACTATATATCTACTGTACAGATCTGGCGAGTGATTCAGATGCGGTGTTGGAACTGGCAACGAAATTGGCCTGCGGCAGCAAGTACAACATCAAACATGCGACGATACAAATCGAACGTTTGACTGAGTAACTCAATTATGAAATTAGCAAATAGCTTAATTAAGTTTTATTCAACTATAAAAAAAACAACAACAACAAGATTATATTCTGAGCGACCAAAGTCTGTGTGCTACGATTATCAAGAGTACCGTGATGTGATTATAAATACTTTATGTATATTTTTTTGATTATTGTACTATTCGTAAATTTGTAAATTTATTTTATGACATTTAAGATAAACAAAACGTAATTTTTATGATATTTCCCCACCCAAATTTCGGCTCTCTCTCGCAATTACCTCAGCAATTAAGCTCGGAGTGTGAGCGAAAACAAAATGTGAAAATAAAAAAAGGAACTATAAATTGTTAAGTCTAATGAAAATGCATATCTTTTATTATAAAGTGTACTATGTACTATGTATATTATGATAAATTGCCGCTATCTTAATTACTTATCGGTTGCGCCTCAAACTCGGGCTATGAATTCATGAAAATAATTAGAATTTCAATTAGCTGAAGACAATGTAAACATTTTAGTTGTAAAAATTGTGCAGAAAATTGAAACGAAAGCCAAATGTGTGTTGTTCTGTGTGTGTTTAAGAGCTGTAGTCTGTGTGAATGTTCGCGAGTCATATGACTGTGTAATTAATTAGAATCTGCAGCATCAGCGATAGAGTCAGAGAAACAGAAAGAGAGAGAAAAAGAGAACCAAAGACCGAGAGGAATCAGCGAGTGCCGAATAAGCTGACAGCTGGAAACAAAAACTGTTAGCAGAGTGTAATTGATGTCTTTATCTTTTGCTTCTCATTTTAATTAGAAAGCATCTCGAAAGTGTAACTTCTGCACATTCATTAACAGGTGCAGCAGCAGCAGAGGTAAAACCATTAACAGAATGAAATGAATTTCCATTTAAATTTGATTGCGACTGGTGACGTTGCGTATGCGTAATATTTAAGCAGCCGCAGCTAACTAATTTGTGTTGTTTTTGTTGTTGTTGTCGCTGTAAGCGAATTATTAATAACATTATTTGCAATTGTTTAGTCACAAATCGCGCAGCTAGCTGTATTTATTTATGCATTTCGATCGAACAAATATTTTCAATTTAGTTGCATTTATGCACAGTCGAGTATATTTTGATTGTACATAATTATTTTTTGGACCAGCTAATTGTTGTTTTAATAATTCATTTGCACCAACATATACACACATACCAAGTATATAAATATGTGTGTATATAGAGGCTGGGCTCACAAACATTTTGCTTCACATAATTCATATATTGGGCAAACACACAAATCCGATTAGAATATCGCAGGCCGACACATTCGGACACTCACACGCCAACCGGATTTCAATGAACCGGAAATGAGCAAATCAAGCATGGAACGCACATACCCACACACACGCATACACACACAACGTTCGCTGTGTAATGTTAACACATGAATGAAGTCAAGTCCAAGCATCTTAATCAATAGCTGAACACACACAAACACACACTTGCCTGCTCATATTTAGTTGAACGATGCCTGGGCATTTGTCAGCTCTTAAGTCGCGTCAACTTGAGCAAACTTCTCGATCCTTGAACCCATTTCCTGCACTCTTCTTCTTTGGCCCCGTTGGGCATTACAATTTTATTATGAAAAATGAAACGCAAGTTCTATGTGTATCTCCAAAATATAAATGCCGCAGCCCCAAATTAGTTGAATGTCTTAAACATGCACACTCGAAGGCAAAAGAGTATTAAGTCCTTAACATTGGCCCAAGTTAATCTTTTTCCCTCGTACCATATTTATTTTTTTGGGTTGCACAGCTCAATACGCTCGGACACGATTAAGTTATTTATAATTTATGAAGCAACACAAAAAAGTAAAGGGGGAGAAAAATAAAATATATGTATAAAATAAAAGTCAAAACGAAATGGAAATTTCCATTTCACTGCCAAGGAAATTGCGTTAAAATGATGAAGCTGTATGGTAGCCGAAAAAAGTCCGTGAAAACCTTATTCCACACAAGTTAAACTACCGCCTGGCTGCCATTAAGATTAATAAATCAAGTAGATCGACACCACACACACACAGAGTGCAATGGTCGATGCTCATTAAATATGCAAATGTATCGAGTGCAGGCTCAACTAATTTTATTGCTGACCCAATTGCCTGCTGCAGATGCCGATTTAAAACTAATTAATAACGCAAAAAACAACAAACGGCGCAAAAAAATATATATGCATATAGTCCATGAATCAAATCGCAGAGAATGGGCCAGAGAAATCGTGAATAAATACTCACCCACACACTCTCACTGTCTCGCGAATAAAAAATAACTTTTTTACAAGCGTTGCAGCTGCTACAGTGCAAAAGTACTTGCCCATTTTTTTTTTTTGCTGAAGAGCTCGTGGGCGTGGCGCACTTCAAATGCGCAAATGTAAAATTAATGGCATACTTGACTTGATGCTTTTCTAATTAGAAATGCATATAACAAAAATCGTAGCATACATTCCAGCTGAAACTGCAGTTGCAGATCTCAGCTCTCTGCTCCCTGCAGTAAGAGCTGTGCAGCTAAAAAGCGCTTAAAAATTGAGTACTTGACTCGACGCAACTTGACTCAGATTGCACTTAACACATTGGCAGACACAGTCGAAGCAAAGGCAAAAGCAAATCCTGAAGCCAGAGTAATTGAAGTGGCTTTGCACGTGCGCTGCAGCCAAAGATGCAACGGAAATCGTGGCGGAACGTGGTTGGTGTGGACACCCCTCGGAAACAAAAGAGCTGAGAATACATTTTTTACCTCTTTATTTATTCCTCATTATTATTACAAAAAACAGTGTGCTAATATTTAACAAAAGATTTACAAAAGTTAAGTATTTAATAAATATTATAGAAATGAGTTAGGTTCCCTATATAATCATAATCTTTTTGAGCTTATCTAACATATCTTACAGTTAATTATAGTTTATAGTATTTACATAGAAACCAAAACACATAATTATCGATATGACGTCATTACCTGAGTTCTCATCTATGACTTCTTAAAAACTACCTTACTAGCTGCCTAAATTGAAATCAGTTCCTGCAGCAGCCTCTCTGCAACATAGTAAACTAGTTGAAGCGACGAGTTCTGTTGGGCGAACTCATCTGTGGATTACCGTAGACAAAATACTCTTCGCCCTCGTTCAAACGGGGCGACCGGCTTAGCGAACGACTCGACATATCTGCAACGAGACGATTTAAGGCACATTAAGCAGGCGTAATAAATAACAATCGATGATTGCTGCGACTTACCTCCGAATGATTTGTTGGGCGACGCATTAAACGCCGAGGAATTTGGGGAAATTTTGCGAGACGCGCTTGTCTGGAAAGCTATCAAAACGAAAAGAAAAAGAAATGAAATTGTTTATTAATACCGAAATATATATTGGATTTTCCCATTTTGCCCATTTTCTGCACAAACTTTCGCTTAAAGCACTCGCCAATTATTTCTACCTTTAAATACAATTCCGACACTTCCGCCAAGAAGAAGGCGTGTACCTGTCGAGCCTCTCCTCCTACTCCTCCTCATCGGCGGCGAAAACCGTGTTGTAAGTAATTAGTAACTAAAGCGCTCGTCGGGCATGAAAAATGAGTGGGCTAAACAAAAACACAGGCAACATTTTTGGCCAACACACACACACACAGCACAGCAAATAATTTAGCTATTAAAATTAGTGTAAAAATTACGTGCGGATGGGCGAGCAAACTTGCTGACCTCGCCAAGAGAGAGAAAGACAGAGAGAGAGAGAGAGCTCATTAGAAGTGGGCAGAAAAGTGGAGGCTCACAAATCTTAAGTAATTAGACTAATTTTGTAATTAAGGTAATTTGACTGTTGCCAAGTTGTGGCCCAATGCTGATAAAATGCTAAATACGTCGGAGACAGAGACACGTGCGCTTATCGCTCAGCACTTCAACAACAGCATTGCACAAAAACTTAAGAAATTGTTGCTAAATTTAAAGTGGTGTCAAGGTTTTTTTTTGTTTTCGACGTTTCGATTTGTGCCACACAAATGGCTAGCGATGTCCTTGAATTGAGTATATTTATGTGCTCGCAAGTGTGTTGACTCTGATTGCATTTCAAATCAAATCAAATTGATTTGCAATTCAGGCTTGTCCTCCTTTTTATACCCGCTACCCATAAGATAGAAGGTTGTTATAACTTTGTGCAATCGGATAAACATTGTAAAAACTATAGAAATACTTTTCTGTGACAAATTACGCCTACTGCAATCGAATCTTTGCAGCTTAGGCTGACAATCTTATTTATATTTGGTATATTTTGAATGTAATACTATATCAACATACCAAATATAGCCTTTGGTATATTTCAGTATTTATGTTGTATAATTATTTGGTATATTTTACCACACAGTTTTGCTTTTATTAAAAATGCGTAGCGGGTATCTCACAGTCCAGCACACTCGACTGTAGCTTTCTTGTTTTACTCTATCTCTCTTTCTCTCTCTCTCTGATTAGCATGCAGGCAAAAAGATATTTATAGCGGCGTTGAGCATCGCGCCAATTGGTCAGTTATATTATTTATTTATTTTTTTTTTTGGCAGTCATATCACGCTCGTTGGCATCCCCAAAGCTTAAAACTAGTGCCAAATGTCGACCCCACTGTGGTGTGGCTAAAAGAAAGCAAAATACTGCAAGCAACGAGGCAAGCGACGCAGAAGAGAAGAGGGAGAAAATCAAAGTTTAAGTCATAAATAAGAAATTTTGGTAGCGCGCTGCCTCGAACTGATGATGATAGTGCAAAGACTGCGGCCTGTTATCGCTCCGAAAAAGTTTTTGGTATTCATGCACGAAATGACTAAAAACTTAAAACTAATAGAGAGAAGTGTAGCAAAAGTTGTGCGTAGAAGAAGATGGTCTCCTTCCCCCTCTCTCTGCTGATACTGCTGCTGTTGCCTCAGGCGTTGCTGCTGCTGCTGCTCTTGCTGTGCACTCAAAATTATTAATTAAACTTACCCTCGGAGTTGACTTGCACGACTCCCTGTGACTGGAAGAAGGATACATATACTGCAAGAGAGAGAGCAAAAAAAAAGAATAAAATCAACCACATATATATAGAAATAAAAAAATATATACTGCAGGCAATTGCAAACACACACATACTTGCATACATGGCCAACAGTTGTTGCAATTAATCAAGTTGCACTTGCAACATTCAAGTTGTTTGTGTTGTTGTTTATGTCTACGCAGCGTGTCAGCAGGGTCAGTGAATGTGTGTGGGTGTATATGTTGCACGTAGCACAACAAACAGAGCACAGAATACAGAAAACAGACAAAGTTCTTATCAGTTTGCGGTTGGCAGGCGAACAAGGTAAACCCTCTAGTTAAGTTTACCTTAGCTACACCTTTTTTTTTCCTTTTTATTGGGTGTAAAGTGTTTTTGGAACCGATAACAACCGAACACAGCCAAACAACCGAACATCCCAAAACCGAACCGAGAAGAACAACATTGAAAAATGGCAAACACACACACACACAGAGCAGCGAGAGTTTGCAAAGCGCTTCCGAAAAAAAAAAACGAAAACGAAAACAGAAAAGTTTTTGCCACCAAACTATGCGATGGCAGAGAGGACAACTCGGATAGCCTCGACTCTGACTCTGACTCTGACTCAGTATCTGACTCTGACTGCGTGTAAAAATGCAAGAAAATGGCAAAGTTTAACGAAGCGTTGTCCTAAAGCGCAGGTCGCATGAAGCGTCACTAAAAAGGTCTGCGTCAAAGGATAACACTAAGGATGCCGCTAAGGTGAAGCTGCTCGCCTTTCGCGTTTGCCATGATTAAAAATTCATGGAATTTGCGATTAACTGCAAACAGTAAACGACAACGTCGACAACAACAACAACAACAAGCACTTATGATTTATTGCCTTTGGCACTAACAACATTTTGTGCCTTTTTGTTTGCCCTTTTGCATGATTTATGCGCCAATTGAATCGCATTAATATTATATTTACTAGTATATTTTACTCACCCCATATCGATGCGACAACAATTATCATCATAGTCACGATAAAGTTTAGATTCTCGATCAGCAATTGCAGCAACGGTCCTCCAGTTGATTTTGTCGAGCACTTTTGCAGCGTCGTCGTGTCGCTAACGATGGGAACCTGCAATGACAATGGACCAGCATAAGGGTTAAGTGTTAAACAGAGAAAATGAAGAAGCTTAAAAACTTTACTAGATTTGTCGACTTGAGTTTGACGCTTGCCTCAAATGAAATAAGAAGCGTCCTTGGCGTCTCTACTTTCACTCTCACTATCTCTCTTTCGCTATGTTTGCATTTCTGCTGGGACTGTGCACATAAAATGAATAAATAACAAGTAAGAAAGTTACAGTCGAGTGTGCTCGACTGTGAGATACCCGCTACCCATTTTTAATAAAGGCAAAATATTGCGGTATCATTTTCAAAATATACCGAAAATACTAAAAAATACTAAAAATATACCAAATGGTATATTTGGTATATCGATATAGTACACCATTCAAAATATACCATAGACGGCACAATCTACCAGATTGTCGGCCAAAGCAACTCAGACCCCTAGTAAGTAGGCGTTTTTGCCCATACAAAAGTATTTCTTTAATAACTTCCACAATTTTCTTCTGATCGCAACAAATTTTTCAGGAATCATAACTACTATAGTAATTATTGTATATACCAAAATTCGTAACTCTAGCTTTAAAATTACACTTGTTATTCGATTTTTTTTGATTTTCGGGGGCGGAAGTGGGCGTGGCAAAAATTTGAAACAAACTTGATCTGCGTGCAAACATAACAAATGCTGTCGAAAAAAAAATTATAGCTCTATCTCTTATAGTCTCTGAGATCCAGTGTTTCATACGGACGGACGGACAGACGGACAGACACACAGACGGACAGACGGACAGACGGACATGGCTATATCGTCTCGGCTGTTGACGCTGATCAAGAATATATATACTTTATAGGGTCGGAGATGCCTCCTTCTACCTGTTACATACATTTCCTGCCGGCACAAAGTTATAATACCCTTCTACCCTATGGGTAGCGGGTATAAAAATCTGCAGAAGAGAGCTCGGAAGTGAATTTGGCCAATGCCAAAGCCAAATAAACGCAACAAAACGCACAGAAATCAATTATACGAAATTGCTAAAACTTTTTGGCCATTTTGACCAACTGCAACGGCAGCTGCGATGGCAACTGCAACTGCGATGGCAACTAGCCATGCAATTGACATTCACAGTTCGAGTGCGAGTATTCGCTTACAATTTGCAGACATTTTCTTCGAACAAAGTTTGCATTCTCGACGAAGACTCAAGGCCAGCAACGATTTAATTGTAGTTACAACGAAACTAAAAGTAAATTATTAACTCAATGTTTATTGTTTAAAAACATTTGTGTAGTTTCTAAAAAGGATTTCCCCAATTGCAGTTGCACAAGCTTCGTAGCGAAATTTATGATGAATAATTTTGGAGGAAAGACATAGATGACAACTGCGAATTTTTGGCGATTTCTAACTTGAATTAGATTGTTAAATTATTATAATAAAAGGATCTGCAGAACAAACGAGCTTAATACTGTATTTCATAGAAACAGAAGCTTGCAATTAAGAATATTAATGTTAAATTATTTTAAACTTCAATTTCTGCACTCAATTTGAGACCTGAACAAATGTATTCAATTCAAATTTCATCGCAAGATAGGGAAATTAATTGACTTGTATATAAATCAATACTGAAAATATACCAAAATGTATCAAAGAATGCCATTAATTTGAAATGATTTTAACTTCTTTTGGTCGCAATTTGAAGTAGACTATGTTGAACATTTTGAATAAATGTATTCAATTGATTCAAGATAGTGAAATTAATTGACTTGTATATTAATTTATGAAATACATAATAAATATTTTAAAACAAATAAGAGAGCTACAATCGAGTGGGCTTGACAGTTGAAAGCAAATCAATTCAAAAGCTATATTATTGTTATAATAATATATAAATTAAAATACCGAAAACATACTTATGATAAATATACCACAGCTACAACTTAATCGTTTATAACAAATATGTATACCAAAGCTACATTTGGAATAACGAGAGGAAGATTGATTTCAATTGTAGAGCCAGATTCGCTCGCTTATTCTTTGGCAAAATTCTTTGGAATATCGCAATTAAACATGTGAAATGGAGCAGTATGGCCCCCTCGGTCAAGGAATGTGTCGTTTGTTGTATTGGGCTGGCCATGCTTAAGTTGCAATTTAAGCGCTGGCAACCAGTGAGTTGGCCAAGGAAGCATAAACACGTAACTGTCCCGTGTCGAGGCTTGCCGCTGGCGGGCTTTGGGCTAATAAATGAGCATTCTGAGGTTGCGAGACGTCGAACAAGCGATCGACTTATGGAACTGAATTTATTGACATGATGTGTGTGTCCCCAAGCGTTGGATGAACACACCACAGATGAAACAATAGCCATGTGGTCAGCAGAGGAGAGGCATGAAGGGAAGCGGGGCACATACTTAACGACTTTGCCTTTGTTTATGTGCAGCTGTATGCCAGATAGCGTTTATAGATGAACCCAGGCCAGGCCAGGCCAGGCCAGGAGCGAGGAGGAAGCCCTCCACCAACATTCCCCTCTTCGCCTTAGCTTCACTTCACTCACTCAGCTGCCGAAATTTATGCAATTTGGCAAGCGGGAAAGCGAGCGGGCGGTCTCAGAGATTGGGCTCATGTAAAGAGTATACAACTCTCTGGCTTTGGTTCGGTTCGGCAAGGGGCAAGTTATACGCCATTTTGCTGTTGCCACTGCAACGGACAGCTGACCATTCGCTTTGGGGGATGGGGGTAGAGAAGAGATATGGAAGACGGGAAGAGTTTCGGGTTACATAAACGAAACTTATTTATGCAATTCCGTTGGCTTTATATGTGCAGAGAGCAATTTTTATTTTTCGTCTACTTGCTGGCCTTTTGGTTGCCTTAAACGCAACAACTGCAACAACTGGAGGGGGCAACAACAACTGGCAACTGGCAACTGGCAACTTGCAACCAACAACTGCAACTGCAATGGCAAGTTTGGTGGCAACGTGCACTGGATGTTAAATTGCCGGACTTTGGCGAGAGACAAGGCACGTTGGGGTGTTGAAACTTTAGCAACAAATTGATACGCGGCTCGGCTTCTGGTTGGCTATCAGTCTGTTTGCACTATCTAATGGCATCAGGTAACCAATGAAAAATGCCAATGGAAGCGTATTTACATTTGCGCTTATTGCAGTTGTGTTTTTGTTTGCCTCCTCCTGCTGTTGCAGCTGCAAAGTGAAAATAAACAAAATTTGGCGAAATTGAAAACGCAACCGAAAATGTACACAAAATGTTGCACTCGAAAATTCTACTAAAATATTCGAGTAAAACGTGTGGCAGTCAAACACAACAAACAATCGATAAAGAGAATCACCAAAAATTCCTAGAAATATAAAGTAAATTTATGTTTGTACGTATACTTGATATTCACGTATATAAATTGTAAATATTTAATCTGATAATTAGCAAAGTCAAAAGCCAACAAAATATTCGTGTGCTTAGCTCAATCTTGCAAGTGATGTCAAATAAAATAAATTTAACTTTGCTTTTTTGACTATTTTGTTTGCTAAATTCACTTGACGATGAGACAAATTTCGGTTATTAAGTTAGACGAATTTAATTGCATTCTTTAAGCGGCATGTTTACTCACCTCTAGGCTTTGATTCGTTTCCGGTGAATGAATCAGCACAGAGAAATGCTCATCGAGTGGTAAATCGCTGAGGAAACGCACACGATATTTGCTCAGGCCATGAGCCTGTTCAACCAAATCGATGGAAAAGTACTTGGAATCGGATGGTTTGACCTGCAAGTAAATAAAACGTAAATTCAAAATCAATTAAATACGCATCTACAAATAAACAGAGAGTCATATAATAATGTTGGGCGAATATGAAACGAGTTTATTTTTTCTTTCAAAGTTTGTGATTTTCTTTATGCACGTTTTATGTTGCAAGAATCTCGCAACTGTTGCGACATTTGCAATTTTCTCGAAACCAGCAACAGCAACACAAAGCAGCCTACAATTGAATGCAGCAAACATCTTCAACGTGTCTGATGCACAATCATTTAATTAAAATGTATGCAACACATGTGATATAAAAGTGTGTCATGTTATGTTGCTACGAACCAAACAATTTGACAATTCTCTTATTGTCACAGCTGCCAGTTAGAAATTTGTATTTCTTTGCAAATTTATAAAATCTTTTTATTTATTTTTATACGTATACATTCCTTTCCTGACTTGCTTGTTTATTCGACAAACACTCGAGGTATTTCTTCATTAGAAAGTTAAATTTTACCCAAATTGATTAGCTTTTTTTCGGTGTGAATTTAAATTTAATTTCATTTCACAAATTGCCGCAGCAATATTCATAAATAATTGCCATAAAGTGCAGCGCAATCGATGCCAAGGGAAATGATCAAAACTACACAAACCAATAACAACAAAAAAAAATAAAACAATTAACAATGTTACATATGCAGTAGGAATGACTGTTAGATACCTCATAAAGGCTTTAATTTCATATCATTTCATAGCATATTTTCTAACCATTTTAATTGCTAGTCTAGCATGCCCTTTTTTCATTACATTTTTTTCGCAGTTTTGTTTGCAAAATTAATGTGAATAACTGCAAAAAATAAGTTATTATTGGATCGGATGCACCAAAAGAGCAACTGCTGACACATCCGAACACATGCTGACAAATGCTCGGCATGCACGACTGCAACATACCCTATACAACAGCAAAATCGAAGTGCTTACATGAACAACATCAAGAGGGTATTCAAAGGCGAATTTCAGCATTGCATTACGACGTATGTATATAATATATATTAAACAACACAAAAATATTAAATTGTATGCACAAAGTTAATAAACGGAAGTGTAACCATATCAACGACAGCAGCAGCAACAACAACAACAACGCGAAGCATTCTTATTAGTCCATCGATAATACACGAAGGATATTTAATTATTAATTGAAAATTATGCAGACCAATGCGCTTTTAACCAGTCGAAAAAGGTTGCCATTAAAATTACAGAGACAGATACATATATGTACAATACATATATATAACTTGATATCTGGCATGCGGTTGCAGAGCAGTTGCTCTGTGTATGTATGAAATTATTGTGAATTTTAATAAAATTGCCAAGTGCGCTCTGAAATTGACAGCCGCATAATTTGCCTTTTTGTGGTCTCAGATGAGAGTTGATGCCGCCGTTGTCGCTGCAGTAACTTTAAATGATTAATTGTTAATAAACAGCAACATATTAATGCCTTAATAATGCATGACTTTTAATTTGAATAGCTTCGACAAATTTAGCCTTAGGCATGACAAAAACAAGGAAGAAAGCTACAGTCGAGTGTGCCCGACTGTGAGATACCCGCTACACATTTTTAAATAAAAACCAAACAGTGCAGTATTATTCTTAAAATATACCGAATATGGCGCAATTTGGCGCAAAGTACTAAAGTATAATGACTGTTATCTTTGGTATAAGTACCTCTTTCGAAATATACCATAGAGATCAAAATATACCAAAACAGCTAAAACTCGATTGCAGTAGGCATAATTTATTTTTTAAATAACTTCTACAATTTTGATCCGATCTCAATCAAATTGCCAGGAATAATAAATACTAAATAAATACTAACTATTATTGTCCGTACCAAAATTAGCGACTCTAGCGTTAAATTGTTATTTGATTTTTGTCGATTTGCGGGGCGGAAGTGGGCGTGTTACAAAATTTGAAATAAATAATCGGTGCGATTGTGAACATTTCACTTTGTATATCGAAATTAAGCGATCAAATGTCATGTAAACCAACTCTGGTCAACAAAGAGCCTTTCAGTGTCGACCGCATTACTTAATGCGGCTGCTGTTGGCCAAACAGCAAATTTTCAGCTAATGCAAATTATGCGGCATATTTCAAATGGCCACTTAACTGTAATTAGAGTTGCTGGAAATGCAGCTAATATTTTACTGAAATAGTCAAATGCAAAGACAAACAGACGGACGGACGTCGAAGTCGAAGATGGAGACGGAGACTGAGATGGAGCGAAGCAAAAGCAAATAATGCCCCAGGCTAGCCGGAAACGGAAGTCAAGCAAAATGCTGTCATTTTGCATTTTTGAGACGCGCAGCACTGGGCACTAACATCTTACAGCCCAAGGAGAGTCTTGAGGGTGAACATTGACATTGCAAGGCAGCAGCAGCAACAACAGCAAAAGCAGCAGCAGCTGCTACTGTGGCAAGTGGAAGCCACAACTACTTGCGGCGATTCTTGCGGCACAACAACAGCAGCAGCAGCAGCAGGCGGCAGGCAACAATGGCTGTCTGACTGGCTGGCCAACACTGAATGGATGGTCTGATGATGATGGCGAAAGACAGACAGTCCATAAGTAAGAACTTTCGAATTCATGGAATACTCTCAGTCTGTCGATTCGAGCACACAGCGCGCACTCTCAACACTTGTCGTACATAATATTGTACTTTGGCAGAAGCCGCCAGTGGCACTGCCGCAGCCACAGTGCTACAGCTATAGACTGCTTTAGCTACTGCCACTGGCTTGAAACAGGAGCGTACATTGTAAAGCAATTTCCTGTATTTTATTACCACATAAAATGTGAAGTCCTTCTGTTGCCTGTTTTTTTTTTTTCTTGTGTCGCTACTCCTACTATCTTATGATTGTCTCTCAAGGCTGGCGAATAAATAGATACAAGTCTAAAGTGCAGCTCAAAAGATGACTTTAAAAACGGATATCCTTGAAGCACATGAAGCGTGATCAGGCAAAAATACAAGAAAAAACAAGTAAAAAAGTTACAGTCGAGTGTGCTCGACTTTGATATACCCGCCTCCCACTTTAAATAAAAGTAAAATGCGAAAGTAGTATTATTGATTGAAATATACTGAAAAAAGAAACCGAAAACTATATATTTTGTATAACTGCATTCCAATGCATTCAACATATTAATATACCAATAAATACTGAATTATAACAACAGCTCTATGGGAACATAATACAAACTTTTGAGGTTGTCGACTGCTGCAAGTTTCTTCTATAAATTCATTATCTATTAAAAAAAAACCTTTATATTTTTTTAGTGTGGTCGCTAGTCATAAAGTTGAGTAGTTTTTGTGTAAGACTTTTCGATATTTTTCAAGCTCTTAAAAATCTAAGCAAACTTTATGCGCGTGCAACAATATGAAATATCATCAAATAGAGACTCTATCTCTTATAGTCTCTGAAATTTAGCTCTATTAACCCGGCTATTGGCTCTGATAAAGAATATATATATTACATTTCTCAATGCTTCATACATTTCCTGTTCACACAAAGTTATAACACCCTTCTACCCCATTCGGGTACTGGGTATAAAAACAGGAAAACGAAGCAACAAAAATACGAGCTCCCTTTCGATGCTCATCAATCTTTGGCGAAGACAGGATAGTCTAATAGTTTTTGCTACTATTACAAATTTGCCAACTCACCTGCAGCTTTTGAAGTGCCTTATCCAAGCCACTTATTTGCAGTTCCTGCGATTTCAAGTCGTGCACTTGCAATGACTCCACCGACACTTTAATGCCCGGCACTAGCTTCAACGACATGGTATCTAATACTCCGTTGGGCATTGAGGCCTGAAGAACAAGAGGAACAAAAAAAAAATAAAAACGATATTAGTATAAATTGTACATTTTATATCTCTTTTTGACAACTCCTTAAGCTCACCTCCAGTTCCAAGAAGGCATTGTTGGTCTTCAGCGTGGATAACAGTTCAGTAAATGTGGACTTCAACTGCAGACTGCAAGCATACTGTGTGCTGGCTGTATCAAATATGGGCTGCACTTGATACAGCTTGAGCAACTTGTGCCCGATTTCATCCTTGGCAACCAGGCGACAGTTAAACGCTTCCACAGCGACCTTATTCAGCTGATTTATGCATTTCGATGCGTTCTGTGCAATCTGCAATTATATCGCATGTGTGTGTGAGTGTGTGAGTATGTAGTTTGCTGTTTGCATTTCAGTATGCACAAAATACCACTCACCAAATTGCTGTACTTGTCCACTTGTATGTGATTGCGCAACACCAACTGCGCCTTATACTCCGATCCGCTGAATATGTCCAGGGATTTGGCAAACACAATCTGCAAACAAACAAATAGCATAAATGGGGTGTCGTTGCCAATTGTGGAATACGCAATGGGACGGAGGAGAATATGAGTTATTGCCCATTTAATTTGGGTTACAAGTGGCTCTCTCCCTCTCTCTGTCTCTCTCTATGTGCGCAACGTACCGCATCCGATTCACGCAACTCCAGATCGTACTTGAGGTAACCGCCACGCCGCATTTTATCGCCACATGTCACCGCCACCTTCTCGCCCAGCTTGCGTTGATGATTTAGCACCCGTGCAATGCCTGAAATAAATAGTGAACTAAACATTAAAATCAAAACTCAATTACTCCAGCCAAAGCAGAATTTAATTACCCGCCCCAAATTAATTGCGAGGGCTGTTTAATAAGTTTTAGAACTTAAAGAAAATCAGTCAATATAAAGAATTAGAATACTAAATTTAGAAATATGAAAACGATGAAATTAAAATTTAAACTCTAACTTCGAATTTACCAATTTATTGATTTTGTTGAATAAATTTAAATATTTGATTTAGATACAATTGAAATATGATGTTAAGATTGAAGACTTAACATACCAGCAGCAACAGAATCTGGTATCAAAAAGCATTCAAAGGTTTTTCATGACGCATTTCATTTGGTTTGAAAACTTTGCTACATCAATACGTAACTTTTCTTTGATCTGATTCGACATCTGCCCTTATGCTGTCTAGTCAGTTGAACTTATAAAGTGCACACAAATCGAAGACTTTCGAAAAGTTTATTAAACGAAGAAACGTAACGTTAATTTCGTTTAGACTAAAAATATATATAAATACGATTTCCATTGACTTGCCCACACACACACACCGGCATTGATATATAACACACACACGCACACACACCAACAAAAAGGGCAATAATTTTATGCCTTGCTGGCAAGTATTCGGAAATTCCAGAAATATGAGAGGAAAGCTACCCGAAATGTCTACGATAAAGCCTAAAATATGCAAGCAATGTCGTCGACTCTGCGCGACGTTGCCAAACAAACAACGATATTAATATTTGATGGCATTAAATATGCTTCAATGATTTTTTACCTGTACCCCAATACAACACTCTCTCTCCCACAGCTCCTCCAGCTATTTGGAGTTACTCCCTCTTCATCGCCATCTTCATCACCATCTACATCTTTCTTCCTTCCTATGCCGGCATGTCAATGCAAATGGTGCGCCGCATTGAATAGTAAATAACATCGCCCAGCGAAGCATAAATGCTGCTCAAATACTTGCGCTGAGAGACTTGTTTAAAGTGAACTCTCAAAATGGGTCAACTGCTTGGTTACTCAAATGTAGCATAAATGATAAGCGTCAGTTTAGGATGTAAGAATGATGACAAGACGGTGGAAATGGAAAACTGAAGTCAGAAGTTAAGCAAAGCATTTGATATTAATGTCATGCCATGTTTAATTAATATAACATGACACTTTCTTATCGTGACTTTGATGACCTTTCGAGTTTTAGCATTTTTTTTGTATTATCAAGCCTTATTCATTGTTTCGGTTAGTGCATGTAGTTAAATTAATTTTGAAGCACTGCAGGCGACATCAGACTAATTGTTTTGGGAATTTTCTTTTGCTGAGATGCCATGACTCAAAACAGCTTTGATTTTCCACTTTTCTTTTGCACTCGCAGCAGCAGCAGCCGGAGCAGAAGCAAAAGAAACAGCAAGTAAAACTAATCTGCAGCTTCGAGGAATATTGGCTGTATAAATTGCTTGGGGATTTATTGCTGGTCACACAATGAAGACAATGCCAATTGAAAAGCACGTAATAATGTGCCAAGCGGGCGTACTCGACTTTCAGACACTCAACTAAAGCTTAAATTAAATCGTTTAATTCTAAATACTTTAAGCTTGTATTTAAAATATACTTAACTAAGAGCTGCAACCATTTGCTAAGCATTCGCATACATTTGCAGGGTATAATGAATTGGGGAATAATAAATAATCACACACTGACTTGTCAACACTTTCTGTAGACAAAGGGCATTTTAAAATGGGGAGCAGCAATAAGTCAAGTGTTATGTATGTGTCTGTGTGTGTGTGCGAAGACTAATGCACGGAACTGTTTTGACCATTCTCATGGATTCTCGAGTTTGATAAGTAAATGATGATACGTAATCTAAGATTGATATTTTCATGAAAGCATTGAAGGTTCTGACAGAACAAAAGACTGAGAGACTTGTTACTTTAAGTGTGTGTGTGTGTGTGTTGTTGTCTGTCCATTGATGACAAATGGCCTCACCTTATGACCACAAAACTTTCATAGTTTTGGTAATTGAAAATTCAGTTTGTGCTGGCTTTTAAGCAACCTCTATGAGTATGTGTATGTGTGTGTGTGTGTGTGTGTATGGGCAGACGGCAAAGAGTCATCATAATTGAAATGCTATTTCAAGTTGGCAAAGGCATTTTGCAATTTTCCATGGTACTTAAGACTTGGATACTAGAGAGCAATGCAAGCAGCTTAGAGAGAGAGCTTGATGCTCTCGTACATTCTGTCAATCTATTTTCACTTTCATCATCAATGACTGTCGCAAGAAAATCCATGTACCAAAAACACAAGCTTCCTCTTTTTTTTGTTGGCATCACTTGTATTGATATTTGGCAAATATATTGATGCGACTCGCACTTTATCTTTATGCCTGGTTGCAGCAGCTTCTGCCACTCGCAACACGCAGTTAACGGCAACAAATACAAGCACAAAAGTTGCATAATCGCGATGGCTTGCGTCCTGCCTTTATTTGCTTTATCCTTTTGCCTGCGACGTGCAAAGTGTGAAAAATTGTTTTTCTTCTCTTCGCCGTCTTTTTTATTATGTTTTATTTTTTGTTTGACTGAAGATTCGGTCTTGTGGTGGGTAAAGAGGGGAGGGGGACGGGTTGGCGCCACTTTATGAATAATGTATTATGCTTAGCTGCGTTGTGTTGTGCTGTGAATTGCGTTACAAGTTTATTTTGCAATTGCTCAACAGCCAAACAAAAAAGATAGTTCAACTCTGTGTGTGTGTGTGTGGGTGTGCTGTGTTTATTCCCTGTCGAACTTAGTCAATGTCTACTGTAGTGAAAAAGAAGCGTAAAAACACTGTGTGCTCAACACTTTACACGACACTCGAAGGCTCAAGGCACGCACACACTTCAACAAACCATTTCCCTGTTGAGCCCAACAAAAGGTAAACAAAATGTACGCAAACAAAGCGTGCTCAACTCCTAGCTACCCTGTAAAACTAGCTGACTATTACAATTAAGTGAAATATTTAAGGGTAGGAGCAGAAATTTATATATGAACAGCATTGAAATTCGACAAGTTTAAGTTGATGAGGCTGTAAATATAATTTTGTTTTGGAACTAATTCTTAATTTCTATAAAATAGGAATTATATTACTGACTTTATTCTAATAAAAATTACTATTTTACAAAAAATCAGAATTAGTTCTAAATAAAAGTATATTACAGTTCCTATTTAAAACAACGCCTTTTACAATCAAATCAACTTAAACTTTTAGACTACTCTACTACAAAAAAGACACATTGTAAAAGTACAACAAATTCAATGTTTCCAGTCTATACTGGGAGTGCGGAGTGTGATCCACTTGAAGCACTTGACATTCGTGAAGCGTAAAAAAGAGTTTCGAGCGCTGTTACAGAATGCAAATCTAATGAAATACTCTGGAAAAGTTAATGAATGCAAAAATGACGCAGCAAATTGTTGTATTTTGGCAACTATTTATTAGCTGTTGTTGTCATTGTTTGGCTTGTTTACAAAGCAGCCAAAAATAAGCCTAATTGGGTTATCAATAAATCGTATGTGAAATATAGGCCAATTTACAGGATTTGTCCTTCAGCACACACTCCATGGTCATGTGTGTGTGTGTGTGTGTGTAATTAAAGTGGGAGCAAACAGAACGGCAGATATCAAACAAAATAACTGTCTGTGAATTTGTGAATTGCAGCGCATAAATTAGCATTCAAATGCAGAGCTGACAAGTGTTTGGTCATTGAATTATCGCAAGATTTGCCAATTATAGTAAAATTGTTAACAATTGATCAATAAACGCTACAAACAAAACAATTAAACCAATAACTAATTAAGAGAAAATTAGAAATAAATGAACTAGAATAAAACATGAAAACTTTATGCAATATAACTAATTGATTACAACTTCGAATCAATCAATCGATGGAAAATCGAACCGAAATTTAGCCAAACTATTTCACTCACCTGTGTGCTGGTTAATCGTTACCAACTGCTCATTGGAGCTGCTCCAAATCGATGACAAAGTTAGCGGTGAATCGAAGCAAATGATGTCACCTACTGACAAAATTGTCTGTGGGTTGGGTTTGGGTTTGGGTTTGAGTTCGGTTTCGGTTTATTGCCCAGATTGGTGTTGCCACAAATGTGTAAACATTTATTTGGTCGACACATGCGAAAAGAGGGGGAAAACCAAAAGAAATTTGATTAAAGTAATTTCACATTTAAAGTTGAGTACAATTTAAATATATCAAATAATAAAATAAAATTAATTATAACTCAAGAACTGACAGCAGTTATTCGAGTGGTAAACTCACCTTGGTGGGATAAATGAACTGAGAGTCTGATACAGACAGTTTGATGTAATCCTCGGCATGCTTCATTCCAGTTGTATCCTTTAAGCTGATGGCAATCATGTTGCTCGTCTCGCGTGGCAAACTCAACTGTGTGCGAAATGAAAATCCATTTGAGTTTCCCTCCTCTCAACACACACGAAAAAAAACACACATTTTCTATTCTAGTTTAGAGTTTTTAGTTTTTGGGTTTTAGTCGTTGCATTTGAATTTAATGCATGTGTTTTTGGCCATGCTTGCAGTTGCTGCATGCCGCATGCAGCATGCAGCAGTTGCAACTTCAAGAGTTCTGTGTTTGTGGTCTGCGGTCACTCGACAGCCGCAAATTTTTAAGAGCCAACGCTTGCAGCATGTGCGACAACGCGTCGTTGCATTTTTATGTGGTGACATCAACGTGCCACAGCTCAGTAAAAATTAAAAAGAAAAACTCCAAAAAGACAAAGTGTCACAGGCGAGTGTGATCGACTTGCAGTTGCTTGTAGCACAAATACTTCTGACAAATTGAAATTTTAACTATACAAAAATGATTATTCTATTCTTACTTTTAAATTAAATTTTGCCTTTTTGGTTAAGAATTTCAAGCCTATGCTATATCTACCTTTTCTTTATAATTCCCACAATGAGTACAGGGTATTATAAAACGAAAATAGTTGTGGCCAAGCCGAACGACGTGCCATGCGGCCGGACGCTGAGATTTTTTTGTTTTCTTTTTTTTGTTAGTTTTTGTTTCCTTTCTTCTGTTTTTTATTTTCTATTTGGCAAAGAGAAGTGAGCGAAAGCTGTGCTCAGGTGGGAAAGCAGAGCTCTTTACGAGTGCATTAAAATGCAGCGGTTTTGTTGTTAGCAGGCGCGCAAAACTAAAATTGAAATAACTTGCTGAAAGTTTAAAGTTCACATTTACATATAAACGAGCATGAGAGCTGGACTAGAGGACTATATAAAGACTGCACGACGGCAAAGAACACTTTGTTACTTCAACTAAATATGACAGGCAAAAAGTTTTTAAGTTCTCAACGATGACGTTGAGTGGAGCATAAAAAAGTGTAGCACAAAATTGTAACCGGGACAGCAATGCGACTTTGAGTTCGACTTGCGACTTCAATCCCGTTCACAAAATGGGCACTCACCGCAATTGTCAGATTATTGCCAATCTGTGCATCGACCACATCCTTGGTGGCCAAATCGTAGCGCAGTCCATTCACATCCTCAATGTTGTGGGAGAACTCGTTGCCGAGATTGTCATGCAACGAAACTTTAAATACGAAATTCATGCCGCGTGGTATTTTATGCTCCAGCTGTTTCAATTTAATGTCCGGCTGCAAAGTCACCAAAATGTATTGCACATTCTTCACTTCGATGCCAATGGGTAGCGTCTGGTCTACAGTTTTCGCCTGGATGGATGGATAAGAGACCCAAAAAAAAAGAGTCAAATCAAATCAAATCAAATGCAGTGCTTCAATAAGTAGTTCGAGGCAGGCAAGAGGTGGAGGAGATAAGCTGCTTTTCACCACAAATCCAAAACAAACACTCACTCCCCCGCTCACACTTGCACACGAACAATATGCACACACAACACACACACACACTTACAATTATCAGATCACGGCCGAGGGTATCCTTTGTATTGACAACACCATCTGGCGACACACTGACAATGCCGCTGCTCTGACCATCCAATTTATAGACAGCATCATCCATATTACATTTTAACTGAAGCGTACTTCGCGGCGCTGCCAAAATCCAGTCCATTGTTATCGGCTTTGGTGCGAGCAGTTCCAGTGTTTTGAAAACTGTGATAACAATTTCAATTTGCGGTCAGTCACTACTGAAATTCCAAACTACATAGCCATCCATCCCCACCGTACACAGTGGGCATAACTTTCTATCTCTATACGACCACTTTTCACTTACCAATTAGCTCCACGCTGGTCGGCGGCAGCTTTACGCCATCTGCCAGCTGCACGGAGGCGGTGATTGTGACCTTGCCAGGATTGAGAGCGCGTATACGTACAGAAATTAAATCGCTGCTCTGGTATTCGATACCTGCGGGAGATACAAATAAATAGTTAGTATATAGCTTAATAGTTTGATAAACACAATATGTTGCGCTTACAAATACGTAACTTGAATGTCTTAATAGTAATTTAATGTCTATTTCAACTATACCTTGAGGTAATTCAAATGTCTTGATATTGAATATAATTCTGTTTAATAAGCTGAGCTTACAAATACGCAATTTTAATGTCTTAATTTTAACTTACAAGTTTATTTTAACTTTACTTTATGTTGATTCAAATGTAACGAAAAAAGACTGCAAATTTAGTTTAAGCAGAACAACTAAGTAATTTAAAAATTATTATATAAAATCTAAGTAAACTTTAAGGTAATTCAAAAGTAAAGAGATAAGAGAGATATTGAAATTGAATTGTAAAAATGCAGCAACATCTTTATGCTTACAATTCATAAATTTATATATAATAAATTAAGATTATTTTGTATATTTTGCCTCTACATTACATTAAGAATCGAATCTGATATGTGAATTAGAATTTTATGTATACAAACTTATGTTTAATCTATAAACCTAGCTTGTATAAAAAAGTATATCATTCACAGAAACAATAATAATAATATTTTTATAAGTATTATGTAAAAAAATATGTTGAAAACCACAACCTTTTACTCTAAAATCAAGCTAAAGATATTAAAGCTGAGCATCATCTTCTTACACAGACATTTGATTGTTAAATAAACTATTTGTCCCAATAGTATAATAAACGAATTCATAAATAATATAATAGATATATGCTTGTTTGTTCCGTATCTGTTCCTGCACTGAGACTCAACCATGCAAGCTCATCGTAAAACAATTGCTATGCGTGCATTTGGTGGGCATTGAGCTGAATTCTCTGCGCAACAATGCGGTATCTTTGCACACTTACATTAACAGTGCAACTCACTCAATCGACTCACCTGCAGCGGAAAATACATTAAAGATCTCGACAACATCCGGCTGATTGACCGTCCATGTGGTCCGCATATTCTCCAACGTGCCCAGCACCATGGGCGACAAGTCGGGCTGGCCCCAAAGCGTGGCAGGCATAACAGCACCGCTGCGTATACGCACAAGGGGCGTTCGGATTTGCATTGCTGTGAGGGCGACGACACGAATTTCCACCGAATCCTCCGAGACCACATCATCCTTTCCGCTAATTGGGTTCTTAAGCAAACATCTGCCGGTTATTTTCGTTACGCCCAGCTTGTGTGCTGTAACAATGGCCGAGCTCATGCCTGTGGGGAATATGCGAAATAGGATTAGGTACGCTGCATTAATATCATGGGCGGATATCAAACTTACTGGCCACTTGCTGCTTCTGCACGCTATACACAATGTTCGTGTTTGGCTGCGGTCCGCCGTGATAGTAAATCTGTATGCTCGAGCCCACAACAAGCGTTGAGTTACGCGGATACAAGCGCAATGGTGCGAAGACCTGAATGTTGAGCGGCTCACTGGTCACCAGCAGATCACCCTTGCCGGTCTGGAAGACTATCTTAGTCTCGCCAATATTATTGCCTGTAATGGTGTAACGTATTCTGCCAATGCCCAAATTGTGTTGCTCATCAAGCTTGATGCTCAGTATGGTTGGATCGTAGACAAGCTCAGTTAGCTGATAGACGCTCAGCATATTGGAATCAATGTGCAGCAGGTTGTCATTGGTATCGTAGAGTCGCACAATAGCCTCAATAGAGTTGGTACGTTCAACGCGATCCAAGGACTCAACTCTGATGGCACCAATGCCAACCACAGATATGGATAAATAGGCGGGATCATTCATCAGACAACGATCGATAAGTTCCAAGCGCACATGACCAAAACGCAGTGGCGTCAGCACCAGCTGCTGATGCTTCTCGTCGTGGCTGACCTGCACAATGCCCTGTTCGGAGAGCTCCAGCTGGAAGAATCCACTGCCCTGGGCTATGGGCAAGCGTTCGCTGTGCGAGGGAGCCAGGAAAATGCTGACATGATCCTGGGACAGCAATGTACTGTTCACCGTCTGGAAACGCAACTCATTCTCAATGTCCGGTTTGGAAACTTCGCCGGTCTTTTGCTGCATATTCAATGTAAATGTTAATTGTTGACTGAGACATTTATAAATTGACTACTCACGTTCTTTACACCAAACGGAGGACGTTCCTGAGTGATGCCCAACTTGGCCAGCAGTTTGTCGTCATAGCGGTCAACGGTGCCCTTGATGCGGAAATTGGGCGCCACTTCGCCGAGTGTCAACACCAGCACATCACGAGTTGGCAGCCTGAGGCCCTGATAATGTTCAACCTCGGCCTGTTGTTGATGGGGAATGCTGTCGGTGTGATAGCGTTCGTCGCCAGCAGCAAACTCCCAATCGATGTACAGCGAACTAATGTTCGTCAGCTTGCGATTCTTGACATCCTGCACCTCAATCTCCACCTCAAACTTGTTCTCCTCATCCTTCAGGTACAGTAGCGATGAACGCATCTCAATTGGGCACGATTGACGCAGCTGCTGGCGAGCATATAGCTTAAGGAAACGTGGACGCACACAGTGCACCTTGGTGGTCACATGGGCATTGTAGGCAGCAAAGTTGGGTGTGTTCAGAGTGTTGTGCACCTGATAAGTGAAATCCGTCTCGCCCAGTCCCACGCACAGCACAGTGAATGCCGTGATCGAATTCTGTGTATCAAATACAATTTCCGATACTTGCGCCACCTTTGCATTGAACTGCGTTGCCTTAGTGAGCTCAGCTTCGAGCGTGAAGATGCGTTGCGGTCCATGCGTGTAGATCACATTGCGCGATGCGCCGATGGGCAGCACAACCTCATTCTCCAAAGGATTTAGTACAGTTAGCGGCTCAAAGACATGCAAATCGACCGAATCCTGCAAAACCTTCTCCTGAAAGGTATATGAGATTCGCAGCGAAGTGCTGCCCACGGCTGTGCTTCGCAGTCTGAGAACATGACAGGCCTCTGGGGCCAATGCTTCGTTTGGATCCGCTGCGCCATTCTCCAGCTGCAGTATGGAATGCGTAAAGTCCAGTTGGAAGTGCAGATTATCGCACTTGGAGTAGGGCACATAGGTGCCATTGACATGAGCATAGACAGCGACATGAAGATGTACATAATCCCTCAAAGCCGTCTCAAAGTTATACTGTTTGATCTGCAGACGTTGCGGTGGCAAAAAGTAGATTTGTGCCTGCCGGGAAATCTTCTGGTTTTTGGCCAATGCCACGCGCACCGTTGTATGAGCCGCCAGATCGATGCCAGAGTCAAAGAACTCCTGCGAGCTGCCAGGCAAACGGACATCACGTATCTCTGTCGTAGCCAAGCCCTGACCATCGATTTGCAGGATTTGTGGATTACCAGAAAACCACACATAGTTGCCATCACCGCCGGCAGCATTAAATTGAAACTTTTGAGATTTTATGGTATTCGGATCGAAGGGTAGAATAACTTTGGCAGGTTGCAGTCGCAACGATTCAAATATTTGCATCTCTGCTTGTACGGACAGCTGCAAATAGAACATTATTATATAAACGAGTTCTAAAAGTTTTCATACTCTAGTCACTTACATCCTTGTAGTGGCCATAGACTTGCGTGACGCCCTCCCGTATTGCTTCGCCATACAGTCGACTACCATTATTCGTCTTCTTGTGTATGATGAACAAGGCGTCGTTCAGCTCCGAGCCAATGGCATACCGAGTGCCAAGCGTAATCTTTTGGCCATCGCTGGCATACAGATCAAATGCCACCTCGTGACGCTCGCCCTGCACAGTCACCCAGTTATTGTGAGGCAGCAAACTGATGCCCAATTTGAGAGGTTCCGCGACAGTGAGCAGGGCACTTGGTCCCTTCGGTTTGTCCAGTCCATTGTCGCTGTTGTGCGGCATATTGCGATCCCTTAGAAATACTTGTGTGCGTCCCAAACGCGATCCTGTGGCACTGTTGCCCTTTAAGTAAGCCACATCTGTATCCTCCACTTCCAGATAATACTGCATATTCGATGTTATCTCATATAGCCTGTCCATTTTCAGCTGTAGAATGCGAAATTTGATGGTGTCGCCAGCCAAAACAGTGACATCGGATGGCTCGATAATGATGTTGGCCAGCACACTGATGTACACCTCAATAGCAGGCACATGGCTGTACTCCGGCTGTGGCATACTGATGGCCACCTTCGAAGTGCCCGTGTTAATTCCCTCCAACAGTATCATATAACCTTTTATGCCAGATGCTTCGAATTTTTCCAGGGCCGGCGGCACCACATGGAAAGGACTGTCCGAGAAGGTGAGAAAATGCAATGCAGCTGGCATGTTGCTGCTGGATGCGGAAATCTCCCAATTAAACTCAATGCCTTCCAGCGTAAAGAATTCATTGCCCTGCGAGTCGAAGGCATGTAGCTCAAACGTAGCCGGCGCCTCTTCCAGGTACAGTTGGCGTGTGGCCGTGCGCACATTTAACCGAGCAATCGTATCCACAATCACATCACAACGCAATGTGGCTCCAGTGGCTACTTCCTCGGCAAAGACAATTGCCGTGTTGCGGCGCTTTTCACGAGTCTGGACTGTGACCACAGCTTGGCTTGCGCATTCGCTGAATCCCTTGTATATGGGCGTTACGGTGATTAGATCTTGACGTGATGAGGTCCTAAAAAACACAATTCTATTAACAAACCACTTTCAATTTAAGGTTATAAAGACGCCACTGGGCGGGAACAGCCGGCAAAACGAACCATTTGTAGCAATTGGGTTCGACCACTTCCAGCGTGAAGTTGATGGATTTGTCTTGAAATATGGGTAGTAAAACACGCGGATGGTTAAGTTTTGCCGATTCAACGACATTTTTAAACACCAAAATAAGCAAAAACAAACAAAATTCGCGTTTCATTGTGACATGTGCTAAGCGTGCATGCATCTATCGCGAATTTCAATGTTGAACTTATGTTGAAGTTGATTTAATATCGATACATTCACGTCTAGATTATTCGCACCCATGTTATCGTCACAGATCGTCGACTATTTTTAAATATGCGTTATTTTATTGCATTAACAGTCCCGATAAACATCAATATTATTATTCCATTTTTTAAAATTGGGCTATCTATCTTTATATTCAGTTGAGTTTTATATAAACGACATTATCGCCGATAAGAAAATCGAAATATTATCAATGCGATATTTTATTTTGAAAAATATCAACAGTCCTGACTGAACTAGTTCAAACGAGAGTGGTTTGTTTTACTAATCGACACTATTTTATCTGCAATATCGATATTCTTATTGGCGCCAGCTTTGTAGTTGAATTTAAAATATTTACAGAAATGCTTTATTTACAATCAAGAATATAAAAACGATTACAAAACAAGAAAATGCGTCAACAAAAAGTTACAGCTTTGCAAATGGACCTGCATCATCCAAGAATATATCCAATTGCAAATTGTGCATATTCTCCGGATAACAAGCGTATTTGCTAAAGTCTCTTACACCAACGTCTAACAAAACCTCGTCATCGATAAAGAAGTTGCCCGTGTAGTCTCTAGCATCTCGGCATATTATAGCATATGCTGCATCTGCCATCACCTCCGGTTTACGAGAATGTAAAGATCCCTCCGGACCAGAGAGCATATCAACTGCCGCAGTGTGAACAGTTGTCCTGGGCCACAGAGCATTCACTGCAACACCCTGAGCACGGAATTCCTCAGCCATGCCAAGCACACACATGGACATGCCGTATTTAGCTATGGTATAGGCTGTATGGTTGGAAAACCAATGCGGCTTCATGTTCAACGGTGGTGATAAGTTTAGAATGTGAGGATTATCGCTCTTGAGCAGATATGGTAAACAGGTTTTCGATCTGTGGAGTATTGATAAGCATTGAATAATTAATTAAATGAGTTGAGATAACACTTACACCAAGAATGTGCCCCTTGTATTGATATTTTGCATCAGATCATAGCGCTTCATTTCCGTGTCCAGTGTCGGTGTTAGCGAAATGGCGCTCGCATTGTTGATCACAATATCGATACCGCCAAATTTGGCCACAGCGGCTTCAACCGCCTGTTGCACCTGCTTCTCATCGCGAACATCCACAATGCAGGGCAACGCTTTGCCTCCGGCCTTTTCGACTAAAAGTAAAAGTCAAGATAAGCAATGAACCCAATACACTATCAAAGTTCAAAATTCAACAAATCCAAAGTGCAGTACTAACTTTCCTCGGCGGCCGTATAGATTGTGCCAGGTAGCTTGGGATGAGGCTCAGCTGTTTTGGCCGCAATCACAACATTTGCACCATCGCGAGCTGCCTTCAATGCAATCGCCTTGCCAATGCCACGAGATGCACCCGTTATAAAAAGGGTTTTTCCTTGCAACTTGCTGACAATAAAGACAATATTATTAATTTATTTAAGTTTATTTCCACGAGTCTTTTACCCAGTGTTCTTCATTGTTGACTACTTGACTGCCAGCCTTCTTCACACTCAATAACAACTGAACATTAGCACTAGAGATGTGAGTTAGCACATTTGTTGCAATCGTTTGAGCCACCATCTCTATCAACTGCTATTCACCAACGATTAAACGCTGTCATCGAACTGTAATAGTAACTGCATTTTCGAGCACTAAAGCCGCTAAACATTTATTTAGTAGAAACATTATTTACAATTTTGATGCTGCACAATTAACGTCCATGAATATAGCCGCTTTCAATTTGTGAACATTTTCAGGGTGACAAGCATACTTGGCAAGATTTTTGACTCCAGCGTCTAATAAAACGTCCTCATCAATAAAGAAATTTCCGGTGCATTGCCTTGCATCGCGGCACAGTATAGCGTATGCTGCATCGGCCATCACTTCTGGCTTACGAGAATGTAATGCACCTTTTGAGCCATATAGCATATCAACTGCTGCAGTGTGAATGGTGCTTCGAGGCCAAAGAGCATTCACAGCAACTCCCTGAGGACGAAACTCTTCAGCCAAGCCCAGCACACACATGGACATGCCATATTTGGCAATAGTATATGCCATATGTATAGAGAAATGCTCGGCTTTCATATTCAGGGGTGGCGACATGGTCAAAATGTGCGGATTGTCACTCTTCAATAGATATGGTAAACAAACCTTGGAGCTGTAATGAGCAAACTTAGATTAATTTCAAATAACATTAGAAATATGTACATACACCAAGAAAGTACCCCTTGTGTTGATATTGTGCATGAGATCATAACGCTTCATATCGGTTTGCAAAGTTTGAGTTTTTGAAATCGCGCTCGCATTATTGATCACAATATCGATGCCTCCAAATTTATCGATTGCAGCTTCAACGGCCTTTCGAATCTGTTGCTCATCGCGAACATCAACAATGCAAGGCAACGCTTTGCCGCCAGCTTCTTCGACTATGTGATAAGGGAGATAACAAACAAGTAAAGTGCAAACTCCAATTAAAATAATTGTGCTTATTGCAATACCTACTTTCCGCGGCGACCGTATAGATTGTGCCCGGCAGTTTTGGATGTGGTTCAGCTGTTTTGGCCGCTATAACTACATTTGCTCCATCGCAAGCTGCTTTTAGAGCGATTGCTTTGCCAATGCCTCGGGATGCACCCGTTATAAAAAGAGTTTTACCCCGTAACTTGCTATAAATAACAAATTATTTAACAAGTTTATTAAGTTATGCCTATGAGCCCTTACCCGGTGTTCTTCATTGTTGTCACTTCGCCGACAGTCTTCTCAATAACATCTGAACATTAGCACTAGGGATGTGAGTTTACACTCTTGTTGCAATAATTGTTGTTATTTAGCAACAGCAACCAATATTCAACGATGCATTTTCCAGCACTGAAATACAATGGAATCCGCCCGAATTGCTTTTCGCTTAAGTTTATCAAAGTGTTTCTTATTTATCTTAATTGCTGGGACATTCATACAATTTATGGGCTATACAAATACAACTTATAATACTAATAATATGCTTCCAATATATAATTAACGCTGCTGCAGTCCATGAACGCCAAACTCCTCGTAATCTTCGTTCGTGTAAATAAATTCTTGGAAATTTGGACTGGTGGCCACTTCTCGGCCGCCATACCAAGCGTATCTCACCGGATCCTCGGGACAAATGAGTGACACTTCCAGGTCGTCGGGCACAAGGGCGCGCAGATCACGCTTGAGGCGCGGCAGGAAGCCGGGAAACTGAGAACTGCCGCCAACAATAAGAATGTTGAGCAAGAGTTCGCGATGCGCTTCCCACGGACACGCTTTAAGGGAATCGGCCACGGCCTCCGGTATGCCGACTTGTGAGATGCCAATATCTGAGGGATTGAAAAGCACTTCGGGCACAGTGAAGCGTTCATTGCACAGCGGAACCAATTGCTGTTGTTCCTCGTCGTCCCGTGGCTGGCCAGGCACACGTATGTAGCCACGCTTCACAGTGGTGAAGTCGGGTAGCACATATTCAACAGCAACTTGTTGTCGCTTCGCCTCATTATGATGCACACTCATCATATCCTTAAAATCCTCAGCGACAAAACAAACATCCTCCTTGATTTGATTGACCACATGACTCTCATCCATAACGTTGAGATGGCGATATGAGATGAGCTCCTTTAGATGGTTAGTCAACGCCTTGCCACCGACATCAATACGCCTAATGCCCTCCAGTACTCGTCGACCCAGCACAAAGGGCACAATATGCGTGAAGCTGTATCCCACGTCGATTATAATGCAGTTGAGCGATTGCATTGTGGTGCGTTCTTCGCTATCGGCCACATAGTTGAAGGCGGCCAAATCGGCAGCTGTGGTTTTGTACATGCCCGCCACACGATACTCCTCGAATAGCATTTCAAGCATTGCCTCCTGGACGCTTTGGAAATTCATCTGTGGTTCGGTGATGACAATGTTGCGATTCTCCAGCGTACATCCGATGCCCTCTTTGCTGAATATATAATCCCACACGGTCTTCTGTGTATCCCAATTAAGCAGATAGCCACGCTGGAATGCCAGGATGTAATACAGCGCTGATGTATCTCGGCACTCGTCAATTTGATTGCCCACAAATGCGCGACGTCGCTCGCTCTTCGCTTTCATGATACAATTGGGCACCACTTGGGGCTCGTCCTGCGTAGCGAGACCCACTTTCGCTGTGTACGCACCATTATCTAGCACCACAACAGACATTTGATTTGTTTATGTGAAGTTTTATCTCGTCCAGCGGCGCAATGCTTTGCCAATAACAGCTGTTTTTGATAGGCGACGCATTGCATTCTATCGATTGTCGATAACCGTTGATTGTTTGAATGTTAACTGTCTTCAGCAATGCAGTAGCTAACTAGAAATTTAGAATAGAATTTAAGAATTTAATTCAAATATATAAATACGCACTATATGCTATGCACTAATCATAGGCATTAACAAACGATAAATGTAAATAAAATTCCCAGTTGAATTATTGGTATTATTTAATAGTTTGAGATAGCAATACATATCAAAGCCTATGTTATCAATAGCAGGCTGTTATTTAAATATAAACTGTTATCAGTACATTTATATATATAACTTAAATTTCAAAAAAGGTTCTATATTTTGTATTGTCCAATAAGTAATAGCACTTTATAAATACGAAATCAATCATTTATTGAGGCAACAGCAATAAACGGTTGTATGTTTTTAATATTCGATAACAATTGTCTGTTTAAATGATAACTGTTATCAGTGAAATAATCTCTTAATATATTTATAAAAAATTGGAAATATTTGCCATACTCAAAGAAATAATTTAAATTCATTACATTTACCTGCTTAATATCAATCATAGGTAAAACGATAAATGTATTTCAACTGCTGTCATTAATAAATAAGAGCACCCCCGATTAAGTTAACAGAACCAAATGAGCAAACGGTTACACACACAACTTTCAGTTATATAATTGTTGTATTTGTTTTTTCTGTCCCTATACATTTATCAACACTATCGAATGCTGATGACCCGTTCGAGAGGTAGAATTGGACGTGCATTGGGCTGCTGATTCCAACAGAGATGGCCATGTTGACGCGCCTAACCAGCAACGGCACAACGACAGTGGCTCCAGGCTCGCCTAAGGGATTGCAACGCTTCCAGAACTACCTCAGTGCGTTGCTCTGGCCAGGAGGAACTTCACAGCGACGAAAGACGTCCACTCAACAACAACTGGATGCCATTGATTCCTTCACCGATGAGCTCGTGAATCGCAAGACACAAAAGTGGGAGGAGTTGCATGACAATCTTAGGGCCAAACAATCGCCCGTTGCCGAGGAGACGAAGTCAAAGAAAAATAGCTTTGGCCAGAACGTTGGCTTAATGTCAAAGGGAATGATGAATGATTTGAAGCAGTTGCGTTCCCCGCAACTGGGGTTGGACATACGTTCGCTGTCGCAGCCACAGTTGGACAATCTACTACTAGCCACGCTGGAGATCAAGAATAAAGTGGATTTCCTTTACCTAATCCGTCAGTGTGTGCGCTGGCATCTCTTGCCCTGCAACGAGGTGTTCATCGCCTGTCTCAAGTATTTGAGCAATATGGGTCGCATGCAGCAGCTGGACTCGCTGGCCGAAACATGCCGACAATTGAAGCATCCCTTTGCCATCACTTACTCGGATTTGGCACCATTCAAGGCCCTGGCATTATGGCAGAATGGCAACTCCGATGTCGCCCTTATGACGCTGCATCGTGGCTACTCTGCTGCCTTAAAAAACGATGAGGGAAGGCGCGCGATGCGTTGCGCTTTTCGCACAATTGCCGAGGAGACTTTGGCTCAGAAGTCGGAGGCTGTCTTGATCTCGCTGACGGAGGTGGCACGCGCCATACACCGGGAGCACAACGACATCTTTGTGGTGGGATGTGTGTGGAAGCAGTGCTTCATTAGCAGTTGGTTCAGTGATCAAAAGTATGCCGAAGAACTCTTTGAGAACTTTCCCGATCTGCAAAGTTTGGTGGCTCGCCGGGCAGATGGACTATGTGATTCATTTCTGGGTCATCACAATGTGGATGCAGTGCATCGTTTGATTGAAGTATTCCTAGAGCACAATCAACGCGAGGCTTGCTCTCTTAGCTTACGCAGACTCTTTGGCTATCAATGTATGAACTTTAATTATTTCAATAATTGCATTTATTTATTGATATTTTGTTTGTTTTAGATGATCGCAAGGACTTGCGCGCATGCGCTGAGATTGTCAAGTCGTGCAGCGAACTAGAGATGCCATTGAAAGAAGAGCAAAACGAGCAGTTCCTCAGTCTGTTCCTCGACAGCTCGGATCCCTTTGAGACGGGCAAGGCGAGCAGCAACAGCCACAGCAACCATAACAGCAATGGAATTGTGGCCAACAAGTATAAGCCCAAATCGTTTCAGTACAAATTTTAAGTGGCGCTTTTTGTTGCCCAATTTCGTTGTAGTTGTAGTTGTTGAATCCATCTGTGGATTCGTTGTAGCAAACTCTTACCACTTTCCAAATAAATGTTGTGCAGCCACTCTCAGTTGGTCATTCAGCACCCGATAATCAACTACTGCTCTTTCTTATTGCTCTCGGGCAGCTGAGACTCTTGCAAACCCATGCAATCATAGCAGCGAGAGATTAGATGATTGCCACAACGATGCGCTTGACACTGCTGGCAACGTGTACGGGCTTTCGTCTCACGCTTGTTCCGCGCACACGGCTTGCAACGTCGATGCTTCTCACCATGGCGACTGACCAACTTGACATCCTCGGGCAGCATGGCACGGGTCAAGCTGATGACGCCGACGCCTTGACGCTGCGTTGCATCGCCAGTTGCTTCGCTCAGCAGGCGCTGATTGGATTGTCCAAGAATCTCGCAGATTTGTAGTCGCATTACCAGCGATGTAGACATCGTGCGACGATGCAGTCGGTGCTGCAAACGCTGCTGAGTGAGAAAGAGTCCCAATTGGCGCTGGAAGTCGCGCTGTTCGATATGCGCATTCCCCTTTGGCGACAGACGCAGCAGGATCCAAGCATTCACAGCAGCAATATTGAGCAGCAGATGCAACAGTTGTAGCAAGGGATGCAGCTGCCGCTCCTCCGCCTGACGCTTGGGTAACGCAAACGCTGTGCTATAACGTGTGGCAAGTTCATAGAACTGCGAGCACACCGTTGATGTGTGCTGTTCGATTTGAAAGGCATCCAGTTGTCTGGGCAAGCCACAGCTGAGCAGCGCAACGTCGCAGCGCTGTGACAATCGCTTGGAGCCGCTTCGCAGCGTTCCCTCTGTCCAGTTTTTTGGATATTCACCAGCAACTGGTGACAGTCTGCAGATGCTACTTAAATTGTACTGCAGCAGCAGGTCGCAATGTTGCGCTGTGGCATAATATGATCCAAGTGTAATATTACGTCCCGTTGTCTTGTAATCACAGATAAGCTGCACTAGCTCTTTACTGGGTGCCGTGGGTTGCAGCACAAGCAACGCATTGGTCATGTACTGTGTCTTGGCATCGCAGCAGATCATCAAGCGGGTGTCAACTAAGGCAGGCACTTCATCCACACAGAGCCAAGCGCTGGCACCGTAGTAGGAGCGGCTGTTGATGAGAAACTTTTGCCACAGTCGTTGGCCATCATCCGGCTGATTGCTGAGCATCTCGGTTATGAAGACAAAGCGTGCCAGCGACATAGTTGCCCTAAATATAGCATTGCCCAGTTCCAACGTCCAGAGCTCTTCTGCAAGAGGAATATGAGTTAACATTCTGACTGACATATAAATGCCAATGTGAGAACTATACCAAGAGGTCCACTGTACTGTGCATTGCGGAAGACACCACAAAGATAATTTAGACCCAACCAGGAACGCAGCTCTGTGAGATCTGTGAGTCGTTGAGCATCATTTCGGTTGCGTCTTTTACGTATCTGCTCATTGACAATGCGTTGCAGCATGCGTAACATATCGTCGTCAAACAGTAGCATCCATGCCTCAACTGCATTTGTAGCGGATCTCACGGGTCCTTTGCCACACGCTTGTTGCTTGGCTAACGGTAGCTCCTCTGTGTTTGGTTGTGCTTCACGCTCCAGACACCAGGTTTGCCCATCGCTGGAAATGTAAGTGCCACTTGTGCTTGCTGCTCGTCCACGCTTGCCACGACTTTTTGCAGGTTGCAGCGTCACCTCATCACACAACAACATAATATCTTCATCTTTAAACAACCATGGAAAGTTGGCGGAGGCTGAATTTGTTTCCTGCAGTGGATCAGCAAACAGTTCAGGGTCATTGATGGAAACTTTAAGATCCATATCTTCTTCCTCCATTCGTTCGTCATCTTCGCTGCATTTCATATTGGACAACAGCTGTTCATCAAGCACATATTCCGTTTCACTGCTGTCATTCATTGTTTACAAATGTTTTGTTTACCATTTTTTGTAGTACGCGAAGTTGGCTGTGCGCAGTTTTTGTCTCGCGCAAAGTTGGTTGCAAACGCAAATTTCAGCTCATTTCAGTGTGTACAACCAATGCCAAAAGAGATGCATAATTAAAATTGCAGCAAAACAAAACATTGCTAATTGTAATAGTGATTAAAACTGTAATAGCAGTGTCATTTATTGGAAATACAAAGTGAAACTGTGTCAGCGTTGTCGCTAAATGCGCACATTTGGATATCAAGATCGTCATTAGGAATAAGTAACGCGTAAAAACGCTGTGCAGAAAACAAAACGAAGTACAGCTTCATACCTCGCAGAGGTTAGAAGCCAACTAAATATGCAATTTAAATTTAAATGCAAAAGAGAAAAACAGTTGGAGTGACAAGAGTGTTTACATTTGTGTGAAATCTGCGCGCGTATTAAGCTATTTGTCAAAATTTCTTCTTCGCAATGTCAATTTGACATGTTATACTGTCACGTCTTGCAATGTCTTATACCACAAGTTCTCGATAAACGATAACATCACACACACATACAGAAAACATACTCGATTATTAAAAACGAGCCATTTCGTAGGGCGACAAATTTCAAAAAAAGGAAATAATGTGCAATAGGAGGCTGCGCTAGAACTTTGGTGTCACCGGAAAAAAATCTCATGCAGTGAAAGTTAGTCAAATCTCAAAGCTTGTGCTGTGAACACGATTATTTGGAATAGAAAAAATATATACTTCAGTCATATTTTCAACTGCTTTTTGAATTTTCGTTTCGTGTGAAAGGAGAAACTGCTCAAGAAGTTGCAAGTCAACCTTGCTCCTTTACCTATATTTTTTATTGTTGTTTTCGAGTTGAACGAAAAAATGATATCGCCGGAGCAGCATGAGGTTGATTTGGTGCTGGATCGCCAAGTGCGTCAAAATATACAGGACATGATGCGCGAGGCGGATGTACAAGCGAATCTTCTAGAAAGTGAAGGTACGACATATTGTTATGTGAGCATATATATGCTATTATTTATTTAATATATGTGTGTGTATATACTGTAATTTATTGTTTTAGCTGTGGCTGCACGTGAACGATACAATTCCGAGTCGAGCAATGAACAGGATCATTTGCAACACGATGCGATGGGAGTGTTGGGCACGCTATCCGCCGATGAGATTGTCGAGGAGGATCACGACTCTGAACAGGCAGGGCACGAGATACAAAACTATCATGACATGCTCGTGGATTCTCAGATCGACATCAACGGGTCATTGCGTAAGCGTCGCGGCAATCTACCCAAGCATTCGGTGAAGATCTTAAAGCGTTGGCTCTACGAACATCGTTACAATGCGTATCCCAGTGATGCTGAGAAGTTTTCGTTGTCCCAAGAGGCGAATCTGACAGTGTTGCAGGTCTGCAATTGGTTCATCAATGCGCGACGACGAATTTTGCCCGAAATGATACGACGCGAAGGCAACGATCCCTTGCACTTTACAATCTCGAGGCGCGGCAAGAAGATTAGTCCCAATACCTCAGGCACCATTAGCATGCCAAGTGGAGGGACACCCAATCCTATAACAGGCAGTCCTGCTTCTGAAGTGGTGAGCGATTCAAATTCTCATTTAAATGGTACATTATATTAATCGTGTTGTGCTTGCCTTGCAGATTGTTGGAGCTACCGAGGAGGTTCATAGTGCAGCCGAAATGCACGAGGGCATCGCCAATGTGTTGACCAATTTTGATCAGTATGTGCGCACACCGAGTGGCCAAATGATGAAAATGGAGCCAGAGTACGATGAGAGCGTCATTTATAGGTAATGTCCAGACCGCTTCTAGTTGATAAGACTGTAGACTGTAACACCATTCCTTACTTTCGAAGTTGGCAACAAGCAATTGCCAACAATCCGCTAAAATTTCAACAGCTACATGCCTCGCTGCGAGCCACCATTATCGAAAAGATACAAAGCTTTAAATTGCGCAAGTCCGGTGTCGAGGATGTGAGCCAGAGCTGTAGTTCAATCGCCAACAGCAGCTGCAGTAGTAGTAGCTTCTTAAATGAAGCTAGTGAGTCGGTTAACCCATCGATAGACTTAGAAAAAGAAAGACTCAAGAAAGGCGGGCGCAAGCGACAGAGCGAAGAGAAGAATGAGGCGATTATCCCAGAGAAAGTTCTTAGACTGAATGTTCAAAACGAAGATGTGCGAGAACAGAAATCAGAAAAGCAAGATTTTCAAATGCTTAGGTAGATTTATGCAGCAACTTTAGCATATCAACTATTAATACGCCAAATTTTGTTGACATTTTCACTTATTGTATTATTTCATTATCCACAGATCTGAGGGCGAAGATAGCGCACAGGATTATGAATCGTGCGAACAGGGCAGCGAAGAAGAAGTACGTTTCGAGACCTCGGATGATTGGCAAAGTGTCATCAAGTAAGTTGCAAAGAACAAGATTGAATAATTGCCTTTACATTGTCGTTTTTTTTTTTAATCAGGACCGTTTTCACTACTGAAGAAGTGACAACCACAAAGAAGAGTGCCAATACCAGTGTATCCAATCAAATAACAAAGACTGAAGGTAAAATTCATAAATGAATTGATTTTGTCTCCCATATTTGATACTGATTTACGGAATGATCTACAGGCAATCAGAATTTGTTAGATCATATATTGGGTGCCGAGGCAACCGTTGTGACCGCTGCCGACGAAGCTGATGTTCCAAGTGTGCAGCAGGAACAAACCTCAATAATGACTGAAAGCATACAACAACCGCAGACTCCTCCACGACCAGGTGTGCATATTTAAAGTCATTAATATGGCGGTGAATACAATCATCTCTTATCTTTCAGCTCTAACTCGTGAGGAGCGAGAAAAATTCAAATGCTTTTATTATCTTGTGGAAACAGCAGTGGCAGTGCGTCAAAACGATTGCGATCAAGATGACGATTTATCCTACATGGGCCACTATTTAAATAATTAATCAAACATAGGATTGTACATACATATTTATTGGAAATGTTTCACGGCAATCGTTGTTCAAATGATTGACAATTACATAACGAGAGGATTTTCAAATGGAATCTGAAGAACTCTAACCTCATTTGCAACAATTAGATGAATTGGATTATGCGATATACTGCAAGTTTTAGATGAATTTGATTTATGAGAATTTCTGCAAGTTTGGCAGATTAGATCGTATACTATTACTAAGTAGCTTTGTATTCTAGTGCGACAATTGAATTGCCGATAATAAATTATATCTACGCTTAAGCCTTTGTATGGCAACTGAGCAATGGCTTATGGCGCTTAAATTAATTTAAATTATAACGCACGAGTTGTTTTTGTAAACAAATACTTCTCGTGTGGTTGCTACTGCCGTAGGTACTGAAATTTGAGGAACGGTTTGGGGTTGACTGGTTCCGAACTAGTTCCAGCTGCTTGATTTTGACTTATGGAGAGTTGACGCCAAAGTAGCAGAGCTATCTTGACGCATTTATGAAACGACAGCTGTAACAAAAATAATATCAAATTTTTTACTTATTTTTATTTTTCTAAACTATTATTTGATTAGGCTAAAATTTAAATTAATTTAATAGCACAAAATAATGTAACCAGGCTGGCACATATACGGTCATATTTTTTTTGTCATGTGTACTAGTATATTCTTGGCATGAAGCTTTGAAGCCAGGTGGTATATTTGAGAGTTCATCTTGCGGTCACGCTGGCGCAGACAAAATGTACAATTTTAGTGTAAATAATAATGAAAACCAATGAAAATGTAATGCTATAATTAGTTACTCAGTGAGGGCCTTACACACACACACATACGCACAAAGCCGCAAAACGTCAACAAAACGCACTGCAATATATATTGTGTCGTAAATTGCTTTTACACCCGCCGTCGCCGTCACTGTCACCGTCGCCGCTGCCGTCGCCACCGCACTCTTAACCTGTCGCGCTACGTTCCTCCCTTCACTATCGCCACCTTGCTTGCCTACCACAAAAACAAAACTTACGCTTTGCGGGACTGAAGCTCAGCCGAGAAGCATTGGCATCGCTGCCGTAGACAAAATCAGGACATGCAAAGAGCATTTCAAATTGCGGTGTGGGTAAGTATCTTGAATTGTTAACTATGCTGCTTGCTTGCCCCCATTCCCCACCGTCTTTCCTTTTCCCACAATTAATTGTGTTGTTTGTGCGTTTGTCTATCATTTCTCTATGTCTTTTTAGGCTATTCGCAATTTCATTTTCGACTTTTTTTTGTTGTTTCTTATGTGCTTGTGCTTGCGTCACATCTAAGTTGTGCTTGTTATGATAATCTGCACACACACACCAATACATGTGTAAAACTCCATTTGAGTGGTGTGTGTGTGTGTGTGTGTGTGTAACTTCACTCAGCTGTTGTTTTTGTTTAAGCAACTGTTGTTAAAGCTGCTGTCGCTTGGGTTACGCTTACAGTTACTCCCAACGGTTTTTGTTTTTGCTTTTTGTTGTTTGCTGATACCTTAATCTCACTTGGCAACATGCATTTTTGATGAATTACCTGTTTACATATATGTATGGTATGTAGATATGTACTTTCATACTGCTCAATAAAATGAGTCAAACACAATTGCTATTAATTTAGTAGCGGAACGCCTTTGCCATTGTTAGAGTGCTCCCAACACTTTACCGTAATTCTCTCTTTTGTTTTTCGCTGAATTTTCGGGTCACATAATTTGTCGCTTTGTTTTTGCGCCCCTTCTAACATCAAGAGCGATGACAAACCCATTGGCTATTTTTAAACATGTCTCCGACCTCTTTACACTTTTTGGGCACACTTCTTACACATACACACGTGCACACCCTTAAGCACACACATGCAAGCTGGCGAGCAACTAAATCACCCAATTTGAGTTGAAATTGGTTTTTGTTGAGTGTTGCTTTGTAACACGGCAATTGGCAGCAATTAAAAATGGCACATCGCTCAATGCACATTAGGTGGGTGTGTGGGTGGGCAGTGAATGGATGGGATGGGGAAGGGGAAGGGGACAGAGATTGTATTAATAAATCGAAGCAGTGGAAGAGGAAGCGAAAGCGAAGGAGGCAGGCAACTAGGCAACCCCAGATTGTCAAAGTGACAGAGGGTCAAATGGTTTGTCGATGCCGCTGCGCAGTTAGTGGCGCCGTCTCATGCCGTCACTCGATTCACACACACACACACATACATATTCTACCCCATCCATACATACATATATACGTATATATAGAGGCCCCAAGTAGACGCTCTATTTTGTCTAGGTTGCATATTAGCACGCCGTTGTTGCTCTTCTCTTTCTCTCTCTCTCTCTCTCTCTCTGTCGCTCTCTGTGATGTTGCCCGCTCTGTCTGCTCGACACTCAACAGCGATGGCTGTGTGAATGCCTCACTTGTTGTGCCACCAACGCAACGCTTCATTTTCAGTTGCAATTATAAGCTACACGCGTTCCAACTGAATAATATTATGTGCATTTCCTTCAACAGCACGTTCTAAATACAATTCCCGAGAAAATTTTAAATATTTCTGAAAGAAATCAAAAATAAAATGTGCTTAATGCTATTTGTTGTGTTGCTTCGTAATTGTGGAAATTTGTTTCTTTGAAATGTTGCTGCTACGACGGTATGTTGATGTGCTTTCTTACCAATCGATTCGAAATAAGTGTTTCTATTGTTTCTTTTTTTTTTTGCTGTTTTGCTTTTTGAGTCGTTGTCAGCAGAACAATTATTGAACAACTGCAAACAAAATCGCGCATACGTTTGCCATTTGGGTTAAGCATACGCCCCGTTAGCAAAATGGATAATCCGTCTATGCGGCATCAGTAGCGCAGCATTGTCATGAGATCACGAGTCGCCGAACCACATCGAAAGCAGCAGTCTCAACAAACTCTGGGGGCTTGTTGGGGTTGTCGGCATTTTATTTTTTATTTTTAGCATTTCGTACAACCCAAAAAAGAAAATGAATATGAAAAGTGAGCATAAAATACAAATCGAAAAAATAAAAACGTTTTGACGTCGCTTGGCAAGCAAAAAGACACAAATCTGTTAGATCGTAATCGTATATGGGTCATGCTAAAAGTGATAAGAAAAAAAAAACTAAAAGTGCGTCATCAAAACGCAGACAAAATTGTTCATCTTATTAAGCGCAAAAAATTCCTGTTGATCGTTGGGTAAAAAGTCAAGCGAAAATGAATTCCATAACACAGTGCATGCATAATTACATTCATGGCATATTACCACAACCATTCTCTTGTCTGTCTTGTGTGTGTTTGTGTGTGTGTGTGGGGCCATTCAAGGTTACGCTGCTGAGCGAACCCTTTTTGGAATAGACCATAAAACTGAAATGTGAAGAAGGTTTCTCAGATGAGCGGGCACAACTGGCAAATACTCGGCTTTATTGCCTAATGCATGTGTGAGGCACAAGAGTTTATACCTTTAGTACATAAAATTACAGGGTATATGCGCAAAATGTTGAGAGCTACTAACAAGTTGCTTGTTACCATTTGTTTGTAAGTGTAATGTGGTCTTTCAACTTTATTTTTGCCTTAGTCCAATTCCGACTTGCAACTTATTTGCTCTCATGGGAGAAACTATGAACATTAGGGTGACACAATTTGTAAGTTGTAAACTTCTATTAGAATCGTATTTTCAGTGCAGAATTCTAAGAATATTTCAATATATGATATAGCAAGTAAGAGAGCTACAGTCGATTGTGCTCGACTGTGAGATAGCCGCTACTCATCTTCAACCATATTTTACAAATACACTAAAATATATAGCGCAAAAATACTTAAATATGCCAAAGGTTTTATTTGGTATATTATATATGGTACTACATTCAAAATATATTGAGTACTAAACATTCCAGGTTATCAGATTGCTGAAAAAGTTTCATACGGACAGACAGACGGACGGACACGGTTATATTATATAATCTCGGGTGATGTCGCCGATATATAATATATAATATATACTTCATGGAGTCGGAGATGACTCTTTCTGCCTGTTACACATTGTTTTTTGCAAACACAGTAATAATACTCTACTCCCATAGGGTAGGGTAGCGAGTATAAATGTGGATCTAAATTCAATTTCCACTGAGATGTATAAAATTGAGGTATATAGTATTAGGTTGTTTAAGGATTCAATTTTACACACATAGTTTGAAAGTAAAAATTTCTTAGAATTCATCGCAGACAAAAAAATTGGTAACAATTTCATAGAATTCATCATAGATAAAAGATTGAATCACCCTAATATACCATGACAGACATAAAACATTCGTGTGTATGTGTGTGAGTACTTACATAATTCCAGAAATAGAAGCGTTCTTTGAGCTAAGTACTTGTCGCCATTTGGCACGTCACTTTCGATTGCGATTTCGCTTTCACATTTAATACAAAATCAATCGGATTGCCTTTGACGACGCGTGAACAGCGCATTAAGGTTAAGGTAAGCGAAGGTTCAAAGCAACAATGTTCGAGCATATTTCTTTTATTGATATTTCTCGTTTTCTTTTTTGCATTTTGTTTTCTTTTTTTTTCTTTTTGTTTTACTTATAACTCGGTCGGAACAAACATTGACTTATTATTTTCTGTTTTTGCTATTTAGAATTGGGTGGTTGGGAGGATATGTAAGCTTAGAACTAGCAGCTAAAATTAGAAATATATATTTCATACAATTTGTGGGTTGAGAATCGAAGCCATTTCAACCCGAGATCAATGTTGTTGCTGTTAAGGCAGTTGCGATTTGATTAACACAATGAAAATTACCTGCTCTTAGGGGGAGGCATTAACAACAACTCTCTGCTCCACATTTTTTTGTTTTGGTTTTTGTAAAATAAAGCACATTCGTGATAGATTTATCATTTGGTAAATTTTGTGAACTTGTCATTCATATATCTCGCTGACATTTGGGGGATGCTATGTCTGTCTCTCTCTTTCCCTCTCTTAGACGTAGCCACTCGATTCGAGCTTTAGCGCTCCTTCGTATGTGGGCAACCCCGATACATCAATGATTTTGCTCATGTCCAGACTGATGATGCCGTTCTCGTTGATGTTGTTAATATCTAGGTTGGCAGCAGCCTCATCTGCAGTTGCTGTTGTTGCAGTTGTTGCTGCTGCTGATGATGATGCTGCAGTTGCAGTTGCTGTTGCTGTTGGTGTCTCTGCTGCATTGTCATTTTCGTCTATGTCAGCGTTGGCTTCCACATCTTCAGCTGCTGTTGTGCTGTTGTCCACCACATTTCCATTTGCAGCATCAGCTTCAACAACTGCGGCATCAATTTGATTGCCATTTAGGCAAGTCAAAGTCATTTGCTGCTGTTGCTGTTGCTGCTGCTGCTGTTCAATTCTTGCCTCACTTGCCACATTGTCATTGTCATCACACTGCTCCAGGCCGCTCTCAACGGATGCCGCCAACATTTCGTCATCGGCCGCATAGCGAAACTTGCCACACAACGGGCAGCCACGCCTATAGTGACTGTGCTGTTGCATGTGAAGCTGACTCTGCTGTAAATAGCGTCGTCCAAAGCTATTCAAACGCAGCGCCGCCTGCGCATTCTTTCGCGCCTGCAATGCCAGCGGTAATGGCGGCGATGGCGACGCCATGTACATCTCCAATTCCTGGCAGTTGCCGTTGTTGCGTGCTGCCACCGCCGCAGCAGCTGCATTCCACATGTTCTCCACCTCGGCACGTTGCAGCGAGCAACAGGATTGGGCGTTGAGTGTGCGATGCAGTTGCTTGTGCACCAACGCATCGCCACCGACAGCTCCAACTCCAGTAGCTGGAGAGTTGCCACTGCCACCAGGCATTGCTTCAACACTGCCACCTGCCACAGCTGCAGCCGACGACGATGCCTGCTGCAGACAGCTGATGTCGAGCGTGGAGCGATAACCAGGCGGCGGAGAGACGCGTTGCAAGAGCAATTGCTGTTGCTGTAGCTGTAGCTGCTGCTCCTCGAGTTGCTGCTGTTGCTGTTGCAGCAATTGCCGCTCATGCAACACGACAGCGTCATACGAAGGCGGCGGCTCATGATGCAACGCTGGCAACGCAGCCAAACCATCCGTCGAGTCGCCCAGAAAGAGACCCGAAGTCTCGTAGCACTGCAATGGAAAGTGAAACAGAGTGTGAGCAAATCAAAGTCAAGTTCTCGGTAACAATTGCCCAAGGCCAATAAAGAGAGAGAGAGGGCGGAGGAAGAACAAGAAAATGCCATTACACCATGAAGTTGGCCTAAAAAACACAGCTAGATAAATAAGCGAGGAAAGCAATAGATTGTGCTTATTTAGTCCAAGAAGTGAAATTAACGCTGCACAAATAAAAAAGTTTAAATTGCACACATAATAAATTTATTTATATTGCGAGAGAACGTTGTGGTTGCTGCTGCTACTTGTGTGGCACTTGTAATCCAGCCAAGCAAGCAACCAACTGCTTACGAACGTTGACAACATTGTCTGACATGGGCCAGGCTAACGTTGATTTACGCTCCACCGTTTTCCCACTGGGCCAACAAACAACAATAAGACACGGCGGTGCGCTTAATGTAAGTGTGTGTAAGTGTGTAAGTGAGTGGGCCAAACAACTTAGCACCAAAGCCAATGTCCAAGAGTTTAGCCTTTTTCGCCCCAGCGTTATTTATTCATTCCAACTACTTTGTTGCCCTTGCTGTTTGCCATCGCACCTGTTTTAGTGCATAAATTTTCATTAACAGTGCCAGGGTAATGCTTCAATTGGTTTCAAATCAATTGGCCACATTAACCCAACACAAATTGAACTACGAATTTATTTCTCACTCTCTCTCTCTCTCTTTTTCACTCTATAATTCAAGTAGTCGCAGTTTCTTGATTGATAACAATCACAGTACATATACAGTGTCTATGATTTCCGCTTCTACTTTCATGTTATACAAGAACTCTACTCTAATGAGTAGTAATTATCTTTCGAAGCAAACAACATTAATTTGTTTTTCGTGCTGCAAACTTTGATAACACATTTCTCGCTAGTACGCTATTTAAGTGAAAAATTATTTTTTGTTGTTTTTAGTTACAGTGGAATGTTGTTTAGAGTTGTGGTATTTAAAATTTGTTATTTTTGTGCTGTGGTTTAGTTATCAAGATACATTTTACTATATGTTATACAAACATGCAATAAAAGTAAAAATCATAAATGCAAAAGTGAGCAAAAAATGTTTAAATTTGAAATTTATTTATTTGCTTTTGTTGCATGCAGTTTATGAAATTACTTTAAATTACTAATTATTAAAACGGATAAAAGTATTGTAAGTTTGTGTTTTTTTTTATTAATAGAAAATTTACATAATATATATTTATTAATCTATGTAAAACACAAAAATAATGCTAATCAAATACAGATTGTTTAAAGTGCTTGAAGCTTTTTAACAACATGAACTCAATAAAAATATGTACGACATAAATAAAAGTGTCTTCACTCTAATTCGTTTAAGTTTTGCTAAATTGTCTACTTATGAACTCAATAATAATAATATGGATTTATTGCTTACCTGCTCAACACTGTAGATTTCCATATTGGGGTCGTTTTCCATCCATTGATGCTGCTGCTGCCTGTAGGCGGCCTCAGTTCGCTTTTTGATATTGCGATGACAACAATAACAAACGACACATAAAATTGTAGTCACCAGACACAGCATAGAGCTGTAATATACAACAAAAAGAAAAAACAATTGAAGTCATGTGTGGGCACTAAAAATACCCAGCAAATGAAACTTTAGTATCTTTTTATGTAGTACAATTTTAAAATCCATTAATTGTTGCCAGCATTTATAGTTAAGAATTTAATTTAGACATTTTTAATACTATTATAAAAATTTGAAGTATGGTTCAACTCAGCTATATCTTCATAAAATACTATATACATATTATAGTATATTTGTGTTAGAGAGTTTTTAATAATCTACTAAATATTTCAAGTCTGCTTCAACCTTGCTCTATAATTTACAGGGTATGTAAAACGTTCATTTAGTGAAGCAGACATCGAATTGATTGCGAAATTTAATTTCGATTTTGCTCTTATTAATTTCTGTTTAACAACTGACAAACTCACGAACATACAATGGGAATACATATAGTATATATATAGTGGTAAGCTCATTTCATTGTGTTTGCCCTGAAGCCAGCTGCTCGACAATATTGGCCTACAAATAGATAAATGAAATGCATAACACGAAATCTTGTTTATTGTCTGTGAGTTTTTTTTTTGTTTCTGCTTTTGGTGATAGCAGACAAAAATACGCTTTAAGTATTATTTTTAGCAGTACTCCAAATTTGTGAGCAGTTATACTATAGACAAGTTGTTGTCAAAGAAAACGTTGCTAAGTTTAAATCGAATCAATTTAATAATCTACCAAGTGTATCCGAATTTTAAGTACAAAAACAAAATAAATAAATAATACCGGTTCAATTATCTTCAAACTTTACATTAGTCCATCAATTATCCCACTCGATACTGTTTGATTTATTTGACAATTTAATTGAAGTGTTTAAACGCAATGTTGGGGAGTAAAATCAATTGCAATATGAATGAAATATTGTTGACTGCGTTGTTTGCAAGCACTTAAAATGTCCTTCAACTCGTGAACATTTATTTGCCGTTGCAATAATAGATTATTAGAGCATAACATGCAATTTTCTTTAATCAAATAAATTGAGAGACAGACCTTCGCAGCATTGTCCATGTTCGTGTCCATTCATAGCTGCCCGAAAAAGTATGCTATGCATATTTAAAATAGCTTCAATTACAGTAACATTCTATTATCAAATTGAGAAAAGTGCTTTATCCAATCCCCTCTAATAATAGTAATAATAATAACGATTTTGAAGCGTCGTAACCTCGTTTTGCGAGTTCCTCAAATCTGTGACACGCTACACAAATCAATGATGTGATGTCACTTAATCCGCTTTAAATGCAACATAATGCGCCACTTGTCGTCCTCTGTTCTCTGTCCTTTATCCTTTGGCCTTTCGCTTGCCTAGTTGTGTGAGTGTGAGTGTGTGTGTTTTTTCCCCATTTTCCAGCGCTCGCTTTGCTCATTTTCCGTGGCGCCTCACGCAATTTCTTGCATGTCAACGGTTCATTAAAAGCCCAAAAAAGGAAGGAAAATATAGAAAACGATGTGTTTCAGGGGGGTCGAGGGAGGCGTGTCTAAAACTATCAACGAAAGATGGTGGAAATTCATTGACATGCTATAGACGATCGATAAAAATGTAGTTAAAATAAAGTTACGAGATTCGAAGCGTTTCGCTGTTTACGAACATCAACTTTTTCTCATTCTCGTTGTTGTCGTTGTTGTTGTTGTCAATTTCGGCTTTTGTTTCGTTTAACCCATTTTTTAGTCTCGCTCTCATTTATTCTGCTTCTTTTTGTCGGGCTGCTGCTCGTGTTGCATGCATAAAAATAAATTTTAATAAGCGTACCATGACACTTTCTCTCTTACCCCCAAAGGGGGTAAAGTCTGAGAAATGTAACAAAAAGACGAAAGACGCGCAATTATAAATATGTTTACTTTATTATATGTGTCCTACGCTACGCTCTGAGAAAAAAAGAGCGGGACTTCCCCAGAAGACTTGTATGAATTTTTGATGTTATTAATTTGCAGCTGGCTAATAAATCATCCCAGCAAATTGTGCATGATCTATGGCAGAGAACAGAGCAGAGTGTCTTCAACAAAGATGATGATGGAATATCATAACGAGAAATTATGCACAATTAGGGAAATTACGAAAAGCCATTTCATTTAATTTATGACTGCAGCTAAAGTCGATAAAGCACAAGTTAAGGCAATTACTAAATCCAAATTGCTGCTTACATTTTACGATACGTCAAAGAGCAAGTCATGCAGCAGACATTGAGCTATTTATTGACTATTTTAATAACTACTTAAACTTTGATATGTCCACTAAAAAGGGACACAAAGTACAGAAGTAATACAAATACTTTACGTGATTAGCTTCACATGTTTTTGGTTCACAATTAATTAGAAACTTTTTTTTTGAAATTAGGTCGAATGAATGAAAAATAGAATTCGTTTCAAACTTTTAGTTCTTTAGCTTTAGCTCGTGCATATGTGAAAATTTCTCTTGGGCATAACGAAAACTGTTCATTTATATTGCAAAGTTTATAAGTTTGAGACTTCCACATGTCTCACTTGTATTCCCAGTTACGAATGCCAGTTTGAGTTTGAGTATGTGAAGTGAGTGCATGTCACAAAATGAAAGGGAACGCATAAGGAAACTTGGTCTAAACTGCACACACTGCAGCTCATAAATTAATCATGGCAAATTAATAAGGCAGCTGCCTAGCCTGAAATGCGAAATGCGAAATGAATGAAAATGATGTTGGCAGTTGGCAGTTGGCAGCTGCATCAGCGTCACCATCACCATCACCGTCACCGTCACTCACCCGCCGAGTAAAAGATTCACGCTGCCATTGACAACATGAGCGTAACTCTGCGAGCCGCTGCCACCAGCTGTGCCATGGCTGTTGCCTCCGCCACTGCTCGAGCCAGTGGCGCCATTAACTAGTGATATGCCTCCTCCTCCGCCTGCTCCTCCTCCTGTCGGTGTTCCTCCGAGCTGCTGATAATAGAGACCAATGCCGCCTTGATAGTACGTGGAATGTAATGGCGGCTCTTCCTCTACGTCTGCGTCCTCCAGCAATTGCTCATCCTGTTCCTCGCTGTTGCTGGCGGGCAAAGATGTTGTGCCCATTGTTGTTGCTATTGCTGATGTCGTTGTCGTTGGCGTTGCTGTTGACATGACTGTTGCATTGTATGGCAGATGATGCAGCTGCTGCTGCTGCTGTTGCTGCTGCTGTTGCTGACTGACCGCCGCGAGGATTGCATAACGTTTCAAAGACATTTCCACTTATGGCTTAAAGTTAGACGATTGCATAACGATTAGCCAATAACATGGCACAACTCTCTAGCTCTGTTTCAACTACTGACTAAGAGAGAGGCTAACACACTCACATACACACACACACGCACACGAACACAGAGACAGATAGTAAAAACACTCGCACTAAAGTCAGGACATTACCGTTGCCACACGCTGCAAGCGCTAGACTAAAACCAAGGACAACGGCCTGCCTGCCTGCTTCTCCACAACATAGCGCAGTGCCTTGGTGTCGTATACGTAATGTACGTCAGGCTGACACGCTAACCACGCGCGCACGATCGATGGCCAAGGTAACCAGCAAACCTAGCACTAACACCAACTACAAGTGTTACTATTTCTATTTCTGTGTTGGCTTGTTTTGGTCGCGACGCCTCGCAACGTGTATGGCAACAAACACACACACACACACATACACAGAATAAGGTATTCGCGTCGAGTCACGTCGCTTTGCGTTGCGTTGCGCTGCGTCGCGTACGTCTTGGCAAATACGTAGTGCTGTTGCAACTAAAGTCCCGGCTTGGCTTGGCTTGACTGGCTGCCTGACTGCCTGGCTAGCTAGCTGGCAGTCTGTTCTGGCCTCGCCTGGTCTGCTCTGGCTGACTTGACTTATCCTTTTGTTGTGTGCGCTCTGTTGCTGTGGCATGCGGCACGACGACGCCGCCGAAGTTTTTAGTCAACCCGATTGCCATTTGCTTCGTTCATTCACTCGGCAAGAGCCAGCAAAACTTTGCTTCGTGCATTGTTTCAGACTTTGTCTGCTGTCTGCCGTTTGCTGTGCGCCTGTTACAAGTTTTGCCGCCATTTTGCTGTTGCTTTCCTAAAAGCAGCTTTCCCTTTTCAACGACAAGTAATAAAGGCCAAGCACAGCTATTTGTATTGAGCTTCCTTTTTCCCTTACTTTACGTATGTGTGTGTTGTATGCTCATATGTGTGCGGTTCCTGCGCGTTTCACATCAAATTGAGCGCCAACTGCTTTTACTATCCTGCAAACGTAAACTAGCCCAAACGGGTGGCCTAAACTATAGCATATTTGTAGGGGCTTTAAAATACAAATTATAAATTTGTATTTCTTTTTAGTCTATGTAACATTGTTATTCTATTTCTATACAAATATTAAGAATAAAAGCTATTTCTTATTTTTATTATACGAATTGAAAATAAAAGCTTATCGCTTTATGCTTTTTGTAAACTTTCTACTTGGAGTCTTTTTTACTTAATTTTCTTTATTCATATATTTTAATTGAAAATTATTAAGAATACGAGTTATTTTTCATTTTTATGATACAACTTGAAAATACAAGTTTATCGCTTTATGCTTTTTGTAAACTTTCTTCTTGGAGTCTTTTAAAACTTCTTAAGCAACCAAAACAATTAAACTAGAAAATGCGCAACATTTTAAACACATTTTTCCAAATTCAATATTTTTGTGTTTAATTTTTTACAGCTGCCGAAAAGTGTTGTGAATTGCAATATAATAAGAATAAAAGTTATTTCTTTTTATATTTACATTTCCAATTTCCATTTTTAAATTATAACAACTGCTAAAAATGTTTTCAATTGTAATATTTTTAAACAGAGGGTATTATTGAAGTCGTTCGCTTTGCCTCGTTCTGCTCTTACTTGTTTTGTATATGTGGTTGTTGTTGTTGTGGCAACCGTGCATGCCATTTGAACAACACTTGTCGCCAACTGTCGTTTTTCACGGCATGCGACCATAAATAATAATGCGACTCAAAGCAACAGTCGATGCCCTGCATATTGAGCAATGACTAAGTCAAATTTGTTAAAAGTAGCAAGAAAAAAAATAAAAATAAAACATTTTTGAATTTAATGGCGAGAATACAATTCAGATTTTGTAAACAAAATTTGAAAAAAGTGTAAATACTATATTCCAAATTTTATAAATACCATCAAAAGAAAATAGCGTAAATACTACAATTAAAAGAATATCAATAAATACTAAAGATACCAAAATGATAACTAATAATAATAATTCTAGTTAATACTAAATTATAACTTCAACTTAAAATGTTATTTACTTGGTAATTTATAATTCATTTTTATTTATGAACATTGGCATTTATTTACACGTTCCTATATTATATTATTGTGGTTTGCTTGTGAGCTATTCATAGCCGTAATTATGTCATTATGCAATGGCTACAAATTGAATTAAAACACACGATTCTAATCACTTTTATTTCGAATTTTATTTATTAATTGCGCATTTCGCGCTAAACAGCTGGCAATTGTGTATAATTATCACGGCAACTAATTGATATGCATGTCGAAGAACGTGTTGAACACAGCAGGTGTGCACAATATTTTGGACGCGCACTGTGAACGCGTCCAGCAGCAGCAGCAGCTCAGCAACAATGGCAGCTGCTGGTTCAAGAACATACTACATATGTAAATGCCTGCACGCCATTTTTGGGACCAGCATTTGTGTGTGCTCGTCGCTCCATGTCAACTCAGCCAGCCAAACAGTCTAGCTAGGGAAATCTTTCGAAACAAAAAAAATAACAGAAACAGAAACAACAAAATGAAAATGAAAATAAAATAACTAGCAGAAAGAAAATCCGTGCTAGGCTCAGCAGTTTGGGCTGATAGTAGTTGTTACTTACACCTCTCGAGCGTTGCGCGCATCACGTTTTTTGCATTCCGTCGAAAACTTGTCACAATTTTTTGAGTTTATTATTTCCTTTACCGTTTGTGCCGTTCTGCTTTTCACTATTCGATACACGTGTGCTTAATTTAACAATTGTGCAGCGCAAGAGAGAAGAAATAGTCAATTCGCAGAGCAGCTGCAGCTGTTGTTCAACCAACTCGTTCTTGTGATTTCAATTCCTGTTTGTTTGTGTGCGCCGGGAACTGTGACAGCTGCCCTTCAACAGTTGGGCTGGCTGCCTTCATTTGTCGTGGTCTTTGTGTCATCATTGAGACAGATGAGGCTCGTACCCTTCGATGATGGATAGTTTTTGGCGCTTTTGGTCACTAAGCGCTGCACTGCGCACGCGCTACGGGTAAGAGTTGAAAATGTTTTGTTTTTTTTTGAATTCGTTGCGCTTGAAAGTATGCTACACTTTCTGTACTCACAATTAGTTTATGTTTGCCAGCTTAAAGCTGTCAATACTCGCTTTTGTTTGCTTTTGTTGGCATCAATTATGCATACGCGCTCTTGATTTATTATGCACACAGCCTATCAACAGTATGGCTGCTTTCGTTTGGTCGAAGAGGTTCTATATATGTTTGTAGTTGGCCCCTCTCACACTTCCTTTTGTAATAACACGTCTTTGAGTCTACTTCTATTTCTATTTGCTGTGTTGATATTTCGACCATTTGGTATTGACAGGGCGCAACAAATTGTAGACGTGTTACGGCATCTGCCACGTATATTTTTCATATTTTTTGTTTGAAAATGTAACTCAATGTAAGCACACGCAAGGCTCGCTTGCTTGCTAGCTTGCAACACACCGCAGGGTGTGTCTAATATACTTACTACACCTAGTTGGGCAATTGCTAGTGTGCACAGCAGGAGCATTAGTCACCAGTTTGCAGACCTGTCCCTGAATGTGCTCATATGTGGGCGGGGCGTTGTTCTCGTTCGCCTGTAATTGACACACTTTAAAGTCGGCAACGTTAACTTAATTTAGCCAACAAATCGATAGGTAAACAATGTCAGCGCCGTGACAAACTTTTTGTTTGCTCAGCTCACCTAACTAAGTGCCATAATATGTATATGGTTTTTTACTATTAATTCCGGGTATTATTCCACAATGATTTATAGCTGGCAAAGCCTTTCAAATAGTTGTCAGCTTTGCAATAGATAAATTCCTTTTTGAAAATCTACATTTTATGGCACACGCTACAATGAAATCAATTGCTATATTGTTGGCCGACATGCAATATAAGCTGCAATCCAATATCCATCGTCGTCCGCTTGGTCAAGCGCATCTTGGGTAACTATAACCAGGCACATATGTACATATGTGCTTCCTTGCTAACTGGTTGGGGCATGCCACAAAGCATATTGTTGATATTTAAGAAGCAACATTATGCGCCGTCAAGCAGGGTAAACAACAAAAATGAAAGGGATAAACCGCGGCTAGCTAAGCATTGCGTGTCAGGATTTATATGGAAAACAAACAGTTTTCATATGCGCTTTATGTGTCATAAATGCCAGCCCAAAAAAGAACAACAGAAATAAGGCGAGTCCGGAGGGGCAAAATGGGTTTCCTTAAGATTTTATCGGCTGTTAAGCTCAAGCTCAAGTCATCCAAATCGCGAGCATTGATTAAAGTTCGATGCGTGCAAAGTGTGGACACAGTTCCTTATTGCTGTCATTGTTGTTGCTGTTGTTGTTGTTGTAGTTGTTGTTGTGTTTCTCTTTTGTGGGTCACCCGCATTGGACGTCGACAGGCAAAAGGCAGTCCTTTGTGTTGGTCTTGACTTGATTGCTGTACATTATTGTTTGCTTAACTGTTTAATTTGTTTTGAAGCCAACTTTGCCAACTTTCTGTCAACCTTTCTGTGTGTGTGTGTGTGTTCCACCTTTTGATGATGTCAACACTGATAACGAGCTATATTATTAAATTGTACTCCACAGCCTACGGTACCTCTATAAGATGTCGCTGGCCGTCTCGCTGCGTCGTGCGTTGCTCGTCTTGCTCTCGGGTGCGGTATTCATACTGACAGTGCTCTATTGGAATCAGGGCGTGATCAAGACACAGGCATACAGCGATTCACAGCTGCGGCCACACACTCACAAGGATCGCAATCACTTATCCATGTAAGTAGCACTCTACCAAATGCAAAAAATGAAGTACTAACAAATGAAATCCCTTTGCAGACCGGTGGAAAAGTCATGGACATACAAATGCGAGAATGATAGATGTGTGCGCACACCTTATCGCAAGAATGCGAGCAACACGAAGCGTGTCTCCTTCACCAGTTGCTCGATGACCTGTGGCGACATCAACATTTGGCCACATCCCACAACCAAATCGCTGATCAGTGCGCACACGTTGCGATTCTCGGTCGAGGATGTGCAACTGCAGCTGGATACGCCGCATCGTGAGGTGTCCAAGCTGCTGAAGATCGCCTTCGATTGGTTCGTCAGGGATCTGCGGCAAATACAACGTTTGGACTATGCCACACACACTCCAGAAGCGGCAGCAGCCACATTGGTTAGCGAGGCGACGTCCAGACAGCGACGTCATAACAACGAAGCTCCGGCGCCTGAAACGCAGCCAGCTGCCTCGTTGTTTGGCTCCACTTTTGGCCTGCAACGTGCCGGCGACTTGGAAAGCCTGCAAGTGAAGCTCTCCGTTCACGAGTCCGGCGAGATTGATTTTAATCTGGACAACAATGAAAGTTACCACTTAAGCACGACTTGTAAGTAAAGTGAAAGTGAATATCTCCTCCAATATCCAATTAATTTCTTTCTCTAGTTGAACATCAACGTCTGGTGGTGCACATTGCGGCGCACACGTTCTTTGGCGCCCGCCATGGGCTGTCCACGCTGCAGCAGCTCATTTGGTATGACGATGAGGATCGCTTGCTGCACACCTACGCCAGCTCGTTGATCAATGATGTACCCAAGTTTCGCTATCGTGGCCTTATGCTGGACACCTCTCGGCACTTCTTTTCGGTGGAGGCAATTAAACGCACTATTGCCGCCATGGGTTTGACAAAGCTGAATCGTTTCCATTGGCACATCACGGATGCACAAAGTTTTCCATATGTGTCGCGGCATTATCCCGAACTCGCCGAGCATGGCGCCTATTCGGAGAGCGAAACGTACAGCGATCAGGATGTGCGCGAGGTGGTTGAGTTTGCCAAGATCTATGGTGTTCAAGTGCTCTTGGAGTTGGATGCGCCGGCGCACGCGGGCAATGGCTGGGACTGGGGACCCAAACGTGGCCTTGGCGAGTTGGCAATGTGCATCAATCAGCAGCCATGGAGTTTTTACTGTGGCGAACCGCCTTGCGGCCAACTGAATCCGAAAAATAACCACACCTACCTCATACTGCAGCGCCTTTACGAGGAGTTTCTTCAGCTGTCGGGGCCCACGGATATTTTCCACTTGGGCGGCGATGAAGTGAATCTGGACTGTTGGGCGCAGTATTTCAATGACACGGATTTGCGTGGTCTGTGGTGCGATTTTATGCTGCAGTCCAATGCGAGGTAAGTTGACCAAAATTTGTTTATGAAATTGATCTAATTTATCATCTTGTTTATAGACTGAAACTGGCCAATGGCAATGTGCCGCCCAAGTATGTGGCCGTCTGGTCCAGCGCGCTCACAAACACCAAGTGTCTTCCGAACAGTCAATTCGTGGTGCAGATCTGGGGCGGCAGCACGTGGCAGGAGAACTATGATCTCCTCGATAATGGCTACAACGTCATCTTCTCGCATGTGGACGCTTGGTATTTGGACTGCGGCTTTGGCAGCTGGCGAGCGACGGGCGAAGCAGCCTGCTCGCCCTATCGCACGTGGCAGAATGTCTACAAGCATCGTCCCTGGGAGCGTATGCGTCTCGACAAGAAACGACGCAAACAGGTAACGTAATTTGAATTGTGCTTTATCAACCTGGAAATAACTATGTGCTTCAACAGGTGCTGGGCGGTGAGGCTTGCATGTGGACCGAGCAGGTGGATGAGAATCAATTGGACAATCGGTTATGGCCTCGGGCGGCGGCGCTCGCCGAACGCCTGTGGTCAGATCCGAATGATGATCATGACTTTGATGTTGTGCAGCCGGATGTGTTTCGACGAATCTCGCTGTTCCGCAATCGCCTGGTTGAGCTGGGCATCAAGGCGGAAGCGTTGTTCCCCAAATACTGTGCACAGAATCCCGGCGAGTGCATTTGATATTATTATTAAGTGAAGCGATAGAAAGAACATTGGATAGAAAGCCAATTCGAAGCAGCCGGAGCATCTCAGCCAAGCTCAAGCCAGACCCCGCCCTTACCCCACACTCTGTGCGTTAATTAGTTCATAGTGTAATTGTTATTTTTTTTAATTATTACTGTGTACTAACAATACATATTAAGCGTTAAGCGTCCACTCTAAAACAAAAAAAAAAGGAAAAAACAAAAAAATGCAAAGAAGAGGCATCCCGAAGACGCCTTTTTTACACCACACAAAAATATTTTGCAGACCAAATGGTTTCCGGCAGACCAGCCCCGTGTGAACTTGTAAAACTTGTGAACTTGTATTTCAATTTCAATCTCATTTGGCGTTTCTTTTTTATATATATACAATATACATGCCTAGCTTAGTTGTAGTATAATTCGCTCGCTCAGATATAAACACATACACACAGATAACAAACACACACACACGCACACATTCATACTACATATATATACGAGTACATTTAAAGTATACAAATAATAATTGCCGAATATTTAAAGTAACAAAAAGTGTAGGGACAAATTCAGAGACGATGCCAATGCCAATGCCGAATGCTATAGGCTTCTGTGGCGTTGACAGTGATAGCTTTAGTTAGTAGAATAAATAATTAATGTATTTGCAGATTTCATACTCATGCACACGACAGGTAAAACTAATTTGTAAGAACTAATACAATGATGACAATTTTGATATTTTGAAAGCTTTATTCGCAAACTATATGATATTTTTTTATTAAACATATACTATACATATGCATATTTGTGTGTGAGAGTAAATTGTTTTATGTTTTCTTTTTCATTTTTCGTTCTTTTCATTTCTCAATTCACTTCAGTTTATTTTTTTATTGTTTGTTTAAATTAAATTACATTTATCAGTGATACAAACAATGTGACCTTATGAGAAAATAAATTAATAGCAAGCAAAAACAAAAAAAGGAAAAATTAAAAATGACAAATGAATGAAAAAATGAAACCTAGGGTTAAAAATATACATTAAAAAGAAAAATGTAATTGTAATAAACAACATTTTTGCACGAATTGGCACATAATCGACTAAACAAAAAGTAAAATGTAAAATTAATTATCTAGCAAATCTATAGCTAATTTTTAATAATATTTACTATAGTCGTAGTCGTGCACAGTGCAACTGAATACTGAATACGGAACAATTTCGATTCGTCTCTGATCATTTCAGATTGGTTGCGCTCTGCACAATCCTAATGTTAATTTATCCAAAATAAATTATACAATTATGTTTACAATTTTGTTTCGTTGTGTACTTAAACATTTAAGTGAGAGATTTTACCACTAAAGCATACGAGTATAATACAAATACGTTAGTTTTAAACATTTTTCCTGTAACTTCAAGTCACTTTCTCAACAAGAATAAACTTAAAAGTCGAGTCTAAGCAATGCAAACGCTTTTCAATTGGCCTTTGGGTTGGGTTTTTTTTTAGTAGCCTATTACACAAAGTCGGTTAAATCAATGCTGTGATAACGTTTCAATGATCCCAGTCGTGTATGCGGCGATGGACGTAAGCAGATGACACATTCCTCGGTACTGCAAGAGAATCGAGATGGAGATTTCAAATACACACAGAATGGATTCCAATATGATGAAAAAATAATACTTTAATAGTGTATGCAATACTTTTATACAAAACGGTGTGTTTAACATGTAGGTATGTATAAAAAAAAACGTAAATCTCGGTGGTATTTTCTAAAACTATAATAATCATTCATAGTGTCCAGTTGGCACGGGACTTGTTGAGGTCAACCTAAAAATGTGGATAAGAAAAACAAAAATAAAAATAGTAATCATAAAGAAATCAATTAAAAAAAAAGAAGGAAAATTTTGAAACCACACATCATGCAGTCATTGAGTTAGTTCAAACGAGACGTGGGAGGCTTGTGTTAAGAGGGCGGGGGCGATAAACTGCAGCTACATGATTAGTAGCAGCATTGCGTATACGCACCGTAGACTTTCAGTACGCGAGCGTTGCGAGTAGTCTTTGGATGCGCGATGTCTGAAATGGAAATTAATTTGGTTAAGTGACAACAGCGAGCCACAGCAGCAACAATAACAATAATTACAGCAACGAATCAACAAACTGACATTGAACAATAATAATGATGCAATGCGTAAGCCACAATAAAACAATAACAATATTATGAGTAAAACGATAAACTTGCTTGCCCACTCACCTACGATTCTTTAATGAACTGCTTCGATGTATACTTCGATTCTCCCGCCATCTGATGAAACGATGCCGCAACGTCTGTCGCACTTCCGAGTTCAGAAAACAATAGAACAATGCCACAAAGAAGCCCTAAGTTAAATTAAAAATGTTAACTAAATTGTAGGTTCAGAAAGAAATTCCCTTCTTCTTGCCTGTGTGCTAAGCAGAAAGGCGCGCATGGCCTCGAAGAGATTCCGACTGATGCCCTGTTCAGGCCCGGTTAAGACCAGCAGATACGTAATGCCAAAGAGCGGTATTAGCACCAATAGCGCCTTGGATGCTTTGTAATACTGCCGCGTCTCAAGCGTATGAGCCGAACGCAATTTGGTAATCAATACCTGAAGCGAACAAGTTTTGATTAGATGATGATAAAGAGAATTCAAGAGAAAAGTCAAAGACTTACCCACATGATGCGTATCAAGAAAACTAAATTAGTTAGTATCGCAAATACGGTGGGCCCCTTGAATATCCAATCAATTTGAGATTCAAGCATCCAACTGCATTCAATTTCCAGCTAAATTCATAAATAAGTTATCAATAATTTACACAAGAAGAGGCAACCAGAGGCAAGCCAAAGGCCGAAAGCTGAAAGCTGATGACGCACTTACGCCATTGAAATGCTCATTCTCTCGATGCGGCGCAAATACTTTGGCAATGGACCACACCAATATACAGACAGCGGGACAGCCCCAGCCAATCAAGGCGTAGATAAGAAAGCTAATGTTCTCGCTGGAGAATGTTTGCACCACAAGAGTATAGAGATAGAGGCCTGCGATAGAATAATTAAACTCAAAAATCTATATTTATTTTGTAATCAAATTAGCGAAACTTTTGATTGGCCAGCAAGAATACAGTCGAATAGAGTTGGCAATCTTAAGTGGCTCTTTTATGCATTATTTATTTATTTATTTACTATTATTTGTAACAAATGAATTTCAATTGCTTGATTGCAAACTGTTTGTATTCAATTGTTTTTATTTTGCTTACCCTCCACGAACATCCAGAAAAAGTTAGTCAGATAAAAGTACTGAAACATAATGACCAGCGTAATGCAGCCAGCATGACTAGATCCGGTGGTTATCTGGGCACAAAAGATAGATTAGAAAAAGGACGTAGAGAATAATATAATCACATGCTTACCACTTGCAGAAAGAACGTGAGAATCCACAAGAGTGCAGAGGTGATGTAGGTTAGGAACAGATTCGCATGAATTGTGTTACGCAAACAGCGCAAATCTCTGTCAATCGAAGATTAATACATAACTTAATTTCTAATTATTTGTAAGTGCAACTCACTTGAAGCTTAGGAATATAATGAGAGCCACCACCAATGTGGCAAAACTTATAAAGTAACCGCCAACATAGATATTCGATGGCAGATCGACACTGGCCGAAAATTCAGGAACCACGGGCACTGAGCATCTGGAGTAATTGGAATAATGATTCCAAGTGCCATTCGCATGACAGAATCGCGTTGCATTCTCTGTAAGCAATTGCAGTAATATTTAAAGGTCACTCACACACACATATTACAGCCATACACACCTGTTGTGTCGTAGTGGACACCCTTGAACTCCTCGAAGCAGGGCAGGATTGCCCAGGTGCCAGCATTTGTGCGGGGCCAGCAGAGCACCGAGTCGAATGACGCGGGACAGTACAAAGTCTGCAGTCCATTGAACAAATATTGCAAAAACAGAGGGAGAGAGAGAGAGAGAGGAGGGAGAGAGTCAGAGAGTACACAAAACAAATTTATAAACATAAATAAATTCAATTATTATTTGTTTCCTTAACCTGAGAGCAGAACATTTCGTACGTGCTTTTCTGATAAACATAAGCGGCGCCTAACTGACTTAAAGGCTTTTCTCTTAATGTTATTGGCATTTTAAAAGTATTTATTTATTTATTTATACAAAAACCTTCTTGGTTTTTTTGTTTTTGTATATTTATAATTTTGTTCTTGATTAATTTACTCATAAATCAAGTAAATGTTTATTTGCTTTAAACGTGAAGAAAATTGAAATGTTTTCTTCTTGCTGTATTATTACTTTTTAATAAATATTATTGAATGCAAATTTGGTTTATATTATTAAAATTTTTACTCTTATTAATATTTTAAAAAGTATTTATTTAAACAAAAACTTTCTGTGTTTTTTTTTCTTTCTATTTTGTGAATAATATTTATAATTATGTTATTATTATTGAATGCAAATTTGGTTTATAGTATTAAAATTTGTTACCAAGGTGTCTTATTAGTATTTTAAAAAGTATTCATTTAAAAAAAAACTTTCTGTATTTTCTTTGATTTTATTAATTTCCTCATAAATATCGGCATGAGATTTGACATAATTCAAATATTTATTTGTGGCTTTTGTGCTTTATAATTATTAATAATTGAATAATAATTATAGAAAGATTAATCTTTCTGTATTTGTTTAAAAATAATAATAATAAATAACAAATAATAATAATAGTTGAAATTAATGTTTATTATAAAGGTTTTTCAGTTAATGATTCTTTTTATTTGCCGTGGATTTTTGTTTAAGAATATTTCTAGTTATGTTTTATATTCTTCACATTATAGATCAAATAAATTTGTATTTATTTGCTTTAAACTTGAAGAAAATTCACATTATTTCCTTTGCTTCTATACTTTGTTTTATTATTTTGAATTATAATTATTTAAGACTCTGTTTGCTTTTGTTAGAAATTAATTTTTGGTACCATCGAATTTGAATGTGAGAAAAGTTTTAAAGCATAATAAAATGTACTCTATAAATTATTCAATTTTTAAAATTTTTAATTAATAATAACTTGCTCATTTTATAATTATAATTTGTTTTTTTTTATATTTATGCAACACCTTTAAAATTATTGTTTTTTTTTCATTTTCATTACCATTCGATTTTGTCATATTTTTTTATAGTATTTGTTAGATTATTTAATTCACATAACAATTGACTAGACGCTGCAACGCATTGTAACAGAGTGTGTAAAATATGAGTGTTATCAATTTAATTTATAATTTTTAATATCTTTATAGTAGCACATAATGCATGATGACAATGGTTTTCCCCATTGTCTAGCTCACTTCATTTGCCACTGATAGCCATAAATATAATTGGACATTGTTTGCTAAAATATTAAATGCAAGCGCCAAGCTCGTGCTAGTTGAATGACTCAACAATGATTCAAATTTACATTCATATTCATATTCATGCAAAAATAACTTGAAGATGCTCTTGAATTCTGTCTGACTGCCACTTCAAGTTGAATTAAATGCAGATTAAAGAACTCACCGTGCTGTGCTGTGAGTCGGAGACTTTGTCTGCCTGATGCTTGCACTGCTCTTCGAGGGTGCGATTGATGGGGGGTAGTAGGAGGGGATCACCGCTGTGCGATGGCTGCTGGGCGCCAATTAGTGCGCTGGCTCGCTGCAGCATGTCCAACGAGAAGTTGGCAAATATATTGGCACTATTCTCAGCTGGATTCTCATCCAGCATCTCTACCAAAGCCCGCAAATCGTCGTCAGCCATTTGCTAAAGGAATGTTGTAACGTTGTAGTAATTAACTTGTGTGTGTGTGTCTCTGTGTGTGTGCTGTTTGATTATTCTCTTTCAGCCTGTTATCATGTAATGTTGTGTGTCACAATGTTGCATTGATGCGTTGCACATTTGCTGCTGTTCTTCTTCCTTCCAAATAAACGACGCACTTTTTATGGCACACTTCCTCGCACTTGGACTCGCACTCTTCGCTCGTCGTGTATGGCCAACGGGGCACATGTCAACGGGACGTCATCTGTGTGTGAGCTGTGGAGTGTGGACAGGCTACGGCTGCCGCTGAACTCGAGACACACTTTCGCATTCCCTCTGCGAAGCGACGCGACGCGACGAGCGACACGATGCGCTGCGCAATTAAACGGATCACCTCAGACACAAGACACAAATTGCGCAAATATGTGTATGCTGACAAGCTGGAAATGGAATGAACAAAAAAAATGTTAAATGTGAAAGAAATGCTCCGTATCTTTTTGGGCTCTTTATCTGATATCAACTTGTTCACGCAATGTCCAAGCCCCGAAAAATAAATAATATACAAAATATACCTAGCCCAGCGAAACTCGCAATTCCGCACCCGAAAAATCGTCTTGCAAGGTCGCTAGGCCCCCAGTTGGCAGAAGATATATAGTAGTGCTCATAGACTGCTCAAATATATATCGCACATATCCAGATATGCCGCTGAGTTGTGCCAGATACTCGCACTCACATTCACATTCGCATATAGTAGAACTTACTCTAAAAAGAAATCTGTACAAATAATACATGCTTAAATCACGTGGCAATCCCGCTCCCTTCGGCGCTTTTGTGTGCTAGTGCTTGTGTTTGCATTTGTGTTTGTGTTTGTGTAGATAATATGCAGATAAATAATAAACAACAATCTTTATGGCCTCTACACTTTTGGGGCGGGGTTACTGTGTTAACTGTCAGTCACTGGCAGTGGAAATGGAAATGGAAATAGCAATGGAACGAGCAACAAGCCCCAAATACGCTTCGATTACAATTGTTAATTGCCAATCGTTGATTACCTGATCCACATTTTCAATCTGTCTGTTAACAGGCGGTGCAATAAAACACCGTCTGATTATTTACCATGTGTATCAAATAATCACGTAATTTACATAGACGTAGACAATCATCAGAATGTATTGTATAATTAAAAGGTGCGGAAAAGCACGGTTGATCATATGCACCCGAAGGGGAAATATTTCGCTTTAATTTTATTTTATTGGAAACAACATAAAATGAACATTTTTTTGTTTACTCTTCACATGTCAATAAAATCTATATTTATAATAATAATAATAAACAAAGTGTGCTCTGAATTTATTTCGGTCCAATTTATGATGATATGAATTCTAAAAACAAATTGAAAGATGTCGACTAAATTTAACTATCAGCTGTCGAAAATGTGCGTCGATCAACTCAGTCAAATAATTGCGCATACGCACTGTAAGCCAGGAAGTTGGGGTCGGAAATATCTCAGCTATTATTTACGCATCATACAATCTGCTTCACTTTCAGTTTCTATTGCTCAAAGGAGCTATAAAGATAAATCTACAGAGCGTCGTTTACAATTATTACGTATACGCACTGGATGTCAGTAGTTATTATACAAGTTTATGAAATTGATAATGCTAGCCACTTCTATTACTTTTATTTCGAGCATATTAATTTTTAGTGAATGCCCTTGAGAAGGTGTTTCTTAGTTTTATTCAGCGAAGAACTATCTAGATTACCGACACATTCGCATTACGCATACGCAGCGTATGCACCAGTTTACCTCTGTTGTTCGACTTTCGCTGTTATCGCTCGAAATTGTGATTCGTCACTGTCAACAGTTTGCACTTTAAAATTTCATTCGGCCAATCATTATCTATTCTATCTACGTATATCCAAGTCGAGAGCGAATGACCGAAAAAACTACAATGTGATATTTTGCCAACATTCTGATTAAAAGCTGCTTCAGGTGGGTAATAATTATACGAGTTTGAGTGCGTACTTAATTATACATACTTGTGTGTGTGTGTGTCTGTGTGTGTGTTTCGTTTCTTATTTTTATTTACACTTGGCAACGACATTGACTCAAACGTGAGGACAAAAGCTGAACTGAAGCTGACTGAAGGCAGGCAAAAGAACAACAAAAACGAGAGTAGAACAAATAAGAGTTTCGCTTTTCTGCGAGGGTCTTTGCTGCTGTATACAGTGATTAAAACAAAGAGTGTCAAGTTATTTATTAATGAATAAATACCAACCAAACACACTCCAACACACGCACACACACAGTTTGTCATTGTCAAACTGAAAGTACTTGCAAGTCTATATAGTATATATGTTATATATATGTATGTATGTGTGTACTTGCTGCTGTTTTATGTTGATGTTGATGATGTTCTCAGGGCGGAGCTCATGTCAAAGGGCGCATGTCGAAATATCAAAGCTGTTGTTTGTGCTTTCGTTTCGTTCAACATGCTCGTTAAACAAGGTAATGATGCTACAGAAAAGTCAAACCAACAACAGCAAACAAACGTCACCAGCGTTAATGAGAATGTCAGAATTAAAGATGTGCTCTGCAAACGGGCAAAATCAATTGTCAAAGAGATTGATGAGCTGCTGCTGATTATTTGCTGTAGTTGTTTGTGCTTGGTGGCAAACCAAATATAAATGTGTTTAATGAAAACGGATGCCAAATCAAATTTGCATCCATCTAAATACGCAAAATGGTCAAGCATATTATTGACTAATGCTAATATTTGCTGCTCTCCCTTGGGCCACTTGACTTTGATCTTGGTGAAGTTCCAAAAATAGCCATGAATTATTTATGGCGAGATGGTGGCTCAGAGGGTCATGCATCTCGAGCATTTCCTCGCAACTTTGGAGGCAATGAAGAAGTCACACAGACTGACGGACAGACGGACAAGTGCCACCAGCAAGTGGCGCATGCCGTGCTCAAATATTTGGCTGCCTGCGATTTATTTATGGTGATGGTGGCAAACAAACGCAATATTTGCACCGGGTGCGTTAGATTATGACTTGTATATGCTCTTTGTTTCTCTCTCTCTCTCTCTCTCTTGAGTCTCTGCCTGTTGCTTTTGCTTTGTGGTTGGAACTGTTTGTGGCCCTGTTGTGCTTCGAATTCCATTAAAGAAGCGGCTAATTTGCCTACTAATGCGCACAATTAGCAGCTAAAGCTAAAGCCAAATAAACAGACAGTCTCAGCTGCTGGTTGTTCAATGTAAATAATGCAAAAATTATTCTTGCGTTGCAACGCCGCGTATACTTTATATTTATATTTATATTTACCAGATCGCCGCCTCTGCTGCCGTTGCTGCTGCTGCTGCTTCTTGCGATCTATAATTGATTTATTAAGTATCGAAACAAATGGAAAAACCAAAAATTCAATCGAAAACTATATTCTATATACATTGTGCATATTATATGTACATATATATAAATGTATGTGATAATCGCTGTAAGTTTTATGGGGCATGAAGGCATATGGGAGAGCTGTATAATGCGGGGAGCTTACGATAAAGAAAAACGCTACGCTACGCTATCATATGAGACCCAATCAATTATATGTCTTTTTGTGGCTATTAACGGCCAATGTGCTGCCATATGTGTGTATAGAGTCGTATATAGTCAGAGTCTATGTCAACTGCAGGCGTGATAAAAGCCACGTAAAAACACATACACACACACATAGCACACGCAGAGACCCCCCACACACACGCACACACACACTCTCTCGCACAGACCACAATGAGTACACAGAATTTTATGAATGAATGCATGAAGCGTTGCCCATCAGATGCGATGCGATGCGATGTGATGTGATGGCAATTGCTAAAGCTGAAAGCTGGAGCTGGATAAAAGGGCGCAAATCAAAAGCCAGATGCAGTCAGGCGCTATGATGATCGATATTTATGGACGCCGGAAAGCAAATAAATAGCTTGTTTGCACACAGGCTCACACACACACACACACATATACACTGGACTGGACTGGACAGGCGACTGTCCAGGCATTGTGCCTTCCTGCCTTTGCTGCCTTCCTCAATGCTTTGTCCATTGCCAATTGCCAATTGGCAATTGCGAGGTCAAAACAGACAAACAACGTTAAGCCAAACAAACACATGCTGTGCTCCTGTGTGTGTGTGCGTGTATGTGTATTTGCTTTTATAGCCACAAGTTTACAAATTAAAAGAGCAGCAGCACAAACTAAATGCTTTAACTTCATGTGGCGCACGTGTCGTATGTGCAACGTCGCAGTAGCAAACGAATTAATTTCATATGCGACAACAGCATAAGAAATCTTTAAAAAAAAAATACGCTTTGAACTTGCCAAAGGAAAAAGAACCTGTCGACCTCTGTTCGGAGCATCTTAGCGTGTAAAGTTGTTTTATGAGCAACGAAAACGCACAAAATAAATAAAGGAAGTGGAAAAAAGTGCGGGCGAAGCAAAAAATTTCATTTGCAATTATTATATAAATTTCAGAAGAATAAATTAAAGAAGAAGCTGCAGACATTTTATGGCCTGCTGACTGCTCACACACACACACACACACGCACACACATACTCGTTTCAATACTGAAGTCAAAGTTGAATCCTCCCGCCACCCAGAAAAAAAAAAGGAATCCATAAACAAACTGAAATTTCTTGAACAAAGTTTTGTGTGTTTTATTTCAGTCGTAATACTTGTGTGGGCACTTGTCTTGTTGTTGTTTCTCCCGTGTGTGTGTGAGTGTGTTTGTGTGTGTGGGCCGAGTGTAAGCTCTTGTCGCCTGAGCAACGACTTCAATTTCGAGCTATTAACCGTGACGCAGCTAATGGAGTATCAATTAGCTAACTAAGGGGCGTTCGCTTCGAAGCTCGAACATGACAACTGCACTTCAGTTGGCAATTGGCAACTTTTTCAGCTACTATGTACCTCTAAAAGTGTTTGAACTGATTGCACTTCAGACCAAAGTGAATTGCAGTTAACGAGCACTTCCATCACAGTGAAGGCCAACTAAAATGGGCACTAACATCGAGAGAACACGGCTTGAGTGTAGCACAAACAATCGAGCTTAGAATGTAATCATTAAGTAATCTCATCTTATATTAAACTCCATTTTCTAAGCAACATATTAAAGCTTATCGGAGTGGAACGAGCATTCAAAGCGCACCTAAGAATGTTTTATCTAGTTCAAGGAGTTGCGCCCGGAGGGAACTGTGAGTTCATTTTGTATTTGCCTTATTTGCTGTATTCAAATGTATGTAAATGAAACATATACGAATATATACATATATTGTTTATAAAAAAGAGTGTGTAAAACTCTCTTACATTTCTCACCCCCACAACTCGTAGGGTAGAAACGTATAACTTGCAGGAAAAGTATGTAACATGTAGAAGGAGTTATCTCTATCCCCTTAAAGTATATATTCTTGATCAGCGTCAACAGTCGAGACAATGTAGCCATGTCTGTCTGTCCGTATGAACATCTAGATACCAAGAACTATGTTATATGAGATGGACCCATAATTATTTTCGACAGCACTTGTTATTGTTAAACGCAAATGGATTGTATTTTAGATTTTTGCCGAAATTAATATTAAAGCTTTGATATATTTTGAGCACAATACTATATCGATATACTATATATAGCCTCTGGTATTAATTATTATTTTATCGTTTTATTAAGCTGGTATATGTTCAGAATTATACCACGCTGTTTTGCTTTTTATTAAAAATGGGTAGTGTGAATCTCACAGTCAAGCACTCTAGCTGTACTTTATTGGTTTTTAATTTGTATTTCGTTTATGTTATGAAGTTATCTAAATTATTAATTGTTAATATTATTATATACACACATTCTTTATGAAATGGTGCAAGTCTTTTTTACCTTTTATAGTTAAAAAATCTAAGAAATATTTTATTCAGCATTTAAAACAAATATGTAAATGTTTTTCCAAATTATTAGTCTTATTTTTTCAAGCTATCATCTAATTGCAACTAATACAACTCGGTTGTCATCTAATTGCAACTAATGTAATGTAATTACAAGTTCGACTGTGTTCACTCAAATCAATTGCAAAATAATATAGCATGATATGAACCTGAAGCCAGACATATCATTATTATGGGGGGTTAAAACCCTCGAAAACGTTCGTAAAGAGTTTAATGTTTATTTAAATAATTTACATGGCAACTTCACGAATTTATTCACTTACTTACAATATGCTATAAGTACTATACTGAACTGTACTTAAATGTTTATATATTGATATTTTGTGGAGGGTAACTTGCAGTCGAGTCGAATGCTGGCCTTCGACTTTTCAATTATTTTTATGTTGTTTTTGTTTTTTGTATTTTGTTTTTGTTCTTACTTTATTTTTATTATTAGTGTTGGGGTTGTTGTGTGTATTTGCTGCTCTTGTCTATTTTTTATTTTATGTTTATTTTTAGCCAGTGTTCTGGAGGCAAATGAACGCATTGCAAATTGTAACAATGTTTATATTTGGTCAACAACAAAAGCAACAAACAGCAGACAGAAACTGCAATCTAACGGCTGTGATCTGGCCGATCCAATAGATAAATAATTTATATACATATGTGTAATTGAATGAGTAAGAAGAATAATGCAGAATTCGTGGAATTTAAAAAGGATTTTAAATCGAGGGCTGACAAACATGGGCTGGCATGAATGCGAATACAAGTGAATCAACTGATCAACATGATCACAGAGAGCAAAGATCTTGAAATTGTTTATGCTGGCTTGTTGTGTGTGAGTGTGTTTTTTTCTCAATTTATTCAAGCGCTAAGCACACATATTTAGTCGCAATCAAATGCTTATTCTCCAATTTAATAGTCTCATTGTGTGCCAATGGAGCGAGCTGCTAAGTGATCAGCCCCCCTGCCTCGGAATTCGCTACGCTTAAGAAAAGATCATTTTTATCGGCTCAGCTTATTTGCGCATCGTGTTATGCAGACTATATCCAGCATTGTGGCAATTTATTTTCATCGTTGTTTTTCTTTCTTTTCTTTTCTGTTGTTGTTGTTGCTGCTGTTGATTTTGTTGTTGGCTCTTGCTCTTTTTTTTATAATTTAAGTGTGAAACCAGTCACATACGAGAGAGAAGAGTCAGAAGTCAGAAGCGTGTCGTGGGTGCAACAAATGTTGAAATTATCGTCTCACCCATCTCACTTGGACGTGAAAGCGACGACGACGACGACGGCGACGACTTCTAACATAACATACACATGGCCCTGGCCGTAGTCGAGTGTCAGTTTTGCCATCGTTTTGAATGTTTATCGTCTTTATCATTTTTATTACTCAAGTCACACACACATAAAACATACGCACATTTCACATTTGTTGATCACACGCAAGCTATTTAATTCTTGATTATAGATAATAAATGCAAAAAATTATAAAAACCCATTTTGAATATGTACCTAAAGTAACGAATTTTCCAAATACAAATAATCAAATGGCCTTCGGCAATGTCTCAATTTGTTTGCTGTTGTTCCTTTTCCTCTTGTTGTTGTTTGATATTGTTGATGTTGCTGTTGTTGTTGTTGTTATTATTATTGCTGCGGTTATTTAGATTCTATAAATTTATTAAGATTGCGGAGGCTGCGACAACACACACGACAACGAAACGACGTATCTCTCGCTGTAGAGATAATGAATCAAAACCCGACGGCGTCGTGCTAAATTCACGTCTAATAACGGCAAATGACAGCGCTAAACTACGACCGGGAGGAGAGCTTTTGCCCAGCGTTGTCTTGCCTGCCAACGCTTGGCGCGCGAGCGAGTGAGAGAGACAACGAGAGCAAAGTCCCCCCCCAACACAAACACAACGCAAAACAACAAAACAACAGCAAGAGCAACAGTTACACAGACGACGCCCACAAACAACACAGGATACTTTGGACCACGCGTCGCATCGCTTGCGGCAACTTGTAGCTATGGCCACCTGCGAATGTGTTTGTGTGTGTGTGCTTGCGTGCTTGCGTGCGTAAACACAGCCGAGAGAGCAAAGAGAGCGTAAGAGCAAGAGAGAGTGTACAATGGAGTAAAAGAGCTTTCGCTTCGGTGAGACCGGCATTCTTGTCGTTGTTTGCACACTTGCATTTGCATTCAATTGGCACTCGGGCGATTGCAAGACGATTTCGACGTTGTCGCTGCCGTTTGTCGCTTTGACTGCTTGACTGCGCTTACCTGTCAACTGCAATTGACAATCAATTTGAATGGGCCGTTAAATACATTTTATTTCTAAGGAAAACATATCAACACTGTGTTGATTTAACACCCTGCGATAAGTGCGTATCAATAGGCATATCACTGGAATGTTTTGTTTTGATAATTTCTTAATATATGCAATATATTTGAAGTGTTATTTGGTTTATTGATTATTTGGGCATTCCAAAACACATAATATTTGTACATATTTAACATTGGTTGTAAATATTTCGATAATAAAGAGTGCAGTTTTAAAAAGAAAAGATTATTTTTTGTTTAATCAAAGCAACCGTTTTAAATATTGTCACTTGATATTAATGGTTTTTGACAAGAATCTTGAAAGCAAAAATTGGCTCTTATTTCACTTTTTTATTACTTCTCAATAATTATTCGCATATATGTAAAAACTTCATATGATCGAAATTTAAATTTCTGGAAAATTTTGAATTTCTAAAAGTCTATGAGTAATAACGTAAACCTAAGCTTTTTCAAAATATGTTTTATACAAATTAATAATTTATTTATTTTATTTACTTTGCCCGATATGAATTTTATGCATTTTCGTTTAATAATTGTATAAATGTTAATGACTAGCCATAAACATACACAATACATGACAACAAAGATAATATAGGATAATATATGATAAGGAAAATAATTTGTAATTAGACTACCCTCAAAAATATGTTGTTCAAAGTACCAAGATATATACTTTTAAAAACAAATATACCATAAATGCGTTCGACAGTGCACGCAGGGTATATTAATGTTGAGCACTTGCACTCTTACTTTTTATTGCCTGATGGGTCGCCACATTTCACAGCCCATCGACTGCGGCGCCGACTGCTGTCGGCACTTGAAATCGATGGCAAATTGATGCAAATTCCTCTCGGCTTCATTGACTCGCACATCGTCCATGTCATGGCCAATGGCCGGCGGCAGTCGGCCACAAAAGAACTGGGCAAAGTTCATGTGAAACAGCTGGGGCGCCACAAACTCCCTATCGAAGCCATATGGCCGATAGACCAACTGTTGCGAGTTATGATCCAGACCAAAAAATGTATCATACGCCAGCTGCAGACCATTGAAATCAGCCAAGCGCTCCTTCAGTGATACGGTTCTCGTTTGCTGCGCACACTTCAGAGCCGCCTGAAAAGTGGCCAGCTGGCGTATACGTAATCCGATTGGCGACTCGTTCCCAGCAGCATCGTAAAGTATGCCTTCGTGCTCAAAGGCATGACTCATTTCGTGGCCCAGTATAAAACCCATCAAGCTGCTCCGAAAGATCGAGTGCTGGCGATAATCGTAGAGAGGAAACTGCATGAAAATCATTGGCACTGTCAGCGTATTGCGCTCTGGCTCAAAGTACGGTGCATTGCGTGCCTCAAACACATCGTCATTCACATAGTAACTACGCACATCCAATGCTGCATCTGGTTGCAACAATGGGGCATGCTGCAATCGGGTGCGCAGACGCAATGCTTGCCACAGATTGTGATGGAAATCCGAGCTCGAGAAGTTGACACTCTCATAGTGAGTGTCAAAGAACTCTGCTGATATTAAGGGGTCGGGAAGATTGCCAATCTTGAGTTTAATGCCCATCAGTTTGGCACGCACATATTCCAACTGCTCTGCACTTAATTGCAAGCGATTCGCGTCCAAATACTTGCCAAACATAGTCCGTAAGCTGGCAAATATCTCGTCCAACTGTGGCGTATCCTGTGACCTGCTGCTGTAGACAAGTTGATCGTAGATGTAGTTCATGCCCAGTGGCAACAAAGCGCGCATATGATTTATACAGGCAGCTGCAGTTGATGTCCTGGGTCGAGCTGCTCGCTCTAAGGTGACGAGACGGGTACACAGATACTCCTCCAGCTGAGTTTTATTGCTACGCTGCAGCAACTCGCCCATGGCACGCAAGTAATCCACATCGCTCACTTCCAGACGCAAAGCGGTTTCATTCAACTCTGTTTCGAGCAACTCGTTGAAGTAGTTTTGCCAATTGATTTGTGGTATCTGTTGCTTCAGTTCCAACAGTGTCCAGGACTCTACTTTGGACTCCTCCTTGCGATACCTTGAGCGCAGTGCGAACAACTCTCTATCGAATTGTGCCGTTGGCTTTAAATCGAAGCTACTATCGGGCATCTTGATTTGCACCACCGAGCGCAAGGAATCATTGTAGGCCACATCCACGGTCTCCTCAAAGAACACACCATTCAATCCGTATTTACGCAGCTTGGCCACAGCTGTTGTCCACTCAGAGTTTGCGGAACGCAGCTCCTGAGGCAGTTCCACAACTTTGGGCTGATCGCGTGTGCAAGCTTGGAAATATTCTGACATCTTTTGCATCAATCGTGGCGCCTTTAATCGCTCCTTACTATAATTGCCGTTTAGCACTGGAATCATTGCACGCACATAACGCTCCTCGACCAGCTGAAAGTTATCCACATAGCTGGATGACCAATTGCCACAGGCGTAGCCCCAAAAGCTTGTACAAGGCTGCACCCGACGATTCAAATTTGCACGAATCGCACGCATCGTCAGCATGCTAATCTCCTTCTCTGATAGTCCCGAGACGAGGACAATGCTCAGCGCAAACAATATCAAACCGTTCATTATAACAACACTTCTCTCACTGACCATGAAACGGGGCATTCATTTCATCCAAACTTGGATAATCTTTATCTTTATGCCTGAGTGAATTTAAATAACTGGATGAAATCAACTACAGTGAAACAGTTGTAAAAATAACTTTACAATGACAACCTTATACTTAAAAAATAAGCTAACAAATTTATTTATTTGTTTTTCTTAGAAAAATAATAATCTCTATACCCCCATTAATTGATTTATGTATATTAAAATACTAATTAGAAAATAATTCTTTTTCATGTTTTCCCCAATCCTAATTATGTTTCTTATAGAGAATACTTGCTGTACTAACGCGTCACTCAAAATTTATCGTTTTGGAAAATATTAAGAACGCATTTAAATATTTGCAAGATATAAACCAAATATGTATATAGTAATTTAAGCTATTTAACTCTTTTTGCACAAATTAAAACACAATTTTTGTCCTTGAATATAACTATATTTATAATCCAAGCGTTTAATTATCATAAAGACTAAATAATTGGTTACGCATTGCTATGCACAGATGAAGTTGATGCTAAGCTTAATTAGTTTCAGCTCTAAAACGTATCCAACAATTTATTTTAGTAAAATTCTATATACTAAGTGGAGGATTTGCTTCAATTACTTTTTAAACTTTTGTTTCTTTCCTGCATTCGGTTTGGATTTCTTCAATTGTCCAATCTGCTTGGACTTATTTTTTAGGTTGTTTTGCTTTTTTTATGGGTTTGCCCTCCAGCAGCGGCACATCATCCACATCCACACGTTTCGCCTTAGCCAATTTTTCGCTTAGTTTCGATGCAGGTTTCTGTGGGGGGGCTTTTTTGTTGGGGCTTTGTCCATTATTTTTGGACTCTGCTTGTTGGGGACTTTGCTTGGATTGCTTCTCGGATTTCTTGCCGTTGGGTGTCGCCTGTTGGGCAGCGGGTTTTGAGCTCTTGTCCACATTCACAGGCTTCTTTGACTGCTTCTCAGATTTTTTTACCATTGGTTGTCGACTCTTGGACAGCGGGTGTTGAATTCTCGGCCTTGGTCTTCTTGGGACCTTTCGCAGACTTTTCAGTTTGTTCCACATTCTTTGACTGCTTCTCTGATTTCTTGCCATTGGTGGCAGTCTCCGTGGCAGCAGGATTTTCGGGCTTGGGTTTCTTGGGCACTTTCACGGGCTTCTCAAACACCTTGGCAACATACTTTGTTTTGCTCTGCTCGAGCTTCTTCTTCTTCAGATCCTGTTCCACATCGGTGAGTATCGGTTTTCCGGCACGCTTGCCCAGTAACTTACGTGGTGCATCTGGCGCACCTTCAGTACCTTCCACCTCCACCTTCTCCTCCTCATTGTCTGTGGCTTTGTTTGACTCGGGTTCATCAGCTGCAATTGCATCATCAAGCTGCTTCTCATCAGCTTCTTGTTCCTCCTTGGTAATGGGTATGGTGTTGGAGAACTTCTTCAGTTTGGCCACATAGAAACCATCCATGTTGTTAGTGTGGGGATAGAAACGCTTGCTTAGATTCAAGCTGGGATGATAGCGATGCTGACGGAACTTGGTGAAACCAGGCTCGCCAAAATCAATGCCCAGCGGGACGAGTTTAACGTTCCGTTTCTTCAGCGCATAATCGACAACCCATTCGTTCTCCTCGGGCAGCACAGAGCAAGTAGAATAGACAATATAACCGCCCGTTGAGGACTTGGCATCCACACAATCGATGGCAGTCAGCAAAAGTTTACGCTGCAAGTTATAACAACGTTGCACATCAATCTCAGATTTGGTAGTCTTCACACTGGGATCCTTGGAGACGACACCGGTACCCGTGCAGGGTGCATCGAGGAGCACACGATCAAAGCCAGTCATTATATTACGGAATTTGGTAGCGTCTTCGCAACTGACGATGGCATTTACAATGCCCAAGCGATGGAAATTAGCCACAACAGCCTTGATACGATCACGATTCGAATCGTTGGCAAACAGTACACCCGTGTTCTTCATTACGGCCGCAATGTGTGATCCCTTGCCACCAGGAGCAGAGCACATATCCAACACACGTTCATTCTCCTGCGGAGCGAGTGCAATGACTGGCAGCATTGACGAGGCACCCTGAATCATATAATGTCCAGCCAGATACTCGGGCGTGGCGCCCAATGGCACAGTCGAGTTAAAGATAACCAGTCCCACATTGGTCCACTTGCCCAGTGGATCTAGATTGACACCTCGATTGATCAATGCACCAGCCAAATCACGACGACGAGTCTTTAGTGAATTTGTGCGTATGGTCAAGGGACGCGCCACCTAAGAAATTTAAAGATAATAGATTAAAATGTGTTACAAAACTTATGTTATGTTGACAACTCACCTCTGAGGCTTCCAGATATTCCAGCAGATCGCTTAACTTGAAGATGTCCATCAATTTTTCCATGAGGAACTCGTTGTAGCTGTAGTACAAGCAGAGATCACGTCGCAGCTGGTCTACATACTCGCTACGGGAGCGACCCTCCTGGCGATACTTAGCAAAATCAGTGAGCACCTGAGTGATATCCTTGATGCGCTGCTGCACATCCTGCAGTGACATTTCGGCATCCAGTTCCTCACCCGGCTCTGGCAGCTGGAACACTTCCGACTGATCAACGGTCATTTGCATTTCTTCATCGGCTTCCTTAGCTTCCTTGGCTAGACGTTTCTTGAGCTTTTTGTTAGCCTGTTCAATGGGCAACTTGTCGTCATTCTCAACATCGTCGTCATCACTGCCATCTTCATCTTCATCGTCGCTCGATGCATCGTCCTCTGAGGCGGCTTCCTCATCGTCCTCATCATCGTCAGCAAATAGATCATCCAATTTACCGACTTGTGCCTCATCATCGTCGTCACTAACTTCCTCTTCCATATCATCTTCATATAGATCTTCCGTCTCTTCCTCCTCGCCATCCAATTCCTCTTGGTCGTCAGAATCCTCCTCTAACTCCTCATCAGACTCATCTTCATCTTCATCATCTTCTGGCTCCTCATCGGAAACTGGCTTTTTCGGTTGCTGTTGCTTTTTCTGTGCAATACCATTAGATTTCTGCTTCTTAATTGGCACCAGCTGCGGTACTTCCTCGTCAGAAGATTCCGCCTGTTGCTTCGCCTTCTCTTCCTCTTCTGGTTCGCTGTCACTGTTGTATTTCTTTTGCTTTCGCTGTTGCGGTTGTTGGGCGCGCTTCTCTTTTAGCTTAGCCTTTTGTACCACCTTCTTTTGCTCACGTTTAACCATGCGCTGCTTTTGACGATGTGTCAACTTTTTATCTTCTTCCTCCAGAGGCGCTGCAAAGACAAGCACTTTAAAATATGCTCCTAAAATACATTAACCGCGGCTTACCAAACGATTTCTTTGGAAACGTGGGTGGACCCTGTTTGCGTGCCTTGCGGCCAGGTCCCTTCTTTTGTTTCTCACTGTATTCAGCTTTACGACCCATTTCTTAAGTTAACTATAAAAAACACACGTTTTGCTGGCAGAAAAATAATTTTAAAAAATGTGTGCCTGCTCCACGTGCGGCTACCACTCACAGTGTTGGTCACCACCGGCTAGATTACAGCTGTGCAATCGAAGCAAAATCGATAACAAATATCGCTATTATGCTGAGCTTCAGAATTAAATGCTTATGATTAGCATATATTTAAGTAAACAAGACAAATTAAAACAGCTTATTTGAGTATCGTTCTTAAGTCACATTACTAATAATATTTTAACATATCGAACTTGGAAACAATCATCTATCGATTGCCAATTTGAGTTGAATCTGTGCAGCTGTTTGTAGAATTTTGCAGTACTGGCTCTAATTGGCCGAGGTTTCGATTAAAAAAAGAAAACAATAACACGGAAAATGTAAAGTGCTCGGGAAATTGGAATAAACAAACACTGATAACAAACTGTGCACAATGGATATTGCCCACATTGAGCTGAGCGTGGAGGCGCTAATTGGCTCCCTTGTGGCCCTGAGCGTACTCTTTCTCTTTTGTCGCAGCATTCTGGCCGAAGATATTGTGATTTGCATATCTGGTAAAACACGTCACAGTTGGAAATCAATAAAAATTCTCGAACAAGTAATGCGCATCCCTTTCCCAGTAGTATCACCTGTTACTCGTTTAGTATCTCTTGTCTCTTTCGCTCTCTGTGTTTATGCTAGGCTTGCTTCTGCAATGTTTGTGAAATTTTGTTGACACCTTCGGCCGGACTCTTTTGTGACTGTTGCGGCCTTTGCACGCATTCGGCGCCAACGTGTCAGAAGCAGGCCGATGCCAATTATCACTGTAAGGACAAGTGGCTGCGCAATGCGGATTCAGTGAGTCATTTATGGGTGCGCGGCAACTTGCCCATGAGCTACAGCTGCGCCGAATGCGGTCAGGAAGCTGAACCGGATCATCACAGCAGCTCAGCCGGTCCAGGACTCTACGGCTGGCGTTGTGCTTGGTGTCAACGCTGCTACCACGACAATTGCTACAAGAATGTAGACACCAAAGCTACGTGTGACTTTGGCGAATTTCGAGACATGATCTATCCGCCCTATTGCATTGTGGCGGCCAGAACTCGTGAATCTGTGCGTCTGCATTTGGCTGGGATTAAGCCACCCAATATTGAGAACTGGGAACCTTTGATTGTAATTGCCAATACCAAGTCGGGCAGCAGTACGGGCTCCAATGTCCTGTCCCTGCTGCGTGGCTTCTTACATCCTATGCAAGTCATGGAACTGGGCACACGTGGTCCACAGGATGCCCTGCAGTGGGTGGCAAAAACAAGTCCACGACCATGTCGCATTCTGGTCGCTGGTGGTGATGGCACCATTGGCTGGGTCCTCAATACTATCTACACGCTGAACATCAAACCACAGCCATCGGTGGCCATCATGCCGCTAGGCACCGGCAACGATTTGTCCCGTGTGCTTGGCTGGGGCGCTGAACCGCCCTCGGAGCTCGATCCGCTGAAGATTTTGCGCAGCATTCGACGTTCTCGCTCGGTGAATCTCGATCGCTATGATCTGCAAATTGAAAAGCTACACTATCGCCTGCCAATTCAAAGACATCCCATCAAGACAATACACGTCTACAACTATTTCAGCGTGGGTGTGGATGCCTACATTACCTACAATTTCCACAAGACACGAGAATCTCGCTTTTATCTGCTGAGCAGTCGCATATTTAACAAGGTAAATTCCTACAATATCAATAGTTAACTCTTCTTAATACTTTTCCCTTTGCAGTTGTTGTACTTTACGTTTGGCACACAACAAGTTATGCAGCCAGACTGCGAACGCATTGAACAGAAACTGACACTGCATCTGGATAATAAGCTGGTTGAGCTGCCGGAACTGCAATCGCTGGTGTTCCTCAACATTGATTCATGGGGCGCCGGCTGCAAACTATGCGAATTGAGCAACTCGAATGGCGAGACGCGTATCATCAATTCGATTTCCGATGGCATGATGGAAGTCTTTGGCATTGTATCATCCTTTCACATTGCCCAGTTACAGTGCAATATCAGCAAACCCGTGCGCATCGGTCAAGCCAAACAGATAAGGGTATGTGATGCACTGCCTCTTATTGCTAATCCAAATATTAATTTAACTTCTATTGCAGCTACAAGTGAATGCCACGGTACCCATGCAAGCAGATGGAGAACCCTGGATGCAGGCACCGGCAGACATTCGTCTACAGTCACGGAGCCAAGCCCGAGTCCTCAAGATCGAGCCAAGTATGAACTAATAACTACTAACAGCAGTAGCAGCGTAACTAGTCCTTTAAATATTGCACGCTGATCATAATTTAACCATGTACTTAACTATGTATCGATAGGATCATAATTCTTCCGTTGTTCCCCAATCGAATTTATTTGTAAGTCTCGAAAGTAGTTTCTTTTTTAGATTGTAGTTAGCAAAATTCCCTAAAAAGCAGCTAAAGATTGAAATGTAACCAAACTTAAATAAGACCCAAAAAATGTATTGAAATTGTGCAATGAAATTAGCCAAATTTTACTGATAAATGTACAAAAAATTAAAAAGCAACAGAGAATACTTATAAAGTTTACGTCACTTTATTCTTCTCCTGATAAATTGTTAAATGTTCGACTGGTGTACTAGACATGCAGAGTTGCATGCCTCATAACATTTTTGGGGGTATCATAATTATTTGTTTATGTGTTGTTGTTTGTTGGTAATATTGTATCGAAAGGCGGGTAATCAACGAAAGCAACCAAGTTCATCGGTTTAATGCTTTTAGAGCATTGTCAACTCCATGATGGCATTGACAATGTCATTGCTGTTGTTCTTCAGCGCCTTGATGGCCTTGGCACGCGTCGTGTTCGCCTGCGTTATGACCAGCTCAATGTCCTTTTCGTCGACGCCAGTGTCATCGATCTCTTCCTCATCCTCTTCGGCGATAGGAGCCACAGATGTGGTGGCACCCACGCTGTCGGAAGCACCAGCAGCCTCTGGGGCCTTGAACTTCTCAGCAGCGGCAACCTGCGCTTGCTGCGACAGATCTTCGATCTTGGCCTCGCCGAACACAATGTATGTGTCGCTGTGGGGGTTCTTGTACACATCTGGGTTGTTGATGACGAACAGAATGTTCTTCGACTTGCGAATGGTGACACGGTTAACGCCCTGGATTTGCTTCAGGCCCAACTTGAGCATGATTTTGCGTGCCTTCTTCTCGCCACGCGACTGCTTAGCCTTGGACACAACATCGATGGGCAGGCCGGTTTGGCCACCGCCCAGTTGTGTGGTGCCAGTGTCGGCTTCCTCCAACTCGGGAATTTCCGAATCGCTCTCGCTGCCATCATCCTCGACGCGAACGTCATCCTCGGTCTGCTTAGCCTCAGCGGAGGTCGAGGGTGCCTCGTTTTTGATTTCAGTCAGCTCTGGCATGTTTACCTGTCATAGAAGAAGAGAAGCGAAAAAAATCAACATTAGAGCATGTTCTAGAAAATGCCGCAGATGGGGGTCGTTTTGCAATCGATTTTCCAACAACAATTGCCGATGAATAATTGTGAGTCCATTGACAATATATATAAAATATTTTAGTTCAAGGCGAGTCCGACATTGTATAATAGTCTTTTTCTACCTTTAGTGCGTGATGTCAGCTTAAAATATGAATTATATTTACCTAAGAAAAGCGGCTGTAGCACGGAATCGCGAAACGTTTCTTGTGAAAAGAGAGTGTTGCCACCTGATTTAAACTAGGGATGGAAGTTGCTGCAGAAACCGGGGCAATCTTTTCGTGCATTGCATAGAAATATCGATTGCTCAGTAGTGATATGCTGTTATTGTTCACTGTATTAAGCTAACTGCTATGCCACTTGGTGGTCAGATTCAAATGGTTACATTGCCATGCAGGAATAATGTAGATTCTATATTGACATATAGTAGTTTCCATAAATAAATACGTCCTATTAATTAGTGAATAATCCATGGCTGCACACATAGCAAACAGTCGTGTAACTGACAACTATAATTACTTTCCAATTTCCCATTTAAATTGCATAAACAATTGGTGAACTAGACTTAATTACAGTTTTGACTAACAAGGCAATCGAGCATGGCCCTGTGCCTGGTAGAAAGGGTTAAAATGACACAATTATGGCCAACGGAACGGCAGCAGGAGCTGTGACCGCGCACAGTCCTGCCCGCAAATTGTGAATGGGGGCGTGTCAATTGTTGGGTAAACATTGGACAGTTTCTCGTTGTGCGTTGCGGTCAACAGCAAACACATGTTCGACTTCGCATTTCGTTTGTGGCGGCTGAACGTAATGATTATTAAATTTTTATTAGCTGAACGATATAATTTAGGGGCTGGTGAGCAGAGACAATGTAAAGAATGCCTGGCAAATGTATTTGGCTGTCATCATATTGGATATCGATGCACAGACTCATGCTCTCATCATGTTCGCTGCAGTTTTAATTATTTTTATTTTATTTTGTGCGCATTTTTAAGTGCTGCAAACGAGTCGCAAACTATGCGAAACATTTGCAACAATTTGTCAGTAAATAATTTCGATTTGAGTGCGCGTCAGCTCTGTTCTTTATCGTCAGCTACAAATGTATCTGTATCTGCATCTGTATCGGTGTCTGCAAATGTATCTGTAGCTGTAGCTGTGGCTGTAGCTGTATCTGGGACCCTCTGTATGTAGACGTCTTGGTTGGGCCACATCCCGGGTGTCAACAGCGCTCTGATTTATTTGGGCGCATGAAACGCTTCGTTGGCTTTCGTTAATTTGTCCGTTTTCCGCTAGGGAGACTGGCAATACCAAAATTTATACAATATATATAGGAATGGATGCACAACAACTACAAAAACTACAGAAGAAAAATAAAATGAAAATTTCTTTTATACAAGTTATTGCCAAGTGCTCGTATATAATTGACACAACGCCAAAAACTGACATGCTTTTATCATCATAACAATAATCGCCGACAAGGCGCATAATTATATTGTAATTTATGCCCAAGGCGAGTAATACAATAAAAACGTAGCAAAAGAAAACTTTAAATTACTCGTATTGCAATTTCAAATGCTCGTAAAATATTTCAAACACCCAAACGTGACCAAATGCTATTTAATTGCTTATAAGTGTTTGCATATGAATAAAACGAATACAAACCATATTATTGATTGCCAAAAATGTGCTCAATTATGGTCAAATTAAGACACACACAACCATACACCAATGCAAATTGGCAAAAGTGTGAAGAGTGTGCGGCATATTAAAAAAAAAAAGGCATGAGCTTTAAATTGCAGTTTTACGATCCATCCATTTATTAATGGGAAGCCATTTTAGTGATTTCAGCTGTAGTTTCTAGAAAACCTGGACAGGAATTATTATTTTATGAAGAACTGCATCAATAAATATAGCTTTCTTTTATACTAATTTAATATTTGAAAAACATCACAGTATTCCTTTCCTTCTAAGTTGTAATCAACCGGAAATAATAACTTTTTGGAGGTTGCTTGTCGAGTATTATTTTAGCAGGTGTTAAGCTCCAAATTAAGTAACTCTAATAAATTATAATTATCATCTATTCTTTTCAATATAACTTCTTTGTTTGGTATTTTATAGTTTTTTTGAATATATCTTTTTTTAATAATGTAATGAAATTTGAGTCTTTAATCGGCTAATAAATGTAATATAATGATATAAAATATATGCAACGTTTTTGCTTAAAAAATAACTATGCATTTTCATAAAGGATACAAACTAAGTAAAATAACTTTTCTTTTACAATATAAATGAAAATAATCAAGTATCCAGGACAAATGAAAAATTGTTTATTGAAATGAATAGAAAATTGTAATATGTATTATTCTTAAAATTTACAATTCAAATGTAAACTCAAATTATATTCCATTGCCGTCGGAGAATTTATAGGAGTAGCTTCTATGCTCTGCTAGTGCTTAACAATTTTGATGGATACCTGCAGTAGCGGCACTGAAAATGCCTTCATTCTCATTTCGAGTTTTAATATAAATATATGTTTAAACTTTAAAGTGAAGCGTTTGCTAATGATGCAAAACTGAAGCAAGTGCAGAGCCCCTTTGCACTAATGTTTGAATTTAAATTGGTCTGTAATATGCCACGCGAGACCAAGCAGCACATCTCCCCCTATTCACCCACCCGCTGCCCCCAAACACGACTGAAGAGAGCAGCGGCAAAGGCGGCACATTAATGGTAGCGCTGTGGTTAGTCGGAGTCTGATTGCGGTACGAATCGAGGAGAAAGCAATTAGGGAGCTGCACACACTGACTAGGTAGTGTGTGTGTGCTTGGCTCCAAGAACAACCCCAATACAAACAGAAGACAGACAAGTGCAACCGGTTTAGCAGCAATTAAACTGCAGCCAATCAGCGACGCTCACGCGACCAACACTCGCACGCCATATTGCCCATTAACGAGGCGGAGCTAGCGTGCGCTCTCTTTCGCTCTCGCTGTTGCCTTGTCTTGTGCTCTTCCCGCAAGTGTTAGCAAACGTTTATGTGTGGTGGTTGTTTCAGGTCTGACAGTCTTTGGGTGCAATTCGTTGGCCGTTGGCTGGCAGTGAACGTGCTGTGTTGTTTTCAGGCATTTGGGTTTCATTTGCGCGCAGATCTTTGAACGGTTCACTGCGTCAACGTCGTGTCGCGCCTTGTTTGAAATCGAGTTCGAAGCGAGTTCTTGAATTGGTTTCTCAAACCATGCAAAACGAGCACATGGCGCTGCTGCCGCCGACGGATAACAGCACCAAGCTGGTCAGCAAGCCATTTCCTAAGCCCTTCTCTATCGAGAGTCTCATTGCCAATCAAACGCCAGCCGTTGTTCCGGAACAGCCGGAACTGGAGCGGGAACAGGAACGTGAACGTGACCGTGACCATGATCGTGAACCAGAACGGGATTGTGATCGGGAGCTTAATGCACGCGCCATTGTGGCCAGCTCGGCGCTGGGCCTCACACAGTTTCCGCTCTACAATCCCTGGCTACACGGCTACTTTGCCCAGAATCATGAGCGGCTCTCGCATTTAATTGCCGGCGGTTGTTACCTTGGACCACCATTTGCCGGCAAGGAGCCACAACTGCAGGTTACACAGCCACCTCCACCGCCGCCGCCGTCCCAACCGCCACATGCCTTGGATAACCTCAGTCTCAGTCCGTCAAAGCCCAACGATGCCGAGCTGGGCCATCGCCTGCCATTACCGCATCCGCTGGACACCCGTTTCCTGCCCTTCAATGCCGCCGCCGCTGCTGCGGCTGCCACAGTGCCATCGGATCTGAGCTACCGCCGCCTGGCCGAGCTCATGAACCAGGATTATGTTCACAATCTGAGCATGCATTCGCGTCTCCAGCACATGGCCGCCACACGTGCCCAGGACGAGAGTCAACAGCACGCGCTTCATCAGGCACTGCAACAGCCATCGCCACCACAGTCATCGCCCTCGAAGTCGCATAGTCCCATCGAGCCGGCGGTGGATGTGGGCATGGATGAGGACTACGAGTGCAGCGGAGATTCATGCAGTGACATCAGTCTGACCATGTCGCCCAGAAATTACACAGCGGAACTGGACAAAAGCCGCAATGGAGGTAGGTTGACTTAAGATATATGTATAAAATATGAAAAGCTAATCCTAGTATTAGTTGAAGTTAGTTGATACCGACATCCAGATAAATCTAACATTATTCAGTGATTCTTAAGAAATTAATTTTAAGAAGGCACAAATTCGAAGTGTTTTACGTAGTAGTAAAAAAAATGATATGATGATGATTTAAGTATTTAACATATATCAAATTAGAAAATTGTAGAAATTGGCATAGTTTTTTATTGAAATAAAAATAGCATACTATTTGAAGATAGGTTTTTTTTCTATGATTTCAAAGATTTATAACGAAATTTATATATTATATCATTAGATGATTTTTTTTTAAATATAAAATTTCTATAAACTTAATTCGTACGTAATTATTTTTCTACAAAATTTGCATTTCATTGCCAAATGTTTTGCGTATAATTTCAATATTTGTTAGAAGATTAAAATCCCTATAAAAATTATATATATATAAGTACACACAAAATACTTTCGTAAAACTAACTTTACTTTTTTAAGTCCCCCAAAAATGTTTTCAATAATTTATAGGGAAATGGGTTTATATTTGATTTAGTTAGTTTTCTTTAGAATATTCAGATTACATGATTTTTTCTTAGATATAAATATTTAGTAATTATTTATATCTAATTTATTTATTCCAATTTTGATTGAGATTTTAAATGATTTAAATAGATAGTGTGGTTTTTATAGAAAAGAAGATAATTATCTCAGTAGGCTAAGATACGAATTAAAATGAAATTAGAATTAAAATGAAATTAGAAATTGTATCTCCACTTTAAAGGCTGTAAAAAGTATTATTATTATTTCATAATTCACTTAAGACTCTTAATAATGATAATTTGCGTGATTTTAAATACGAAAACTAAAAGCTGTGATTAATTTATAATAACTTAAAAGCCGAGAGAGCTTAGATAGAGTTTGCATACAAGACTCACAGGTCTTTTCGACCAATTCGTATTCAGATGCGGATCCTTCAGCTCTCCTTGCTAAAGTGCTTCTGTCATGGTAATTAAAATGACACTGCCAAGTCATAGTCGAAATTAGCATAAAACGCATTAAGACCCAATGTTAGATGTCAATCAAGAAGGCAAAGTTCTCAACTCTTGCTCCATAGAAAAAACCTAATGAGAAAGCAGGAGAGCGAATGTGAGCGAGACAGAACATAAGGAGAGAATGCTTGACAGCAAAATATGAGCTGACGTTTTGACAAACGTAACGATTTAGCTATTGGACTGAAAAGTGAGCAAGGAGAACTCTTAACAAACCGCATTTTAATGAGTGCACAGCATGTCCTCATGGCTTGCTCCAGGACGTCGTCTCCAGCTTCTTTTGAATTCAATTGGACAACTGAAAAGGCACAACGAATTTGCAACTAATGTATTCATAACTGAAATACTTGATGTTGGTGTTGATGTTGTTGTTGATGTTGATGTGCTTGGGGGTGTGCAAAAATTACTGTGAGCTACCCCCGCAGTGTGTTGGACAGTTGACAAGGGGTGCGGGGTGGCAATAAACCGAAGCCAGACGATGATGAGGACACAAATAAATCAGTGACAGAGTTGGCTCATAACTGAAGCGTGTAAGTGTTAAAAAAGCGCTTAAGCGTTACCCAAAATAATCAGAAATACTCACATCAAGCGGCGGGGGATGAACGTGCCACCCTCACCCTAAACCTCAGTCCTCTTTTGGGAATGGAACGTTTAACATTCACACTCAAGTTGGGTCATCATGAACCGCAGACACAGATTAAGTTTCAAGTGATGTCTTGTTGCTGGGAATGGGGCGTCGCTGGGCCAAGTCAAGTGTGACTGCCAATTGGACACATGTATCCAGTTATAAATAAATATGTTTGCCACAACTTATGACACAGTCCATTTACGCCAGAAGCACACAAGTGTGGCACAGGATGTGCGGCAACTTTATTATACTATACTTAATGATATGTTATTTGTTCATTTAATCAACACCATAAACATTCCGAATCCTTGACTCATTCCAGCTTATACCAACTCGGACAGCGAGGATTGCAGCGACGACGAAGTTGGTCATTCACGTCACGAAACCGGCGGCAAGGAGTCGCAAAGCGGTGGCAGCAGCAGCTCCAAGTCACGACGCCGTCGCACGGCGTTCACGTCGGAGCAGCTGCTCGAGCTGGAGCGCGAGTTTCATGCCAAAAAATATCTGAGTTTAACGGAACGCAGTCAAATTGCCACAAGTCTGAAATTGAGTGAAGTGCAGGTGAGTTTCTAACTGGGATAAAAAAGTCAACTAATCACTCACTCTATAACTGTCTTTCTCCTTCTCTCTCTCTCTCTTTCTTTTTACTGTCCTCTTTAGGTGAAAATCTGGTTTCAAAATCGACGCGCCAAGTGGAAACGCGTTAAAGCCGGACTCACGTCGCATGGATTAGGGCGCAATGGCACCGCGAGTGGCACGAAAATCGTGGTGCCCATACCGGTACATGTGAATCGCTTTGCGGTGCGCTCGCAGCACCAGCAGCTGGAGAAAATGTGCCTCAGCGGTCCCAAACCGGATCTGCGCAAGAAGCTATCAACGGAAGCGATTAGCGGCTTCGAGAAGTTCAATGCCAGCAGCGCTGTCCCCTCGGTGGGCGTCGGTGTTGGAGTGGGCGTGTCCATGGGAGTGGGCATGCCACCAATCGGAGCTTTGGCACCCAGTCCCGCTGCCTCTCTCGCTATGACGCGCAGTATTTATTAAGCTCGAAACCGGAATTGATGTTTTTATTTGCCGAGTTATCTTTGTACATAAGCAAGTCCCCACACACAGACACACTCAATTTGCATTAAGTGTAGAAACAGCGTTTTGTAAATAAACTGAAATTGAATTTAATTGCAACCAAACAAAAAAGAAGTTAAGCTTGATCTGAAGTGAGTAAAAGAAGTAGACTGCTAGCTTAAATGCTGTCAATTATTTACCGCCTAACCACGACAATAAATTTGCAGTGTGAATTGTTCACGCCTCCCAAGTGCCAAAATCACATCTCGCATTGCCCATTTATTTTGGGCCACTCACTCGAGGGGCATACAAATTTCGTTTGGTGTCAATTGGAACAATTAAACTGCCAATTTGTGCGATTTAACACGCAAACCCTGGAGGCAAATGTCGCTGCTCCTGCTACTGCTGCTGCTACTCGAGCAGTGTGACCAATTCTTGTAATTTAACGCACCAAATTGTACCAAATACTCGAAAAGAGGGAGCATGAGAGAGTCAAAGCCTGGGCACATCAAAAGCATTCGCAGCATCAGCATTAGCAGCAATCACTCCAGGTGTCTCACGTGTCACGCCTCTCGGCGGCGACAAGGGCGCACACATGGTAAGTTATTAAGGGACTCGGCTACTCCTCAGCCCCTTCTCCCTCCTCTTCGACTGTTTGTGTGTGAATTGTTAATTGCATTAGCGACTTATTGGCTACGATAATTGACTTTTGTTTGGAGCGAAAAAAAAAAATACTAATTGTGTGTGTGTATGTGTTTTGTGAATGAAACCACCCTGTGAACGCCAGAGCACCCTTGCGGCTCTTGCTATCCTCAACTTAGCTCGTTTCGTTTGCAGTTTTATGTTGGGACACGCCTCCAAGCATGAGTTTTTATTATTGTAACACTTTGCAGGCAATTTGCTGCCGGCTGCCGTTGCTCTTTTCCATTGCTTTTGCCTTCTGCTTTTGTATTTGAATCTGAATCTGAATTGCGGCAAACGAACAAAGTGACACACTGTGTGCTGGGATGTTGTTGATGATGATGCAGGGACGATGTTTGATCGGCTACGTTGACTACGGAGTGCGCTTTTAAATTCCACTCAATCAAATTAAAAACAAATTTCCAAATTTGATTACGGCAAAAATTAAAATTTGCAATAAAGCGATTTTTGTAATTTCGAATCATTTCTCATTAGTAGGTAAAGTATAGTTATAATATGAAATATGAATATGAACACTTGCTTTTATAAATAATTAAATTTAACTTATATATTTCTTTACAACAATATTATTATTTATTTCAGATATTACGATAACTTACATGATGATGGATTACCATGTAATCTTTAAACATATTGACTAAGATAGAACATTGGGAGATATTCAGTTAAATTTACTAATAATATTATTTCACAACTACAAAAATATACCTTAACTTATTAAAAGATCTTTCAACAGCATGAATACTCAATTTTATTACGTATGCACATTTCTTAAAAATGTTTTTTAGTGCAGCGTAATCACAAGTCGTTGTTGCCTCATTCATTGCGAGTAGCGCATGAAAACCCGAGTCTCATTGGCATACATAGGTGTGGCCCAGCTTTGGCTTTGTTGTAAATTATATTGCCATTAATTATGCGCGGATTTGTGTATGTCGCGTTAAGCTGTTAAACAACCATAATGGAGGATGTTAAAAATCACTTTAAAATCATTAAAAGTTTGGGAAGAAAAAATGGGAATAACCGGAAGGATAATATCCTTGTAGATTACAGATGTTAAGCTGAGGTTTCTACAAATGCTGCATGTACAAAATTTTAAAATATTATCACTGTAAACTACTTCATAATGTCCTTAGACCCTCGGAAGACATAAAAAAAAGTCAGGGAGCGCAAAAGTTTTGCATTCGCGGCAAACAGGAAATCTGTTAGCATAGTCAAAAAAAATAAATAAAGGGGGTCATAGCTGAATGCAAGAGCTCATAAATCAAATGGGTAATGCTTGCTGTCATAATTTGTCATAAGGCGTGGCCACGCCCTCCATTTGGTAGTGGTCTCTCTTTAGGGAAATTGCTTGAACTGAGTCTCAACACATGTGGAAAGTTCTGCTTGAATCGAAGCAAAGTTTTTTGCAAGTTTGTTGCTGCAGCTTGATGCTTATTATATCAAAGAGTCCGAGGCCGACTCATTATCCGATGCACTTGTCACTGTGGCATGCCAAATGCAGAGGTGATCCAAGGAGGGGCAGAGCATAACCATTGGGCAGAAACAGTCAAGAGAGACAACAGGCAACAGACAATCAAACGAGTTGCAATCGCAAAACCTATGTAAATCGGTTTGTAAATGAATGGGCCGCCCTGGCAATCGCATTTGTTTGTATCGCATTATGGCATGCGATCTGTCAATTGTCGACAGACAGTAGCGATATTCACCCACCTTGTTCCCTTCGATCGTAGCACCCAAGACTCGATTCGCTTGGGTCTGTCACGGTCGCCGTTGCCGTTGCTGTTGCCGTTGAAATTCTGTTGAAAACCGAAAAATGCACTCACGCACCTGAATCCCTAATCAGATGACAATCGATGTCCAGTCGCAAAAGCAAACGCAGTCCCCATCCCGGTCTCAGTCTCAGAGTCAGTCCACCACGACTCTCAGGCGGCAATGCATTTTTTATTTTATCTTTTCTTTTTTTTTGTTGATTTTGTGTGTGCTTCTGTCTTGTGAATTAATTAATTACATTTTTATGATTTTATTAATTTCCAAACACAAATATGAATGCGACTGCTGTCTGCTGTCTGTGGCGACTCCAGCCTGGCTCCGGTCTCGTCTTCTCCGCCATTCTCCCCGTTTTCGTTCAATATTCCAATTCCCATGGCTTATGGGCACGTACGGCGATGAGAGCTCGTAATAATAATGAATGTAAATTGCCTCAATGAACGATTTAATGTCTTAATACATTATTTACAAATGCATTTGCATTATTGTTCGACTGCCGCCGATGCACTTATACTCTGCCACGCCCCCATCTACTCCCACTGCACGCCTACTTCGCGGACTGTCAACTGACAGTTCCACAAACAATTTGAATATAATTATTAGTAACTATGGGCGCGCATTTGTTTGTTGTCATTTGAGCAACAAGAACTGAAAGTGCCGACTGCATGTGTCCAGTTTAATAATGAACTCGAGTATCTTAATGCAAATTCCAAAAGAAAACTATTAGAACTTTGTTTGAAATTTGAGAAAATATTCAAATAACTCGCATTTCACAGCTGCACGGCTGCACTTTTGATTCAGTTTTTTATTTTTGGTCACGCAGACGGAGGGGAAGACATTTATCAACATTTGTCAGCTATTTCGTGCAGGCTAATTAAATATAAATATATTTATTTTCTTGAGGTTTGGGCAATTAAATTATTATAATTCATAGTTGAAATGTTTGTTGATAATGATTTTCTCTCTGTCATTTGTTTGAAATACCGACTGCAGTTGTGTGTCATTGCGGCTCTTCTGGTATTTCTTGTGGGAGTGACTTTTAGTAGAAGTTGATTGTGCATAGGCTGAAGTGCTTTATAGGGCCCCGTATATCTTTAGATAGGCTAATATCAACTACAGAAGAAATTTACAAGTTAGGATTCTACTAAACGGTGTAAGGATCTATTATTAAAAACTTAATAAGTTTTTTTTTTAGTGATAATTGTGAAGATATATATTTTCTCTTTTAATTTTCTCGAAATTGTTTTCTTAGCTTTCACTAAAAATATATAACTAACTAAAAACATGCTAAAATCAAGAATAAAATCTTTAATCAAGATTGTTTAACGTCAAAATTGAATCAAGAAAGTTTATTCTTAAAATCTACAAAAAATCTAGATCGTCCAAAGTATATCTAAATTTAATCAGCCAATCTACTATTACTCCCTCGATTTCAGAGTTAAAATTCCCATTTGATTTCCTCCATTCAAAAAAACCACTTCCTGATTCCATTGTACTTGATCAGCTGCCGCAATCCTCGATCTAATCCCCCCACAAGGTGTCTCTCATTTTGCATAATTTGGCATGCCCACAATTTATTATCCGAGAAACACTTCCGTCGTTGGCCTACCACAGACTGAGGCGAGAGGATGAGTAGGTCACATGATCATGACCGCATAATAATAAAGTATATCTGGTCGTGTGCACGTAGTTCACTAAATCGTTGGGTTGCTCTTGAGCGAACGCTGTGTGCGGTCTCTGCTCTCTGCCCTGAGAGATCGTTTAGGATGAGTTACGAGGCCAAACGTTGAATTTACGTGTCCACTGAAATGTTTATACCGCTGTTGTTGTTGTTGGCTTAAAGGACACGTGCAGATGTCGGATAATTGATAAAACAGTTTAGATAAGATGAAAAGTTGTTGGCCAAGTAATTGATATTCCTGTCGATAGGCTGGGCTACCCAACAACTACCCAACTACCCGGCTACCCGCTGTGCACTGGGCGCAAAAGCAATCAGCAATCAGAAGTCGGCAGCGAGGATGTGGCGACTAAAAAACCGACGGACAATTTATGCCGTCCCCACACCCCCCGAGAGTGAGAGAGATGACAACAGCACAAGTACATATCTGTATCTTTTGTGGTATATGGTGAGTTGGCAAAAAAATAAAAATGAAACTAGCAAAAATTTGAGCGCAATAAAAAAAGGTTGTTTTGCCGCACAAAAAGCGCATCATTGTCATCTATCCCGAGTCAGACTTCATTGTTACGCCCACTCACACACACACACATACAGTTGGCCGTTGCCTGTGTCTGTCTGGACGCGCTCTAGTTCCGCCCACAGGCTTCCGGTCACATAAGTGCCAAACTCTCTGCAAGTCTTCGATATATATTTTTTGCTGCTTCTACTGTTGTTGTTATAATTTCCAAGCTGTTGTCGTCGATACCAACCGCTAAATGTGCTGAAATGTGACGGAATGGGTGGCGCATGTCCATAATTACAAAACCACCCACCGAGCGCCATTCCGCTCCCATCGTCCCCCTTGGGCCGTAAAAAAGTGATGACGTAGTTTGTGCCACAACTGAATTGTTTGGCAACGCCCACCGCACAGCGGGCGATCAAATTTTGCGGTAATCATTGCCACGTAAAGTTGTTAAGTGCTGCCGGCGGCATGGCGCTTGCTGCTGGACAGCAGCCAACAGAGTCATAAAAAACAAATACACAAACAAGTCAGCAAAACAAACAATCATCATTTCATACTGCAGTAAAGAATGAGAAGTTAATTTTCAAAATGCCAACGGCACACGCCATAGCAGCCAGCTCTTGTGAGGTAGCATTCAGCTATCGATAACAAGCAGTAAACATTCTATCCAATAGATGGCGTTCAAGTGTTGTCAAATGGTATATTTGTTTTTGCGCGCGTAATTATCAGCGGCAATTTTCTTGAGATATTTAACTGTGAGTGCATCACTTTGATTAACCAACTTGAGCAGGGCACCATCCTTGAGCTGCAGCAGTTCATGCGGTGGTCCAAACTCAATCATTTTGCCCGCATCCATTACCAGAACACTATCATTATCCATCACCGTGTGCAGTCGATGAGCAATTGTAAGTACTGTAACGTGTGACTGGGGTATGTTTTTAAAAGAACAGAATTCGTGCACTTCTGGCTTGGCTCCAGCTAAGCTCGACGGATTGGGGCGGGGATCTTTCTGCTTTTAAAACATTCACACTTAACAATAAATAAGTGCACTGTGTGTCGGACAAGAGAAAAATAAATAATAGAAAATCAAATATTAAGGAAAATATTAAACGGACAAGACTTTGGCTCTTAGGAGCGAGGAACCTGATGGCGATGGATCCTCTTCTTCACCCTCCCTACCATGGCAACATAGGTCTTAAACATTGCCCCTTTTTTACAGGTAATTACCAGTAACTAGCTTTGGACAGGCATGACCTCTGGAGTACTGGCGACGGACTCCATTAATAACACTTTAGTTATTCATTTTCAAATACAAATTAATTTTTAATAATAAAAGAAATTACAAACATAAGGTTTAGAAATTGAACTCTAAATCTTCTCATAGATGAATTAAATACGTTTTTTTTTTTATCGAGAAAATGATTGCGCGAAATAAAGGTATGTCTTGGGGAAAAACAAATTTAAGAGGTAAATGGCACTTTGGACTCACCCATCGCTGCGTCGTAGAGCTCAATTGACGAGACTGGTGTAAAACTAAGTATACAATTTAAACCTTAAATTTACCCTGACATACTCGGCAATGTTAAATAATTAAATGGTGAAAATCGTTTAAAGTTCAATTTAGTTAAAGTTACAAATTCATAATAAAGATTACATAAGTTGGTTTCTTTTCAAATTAATTCGAGGTATATAAATTTCAATTCGATGTTAATTCATGAAGCAAAATAATATAAGAATATATATATATATAAATAAAGCAATTTAGTTAGATTTCCGTATATAATGTGCGTAAACATACAAATAAATTCACTTCAGTTTATACACAATTTGAAGTCACCATATTCGAGATGGCCGAGTTAGAAGTCAACTTCTTGAGAGCAAAAAAAACAATAAGTCTTAGTTAACTTCTAAAAACTTGATTCTATATAAACATAATATTCAGCCTAGCACAGATTTGGGAAAGGGCAGCCTGGGACCGTCTCTTGAGCGGCAGCGATAGTAATCCCTCGAAGCAAAATAAAGTTGTTGAAATAAAGATGATAATGAAAGTGATGTTCCCGTATGGTAGAAATGATGATGACGTTGTGGACGAAACATCAATTATCGATGGCTGAGAAGAGGTTTCGTAGTCAATAGACGAAGCAACCTAATTCCCTTTTAGGTGCGAGTGGAGGTACTTGCTCGTATGAGCCACATCAATGTGTAAGCGGGAACCGCTGGCACTGGCAAAAATGCACTAAATACAAAAGCAAAGATAATAAGTATGGATTCAATCAAGAATCAAAATCCATACCTGGCCAATAATAATTATTCACTTTAAGATGAAACTATTTCACTGCACAACTTTGGAATTTTGTCCCGCGTGGACTTTTCCCTTTTATTTCAAATAATTTGTCGCTGCTGTTTACGAATTTGTTCTGTGCGCACCAAAGAGTTAAGCTGTACTAATTTAGTGAGCTCAGCTTCAGTCCAGCCAATGCCTCGAACGATTTACGAATTTACCAACAACGATCTATGATACGAAACGGTATAATCGTACGATGCGCGGGTGGTGACAAACAAGAAACGGTATAATCGTTCGATGCACGGGTGGTGACAAACGAATTTGAACACCAAAAGAGACCGCGACTACAAGAATAGAGAGGAGGGGAGACGCGGTAAGCCTGCGCTGCCTCGCTATCGACCAGAAAAAAAATTATGCACAAAACAAAATGAGCAGACAAAATAGATAGGAATAACGGATCAGCAGATTTACCAGAGGAACAGCAAAGCAAACTTAACAGACTGGCTTAACAGAACTCCTAACCGAATAAAAAAATTACAGAATGTATTTTAACAGAATCTGACCTAACAGAATCCAAATTAACAGTGTCGACCTAAACAACCGCTTTGGTCAAATCCGACCACTACAGCGCAGTTAAGGCTCGAAAAGTCTTAGTTTGAGAGTCCTTAACTGAAGAAGGGCAGGATTTATTATTACCAACCAATTTATGCCGTAATTTGAATGTCTTTCAAATGGTACACTCCGATTATTTTTCCAGACTCATTTTCTAATTCATAGTATGAAGGACTTAACTTGCGACGCACTCTGGCATTTTGAAAAACTGGTGCCAATTTAGCGCTAAATTTTTTTACTAGCATTGCTCTGAGTAAAATTCCGAGCATAAACTTTATCGCCTTCCTTCAACTGGATGGTTCTACTACGCAGGTTATAGATTCTAGCATTAGCGTCATGAGCGGTAGATACATTATCTTTAGCTTTTCGCCGAATAATTTGTAAAACGTCATTCTGTTTCAGAGCCGTATCATCATTCAATAAGCTTAGTTTTCTCAAAAGCTCATAGTCTTGTCCATTAAGGAGCATATTTTGCCCGAAAGCCAAAAAGTATGGAGAATATCCGGTACTGCTATGAACGCTGGCTCGAAGAGCTCCGCTTATTTCATTTAGATTCTTATCCCAATTAGAGTGATCTGTACCAATGTATGCACGAATGGCGGATAGAACAGACCTATTCAATCGTTCGCTCGCATTGGCCTGTGGCGAATATATTGCAGTGCATACATGCGTAATGCCAAAACGGGTTAGAAAAGACTCAAATTGAGCCGAACGAAATTGTGATCCATTGTCTGTCAGTATGACCTCGGGAACACCAAATGTATAAAAAATATAATTCTGTAAAAATTCACAGATTCGTTGAGAGGTAAACTTTTTAAGCGGTTGCAAAAAAGTGAAATTTTGTATTGTGGTCTACTATGATCAATAACCCAATGTTACCGCTTTTAGATCTTGGGTACGGACCGAGTAAGTCCATGTATAGCTTTTGAAAGGGTCTCTCGGAGACCAAAGGCTTGCCCATAGGAGGTCGTAAAACGATATTCGGACTTTTAGTGGTGCGGCACACACAACACTTGGAGACATAGTTTCGAATTTGCGTTACCATACCGGGCCAGAAGAAATATCTTTTAAGTTTCTCTATCATTTTTCCGGTGCCACAGTGTGCTCCATCAGGAGAATCATGAGCTCTATACAAAATGTCTTCTCTTAAATATTGTGGTATCCACAACTTCCACGCTTGGGCTTCTTGTGTGACGTCACCGGTTGAGTGCTGTGTTCTTTTGTACACAAAATTATCACAAATTTTAAATCTGGCAATTTAGACTGGTTTTCTTTGATCAGCTGTATAAGGTCCAGATAGTCTTGAGATTGAAACTCTTTAGATCTTAAATCAACTATTGGGCCGCTGTCGGAAAGTTCGGAAATCATGGGTTCATTTTGCCGAGATAAAGTATCCGCCACAATATTCTTAGAGCCACTACGATGCTTAATCTCAATACCATAACCTTGCAATGTTACCGCCCAGCGTCCTAAACGACCGGTCAGATCCTTTTGAGACATGAGCCATTTAAGAGAGGCATGATCAGTGATAACTGTAAAATTTTGGCCTTCTATGTATGCTCTAAACTTCTTAACTCCTCTTAACACTGCCAGACATTCGAGTTCCGTAACGGTGTATGATCTTTGGGCCTTGGACAATTTTTCCGACATGTATGCTATGGGCATCTCAACACCATCTAAATCTGCCTGCGCTAAAACACACCCAATGCCATAGGTACTCGCATCGCACAACAATAAGAATGGCAGGGAAAAGTCCGGAGTTTTCAAAATAGGTGCCGACGTTAATTTTTCTTTTAAGAACTTAAAAGATTTTTCCGCTTCTTCGTTCCATTCTAATGCCTTATTTTTCTTTAGCAGTTCTGTCAATGGGAAGCTGACGGTGGCATATTGCTCAACGAATCGTCGATACCAGCCAGTCAAGCCGAGGAAGCGCCTCAATTGTTTCACTGTTTTGGAACAGGGAATTCGTTAATACTTTTTATTTTTCCTGGATCAGTTTTCAATTCCCCATAACCAATAATGAATCCTAGGTATTTTACCTCGCGCATGCAAAACTTAGACTTTCCAACATTTATGGTAATATTGGCTTTGCGCAAACACAAGGCCACTTCACGCAGCAAAACCATATGGGACTCAAAATCGTCCGATAACAGCAAAAGGTCGTCAAGATATACAAAAACTCTCGTACGAAGGTATGGCGGAATGACCTGGTCCATTAATCTGCATAATGTCTGTGGAGCGTTGCACAATCCGAATGGCATTACCTTATATTGGTAGAGTGGCCGATTCGGGACTGTGAATGCCGTATATTGCCGAGAGTTGACCTCTAGAGGTATTTGCCAAAAGGCATGTTTCATGTCCAGACTACTAATGAAACGTGCAGGGGGTAGGCGACTTAAAATGCCATCGATGTGAGGCAGAGGATAAGCATCCTTTCTGGTTACTTTATTTACTACCCTCGAATCTAGACAAAGACGAATCTTGTCTCCCCTTCTAACAATAACAGAGTTACTACTCCATGGGCTGTTGGACTCCTCGATTATTCCTAGATCCAACATACGGTCAACCTCAGAAAACATAAGTTTCTCGATTGCCGGAGATATGGGCCAATGCCTCTGTTTAACGGGTCGGGCATTGTCTACTTCAATCCTGTGTTCCAATAAATGAGTGCGACCAAGTCCTTCAATGTCAAAGGACGGTAGATCATTAATAACTTTTTTGTAAATGATTGTTTTGAGAATCGGTAAGAAAATGGGTTTTTTGGGTCTTCTACTTCTCCTTCTGCCTCATCCTCTAATTCTGAAATGGATGGTTCTAATATTTGCTCAAGCAGTCCGAAAGCTTTCCAAAAGTCAATTCCTAGATACACATCCTGACTTAAAGTTGGAATGATATAAAATTCGATAGGATTCGTCCTATTTCGATACGAAACATTTGAAATTATTTTTCCAATGACTGCACTCTTAGAATTATTAGCAGTTCTAATATTTCCTGAGCATTTTTGAACTTTGTGCTTCTGCATAATGACGGTGGCAGCATTGCCACCAAGGCAACTTATTGATGCACCTGAATCAAGCAAAGCTACATATTTCTCGTTTTCAATTTCAATATCGCTATACAGACGATTGTCGGATTGCATAAAAATGGCTGAGACCAATTCTTTCCTAACCGAGCGAACCTTCTTCCAAAACGACCGAATTCTCAATGTTGAACGTCTGGGTTTATTATTAACTTTCAAGTAGTCAACGTTTCCTAAAATTCGTTGATCAACTTCACTGTATTTACTAAAGCGAATATGGAATGGCTGTAGACTATCTGAAGAGCTCGCCTTTTCCTCGCTTTCTAGGTTGAATGCCGGTGTGTGTGTTTGTGACCAGGCATCCATGCTCAATGTTCTTATTGTTGAGGATGTGATAGGATGTTGTTGGCTATCACATCCTTGTGCCGGTTTTCCGACGCATTGCACGACTTACAAGTCGGCTTGTACACATTTCGGGCTCCGCAACCATAACAGAAAATTGACCTGACCTCCATGCAATTCTCAAATCTATGGCCAGGTTTATCGCAGTTCCAACAGATTAATCTCTTCCGTTTGATTTCTGATATTTCATTATCTGAAATATCATCTGTTTCAACAAGAACTTCTGCTACCTGAGATCTGTATGGTAATTTTGGTTTGGCAGGATTCGAATGGATTTGTTTAAAGAAATTTTCATGCGTGCGAATTTCTTCTCGCAGCCGGGCAATGGTCGAGATACCTAAATGCATTATTTCATATTGAAGCGAAGGCTTTGAATTTCTTATAAGAATTCTAACTAAAGCCTGTTCCGAAATGGAATTTTGGAGACGGCCTACCAAGTTTTCAATAGCAAACTGATAGTCGTCGAAATTTTCCTGCTCGGCCTGCCGCCTAGAATTAATCAAATCCCATATATCCATGTCCGAATCACTATCGCCAAATTTTTTAATGAGCTCTTCACAGAAAGTTGCCCAATTAAAACCAGGGAAAGATTTGTGAAACTTCCAAAACCATTCAGTAGCTCTATCGGCGAACAGCAAATACAGGTGGTCACACACCAATTGGTAGTTGCCGCCAAGATTTTGTACAGTCAATGAGCGAAGCCTATAAAGAAAATCTTCAACTCTCATACCTTTCCTATCTCCACTAAATTTTAATCGCCAGCTCTGTATTAGATTAGACACCTTTTCGGGAGAAATAGTAGAGGATGGCCGAAATTCCCCAACCGATTCATGGGTTTGACGGGTATCATTTCTAAAAGTGTTATAATCTGGTCGAAGATTATTTGGGACTGGAGGAGCTCTTGATTGCTTTAGGTCCCTACCAGGAGATGGGGTTGAGTCATATTGACCGAGATTCAAATTTGCCATCTGTGCCTGCATGGCCTGTTGGATGGATGCATTCATGGCTGTTGTTAATTCTTGCAAAAGCGTAAGTTGCTGTGACTGCAAATACGATCGAGCAATATCTACAACATCATTTCTATTTATGGTTTCAGGCGTAGGACTAACAGTCGGCCTAGGATCTTGCTTTGGATCCAGTAAATCATAAGATTGATCGCGCATAGCTCTCTGCATAGAACGTGTCTGCATGCCTCCTCTGGGCGTAGCTAACTTACTTTTACTCCCTCTGTTAGAAGTTGAGGCTGAGTTTTCTCCTAATTGCGAACGAGCCTCAGTGTGAGATTCTGCCTCGGTCAGTTCTACCTCTAAATTATTATTAGAGAGCGATAACTGGTTAACCGAGCATTTGGATTTGCAGATAGGACAAGAAGGTGTGTTTTGCAGTGCTGGGATCAAACAGCTATAGTGGAATTTATGCTTGCAAGGGGTGGTTGCAACGAGTTCATTTGAATTTGTTGCCTCGTGGCAAATGCCACAAAAGGATCTTGATCTTGCATTAGTTGCACTATATCTTCAGCACTATGTCGCACCGCCATAATTAATTCTTATCGTTAAATTAAATGTTCAAATTAGTTTTTGTGTGGTTAAGTGTGTAAGTGAATTTGTGTATGTTTATGCAAATAATAATATATATATTTATTCTAATTTTTAATTTATATAGAGTCCGTCACTTTCCTTTTGAGATCGATGCCATGCCAAAATTTCCTTTGAAGCCGAAAGCTAAACTATTCATAGAATTAGAAAATATTTCTGATTTGAATTGATAGTGTCATCCTACTGGTCGGATACCGAAATTATTCCAGTATGCTGCAATTCCAAGTATAGATGTTCAGCTATCAGTCCAAAGTTTTTTTACACAAAATTATAGTCTGAAGAATGTGTGGATTTTAGTATGAGTTCGATTTGGTCGACCATTCCAGCATGACGAAATGCAGTCGCAAATTCCAATAATCGAAATCCCATCTTCACCACCAGTCAATCCCCAGTACTAGTTTATGTGGGTGTATGCAATACAAATAAGAAACTGAGACTAGAGTTTTTTGACATTAAACACAATATGAAAGAAAAGTATGGATTTAAGAATAGGTTCGACTTGGTCGATCATTCCCAAAATTATGAAAAATGATCGAGAATCCAATAGTCGAGGTCCTATCTATATCATATAAAAGTCTCACCTACTCGTTTAAATCAAAAAACCAAAATAAAATTGGGTGGATAAATAGGGAGCAAATTTCCGTGAGGCTAAACAACTTTTAGGCCCCACGTTGGGCGCCAATGGTGTAACGTGTGACTGGGGTATGTTTTTAAAAGAACAGAATTCGTGCACTTCTGGCTTGGCTCCAGCTAAGCTCGACGGATTGGGGCGGGGATCTTTCTGCTTTTAAAACATTCACACTTAACAATAAATAAGTGCACTGTGTGTCGGACAAGAGAAAAATAAATAATAGAAAATCAAATATTAAGGAAAATATTAAACGGACAAGACTTTGGCTCTTAGGAGCGAGGAACCTGATGGCGATGGATCCTCTTCTTCACCCTCCCTACCATGGCAACATAGGTCTTAAACATTGCCCCTTTTTTTTACAGGTAATTACCAGTAACTAGCTTTGGACAGGCATGACCTCTGGAGTACTGGCGACGGACTCCATTAATAACACTTTAGTTATTCATTTTCAAATACAAATTAATTTTTAATAATAAAAGAAATTACAAACATAAGGTTTAGAAATTGAACTCTAAATCTTCTCATAGATGAATTAAATACGTTTTTTTTTTATCGAGAAAATGATTGCGCGAAATAAAGGTATGTCTTGGGGAAAACAAATTTAAGAGGTAAATGGCACTTTGGACTCACCCATCGCTGCGTCGTAGAGCTCAATTGACGAGACTGGTGTAAAACTAAGTATACAATTTAAACCTTAAATTTACCCTGACATACTCGGCAATGTTAAATAATTAAATGGTGAAAATCGTTTAAAGTTCAATTTAGTTAAAGTTACAAATTCATAATAAAGATTACATAAGTTGGTTTCTTTTCAAATTAATTCGAGGTATATAAATTTCAATTCGATGTTAATTCATGAAGCAAAATAATATAAGAATATATATATATATAAATAAAGCAATTTAGTTAGATTTCCGTATATAATGTGCGTAAACATACAAATAAATTCACTTCAGTTTATACACAATTTGAAGTCACCATATTCGAGATGGCCGAGTTAGAAGTCAACTTCTTGAGAGCAAAAACAATAAGTCTTAGTTAACTTCTAAAAACTTGATTCTATATAAACATAATATTCAGCCTAGCACAGATTTGGGAAAGGGCAGCCTGGGACCGTCTCTTGAGCGGCAGCGATAGTAATCCCTCGAAGCAAAATAAAGTTGTTGAAATAAAGATGATAATGAAAGTGATGTTCCCGTATGGTAGAAATGATGATGACGTTGTGGACGAAACATCAATTATCGATGGCTGAGAAGAGGTTTCGTAGTCAATAGACGAAGCAACCTAATTCCCTTTTAGGTGCGAGTGGAGGTACTTGCTCGTATGAGCCACATCAATGTGTAAGCGGGAACCGCTGGCACTGGCAAAAAAATGCACTAAATACAAAAGCAAAGATAATAAGTATGGATTCAATCAAGAATCAAAATCCATACCTGGCCAATAATAATTATTCACTTTAAGATGAAACTATTTCACTGCACAACTTTGGAATTTTGTCCCGCGTGGACTTTTCCCTTTTATTTCAAATAATTTGTCGCTGCTGTTTACGAATTTGTTCTGTGCGCACCAAAGAGTTAAGCTGTACTAATTTAGTGAGCTCAGCTTCAGTCCAGCCAATGCCTCGAACGATTTACGAATTTACCAACAACGATCTATGATACGAAACGGTATAATCGTACGATGCGCGGGTGGTGACAAACAAGAAACGGTATAATCGTTCGATGCACGGGTGGTGACAAACGAATTTGAACACCAAAAGAGACCGCGACTACAAGAATAGAGAGGAGGGGGGGAGACGCGGTAAGCCTGCGCTGCCTCGCTATCGACCAGAAAAAAAATTATGCACAAAACAAAATGAGCAGACAAAATAGATAGGAATAACGGATCAGCAGATTTACCAGAGGAACAGCAAAGCAAACTTAACAGACTGGCTTAACAGAACTCCTAACCGAATAAAAAATTACAGAATGTATTTTAACAGAATCTGACCTAACAGAATCCAAATTAACAGTGTCGACCTAAACAACCGCTTTGGTCAAATCCGACCACTACAGCGCAGTTAAGGCTCGAAAAGTCTTAGTTTGAGAGTCCTTAACTGAAGAAGGGCAGGATTTATTATTACCAACCAATTTATGCCGTAATTTGAATGTCTTTCAAATGGTACACTCCGATTATTTTTCCAGACTCATTTTCTAATTCATAGTATGAAGGACTTAACTTGCGACGCACTCTGGCATTTTGAAAAACTGGTGCCAATTTAGCGCTAAATTTTTTACTAGCATTGCTCTGAGTAAAATTCCGAGCATAAACTTTATCGCCTTCCTTCAACTGGATGGTTCTACTACGCAGGTTATAGATTCTAGCATTAGCGTCATGAGCGGTAGATACATTATCTTTAGCTTTTCGCCGAATAATTTGTAAAACGTCATTCTGTTTCAGAGCCGTATCATCATTCAATAAGCTTAGTTTTCTCAAAAGCTCATAGTCTTGTCCATTAAGGAGCATATTTTGCCCGAAAGCCAAAAGTATGGAGAATATCCGGTACTGCTATGAACGCTGGCTCGAAGAGCTCCGCTTATTTCATTTAGATTCTTATCCCAATTAGAGTGATCTGTACCAATGTATGCACGAATGGCGGATAGAACAGACCTATTCAATCGTTCGCTCGCATTGGCCTGTGGCGAATATATTGCAGTGCATACATGCGTAATGCCAAAACGGGTTAGAAAAGACTCAAATTGAGCCGAACGAAATTGTGATCCATTGTCTGTCAGTATGACCTCAGGAACACCAAATGTATAAAAAATATAATTCTGTAAAATTCACAGATTCGTTGAGAGGTAAACTTTTAAGCGGTTGCAAAAGTGAAATTTTGTATTGTGGTCTACTATGATCAATAACCCAATGTTACCGCTTTTAGATCTTGGGTACGGACCGAGTAAGTCCATGTATAGCTTTTGAAAGGGTCTCTCGGAGACCAAAGGCTTGCCCATAGGAGGTCGTAAAACGATATTCGGACTTTTAGTGGTGCGGCACACACAACACTTGGAGACATAGTTTCGAATTTGCGTTACCATACCGGGCCAGAAGAAATATCTTTTAAGTTTCTCTATCATTTTTCCGGTGCCACAGTGTGCTCCATCAGGAGAATCATGAGCTCTATACAAAATGTCTTCTCTTAAATATTGTGGTATCCACAACTTCCACGCTTGGGCTTCTTGTGTGACGTCACCGGTTGAGTGCTGTGTTCTTTTGTACACAAAATTATCACAAATTTTTAAATCTGGCAATTTAGACTGGTTTTCTTTGATCAGCTGTATAAGGTCCAGATAGTCTTGAGATTGAAACTCTTTAGATCTTAAATCAACTATTGGGCCGCTGTCGGAAAGTTCGGAAATCATGGGTTCATTTTGCCGAGATAAAGTATCCGCCACAATATTCTTAGAGCCACTACGATGCTTAATCTCAATACCATAACCTTGCAATGTTACCGCCCAGCGTCCTAAACGACCGGTCAGATCCTTTTGAGACATGAGCCATTTAAGAGAGGCATGATCAGTGATAACTGTAAAATTTTGGCCTTCTATGTATGCTCTAAACTTCTTAACTCCTCTTAACACTGCCAGACATTCGAGTTCCGTAACGGTGTATGATCTTTGGGCCTTGGACAATTTTTCCGACATGTATGCTATGGGCATCTCAACACCATCTAAATCTGCCTGCGCTAAAACACACCCAATGCCATAGGTACTCGCATCGCACAACAATAAGAATGGCAGGGAAAAGTCCGGAGTTTTCAAAATAGGTGCCGACGTTAATTTTTCTTTTAAGAACTTAAAAGATTTTTCCGCTTCTTCGTTCCATTCTAATGCCTTATTTTTCTTTAGCAGTTCTGTCAATGGGAAGCTGACGGTGGCATATTGCTCAACGAATCGTCGATACCAGCCAGTCAAGCCGAGGAAGCGCCTCAATTGTTTCACTGTTTTTGGAACAGGGAATTCGTTAATACTTTTTATTTTTCCTGGATCAGTTTTCAATTCCCCATAACCAATAATGAATCCTAGGTATTTTACCTCGCGCATGCAAAACTTAGACTTTCCAACATTTATGGTAATATTGGCTTTGCGCAAACACAAGGCCACTTCACGCAGCAAAACCATATGGGACTCAAAATCGTCCGATAACAGCAAAAGGTCGTCAAGATATACAAAAACTCTCGTACGAAGGTATGGCGGAATGACCTGGTCCATTAATCTGCATAATGTCTGTGGAGCGTTGCACAATCCGAATGGCATTACCTTATATTGGTAGAGTGGCCGATTCGGGACTGTGAATGCCGTATATTGCCGAGAGTTGACCTCTAGAGGTATTTGCCAAAAGGCATGTTTCATGTCAGACTACTAATGAAACGTGCAGGGGGTAGGCGACTTAAAATGCCATCGATGTGAGGCAGAGGATAAGCATCCTTTCTGGTTACTTTATTTACTACCCTCGAATCTAGACAAAGACGAATCTTGTCTCCCCTTCTAACAATAACAGAGTTACTACTCCATGGGCTGTTGGACTCCTCGATTATTCCTAGATCCAACATACGGTCAACCTCAGAAAACATAAGTTTCTCGATTGCCGGAGATATGGGCCAATGCCTCTGTTTAACGGGTCGGGCATTGTCTACTTCAATCCTGTGTTCCAATAAATGAGTGCGACCAAGTCCTTCAATGTCAAAGGACGGTAGATCATTAATAACTTTTTGTAAATGATTGTTTTGAGAATCGGTAAGAAAATGGGTTTTTGGGTCTTCTACTTCTCCTTCTGCCTCATCCTCTAATTCTGAAATGGATGGTTCTAATATTTGCTCAAGCAGTCCGAAAGCTTTCCAAAAGTCAATTCCTAGATACACATCCTGACTTAAAGTTGGAATGATATAAAATTCGATAGGATTCGTCCTATTTCGATACGAAACATTTGAAATTATTTTTCCAATGACTGCACTCTTAGAATTATTAGCAGTTCTAATATTTCCTGAGCATTTTTGAACTTTGTGCTTCTGCATAATGACGGTGGCAGCATTGCCACCAAGGCAACTTATTGATGCACCTGAATCAAGCAAAGCTACATATTTCTCGTTTTCAATTTCAATATCGCTATACAGACGATTGTCGGATTGCATAAAATGGCTGAGACCAATTCTTTCCTAACCGAGCGAACCTTCTTCCAAAACGACCGAATTCTCAATGTTGAACGTCTGGGTTTATTATTAACTTTCAAGTAGTCAACGTTTCCTAAAATTCGTTGATCAACTTCACTGTATTTACTAAAGCGAATATGGAATGGCTGTAGACTATCTGAAGAGCTCGCCTTTTCCTCGCTTTCTAGGTTGAATGCCGGTGTGTGTGTTTGTGACCAGGCATCCATGCTCAATGTTCTTATTGTTGAGGATGTGATAGGATGTTGTTGGCTATCACATCCTTGTGCCGGTTTTCCGACGCATTGCACGACTTACAAGTCGGCTTGTACACATTTCGGGCTCCGCAACCATAACAGAAAATTGACCTGACCTCCATGCAATTCTCAAATCTATGGCCAGGTTTATCGCAGTTCCAACAGATTAATCTCTTCCGTTTGATTTCTGATATTTCATTATCTGAAATATCATCTGTTTCAACAAGAACTTCTGCTACCTGAGATCTGTATGGTAATTTTGGTTTGGCAGGATTCGAATGGATTTGTTTAAAGAAATTTTCATGCGTGCGAATTTCTTCTCGCAGCCGGGCAATGGTCGAGATACCTAAATGCATTATTTCATATTGAAGCGAAGGCTTTGAATTTCTTATAAGAATTCTAACTAAAGCCTGTTCCGAAATGGAATTTTGGAGACGGCCTACCAAGTTTTCAATAGCAAACTGATAGTCGTCGAAATTTTCCTGCTCGGCCTGCCGCCTAGAATTAATCAAATCCCATATATCCATGTCCGAATCACTATCGCCAAATTTTTTAATGAGCTCTTCACAGAAAGTTGCCCAATTAAAACCAGGGAAAGATTTGTGAAACTTCCAAAACCATTCAGTAGCTCTATCGGCGAACAGCAAATACAGGTGGTCACACACCAATTGGTAGTTGCCGCCAAGATTTTGTACAGTCAATGAGCGAAGCCTATAAAGAAAATCTTCAACTCTCATACCTTTCCTATCTCCACTAAATTTTAATCGCCAGCTCTGTATTAGATTAGACACCTTTTCGGGAGAAATAGTAGAGGATGGCCGAAATTCCCCAACCGATTCATGGGTTTGACGGGTATCATTTCTAAAAGTGTTATAATCTGGTCGAAGATTATTTGGGACTGGAGGAGCTCTTGATTGCTTTAGGTCCCTACCAGGAGATGGGGTTGAGTCATATTGACCGAGATTCAAATTTGCCATCTGTGCCTGCATGGCCTGTTGGATGGATGCATTCATGGCTGTTGTTAATTCTTGCAAAAGCGTAAGTTGCTGTGACTGCAAATACGATCGAGCAATATCTACAACATCATTTCTATTTATGGTTTCAGGCGTAGGACTAACAGTCGGCCTAGGATCTTGCTTTGGATCCAGTAAATCATAAGATTGATCGCGCATAGCTCTCTGCATAGAACGTGTCTGCATGCCTCCTCTGGGCGTAGCTAACTTACTTTTACTCCCTCTGTTAGAAGTTGAGGCTGAGTTTTCTCCTAATTGCGAACGAGCCTCAGTGTGAGATTCTGCCTCGGTCAGTTCTACCTCTAAATTATTATTAGAGAGCGATAACTGGTTAACCGAGCATTTGGATTTGCAGATAGGACAAGAAGGTGTGTTTTGCAGTGCTGGGATCAAACAGCTATAGTGGAATTTATGCTTGCAAGGGGTGGTTGCAACGAGTTCATTTGAATTTGTTGCCTCGTGGCAAATGCCACAAAAGGATCTTGATCTTGCATTAGTTGCACTATATCTTCAGCACTATGTCGCACCGCCATAATTAATTCTTATCGTTAAATTAAATGTTCAAATTAGTTTTTGTGTGGTTAAGTGTGTAAGTGAATTTGTGTATGTTTATGCAAATAATAATATATATATTTATTCTAATTTTTAATTTATATAGAGTCCGTCACTTTCCTTTTGAGATCGATGCCATGCCAAAATTTCCTTTGAAGCCGAAAGCTAAACTATTCATAGAATTAGAAAATATTTCTGATTTGAATTGATAGTGTCATCCTACTGGTCGGATACCGAAATTATTCCAGTATGCTGCAATTCCAAGTATAGATGTTCAGCTATCAGTCCAAAGTTTTTTTACACAAAATTATAGTCTGAAGAATGTGTGGATTTTAGTATGAGTTCGATTTGGTCGACCATTCCAGCATGACGAAATGCAGTCGCAAATTCCAATAATCGAAATCCCATCTTCACCACCAGTCAATCCCCAGTACTAGTTTATGTGGGTGTATGCAATACAAATAAGAAACTGAGACTAGAGTTTTTTGACATTAAACACAATATGAAAGAAAAGTATGGATTTAAGAATAGGTTCGACTTGGTCGATCATTCCCAAAATTATGAAAAATGATCGAGAATCCAATAGTCGAGGTCCTATCTATATCATATAAAAGTCTCACCTACTCGTTTAAATCAAAAAACCAAAATAAAATTGGGTGGATAAATAGGGAGCAAATTTCCGTGAGGCTAAACAACTTTTAGGCCCCACGTTGGCGCCAATGGTGTAACGTGTGACTGGGGTATGTTTTTAAAAGAACAGAATTCGTGCACTTCTGGCTTGGCTCCAGCTAAGCTCGACGGATTGGGGCGGGGATCTTTCTGCTTTTAAAACATTCACACTTAACAATAAATAAGTGCACTGTGTGTCGGACAAGAGAAAAATAAATAATAGAAAATCAAATATTAAGGAAAATATTAAACGGACAAGACTTTGGCTCTTAGGAGCGAGGAACCTGATGGCGATGGATCCTCTTCTTCACCCTCCCTACCATGGCAACATAGGTCTTAAACATTGCCCCTTTTTTACAGGTAATTACCAGTAACTAGCTTTGGACAGGCATGACCTCTGGAGTACTGGCGACGGACTCCATTAATAACACTTTAGTTATTCATTTTCAAATACAAATTAATTTTTAATAATAAAAGAAATTACAAACATAAGGTTTAGAAATTGAACTCTAAATCTTCTCATAGATGAATTAAATACGTTTTTTTTTTTTATCGAGAAAATGATTGCGCGAAATAAAGGTATGTCTTGGGAAAACAAATTTAAGAGGTAAATGGCACTTTGGACTCACCCATCGCTGCGTCGTAGAGCTCAATTGACGAGACTGGTGTAAAACTAAGTATACAATTTAAACCTTAAATTTACCCTGACATACTCGGCAATGTTAAATAATTAAATGGTGAAAATCGTTTAAAGTTCAATTTAGTTAAAGTTACAAATTCATAATAAAGATTACATAAGTTGGTTTCTTTTCAAATTAATTCGAGGTATATAAATTTCAATTCGATGTTAATTCATGAAGCAAAATAATATAAGAATATATATATATATAAATAAAGCAATTTAGTTAGATTTCCGTATATAATGTGCGTAAACATACAAATAAATTCACTTCAGTTTATACACAATTTGAAGTCACCATATTCGAGATGGCCGAGTTAGAAGTCAACTTCTTGAGAGCAAAAAAAAAACAATAAGTCTTAGTTAACTTCTAAAAACTTGATTCTATATAAACATAATATTCAGCCTAGCACAGATTTGGGAAAGGGCAGCCTGGGACCGTCTCTTGAGCGGCAGCGATAGTAATCCCTCGAAGCAAAATAAAGTTGTTGAAATAAAGATGATAATGAAAGTGATGTTCCCGTATGGTAGAAATGATGATGACGTTGTGGACGAAACATCAATTATCGATGGCTGAGAAGAGGTTTCGTAGTCAATAGACGAAGCAACCTAATTCCCTTTTAGGTGCGAGTGGAGGTACTTGCTCGTATGAGCCACATCAATGTGTAAGCGGGAACCGCTGGCACTGGCAAAAAAAATGCACTAAATACAAAAGCAAAGATAATAAGTATGGATTCAATCAAGAATCAAAATCCATACCTGGCCAATAATAATTATTCACTTTAAGATGAAACTATTTCACTGCACAACTTTGGAATTTTGTCCCGCGTGGACTTTTCCCTTTTATTTCAAATAATTTGTCGCTGCTGTTTACGAATTTGTTCTGTGCGCACCAAAGAGTTAAGCTGTACTAATTTAGTGAGCTCAGCTTCAGTCCAGCCAATGCCTCGAACGATTTACGAATTTACCAACAACGATCTATGATACGAAACGGTATAATCGTACGATGCGCGGGTGGTGACAAACAAGAAACGGTATAATCGTTCGATGCACGGGTGGTGACAAACGAATTTGAACACCAAAAGAGACCGCGACTACAAGAATAGAGAGGAGGGGGGGAGACGCGGTAAGCCTGCGCTGCCTCGCTATCGACCAGAAAAAATTATGCACAAAACAAAATGAGCAGACAAAATAGATAGGAATAACGGATCAGCAGATTTACCAGAGGAACAGCAAAGCAAACTTAACAGACTGGCTTAACAGAACTCCTAACCGAATAAAAAAATTACAGAATGTATTTTAACAGAATCTGACCTAACAGAATCCAAATTAACAGTGTCGACCTAAACAACCGCTTTGGTCAAATCCGACCACTACAGTACTGTGCACTCGGCGAACTTGGTTTGTATCGTCTCCTGAATCAGCTTATCGGTGCTGCAATCGAGAAGCGAGAATTCCAAATTATTAAATTATTTAATTGCACAGGTGATCCAACAACACTACTTACTCGGCGTCTACATTGGCCGTCGCCTCGTCCATGATGAGTATTCGATTATTGCGAAGAATGGCACGGGCCAAGCAAACCAATTGCCTTTGGCCCATGCTGAAATTGGAGCCACCTTCCTGCATGTGACAGGAGAGTCCACCTTCCAAGCTGGCCACATATTCCTTCAGCTTAACATCCTGTAGTGCTCCCCACAACGCCTCGTCGCTCTTCTCACTGAACGGATCAAGATTGAAGCGTAATGTGCCTGAGAACAAGACTGATTCTTGTGGAATAATTGAGATGCGACTGCGCAGATCATGCAGTCCCAACTGGGCAATGTCCTGACCATCGATCTCGATGAGTCCCTCATTCTCGGCCAGTCGAAACAGTGCTTGTATTATGGATGACTTGCCAGCTCCTGTACGTCCCACAATTCCAATCTTTTCCATGGGTCGTGTCTCAAGATTCAAGCCCTTCAAGATCTCTGTGCCACCTGGAGAGTAGCGCATGTGCAGTTCGCTCAAGCGTAGATGACCCTCGTGCGGCCAGTTGGCAGGAAGCTGTATCTGTTTAGGCGTCTCCAGCGCTGGCTCCGACGGTGTCTTGGCGTACTCCAAGATGCGCTCCACACTGGTCATTTTGTTCTCAAGCTCAGCACTTTGGCGCATGCCCCATTGGCACATGAGCACAAGCGTCATGGACTGTGTGATGGCCAAGCCCACATCACCGCTGTAGAAGTTCTGTTGAATCACGAGGAAACTGAAGGTCACGGCAAATATGTAGATCACACAAATAAGATCGGTCCAAAAGGAGAAGGCACGATTGGCGCTGGTGTAGAGGAATAAGGCTGACGAATTGATGTTCTGATGGCCATGGAAAGTGTGCTCCAGCTGCGGCATGGCGTCCAAGGCGCGTATTGTGGTCAAACCTTGGAAAGTCTGATTGGCATGTGAGTAAACTGGACTACGAGCTGATCAGGAGTATAGGGGTAAAGTTAATTAAGAGTTGATATAAAGAACTCTTTCACTTACTTAAGCTCTCAATGCGTTTCAGACTGCGACTGGCGCCAATGTAGAAAGCACGGCACAAATACATGAGGAGCGCCATAATGGCAGCTGGAATGAGCAACCAATAGTTGGCAATGGCCACAATGACGAGCACCGCAATCACATCTACAAAGAACTGCAATGGAAGGGAATAGTTAGAAGAGATCAACGATAGTTCCTGCTTTTCACTCACCTGCAGTGAATCCATCATGGCTTGCGGGAGTGCCACATCAACGTTCTCAATGTCGCTGGAGAAGCGATTGAGCACACGACCCGAAGCGTTCGTGTTGAAGAAGAACATACGGGCACGTATGATGCCCGCAAAGAGGAGATTGTGCAGCCGGAGGGAGATGCGCAGACACAGCAGGAAGAAACCAAAGGTGCGCAGCAAATATAACGCCAAGGTGCACACCAACAGTACCGAGTACCAGGTGACCATACTTGTGCGTGTTGCCTCAAATTCCTCAATGCTATCGTAGTCACGGTTCTCCTCCAGCGTGGCCCAGCGGGAAATGAAGATGTCCATCAAAGCTTGACAAGCGCGCGCAACCACAAAGAGCACAAGCACCAAGCAAACCCAGAAGGGTGCTCCCAGAGCCTGAAAGTACGACTTGTAGGTCTCGTAGCTAACAGCGCCTTGACCTTGTCCCTCGGCAAAGACATTCTCAGGGCTTTGCTCTTCACTCGCTGAGGTGGCCGTGTCCTGGAACTGCTTGGAGTTGCGATCCACCTGGCTGAGCACACGCTTCACCTGCTGTTTATCTTCTTCGATGGCCTCCAAGTCAGGGGCCGCATGCTTTTCAATCACATCCCGTAGCTGCGCATAGCTGCCCTGTTGTGTAATACGTCCAGATTCGAGGAGCAGTAAGTGATCAACCTGTTGCAGCAGCTGCACATGATGTGTCACCAAAATGCGCAGCTTGTCGCCCAGAAAGCGATGGAAACACTTGTCCATCAGAAGTTTACCCACTCGAGAATCGACGGCAGCGAGTGGATCATCAAACAAGTATACATCTGCCTGCCGATAAACAGCACGCGCCAGACTTATTCTGGCCTTCTGTCCGCCACTTAAACTGATGCCGCGTTCACCCACAACTGTGGCATCACCCTGGGGCAGGAGCGAGAGATCGGTGTCCAGCTGGCAGGCATGCACAACAGCACGATAGCGCTGCTCATCGTACGGCTCCACGAAGAGTATGTTATCACGTATGCTAGCCTGAAAGATCCATGGCTCTTGCGGCGCATAGCTCACCTTGCCATGCAACTCCAGGCGTCCTTGCATCAGCTCCACTTCGCCGAGAATCACATTGAGCAGCGTACTTTTTCCGGATCCCACGTTGCCCACAATGCCCACCATTTGGGTGGCGTGCAGCTCAAAGCTGATATCGTCCACATGTGCGCGCCGTTGCTGCTGTGTGCTGGGCTTGTCCCAGCTGGCACTGACGTGGCTGAGCATTAGTCCCTTGACCACACTCTCCAAGCAATGCACTCGACCCACTTGCTGAGGTTTGTCAGGCTTTAAGCTATCCAGCTGCAGTGTGGGATTGTCGTGGCAGCTGGAGCACTCTTTTCCAGTAGGAGTTTCACTTTGCTGAAGGAAGTCCACAACTCGTCTGGCGCTGACTACTGTCTGGGCCCAGGTAGTGATGGCCATGGGCCAAAAGTGCAGCAACGAATCATTCAAGAGGCTGTAGTACGAGGAGAGTATAAAGACCTTTTGGGCCGTGACCACATCCCCCGTATAGACGTAGGCGATGAGACTGAGGAAGAGCGACACCTTCGAGATCATGTTGGTGCACTGCAGCGCCGCATAGATGCTCATCGAACCTCTGATGGCTCTCACTTCCCTCTGGCGTACTGCGGCAATCAGCTTGGCAAAAGATTGCTCCCAAGCATACATCTTGATGACTTGAATGGCAGTGATGATCTCGTTCATCAGCTTGACTCGCTCGTCGCGATGCTCCGCCGATCTGGTGCGAAACTGTGTCGCCGCCTTGGCTGCCCAGGCCTGCAGTGGAATCAGCACCACAATGAATGCGATGCCTATAAGCGCTGTCCAGCCAATCTCCGTGTACATAATATAGCCAAAGATGCATGCCTCCACAGGACCCTTCCACAGATCGTGAAAGAAATAGAATGTCAGATCAAACTGTGGCAAATCGATCGACATCACAGATATAGCCTGGGCGCCTAATCCTTCGCCAGCATTCATGCCTGCCCGCAGACACTTGCGATAGATCAGCCCGGCGCAGGCGAGGCGTATCCTTGTGCCCACGGCAAATACGTAGAACATGAAGGGATGAAACACCAAGGAGTTGATCAGGGAGCAGAGCACTATGCCCATGGCATACAAATAAGCGCTTTCCTTGGTGATGTCCGTTTGTCCTTCTGCAAAGTACGAGATCAAGCCACCCAGGAAAATGGGTTGAAAGGCGCTGAGGGATTGAAGTCGTGAGTATTACGTGGATTCCCTATAATTTGTTAATTTTTACTCACTGTATTGCAATTTCCAGCGCGGAATACAAAACACAGATGGGCACAAATTGCCAGCCATAAAAGCTAAAGATTAAATGTAGCAAACTCGGTTGCTTACGTTGAGATTCACGTATCCAAGGTTGCTGTACATCCTCTGTCAGCTGTTCGCTGTCGAAGCTGGGCAGATGAGCATAGAGTTCGTTCTCGGATAGCTCTTCGTGACGTCCTTTGCGAAACACATGACGCATCCAACTGAGGAAAAAGACAGCAATGAGAGGATTCGATTTTGGACGTATCTTATCACATGAGCTTTAGATAGACGCAACCAATAGCTTCAATTGGAGTCGTGCCGTTTTTCAGGTACTGTCGCACTTATCACTCAAACAATAGTTTATAGCAAACCCCTATCAATGCAGTAGTGAATCTAACTGACCACTTTATCTGGACAGCTAGACGACGCGCAATTTAAATGGGGCTTTAATCATCAATCGAATCGATATGGGAACTTACACGAAAAACCACTTTGATAGAATGTTTGCCTTCAGAAAGGGATTCGTTTCGCGTTTTACACTTGTATTCGAATGGGAATTCATGCTGTCTCCATTCACAAACTTTTACTGCCCGCGTCGGTTGATAATTCCATAATGACTCGCGCAGTTCCAGGTCTGTTGCTTTTAAACAATTGCCCCAGGTTTCGGTTGGGAGAAGTAGTAATCAAGTTGTACTATATAAAATTAGCAGTTCCCGTTTTGCACTTGGCACTTTAAATGACTGATTAAAATGGCGATCAGTTGGCCAACGGACGTGTGCTCAAGTTGTTGACTAATACGTAATCAATAAGAGCAGTTAACAAGCAATACTTCGGTCATTTTTTTTATGCAGATTGCAGTGAAAGGCTTAGTAAGATCTGTAAATCATTAGGATTTCGGAGGAATACAAAATAATTATGAGTCTTTGTCTAAGCTGCTTAGATATCAGCTAGATAGACAGATATCTTTTTTGGAAGCTTCAAGAGCAATGTCCTACAACACGCAGTTCGAGGTTGTAGAAATGAAATCTTATCGCACAGTATTTTGGGATCCATTGCGTCTAGCTGTCGTCATAGATTATTTGTCGATTGCCACTATTTGAGCACAATCAGTGATAAAAATACGCTTGTTTCGTTCGTTTATCGTTAAGTTCTAATAACATTTAAAATTGATTCATGAAACGGGCACAGCCAGTGGCAAGGCAATAAATACAATCAAGCATTTGGAATGCAATAAATGGGTGAATAAATAAACAAAACACACATGAAATAATGGTCTAGAGATTTGCATAAATATAGCATAGATTCTAAGGCAAATTGTGCAATTCGTGCAGTGAGTAGAGTTCATCTGTGCGATCGTAAGCTGTGCGCATCTGCTTCAGCATATCCGGCAACAGTTCCATGGCACGAGTCGCATCCATGTTGTGACAGACTCGACTCAGGAGATCGCCACGCGTGGGGATTGTATACATGGCCACCTGGGCACCTTTGCGTATGAGAAATGGGTGATGCTTAGCCAGTGTATCGTTGTAGGCGGACTTGCAAACATTGTGCGCCTTCTCGTTATCAGCCACAGTCTGCAGACGATTCAGAAACTCGTACACAAACTCTGCAATAACACGGAGATAACAAACAGCAATCTTATCAAGGTGAAGAATGGTGAAACTAACCCAGACCCCGATGTAGTCGCAATAAGGTACGACTGCCTGACACGTAGCCTTTGTGGAGCAGCAAACTTTCTTCCTTCTCATACAACAACATCGTTTTGATGGTATCAAAGTGTTTCAGCTCGTCGACATCTTTCTTTCGTAATTCGTACAAAATGTCCAATTTGTTGCGCACATCGCTGCTGACAAACGTAAATACGCTGCCCATTAACAGGAAGAACCTGTAAGAACCATATTAATTAAAATGTTCGCAGGGTTCTTTGTTCACTTACTTCATGATTTCCTCATAAGCCTCCAGATAGTCGTCCATGCGTACGTCGTCCACATCAATCAGACTTCTTTCGAATATTTTTGCCACCTTCTCAATGTCAAAGCAGTCTTCTGGAGCTGCTGTTGCGGCATCGCTGTTAGCTGACATTGCTATTTTGTAATAATTTTATTAATTTCCCCTTACTAGGTGGGAGCGAAAGGGGGTAGTCCTAATTTTGTCAACGAATATCTTCTTTTGTTTGCTCAATAATAAGTGGCAGTCCAGCTAGTTATCGTTGCGTTCCACTTATCGATTAATCGCCATATCAAGATGGTAATAGCTAGCGATAGCTTAGAAATTGCGCAGTTGTATCGATAGCCAGCTAGCAAGCAAGAAATACATTTTAAAAGTAGCAACATGGAAATAATAACACACAGATTGCCATTAACAGCGGCGCAACTTGATGCCATACTAAACGAGATTCCCGTTGCATATGCGAAGCCAACAGATCCACAATGCAGTACAGCAATTCGACCTGTTTTTCGCAAACTAGGCGTTCTGGTGGATATGGATGAAATAACAGATGCAGCCGCCGAACAAAAAGATAAAGATAACAAGCAACAAACTCTAGGCAAGGTTAAAGTGAATGCAAAGACGACGCAGTCACAGTCCTACAGTTGCATCCAATGTCGTCGGCAATTACCCACAGCACATCTGTTGGATCTGCACATCACCGAACAACACGATCTGTATTTCGCAGCGAGCGTGGAGCGAGGTGACAAGCCCATGTTTGCCTGCTATATCGAGGAGTGCACCACCAAGTTTCAAGGACCCAAGGAGCGCAAGGATCATTGCATTTCTATACACAAGTTCCCTACCAACTATCGATTTGACCAGGCAAAGGCGCCAAAACACAAGAGTCACAAGCAGCAGCAGCAGAAGGCGGCAGATGATTCCATGGAGGTGGACAATGATGGTCAATTGCCATATATTAAGGCTTTTAGTTTTGGGCATCTTACACAGCGGACGTTCAACACACGTAAGGAATCGAAGAATTCTGGAAAAGCATTACTCGATGTCCAGGCAATGAAAGACGCACTTGAAGAGATGAATTAATTTGAATATACCATTTTTATTACTTTTACTCGAATGTCGTTTCTCTATATGATAGATGGATTAATTAATTTGTGGAAACCTTAAAGATCATTTGGTTTTAATGCTCGACCTGAAATTAAACATAAATACATGCTGAATGGTTTATAACAAGTTGAATTTGTTGTGGACTCACTTGCCGGTGTTGGCATTAATATAATGGTAGGCGACAACCAGCAGGAACAGAAACACACCCAACACGTTCGAGAAAATGGCCAATTGCACGTCGGTAATCATCTTGAAGAGCCTGAGGTTCAATAAAACATAATTGTTAGAATTTTCTCCATGGGCGTTCGTGACACGTCATGCGTTAAGAATTGGTGTTTTCACGTTTTCTTTTTTCACAGATTGTTTAGTTGTTTCTTGAACTAACTATATTGCACACAGGGTACTTTAATTTTAAGCACTCGGGCTTACATACACATTAATTTAGTGGAAAATTTACCTTTTTTATTTAGCAAATACAAGCCGGCTGTTGTTTAGTAGAGGTGGTAAAACATCGATAACACAAATTATCGATGCAGTGGTGTTTTTGAAATATATTAAATATCGATGTTTTTATAAACATCGATGACACTTGTCTATAGAAAAAGATAGCTTTCCAAAAGCTCTAGCATAAAATATTCGTTTTAGCGATGTTATTTTATACTAAAAAAATAATATTCGGCTGTTTACGGTCTTACTACACTGCTCTGAGTAGTCTGCATTAAACTGAACAGTTGATGATTCTCTGATTTAAAAAAAAAAATCAAATTGAGTTAATAATCAATATCTGCAAATCAACATACATACATTCTTAATTACGACAAGAAAACACAGTCAAATATAAATATGTATTTATTTTCTTAAAGTACAGTATAGGTGATTATGCTAATTATTGCTTATAGTTAAAAAGGCATAAATTTATTTTATATATAATTCATATAAATGTATTTATTTTTAACAATATATTAAAAATAATTTGAAATTGTTTAAAATATTAATTGAATATTCTTTCTTTTGAAATAAAATATTTTTAAATCTAACAGAAAGACTCATTTAACATAATACTTATTGTCGATTATGCTGACTTCGCTAATCGCACTTTGTATAATCTGAAGGTCACTTTAGTGAGTTTATAGTCAGTATTAAGTATTTTAAATTATGCGTATATATATTTTTACACTTAATGAGCTTAACAATTAAAATGCTAATTGGCTATCAAATAATATTTTGCGAATTAACAATTAACTAGAATTTAAAATATAACGCAAGCTTTGCTTTGTTTTAAACAAATGTATCGAAAGATCCCTGTTTGCCTTATAAATTATGGAATTTGTGCTCTAAACGACGACTAAAACGGCTATTCGAATTCACAGTGTGCTAATTCGTTGTTACCACAACCGTCGATTGCGTTTGGCTCACATCCTGTGAGCTCCTGGGCAGATATGGCTTAGTCCGGGATTCTCGGGGGAACAAATCGGACACGCAATTTGCCTGCAAAATAAAAGCAAAGGAAGAAAAGTTTTAGTCGAATTAGAAAATAAAATAAATATTGGAATTTTATAATCAGAATTTAAAAGAAGCCTTGCGCCTAAAAGTATGGCATTGTTTTTGGTCGTTCTTGTGGATCTTTGAAAAGAAATTGAGGAATAAATAAGCGAAATGTTTTATATCTTTAATTTTAAGCCCCATCCTCATTCATATTCCAAGCAATAGAGCTAATGAAGCCACAAATGAAGCCTGTAGCAGGCGATTTGTGTTGTGATAAGTTTGCAGTTGCGTGCCAGTTGCAACTTGACTTGACCAGCACATGCAATCATGTGGCAGGAAGGTGTTGAAGCAAAGTCAATTAGTTGCACGATTATTAAATTGTGACTCTAGGCTGCTAGTACACATTAAAGAGAAACGCTTGTGGATATCAATTGATGCAAAAATGTTATTTTAATAGCTAAACATGAGCTGACTTTACAATCTCTTAGATGATGAAGCAGTAGTAATTTTTTGGCTTAGTCTCTGTGTTAGTTTTGTTTCGTTTCATGGTCACGTTTAATCACTGTGTCTTGCCATCTTTGGTCGGCCAAACGGTTTCAAAGTTAAACCAATTTTTGGGCAAAAAGTAGCTCTAAAAAGATGATCAATTGATGTAAATGTGACTAAGGCAATCGGCAAATGGCTGTGACATTGTAATCATAATAAAGAGTTTAAACTTACCACAATTAAAGCGCAGCTTGCACCGATTGTTGAGCCAGCCAACACATCGGACCAATGATGTTTGTAGTCCGAGATGCGGCTAAGTGCCGTATACCAGGCGATCATAATGAAGAGAAACTGCAGAAAGTGACGCAACAGCTTCCCGGTATTCCAGGTCATGCGAGACTGTAGATATAGCTGCAAGTTTGCAAAAAAATTGTCAATGTGGTGAGTGCGAAACAAACAAGAGTTGCAACTTGCAACGGTTAATCTATTAAATGATCGACTTACCGCCACATAGACCATGGTGTAGAAGGTAAAACTGGAGTGGCCACTGGGGAACGAGAGACTCATCTCTTTCAGCATGCGAGGCGTTGAGCCAACTCCTAAGCACTTGAAATCCGTTATGTATTTGCCAAAGTTGGCTGGATCCGTGCAATTCGTGCCATCTGGCATGATCGGCTGGCACACCTGCAAAATTGGAGAGTACAAACACATTATTCATTGATCGATTCAATGAGTGCGCATCATAAGCTGATTAACCACTAGCGAGTTGATCCCCCTTTCGATCTGCGCAACATGTGCTACAAATTTGCAAACTGCTACGCATTTTATGCTCCATTTTAGCGCGCTGTTGCCGCACTTCACTAAACAATAGGGCGGCTCTGTGTGCTTCCCTAATTTACCCAAAGGGAGAATGTTAACAAGCAAAACAAACAGCCTCATAGGTCCCTCTATCTGCCGGAGTTGTTGCCAACCAGGGGGCTAGCGAATATGCGAGTGTTGCGCAACAAGTTCACTGCCAAAAGTATGTTGTACTATTTAATTATAGAAGTTTATTAAGCTGCCCTCGCAGGCGCAAGCAGTCAGAACGATTTAAATAACCATAAATAAAGGGAAATGACAAGATGACATGTAAGAAAATAAAAGTGGAGCGTGTTCGACTTTGAGATACGCTCTAACTAAAAATTTTGAAATGTGCTATAAGAAATTGATTAAAAGAGTTAAATAACAATAAATGGTTGGAAGTAAGAGAACAAGCTTTTCATAAATTTCTTTTATCAAAATGTTAAATAGTAACCATTAACTAACTTGAAGAAACCCGAAAATGCTTCCCCTTAAAGAAATTGAAATTCATTTTATCTAGGTTGTAAAAAAACAAATTGTGTGGTTTTTCCATTTCATTCAAAATATCGGAGCGTTATCAAGTTATACGAAACCACTAAAATTATGGTTATTATTAAGTGCTACAAACTACTGTAGTTGATTGTGAATATCGTTACTTTATACGGCCAAAGTTACTAATATACCCTTTTCACCTATGACTATATAAGGTATGAAAATTGTCATTCGGAGCGACAATAAACTCGAAATGGCCATAAAGCTCGCCCGAGTGCGCATGTCAAACTGCGAATCGGATGCATTTATTAATAGGCCTTGGCTTTGACGTGGCGTCGTGTGTGTCGCAGTCGCATGTTGCTGTCGTTGTCGGTGTTGTCGGTGTTGCATTTGCAAGTATCTGCATATGTTGCACATGTTGCATATTAAAATTAATTGGCAATGTCACGTCTAACGGTTGATCTCGACATTTGCATTGCTTTTATTTCCAGTTCCCCGAGTTGTGTTGTTTTAATTGCGATTCGATTACACCCAACTGCAGCTGCAAAACTTACCTGCATGAAATGTGGACGCAGTCGACCAATCGAATACTTGGCAATATCCGTGGTCAATTGACTGACAGCGGCTCCAAAGGCGAATGCGCCAAGCTTCTTATAGCACTCGACGAGCCAATCGGGAATCCGATATCCCTGGTAGATATAACGACGCGTTGTGTTGAGATCTTTGTCCTTTGAACGCAGTATTTCCACAATCAGTACCTAAAAGAAAACAGAGTGCAACAAACAGTTGTAATTAGAAAACGGACATTTCCATTTCACACCTCGAGGCAAGTTTATTTTTCTTGAGAACAACAGCGCATTTTAACGAGGGAAAAGGTATGCAAATGTTTAGAGTTGCCTTGGGCGCAGCATACCCTGTAATTCTTAGAAAATAGGGGCACGATTTTATGAGCCACATGTTGCTAAGGCACCATTATAAATTCCACATCTGGTCAGCGGGGCAAACCAACCAACCAGCCAACCAGATGACTCGTGTCATTGCGTCACAACGAGCAACAACTGGAGCACATTAAGAGCAGTGAAACACATTGTATGTTGTTGAATGTTTATCAACAATTTGTGAACTTGAAATGATTGTGCAATTGCACTCTCTGGAGAGTTGTAATGTGGGAGATGCCAACTGACAGATGCTTGACATGTTTTTTTTGTGCCTTGGGTGGGCACTTGGGAGATGCTCCAACATCAACCTTCAACTCCACCCACCAAAGCCCGCAGTTCATACGCGCAAGCAATTCAATTCAATTGCCATCAATTCAATTCAATTCAACGCACTTTTATTACGCAAAAAATAAATGTCATTTCACTTACCACACCCACTGGAATAACGAGTCCAATGAAGTACAACATCCAGTTCTTCACGGTGGACTCCTTGAAGGGATGCATTAACGATTCATCGTCACAGAAGAAGCCTCGCTTGTATGAAGATCCCAGCAGATAGAACAAAAGTATAGGAAATCCAGCTGCAAATAATGAGAGAAAGGAGTTGCGTATTAAAGAAAATCCGCTTAGAGCACTTAAAAGAGTTATTGCAATCACATTTTTTGAATGAATAATTGTTATGTTTTCAATATGCTGTAGCTGCAGCCAACGATTTATCAATATTTTTCATTAGTAGGTCATTGGGACTAGCGGGGAGTATTATGTGGCATTATCATTGATTTCTCCCCTTCTAACAAACACCAAAAATTGGTATAAATGACACTGTTGACTTACGATATGTCTAAGCTATTGATAAGATTACGCTATGCAGACGGATTGTCGTTGAACGTGTGCGGCGTTCTAAATGTGTTGAACTGTGGATGGAGTTGAAGTTGGAGTTTGGGTTGGAGTTGGGGGCACATTAGGCATGCCTCCAACTATTTTGAGCACAACAGCTGCACACAGTGCAGAGTCAAAAGAGAGGGTGGGCGAGGGGATTTTCAGAGTCAACTAATGTCTTGGACCTTTCAGCAAGAAAAGTCAGTATATTCTCTCTCAGCGCTGTCTAATTAAAAATGCAATGCCATTAATAATAACAGCGACTACGGGCCATACAAATTGCAGTCAAACGAATGCCAGACAAATGGGCATGTGCAGTGCGTTGTTTGATGGATTGTTGATTGATTGATTGATCAAAATGCTGCAGCTCGGCTCATCAATCAAACAGTTGCAACTGCAAATGGCCATCGAAAGTGTCACTGACACTTGAAATATGTTTGTTTTCCAAACAGACCACGACTTTGAACACTTCTTCTCTTCTCCCCTCTTATGATAACGACGAGAATGCGTTGAGTTGCAAGTGCGAGTATCTAATTAAAAGTGCATTAAGTTCGAATGCCATTACAGTCTGTTCAGGCTGCATAGCCAGGTCGTGGTTCCAGTTACAGTTCGCCTAATTGCCATTGCAATCGCGCGTAGTACCTGCCCAAGAGATGCGATGCAATGCTCGGCGATTTCCCGGTCAACGATGCGTTCGAATTTAGAAAGTCGCATTATCATTAGCATGCCGCATTGCGAGGCCAGGAACTGCAGGTCTGCGCCTCATTAAATGGGCAAAATGAGATGCTATCTTTCAAATTAAATGCTGAACATATTCTTGCTATTTATTAATGAGTAAGAGTTTCAAATAAACTAAATATTATATATGGAGTAAAGTATCTTAGAGATGCTAGCAAATATTCAGAAAAGGTTGGAATGCTTTGAATTTGGAAATTGAAATTTAACCCTGAGCAGTAGTTTCATATTTTGTAATTATTAACTTCAGTATGAGTTGAAAGCTTGCTTTGTAATGAAATTCTGAAAACAGTTTAATTAATAGTTAATTTATGAATGTGTAGTAGCTTTAAATAAGCTAAGAATTGAGTAAAGTATATCAGAGATGCTCCCAAATGCTTTGAAATTAAACCAATTTAGCAATGATTAGTATTTGCATATCTTGCAGATGCCCTCAAATTCAGAGAAGCTATTGATTGAAGCTATTAGATTGAGTTGAAAATAGAATTAAGTTAATGCTTAAAAGATGCAAGTATTGTTGCAATTTAATCAACAGCAGAAGTTAAAGTTTCTTGGAGATGTTCTCAAAGAAAATACTTGAAATTTATGATTGAATATTCCTGATATTCATAATTAGTAGATGCTCTCAAATTCTGAAAAGTTATTGACTTGGCGTTGAATCAAATAAAAGAAAATTGTAGACATTCGTAGTATGTATTACAATTCCTTTATGGATAGTAGTTCAATTAAAGTAAAGTAAAGTATAATTTAATGACAAGTATCTTTGAGCCACAAAAGTATCTCTGAAGTACTTCCGAGTTCTTTATCTCGAAAACATGCCACATTACACATTACCTAATAGACATAGTAGTAAGCATAAGTGTCTCCCAACAACAACAATTCGAAATCAGTTGCATAAGCAAAGAATTTGAAGTGCCTCAGTGACGCGTCGAAGTTCCAACTGCACTTGAGGCCGGACAGACTTGAGATCTTTAGGAACTGATTCAGAACATTGGGTTCAAAAACTTTCACAATTACGAAAATATGAAAAGGGACATAAACCGATCTAAACGACATGGGAAATGAGAAATTGGAAATGCGTCTATTCTTTGCTTCTTTGCAGGCAGCTGCACTGCAAATGAGAAAAACAGGTTCGATTGCCCCAAAGACAGACTTATGTATGTTAACTACTCGTATCTGTGCTGGGAAAGTAGAGGAGCCATTGTTGCAAAGATTAGCGTCATATTACAAACAGCAAGTGGTCTTTGTATGCGGGCGACTAATCCTGCCCAAAAGAAAAACGGTAGCTCCTATCTATAGCATCTCTCCCTCCATCGATGGGATGAGATGGCTTCCCTCTGCTTTGGTGGTTGGTTTTATGACTTTTTATTGTTTCGAAAACGAAAGTATCAATAAAAAAAAGATACTAGATTGGAGCACATAAGCTGATATTAACTAGCTGGAACTGAAAAGACTAGATTGTAAATTGCGTGCTGCGTTTTTTTTGTTGGTCGTGTTTTCTAGGGTGCCATTAAAATAATAGCATGCGGGTGTGAGTACGTGTTGTAGAGTCTAGATCCATAAAAAGGGGTTTTTGGGGGCTGCTCAACCTGGGGCGGAAGTGCTTCATTTAAAGGCAGCGAGAGTCACCGAAAAATGTCGCATTTTGATATCATTGAAATGGGTTTGCGTCCATTTGGTGTCAAGTTCGTTTCAATAATACTTAAAGCGACGCCGCGGCGATGCAATAGAAACGCATGTAGAGAGAAAAGATGTGCCCCCCTCTTTAAATAAACAAATTTGTTTGATAAACAAAGAGGTAAACGCTTTGTCTGGAGGAGGAGGAGGGAGGCAAGTTCTGCTCTTTCTCCCTCCCTTCTACCTCAGACACTTCTTCAGTTGAGACACAAAGGCAAGCCGCTGTTGCCACCGGCCTACGCCACACTCCACAACTTCAGATCTGTATCTGTATCTGTATCTGGATCTGGAGTTGCAACTGCAATCCGTAACTCTTGGATGCTGTCTTTGGGGCGCACACTTTCAAGTTATTTGTTTGTATTTACAAACACTTTGTGGGCCACACAAACAAAAGCAAAAGCGGCTCGTTAGAAACATGCGAGTATCTTTATCTCAAAGTCTTTACCTTTTGCCTAAACACAGCATGCAACAATAAACTGCAACTATGTAAATTAAAAATCTGATCTCATAGGGCAAGTTGCAGCAGCAACTGCCAACTGCGGCTAATTAAAAGCGATGACCGTCTGGCAGTTAAATTCTAACAGCATTAATTAAACAAGACGGAAGTTAAATTAAAGACAATTAATGCCAAAGATTTGCACTCTCAACCTCCAGAGCTAAGTGACAGCAGACTTCAGACATCAGACTCCAGACTCGAGACTCCAATCATTAACCGACTTCAATCTACAGTCTTCAATCTTATAGCTCTGAGTATGAGTGACGGGCTTTAAATTGATTCAAGCAACAACAAAGGACATAGCTAACTGGAGCAAGACACATTCCTTTCACATCACGCGGCAGGCAGGTTTAGAAATCTGCTTGCAACAATAGCATAGAGAGACAGACAGACTCTTTGGGAAGCGACACATTAATTGCAATGTGCAGTGCACATGTGCAACAACAGTACCAGGAATTCCCAGAGACCGAGACGCCGCAAAGGTGTCGCTGCCCCGATGTTGGTGTCACACACAGGTAAAGCGAGCCAGCCCTGCCTTTGTGTGTGAGCTGCCCTATAAGTCATGACGGGGCACAAGACGTTGAGGTTGAAGCTGAAGACGAAGACGAACGAGGCATAGCCGATAGCTCACAATCAGACACAGTCTGAACGTTGCCAGGTAATTACACATTTCCGAAACATTTCGAAATTGTAGCGGGAAACAAGAACGTCGAGTGTGGTCGACTAGCAGATACCCTATATCAGCTAGGCAGTGAGATAAATGTTAACGAAATTCTTTAACTTAACCGAAATCTTATTAAAAAGACAGTGGGGTCGACTAGCAAATACCCTACAGCAATTAGAGACAAAATATAAGTTCTAAAATGTGCAATAAAATCATGAATAAGGTGGAAACCATATTCAATAATGGGGTCGACTACCAGATACTCCACAGCAGAGAGAAAAATGTTTTAAAATGTGGAACAATGTCTTGAATTACTTCGAAATCATATCAAAATGTAATATAAAACATTCTTAATATAAAAAAACGATTTTTCTTATATAAGAAAATCTATAATATTTATATAAACTACCAAAGCGTTAGTATACTTTCAAATATACCCTTTAAAATTTCTTGATCGTGTTGAATTTTGAAGGATGGCAAAATAATTGTGCAAACTTGAATTCTACATAAATCAATCACATTATACACCTGCTAAATCAGTTAAAAATACACCCCTCACACAAAGACAATGACAGGTATAAAGACGAGAGTCATCAATTGTCTGCGGACTCCTGTGGATGTGCCTCCTCGATGTACGTGTTTGTTATTGCGGCCCTTTCGGGTAGAATATAAACAAAAATAATGAACGCAACAATTGTAAAATGACAAGAAACCAAATGCATTGCATAAATATTTCTTTTTCTACTTCTGGTAGTTGTTGCCATCGTGAATTCAACTCCTCCCACACACAAACACACTCACTCACACTCACGCACAATAAATTATTGAAGTGCGTGCACTTTTTCTATCTTTTATGAGTTTAATGACTCCACGAAGTCCCCACCAAAAAAAAACTTGAAGTCAGAATTGTTTCCAGCTCGTTCGCATTCAATTAACATCAGACACAAGTTGAGTTCGGTTCTCTTCGGTACTGAACTAAGAACTAGGAACCCTGAACTGAGGCCCTATTGTTAGGTAGGTGATAGCTGGCACACCCCTCACGTCTTTCGTATTTGGCAGATACCAGCAACGAGTGAGTGCTTCAATATCTTGGTATATATCACTCTATCAGCGACTTGTGTCAGAACTAATTTCCACACAAATTAGTCGGCAAACAGCAGACAAACACACAAAACACAGAAGTCCATCAGATCCGAAGAAACAGAAATGCCACAACAATTTTAATAGGTGTTCGTTCTACTCTTAAAAGGCCTCACACACTAAGAAAGCATCTGTATCTTAAGTCGTATTTCTAATTTCTTACAAATTTAAAACTAATTGGAATTTATTTGGAAAGAACTTTTTGTGTTTTTACATATTTGATTAAGTGGGCAGCTGATAGAAGTTTTGTATTTCCATTTGTTGGGGACTTTAATTTATGCAGAGACCATATTGGGGTAAATTCACTTTCATTGGGGTCAAACAAATCGATATATAGCTTTTTGATAGAGTCTGTATTATCAGTCTGTCATCAAATATGCAAGACGCATTTATTGGGAGGTCATTTCAATCTCATAAAATACACATGTTTTAAGGTCAGATGAGTTTATAGAGTCATGTGCGATTATTGCTGCAATAAGAACAATCTGCATGGTTATAAAATCTTGAATTTAAGAGCAAGTGAAAGTCGTAAACTTGCTTTTCATAATCGCATCGATTACCTTATCTCTAAGATCTTGGAAATCTTTCCACTACTTGGGAAATTTACTTGATCTAATAAAAAATACAATTGAGAGGCCTTGTATAAAAGACCGGCATGTTTGTTAGAAGAGTTTATGGCAAATTTGATAAGCACCCGCAACTCTCTCAGACTGATTCATTTGGGGCTTAAGTTTATAGCTTTTCTTTTCTCCGGGTATCCACAAAGATTACGCACAGCGAAAACTTGATGTTTGACCCAAGACAATCAAGTGAGTCAACCTTTTTACGTTGACTCTTACCTGATGCCAATCTACAGTTATTTATGTGGAGACAAAAGTGTGGGAATGTCTGTGTGATTGTGTGTGTGTGTGTGAGTGGAACCCAAGTGTATTGACTAGCGTGACATTCAGGTAAACACGCATCCAATGCATACGATTGAAAACATAAAAATAGTATCGGTAGTAAATTAAGCTTTAGCTCGAAAGCTACAAAGCTACAGAGATATGGCGATGTACTTGTTCACATTCGCATTCGCCTTCGCCTTAGACAAATGTATTGTTGTCAATATTTCAGTTGTTAATTGAAAAGACGTAAGTAAGTATATAGAAACAGGTAACTGGGGTGACTCATATTTTGGGGAGAGAGTATTGCGAGTTAACAATGCGACTGTGAAGCAAATTCGACTGCGTATTTTAAAGTAGTCGAAAAGCACGCGATCCGGTTCGATAATAATAGAATATACTTAAATGTCAACTGCTTATTATTTTCGATAATGAGTGAAACCCGATGTGTTCTCATTAAAATTCAATAACAAGTCGAAACTCGCCTCCAAAGTACTGGGCGCGTGTATCTTTTGGGTGACACAGTTTGCCACTGTTGAAATTGAAAGGTAAATAAAGTGCAGTGCAAACATTGACTTTAAGCATAGGTAAGATAAATGGAAACACAATGGAAATTTAAGGCGGTGTCAGCTTTTAGGTTTGGCCAACAGGAAATTGCTTATGCGGGTGTCCGATATACCGTAATACCAACAAATAAGTATATATGTATATAATATTTGTTTTTAAAGTATTACTAAAGTGGTTTAATCTTTTTAGCATTGCTCATATGTTGATAACAATATGGATTTTTTCTAATATGAATAACAACTCGGTGGCTGCTAAGAATAAATCGCATATGGACAAACAAATATTGCTCGAAAATGCGATTATCAAATTTTTAACTCGTTGTTAGTCCGTATGCTCAGCTGTTTGAGAGCGCCACTCTGAGAGAGAGAGAGAGACAGATAGAGAGAACGCCAACAAAGAGCGTAAAGCTTTATTGAAAGTGAGCTCCACTGAACAGACGCGTGCACGCACACAGATGTCGAAAATTACATAAAAAGCACAATACAAAACAAACATTGCAACAACAATTGGGCGGCAAATGTACACATGCATACTCAAATTTATAAATGTGTGCTGTTCGTTTTAGAATGTATATACATTTAAATGACTATTACGATTGCAAACTGCACTCACCACATAATAAAATGAAAATATCGAGAGCCACACGACATAAAATACGTTTATTTGTGTCCATGTCTGTAGTTTGTTGTTGCTGCTGCTGCTGCTGTTGCTGTTGCTGTTGCGCTTGCCGCGTATGCTGTTGTTGGTTGGTGAAACTGTTCAAGTTGTTGCTTAGATGATTACTGTTGCTTCTGGGTATATCCAACGTTGTTTGTCCCGTGTTTAACTTGCTTCTGTCGACGTGGTTGTTGTTTGTAGCCACGTTAGTGCCTGAATTTGCACTCAACTGACTGTCTGGCCGTCGCAGCGGTGTTGTCTCGCTCGCTGACGATTCGTTACTCATTTCCAATTTGTTTCCGTGCTTTTTGGTGAGTTCGAACGATGCAAAAGCTTACGCAAAGCTCTTCTCCTCTCTCTCGCTTAGACGAATACCCACTTGACAATGAACTTGGGCTTAAGCTTTTGGAGCGTCCAAACAACTCTCAGATTGCTCTGTTCACCTTTTCTCTCTCGATTTTATGTTGTGTTGAAAATGTGAAGTTTGAAATACGTCACAACTGAAAATATAAATATAAATTAAAATAAGATTGAGAATTTGTGAAAGAAATGTTGATTAATGCTGTGTATGAGTAATGCAGCGGGTTCCCTAATGATTAAATAATAAAAAAAGACAACCATTGACGACAGCAATTGGAAGTTTTCAAGCTGTGATTCATTCACACATCGTATATCATTCCGTCAATTTAAAATGATATGCGGAATTCTAAAAATTCCAACATCGTCGTTAGACAATAGAAAGAAGACTGGTTCTATTTGGTTATCAGTTAAGAATTCCTTCAATTTCAAGGCTAGTTTTATAATAATCATCATGCTTTTCACCGGGTCACATTGGCGGATCACAACCTATCATTCTCCGATTGTGGTTAGGCTAGGTTCTTGGCCATGGCTCTGCTATAATTTTATGCAATTTCGTTAACTCGTTTGACCATAAAGGGGCGTCGTAATAAGCAGTCACGTAGCACAGCTCGCGACTTCTTGCTCCATTGAAATGATCCATGAATTGCAGAAGGAAAAAAAAAGCAAACACTCGAGAGCAGCATGGATGACTGACTATAGTACTTCAACTACAAGCACATCTAGGCAGGAATGCTTTGCAAATACTACTGCCAATTTGGGATGACTAATTGGTCTGGATGACAGACGTAGAGTTGTTGACGATCTGCCCAAGTTTGGTGTCACTGCTTCCATTGTGTAGGGATCAGAGCTCGTTGAATTAAACTTGGCAGCCAGGGCGGAGTTGCAATCACCCCATTGCTGTTCATTTCATCTGACAAGACCTATTTATAGATAGCAAAACAAGATTCCTAAACCGTCAGTGTTGTCGCGTGCGCCTTTTTTCCGCCATCTCCTCTATTTAGCTTTTAGCTAAAGATTCAGCTATAAATCTTTCATTGTCACTAGAATTTTAATTTGATTTTAGTAGAGATTGGCTTATTTTTAATATAGAAAGATTAGTGCCATTGCAAGTTTTAGCATTGCGGTATCTTTTAGCCAATTCTTTACGTCTTTCAAGAGTTGCCAACATTGTTAGCTGTTGGCTCTAGCTTCGTGGCCTCTGTTTCTGCAAAGATCGTTACATTGACAACCAGTTCGCTTGTCTGCCGTTGATCAATGCCCCCTTGGGTAGTGTTAAAGATGTTGTAATGACAGAACATTGACTTAATTAAAGCTGAAAAAATACTTTTACGATTGTATCTTAATGAATGTGCTGCCATATTGCATACGCTAGTCTTTAATTTTTAACTACTAAGAAGGCGGTTACTTTCAACTACCGAGGAAATAAAGCCACCAATAAAACCTTTGTGAAATCGCTTTGATTCATCAGCTACAATAAACGTCAACTACTCTGCGTATTTGCCTTTTATTTTGACTAACTTATCGATCAATTCTGTCTACTTATCTTATCGTGCGTAATATTTCGTAGTACAGTAGCTATTCGGAAATTAGAAATTGTGCTAATTTCAGTTTTCCAGAAAACAGAATCGCCTAAAATAGCGTTAAACTAAATATAGAAAATTTCTTAAGTATTAAGGTAAAATTAATCTTACGTTAATTACAGAATTAGTACGTGGAATAAAAGCGGCTATAAAATTGTTTATCTCTGGAATTAGAACGGAATGAGTCTTGTGTTTACTAACGTTAACGATAAACTAATTTGCACACTGATTAATGGCATAATTATTATCGTTATACTAAAGAGTGTGACGTTGAAAGTGACAAATTTACACTAGAACCGTTGTGACGAATAATTTTAAATCAGTTCCTATATTATTCATGTGAATTGTGTATTAAATTGAATTGTGAAATCTTCCGCAACAACAGTTTTAAACTGCATGCTGCTTTGCGCTTTTGTTAAGCGAATATTAATAAGCTTCAGCACTCTCTTAGCATCAGTGTCAAGTTCAAGTTCCAGACATATTCGGGAAGGACTCTCTCACTGTCTCTGTCTGTCTCGCTCTCTCTGTGAAATGCAATAAATGCAGTTACTTTGAACTTTGCGGCATTTTATCGATTAACTTTGGGGCGGGCAACGACCACAAGCTGCGTTGACCTCGCTCTTTCTCTCTTTTCCAGACAGCTCCGCCGCTCCGCCCCCTCTCGCCAATCGAGATGTCTCCGCATTTAGCAATCAAGTGTCATTTTGAGGTTTTGTTTCATTTGAGAATGCACATGCTGCGAAATAAGGTCAACACGCTGCTGCGTCTTCTGCCGCATTGCGTGTGATGCGGAAAGTGATGGTGGAAGAGGTGGGGAGGGGGAGTAGAATGCATATTCAAATTAACAAAAATATAATTGTGCATAAATAAAGTTAAAATGGAATGTAAATAAATTATATATAAACAGCATGAATTGGCGGTCGCACGGCGCCAAGCGAAAGTAACGTAAAAACAACCAAATAAGAGCAGAGTCGGGTATATCGGGGTATACTCGACTGAGATATACCTCGCTTTGCCAACACATAATGTGAAATGATTTCTAAGACTCACTGTATGTATATACCCCTTTCGGATTGGAAGACTTCTTCAATTTCACATTGGTTTCATAACTGCAGACTGCAGTCTGAAGTCTGGGGGCTGGTAATAATGGCAGTGTTAAGCGCCAAGTCCAGACAAGTTGACGACGTTGCCAGCGGAAGGCGAAATGACACCCAAAAACGATTCGCATGCGCTGTCGTTGGACTTGTGTAAAATGCTTTCTTGTTTTACTCGTGTCTACGACTTAAATGCAATAAGTAATGCTTTTTTTCTTCGGCCTGCAACTTGGCAACTCGATGCGCCTGACATTGAAATCCAATGCGAACAGAAACAACGGATATGGCACAATTCAAGTATGCCGAATTTTGATATTATATCTACATGTACTATATGTACCTCTTACATGTGTTTGCGAAACGCAATTAGAATTTTTGCGAATGCCAAGTATTGTTATGGCTCATAAAGAGAACTGGTTATTTATTGTACTTTGTTGGGCAGCGTTAAATCACGATTAGATGCAATTGTTTTAACGTAGTATTCACCTAAAATGTTTCGTGGAAAATTGTTAATTATGAAGCGTGGCCAACGATAAGCAGTCGAGTACACCTGCTTTGATAAGCCCAAATGAATCAATGGTGTATTAAAGCTGCGCCACAGTTAATCAGCAATTTTCCACCTAGGGCAAGAACCAATCTAATAACCATGTTAAGAGACATGAAAACGGCCTTGACCCTGGTGGCACATTGCGAACATCCTTCGCAAGAGAGAATCGATTTTTTCCGATATTCGAGGTAGCAATAATAATAGCAGCTGCCTTCCGTTTTGGCCGGTTTTCATGCTTTGCCACTTTGCACATGGATTATTTGTGTATTTTGTTTGTTTACATTGCAATAAATTCTATGTTTCCACAGGTATTTTGGGAATCTCACTTTGCTGCCGCCTTCGAGTGCTGGACTTTGATAGAACCAAAAGAATCGACAGACAGCTAATATATTTATTATCTGCTGATTGCACACATGCACACACCAACACACACCCACACATGAAGAGCACTACATTTTGGTGCGAATATTTTACCTTTTGCCAAAATTGAATAGAATTCGAATGTTTGTGGTGTGGTAATTTTATCGTTTTTTGATATCTTTCCGTTGTTGTTGTTGTTGTACGTAGATGTGTGAATTCTGTCGGCCACTCTGTAGCTTTGTTTATCACGTCACGGCACACAAATAGTATTAATTAATTTTTTAATACATAAACAAATACGAATTGTTTTGGACGCAACCAATTCTCTCTTTGACACCGGCAGCCAAAAGCAGCAACCGAACGCGTTCACTGTGTAAATCGCACTGAATGTAAAACAACAGCAACGCGACAGATAAGTCTTATGACAAACGACAGAGAGAGAGAGAGAGTAAGAGGGTGTATGTGTGTATGAGAATGCGAATGAGAGAATATTTCAAATGTTCTGAGAGCAACAAAGAAGTTGCGCACTCACACCTCCCAAAGGTACACTCACTCCCACTCACACATACACATGCGTATATTCTAAGCTTAGATAAGAAATTGTCAAAGAATTTAACTGATTTTTGGCTGAACGATAAGCACCAATACCGGAACCAAAATATTGATTAATCAAATGCTTTTTTTAGACTAAAATACTGCCATGGTATTTGTCAAGTTGAAAGCATTAACTAGAACTTCAAAACACATACGATGGAGTTGCATTAAGCTTGTTTATGCCACTCTTGCGAGGAGTCCACAACAATGTAACCACGATGTTTGTGTTCTGATCCAAAGAGATAGAGCGGAGAGATCACTTACAGCAGAGAGAAAGTAAACACGCACTCACACAAGCATGCATTGTGCTCTCTTGTGCTCTGGAAACGGTGCATTGAAAGGTAGCGCTATTTCCATAGTGGCTGTTTTGGCTGTGTCAGTTCTTCGGGGTCTGTTGAGCGCTTCGGTCGCATTCGCATTCGTTTCGTTCTGGGGCGACGCAATCGGCGCTGCGCATGCGAAGTCAATGCGCGTAAATTGTAACATAGCAACGGGCAGAAAGTGCAAGTAGATATAAAAATAAGTGCGACCAGTGAACGAATTGAAACAGTAAACAAAAATAAAGTGAAATAAGAAGCAGAACTATTATTATGGCCAACTAAGCAACCTCGAAGCCCGGCAAACAAAGTGCTGTGTGTCGAAGGTAGAAAATAACGCAAACGCAAATGAAAGCAATGCAAGTGCAAATACAACGAGTATTAATGACAGATTGAAGAAATTTTATGTGCCTCGCCAGCAAAAATATTTGTCCAACCATTTTTCGTGACTCCTAACTTGCGCAATTTACCAACAAATTTCCCATTCCGCGCCCCGTAGCCAATTCGTTTTGTTTATTTTACATTATCGATGCTCGGCATTTATTTACGCAACTCGGTCGGCCACCAACGCCGATGAACGACGAACGCTTATCACTGACGGCAGAGAAAGGCGCATACATTGTAAAAATACCCAAACGAAATACCAACACTCAGCACCTAATCCCGTGTCCATCTATCCATTAGCGTATGCCCAAAAACAGCGAGTACATTACAAATATTGGGACTTCGGATAACGTACTGATAAAAATGCCCACACACTGCGCTCGCAAGGTGCAATAGCGAGCCACGCCTACAACGCCCAACTACCATAAAAACAAAACTAACTGCAAATAAAAATGAGTAGCCTGCGGCCAGCGAGTGTGTGCGATACGACGCCGTTGCAGCGTTTCGAGAGCCAGAGCAGTTCCAGTGAGGAGCCTTCTTCGCCGACGGCAGCTAGCATCATAGCAGCCGCCGCTGCAGCGAATTCTACTGGACAGCATCCACAACTTCCACAACATCCACAACTCCCACACCAACAACAGCACTACAACAACAATAACATTAACAACAATGTTAAAGTCGACTTACAGCTGCCGTCATTTGTTGGGGCGGCTGCAGGAATCGGCGGAGGGGGAAGGGGAGCTCTTGTCTCCAAGCCGACGGCACGCGGCACTGCGCATATCTTCGGACGCATCATTGTGGATCTGAGTTTGCTCAGCTGCGGTAAGTTTTGATCTCTACATACTATAGAATTTAGTATATATAGTAGTATGGTAATTCGATCAAACTGCAAACTTTAATTGAAGCGAACGCGCAAACAAGTGTGCAAAAGAGCCCAAAAGAGAATGGCAAAAGCACACACTTCCAACGGGAAATTGAAGCTATGCATTGCAGTTCAATAAATTAGAAAGAGAAGCAAAGTTACCTTAGAGTTGTACACTACAATAAATGTCACACTTCTTATGCGCTCTCTTTGAGCTTCTCTTTTGGTTTACGAGCTGTTATCATGGTGTAGCAATTGAACTCTTGCACTTCAGCACTTCATTGTGGAGTTTCTAGTGGAACTCGAGAGAAAAATGTGCCATATCAGTGTTTCACCATGGACACAAGGTATGCGCGACTATGGTGATTATGTGGCCCCCAGTTGGGCGCCTCTTTTTTCCACGCTCTTGTACTCGTCGTATCATTTCATTGTTCGCATATTTTTCATTAAATTAATGAAAACATTCTGAATTGTTGTTGATGTTGTATTCTTTAAATAATGAATAAGCATTTTCAACTGATGTGTTGAACACTGAATGTTGAATGTTGAAGGGGAGGCTGTTAAATTGGTGGCCAGTGCCCACTTGTAGCCTCAATCAGCGCCCAAATATTCGCGCAATCGAGTGTTGTGTGATTTATACACGGTATTTGACTTAATTTACGCAAATGTTTGTGGGGTGAATTTATTTATTGTCGCTCGTTTAACAAAAAAACAGAATAACACTCATAGAGAACGGAATCATCATCAATCCAGAGCAGCATGGGCTTTTCAACTGAAAATGCCACCGTTTGTTTACCCACATCCAATTTAGGCATCATCAGCAGACCTTCAGCCTTCCGATGTGCGTCAGCTAGATTCAGAATCTGAATCTGACACTCGAACCTCAGCAACAATGTTGCCGATCATCGTTGTGACTTTTATCGCCATCATGCTACAGCCCTTGGTTTTCATGCAGATTGCAACTGACCCACTTGCCATGTAATGAATGAAAATATTGATGATCTAATCTGGTTTAGGAAAAATTATGCTCTAAAAAGAAGCGGCTATTTCTAAAGGGTTGATTACAAGATTCTCTTTAATGTAGACTTCAACTTTTGTGTATCTCCAATTTATGACTCCTTTCAATGTCTTTTTCAACAAGTTACCTTTTCTAGCTTGAACCGGTTCAGCTTACAGACCAGTTAACTGCCCTATTTTACTCTTTCTTCTAACTTTACCTTTTACTCACATAGATTAGAGCCGCTTTTGATCTCATTGTTACGCTTCATTTCAAAGTTCTATTCGGTTAAGCAACAAGTCTAGTGTTCAGCTCGCGAAACGGTTCACAAACCGGTTTAGTAGCCTATTATACCCTTATTTTCATTGTTCCTTTCCCCCTTTGACAGTTGGCCTGACCATGCTCGGGTTCTCGCTCTGGGGTGAGCCCAACAAGCGGGGCTTCTTCTGCGACGATCTCTCCCTGAAGCATCCCTATAAGGACTCGACCATACGCAGCTGGATGTTGTATTTGTTCTGTGCAGCGCTGCCCGTATCCCTGGTAAGGCAAACCTTTTACCTTTTGAGATGATTGGCTAAGCTAAGATCTCAATTTTGCAGATCTTACTGGTGGAATTCTACAGGTCACAGGATAAGCACGGTAAGAAGCATTCCCATCATTATCACAGCCAGCAGGAGGGCAGCGGTTACTATTTGTGCCACATGGAGTTGCCCCATTGGCTGCTGGAATGCTATCGCAAGATTGGCACCTTTGTGTTCGGTCTGGGCATCGAACAGCTAACGACGGATATAGCCAAGTACGCTATAGGACGTCTGCGACCGCATTTCTTAACGGCAAGTAGAGGTTTCTTTCCAATCATAATTCAATTTCTAATCAACATATTTATTAATTACAGCTCTGTCAACCCGTGCTTCTGGACGGCTCGACTTGCAGCGATGCTTCGAATGCGGGTCATTACATTGAGGAGTTTACTTGCTCAACGGTCAATGTGAGTGCCAAGATGCTGAAGGATATGCGTTTATCCTTTCCCAGCGGACACGCGAGTTTCGCCTGCTACTCGATGATTTATCTAGTGGTGCGTATACTTAATATATTTTAATAATATCAGTTGCTAAGCTCTTTTCTCTGTGCAGATCTACTTGCAACGTCGCATGCATTGGCCGCGTCTTCGGATGTTTCGCCATCTGCTGCAGTTCCTGCTCCTGATGTTCGCTTGGTACACGGCGCTGACTCGCATCTCGGACTACAAACATCATTGGTCCGATGTCTTGGCCGGTTCAGCAATTGGATTTACCTACGCGGTTGTGGTGGTCAGTTTTGCTTAAAAAATTACCTCATTCATAAGGATATTAATCTCTCTCCCTATTTCATTTCAGACTTCGACCATTTGGTAGCTTAAATTCACAGCAAACTCGACTTCAATCCCCACCGTTGCGGTCTACGCTTTAACTTTCCTGTGCTTGAAGTTTCAGTTTTTAATTCTTAACATAATTTATTCTTAGTTTCTACCTGTACGACTATATACTTACCTGCAAATGTATACATATATCTACTATATACACCTTTGTATAGTATATGCTTACGTATACACGTATTTTCTACGTTACGTTTTACGTTTTGTGCTTTACTTTAGTTATTCTTAATAAACTTTTAATAGTGTTTATTTTCGGTATGCGAAGTGGTTTGAGTTATGAGTTAAATGCTTATAATTGAAAGATTTGAGTTTGGCTATGCTAACAGCATAATAATAATAAATAAATATATGCCTGGTCAATCTATTTAAATTGTGGAAACTGTTTAAGTGCTTGGAATTTTGTTGTTCAGCTGTAATGCGTATTTTGAAGTTTCAAATTCGATCACAAGTTAGGCTCTGCTTTCATCTCTGCAATGTTTATGGTATTGGTTTTTTTCTTGAGTTCTTTTGTGAACTAATTCGAGCATGTTTGTTCGTTGAGAATTAAAATACTACAGAAAGAAAAAAAACGTGCTCTAATCAAGAAAAAAATCTTGAATCAAGATTATATGATGTCTTCCTTTTATTGATGATGACGTCAAACTTTGCCTGACATTTAACATAATGATAGTCTTGCGATGTCACTGTTGCAATGTGACCTTAATCTAGAATCTTGATGCAGAATAAATATGTTACATCTTAATAGCAATAAATGTAAGTTTATGACCTACTGTTTTTTTCCCAGGTAAATAACTATGTTTTATATAACATTCCTCTAGAGCGAATTGAAGTTGTGAATGACTTGGGGGTTCTGCTTGATGCAAAACTAAAATTTGATAAGCATATTCTGTCTGCTGTAAATAGGGCCATGGGTGTTCTGGGATTTATAAAACGCTGGTCGAAAGAGTTCAATGATCCCTACATCACTAAGACTTTGTACGTCTCACTGGATCGTCCTATCCTTGAGTACGGATCTCTTGTCTGGAATCCCCAGTATAGGGTTTATCAAGATAGGATTGAAGCGGTGCAGAAACAATTCTTGTTATTTGCTCTTGATAGTTTAAATTGGAATCCTAATATTAGATTACCATGTTATCGCAGTAGACTTTTATGCAAGGTGCTGTTTTTATACAGAGACTAATTAATGGTGAAATAGACTCTTTGGAGCTGTTAAGTCGAATTAGTTTTGCAGTTCCGGTCAGGATCACTAGGAATTTTCTTCCTCTTCTCATTTCACGAAGAACTACTAAATTTGCTTGCCAGAATCCCTTCCGTAAATCTATTCCTCTGCTCAAAACCTTATCATAGAAGATTTTTCATCTTCTTATACATATATCCTAACATATTTTTAAGTTCATTTGATTAGCTGTCCAGCGTCTTTTAATATTTATTCGCGGTTTTCGATTAATGCATGCTGTTCACAAATTTATTTTGTTTTGTCCTGGGCCACTGGATGGTACTGCCGTTAGTACGTCAACGTCCAAGTAAAAACAACAAAAAAAATAGCCAGGAAGGGTTATTCTTAAATCACGATTAAAATTCTAGTTAGCCCAATCTTGATATTCAAGATTATAATCTTATTTCAAAATTGAAACAAGATTTCCAATCTACTTTTCAAGCTAAATTTTTTTCCAGATGTGATAGTATCTCAATCAAAACATTTTTATAAACGTGTGTAGGCATTCATTCTTGTTTCTTGCTATACAATACAATTGTTGTTGTCTGCGAGTTACAGAGTATTTTCTAGTCATTCATTCGCATTCTATTTCTAAGGTATTTCATGGCTGAATAGTAAAATGTTTCTATAACATCTCTTTTAAAGCATTTTGTTTGCTGAAGAGCACAATTAGGTATTGCACTAATTTTGTCTGCTAGTTACAGGATATTTTCTCGTCTAGCATTCGCTTCTACTTTGCGAGGATCTTATATTCACTAGTTAAATATAACTTTTTATTCTCCTTTTATTTTATTGTTTCCTAACCAAGACAAATGAATTGGACTACTCCTTGTCTGCTAGTTACAGGGTATTTCCTAGTCAAGTATTCACTTTCTAAATGCCAAATCTCTGCATAGATAATTACTAGACTTTATAGAGTAACTACCGGTTATTTGACCTATAGCGTGGCCAAATGTTAACTTAATTTAGGCAAAATCCTTGGCGCTGATTTGATCCGAATGCGCATTCGAGCCGCGTTGACAAACGCTGTTGACTGAAACTGGTAACTTGGCTCAAACTGGCTGCAGTGTCAGTCTCTCACTCAGCGTGAAGTGGCCAAAATGCATTTGGCAGTTGCCGTTAGTTTGGCAGTTTGGCGTCAGATAGCCGAATGACTTATGGCCAACCCGTTGGCCATTTTAGACAGTTGGCCATTTGGCTATTTGCTTAGTTTAGACATGGCTAAATGGCTAATGGCTAATTAACAATTAGCCACAGTGGCGGGGGCAATCAGTTTGGGTCTTTTAATTAGTTGCACCTCCTCCTTCCTTCTCTTTGCCATTGCAATTTGCATTTTAATCGAATTTATTGCAGGGAGCAGCAGGAGAAGGAGGAAGAGGAGAAGGAGGAGTCAGTGTCCATCACTCAATCAAGTCGCCAGTCTGGACACGTCGCTTTATGTGGTTAAGTCAACTATCAGCACTCAGGCTAAAGTCTTTTGCTCTCGGAGATTGATGAGTTTATTAAATGCTAATGTTGCCACAAGCCGTGGATGCCACAGAGGCCACTCGAATGCGATGATGCCACAATTCAAGCATTGCAAGCAAATGTTCCATATTTTTGGTTTGCCAAGTCGCTTTTTAGCAATTAACACAATTTTTTATTTCACTTTTATCAGCAACAATTACAATTTCAGTATCTTCTCCCCCATTTTCCAAAGCATTCCCCCCTTTCTCATCTATTTTTTGTGGCTTTTCTTGGGGGCTTTTCAATTGCCCCGCCTGCATCTGCATCTGGCGCTGTCAATTGGCCGTCTTCGTGTCTGTCAATAGCTTCAAGTTTATGTCCCAAGCTATCCAGCTATCGCCAGCTGTTGATAGACCCAGCCACATTGAATAAAACTTCTTATTTTTTTTACGACTTTATGACAAATGCCGGAGGGAGTTGAGTTGAGTTGAGTTCTTTCACCATTTCCATTTCCACTTCCATCTCCCTCCCATCAGATTGGCAATTTCAATTCAGGCGCTTAATTTGAAGCATGAAAATGACGTCGGAACATTAAGGTAACAACGAGACACGCTCCGTTCTTGTTCTTGTTTTTTTATTTATGACGAAAACTGTGGAAAATTGCATTTTAGGGGAGGCAGCGCATCAGCCATGTTCGCACCATTAAAATCCCAAAACACAATCCCAATCCCAACTCGAATCTCTGAGCTCTGGCACAATGCACAAATCTCGATTCGTATCGGCAGCTCGTGATAGAAATTATTATTGCCTGGCATTCTTGTAAATACCCTGGAAATGCTTGTTAAATGGGGTTGGATTACATTCTTGCTGTTGTATGGAAAGTAGTTTAAGCATATGAAGGTTTTACATTGACTGTAATTGTTGATTTTTCACGATAGTTTAATTGGTAGTTTAAATATAGATTAATTATAACATCAATAACAAATTTGCTTAAGATAATTTAAAAGTTCTTTATTACTTAGGCAACCATCCATGCTTAAATGCATACAAAAAAGCAGATGTCCAAACTAAAACAAAATATATATAGTCAAAAGAATCCAATGATATAAAATAATATAATTGCTACTCAGTTATGTTATTTCATTATAACTACAATGCTATTTCTTATTACTTTCCATACTTCGAACTTTCATTGAATTCTGAAAAAAGGTATGTATTTTTAATTTAAATTACTATTCTTTAAGAAACCTATGTCTATGATGTTTTTGATTACTTTTCATAATACGGACTATTATTAGATTCTTAAATTACTATTCTTTGAAAAACCCTATTCTGGTTTTTGATTAATTTCCATAACTCGGACTTTCATTAGATTCTTAAAAGGGATTTTTACATTAATTTACTATTCTTTATACAAATTTGCAATTCAGATTACTTTTAGATTACTAAATCAACAAGGTAATTAAATAAAACTGTTCAAAAGATATTGAAAAATGTAATTTCGACTTGGTTTTTATGATGTTATATTGATAATACATATTAACTATGAAACTTTTAAATCACTTCACAATTCGGAATTATTTCATTTATGTTTTTGAAAACATTTTTTATTTAAATTACATTTCAACTCAAAGTTTTTGGGTTCCATTCGTCAGTCTGATCTTTCGTCGCATTTACAGGGTGTGCTGCAGTCGAGCAAGCTTGCCTGTTAGTATGAGAGCAAAGTTCTATGCGGCTTCGTGTCGCTGCGAGGCATGACCACATTTCATGCCACAATGTCCAGCGCAGAAAGCGTTAAATTTTCCACATGCAGCGTCTCTGGACGTGTAACAAGCAGTCGCTGCCAAGGGTGAAAGAGGTGTCGATGAGGACGAGAAGGAGAATGTGGGAGCAGCAGCCGGCAGCCAGGAGGCAGGAGGCAGGGAAACTGCACAGTCATAGGTCGTTATGGCGAACGTGGGCCAAGAGTTGCGTGGGTAACATTTTATTTATATTTTTAGTCCCGCGACGCAGATCGCTGAGCAGCCTTTTGTCTACGAACTGAAGAAGAAAACGTGGAACGTGTCTGCTGCTGCTGCTGGGTTGCTGTGGCTGCCACACACAACGAGTGGCAGCATGTTCCGTGTCCTGTGAATCCATGTGGGCTGCGTTTTGTGGAGTCTAGAGTCTGAAGTGTGGCATGGCAATTAGTTGGGCCTCTGCAATTTGTGTGCTGGCCCTAAACGCTTATTAATGAGTTCAAGTCAATTTTGAGATATGCGCATTATTTATGGCGCCGCAATATTGCCTGCAAGTGAAATCTATAAATCTTGGCCAAGCTTTAACAGATAAGGCCAAGACGGAGGCTAAGACGGAGTCGGACTTTGAAGCTGGCGGCTGATGAAGATTACGAGCGCATAAATCGTGGAGGATGAGGCGTGGATTCTGCAGCGAATTTATGCGCACATTAGAGAAAATTTCAGGTAACGCCTCTCCCCTCACTCCTCCCTTATCTTGTGAAAATCTACGCTATTTTCCATTCGAATGCATTTCGAATGCAGCTAAAGTTGTTGTCGTGTTTAGAAGTGACACATAAATAATTTTGCAACTTCGTCACCCCTTTGAATGTTGCCTCGTCTGTTTGCCTTCTTGCTTGCAACACTGTTGCACCCCTCCAGTCCGCACAGCAGGACGTGGCAGTGGCATTGAAAGCGGGCGCCTCTTTTGACACCTCTTTAGTTGCTGAATGCTGAGTGAATGATCTATGAATACCCGTTTTTGCTTGTTGCTAACAAACTGTTAACGTTTTCATTTTGGACAGTCAACAACAACCACCTGGGTGGACATTATAGTTGTGCTTAGCATCTGTAAAACGGGGCGTGGCACCTTTCGGCAACTTTTCGAACTCCTCTCGCTGTTGTTAGCCGCATTTCCTCTGACGACTGCTTAAGCTGAAACTCAAATACACAACTCGAAACTTGTAGCTTGGACAATGCACAGCTTGTTGTCGTTGATGAACTGTTTTTTTTTTTTGCTTTTTCATTTTCCCCTCATTGGATAAACATGTATTTATAAGCAGACAGGTACTTGTAGTCTTGATGAGCTGTTAAGCAAGTGGGCGTGGCAGCTTAATGCAATAGCGTAATCCCGACTGCAAATTGCTCATCAGCCATAACATCAACATCGGCCAGTTTGCTAGACAACCATTTGGGTAATCACAAAGGCGAATTTCTAGACGGAATTTCTTTACAACGTGACTGCAATTTGTAGTAGCGACGATGAGCTGAATCAAATCAGTGCGTTTTAATTGAATAAACGCAGCAGTTATAAATGTTTACATTAAGCGTATGCGTAGTCATTTTCCCCCTCTCCTGCAACTTCTCGTTTCGCAAGAGCTCTAATTAGCAGCAACAAGTCGAGACAAGGCAACTAAATGTACAACGGATGCGTTCAATTACGACCAACATGTGGCAGGAGGTGGGAGGCATGGAGGAAGAGGCTGAGGCAGCGTGTCGGCGCCATGTCTAAGCCACACTTGTGTAGCAACTGCAGCTACAACCCCATCACAATCGCGATCTGGATGGTGTCGGAAAAATTGTCACTGGCCTGCGGGCAACACCTTTTTTTTGCTATATGCATTTGTAATTTGCATATGGCCAATTTGCGCCAGGTCGCCGTTAGCCAAGCTGAAGCTGAGCAGCCTGCAGTTGCCTGTCTGACTTCGGTTGCTCGCTTGTCAATCATCCAAGACAAAGCGACGATTGCATCGCTGGCGACGCGTGTCGCATATGCATAAATTTAATGACTCAGTTGCGTGTGTGCGTTTCGCAGTTTTCCTTATCGCTATTGCAGCTGATTTATATCAGTCATATGCCTTTATATTTCAAATAGCTAAGGTGCGGTCTCAATTCATCAGTCATTGCTGCATTTAAAATGTTGTTAAAAGTGAGTGATCGGTTAATTGATTCAAATTCACTTAACAGCGCTGCCAGTGCGCGCCATGCCAAATTGTTTTCTGTAAATGCAGTGCTGCCAGACATGTAAACCGCACGGCTGTTAACTCAAAATGGCAATGTAAATATACAGACTCGTTCGAGGCTGGTCACACTAATTTTAACGGCCGCCTACGCTCAGCTGTTTGCCATTCACTGGGCAAACAATTCGTATCGCTGCTCAAGTCACACCTGAAGATTGATTGGTTGCTTTTTTTAACCAAATGATGAAAAGGCCATTATATATTTAATGTTTGTTTGTTCAGCCTTTTAAGAAGAAACTGATCTGGAACATGTTAAGTTACTCAATTTTAACGTTTTTCTAATATCGCAAATAATACTAGCAATTTGTGTTGGTATATTTTTGGAAGCGGAATAGTATATTTTAAAATCCAACTTATGGTCACGCTACACCTGAAGTCGCGTTCGCGTTGTCATCATCGCTCCAAAAACCTCCGTTGTTGACCAATTTGTGCCGTTTTTACATATGCAAACGTGTGTTTTATTGCATAAAATACGCATAAAATTTGCTAAAAAATCCTGTGTCAACTGCACTCATTGGTTCGGGTTATAAAAAATTTGTGCAACAAGTGGTTTTCAACTCGCTTTTAACTTGCCATCCAAAGTGCCTTACACACACCGACGCGACGCGCGCACACAGACTTAGTTCTTACCTGCCAGCCAGCCTGCACACACATACTCGCGCATACGTAAGCAACAACAAGTTGTGAGCTGTCGTCTTCGAGTCCAATAAGATAATTACGCCGAAAAAATGCTAAACGCATGCACATAATTTAATTAAAGAGCTCAGTCTCTCTCATTGAATAAATTCAACAAGCAAATCAATTGAGAGTGAGAAAGTGCTAACAGAAAAAACTGCCAAAATCCCCAACGCGAGGATCAGTATCGTGTGTGAGTGTGCGCGTGTGTAAGTGTATGTGAAAGAGGAAGAAAGTGAGAAAGAAATAGAAGAAGGAGAGAAAGAGTTAGCAATCGAGAGCACTTAATAACAGTCTCTCTTCTTTTACAATATAAAAGGCATTATACAAATTGATACAAGTGATTTTAAATATAGATTACAAAGTCCACTTAAGTAAATACCACAACAACGCAGGTAATTACACATTACTTGCATTTTTCACTTTTGCTTTTGCATACTCACATACGTATGAATATAAGTATGCCCATTGTAAATGTATTACATACTTATGTACATACTTATAAATAAGCTAACATATTCGCTCACTCACTGTATAACGCTCATTTCTTTCATTGACATTGTTTTTGCTATTTGCTTTGCTAGTTGTATTTATGTGTCTGTGTGAGTGTGTGTTTTTGCGCGTTTTCTCTGCCGCGTATTGCAAAATATTTTGTATGCTATTTTCTTTTTATCATTTCGCATTGCCCTCCGCTCTTTTCGCTATTGTTGTTGTTGTTTTTATTGTTTTTACCTTTCTACGTTGAACAGTCACCAACAGTTTGCACTTGTTTCACAAATGTTGCCATCTCTTTTTAGTCAAAGAAATAGCAACAGTGCTAACATCGGGTCTAATAAGAAATTTTTATCGGTGTTGGCTGAAGTTTCTTGTTTGGATACTCATACATACATTTGCAAGAGCGGCCGCTCAGCATACCATCGCAGTAACACAATACACACACAAGAATATACATATGTGTATGTAAACTAGCCAATAAGTGCCGCTGCTTTGGAATGTTCACTGTTGTTGTTGGCGTTTTCGTTGCGGGGTTCGCCGTTGTTGTTCCTGTTCTCAATACATTTTGTATTAGGTGTATGTGGCCGTTGTCAACGGTTTTTGGTTATCAACCGAAGACACAAACACACGTACTCGGGGAGCTTAGCAAGTTAATTTCGATAAACAAACCGTAGACTGTGTAGTCAGGTTTTATGTATTCTACATACATACAATATCCGTTGCTTGTCCATCTTTTTCTGTGTCACTCACCTGTTTTTCACACGCTAACCAACAATCAAAGCGTGAAGAACAAAAAACTAAATAACAACAACACACATATTGAGTACGCAATGAATTCGCCGTGATTTTCAAACCGCTGTCCTTGTCTGCCCTGCCAATCAGCTGTTGTCGCCTTTGTTTATGTCTGTAACAGCAATGCGAAGAGAGCGCTGTTAAACTAAAGGACGTGAGAGAGCAATTTAACAGACAAAATTGTTCTAAGCCCTAGCCAGAAGTATTGTAATGAGCAATCAGCAAGTAGACAAAGTTGGCGTTAATTTATGCTTTTGTTAACAACAAGAAACAAAGTTTTTCATTACCTACTTAGCATGCAGTTAAAATGTTTTTTGATGTCACAAACACATGTCTATTTTTGGTGAGAGTAGCGGCGACATTCCTTAGCGTGGGTCAACATTACTCAGCCTCTGTTAGTTAACAGAGTGCTTAAGAGCTGCGACTGCGGGGCAGCGGCAGCGCTGTTAGGCTCAGTTGTCTTTCAACATTCGTGCGCGTCGCAAGGATTCTTCTTGCGGAAGGATAACGAGAAATAAACACGTTGCAGCTAACAGAACAATATTTACGTGGCGGCTTTTCAATTATTCAAGCCGCAAAGCCGACGTGCAAGTCGAGTTTATGGCTTTGCACGCTCAGTGCAAGAAGACACTCAATGCTAGCCGATGTGACTGAGACTGAGGCAAAGGCAAAGGCAGAGAGATAAAGATAGAAATGAAGGAGGAAAAGCACAAAAATGCAATAACATAAAAGCGGTAGCGACTCAAGTAGAAAAGTGGATGAGTACTCGCATTAAATAAGTAAAGACAGACGTTGCAAAAAAAGTGGAAAAGAGTGAGGTCAAACGTACGTAAATACACACAGTACTACTATATAGTAGTTTTATACTATGCTCATATAGATACACTGTGTCAATATGTGTGTGTGTGTGTGACTGCGGTTTGCTTTTCTTTATGTGTGCATTGCATAAGATTCTTTTATTGTTGTTGTTGTTGTTATTGTTGTTGTCGCTGTACTTGACATTATCAATTGGTCGCCAGCAAGTGAAACTTTTTAACGTTATTTCTAATTTCAGATAGCAACAACTAAAGAATATCAGCTGGAACGTGACGTACTTTGGCATTAATATTTAAAACGATTAACTAACCAAGGCAATCGGTAATCGGAATACGAAATACGAATTATGGAATCCATGGAATATGAAATGGCACGCAACATGACGTTGCTGTTCTTCCTTGAGCGACTGCTGGACAAGGGGGAACCCCGCACTGTGCACGATCTATCCTGTCAGTTTGGCAACAAGGAGTTCACCAAGGAGATGCGACAAATCGCCGGCGGTAGTCAGTCCGGTGAGTCAAGAAAACACATTTCACTATTTCAATTCATAGATGTCTTGAGGTAATACGAAACTGGTACAGTGAAACCTAATAGTGGGCAAACAAACACAAATATGCTAGCAACATATTTGTGCACCTGCGGGGGTTTTATTGTTTTTGTTGTTGTTGTTGTTGTAGTGATTGTTGTTGATGCTGGTAAAGTGCTTGACTTGTCCAAGTGCACATGTCATTGCCATTGCCATTGCCAGTCGACAGTCGTCAGTTGTTGGTCGAGAGTCGCCAATTGAAGCTGAAGCTCTAACCGCAAAAGAAATCGACACCAGACATCAGAGTTTGAACCGACTAGCAAATATCCTATACAAAAATATAGGTTCAATTAGATAGCAAAACTCGTTTACTACACTTTTAAAGTACAGGGTTTTGTTGTCGTATCAAAAGCACTTGAAAACCGCGTGTTTTTGTTTACATCGACGTCAGAAAAAACACCATCGATTTCCCCCACATGAAAAATAACATGAAATACTCGATTTGTACGTCCGCTCTTAAACAAAAAACAAACTCAAAAAACTGAAACCTCAACCATTCAACAATTCCAACAACTCAACAACAATTCAAGTCACAAGTAAACAAGTTCATCATCCAAGATGCAGGCGTTTTCAAAAATAGCAATTCCCAACTCTTCAAATATTTTAAAAATAAACCACTTCTCTCAGGCAGAGCATTGCACTTTCCACTACTATACAAAACTATATACTATATACTATAGTATGGGAAAATGGCTTTGAGATCCATTAGCGTATAATTAGAAGCTTATGCGTAAGACGATTTGTTGTACAGGAAACAGTGACAGTTTTGTTTGTGTGAGTTCTCAGATTAATATCAGTCATTAAGTTTTGTATTAAAAAGTGCATTTCATACCCTGCAAAGGTAACATTATTATTTCATGTTGTATGCAACAGTCGAAAGATAAATATTGACAGAAATGCATTGAATTTAAAATCAGTTCTTGACAGTTTGTTGGTGTTTGTTTTTGCCAGACACGAGACACAAGAATTCTTATCGTATTTTCATAGTTGAGTTGTTGTTTAATTTGGCATGCCTTGCTAATTATTTTCCATTTATAACACATTTTTATTACATGCATTTTTCACACCTTGTGGTTGCATTAATTGCATTAATCAAATGTGTGCAACACAAATGCTTTCAACAAATGTTTATCGCACTTCAAATACATATGTCTTTTAGACTTTACTTCGTCGTGTGACGTGTGCTGCAACTTTAATAATTATCGCCATTACTATACATTATTATTATTGTTGTTATGAATAATGACAGCTTTAAGGAGCTTCAAAAGCAAAGCTCTCGCAGAATATATTTGTAACTAACACGCAAAGTGGTCGTGTCTCGAAAGACATAAAGCCAGCATAATGAACATATTAAAATACACAATGTCAAGGTTCAGGTTTATAAATAGAACTGAATTCACTTTATATGAAAAGAGAGAAAGTTGTGAATTCTGACCTAAATCGAAAGTTGAACTGGTTGCACAAAGCTTCTATCGAAGCTAGTCTTTAATGTGCTTAACCCGCTGCTAAAGCTTTCGGACATTTGTTAAGCCATAAGCTCAAGAACTTTTGCAGTGACAAGTCCCAAAAGCTTGACCAAACGGACGATGGTCGTCCAATAAACATTTTTTATGCGTCACCTTTTCTTGTCAACGTTTTTGCTTATACCACTTATAAACCGTTAAGGGCGCTCTGTTGCCAACTTGCAATACCTTTGATATTTTCATAATGCCCACGAAGCTCTAGCTAAAGCTAAAGCCCAGAACCAAAACCCCAAAACCAAACCCCAAACCTGAATCGAAATGATGATGTGGGTAAATTTGCTTTTCTTGTTTGGTTTGTAATAGAAAAGTGTCGATTACGTGACAAAAATGTTCAATTGAATTTCAAATAATATAGCTTACTATACTAGAAAGTGAGAGCGAAAGATATGGGGAAAGGAAGAGTGGGAGTGAGACAGTGAGCTGCCCATTTGTTGCTTCAATAATGCATGTGTATGTGTATGTGTGTTTGTGTGTGTGTGTATAGTTCTCAATTCCCTAGCGATTGATGAGGGTTTTGCTGGCAAACAAGAAAACATTTACGAAATTAATGTCACTAGCAATTTTGTGTCAGCTTAAAAGTGTTGAAAGCATCGAGAGCACATCGTTAGAATGAACGACCGTCGAATTGACGCTCTGCAGCCATCAGCAAGAATTCTCGAAGCCTTTAAGTTATTAACCAAACTATGCTAATGGCTTAAACAAACTGTTACCAAATCGTAGCGTGCCCATTTCACTGTTAATTTGACAAGCGATCGCCAAAGCAAAAACAAGTTTCGCATGCATTTTGTGCCAATCATTTGGCCAAACATCAACAGAAAACCATAAAAAACAAACTACACTCGTATCTGTATCTCTGTATTTGTATCTGTATCCGCAGTTATGTGTGTGTGTGTGTGTGTTGTCCAATAATTGAACACTTGAACACATACAAATATGCCATATTAGCGCGGCTTACGAAGGTCTCTAACCTCCTCCCTCCCAAAAGCGAAGCAACCCCTTGACTCATAGACAAAGTTGTTTTTGTTTTTGCGTAATCGATTGACAATGCGAAGGTGGAACGCATTTGTCAACTTGCACTCAAAATGGCAAGCAAGCGAAAGAGACAGAAAGAGAGACAGAGAGAGAATGAGTGAGATTGCCCAATAAGTAGTGTATATACCCTGTTAAATGATCGAGGCGTGCAGCTTTAAGTAATCCTCGTTCATTTGGCATCATTACTTATCCCAGTTACACATTTCAATTTTTGACTTGCGCCCTTTTGATTCGCAGCCCAGTCAGAGGACATAAATTTAACGATTTTATGCCGACAGCAGTCGGTTGCTCCATTTGGCACCCTCAGACCCAGACCTTTCACTCTCCCCTTCCCCCACTCTACGGTCTCGTGTCTAGAGGCTTTCGAATTGCGTGTCGGCAATGTGCGTCTGACTGGAGTTGAGTTGAGTTGAGTCGAGTTGTGTTTTCCTGCCAGCTGTCAAGGTTTATGTTATTGTTGTTAACTTGTGTGTGTGTGTGTGTGTGTGTAGAAGGCAAATGGGGAAAATGCAAGTGGAGATGGAAATGGAGCTGGATATGGAGCTGGATATGGAAATGGAAATGACTCTAGATTTCATTCGGCATTGATTTTCCTTTTGTTTTCGCCAAAGACTTTAAGCGAATTTGTTGTTTATTAATTGCGCGCCCTTTGCGTATAATGGGGCCAAATGCCCCAATTAATGTGCCTATAATGAAGTCATGCTTGCTGCTAGGCATTCCCAAACCCAATCTTTCAATTGCCATGCCATGCTCGCATCATCAGCAAAGTGAAGTCACATATGAAGGAGAACGTGTTTCACTTTCGTTACACCTCGCAAGACATAAAATCTTGAATTTATTGCCGCATAACCCTTTTTACCTGGCCCCCATACCCTCCCCCATTCGACTGCCTTCTTGTGTTCCACTGGCCCGTCTGGGGTTAAAGTCGTATTTCAATAAGAATACATAACATAAATATGCATATATTTATAGCGTATGCTTTTGCGGTGCATTTGAAAATTGCCCACAAAATTGTGTCCAATATGTGAGCGGCAAAAAAGCGGCGACTGACCGTAAAATGTGCCACTGCCGACACCTGCTCCTCGAGTATGGGGAGTGCGGGGGAGGAGAGAGAGGGGGTCTCGACACCCACCAAATATTCTTGTTAGCCAGCCAAGAAATTCTGCTCTGCAGCCGGGCAAATATTGTCTCTCAGTTCCGCAAATACTTGCATTGTACAATATTTTGCTTGGCACTATAAAAAAAAAAAACAAAACGAAACAAATAAGTAGGCGAGGGTTTTTTGAAATGTTTACTAGCCTAGCTTAGCACTACATATAAGTACTATTATTTACGTGATCAGAGCAAAAAGCTATAATATTTTCTAGTGTATAATTTAAGCTTGTACTTAAACAACACAAATAATTAAATAGTTGCCAAAAGGTCGCCGAAAATGACAAGCGATCCGAATCAACAAGATTTTATACCTGTTAATTTAAATCTGACCAGCACTGCGATTGGCATTAGGTTCGAGAATGGAGTTGTGATCGCAGCCGATAATGTGGTGCGCTGTCAAAATGTGCATCTTTGTCACACCATGGATCGGGTACTCAAGATTAACGAACACATTCTACTTAGCGGCATTGGAGACTTTCCGGACATACTCGACATGAAGAAGTCCCTAGACCAGATTGTGGTCCGCGACCTTTGTTGGAACGACGGCATCGAGCTGAGGCCCGAGAACGCATTGCATTGGTTACGCAATCTCAACCGAGAGCGTCGATTGCAACTCAAGCCGTACTGTGCTCAAATGATTGTGGGCGGCATTCGTACTAACGGTTCACCTGTTTTGGGTAAAATGAATGAACTTGGCCAAGTGGAGTACAAGAAGTATGCTGCAGTCGGCGGAACGGGGCCGTTGCTCGCGAATAGCTTGATCAGAGCTGCCAAGCCCGCAGATCGTCCATTTACCATGAGAGAAGCTGTCGACTTGATATCCCTATGCATGCGATCCATATATTTTCGGGATAACGCAACTATATGCAATTATACTGTTGGCATTTGCACCTCCAACGAATGTCTCATAAAGGGTCCATTTAATGTCGATGAGAACTGGGCTTTGCGTTTTACCATTGATTTGTAATTTAATGTAATGTGTGAATACAAAATGGAACAAAATATGTATCAAAATTATTGTTATTGGTACAAATGTTATAAATAAATAATTGTTACGTTTCTAAAATAATCATAACTAATAAGTGAATTCGCTTTCTTGGCAAAATGTTTAAGCTCAGATTTCAGTATTATATATTTCGAAATATTTAATTTTTGAATACGAAATTTTCAGTTGAAAATTCTGGGAATATTTTAATTGTGAAAATTTTTAAATAGAAAATTTGCAGAATGCAAATTTGAGTATGCAGATTTCAGTATTCAATTTATCAAGTATCAATTTGGGAAATTTTTAAATACTATGCGCCATGCAGATTTCAGTATTATGAATATTTCAATTTTGGGAAATTTTTAAATATTATGCCCTACGTTTCAAATGTTATTTAATTTAAAGACGTCGAGACCTTATCTTTAATTTGAAGTTACAGTTCAGCCTATTTATATAATAATATATGTAAATTTATGTATATTTGGTCACACTTTTTTATTTAAAGGATTATATAATGAAGATGAAGAGTACAATAATATTATATAACCCAATACAAAGGGCTTATAAAACAATATAAATCTACCAAAATTAAATTACGTAAATCTAACAAACCAAAAATGAAACCCACATTTACTGGGAACGCTGTCCTGCCTTTTTCTAGACAATCATTTATTTCGATATATATTTTAAACTGTGTATTTTATTCGTATACATTGAATGTATATTTCTATACTCACAAACATATACAAATAAATATAATTTTGTTTGTTTTTTGTGGTTCAATTTTATATGCGTACTTTGAAGGCAACCCTCGCAGATACATTTATGACATCGTGCAAATGTATATACTATATGTGTGTTTGTGTGTCCATGGAGTTGCTGAGTGGCTCGACGCCTGTCTCCAGACTAGGATATACCCGATAAATATTAATGCATATTGTCCATTTGTACTGTTTTCTTTTTGTTTTTATTTCTTGTTTCTTGTGGTTTGCTTTACAATTTTCATGAAGTTCACTCTGCGTCACCTGTAAATTTCAATTTCAATTTGTGTAATGCATAAGGGAGTATAAAAATTGAATTATGCACCAGTTGCTTGGCCCATTTAGTGTTTCTGTTTGTGTGTCGTTGGCCAACACAAGGCAGAGGGCACATGCTTAATGCTGAGCAATTTTTCTTTCACTTTGCTTTCCTTTTTTTTATACGCTTGCCAAGAGGGCGGCTAGAAAGAAGGGATGCGAAGGGAGGCCATTTGTCAGTTTTGTGGCTCATTGAGCATATGGAACAGGAATCTGTTGGATTAGATTGTCAGTTGGAAATCTGTGTGCAACAAGCACTTGGATAACGATTACATAATGCTTGACTATTTATTTACAACTCGATTAATCAAGAGTTCATTTACATGAGTTACAAATAATGCAATTGGATTAATTTAGGCAACGCATTTTGAGCCAAGCATATTACAAACTCAATTTGACAACAATGCCAAACCAAGTCGAGGTAGAAGCTGTTGCTGCTGCTGCTGTCGATGTTGCTGCCTCTGCTGTTGCTGTCCCCTCGACACGCAACAATAAAAAACATTATTCCGCTTACCCCTCCGCTTGCCGCCTCATGCAGATGTGCTGCGCGTTTGTCATGTCACGTCATATTACACACACAATAGACGCAAGACGAGACGAGGCGGATGAGTTGCCCCTCCCATATCAAACCTCCCATCTCTCACCTCAGCTCTTAGCTTTATCCATTGCTAGCAGCAAATGTTGACGTTTGCCGTTTCCCTAGGCCGTTGACGGCAGTCAGTCAGCAACTATGACCTGATTTATCAAATAAATAGCTCGCGATGCTTGGCTTGAGTGCATTCACTTTTCATTTGACTGGAGTTGACTGCACTGCAAACAATTTTTTCAAATATTGTGGCATTTGTTTATCAAATTTCAATCAAACTACAATGGTAATATTACTATTTGATTACAATGATATGCCTTTTATTACGACTAAACAATAGCAGTAAAGTTTCAGTATTGAATCACTATTTAATAACAATACAACAAATAATTTATAAGAGAAAGCAACCCTTCAATTTAAACTATCATTTACAAAACAATATTTAGTATATTCAACAAACAATGCAAATTTACAAACTGCAACATTTAAGTATCAATTTTCAATTTAATTGCAAGCCTTTTAAACTGCCATCCATTGATAACTACGCTTTAATTTTGCTTTGTGTAGAACGAAAAGTTGTAATCCTGCCATTTTCATTCGCACAATTGCAACTTGTCTGAGGGTAAAGCCATTAGAGTTACAACAATCGCTCTTTCAGGCCATTTCAAGCAAAAGTTTTGCCAACTTTACAGGGAGAGCAGCAGCAGCGAGAGAAACATATCGCAAATATGTGCATATGTATCTCAGTTAGTGTTTACAATAACGTTAATTATGGGAAGCCAGGCATATGTGGCAACCTGATAGCAAAGTTATACAATACAATGCGGCTCAACTTGTCTATTACTCTCTCAGCTCGCTCGTCGTCGTCTCGAAATTAATCAACTAACATATTATAAGTATGAAGCACAATGTACATTAAGTACTTTCCCAGTTATAGCGACCACAAAGAAATGTCTTTCAGCTACGCGAAGGGGAATTAATTAAGTTTAACACTTTTACTGCATTAACTGCAAGTGAAAAGAAAGAAACGAAGAAAGACAGCGATAGTAGAGTGATAAACTGATTGAGATTGAGTAATACGTGTAGAGGAGGAGGAGGGTGTCTCTCACTAATGGCTTAGACTAATTGTAATTGACATCTTTGGCAGGTCTCAAGAAATTTCTCGCCCAATACCCATCGATATTCCTGGTCGACGGCGACTATGTGCAGGTGAATGCCTATCAGCACAGCAGCTCCGATGATGGCAACAGCGGTGGCAAGCGCGACTACATCCAAGAGGCTAAAGACTACTTCAAGAACAAGATGCTGCAGTATGGAGCCGCTGCCGAGGTTCCCGTGCGCAGTCTACTCGGCCATCGATCGCAGGCATCGCCCCAAGTGCGTCACATATCGGGTGAGTAGTGAATAGTTAAGTGAAATTGATCCTTTGTCTAATGCGAGCTCTTGTTGCACAGGTCAGCACATCAAGGAGTTCACCGACTTTCTGATGAAGCACACAGACACCTTCAAGGTGGTCGATGACTATGTGATGCTTGTGGGCAGCGAGAATATGACCGATTTGCCGGCCCGGGATCGTTTGCATCTGCCGCAATCGAACATCGATACGCGTGGCACACAGCAAATGCTCGACTTTTTCGCACAATGCATTGAGATGAAGGGACCGCTGCTGGTGGATCAATTGTTCCATCTGCTGACACTCAACTTTCCGCAGGATCAATGGTTGCGCATGTTCAAGACGCCCGGGGATCTGAGCTCGTTCCTCAAGCTCTTTGGCGACTGCTTCCACATACAGGCGAATCTAGTCACGCTGCTGCAGAAGCCCAAGCTGAACGACTCGCACATCCAGCAGGCTCAGGCCCGTTCCCGCGAGCAATTCAATGCGTTGAACAACAATCAGAATCCTCGAAAGGCGGAGCAGCAGAATGTGAGCTCGGTGCAGCAGCGTTTGCAGTCGCAGGCGATGCGCAGCAATGGACTCACCAATAATGTGAATAACAATGTGAATAATAACAACAATAATAATATTGTTTCGCCGAACTTCAAGCTAAATGCTCCAGTCTCCAATATGACTGGCGGCAATGGCTTTGGACAAGGTCAAAATAAATCGGAGCCCAATTCGGGCTTTGATAGCTATGTGCCAATGTCGGAGCTGAAGCTGGAGAATCTCTGTGAGAACAACTATCCCAGTTCGACGGTCAACTATGGTCCCATAGGTGCTGCAGCACAGCAACAGCAGCAGCAACAACAGCAGCAGCCAACAACGGCAGCAACAACTGCGGCGCCAACGGAGCGTTTGAATAGCGTCAATCAAACGCTGAAGCAACGCATCAATACGCTGGTCATTCGCACCTTGGCTGAGAATCTGGAGAAGGACAACAAATCGCTGGCCAACCAGAACTCGCACTCAAGTCCAGTGCATGCGAAGGCATCTGGCAATGCAGCGGCAACAGCAACAGCAGCCGGAGGTGCTACAGTTGCTGGGGCAACAGCAGCAGCAGGAACAGGAGCTCAGAACAATGCCAATCCCTCACCTAGTCATAGTTATTTTGTTGGCGATACCTGGAAAATTAAAGTGCTGCAGAACACGACAGTCATTGCGAACGTGAAGCATTCAACGTTCGTCACCGAGGCACTGCTGGACCTGGCCAAAGATGAGAACAACATTGCGGTGTCGCTCGATTGCGAGGGCATCAATCTGGGAATCAAGGGCGAGATAACGCTCATCGAGATTGGTACAGCGCGTGGCGAGGCGTTTCTGTTCGATGTGCAATCCTGCCCGGCCATGGTCACTGATGGAGGCCTCAAGACGCTGCTGGAGCATGATCAGGTCATTAAAGTCATACACGATTGCCGCAATGATGCGGTCAATTTGTATCTGCAATTCGGCATACTGTTGCGCAATGTCTTTGACACGCAGGCGGCGCATGCCATCTTGCAGTATCAGGAGAATGGAAAGCAGGTGTACAAGGCTAAATACATATCACTTAACTCGCTGTGCGAGCAATACAATGCACCCTGTAATCCCATCAAGGATCAGCTCAAGCAAATCTATCGCCGAGATCAAAAGTTCTGGGCCAAACGGCCGCTAACCCGCGAAATGATGCTCTATGCGGCCGGAGATGTGCTTGTGCTGATACACGATCAATTGTTCAACAATCTCGCGCAGCAGATTAAACCCGAAAATCGGCAGCTATTCTCAGAGCTGTGCTCGGAGCAAATACTCATGCAGATCAAGCCGAATGAGGTGAAAATACGCAAGAAGCAGCGCAAGGTTAGCACTGAAGTATCGGATCTCAAGCAGAAACTGGCCCAGACCAGCAAGAACATTGTGCTGTCCAATCGTGAAATACGACTGCTGCGGTAAGTTAAAGTTAGATTATAATATCTGCATTATATATGCTAATCTTGTGTTTTTTATTGTAGTTACATGGACTTGACGGAGGATGAGAAAGAGCGACTCAAGGGCTACTACAAAGTTGCCAAGAAGCTGGAGAAAATGGAGTCTGCTGGCAATCCAAACAAGTACGTTATACTAACTAAATACTGAGCAGCGTGGATAACATCATATTTATTGCTTGCAGAGATCAAAGTGATTCTGAGGACGATGCAGAGCCCAATGAGAATGACTTCTTCCCCAGCTTGGATTCTGTGCCATCGGACAACTCGCTATCAGGCACATTTTCGCCGCGTTTTAGCTCTGAGCCGCCGAGCTTAACGGAATCGATGCAAATGCTGGAGGAAATACTGCAGAACAAATCGATGGATCGAATAGCGCGCATCGATAAGCTCGAGGCCATATTGACGACTGCAACAACATTGCCATGCGATCAAGTAAGTGCAACTTGCAACTATTAAGCGAACATTTGTTGATTCATTGTCTTGCAGATTATTACTTCCAATGCCATGCAGGAACAGTTGGGGTCCAGCATTGCAACCACAGAGAATCTGCAAATCATACGCGAAAAGACAAGAAAGTAAGTTACAGCAGACGCATGAGAACCTTAATTGCTTGGCCATATAACTAATATTATGACTCTGCGCTTTTAGCATGAAGAACTGTAATTGCCATGGGGAGCGCAGTATTACGCCCATCTTGAGATCGACGAATGACAAGCGAGTGGTCAAACTAGTCGATGCAGAATCACAAACGCTGAGCACTGGTGATGTTGTCATTACGAAGATCTTCTTCCAAGATGAGCACGAGCGCGTCAAGGATGCGTTGTTGACCAACAGCAATACCAATTCACCGAAGCGTGTGGCTTCAACTTGAACGAGTTTTTGATAACATATGATAAATGATTCCTAACAAGCCAAGCGCCGACATTATATGTATTATTTTTTTATTATGATTACAATGAGACTCCTCCACTGAAAAAATGGGAAAAACGAAATGAAAATGAAACAAAAGAAAAAAAGACGGAGTGCTTAACTCTATTAAATATGCAATAATTATTATCTATCTAATTGAAAAGCAATATATTTTGTGCCTAAATGTTGAACATTGCAATAACAATAAATTCTATAATTATTTACTACACTGTACTCCAATTGTGTGTTAACATATACAACTATATATATTATGATCATTTTGCCCACTCATTTAACAATTTGAACATTTTATTAGGCCGAATCGCACTTCTCACCAACTTATGGTTGAGAATCTGTGTTGTATTCTGATTTATATATATAATCACTAATTTTTGTTAAAGCTTTACATTAACTATACAACTAATATATTAAATGAAATCTTAGCGAAACAATAGATTCAATGTTTGTATTAAATTTGACCTTTAAGCAAGCTTTGCTATTTATTTGAGATGTATAAAAACAAGAAGTGAAACTTAAAATAAGAAGCGTTGGACCAATCTGTGTAGAATCAAAAGTCTATTTCTTTATTAATACACTGATAAATATTATAATCATTCACACAAGCATAGATTGATCAATTTTTGTAAAGGTTTCCAATATCCTTGTCGCCATATCAAAAGTGAACTTTGTATTTTAACCATAACACTTACAATCGTCAATCGATCGCGTTTATCCAACATAATTTTAGTTTAACCCAATTGCATAATCAAATTTCTTAATTATTAACAAAGCGCATAGTCAATCTAAGTAAATATTTAATTGTAAAGTGAAAATCTATTGAAATCGTATGATTATAAAAAAAAATATGCTTAATTAAATAAAGTAAATTGTACATACAAGCCTATGTAACGAAATGGCAAACGGTATTGAAGGAATTATGGAAAACGGCAACAATTTTCATTATATACTTCCGAATTGCCTTGGAAACTTGGCACAATGAGAAAATCCTGTAACTGATTGAATAAAAGACAATTTTAAAACTAGACAATTTTGCGGTTTTTGTTTTTTTATTTAACACCAAACATCAAGAGGCTTAAAACATTGATAATTTGTGGTTAGTTGTACACATACTAGTAAAGTTGTAAACATTTATAAAGATATACTGCGATTATATTCGTTACCAATAGTCCGGCGTTAATGCATTGAAATCGTCAAGAATTTTTAAAACTTTTGACAAAATCATTTGTGCATATTTTGAAACAATTTTCAAATAGATGTAGCAGATACATGTTTAAAAGTTTTCATTAAAATTTCACATTATAGGCGTGTTCAGTTGCATACTATTTGGTAGTCTATAGGTTATCAAATTCATTTAGTTTCAGAAAATGAATAATTCAAAATTGTAACATATTTATTTATTTATTTGATGGTTATGTTAGACATCAAGTTGAGTATTGTAAAATATATGAACTCTGAATTCAAATTCAGTCTCCAAATTGAATATGTGATGAGACTCTTTCAATGTTTATTTATTTATTTCTTTTTGGTATTAATATTGTTGCTTATTGACAATTTGAAATTCGTAATTTACGTTTATTATTATTATTATTATCTATTTTTTGACGTCTAATAATAAAATCGCTGTGGCACACAATGTGGCCTTACAGCTAAAAACTAAGATTATTTTGTTACAGCCATCTTGCACATTTTGAGCATATTTAATAGATACAAAAGTATAATATGTGTATATATTTAGATGGATATACGAGCAAATTTCACCCATAAGTTGCACTCTTCGTTCCATTTATGCAAAAACACAAATAAATATTGAACTGATTAAGCCTAGATATCGTATATAGTATATGCAAAAAACACTTTGATATCTAAATATTTGTTTGTGAAATATATACACCTTTTTCTGTATAACTATATGTGCAAAGGTATACTTTTAGGTATATATATTTATTAAAATCACATCTTTGAATGCTATATAGCGGTGTTAGCTGTATGTACAATTGGTTCTAACACTGCCTTTTATAACGTAATACTTATGTTCTATATCAATATATGTTTAAAATTACGCATACTTCATTATTCGTTTATTCGAAACCTGTTTAAAACATTTGTTTTCGCTTTTTTACACTTAAATATAAACTAATCTACTACTGACAATATTCCAGTTAGATTTTCTCTGACCGTTGAAAGACCAGTTGAAATTTTCATTAAGCTTTCTTAAGACATTCTTTAAAGGTTGAGGAAAGTAAGTCTTGGGGAAAGTTAGTCATATGGCAAGATTGAATTCACATCGATTGCGACATATTTCTTATATGTTTTTATTTAAATTCTGTTCAGCAAACTCTGATATTCTACTACAAAGTCATATATTTCTGTTGACTTCACGATGAAAGCTTAAATTATACACCTCCATTAAAAAAATTGTTATTATTCGTTTAATTCGACTGTTGACTTACCAAACTAAATATACAACATCAAACATTAAAACCGTGTTATATGAAATCTATTCGTGATTGAGCTTAATTTTATATCGATGGCTGCATTAGTGTACTTATATTATGTTGTGTATATAATTTTATTATTCTATAACAGGAATATGCAATAATAACTCAGGTTTAGGCAAGCTTATAGTTAAAATACAACCAGCAACCGATACGTAATGAAATTGAAGAAATCTATTCGTAGTATATCTAACACTATTTAACTCTATTCGTGTTAATAAGTCGAACATACTTATTTTGCACGTTAATCATTTGCATTATACTCTCTCCCTATTGTATTGAAATGTTTTCACAACATTTTTGTATACGTACCTCTTGAAATGGATAAAAATAAAATGTTATCCCAGTTCTTCGACATTGAATGCCTTCACTTAAAGATTTTTAGATGCGCATTTTCACATTACAGTCCAATATGCGTACTATACTATATATGTATGTATATTTTTATATTCGTTTTGTTTTGTTATTCTTTTTAAATATTATCAAAATATAATATTTGTTTATGTCTTTAGAAGAAAAGCTCCGAGATGTATGTATATAGTTCACCATTTTGATTTCGATTGTTTCTAGAAGCTCAAAATTTGAAAAGAAATAATAGAGAAGTAATAAAAAAATGAAAACAAAATAGTAATTAAAATAAAAATGTGTTTATTTCACTAAAATATTTTAACAAAACATAATACATATGTACAGTGATTGTTGCAAGCATTTTTTAAAAGAAACAGAACTAATAATCAAATCTTGAAATTCGATTACATAAATATTGATTTCCATAGGGTAAACTGGTATTTACTTGGTTATGTTGCAAGTGTAACACATTTAATATCATAGACACAGACTATTGAATTGTATTTAAACTGGACATTGACAATTTCTATTTTTTGTTTCTGATTATACTGGATCAATCAATAGACATTGCACAAATTCAAAAAGCTGATATTTTAATTGTTATTTAACTCGTTTTCCTTCTGCTCTTTTTTTAATGCTCATTCAAAATTAGAAAGGTTTTCGTCAGCTCGGCTAAGTATTTTATATATATATATATATGCGTGTGTTTGTATATATATATTTTTTATGTATATTGTATGGTGTATATATTATATGTTGTGTGTGTTGTATAGATATAGATATATTAATCACTTAATGAGATCAAGTCATATAGCGCATTATCTCGCGCAAAGCATAGAGTAGTTCGGCCTGATTACGGGCCTCCATTATCATTAGATTAACATGAACCTGCAAAAAGTAAGAATACATGTTACATTCATTATTCAAATTCCATAGAGTTCGATGAGCTTACCTTTTCACTGTCCTGCAGCTCGACGAGCACACTATCGTAATCCTTGGTGGTAATGCGCTCCGGAAAACAGCAGACTGTCTTTATGAACATTTTCAACGGACGCACAAGCAACTGCAAGAAGAGTTCATTGATTAATCATTGTTTCATGTCATGGAAATTAGCCAGCAATGTACCTGATTAACTTCACCGTAATCGTAGTCATCGTGTCGTATGCCGAAAATGCATTGAATGTAGTTCCAAATGGCACGACGAAACTTCGATGTATCCACATTCTTAATGCCGCCCATGGTGAAATACGTCAGATTATAGGCAGCTCGAAACTTGGCATCCAGAAAAGTGCCCACATCGTTGTACAAACTGACAATGCAAAAAAGGTAAAGAGATAAAGATAAAGAGCTTAAAAAATATGTAAGAATGTGCTCGACTTTACAAAAGGAAATCAGTGTGGTATCATTTAAATATACAAAAATATTATACCAAACAAATACAGAAATATAGCGAAATGTATTTTTGGTATATTAAAGTCTTTGATAAGCAGTTCAATAAGTCTGTTTATGATAATCGCTTCCAAAAAAAAAAACAAAACGCCAAATGAAAATCTCGCAAAATACCAAATTATAAGAAAAGCTTTATTTCTTAAAGCTCTTTTTATCGATATACTACTTCATTCAAAATATACCATGGAATACAATATATACCAGATATTTAACCCAAGAAACCAAGACCTATCTATTCTAGCTCTATCTTTCATAGTCTCTAAGATCTGTATATGAATAGCAATTTACCCGTCCACTAGAGAATAGCCATGATCCTCCCACGAATAGTCCTGTATGCGAAACGTGTTTATATTCTCGGCACCGCGTCGTGCGAAATCCTCATATGTGAAATTCGGATCGTCCACATAGTGCGAAATAATGGGAGGCAAGGCGACAGTTGCCTCGGGCGTTACGGCTGCCAGCTCAGCGGTCTGCAGCTCAACGCTCTTGAAGCGATTACTCAGCTCGGCCTCGCTGCATTCGTCCTGGTTCTGGGACAAGACCTTCATGCGCTCCATCAAGGCCTCCACCGAGATGCCATGCTGTTGCGGCTGTTGCTGTGCCGTTGCTGCAATCAAAACATTTTCGCACTTAATTAAATACGTCGGGGGCAATTTCGAAATGTCGAACGGAATGCAAATATGAATTTGACAAACAAAGTGTGCTGTCTTTTGCCTATTTACCCAAATAATGCTGGCCAAAACCGTTGCTAGCTGCATTCCCTTTATTGTCTGTTGCTCCACCGTTGATGCCAACTCCAATGCTGCTGCTGCCACTGCCATTGTTCAACGATATCTCGCCAAGAACATTTTTCTGTTGCTGTTGCTGCTGTTGTTGCTGGAGTTGAAGTTGCTGCTGCTGCTGCTGTTGGAGTTGTATCTGGGGGTTGATGGGGCTGGTTGTCGTCTGGCGAGTCGCTGGATCGAGCGACACGGGCGCACCTTTCAATTTGGGACTAGACAAACCGTCGAGCTTCTGTGTAAGACCGCAGGAGAACACAAATGAGGATAGCGAATGGAAATGCGATATTAAGACCATCGCATGCACCACCTCCGACAATGACCAACTATTTTTGCCCTTGGTCAGACGCTGCAGCAGAAAATACGGGAAAATACGAGAAAATACGTGAAATGTGAATTGTGAAATGGAAGAGAGACCAGTCATTAAAGATTCATGCAGTTTTGTAAGTGCATCCATTCACTCGCTCATTGTCCTTACCTCGATATGCTCCTTCCGCAACAGCCAGGGTCGGTGTGCTAATATTTTATTTATATCATATATGGCACGTAATTTGGCGGGTATATAGTCCACTCCGTTCAGCCATTCTCTATTGCCGCCCTGATTGAGGAACTCCTTCTCGTAGCGCTTCACCAGGTACGGGCATTGATGGCGTGCGGCAGCCTGTAATAATGTCCGATATCAGTCAATTATTATAAATGCAATCAATAATTAAACAAATGTACCCCATTACACTTGGCAACTAACTTTGATTGTGGTCGACATCAATTTAGAGTTGTAGATTATTCTAAATATGTTGAATTATTTCGATAAAAGAGATTGAAGAATACTGCGTTCTTTAATTATAATAAATTGCATCGATTTCTGTCCCTAGTTCTTAGTTCTGACTTTTCTTCAACTTATCTTTAAGTGAGAGATACCCACTTCCAATTTACATCAAAACCAAAACAGTGCGAAGACGGTATTATCGTTAAAATATACCAAATTATGATACCAACAAAAGCAAACCTGGTATAACGACAAACTACTATGCTTAAAATATACCATATAGAACAAAATATACTAAAAAATAAAAAGAACCCACAATTGTCATATATATTATTTTTGGAATAACTTATAATATTTTTATTGATTGCATCGATAATCATCTATAACGAATACTGTGTTTGAAATATACCATATTCAAAAATATACCAAAACAATCTAAAACCCACAATTAAATATTATTATTTATTGAATATCTTGTAATATTTTTATCGATTGCGTAGGTAATCACAAAAACCACAGTATTTATTGTTTGTATGATTTCAACTTCGATAATCTAGCTTTATAATTAGTCGCTTTATCATCTCGGCTATTTACGCTGATCAATAATATATATACTTCATTTTTATTCCATTAGTAATTTAAGGAAAAAAACAGCTTTCCATATTTATTTAATTTTTATTACTTTATTTTCAACCCAGCATAATTCTTTATCTTCTCAACAATAAGTATTGTTTTTTTCTTTTTGTTAAGGTCACAAACCAAACTCTGTTCGGACTTATGTCGAAAGCATAATTTTGTACTTGGCCACAACGATTTAATTGTGAGACAAGGGTTCAAAACGCTTGTGATAATTATGTAGCATCAAGTGCAAACCGAAGGCATCCAAAACAAGTAGTTGAGCATAAGTATTACGCAATTTGTGTGTTATGTTGGCTTTTGTGGGGCTTTAGCCTTGAACTTTTCCATACTTGACATATCAGAGGGCGCTTAATAAAAGCAATTTATTGTCTGTAGTAGTTCACGCTGCTCAACGAGAAACACAACATTTGAAACCGCAATCAAATGCGAACATCACAAATGACAATGAAACGATCCCATGCCGCGTTCTATATAAAACAACAACAACAACACAAGTATTCATCTATTCATCTACCCATCGTAGTACCCGTAGAATCATAGGCCGCGGTCTCCCCCCATTAAAAGCCCCTGGGAGAGCATTTCGTCCACACCTGAAAATGCGCTAAAAATATTTTTCGATTTTTTTTTTTGGGGGGGGTATCACATTGAGTTGAGTGTGAGTGTGTGTGAGTATATGAGTGTGACCCAAAATACGACAAACACGAATATACAAAAGCGTAGGCCTTTGTTTTGATTTCTATTTTGTTGCCTTTATTATTGTTTTCGTTTTCAGTTTTGATTTTTTCTTCTTTTTTTGCTGTTGTTGTTCCTGGGCCTCTTCTATGCAATGATAACTTATTAATTTTGTACATTTGAATCTTATGAGGTTGACCTGCTTTACATTCGAATGCACTCAAGGCATCAATGCGATTCGTGTACACTGCTTGCAATGAATGAGTTCTTCTTGAGAACTCATTTGCCCCAAAATGTAGCGCAATCTTGGCGACCTGGCGACTCATGTGCGGTTGCTATGAATAACTTCTGGCAAAACGTAGGCGAGGCGCAAATCGTCGCCAATTTGCTGGCATGAGTTAAATGAATGTGTTTATTGTATTCACGAATATACAAAGTCAAAGACCCAAAACCAAAATACACATATCTTATCTAGTTTATGATTATTGCACATAAATATGCACACACTTATTATGAGCTGCTAGCTGTATGTGTGTGTGTGTGTGAGTGTGTGTGTGAAATACATAACAATAATTTATTTAAATAAAACGACACAGAAGAGTCCCTGGCAAAATGTGCGTGTGTTTGTGTTGAGGCAGCTCATGACTGATTAACTTTCAATGATTGCTGCGTATACGTAATGTGCTCGTTGTACACTGTACAGGGTATGCTAAAGTCAGGTATGCCCATCCTTGTGGCTTTATTGCTTTCTGCGCCAATGCAATAACACAAAAAAAAGAGATTAAGAAACAGAAAACGAACACAAATAAGAATTATTGCAATTACCCTTTAAATATCTCGCAACGAACGCGCTTCGAATGTGAGTGTTTGAGTGTGAGTGTGGGTGTGAGGATGTATGTGTGAATGGGTGTGTGCCCATTGATGGGCATAAAATTCACACTGCCACCCTCACTTACCCCCTCCCTCACCCCCTTCGGCCTTCGCCAACCCCATTCAGATTGTTATTGCAGGCAGAGAAAAGATGAAATTAACTGCGCCATAAATAAAAATTTAATTACGATGTTGTTCAATAAATTTGCCTATTTTTCGAAATATTTCAGGCTATTTTCATGTGTTCTGCGTGTTCATTAAACAAAACAAATTAATTATTGTTTTCTCAAACGAGTTTCCGGCGTGTAATCACAATTTGCAGCCAAAGATATTATTTGCAACTAGCAACTTATAGCAACTAGCAACTATTTCGTGTAATAAAATTGTGCATTTTCTTTTTGCACTTACGCAACTACAAAAGAGCAAAGCAGCTTATGCTTTTAAGATACTTTTTACAATTTAGTACAAAAATATATATTTTGCAGATACAAAACATAAAGACTTCAACAACAATCTATGTAACATTTAAATCTCTTTAGCATTTCAATGCTTGATTTCGATGTTGAAGTGCTAATCGACAATATACAATAATGTAATATAGTATATAGTATATTTTGTAGACACAAGAGAAACTTCAAGAGACTTGAACAATCTGCAAATACAAAACAAAAAGACTTCAACAACAATTTATGGAACTAAATGCTTCATTTCGCGGATGAATATACTAATAATGTAATATAGTATATTTTGTTGATACAAAAGAAACTTCAAGAGACTTCAACAAAAATCTGTGTATTACATTTCTTGCTTATTATACTGATAATCTTATATATTTTGTAGATAGAAAATAAACTTGCACAATCTTCATTGAGATTTAAATGCTTGCTTGCATTATTAACATCAAGAGATTGCAACAACAATCTGTGCTTGCAACATTAATATACTGATATACACTACATTTTGTAGCTACAAGGAAGCTTCAACAATCTCAGGTATTACATTGAAATGCTTGCGTGCAACATTGAAGTATTAATCGATAATTGGGCAAAGGAATTCGATTGATTCTGCCTATGTGAATAGCATAGAACTATTTCATGGTTGGCTCTTAAATTATTCAGCAGTTTCTTGTCAGTGGAAATGGAATTTATAATTTCCGCAACTCTGAACTGTTGTAGAAATGTCAACATAAATCGTCTGACATCTTGACAGTATTAATATCTGAGTATTTATCCTGAGCAAGGAGATTTCGCCTCTTCTATCTCGTGTGTTGTTGCTGGGCCAAATATAAAATGCTGTCAGTTGTAATTAAGAAACTTGTTTAGCTGCAACACTTCCATTGTTCCAACTGCATGCCCCCGGTTATGTGTGCACACCTCAAACCCAAACAATTTCTACTTTATATATCTATCTGTTGTGATGTGTGTGTGTGTTGCAGTTTCTGTGTGTGTGTGTGTGTTGTAGTAGCTGAGGGTGAAAAGTCTTTTATTCTGCATTTTGCAGAGAGCTCAGAATAGTGGAAATAATTTGCTGTTGTTGTTGATTCCCCAATGTTTAAGCTGTGTGTGCGAGTGTGTGTGTGTCAGTGTGTGTGTGTGTGTGTGGTTGTTTTCTGGGAATGTGGAGGCTGCTGATGTTGCCATTGATAGGGCATCAACAACCAACAAGCAAACTGACTGCAAATGTGAGCTGACAGCATCAGTCGGTGAGAGCTAATGTGCTTAAATTTGCTACTGGCAACAATGCATTCACACAATGCACACACACACACACACACACACGCACACACATTCGCACACACCTGCATAGTCACATTACAAATACTGCGAATGTCAGATCCATGATGAAAACTCAGTAGGACAGCTTTGCTCCTGGCTAAAAGACAAAAGCATGAATCTCTTTCTCACTCCCGCTTCTCGCTCCCATTTTCTGTTGTTGATTCTCGCATAAGCGCCTCGGGGAAAAAACTCCAACAGCTGTCGCTTTCAAGTGCGCTTAATACCCGACTATTATCATATATATATACTGTATACTGTGTACTCACAATTATGGCCAAATAGTATCTATAAGCATAGGGCAGCGGTCCATCGCCTTTCATGATGAAATTCTGCGTACGCAGAAAGTGATCGCGATAGCGCGGATGATAGCCAATAACTTGTGTAACTTGATCACAATCATCGAGATCATCCATGTCAAGATCTGTTGAGGAACACTGCAATGACAAAATGAGAAAATTGATATAACATATGAGCAAACCATGCGTATACTTAATATTGCACATACGCAATATAAAACGATTTTTAATAAATACGAGTTGGCATTTAAATGAAAAACTGTGTTTGCTCTGATGTCAAATAAAATGGAAAATATGAGCAATTTTTATTTATTTTTTCTTTTGGCAATGTTTGCATCCAGTATTTGTAATTAAGTTTCACTTTTGAGCATTTGATATGCTTTATGCATCATTCTACTGCAGCAGCAGCAGCAGCAGCAACTAAGGGAAAATCTCTCCTTTATGGCCAGCTGCATATCCTGATTATGAATCAATGCCAGTTGTGGGCCAGTTGTCATGGCAAATTGTGTATGTCAAAGCTATATTGAATGCATTCCAAACTACAATATTAAATTTATGGGCTCTTCATTAGGCATATCGCTACTATAAGACTGAGACTTAGTCTGAGTGCTGAATTGAAGGTGCAGCTATTGAGATGCTCTTTGATAAGGGCGTAGTCTCAAAGCTCAAGCTACTTAATCGGATTGACAGTTCAAAGACTATTAATAGCTAGGGAAGCAGAGAGACAGATGGATCGGAGCACTTTGAAGTTGCTTCGTAAACAAATAATACAAAGCAAGCGATTGTTGTTGCTGCTGTTGCTGTTGATGCCAGAGAGAGAGTGTGTGTACTATAAAGTTGATCATTAAACATACACTCGCACATACGCACAACACATGTTTACGCGTTGTGTTGCGTTGCGTTGCGAGAACAACATTTTTCTATATTTTTATCAGAGTCTGCAGCTCCAATGACTGACTAACTGCCTAAGTGACTGTAAAATTTTAATCAAAGTTGTTTTGTTGTTGGCGTTTTATTATTTTATTTGTTTCTTTTGCTGCTGCTGCTGCTGCTGCTGCTGCTTCTGGCGCTGCTTTAGCTACTCGTGTGTGTGGCTGCTGCTGTTGCTGCTGCTGCTGCCTACTAAACTGGGGCGATGTTATTAAACGTTCAATGACTTTGTGTGTTTGTTTTTTCTTCTACTGGCTGTGCTTGTTGTTTGTTTCTCGCTGCTTTTGTAGTCGGACTTGGTTGCCTTTTAATACTTTAAGATAGCGCAATAGTCGCTCTTCTAGAGCATGTACCCATAATCAGCCACAGCCTCAGCCAGAGCAGCAAAGCGAGTCCAATGCTTAAAATGCTTGATAAAGACATAAGAAAGTTTCAGATACAAATACGAATATATGTATGTATCGAATGCTGTCAATATTAGCACAACTCATTAAAATAGTTAATATACGTACGCTGACCTTAATACACACTCCCACACACACACACACACACACACACACACACACGCACAGGCAATCACGCCTTATTGGGCAGGCGGTTCAATCAAATAGAAACTGAGAATTTGTTGTTCTGACATTGACAACTCCCACACTCAGAATATGAGATGAATACCCAGCTAAATAAAGTCAAATATCTAATATACATGTTTATTTGCTAAACAACAACTAAATCTATACGTGTATAGTATATAGTATAGTACACACTTAATCAGATAAATCATATCTAACATCATTAAGAAGCCATGTTTACGTCACACGCTCATTATTCATGTCTTGTCTTGTTGTAGAATTTGTGATCATCACTTTCTCGTCTTGTAATTAATAGCATTTAATGTGAAATGATAAATAGAAAGATAGATTTTGGTAGCCAGCCGATTGAATTAACTAACAAGAGGCCGAACAAAACATCTACACGATAAAGCATTCGATTAATCAATCTGATTTATGGCCCAAAAACTATTCACATGCAAATTGAAGCTGCACAAAGCGTTGCCATAAATTAATATGTAAATTGTTTTGCTTAGCTTTGCTTTCCTAATTTGCAAAATCAAGTATTTTTTTTTTTTTGGTTCGTTGTTGGGGGGCTCTAAACGGCACAGCATAAACAGTTGTTAATCGCAAAGGAAAAAAACAAGAAAAGAACAGCGACAGTTTGTCGCATTCGAAATACTCTACTTGCACTCTTTACTCTCACTACTCATTTTGTTTCTGCAATTACTCTCAGGTTTAAGGAAGTACATACATACATACATACATACATACATGTATACATACATACATGCACTGCTCCCAGCATTGATAAAGCAAAACACAAAAACAATTTTGCTTCCTCAGTACAAAATACAAAAACAATTTTGCATATTCCGTCATATTCTCTGCTTATGCGTCGAGCTTAGCAACAACACTTTCATCGACTTTACATTGGTAAGCCTAATGCACTTTGTTCTTGGGTTGCCGAAAAATCTACATTGTTCGAAATGGACTTTTTTCGTTGCTTGGAAAAGAATCTTCGAAATTGCAAAGAAAGAAATTTTGTGAGCTGCAATGCAATTTTTTTTAGTGCATTTGTGTATTGCACTTAAGTGTATTGGTGTTTACTCTTTCCTTACTCTAGCACAAATTTGTAAATATGAATTCATATCGCACCACAAATTGTTTATACTCTTTGTAAGTGTATGATGGAAATACATATACATAAGTAATTGTCACTGCTACCAGTTGAAAATCAGCTCTCTGTTATTGTCGTCTCTTGTTGCTTCATTTTATTATTTTTTATATATATTTATTTTTTGTATTTCGTTGTTTTTTTTTTTTGTTGTGTTTAGTGTTTTGGTTGAGATTTTAATTGGCAGCATTTTGTTAGGTGGCGCCTGGGCAAATGAGCGTGTCGAAAAAACTTGACAGACTTTTTCGCGCTTTATTTGAATTAAGACAAAAGACTGCGACAAATTGTGTAACGTGCAGATTATAATTAATTATTAACAAGGCAGCGTTTTAATTACAAACGTTGATATCAAATTAGCAAAAAAGCTATTTATAGACTCAACAAACACGTATATGTGGTTGTTTGTTTGTCTCTCTATATATATGGGAAATATGGAAAACAGGCAAACACACACACACACATACTACAAAGTCAGCTGTGTGAGGAAAACCCGTTTTGTAAAGTAAACCACTTTGACTTTGGCATACAACTTACACTTACACGAACGAACATCGAACAACGAACAACGAACCAGTTAGTTCCATAAACTTGGCTGAATGACAGCGAGACAGCCAGGCAGGAGATGGGGATACGGTCGAGGGTGCTTAGGCCAAGTTTAATGGATATGAACGAGCATTGAGCACGAACCGATCATGTGTACTGGTTTCAATACCAAGTTGTTCATTTATTTTCTTTTCATTTTTATTCGCTTTTCCACAATCGGATGGGTATATCGAATCTATAGCTGTTCTGTATCTCTCTTCTTAGTAGATAGCAATTACAGGGTATCTGCTGTACGTTCAGAGTATAGTTTTGCTTTGTTTTGGCTCGCGAGTTGAAAACTTGTTCATCAACGCGTCGTATACGTGATATGATGAGGTTTCTGCTTGCCGTTGCATGCGGGCATCGAATGTTTGACTTTATTCATCGCTGCACAATGCCGCAATACCCTATATGAATGGGCGTGGGCGGACTCTTCACATCTCTCCCTCTCTCTCTCTCTCTCTGTCGACTAATCAACTAATCGCATACACGTGGCCGATGATCATTTACCTTATTCCACTTTCATACGCTAAGCTTCTCCATTGTGGTTGTACTTTTGGCCATGCCAACTAATTGCTAAGGTTCAATTTGATAATTGAGTACTTCAATGCAATTGTGTGTGTGTGTGTGTGTGTGTGTGTGTTGTGCTGTTGTTTTCATAATAGTACACACAACAGAGAACAACACAAGAATATCAAATCCAAAAATTTAAATGGAGGTCAGACTGTATAGGAAGCACAATTCTGCCTATATATGTTATGTAGGTGTGCGTGTGTGTGTGTGTGAATCGTGATTGAGCATAATTTATTGGCAGTCGAAAACTCTAAGCTGAAGCTGAACTCCATGCCCATGCCCATGCCCATGCATTCATGCATAAATTTGAGCATAATTGAGTAGACTTGAAGTAATGGCAGGCCTTTAAGCTTAAAGGCAAAACAACTGATACTTTTGGGCAAGGACAGGCAACAAGTTGAGTTCAATTTTCGTGTTGCCTTGATGATAAACTTACTTGCATTTTAATTACAATGTGAGGCGTTTGCTTGAAATACGAGTACTGCTTACTATAATTACTCCGAGTATTATTATTTCCCACAGACTTAAGCTTAATTCTATGGCAATTAGCAAAATTATTAATTGCACTAGCTTAACAAATGTTTAAATTAGTCGTAACTAAATTGAAAGTATTTTCAAAACATTTTACAAAACTTCTTGGTAAAATATGGGTTTAAGAAGGGTTTAAGCCTCATCTATTTTATATATAAAACCTCTTTTAAAATTTTGTAAAACTTGTTAAAAAAATGTTGTTTGCTGTTCAGTGATTAAAATCTTTGTAAGTTGCTTGTGATTAATCTATAAGTTACACAGAATAATAGAGTATTTCAAAAGCTGTTTTACTACAAACTTTTCACAAATTCTGCGCAACTTGCTAGAAAAATGTTCTGTTAATGGATTCGCTTCATTTAAAATGAGCGCAAATCTTTTTATCATCGTCTGATAACTTTTAGCGATGACTGTATCGCGCGATGTTTACGTGCAAAATCATGAAGCGTAAAGATTTCAAATCTAAGATAGTGTCAGTTTTTTTTTTCGTTTTGGAAGGGGTAAACAAAGTCTACAGAGTTGCATTAACTAAACTATTTGCTGAAGGTGGAGTTTAGACAAATAATAAATAAAAAGTAGAAGAAGAAAGAAATGAAGACGCTGCTTACAATGCGTATTAAAAAAATGAGGCGTTATTCGAGCTGATGTTAATGCGTGTAATTAATTATTGTAAGCTAATTTTGATTTCCTCACTAAAGCGCATTTAATGGGCGGATGAAGTACGAAAATAAAGCAAATTAAATATAAATTAGCATAATTAGCACATGAAGTCGACAGCAGACAGATTCAAGCACACACACATTCCCCTTTTGTCTGGCAATTTGATTAACTTGGGTCAGTCCCCCAACTTGTGCTCCATCTCTGTCTCACACCCTGTATCCCCCTCTAACCATCTCTTTCTCTCTCTCTGCTCTTGATCTGTGTTCAGTTACATGTGGTTTTTCTGTTAATGTTACATTGTTTTCGTGTTGTTTTGTTTGTGTCATTGTGTTGTTGTTGTTTTTTTGTGAGTGGGCGCACAGTTATTATTATAAAAAAGAAAAAAAAAACAGCCGCAGTTCTCGTCGGTTTCGCTTCAAATGTCAACAGAAGTGGCCTCAACAAATTAAAACAAAAGCTGGTAAACAAGCAAATAAATTAGCATAAATGGTAGACGGCAAAAAGAGAAATAGCAAACAATAAGTAAGTAGTAGTAGGAACGATACAGAGGTTGTAGATAAATGTATGTGTGGTAGATATGAGAGAGCTGGAGGATGAGTGAGTGAGTAGAGAGGTAAACAACTAAAGTGGAAAAAACGGCAGGTGTTAAAAATGCAAACTAAATAAATAGCTTGATGAAAACCAAATAGTACTACTAAAAACGAATAATAATAATAATAGTAAAAATATAGCAAAGCAGCGAGTTAGTAACTATGAGTTGTCTAGACAAATAAATATTCCGCATAAGAAGTTAAAGTGTGAAATAGTAAAGGAATATGATTGATTTGCGTCTTTAAAAGAAGATTTAATATAAAGGCAAATGTATTATCAAATTAAAGTAAATATTATTAAATAAATAAATATTAAATATTTGCATAATTTATTATTACTGTGATTAAAACTCTTCAACTTAAGCAGAGTAACTAAAGCCGCGTTTTTTCCATCGGCAATTTTGTTATACAAATACTATGTATAACACGCACTGTCAAGAGTATAACAAAGGATTAAGCAAATGTATTATAGTTAAATCAGAAGTATGTACATAGAAGAAACTCTGCTTAAAGCTGCCTTCAAGCTATTTTGTTATACAAATACAATGTATAACACCCTCTGCTGATCACTTTGAAGAGTATGACAAATAGAAGAAAACTTGAAAGCATTTTTTATAAAATACACATACATACGTACGTACACGTTGTCTGCAGGTACTCGTGTTGCTGTGTGTGTTGGCTATTAGCAACAGCAGAGAGCTTGCATTATAAACTATTTGTATTATACACGCCTGTCTGCCTGACTCTTTCTGTGCTTGTGTGCGTGTGTATGTATGTGTGCGGGTGTGTGTGTAACTAATAAAGACGCGCGTCTAGACGTGATAAACTATCAACGGAGAAGTGTGCTACTTGAGTGGATTCATAGTGTACTACTAATGAGTAGATTTGTAAGTTTTGCATTTGCAGTGGCGCATATTAATTTAGGTTTATCTGCATATTTATTTTTTATGTATGCAAATGCACATATCTACGCATTGAATTTATTATCTCGTATGTCTATGCAAATGCAAATTGTTGCCAGTAATAAACAAATATGAAATAAAATTGAAACAATTAAAACAATTGCAGCTGCAGTGTAGTGACACACATTTTGTTTGTGCTTACAATTATAATATAATATTATCATTTTTCAGCATATTCATTTAATCAACTCTAGCACTGTTGTTGTTGTTGTTGAATTTTGTGCTTGTTAAATACAAAGTTGATTCATTTTATTATTTTATGGTTCTGTTTACACAGTTTGTTGTATCAGTTCTCTTACATCAAATTATATAAAAAGCATTTTTAGTCAAAGTCAATAATAAACACAAATTTCACTCTTCTGCATTCTTCTTCTGCATTCCGCTTTTGTTTTCGTTTTCGAGTGTGTTTTGTTTTTGTGGGATTATCTCATTGTTTGACTTGACTTTTTCTCTATTTCTTTCTCTCTGACTCTGACTCTGACTCCGTTGTAAATGTGTGTGCGTGTGGGTGTGTGCATGTGTATTCGCAAGTGTGTGCAGCGTGCACATATTTGCAAGTGTCTATCAAGTGGCAATATTGACTAACCTCAAAATGAGTCTGCATGTGTGTGTGTGTTGGTGTGTTGATGTGTGGGTGCCCGGCTGGCGTGACTCTTTGCCTGGACTTTTGTTACCCTGACTGCATAGACTGGCACTTGCTGCGACACTTTGTCTACTGATATAATACAAACAATTGATGGCAACACAAAGAAAGGCAAATGCAAACACAAAGACATGACAGCAACCCAATTCCCCACTTCCCTCTCTCTCTCTCTCTCGCTGCCTATCAACTGGCAAGTGTGGCAAATTATTAGGTGCACATTATCGCATGTAATAGAAGCAGCAGCAGCAACGACAACAACAATGAGAACTACGACAATAAGCGAACTATAAAGAGGCAGACAGACAAGCTCCTTGGCCTGATAACACTTGTTGATAAGCAGGTAAGACACACCGTCAGTCTATGCCCGTAATTGTCATTTCCTTCTGGCCCTGGCAACACCAGCAGCTTTCTCCCTCTCTCTCTCTCTTAGTCTCTCGCACTCTTGGCGTCATTTGTTTAGAAATAAATCACACAGCGAGTTCAATGAACTCTCGTTCAAATTCAATTTACTAATTGCAATTACAATTATTATTTTATTTACCTTACGAACACAATAAAATGCAATAAAATACAATATGAATTACAATTAAAACTAAATACACAAGAAACAAGTAAGAAAGTTACAGTCGAGTGTGCTCGACTGTGAGATACCCGCTACCCATTTTTAATAAGGGCAAAATATTGTGGTATTATTTTCAAAATATACCGAAGATACTAAAAATACTAAAAATATACCAAATGGTATGTTTGGTATACCGATACAGCACACCATTCAAAATATACCATAGACGGCACAATGTACCAGATTGTCGGCCAAAGCAACTATGAGCCCTAGTAAGTGGGAGTTTTTGCCCATACAAAAGTATTTCTTTAATAACTTCCACAATTTTTATCTGATCGCAACCAAATTTTCAGGAATCATAACTACTATAGTAATTATAGTATATACCAAAATTCGCAACTCTAGCTTCAAAATTACGCTTGCTATACGATTTTTTTGATTTGCGGGGGCGAAATGGGGCGTGGCAAAAATTTGAAAAAAACTTGATCTGCGTGCAAATATAACAAATGCTGTCGAAAAAAAATTATAGCTCTATCTCTTATAATCTCTGAGATCTAGGTGTTCATACGGACAGACGGACAGACGGACAGACACACAGACGGACAGACACACAGACGGACAGACGGACAGACGGACATGGCTATATCGTCTCGGCTGTTGACGCTGATCAAGAATATATATACTTTATAGGGTCGGAAATGCCTGCTTCTACCTGTTACATACATTTCCTGCCGGCACAAAGTTATAATACCCTTCTACCCTATGGGTAGCGGGTATAAAAATGGTACAGTTAAGTGTGCTCGACTGTGAGATACCGACAAAATATTCCGAAAGTTATATTTGGTATATCGATATACTACTATATTCAAAATATACCAGATTGCCAGCAATAGCAAACGAACAGACAAATATCATTTCACCTCCTTCAACATAAAGTCATAATACCCTTCTACTTTACGGGTAAGGGGTATAAAAAGCACTGCTATAGTTAGAAATATACAATTAATTGCGTATGACTTTTGCGAGTCCACAATATTATAGTAAATAATTAATTGCCACGACTTCCGCATCTGTTAAAAGCTGCCAATTGAATAAAATGCTGAAAATTCAGCGAATTTCTCAAGCAATTCTAATGGCATAAGAGCAAACTTATTCCCTCATTCTATCAGTCAGTCAATCATTCGCTCAGTCAGTAAGTGAATCAGTCAGTCAGTGTGTCATGTGGCTATTCTGTCACTCAATCAAAAAAAAAAGGCGAATGCCACTTGGACACTTGCCAGCCAGAGAATGGCGCACATCTGTTTATTTGGTATTGTTGCTCATCTTTGTTGCTCTATATATTCCAATATAATATATATTTTTATACACTTTTTCCCTAATATCAAAAGGCAAGAATTTCCACACGCTAGTTAAAATAACTACATAAATAATACGCCAATTGCAGGCATGTTAATTAAATGCAATTGAAATTTAAATTTGATTTTCTATCGCACAAACAAAGCAGCAACATTTTATTAAATTTGTCATTTGCAATTGAAATTAGAAATTAGAATTGCATTAATTGAATATGCACACATTTATGGCATTTGCTGTCAATACATCGAGTATTTGAATATACTATATACTATATATATATAGTATGCATTTGAATTGTTTATTATGCAGATGTGACTGCGACAGTGTGTGTGTGTGTATTTATTGCACAAGCCGATTAGATGACCCAGTTTGCCAGTTTATTTTTAAGCAAACATAAATAAATAAGAATACTTTTATTCTAAAGTTAATTCCCCCAACACTAATTCACACAATGCTCTCTTATCGGTTTTATTGTTTTATACAAATAATTAATTGTATGTAGTTGTATAGTTCGAGTTTGCGTTGTTGTTGTTGTTGTTGTTGTTGTACAATGATGATGTAGTTTTTGTTAGCTTATCAAATCCTTATCAAGCCACCCCAAAAAATAAAATGGTACGAGTATATTTCCAGCAGAGAGACCAACAAACAACACCGAAATTGCGCATTAATAATCTGGTTACCAAGCTTACTTATAGTATATACTAATAGTATGTTAAATTACTGCCATTTTCATTCGCAAATCTGGTTTTAATTCGCATCAACCATTTAATATTATGTAAAGTCCTGCAATCGCTGTTAATTTGTGCAATTAAAAGCATCCTTTTAATTCTGAACCGCAATGTGTGTGCTAGATTTTGGTTTGTAATATTAAAAACCTTTCAACTCAGCTCGGCATTAAAGTAGCATTGACTTTTTTGTTTCAAATAAACAAAGGAAAATTCCTATATCACTTTCGTTCCTCTATAATATGACTAACTTAATTATAATACAATGAAGACTCAATGATTCACTGGGCTTTAAAGCAACTATCAATGCTGTGGCCCTATGCTAATGACTCAGAGTGTAAGTCACTGTGGATCCACAATTTGAGTGGTCAGAGTTTGTGCAAATACTCAATGTTATACAGCATTTCATATTAAACGAGTAAGAATGCTTAAGTCCCATTTGCTCGACCTTGAAATACCCGCTAAAAAAGTTTAAAAAATGCAGGCGTTACTATATGAAAAATATACCAAGTAAATACAAAAATATTCCAAATATACATATTGAAAATACTAAAATATACTAAATACTAGAAAAGGGAGCAAAATAATCCAAAATGTCAACAATTAAAACCTACCAAATAAATACTGAAATATACCGAATTAGTATACCGAAAAAAACTAATAAAAGAAAGATTGTGTCGAAGGTGCTTCACTATGATTTTTAATAAAGCATGCAGTAATAGTGTAAAAATATACCAAAAATACTAAAGAATAACACATTAGTATACCAAGAATACTAAAATACACCAAATACTAAATATACTAAAACGCTCAAAAAATATCATAAAAAAAATAAACCAACCTACCAAATAAATACTGAAATATACCGAAAAATACTAATATAAGAAAGTTTGTGTCGAAGGTGCTCGATTGTGATTTTTAATAAAAGTATTTAGTAATAGTGTACCAGAACTACGAAAATATACCGAATATTAAAAATGCTAAAACATTACAAAATGTCAAAAAAAAACCAAATTGTCAACCAATTAATTCAAACCTGACAAGAATATATAAGGTTTATGAAGTCGATCATTCTGATTGTTGAATACAAGTTTCTGTTGGCAAAAAGGGTATTATAATACCCTTCTACCGTATGCGTAGCGTGTCCAAACACGGTAAAAATGTTGTTCAAATACCTTTTGGAAAATGCAAAAGGTAATTCCAACAAAAGCTTTCAGTTACATAGCATACGAGTATATTAAATTTCCAACTATTGTTTGTCAGAAACTGAGTAAATATGCAGACAAAAGAATGCAGCTTAATACATTGTATTATTAGCATACATTTGGATGAATAAATTCAATTGAATTGAAACAATTAGGGGCAACTTTAGTGTAATTCTTTGCCGATAATTGCCTTGGGATATCGGAATAGTTGAAAGGGCTCTTCCAATGAATTGTCCTGCAGCGCTATGCAAAACTTCAATTAGCAAATGAACTTTACTGAAAGAGCAACAAGCAACAACTACAAACGTGTGTGTGTGTATGTGTGTGTGTGTGTTTGGGTTGGAAGGATGTTGGGGTTTGTATCAAAGCCACGTGCCACATTTGCGCGAATCTGTGCAACATGCTGTGGCAATTAACTAAACGAGCTCTCGTTGAGCAGCACTCAGAGATTTAAAGTGTAAGGATTCAAAGTGATTTAAGGTAAAGAAAGTTTCATTACAATTGTATTAGAAGTGGATTTTATTTACTTACATCTTGAGAGATTTGTCCCATTTCCGGGTAATAATCAACAGCCGAATACATTTGTGTGTAAAAGTATCTGTGTGTGTGTATGTGTGTGTGTGTGTGCGGTTGCTGCACTCACTAATGGCGGATAATATAATGAAGGAAAATACCAGTTCCAGTTGCTGCTCAAAGGAAACGTGTGAGCCAAGTTGCTGTTTTTGTAGCTGGCCAACAACTGAAGGAGTTGGCTCTTTGTCATTCACAATCTAGATTTGGCTTAATGCTGCTCTCTCGCTCTCTCTCCCTCTCTCTCTTTCTCTTTGAGTCAGCTTGCTTTTCAGTAAGTTTTCACTTGCTGGCTTTTTGTTTTCGGTTGGTTTATAGCTGCTGCTGCTGTCAGGGCAATTAAGGTAGCCGCTTTGGCAGTGAGTTTGAAACGTTAACAACAACAACAAAAAGTGCATGCAACAGTCGCTGGTTGCTGGTTGCTGTCGCTGTTGCTGTTCGGTGGGTGTGCGTCGCTTTCGTTGCCAAAAACAACAAATTCAAGGCAGAAAGCAAAAAGCAAAGAGAAAAGATGTCGTCAACCACAACTTGAACTTGCGTCTCTCTCTCTCTGTCTCTGTCTCTCTCAGTAGTTATTACTTTGATGCAACTTTTTCGACGTTTTCGCACTTTAATGCGTCACGAATTCAGATTCAATTTTGGATTTATGATTAGCGGATTGTGATTGAGACACTTGTACGTATGACTGCGAGGTCGAAACTTCTTCAATTGTTCCTCAGCAAGTGTGTTCCTGTCGTTGTTGCTGTTGTTGTTGTTGCTGCTGCTGTTGTTTTTCTTGGTTTTCATTTGGTATTTGCAATAAATTCACTTCGCTTCCAACTCACAATTCCTTTAAAGATTCAGCGCAAACTGCAAGAACAGAAAACAACATACGTTAAACTATTTAATTACTATTCAAACTGCAAACTACGAGTATAACGTTTTTTGAGTATCATATCATTATCGTGAAAAATTTAACCCGCAAATTCGCAGACGAGTCTCGCATAACCTTTTTGGTCGGCCTCTTGCAGCCTTGTTGTGCCTCATTTCAATTAACAATTCACTAAACAATTTCAATATTGATATTTTCAATTATCAACATATCACATCCATCACCCGACCGTATAACCCACAATGCAAAAGTGTGGCCAAATAAATATGCGAAAAAGGAACAAAAAAAAAAAAAAAACCACACAGCAAAAGGGAAACCAAAAACAACAAATTCAATTAGCAAATGCTTGCCAGTCAAAATATTTAATACAAATTTGCCAAAGTCCACAAATAAAGCCAACAATCTCTCGGCCAAAATAAAAATAAAAAGAAGTAACCCCAAAAATATACGCATATCGAGTATATGTTGTGTATGTATAAAAATAAACAGATAAATAATTCGAAAAGCGCCAAGCCAAATATTGGCAGGGAAAAAAAGTGAAGCAGCAAAATCAGAACAATAAACAAAAAAGTTACAAAACCATTTTGCAAATGTGATGAACAAAAACGTATGAAAGAAACATTTTGTAAATTTAAACAATCCCCATCCAGCCAGACCTTGCCCTCAAAAGTGCTTTAAACAGCTGTGAACGGGACTTTCCATAATTACATACTCTATGTATTCAGCCACTAAATATTATAAATGTAATTAATTAATTATTGTAAAGTGCCATTGTAATTGAATTGAACAATTGACGAGTTAACTTTGATTGGCTTCGGCGTATGGTGAAAATGTGAAAGAAGAGAAATGTGATTACACATTTTGTTTACTATTATGTTATAATAATAACAACAACATTTGTGCATGTTATCATGACTTTGTGCTCGCAAATGCCACAAACACAAAAGACCGCATCAAATACAATGTTGAATTCAAAAATCGAAAAACACAAAACGCACATGTCAACATTAATTAAGCGAAGAGAACATCATGGAATGATGGTTCAGATGGTTCAGTTGGGATAACAAATTATTGCTGCTATGCAACGCAGATGTTTACTCTGCGTATACGTGATATCAATAAATTGCGTATACGCCACCGAGTGAAGTTGGCTGCTGGCTGCCGTCTGTACGTCTGTCCGTCCATTCAACGTTTGCCCATTGTCCGTTGTTGTAAGCCAGTTTTTGTACAAAGCTCTCAATGCCATCTTGTTGCTATATTTTACACAAAATGTTTATGTTTAACGCAAGCCGCATTTGCATTGTGTAAGCATGAATGTGTGTGTGTGCGAGTGTGTGAGTGTGTGTGTATAAACAAGATGCATGTGCTTGTTTGATAAACAATACGAAAAGTTGTCTCTGCTTAAGGCAGCTGTTGTCGATGCTGTCTGTTGTCTGTTGTCTATTGCCCTGCTGCCTGCTGTTGGCCTGTGGATGCCATTATAATTCATTTCTTTGCTAATTAATAGGGTAAACCAATAAACAAGCAACAACAACAATAGCAACAACAACAACGACAATCAGTCAACAGTCGCCGCAAGTCAAAATTTAATATTGTTTTCATGTGGTTTTGGGCGCGCATCTGTCAACAGTCGCAACTGTTAGAGCCGCAGCTGTGACTGACTGGCTAACTGACAGATTGACTGCTTGACTGAATGACTGACTTGACTCTGACGGGTAAGAGAACACACTGAGCTGGCGAAAGGGAAAGGCAGCCGAAGAGGAGGGGGACAAAGCAAGGCAAGGCCTGATGTTGGGTTATAGCTTCATTAGCTGATCTGAGACGCTGATGTAGCTGCTGCTGCTGCTGCTGTTGTTGTTGTTTTCGTTTGAGTGGCACTGAGTAAATCGCTGAAGCGTTTAGTATGCACAATGTGCTGCTATAAAAAGACCATAAATTTATTAATTTTACAATAACAAAGTAACAAAGTCAACAACATTAACAACAACAACAACAACAACAGCCAGCAAATGAAATAGAAAACTTTTTGTTGAGCGCTTCGTTTTTGTCATTTGAGTGCGCGTCAAGTTGCTTAAGTTACACAGCTAGCAAATGTTGTTGTTGTTCCTTGTTATTGTGGATATTGTTATTTTGTGTTTTTTTTTGTGGATGTTGTTTTTCATATTAGCTAGCTGTGATAGCTAGTTGTGGTTGTTGTTATTTGCGCTATGATGCCGCCTACAAAGTCACGTTCGCTCCCCATGCTTACACTCGGTAGCCATAGGTTAGGAAGGGTATTTTAATTTTATGCCAACTCCAAATGTACAATTTATATCGATATACTAAGTATGGGTTTTGGTATATTTTTGTATGTTTCAGTACAGTATTTGGTATATTTTAATAGTTTTGGTTTACGTTCTAGTATATTTTGTTCTCTGTGATATAATTAAAATGAAATAGTATGTTATATACTGAATACAGCTTATAGTATATTTTTTACTTTGTTGGTGTATTTTAATAATTCCCGATTATCTTTTTTATTTGCTTTAGTTGATATTCTAGTATGTTCTGTTCTCATTGGTATATTTCAAATATATTAGTACAATCTTATACTAAATATAACTTTTAGTATAATGTAGTACCTTTTCGGTATATTAATTCGGTATATTTTGACCTTATAATGAATATAGCTTTTAGTGTATTTTTACACTTTGGGTTGATATACTAGCATGTTTTGTTCTCTATGGTATATTGGGTACAGTAATATTACAATCTTATACTAAATATAGCTTTAATTATATTTTGACATCAATACATACTGAATATAGTTTTTAGTATATTTTAATATTGTAGTGGTACCGGGTATTTTACAACCGAATAGATTCAACTGCAACTTTCTTATTTGTTTGGCTTTGGCTTTTATGTAATATATTTGTTGACATTGCTGTCTTTGATTTTCTCCTCTCCCTTTCTCTGTCTCTGTTTCTGTTTCTGTCTGCGATCGAACCGCAACACACAGCAAATAGTATAATCAAGCGATAAGATAAATTACAAGTCAACAACAAAGAGTTGTAATCGTTATTATATAAGCGCCAATAATACAAATACAATGTTGTCAAATATAAGTCTAGAATCCAAAATGAGTTTCACATGAACTTCAGCTCTTTCCCATCTGCATATATAGTTATTTATAGCACTCAAAGTCCGCACAGCTTGATGATTAGGTCCCCTTTTCAAAACGTGCAGACTGAACATGAGTCAATATCTCTGTTGAGACGTCATGGCGCGTTTTCGAATACAAAGAATTGTATGGCAACTGAATTTTTGAGCTCCAACTGTGCAACAGTGCAAAACCAAATCAAAATTGTCAATTTCATTATTCGTTTGACAATTCATTCATTTTGATTTAGAAATTCCAAAAACAAAAGAGGCAACAAAATTCCAACGGATTCTTGTGGGCAAAAATGTGCAATCATGATTGTTGTGCCATGAAGACAGCGCTGCAGTTGCGAGATCTGAAAAAGATGCTGCAAAAGCAACTGCAGCAAGAACTCGAGAATCCGCCGAAGAAAATTCTAACACCGCCATCGCTGTTGTACAGCTATGAAAACATTGAAATGATTGCGAATTTTATCATGAGCAAAACACGAACAAGGCCCAAATTTGGCATAGTTTGTGGCTCGCATTTGGCCATGCTGACGAAGGTGATTGAGCATCCCATCGTAATTGATTATGCGGATATACCAATGTTTCCCAAATGTACAACACAAGGCCATCGAGGCAAACTGTATGTGGGCACCGTGAGGGGTGCGACGGTGATTGCGATGCAGGGTCGATTCCATTACTATGAGGGCACTCAATTGGCCGCTTGTTCGATGCACGTGCGCGTAATGAAGTTGTGCGGTGTCGAGTATCTGTTCCTCTCATGCTCATCGAGCAGTGTCAATTCCAACCACAAAGTGGGCGATGTGCTTCTAATTAAGGATCATGTCAACATGTTTGGCCTCTTTGGCAACTCCCCGCTCAATGGGCCGCATGACGAACGCTTCGGTCAACGCCATTTGGCCATGGTGAATGCCTACGATCGCATCCTGCTGCGAAAGGCCCAAGAGATTGGCCACGAGATTGGCAATGAGAAGCACATGCACACCGGCGTCTATGCCTGCTTCGGTGGTCCAGCCTATGAGACCGTCGCTGAGCAGTTGCTGCTGCGGAAACTTGGCATCGATGCCGTGGGCATGTCGCAAGTGCATGAGGTAAACAGTTCAAATATTACTCCAACTATTTCCTTTACTTCTTCATTCTTTTGCAGGTGATTGTTGCTCGCCATTGCGGCTTACGCGTCTTTGCCTTCAGCTTAATCAGCGTGCCGAGTGTGGAGAACAGTAAATTTGCCGACAGAAGTCTCGCGCCTGGACAACAGTTTGCCAAAGAGCTGGTCGTTCGCTTGATTCACGCGATTGAGAACGGTTTGATTGAGACGCCAATTGGCACCGATAAACTGATTGTCTCTCAGACAGGATATGCGGAGGATGCGTTTCGAGCTCCGGATGCCACGTTAATAATAAATCGTAAATCAGAAGTGTAATTGATATTGATAGCGTTAGAATTGTGTGTTGTGTAGAGCGACTTGACGTATACGTAATATGGCAGCATCGCGTATACGCAATGTGCACCACACCATGCAATATCACACCTTGTTGCCGGGCAACTGAAACACTAATGAAATGTACAAACACATTGACAAAACACGCGCTGTTTTCCTCTGAGTAGTTTTTTTTTGTTTTCATTTATATTTCTCATATTTTTCTTAAAGCGCTTTCTTAATTGCATTGTAGTTTTGAGCTGGGATTGATTGCACTTTACCTTGTGCCAAGTTCATTGACATCACGTCACAAATGCAACACGCCTACTACAAAGTTGTGAAATAAACTGCACATTTAAAAATTTATTAAAATAATCGAAATGCTCGCTAATTAAAACATGACATCAGCGACGACGACAACAACGACGACGACGACACAAAGTCTGACCGAACCAATGGCGTAACACATGTGGCACGGATAAAATTATAGTGGCCGGTGAGTAAGAGTGTTTAAAAATAAAATCAAAGCATTTGTGGCATTTGTTGTGCGTGCATTTCAACGTGCCAAACAATTGAAATTCGCATGCTGCAACATCACCAGATATGCAGGATATATAGTGTGACTATATATACTATACTATATATAGATTTATTTATATGCCAAGCAAATGCACCAAATAGTGTTGGCATTTCAATTGCTTTACGTGCACATCTGTCGATGCTTTGTAAATTGATTTATTGACAGTGCGAGAATCGAGAACTGCGGACAGGCAGGTAAGCAAGCGAGGGAAGGGGAGAGAGGAAAGAGGGAAGAGGGAGTGGTAAAGGCAAAGGTAGTGGTAGAGGGAGGAGATTTCTTTTTGCATTCGAAATGGCTGCGAATTAAAATAGAATGCGTGATTCAAATGCAAGCTAAAATGTTTTCGATAGCTAATCAACTGACAAAAGAAACATAGAAAATGTTAATTGTATTTACACTATGCAACCAGCTGCAAGTCAACAATTAAATAGATATCTCGACTCTCGACAATTTAATTTAATTGCACATGAGCTTTTCCCTATTGCTTCCCAATTTCCATATGATTTCCTCTCTCAGTTCAGTTTTAGTTTATTTCCAAATGCAGCAAATGTCATTTGCAGCTCTAGAAATGAAATTCATTAAGTTCTCAGTTGCTTTCTCCCCCCGCCCCCATCAAACTGACGTTTGATATAGTTTTGCAACAAAGTTGACAAACAGCTTACGAAATCTGAGCACAGAACAACAACAATTCATATTACTTTTCCCTCGTTGTAATTTGAGAATGGAATGTTGTACTTATCTGGCCAACGGGGTGGAAAATTCAATTGAATTAAATATAATTTGAATGAGTATTTGGGCAACAACACACACACACAGACACATATATATAAGAGTGCTTGATGCAGATACTCGTAACTCGTAAGGCATAAACAACAAGTTAGTCACACAGATCCGAAATAGAATCGCCAGCAAAACAACATCAACAACAACTGTAGATGTATCTGTATCTGTATCTCTGCGTTTGACGTTGTTGCTGTATCTGTATCACAAAACAAAAACAAAAACAAAGCAAAAGTTGCCAAATAGTCTCGTTTAGCATAGCACTTACATATGCCAAGAGTTTTATTTATATAAAACTATATCTTTCTCTTTCGCTTTTTTTTGTTTTTGTTTTTGCTGATTGAGTTGCCATCTGCCACCTGCCACATGGGCCACATGCCACCTGCCACCTGCCACAAATGCCATCAAAGTGGGGCTAGTTGAAATCCAACATTAACGTTTCAATTAGCTGCGCAATCAACTCATTTACACACTCGAAATCAATTAAGTATAAGGCGTAATCATTCATTAATTATTGACTTAATTAAATATAGTCGTTGGCATTTTAAGCTAAGAAATACTTTGCACTTACAATGTATTTTAATGAACAGCAATAAAAAAAAGCGCCCAGACAAATATACATATACATATTTGCCTTATCAGTCAGACAAAACTGTTTGACGTCATTTGTCCTATGATAAACAGCAAAAAGTTGTAATACAAACAAACAACAATATTTTGTTATTCGACATTGTGGGGGTTAAAAAGGAAAAGAGACAAATGAAAGCAGCTTAATTCGCGTTTAACTTTCGACATAATTAATAGAAAATATAATATTTGATATTTAATAAATTCCCTAATGCTTAGCACTCAGCACTTTCTTGGCAGTCTGTTGTTGCCAGGCGAGGCGTCAATAATAAATTGATTAGATTAACAATAGTCGTATAGTCGGAGAGACTTTATGACTCTTACTGGTTTCTCAATCAATCTTGATTAGACGTATCATGTTCGTTAGCCAAATCGCACTTATTAGTCACACGTCACAAACATAGATATGTTTGCTTTTTTTGTTGTTGCTGATCTTTCTATTCAGAATTTCACACCTCGTTTACGTTTTTTTTTTTTTTTTTTTTTTGTTTGGTTGCTATCTGGCTGCAAATGAAGGAAGCCTGACCACGATAACAAAACGTTGAGAAACTTTTATTGAAAATCTGCGGACTTTATAATTAAATGCCTGCAAAAGTTGCAGGAATCAAAGACGAAGCCGCCAAAAGCAGAAACACGAGTGAAATGGTCAGAAAAATCAACGAACATTGTAATACGAGTACGTAAGCTGAAAATGGTGTAATTAAAAGCAAACTTTTTAAGCAGAAAAACCTGAAACAACAACAACAGCAAGAAGAACGAAAATAGCAATGTAGATTAAGCGACCCACGTTGCACACACACACACACACACACACACCGATGGAGAACAACAATGCCACAAAACAAGAACAATGGCGAAAAGCAGGAAAATGTAAAACGAGCTTTTTTGTTTACCCTTCGAAACATTAAGGTGGAAAATGTGTGTGCAACTGTGCAACTTTTTCCACCCCCCTCCCCCCATTTCCTTCGATTACAAGCACTTTGCCAGACTCCACTCATAAGTTCAAGTTGTTGCCACAGTGTCTGCCTAATTACACTGCTTTCCTTGATTAGAACAAATAGAATGCGAAGCAAGCATTAAGTATAGATTACGATACTGATAAAGATAGATAAAGGTAAATAACTAATAACCAACAAAAAAAAGAACCTTTTACTACCTTATTGTCATAGTTGTTATACCCACTTCTTTTTTTTGGACGTCTATCAAACGACTGCTTTGAACAGCTTTTTGGGTCTTAAGTGTGCAACAACAACGACAACGATGGCAAAATGGTCGAAAAATTGTGCTGCCAACCAGCTGGCAACTGAGTGCTGCCAACTCGCTTGTTGTTGCCGTTGTTGTTGCAAGTTCACTCACCTCAATTTGCGACCACAGATGGTGTTGGTAATGCAGTAAGAAAAGAGCGAAACCGTTGTTATTGCAAGGCATTGTGCGTGCCTCATGTTGCATGGAGCCATAGAAATGGGTAACAATTTGACGTTATCACAGATAGTGCGAAGGAATAATTAATTCCTCGACTGAGTGCTGAAAACTAATGCAGCTGTTGCTATTATTGCTATTATTGTTGTTGTTAAATCAATCTATTGCCTGCTCGCTGCAATCTATCTATTAAATAAGTTCAAGCTCCACTTAATAATCGCTTAAAATTGATTGCAACATTCTTCGCTCTTCACTCTTCGCTCTTCGTTCCTCGTCACAGACACTTCAAGCGCTTTGCGCACATCATCGCATGCACGCGCACACACACAAACACACACACACAATACACACACAGTGACAAGCATAAGTTCTAAGCGCGCTTGGCAACACGAAGAGCCCGCGACAAAACAGTTATTCAACTGCAGTAGCACAAAAGGTTCGAGTATTCGCGTACTCGTAGATTTTTGTTTTGTGTGACGTCTTGTTGCTGTTGTGCATACCCACTAGCTATTGTGTAAGAGGGTATTTAAATTTATGCACAATTGGGCAAGATGTGCAGCAAACACAATCAGAATTAACTGAGACCGCAAAGCTTTATTGCCTTGTCCATCCGTCGCTCTGTCTGTCCGTCCCTTTAAATACAAAAATCTTAAGAACCACAAAAGCCAGAGCCAAAAAAATTTTGTAGCAATTTTCTTGTAGGTCATACGCATACAGAAAAGTTACGTTCTAAAAACTTAAATGAAAATCTTGGGACCTTTTGCGATCTTTTCTTTAATTTTAAAAAAGGGTCAGCCAAGAATTACAGTAGAATTTTTAAGCTTGATAATATAATAAAATACTTAATATTTTGTGATCTCAATTTGAACATGTTTCTAGATCTTTTCTCGATTGTAGCATATTTCTAAGTTATTCAACGCCACAAATTATAATAAAAATAAAGGAATATCTATTATAATTTAAAAATTTGAGACGACCATTTTAAAGCTCATAACACACAATTTTAAATTGTAAATATAAAATGTAGCTGCACCGATTTCTTTAATCATAATAAATTATTTCCCCCTATCACAATTTAGTACCGGGTATCTCGTAGTCGAGCATACTCAACTTTTTCACTTATTTTGCTATTGGCATGGCAACAATTGATATCATTGATAATTGGCATAAACTGACTGCTATAGCTCACGTTTTTTTTGTTTTTTTTTTTCGCTATTTTGTTTTTGACATTTTATTGGTCGGCACTCGCTGTTACGTTACGTATACGCAACGGTAGCCGACTGCAAAAAGTTGCATATGTGCGCGTATGTTCGGGCCATAAAACTATCGCCAATCGCCTAAATCAACTGATTATGGCTTTTATTTATTATTTATGATTTCGAATATATATTTTTTTCCGTTTTCCTCCCATATTTTGTTGTTTTTGGTTTTTGCCTAGCCATAAACTTATTGATTAACGTATTCAGTTTGGCAGTTTTAAATGATATCTGTCGGATAGCAGAAGGCGTAGACTAACAAGTATTTGGGTCAAAAAAGTGACTTGCGGAATGTTCAAGCGCATATATCAAATTAGAGGTCAAGAAGAGGAAAGAACCGAAACCAATAGAAATGAGAAACAAGTGAGATGCGATTGCTAAACTTATTGATGCCCTGTTTGAAGTGAAGTATTAGACTACATGATGCCCTAACTAATATACCTTGTGCAGTTGTCGATTGAGTACAGGGTATGCGATGTGCTTGTTACATTCACTTGCTCACTTGATTAAAATAAATTACATGAAAACGTAAAAGCAGCCAAGAAAAGCAAAAGAAAACTCGCAAGAAATTCACTCGGAAAATAATTGTGCACACACAGTGAGTGTACAAATGGCACACACACATTGACACATACATACATTTATGTATGCATATGCATATGTATTTACCTATAGTATAGCTTAAGCAACGAGCAACAAATCGAGAGAAAGAGCAAGAGAAATATACATAAAAAAATTGTTGCTTTATTTAGATTTCCGTGCGGTAGGTCAAGTGGCAATTTTCTCAAGAAATTTAGTATATGCGTGTGTGTGTTTGTGTGTGTGTGTAAGTGAGTGCGGTTTTCTATGCTCAAAATATATATTAACAATTTACAGCGTTTTAACCGTCGAGCAGATTGCAAAACTGCAACTGCAACTGCAGTTGACATGTGGCCTGAAGCTAAACCAACATTAGAAAATCACTTTTGCGTTTTAACCGAACTCTGTGTAAGGCTTTCTAATTACGCACTCGGTATTTTAGCCATGCAAAATCGTAACACCCACACACACCCATACACACACAGACACAGCAAAGCCCTTTTACAAAAATTGCATTCAACTCCCAGCAGTTGTCAATCAATTGCAATTGCTGGCAATACAACCTTTAGCCTTTGATTTGATTTAAGCCTGTAACTCTATGGCATTTTGTTGAGCTTGTTGCAATTGCATTTCACTACCACAACATGTTGCTATCAAACCTATCAAAGGTTGCTCAAAAACCTATTTTCAAAAGCCAAGCAAAGCAAAACACACATTAGTGAATCATTTATTGGTTTACGATCTCATTCAAAAAGAGCTCACAAATTAAAATCCTATGAAATTTAAATCTTTAGAAATCTTAAAATTAAATAAGAAATTAGAATTGAAACTTTTAGGGGAATTTAAGTGGAGTCGTAATGTTTTGTACAAAATACAATACAATGTATATAAAATGTAATTTTATTTGGCATTTTTTATGAAGTTTATAATTCAATCTTTCAGAAATTGAAAAAATCAAAGTGGTTCTAATTTGTTTATTAGTTGCGTTTCTATTTTACATTTTATAAAATACAAAAAAATGAAAAAATAAATCTATATAAATTTGTTAAGGTCAGTTTTTCGTAGTTGCTTTTATTATTATTTCAATTTTTCGGAAATTGGAATTACTTTAAAGTCAAAGTGGTTCCAAATTGAAGGCTACAATAAATTGAAAAAGAAAATCTATTGCATTTTTTTTTTTAGAGTTCGTTTTTATATTTACTAAATATTATTTAAATTGTTCATAAATTATATGCAAAATAGCGCTCATTTTCGAGCGTCTACTGTACTTATTTCTCACATTACAGGATATGCGCCATTATGTCGCTTTTCGCATTCAAAAAGAAATTAATGAATATTCTTTGCCATCAATTTGCAGCTTTATCCATAAGAGGTAAAAATAATTATAAACTTACCCACAGAATCGATGGCTTTGTCTGTCAATTTCAGATTGTTGTCGATGCTGTAGCTCCGTTTGTTGTAATTGTTGCTGTTGTTGTTGTTGTTGTTGTTGTTGTTCTTGTTGTTGTTGTTGTTGGTGACAACTACGCTGGAAGTCATCGGCATAACAACAACGCTATGCTGCTACCTTTATTTTTCTTTTGAGGTCGCTTTTGGCTTTCTGTTTTTGTTTTTTTGTTCGTTGCCTGATAACGCGGACACACGTTGTTGCTTCTCTTCCTCTTGCTGTCTTGCCGTCTAGCTGTCTTGCTTATGTATTTATATGCAGGTCTATATAATTGTCAGCGTCTGATAACCGATGCAGCTTTTTTCATTTCATTTCTTTTCTTTGCTTTCTTTTCTTTTCGTTTCTTTTCGTTTCGTTTTTTTTTTCCTTATTTATTCTCTTCTTTTTTGGTTAAACATAAACTTTCGCGCTTGTTGTTGCCGTGTGTTACAAGAGAGCGTTGATAACGTGTAAACGAAAGAATGGGGCACAAAACAAAGGTGGGAACAACTGTGGAACGAAGGGATTTCGTTAAATTTGAATACAAATAAAGTACAACCGAAGAGCAACAGCACAACAACTTGAATTTCAATAAACAAACCATGTGAGATGCGTTAAATTCAATTTCCACACACACAAAAATGAACAAATATTCCAACATTATTATTATTACAAATTTCCGCCTGTAATAAATGTATTTTTGTAGTGTTTAAACGAATTTTCTGCTGCATTTCAGATGATGATATTGAAATTCTCAACGGATTTCGTCCAGAATTCATTCAAGTTCGTCGATGTGTGTGTGGATCTAAATATATGTATGTATGTGTGTGTGTGTGTTTTCAATTTATACTTTGTTTTCTCAATTTTTTTTGGTTTTAGAAAAGCTGTCCATGTGCTTGAGTGTGTGAAATGACATGATTGTGCCTGTGTGAGTGTGTTTGTGTTTGTGTTTATGTTGCCTAAGATTATAAATTTATCACTCGATCTGTGTTGTTGTGTTTTTTAAGTTTTTGTGAAGGTGTCTGGCACCTTTTTGATATTTCTAATATTTTTGAATTTATAGTGCGTCCGATTCTTTACATAAACACACATACACTTATGATACATCACACACACAGAGAAATCAAACTCGAACTTGAATGCATTTGGCGCGAAAACAGCTCAATAATAATCGTATATTTAAATTATGCCACAGCAACAAAAACAACGCATAAATTCATACATACATACACACATATATTATGTCTGCATGTGTGTGTGTGTGCGTGGATCTACATAAAAACACAATACTGCCGGTCATTTAATTTGCTTGTATGGCCAAACCAATTTATACATTTTGTTGTTATTTCTGTTGGTTTTCTTTAGCTTTTTTTCTGCTGTTGGTTTTTGTTTTTTTGCTTTTGAAGCTGCGTCGAACAAGAAATTTCTGTAGTAATTTTCCATGCAGTAACAATGATTTTTAGCTTTATTATTTTGGGCGCTATCTTGTGCATTTATGTTTTGTGTTGTTTGTTTTGTTTTGCTGTTATTCGAATTGTTGTTCTTTTCGTTTGTTTTATTGTGTTTAGAGTTATTTTTCTACAGACATTTATTGTAAAATATATTTGTATTTTGAATATTGAAAATTTACCAGAATAAAACACAAACAACTAAAAACTTGAACGAAACAAATTGAACACTTTTAACGCTGCTTCTGCTCTTGTGTTTTTATTGTATGTTTTGTTGTTCGCGACTTAAGTAAAAGCTGGGCTTTGTGGCCTTTAAAGCGGCTCTCGTAGGGCGCGCCGTTAACTCGCCGACAACCGAACGCGGCCACTGTCAAAATCAAACTGAAAATCGGCCCCAGCTGCTGCTTGCTTGCTTGCCTGCCTGACTGGCTGGCTGGTTGGATGGTTGGTTGGCTGGTCTGTTCGTAAACAAGCAACAACAATTGCACGAAAGCTAAACGAAACACGTATGTGTGTGTGTGTGAGCGTACGAACTGTGCTACACATACACCCACACACTTGCAGTAAGCTTATTACGTGCAGCCAAAGAAGCGAGATAGCAGACTATAGGCAAATGAGAGAAGAGCAGCAACAGGCAGTCGACAGACGACGCGACGGTAGCAACAACAACAACAATAAGAACAGCAACGACAACAACAGGCTGGCGCATATGAAAAGAGTTCAGCTTGACTATTTGTTGCTGTGTTGCCATTAGTTACTCTGCATCAGAGTGCACTCTACATTCATATGTACATCTCAGAACTAGCAATTAACATTTTCAAAAGCGGAATGTGCACAGTAGCACTTTTTATTTGCCTGTTTGCATTTGAAAGAGCGAGAAAGGGAGACAAAGCATGTAGAGTAAGAGTTGTCGAAACTTCTATAGAGTGTTCGTAGATCGCTAAAGCCGATGCCAAATATATTGTTAGTCTTTGCTATTTCTTATTACATATTTTGTTATTATTGTTTTTGTTGTACTTATGCATGTACAATTATACTCGTGTGAGTTTGCATGTGTGCGTGTGTTCGTTTGTGCATTGCACATGTAAAAACAGCAGCAACAACAACAACTACTAAAAAAGGTGGTGCGAGCATACGCGCACAACATTGACACGGCGCGACAAAAATCGACGCTTGATATGATTGAACTCTTAAATGGTCCCACTTCTATGTCCCCAGCAATTTGCCACCCTCCCCTCCCCCTTCATCATCATTAAATCTACGCACACTTACATACATTTGTATATGTAGGCCTACACCACATGCGTGTGCCTAACTCCCATACAATGTAGGTACGTATGCATGTATGTATGTACATTTGTATGTACGTGAATGTAGATATGTATGTAAGCGAGTGTGTGTAGTTGTGAGTGCTTTGCAACGTTCGCGTTCTCGGCGTCTGCTCAATTATCAACAGTTTGTTTGTTTCGCCGCTTTGTCTCCTTGTCTCCGTTGTGTGTACATAAAGCAAAGTGCCAAAGCAAAGCCAAAAGCAACAGCAAAAAGCAACAATTGCTGTTGCTGCCTATCACAACAATAGCAGCAATAGCAACAAGCAATAAAATGGCAAACAGCAAAGGGCATGACGATGACGATGACTATGAAGAAGAGGAAGATCTCGTTGCAGGTCAACCGCTATTATTATTTCGTTAAAGTTCTTTGACGAGATTAAGCAGTTGACCTGCTTAATTATGATATGTATCTTATACATACATACGTCATTTCAGCAATAAATAGTATAATTTAGTACGAGCAATTAGTTGCATTTCTATGTCGTGCTCTCATTTAGTGCTCAAGCCTTGAAATGTGCAATAAATTAATAAAGAATAAAATAAATTAACAATAATATGTACGACAATCGAGTACAAAGTTCTGTATGGAAACTATTAAAATGATTGTCAGCTGTGGAGAGCTAGACATTTGCGTTATACGAGTAGGTAGGCACACACACACATGCATACATATACATATGTACATGCATATATTACATACATACATACATATATGCCCACTAATACTCTACATTGTTCTGTCAGTTGCTAGATTTTATTATCAGTTCATTTGATAACAGCACTCACGCAGGCAGAACAAACACAGTCACAATCACACACATACTCTCATATGTAAATACATAAATACTATACTATATATAGTATATCTGTACACATACAAACAAAGAGCAATATTGATTAATAAACAATTTTCGCACTGTATAGTTCTATGTACTTATTTAAGTTATCTCTGCAGCAGCCCCCCATACAACAATACTCACACACACACACACACACCAACACAGACACACTCACTTTACTGTAGTTGGGGTCGTTTTTTTAAAGTATTGGTGCTAAGGCGTCGCGACGCCCGATAAGAATTGACCGATTTAGTTCTATAGTATGTACATATGTACAAATACACTGATTGCTACATACTTACTATTGTACTGAGTATATGCCGACTACAAATGATAACTAGCGACCCACGATGCTAAGAATCCAACATACATTGCTGTGTGTGTGTGTGTGTGCGAATGTGTGAACAACATAAAAACATAAAAATAGAATTTAAGTTCATACGCACGTACGTACATACATATGTATGTTCATATAAGTGAGTAAGTATTGAATCGATTATTAAGCAAGCTTCAGTTGCTGTTCGTTGATGTTGAGGAAGGCACAAATGGAGTGAAAGTTGCTTGTTAACTTTATAAAATTCATATAAAATGCTGGGGAAAAAAACGAAACACAAGCAAGAATTGCTATCTTCGTTGTGACGAAGACTTTAATGTCCACTGCCAAACAACAGATACCCTGAACAATGAGCTTAAGATACTACATAATTCAATATTCAATTTTTAAAAGTGTTGAGAATATATCTTACGAAATTTAATTTTGTAAAATATTGAAGAATATTTCAAAATGATGAGAATTTACATATCTCCGAAATATAATAATAACATTTAATTAGCAAAAATACTTTCAATTCAATTTTGTAATAAAATGTGAAATTTGATAAAATTAATTTTAATTAAATAATAACTGTTATAGGAAATTTTCAGTAGTTTTTTTTATATATGTATGTACATCATAATTTTGTTATTCATTACTATTTCTGTTTGTTTTTTCTTTTAGTATTATTGTACCTATTTCAACATGGCTGTATTAAATTACAACAAATTTTGCATTTTAATTAAACATAAATATTATATATTTCCTTTTATTAAACAATTTTTTCAATATTGTGACAAATTCAGTATCATATAGTAAAATTGTTGTTTCCCCATCCTTTTATTATTTTATCTCGACTTTTATCGAAAAAGTCAGAGATAATTAAAATTATTCGGAATCCATGCAACAAGTATGATATGGAATACCAATTGAATTCTTCTCTGTATGTACATACTTTGCTTGTGGTCGATGAAAAATTTGGTAAAATGGAATTGTCAGCCGTGCAGTCATTCATTCCTTCATCTGTGTCCAGTCAGTAACTCACCAAATAGCTCCAGGCATCACATACCATAATTGCAGCCATTTGAGCAGTTCGTAGAGTGGAAATGGACATTGGAAACAACTTGCATGCCATTTGTCAACTTTTTTTTTTGCGAATACACGGCGCGGCGCACTGGGCACAATTAGTGCACGTGTATTCCAACAAGGACAACTCTAAAAAATGTTCATACACCCTCACAAACATGCACACCTACATGTATAAGAGAACATGGTGAAAATCTGAAAAACATTCACATCCGCAGGTTGTCAATTAATTGCGCTTAAAAACCTTTATGTTAAGGGACGGGGGGGTATTCAACAAAAATGGTTATACCGAGCTCAGGGATGTTTGTCGCTTTAAAAACGGCCAACATTTACATGGCACAGGACAAACCGTGGAGCACGACCTGGCCTTTCTCTTTCCTGTTTGCTTGGCCTGCCACATCCTTTTGCCGAGATATCCTCACTTTCGAATGCCGTTAGCGTATATTTGTCAGCGATGCGTTAAACCGCCGTCACCACCGCCCTTACACATCAATGGATTGAAAGGTTGTTATGGAGGTGGATGGAAAATTAGGGAATCCTGGCACGCCCAACTAGAGTGCTGATAATGGAGTCGTTAAGCTGATGCACAAATTGGCCACAAGTAGATTGGATTTCATTTTCAGCAAAATATCCTAAGCTCTTGCCAGCGAGTAAAGATTTCATTCAAGGTAAAAGAAAATTGGGCTTTAAGTTTTCGATCATGCAGTCTATCTTGAATAAATAAATTGATTTGTATGCTTGAAGTAAATTTTATTAAAGATGTTAATAATACTTGACAATAAAACAACTGTTGATGAAAAAGGTGTTTTAGTAATACATAAGTCAGTTTAATTGAACTGAAATGTATTTCAATTTATTATTATTCATTCAACATTGAATTACAATAACCTTACTAACTCTTTAAAGTTCTGCCACAATTTTGTAACTGTCACTTCATGACAACTTCAAAATATTCAAATATTTAAAGCAGCCGCCTGAAAGTATGCAATGCTTTCGCAGAATGTTATCGATTAACGCTAACAATCGCTCAGCTGAACAGTCATCGCAATACGACTCAATCAGCTGTTGCTCTTGTCACTTTCGTTAAATGCATGTATGTGTGTGTGTGTGTGTACGTGTTCTTCAGTTACCAAAATATTTAATTAATTTGTGACAGAAATGGCACCGCCAAGACCCAACAATCGTCCTGTGGCCCGACGCAAAAAGTCCAGCAACCTGTTGCAAACACTGCTGGACAAATATGTGAACTGGAACTTTGTGAAATATCTGATATTCGAGCCGGCTGCGTTGCCCATCGTTGCAGTGCTTATAGTTTTAGCCGAGGCGCTTATCAACGTGCTGGTAATTAACCGTGTGCCTTACACTGAGATCGATTGGGTGGCCTATATGCAGGTAAAACATTAAACAATGATCATGTTCCGTACATAATGATCTAACAAATTGTTTCTGCAGGAATGTGAGGGCTTTTTGAATGGCACCACAAACTATGCGCTGTTGCGAGGTAAGTCAAGTTGCCATCGCCTGGTTTTATTTCTTCGGTTTATTTTTGGACACCAGGCGACCAGCTGACAAAAGTTTATGCGTGCCAGAAATCACAATCAAGCACATGTCAAGTTTATACAGTGAATTTGGTTTGTTTGTGTATTTGTGTGTATTTTTCTTCATTTTGTTGGAATAGCCCTCAAAGATTACACAAGACTTTAAGGCAAAATTAACAAAAAATAATTTGTAACGCCTGGTTTCGATCGTTTACAAAAAACATTAATTAACACATTTCAACTTAGTTGAACATGGATTTAATTTTGTTCAAGAAGCCTCCGCTTTCGCCACCGTCTCTGCTTTCGCCTTGCTGTTGTCCTGATTTCGATTCCTCCTCTTTGGCTTTGGACCCGGTCGTGTCTTTACTGCTGCTGTTAGCTGCTCCTGCTGATCCTTTGGTGTCTTCACTCGCACCTGCGCTGCAACAGTGGCAAAAAGAACGAGTTTAGTTAACGAGTTGATAGACAACACAACAAGACAACCTTAACAACTATTCAAAACTACTTAAAGTTCCAATGACAATGTGTGTTTTGTTGAAATGAGTATTTTAATTGATATAATCAAATGAATAGTTATAAACAAATCACAGAACACACACAATTCTTGGCGTTAAGTTAATAATGCAATAATGTATTTACGTTGCTTTCTTACTGCCATCTTTACGCTGCGCCATGCCATGAATCTGTCCCGGCGTATCCTCCTCCAGCTCAGCATACGCCTCGACCAACGCCTTCTGCTCCTTGCTTAGCCGCTTGGGTATATCGATCTTGATGTGCACATAGTGATCGCCATGTCCATGCGCATTCACACGCTTCAGCCCCTTGCCACGCAACGCGATCTTGCGATGCGACGACGTGCCTGGCTCGATGTTGATCCACTGATCCTCGTAAACGCCTTGCACTCGCACCGTGCCTCCGAGCACCGCCTGCGACAGTGAGATAGGCGTGTCTGTGTGCACGTCGGCTCCATCGCGTCGGAAGTAATCGCTGGTCTCCACTCGGAACGTCACAAACAACTCCTTGCTGCCCACCTGCATACGCACAGTTTGTCCATTCTCGATGCCAGCGGGAACGGGCACCGTCACCTTGCGCCGCTGCACTGTTTTACCCTTTCCTTCGCACTCGGCACACGGATACTTGATGTATTGCCGTGTACCCTGACAGTAGCGACAGGTGGAACGCATTACAAAGGGGCCTGTGGAGATGGTTTCGAAGCCGGTGCCATTGCAGTATTGGCATCGACCCGGTTTGGTGCCCGGCTCGCACTTGGAGCCAGCACACTTGGGACATTGATCGACCACATTGATGTTCACATCCTTGTTGACGCCACGCGCCGCCTGCGCAAAGCTTAGATCCATGACAAGTTCTTGGGCCTGGCCAAAGCCAAACTTGGAATCGGCAAAGTCATCGAAATTATTGCTGCGGAAATTTCCCTCGCCAAAGATCTTACGGAACAGCTCCTCGGGATCGATGGTCGAGCGGAATTGCCAGTTCTGTGAGAAGCCTTCCGGTCCAAAGGGTCCGCCGCCAGCTGCGCCTCCAAATCCACCGCCACCCTGACGATGCATGTTCTCCGTTGTCTGGCCATAGGTGTCGTATTCCCGGCGCTTTTGATCATCACTGAGCACCTCGTAAGCTTCGCTGACTTCTTGGAACTTTTTTGCTGGCATCGGGATCATCCTTGTTTGTGTCCGGGTGATATTTCTTGGCAAGCTGATAGTATGCCTTTTTGATGTCCTTGCCACTTGCATTCTTGGCCACGCCTAGCGTTGTATAGTAATCCTTGGCATACAGTCGACTCGTGGTGTAAATACTACGTTGTTGTTGTTGCGTCCCACTTCTGCAATGCCAAAGATCAGCTGTTGTTGCAACAGCAGCAGCAGCCGCTGGAGATTTTGGCTTCCATTTTAAGAGCAGTGCGCTGTTTAATTGAATTGCATTGTATTGCCGGCAACAACCTTTGTATGGCAGTTTGCGTAACACACATAAATTTTTTACACGAAATCATTTTGTCCATTAACTACGGGTTGTAACATCTATTGAATGTCCTCTCTCACTAGATTTTGGCAGGCAGCTCTAACAACATGCCGTAATAACCTCCATGCTGCCTTTCGAAGTGTTCTCTCTCTCTCTCACACTCTCTCTTGTCTAGTATTTTCTTTTCACTTTGACATTTTGACAGTCACATCGTTGCGTAAACAGTTCAGTCGCTCTCGTTCACGTAAGTGAACTCATTTTGCAGTTCCAAAAGAGATTAGGCGGTTAAACAATATTTAAATAATATAAGGAAATAGTAAAATAATATTGAAAATTATGCCATATTAGGCCATTTCTTATTTTCAACTATTAAACATAGCCATATTTAACGTGATTGTATAACAATGCTTTGTATAGTACAATTAGTCCAGATTTTACTGCCGTTTGCTTGAAAAGAATAGACCGTTACTTATTCAGTATATTTTTAGAAATGGAAGTCGTGGTCACACTGATCTTAACAGCTGTCGTTAAATTCAAATTTCGAATATGAATTTTATTATTAACTCAATTATTTATTATCCAGGTGACACTGGCCCACTTGTTTATCCGGCTGCATTTGTTTACATTTACTCTGGTCTCTACTACATCACATCGCATGGCACTAATGTGCGTCTGGCCCAATATATCTTCGCCGGCATTTATTTGCTGCAGATGTCTCTCGTATTGCGTCTCTATGCCAAGAGTCGCAAGGTGCCGCCCTATGTGCTGGTCTTGAGTGCCTTCACCTCGTACCGCATACACTCGATCTACGTTCTGAGACTGTTCAATGATCCTGTTGCCATTTTACTGCTGTATGCATCGCTCAACCTTTTTGTGGATCGCCGCTGGACGCTTGGCAGCGTCTTCTTCAGCTTGGCTGTTGGTGTCAAGATGAATATATTGCTATTCGCGCCAGCCTTGTTCTTGTTTTACCTGGCCAATCTTGGACTGCTGAAAACCGCTCTACAGCTAATGATTTGCGCTGTGATTCAAGTGCTGCTAGGAGCACCTTTCCTGATAACTCATCCAGTGGAGTATCTACGCGGCAGCTTCGATTTGGGGCGCATCTTTGAGCACAAATGGACGGTAAACTATCGTTTCTTGAGCAGGGAGTTCTTTGAGCAGCGTGAATTCCATTTATGCCTGCTGGGAGTGCACCTGCTGTTGCTGCTCTGCTTTGCCAAGCCCACCTGGACCTTCTTCATGAGCTATGTGCGCTTGCGCAAGGTGCAGGATCAGCTGTTGCCGCAAATCGAGCGCAAGAACCGCGAACAGCAAAAGGAGAATCAAAGGAAGCCCAAACAGTTGCCCAAGGAGCCCGATGAGCAGCTATCAGGCGAACAAAAGTCCTTCCTCAAAGCATTCGAGAAGGGTCTGCAGAAGTCCACTGGAAAGAAGGCACCACAACCAGCTCCAGTGGAGCCGCAATCCGAACGCTATGGCATCAACTTCGATCAGTGCATCCAGTTGGCGTTGCTGCCCTTCTTCCTCAGCAACTTCATTGGCGTCGCTTGTGCCCGATCCCTGCATTATCAGTTCTATGTCTGGTACTTTCACACGTTGCCCTATCTGGTGTGGTCAACGCCATATTCACTGGGCGTGCGCTATTTGCTTCTGGGCATCATCGAGTACTGCTGGAACACTTATCCCAGCACAAATGTCTCGAGTATTGCCCTTCATCTTTGCCACCTCGTGCTGCTTGTGGGCGTGGCACGGCAAATTTTCAGCACGATGCGCTTGAATGCCACAGTGAAGCGTCAGGAGGCGGCGACACTACAAAATGGACAGGCGACAAAAACAACAGTGACCAGCAAGAAACTGCAATAAGACAATCGAAAGACTGTAGTACCTTGAAATAAATTGATTTTTAAAAGAGAAATGCATTTTTGTCTTTAGAGTTCTTAAGCAGGGATCTGAAATAATGATTACTCTCTTATAAGAAAAAATATACATTTGGAATCACACCAAAACATTATTGTTAAACGAAATTGCAGATTCATAAATATTTATTTGAAAATAAGGCATAAGTATGATGGTAAATAGTTATAGAAAAAAATTTTTGAATTCACATAACAAACTATAACGGATGCTTGAAATATGTATTTACTTTTTCTATTTTCTGACCCAAAATTGTTTGTGCAAGTAGTACGATTTATGTTCAGATAGTCATTTATTTACATTTAATATAAAACAGAATCACACTGATTTGTAATCCTCCAAGAACTGTTCATTCAACATAGCATTTCATTTATATTGTCAATCTTATGTGATAAAGTGTTGTGGTTGTTTTGTGGTTGACCCAGCCAAGAAGCACATGCATGTCAGAGTATAACTTAAAAATCTAAATAGTATATTTAATATATTTATATATTATATTTAGTCTTTTGTATTAGAGCTGTACAAAGGCGGGCTTAAGAACTAAACTAAAATTAGAAGCAGACAAAAATGGGAAAAGAAATCAACTTTAAACTTAGCAAATACATAAAGAATAATAACTTATGGTATGGTCCAGTTGGCAACTAGAGGATGCAGATACAATAACTACTGCAACTCCAACGCTTCAATCGCTGCCCACCGTCGTTGTTGTTGCTGTTGGCGTGTGCAACGTTAAAGCTGTCGTTGCTGTTGACGATGGCGGCGGCGACATGGGAGGCAGCTCCAGTTCCTCACCGACTGGAGGATCATTTGTGTTGTTGCTGCCACTGGCGTTGTTGCGTTGCACGCTAAAGAAGCGCAACAGCGTCGTCTCACTGTTGCGCCGACTTGACGTTGGCGTACGCAAATGTCCCGCATTGCTATCGTTGTGGGAGATGCGTCGCCGGGGCGTCGCCTGCAGCCGCGGACTACACTCGGAGTTGCGCAGACTCTGCAGCCGCGGTGAGGCCAACACATCCATTGATGATGTGGCTTCCTCGCTGGCCATCTTTTCGCTGAGCGTGACAGGCGAACGGCTGCTGGACATGAGCTTCTGTTTGCGTATTTTGGTCAGCCAATCCACCTTCTCTTTGGCTTTGCGTTTGGGCGACATGATGCCCAGATGCGGCGCCTCGCCATCAAGCACATAGTTGGGCAGATTCGAGGTAGGTGAGTAGATAAGGGAGGCGAGTGTTGCTGTTGCTGGTGGTGTTGTGGTCAGCATTGTTCCACCAGCTGTAGATGCTGCTGCGGCTGTCGCTGCTGCTTGGGCTGATGTTGTGGGTGGCGAGGTGTAGGGAATGTGATTCACATGATGCTCACTCAAGGGCGATGCCTGCGGCAACTTGCCTGCTGTGCTGCAGGGTAGCGGCGAGACGTCTTCGCTGTTCTCCTGGTTGCAGGTGGGCATAGCACTCTCCTCCTCGCCAATGGTAGCCAAAGGCGACAACTGTTGACTGGTTGTGCACGTTGTTGTTGACGATGTTGGGCCAAAGAGACGACGACCCCGAGACTCGAGCGCCTTGATGCGTTTCTGTTGCGGCTGCTCGACGACGGCATCGCCACTGGTTGCGCCCAGCATTTCAAGAAACGAACGCTTCGTGCTCAGTTTCTCCACGGAATTTGGCGTACGCTCGTTCTGTTCCATGAGACGCTTTAGGGAGCGTGGCGTCGACTCAAGATCACGCAGATTGTACTTGTGCTGCTGCTGTTGTGTGGCCTTTGGCTGTCTGGATAGCTGTGGCACAAACTTGGCCTGGCCGCGATACTGTTCTGCAACGTCTGTGGAGCTCAGCGACTCAGGATTAGGTCCAATGCGCCAGATCTTGTGTCTCGCATCATCGCTGCACGTGACAATAGGACGATCGTGCGTGGCGCCCCAAGCAACGCATGTTACCTCCACCGTATGCCCCGAGAGCTCCACCAGCGGCTCAGCCGCATGATCCAGATTCCAGATGTAGGCACGCTCATCGCTACTGCCGCTAAGTAAATATTTGCCATCGGGACTGAGACAGCTTTTAATGTAGAACGTCGAATTCAGCAATCCCTTGTAGCAGGCCAACGGTTTGGGCGCATACGACACCAGGTTGTAGCAATAGATTGTGTTGTCCATGCAGTTGGCATACAACCGTGTGCCCGATGCATCCACAATGAGATTAGTGAAGCCCTTGAATGTCGATTGCCCCGCATAGGGCAAACTTTGACGGGGCAATGGATCCTTCTTGTAGGCGCTGTAATTACGTCGCAGATCCCAGACTTTGATGATACCATCGCCAGCACCGCAAGAAATCAGCGTATCATTGTCCTGGAAAGCTAATCCCGTAATGCTGCTAGACGTGTTCGCGCCACAAGCCATCTTAGGAGTTCGTGTGCGCTGCTTGCGCTGCGACTGTGGTGTGCCCGGTGCGCCTGTGTGGCCACTATAAATGCAGTTATCCACGCGCGACGTCAGATCCATGTTCAGGTTGGCTCTGATGTCCCAAATTAAGATGGCACCATCGCGTCCACCCGTTGCAAACACAGCAGGATCGGTGCGCTTAAAGGCGGCTGTTTTCACGGAGCGTGTGTGGCCCACATAATTGTTGAGTCCCCGTATTCCCGAGCCAGCGACTTCCCAGAGACGTGCCGTGTGATCGCCCGATGCTGAGACGAAACGCATCTGACCAGGTGCCCATTCCAGATCGAAGACGGCATTGTAGTGACATTGGGGTGCACTCAACGACTGCTCCTCCGGTTCTTGGTTGCGCTGTGTGGTGTCCTGCAACGCAATCTTGCCATCCTCGTTGGCAATGGCCAGAATGTGTCGATATCCATCGCAATTGGCAAACTTGGCAGAGAAAATAGGTGGCTCGGGATTGTAATCTGGACTGTAGTTGGCTGGGGCAATGCCACGCCAACTGTCCTCCTTGGCGACGCAAAGACGGGGCAATGCAAAGTCATACGTCCAATCGTTGGCTGCAATACACACATAGACAAAAATAGACATTAATGCCAAAATGTTGTTGATGGATTTGTTTACGTTCTAGTTCTCCAGTCTTTTCTTGGCATTTTTCGCAAACTCAGCGCATTTTTTGTATTTAACGTATCGACAAGTCATTGTACCCCCTCAAGAATGGATGGATGCACTACTCCAACTCCCCAAAATACACTTGTGTGCAACATAAATTACACGTAGTCTTCATAAATAATTTTGGCGCTCGAATTACCCGCGAAAGGAAAGGGAGCGCGCTCTTGGAATTTTTCGAGCGCCAAATTTCATGAATCTCCCGCGCAACGTTTATTACTTACCAAATCCATGCTCGCGGCGCCGCAATTTATTATATATATTCATTTTTAATATTCTAGGCTTCTAGCCACTCCTTTCACAAACGATTTTTACTATTTTATTTGGTATTACAGCTATTTTTAACTAAACGCGCAGTTAACACATATTTTTCGCTAGCGATGCAGCTGGACGTTGTTTGGAATTTGATAGTAGCGTGACCGGAATTTATATTTTAAAAAATCCCATAAACGTTTTTTTCCTTAGACTTCGGTATTCCTACCACTACAGATGGTCACTCTGTTTCAGTGTCGAAATAGTTCGATAACTGGTTCATTGTACTAAGTTACGTTTTCCTGTTATTAACAGTTTGTTAATTAATTAAGTCTTTTGGAAACGCTTCCTATTATGTGCACAATCTTATTAGTTAAAATTTGTAGTTAATTATATTTTACGATGCTTGTACGAAAAGTAAGTTTTTACATACTTAACATTTGAATTTAACAGATGTTAATGAACGGCTAATATCGATATCTCCGTATATGCGATTACAAAATTGACAATACATCTACTATTTACTAAAGATAAGCTTAATAAAAGATTCCAATATCTGAGATTTCTATCGCTTATTAAATGGTTTAATTAATCCGGGCTATGAGCTTGTATGAATTTGTTTTACTGTAGGAAGCAATTTGAAGGCCGTTAGAACGAGTTCTTCGTCTTCTATGCTAACCCACATTATCGATAACTCTAATAGAAACAAACAGCTGTGATGGCTGTTATTAATTTGTTAGAGGCGAGTTTTCGCAAATTAGTGCTTTCTGTTGATAACATTGTAGCAAAATGTAAAGTATGTAAATAAATGTTAGTTAGTCGCTCGTGTGTGGTGGGTCGGAAAAACATCGCTAGCTGTGAGAAGTTCTTTTTCACAATTTGTCTCCGAAAAGTCGGAGGTCGGCAATAAAAAAAAGTAGAAGAGCATTGGCACCGACAGCCTATTGACTGTTCTAAGAAAGTGAAAGTTAATAACGAAAAAAGCAATGCTAATTATATAAAATCATACGACAAAAGCTTGCACATATCAATTAAAGCATATGAATGTATTTAAAGAGTGTAAGTGAATATTTTTTTTTGCTGTAACGAATCAGCACCCGGCTTATCAAAATGAAAACTTTGCGGAGGCTGCGCCGGCATTACATTGCCCCCCGTATATTCCGAAAGAATTAACATGCAGCAATTGCGAACAATAACAACAACAGCAGCAGCAACAAAGGCGGCGCCTACTGCGAAGCAGCAACTAGAAAACAAGCAAGCAAGCACGCCTCTGCCTAACATTGAATATAGTCGGCGCCTTTTGGTTAAGCGCCACTGAAATTGTACACTCTACGGTAAACATGTGTGTACACTGCAATGCCAAAGTTGGCGAACATTTAATACGAATTGTAAAGATAGGCACACATAATTAAATTACTATATTAGATAATATGTCACTCAGTGCGGTAATAGTGATTACTCATGGCTTGTGGTGCACATACTGCTTTAGTTCACTGTTTGACAGTTGTGTACTGTAAAAATATTTACATACATAGTATGTGAAACAAGTACCAACATCAGTATATTTATGTTTTCTATTGTACTTTTTCTATTCGCCGCATTGAAAAGAATTCAATTTTGTGTTCTGCTGTTATTGTTGTTGAGCGATATTTTTTGTAGGTAAATATTTATTTAAATTGTGCATCATTGTTTGGATTTGCAGGCGAAACAATAAATGTTCGCAACCATGTGAACAGAGAGCGAGTGCGAGAAAGAGAGAACTCAAACAGACATATGTATAATTCAATAATTAAAAACAATAAACGACAAATTCAAAGCGACGAGAGACAAGAGCAAACTGCAAATAACAAACAAGTTAACAATTAAATTAAAATGGTTTCCACATGTGCTGCTACAATCGAACGGTACTTTAATTACTTGTGCTGATAACTTTCGGTGCGGCTTGAAAGACGAGTGAGGGAGAGAGAGAGAGAGAGTGAGAGAGGGAGAGGAGAAGAAGAACCGGCCATCAGACTGGAGGCGTCACTCACACTTAAGCGCATTTTTGCACGCAAAATTGCCTACAAAAAGAAATCGAAATCTATTTTAGCGGCCATGCGAACTAAACATTTGATACTAATATTAATCGGTGTGATAATCGCAACGATCGTATTCATCGCATTCGGACCCGCCGGCGAACCGAACGATTCCTTCAAGCACATTGTGGTGCAGACGCATCAACAGTTGAAAGAATTTCAGGTGAGTTAAGTAAGCTTCACTTCATTCTTCATTCTCTACACCGTTGTAGAGTTTACAGAGAGTAGATTTCTATTGCTTAAGCCTTTCGTTCATTCTCCATTCTACGCCGCGACAAAGTAGCGCAGTGTCTAGTCAACACCTCATTATTTTAAATACCCTTTAATTCGTTGACTGTTAACTTTATACCCCTCTTCGGAACATTGATGTAGTGTTTTGTATAGACTAACATTCAAATTATTTTAAGTGACAGCTTGTTATATGGTCTACTATACCTAGACACAAATATCATTACTTCATTTTCTCTCCACAACACTGATGTAAAAGTCCCCAGTGTAGAATGTGTTGAAGTATAGAGTCTACACTATATTTAAGTCAATGCAAGTGTTAAGTTAATAACTTACTCTCATACTATCGTTACTATTTCTTCTATTTTGCAAAAAGTTCTTCCTTGTCGAGAGTGTAGAGTGTTGATTATTGTGCAGTGTGGAGTATTAGTTTACTCAAAACTCTTTTCTGCATACAGTGTCATGTAGTGCAGTGTAGAGCCAACGCAATTCAAATCAACACAAGTGCATGATTACTATATGGCCTACTATCTGTATTATTCGTTTAGCCAAGAGTCAAGCGCATCGAAATTTGTTTACACGCACCTGAGCTCTTTGGTTTGCTTGTCTATAAACCGCTTCCCTTGTTGCTATTGCTGTTGTGATAACATTGTTCTTATCAATCCGAAAACGTGTCAGTTCTTTGACGGGGCGCTTTCTTTTAGTGCCATGTCAGCAAATATGATCATTTCACATTTGTTTGAAATTCATTCAAAACTATTCAAAATTTATTATCTACACTTAATCTTTGTAATCTTTATAAGGTGTTGTCACGTGTTTACATATTTTGTTTATCGTTCAATTGCTAGCGCCTAATGATTCATTTGTCAAAAGGGACAGCTAATGGTTTTTTATTTTGTTGCTTAAGTATCGGCTTGATTAATATTGGGTGGTAAATTGACAAATCTTATCAGTGTGTTTGCAAACACTGTCTGCCTATGATTCACAATGTCCTTGACCGCTGTGGTTTGATAGCCACGCCCACGAAGCATTTAAACTCTTTCTATGTGATGGGAGTATTAGCATTTATGCTTATTTTCCGCTCATTTTGCTCAGAGGCTTTTAGTTAAATTGAAAAAAGTTGAAGAGCATTTAAGAGGTAGAATGAACAGCTCAGAGAAGCTGGGTCCAGTGATTTGAGATATTCAAAAAAAAATTGGTGCCCATTGTTTTAAATCGTTTGCCCATGTTTGCCCAGGAAAAATTTTTTTTTGCCCACCCTTAGTTTCGAAATTATGAAAAATTTTTTTTTTTCGAAAATACAAAAATTTTTTTTTTCAAAATTTTTTTGCGGAAATCGCTTTAAAATCGTTTGCCCATGTTTGCCCATCTTTTAGTTTTTCGAAAAAATTTTTCGTTTTCGAAATTTTGAATTTTGAAAAATTTTGACATTTTTTCGGCATGAATGACTCAAACTCGATCGCCCACACCTCGAAATTATGAAAACTAAAGCCACAACGGAAACCTCAAGTGTTTTCAAGTCTGCCCATATCTCAGAATTTCAAAATTTTGAAAAATTTGAAGGTTTTCAACTTTTTTGATTGCCCATACAAATTCATCGTTTGCCCAATTTTCAAAGTCTCAAATTTTTGCCAAATTTCAAAATTTTTCAAATTTTTTTGACTTTTTCAGACTGCCCATTCGCTATTTTCGTTTGCCCACCCTTTAGAATTTCAAAATTTTGCCGAATTCCAAAAATTTTCATACTTTTTGATTTCAGCCTATGGCCCATACAAATTCATCGTTTACCAAATTTTCAAAGTCTCAAATTTTTGCCAAATTTCAAAATTTTTCAAATTTTTTGACTTTTTCAGACTGCCCATTCGCTATTTTCGTTTGCCCACCCTTTAGAATTTCAAAATTTTGCTTTATTTAAAAAATTTTCATACTTTTTGATTTTAGCCTATGGCCCATACAAATTCATCGTTTACCAAATTTTCAAAGTCTCAAATTTTTGCCAAATTTCAAAATTTTTCAAATTTTTTTGACTTTTTCAGACTGCCCATTTGCTATTTTCGTTTGCCCACCCTTTAGAATTTCAAAATTTTGCTTTATTTAAAAAATTTTCATACTTTTTTGATTTTAGCCTATGGCCCATACAAATTCATCGTTTGCCCAATTTTCAAAGTCTCAAATTTTTGCCAAATTTCAAAATTTTTCAAATTTTTTGACTTTTCAGACTGCCCATTTGCTATTTTCGTTTGCCCACCCTTTAGAATTTCAAAATTTTGCCGAATTCCAAAAATTTTCATACTTTTTGATTTCAGCCTATGGCCCATACAAATTCATCGTTTACCCAATTTTCAAAGTCTCAAATTTTTGCCAAATTTCAAAATTTTTCAAAATTTTTTTTACTTTTTTAGACTGCCCATTTGCTATTTTCGTTTGCCCACCCTTTAGAATTTCAAAATTTTGCCGAATTCCAAAAATTTCCATACTTTTTGATTTCAGCCTATGGCCCATACAAATTCATCGTTTACCCAATTTTCAAAGTCTCAAATTTTTGCCAAATTTCAAAATTTTTCAAATTTTTGACTTTTCAGACTGCCCATTCGCTATTTTCGTTTGCCCACCCTTTAGAATTTCAAAATTTTGCTTTATTTAAAAATTTTCATACTTTTTGATTTTAGCCTATGGCCCATACAAATTCATCGTTTACCAAATTTTCAAAGTCTCAAATTTTTGCCAAATTTCAAAATTTTTCAAATTTTTTTGACTTTTTCAGACTGCCCATTTGCTATTTTCGTTTGCCCACCCTTTAGAATTTCAAAATTTTGCTTTATTTAAAAAATTTTCATACTTTTTTGATTTTAGCCTATGGCCCATACAAATTCATCGTTTGCCCAAGTTTCAAAGTCTCAAATTTTTGCCAAATTTCAAAATTTTTCAAATTTTTTGACTTTTCAGACTGCCCATTTGCTATTTTCGTTTGCCCACCCTTTAGAATTTCAAAATTTTGCTTTATTTAAAAATTTTCATACTTTTGATTTTAGCCTATGGCCCATACAAATTCATCGTTTGCCCAATTTTCAAAGTCTCAAATTTTTGCCAAATTTCAAAATTTTTCAAATTTTTTGACTTTTCAGACTGCCCATTTGCTATTTTCGTTTGCCCACCCTTTAGAATTTCAAAATTTTGCCGAATTCCAAAATTTTCATACTTTTTGATTTCAGCCTATGGCCCATACAAATTCATCGTTTACCAAATTTTCAAAGTCTCAAATTTTTGCCAAATTTCAAAATTTTTCAAATTTTTTTGACTTTTTCAGACTGCCCATTCGCTATTTTCGTTTGCCCACCCTTTAGAATTTCAAAATTTTGCTTTATTTAAAAATTTTCATACTTTTTTGATTTTAGCCTATGGCCCATACAAATTCATCGTTTGCCCAATTTTCAAAGTCTCAAATTTTTGCCAAATTTCAAAATTTTTCAAATTTTTTGACTTTTTCAGACTGCCCATTTGCTATTTTCGTTTGCCCACCCTTTAGAATTTCAAAATTTTGCTTTATTTAAAAAATTTTCATACTTTTTTGATTTTAGCCTATGGCCCATACAAATTCATCGTTTACCAAATTTTCAAAGTCTCAAATTTTTGCCAAATTTCAAAATTTTTCAAATTTTTTGACTTTTCAGACTGCCCATTTGCTATTTTCGTTTGCCCACCCTTTAGAATTTCAAAATTTTGCTTTATTTAAAAATTTTCATACTTTTTGATTTTAGCCTATGGCCCATACAAATTCATCGTTTACCAAATTTTCAAAGTCTCAAATTTTTGCCAAATTTCAAAATTTTTCAAATTTTTTGACTTTTTCAGACTGCCCATTTGCTATTTTCGTTTGCCCACCCTTTAGAATTTCAAAATTTTGCCGAATTCCAAAATTTTCATACTTTTTGATTTCAGCCTATGGCCCATACAAATTCATCGTTTGCCCAATTTTCAAAGTCTCAAATTTTTGCCAAATTTCAAAATTTTTCAAATTTTTTGACTTTTTCAGACTGCCCATTTGCTATTTTCGTTTGCCCACCCTTTAGAATTTCAAAATTTTGCCGAATTCCAAAATTTTCATACTTTTTGATTTCAGCCTATGGCCCATACAAATTCATCGTTTGCCCAATTTTCAAAGTCTCAAATTTTTGCCAAATTTCAAAATTTTTCAAATTTTTTTGACTTTTTCAGACTGCCCATTTGCTATTTTCGTTTGCCCACCCTTTAGAATTTCAAAATTTTGCCGAATTCCAAAAATTTTCATACTTTTTGATTTCAGCCTATGGCCCATACAAATTCATCGTTTGCCCAATTTTCAAAGTCTCAAATTTTGCCAAATTTCAAAATTTTTCAAATTTTTTGACTTTTTCAGACTGCCCATTTGCTATTTTCGTTTGCCCACCCTTTAGAATTTCAAAATTTTGCCGAATTCCAAAAATTTTCATACTTTTTTGATTTCAGCCTATGGCCCATACAAATTCATCGTTTGCCCAATTTTCAAAGTCTCAAATTTTTGCCAAATTTCAAAATTTTTCAAATTTTTTGACTTTTTCAGACTGCCCATTTGCTATTTTCGTTTGCCCACCCTTTAGAATTTCAAAATTTTGCCGAATTCAAAATTTTCATACTTTTTTGATTTCAGCCTATGGCCCATACAAATTCATCGTTTACCAAATTTTCAAAGTCTCAAATTTTTGCCAAATTTCAAAATTTTTCAAATTTTTTGACTTTTCAGACTGCCCATTCGCTATTTTCGTTTGCCCACCCTTTAGAATTTCAAAATTTTGCTTTATTTAAAAATTTTCATACTTTTTTGATTTTAGCCTATGGCCCATACAAATTCATCGTTTGCCCAATTTTCAAAGTCTCAAATTTTTGCCAAATTTCAAAATTTTTCAAATTTTTTGACTTTTCAGACTGCCCATTTGCTATTTTCGTTTGCCCACCCTTTAGAATTTCAAAATTTTGCTTTATTTAAAAATTTTCATACTTTTTGATTTTAGCCTATGGCCCATACAAATTCATCGTTTACCAAATTTTCAAAGTCTCAAATTTTTGCCAAATTTCAAAATTTTTCAAATTTTTGACTTTTCAGACTGCCCATTTGCTATTTTCGTTTGCCCACCCTTTTTTCAAAATTTCAAAATTTTCATGCTTTTGATTTTAGCCTTTAACAAAATTTTACCAAATCAAACTCAAATTTTTGATTTTAGCCTATGGCCCATACAAATTCATCGTTTTACCAAATTTTCAAATTTTGCTTTATTCAAATTTTTGCCAAATTTCAAAATTTTTCAAATTTTTGATTTCAAAATTTTTCAAAGACTGCCCATTTGCTATTTTCGTTTGCCCACCCTTTAGAATTTCAAAATTTTGCTTTATTTAAAAAATTTTCATACTTTTTTGATTTCAGCCTATGGCCCATACAAATTCATCGTTTGCCCAATTTTCAAAGTCTCAAATTTTTGCCAAATTTCAAAATTTTTCAAATTTTTTGACTTTTCAGACTGCCCATTTGCTATTTTCGTTTGCCCACCCTTTAGAATTTCAAAATTTTGCCGAATTCGAAAAATTTTCATACTTTTTTGATTTCAGCCTATGGCCCATACAAATTCATCGTTTGCCCAATTTTCAAAGTCTCAAATTTTTGCCAAATTTCAAAATTTTTCAAATTTTTGACTTTTCAGACTGCCCATTTGCTATTTTCGTTTGCCCACCCTTTAGAATTTCAAAATTTTGCCGAATTCCAAAATTTTCATATTTTTTGATTTCAGCCTATGGCCCATACAAATTCATCGTTTGCCCAATTTTCAAAGTCTCAAATTTTTGCCAAATTTCAAAATTTTTCAAATTTTTTTGACTTTTTCAGACTGCCCATTTGCTATTTTCGTTTGCCCACCCTTTAGAATTTCAAAATTTTGCCGAATTCCAAAAATTTTCATACTTTTTGATTTCAGCCTATGGCCCATACAAATTCATCGTTTGCCCAATTTTCAAAGTCTCAAATTTTTGCCAAATTTCAAAATTTTTCAAATTTTTGACTTTTTCAGACTGCCCATTTGCTATTTTCGTTTGCCCACCCTTTAGAATTTCAAAATTTTGCCGAATTCCAAAAATTTTCATACTTTTTGATTTCAGCCTATGGCCCATACAAATTCATCGTTTGCCCAATTTTCAAAGTCTCAAATTTTTGCCAAATTTCAAAATTTTTCAAATTTTTGACTTTTTCAGACTGCCCATTTGCTATTTTCGTTTGCCCACCCTTTAGAATTTCAAAATTTTGCCGAATTCCAAAAATTTTCATACTTTTTTGATTTCAGCCTATGGCCCATACAAATTCATCGTTTACCAAATTTTCAAAGTCTCAAATTTTTGCCAAATTTCAAAATTTTTCAAATTTTTTTGACTTTTTCAGACTGCCCATTTGCTATTTTCGTTTGCCCACCCTTTAGAATTTCAAAATTTTGCTTTATTTAAAAAATTTTCATACTTTCTTGATTTTAGCCTATGGCCCATACAAATTCATCGTTTACCAAATTTTCAAAGTCTCAAATTTTTGCCAAATTTCAAAATTTTTCAAATTTTTTTGACTTTTTCAGACTGCCCATTTGCTATTTTCGTTTGCCCACCCTTTAGAATTTCAAAATTTTGCTTTATTTCAAAAATTTTCATACTTTTTTGATTTCAGCCTATGGCCCATACAAATTCATCGTTTGCCCAATTTTCAAAGTCTCAAATTTTTGCCAAATTTCAAAATTTTTCAAATTTTTTTGACTTTTTCAGACTGCCCATTTGCTATTTTCGTTTGCCCACCCTTTAGAATTTCAAAATTTTGCCGAATTCCAAAAATTTTCATACTTTTTTGATTTCAGCCTATGGCCCATACAAATTCATCGTTTGCCCAATTTTCAAAGTCTCAAATTTTTGCCAAATTTCAAAATTTTTCAAATTTTTGACTTTTTCAGACTGCCCATTTGCTATTTTCGTTTGCCCACCCTTTAGAATTTCAAAATTTTGCCGAATTCCAAAAATTTTCATACTTTTTTGATTTCAGCCTATGGCCCATACAAATTCATCGTTTACCAAATTTTCAAAGTCTCAAATTTTTGCCAAATTTCAAAATTTTTCAAATTTTTTGACTTTTTCAGACTGCCCATTTGCTATTTTCGTTTGCCCACCCTTTAGAATTTCAAAATTTTGCCGAATTTAAAAATTTTCATACTTTTTGATTTTAGCCTATGGCCCATACAAATTCATCGTTTGCCCAATTTTCAAAGTCTCAAATTTTTGCCAAATTTCAAAATTTTTCAAATTTTTTGACTTTTTCAGACTGCCCATTTGCTATTTTCGTTTGCCCACCCTTTAGAATTTCAAAATTTTGCTTTATTTAAAAAATTTTCATACTTTTTTGATTTTAGCCTATGGCCCATACAAATTCATCGTTTGCCCAATTTTCAAAGTCTCAAATTTTTGCCAAATTTCAAAATTTTTCAAATTTTTTGACTTTTTCAGACTGCCCATTTGCTATTTTCGTTTGCCCACCCTTTAGAATTTCAAAATTTTGCTTTATTTAAAAATTTTCATACTTTTTTTTTTTGATTTTAGCCTATGGCCCATACAAATTCATCGTTTGCCCAATTTTCAAAGTCTCAAATTTTGCCAAATTTCAAAATTTTTCAAATTTTTTGACTTTTTCAGACTGCCCATTTGCTATTTTCGTTTGCCCACCCTTTAGAATTTCAAAATTTTGCCGAATTCCAAAAATTTTCATACTTTTTGATTTCAGCCTATGGCCCATACAAATTCATCGTTTGCCCAATTTTCAAAGTCTCAAATTTTTGCCAAATTTCAAAAATTTTTCAAATTTTTTTGACTTTTCAGACTGCCCATTTGCTATTTTCGTTTGCCCACCCTTTAGAATTTCAAAATTTTGCCGAATTCCAAAATTTTCATACTTTTTGATTTCAGCCTATGGCCCATACAAATTCATCGTTTGCCCAATTTTCAAAGTCTCAAATTTTTGCCAAATTTCAAAATTTTTCAAATTTTTTTGACTTTTCAGACTGCCCATTTGCTATTTTCGTTTGCCCACCCTTTAGAATTTCAAAATTTTGCCGAATTCCAAAATTTTCATACTTTTTTGATTTCAGCCTATGGCCCATACAAATTCATCGTTTACCAAATTTTCAAAGTCTCAAATTTTTGCCAAATTTCAAAATTTTTCAAATTTTTGACTTTTCAGACTGCCCATTTGCTATTTTCGTTTGCCCACCCTTTAGAATTTCAAAATTTTGCCGAATTCCAAAAATTTTCATACTTTTTGATTTCAGCCTATGGCCCATACAAATTCATCGTTTACCAAATTTTCAAAGTCTCAAATTTTTGCCAAATTTCAAAAATTTTCAATTTTTTTGACTTTTCAGACTGCCATTTGCTATTTTCGTTTGCCCACCCTTTAGAATTTCAAAATTTTGCTTTATTTAAAAATTTTCATACTTTTTGATTTTAGCCTATGGCCCATACAAATTCATCGTTTACCAAATTTTCAAAGTCTCAAATTTTTGCCAAATTTCAAAATTTTTCAAATTTTTTGACTTTTCAGACTGCCCATTTGCTATTTTCGTTTGCCCACCCTTTAGAATTTCAAAATTTTGCCGAATTCCAAAATTTTCATTTTTTACTTTTTTGATTTCAGCCTATGGCCCTTTACAAATTCATCGTTTGCCCAATTTTCAAAGTCTCAAATTTTTGCCAAATTTCAAAATTTTTCAAATTTTTGACTTTTCAGACTGCCCATTTGCTATTTTCGTTTTGCCCACCCTTTAGAATTTCAAAATTTTGCCGAATTTCAAAATTTTCATACTTTTTGATTTTTCAGCCTATGGCCCATACAAATTCATCGTTTGCCCAATTTTCAAAGTCTCAAATTTTTGCCAAATTTCAAAATTTTTCAAATTTTTTGACTTTTCAGACTGCCCATTTGCTATTTTCGTTTGCCCACCCTTTAGAATTTCAAAATTTTGCCGAATTCAAAAATTTTCATACTTTTTGATTTCAGCCTATGGCCCATACAAATTCATCGTTTACCAAATTTTCAAAGTCTCAAATTTTGCCAAATTTCAAAATTTTTCAAATTTTTTGACTTTTTCAGACTGCCCATTCGCTATTTTCGTTTGCCCACCCTTTAGAATTTCAAAATTTTGCTTTATTTCAAAAATTTTCATACTTTTGATTTTAGCCTATGGCCCATACAAATTCATCGTTTGCCCAATTTTCAAAGTCTCAAATTTTTGCCAAATTTCAAAATTTTTCAAATTTTTTGAGTTTTCAGACTGCCCATAGCGCTATTTTCAGTTTGCCCAAGTAAAAAAATTTCAAAATTTTGCCGATTTGGCAAAATTTTCATACTTTGAAACAAGTTGGGCAAGCGATACAAATTTCGTGGGCCTATAAAATCAAAAGTATGAAATTTTTTAAATAAAATTTTGAAAATCTAAAAGTGGGCAAACGAAAATTTTCAAAGTCTCTCAAAATTTTGAAAAATTTTGAAATTTGGCAAAATTTGAGACTTTCAAATTTTTTAAACGATGAATTTGTATGGGCCATAGGCTGAAATCAAAATGAAAATTTTTGCCCAAAATTTTGAAATTTCGAAAATTTTGCCGAATTCAAAAATTTTCATACTTTTGAAATTTGGCAAAAATTTGAGACTTTGAAAATCATCGTAAACGATGAATTTGTATGGGCCAAAGCTAAAATCAAAGAAGTTTTTGCCAAATTTCAAAATTTTTGAAATTTAAAGGGTGGGCAAACGAAAATTAGCAAATGGGCAGTCTGAAAAGTCAAAAAAATTTGAAAAATTTTGAAATTTGGCAAAAATTTGAGACTTTGAAAATTTGGTAAACGATGAATTTGTATGGGCCATAGGCTAAAATCAAAAAGTATGAAAATTTTTAAATAAAGCAAAATTTTGAAATTTAAAGGGTGGGCAAACGAAAATAGCAAATGGGCAGTCTGAAAAGTCAAAAAAATTTGAAAATTTTGAAATTTGGCAAAAATTTGAGACTTTGAAAATTGGGCAAACGATGAATTTGTATGGGCCATAGGCTAAAATCAAAAAAGTATGAACATTTTTTAAATAAAGCAAAATTTTGAAATTCTAAAGGGTGGGCAAACGAAAATAGCGAATGGGCAGTCTGAAAAGTCAAAAAATTTGAAAATTTTGAAATTTGGCAAAAATTTGAGACTTTGAAAATTTGGTAAACGATGAATTTGTATGGGCCATAGGCTGAAATCAAAAAGTATGAAAATTTTGGAATTCGGCAAAATTTTGAAATTCTAAAGGGTGGGCAAACGAAAATAGCAAATGGGCAGTCTGAAAAGTCAAAAATTTGAAAAATTTTGAAATTTGGCAAAAATTTGAGACTTTGAAAATTGGGCAAACGATGAATTTGTATGGGCCATAGGCTGAAATCAAAAAGTATGAAAATTTTGGAATTCGGCAAAATTTTGAAATTCTAAAGGGTGGGCAAACGAAAATAGCAAATGGGCAGTCTGAAAAGTCAAAAAATTTGAAAAATTTTGAAATTTGGCAAAAATTTGAGACTTTGAAAATTGGGCAAACGATGAATTTGTATGGGCCATAGGCTGAAATCAAAAAGTATGAAAAATTTTGGAATTCGGCAAAATTTTGAAATTCTAAAGGGTGGGCAAACGAAAATAGCAAATGGGCAGTCTGAAAAGTCAAAAAATTTGAAAAATTTTGAAATTTGGCAAAAATTTGAGACTTTGAAAATTGGGCAAACGATGAATTTGTATGGGCCATAGGCTGAAATCAAAAGTATGAAAATTTTTAAATAAAGCAAAATTTTGAAATTCTAAAGGGTGGGCAAACGAAAATAGCAAATGGGCAGTCTGAAAAGTCAAAAAAATTTGAAAAATTTTGAAATTTGCAAAAATTTGAGACTTTGAAACTTGGGCAAACGATGAATTTGTATGGGCCATAGGCTAAAATCAAAAAGTATGAAAATTTTTAAATAAAGCAAAATTTTGAAATTCTAAAGGGTGGGCAAACGAAAATAGCGAATGGGCAGTCTGAAAAGTCAAAAAATTTGAAAAATTTTGAAATTTGGCAAAAATTTGAGACTTTGAAAATTTGGTAAACGATGAATTTGTATGGGCCATAGGCTAAAATCAAAAAAAGTATGAAAATTTTTAAATAAAGCAAAATTTTGAAATTCTAAAGGGTGGGCAAAACGAAAATAGCAAATGGGCAGTCTGAAAAGTCAAAAAATTTGAAAAATTTTGAAATTTGGCAAAAATTTGAGACTTTGAAAATTGGGCAAACGATGAATTTGTATGGGCCATAGGCTAAAATCAAAAGTATGAAAATTTTTAAATAAAGCAAAATTTTGAAATTCTAAAGGGTGGGCAAACGAAAATAGCGAATGGGCAGTCTGAAAAGTCAAAAAATTTGAAAAATTTTGAAATTTGGCAAAAATTTGAGACTTTGAAAATTTGGTAAACGATGAATTTGTATGGGCCATAGGCTGAAATCAAAAGTATGAAAATTTTTGGAATTCGGCAAAATTTTGAAATTCTAAAGGGTGGGCAAACGAAAATAGCAAATGGGCAGTCTGAAAAGTCAAAAATTTGAAAAATTTTGAAATTTGGCAAAAATTTGAGACTTTGAAAATTGGGCAAACGATGAATTTGTATGGGCCATAGGCTGAAATCAAAAAAGCATGAAAATTTTTAAATAAAGCAAAATTTTGAAATTCTAAAGGGTGGGCAAACGAAAATAGCAAATGGGCAGTCTGAAAAAGTCAAAAAAATTTGAAAAATTTTGAAATTTGGCAAAAATTTGAGACTTTGAAACTTGGGCAAACGATGAATTTGTGGCGGGGCCATAGGCTAAAATCAAAAAGTATGAAAATTTTTAAATAAAGCAAAATTTTGAAATTCTAAAGGGTGGGCAAACGAAAATAGCAAATGGGCAGTCTGAAAAGTCAAAAAATTTGAAAAATTTTGAAATTTGGCAAAAATTTGAGACTTTGAAAATTTGGTAAACGATGAATTTGTATGGGCCATAGGCTAAAATCAAAGAAGTATGAAAATTTTTTAAATAAAGCAAAATTTTGAAATTCTAAAGGGTGGGCAAACGAAAATAGCGAATGGGCAGTCTGAAAAGTCAAAAAATTTGAAAAATTTTGAAATTTGGCAAAAATTTGAGACTTTGAAAATTGGGTAAACGATGAATTTGTATGGGCCATAGGCTGAAATCAAAAAAGTATGGAAATTTTTGGAATTCGGCAAAATTTTGAAATTCTAAAGGGTGGTCAAGCGAAAATAGCAAATGGGCAGTCTAAAAAAGTAAAAAAAATTTTGAAAAATTTTGAAATTTGGCAAAAATTTGAGACTTTGAAAATTGGGTAAACGATGAATTTGTATGGGCCATAGGCTGAAATCAAAAAGTATGAAAATTTTTGGAATTCGGCAAAATTTTGAAATTCTAAAGGGTGGGCAAACGAAAATAGCAAATGGGCAGTCTGAAAAAGTCAAAAAAATTTGAAAAATTTTGAAATTTGGCAAAAATTTGAGACTTTGAAAATTGGGCAAACGATGAATTTGTATGGGCCATAGGCTAAAATCAAAAAAGTATGAAAATTTTGAATTCGGCAAAATTTTGAAATTCTAAAGGGTGGGCAAACGAAAATAGCAAATGGGCAGTCTGAAAAGTCAAAAAATTTGAAAAATTTTGAAATTTGGCAAAAATTTGAGACTTTGAAACTTGGGCAAACGATGAATTTGTATGGGCCATAGGCTAAAATCAAAAAAAAGTATGAAAATTTTTTAAATAAAGCAAAATTTTGAAATTCTAAAGGGTGGGCAAACGAAAAGCAAATGGGCAGTCTGAAAAAGTCAAAAAATTTGAAAAATTTTGAAATTTGGCAAAAATTTGAGACTTTGAAAATTGGGTAAACGATGAATTTGTATGGGCCATAGGCTAAAATCAAAAAAAGTATGAAAATTTTTAAATAAAGCAAAATTTTGAAATTCTAAAGGGTGGGCAAACGAAAATAGCGAATGGGCAGTCTGAAAAGTCAAAAAATTTGAAAAATTTTGAAATTTGGCAAAAATTTGAGACTTTGAAAATTGGGTAAACGATGAATTTGTATGGGCCATAGGCTGAAATCAAAAAGTATGGAAATTTTGGAATTCGGCAAAATTTTGAAATTCTAAAGGGTGGGCAAACGAAAATAGCAAATGGGCAGTCTAAAAGTAAAAAATTTTGAAAAATTTTGAAATTTGGCAAAAATTTGAGACTTTGAAAATTGGGTAAACGATGAATTTGTATGGGCCATAGGCTGAAATCAAAAGTATGAAAATTTTGGAATTCGGCAAAATTTTGAAATTCTAAAGGGTGGGCAAACGAAAATAGCAAATGGGCAGTCTGAAAAGTCAAAAAATTTGAAAAATTTTGAAATTTGGCAAAAATTTGAGACTTTGAAAATTGGGCAAACGATGAATTTGTATGGGCCATAGGCTAAAATCAAAAAGTATGAAAATTTTTAAATAAAGCAAAATTTTGAAATTCTAAAGGGTGGGCAAACGAAAATAGCAAATGGGCAGTCTGAAAAGTCAAAAAATTTGAAAAATTTTGAAATTTGGCAAAAATTTGAGACTTTGAAAATTTGGTAAACGATGAATTTGTATGGGCCACAGGCTAAAATCAAAAAAGTATGAAAATTTTTAAATAAAGCAAAATTTTGAAATTCTAAAGGGTGGGCAAACGAAAATAGCGAATGGGCAGTCTGAAAAGTCAAAAATTTGAAAAATTTCGAAATTTGGCAAAAATTTGAGACTTTGAAAATTTGGTAAACGATGAATTTGTATGGGCCATAGGCTGAAATCAAAAAAAAGTATGAAAATTTTTGGAATTCGGCAAAATTTTGAAATTCTAAAGGGTGGGCAAACGAAAATAGCAAATGGGCAGTCTGAAAAAGTCAAAAAAATTTGAAAAATTTTGAAATTTGGCAAAAATTTGAGACTTTGAAAATTTGGTAAACGATGAATTTGTATGGGCCACAGGCTAAAATCAAAAAAAGTATGAAAATTTTTAAATAAAGCAAAATTTTGAAATTTAAAGGGTGGGCATACGAAAATAGCGAATGGGCAGTCTGAAAAGTCAAAAAATTTGAAAAATTTTGAAATTTGGCAAAAATTTGAGACTTTGAAAATTTGGTAAACGATGAATTTGTATGGGCCATAGGCTGAAATCAAAAAGTATGAAAAATTTTGGAATTCGGCAAAATTTTGAAATTTCAAGGGTGGGCAAACGAAAATAGCAAATGGGCAGTCTGAAAAAGTCAAAAAATTTGAAAAATTTTGAAATTTGGTAAAAATTTGAGACTTTGAAAATTGGGCAAACGATGAATTTGTATGGGCCATAGGCTAAAATCAAAAAGTATGAAAATTTTTAAATAAAGCAAAATTTTGAAATTCTAAAGGGTGGGCAAACGAAAATAGCAAATGGGCAGTCTGAAAAGTCAAAAAAATTTGAAAAATTTTGAAATTTGGCAAAAATTTGAGACTTTGAAAATTTGGTAAACGATGAATTTGTATGGGCCATAGGCTAAAATCAAAAAAAGTATGAAAATTTTTAAATAAAGCAAAATTTTGAAATTTAAAGGGTGGGCAAACGAAAATAGCAAATGGGCAGTCTGAAAAAGTCAAAAAATTTGAAAAATTTTGAAATTTGGCAAAAATTTGAGACTTTGAAAATTGGGCAAACGATGAATTTGTATGGGCCATAGGCTAAAATCAAAAAAAGTATGAAAATTTTTAAATAAAGCATAATTTTTAAATTCTAAAGGGTGGGCAAACGAAAATAGCAAATGGGCAGTCTGAAAAAGTCAAAAAAATTTGAAAAATTTTGAAATTTGGCAAAAATTTGAGACTTTGAAAATTGGGCAAACGATGAATTTGTATGGGCCATAGGCTAAAATCAAAAAGTATGAAAATTTTTAAATAAAGCAAAATTTTGAAATTCTAAAGGGTGGGCAAACGAAAATAGCAAATGGGCAGTCTGAAAAAGTCAAAAATTTGAAAAATTTTGAAATTTGGCAAAAATTTGAGACTTTGAAAATTTGGTAAACGATGAATTTGTATGGGCCATAGGCTAAAATCAAAAAGTATGAAAATTTTTAAATAAAGCAAAATTTTGAAATTCGAAAAGGGTGGGCAAACGAAAATAGCAAATGGGCAGTCTGAAAAGTCAAAAAATTTGAAAAATTTTGAAATTTGGCAAAAATTTGAGACTTTGAAAATTTGGTAAACGATGAATTTGTATGGGCCATAGGCTAAAATCAAAAAAGTATGAAAATTTTTTAAATAAAGCAAAATTTTGAAATTCTAAAGGGTGGGCAAACGAAAATAGCAAATGGGCAGTCTGAAAAGTCAAAAAATTTGAAAAATTTTGAAATTTGGCAAAAATTTGAGACTTTGAAAATTGGGCAAACGATGAATTTGTATGGGCCATAGGCTAAAATCAAAAAGTATGAAAATTTTTAAATAAAGCATAATTTTTAAATTCTAAAGGGTGGGCAAACGAAAATAGCAAATGGGCAGTCTGAAAAAGTCAAAAAAATTTGAAAAATTTTGAAATTTGGCAAAAATTTGAGACTTTGAAAATTGGGTAAACGATGAATTTGTATGGGCCATAGGCTGAAATCAAAAAAGTATGGAAATTTTTGGAATTCGGCAAAATTTTGAAATTCTAAAGGGTGGTCAAGCGAAAATAGCAAATGGGCAGTCTAAAAAAGTAAAAAAAATTTTGAAAAATTTTGAAATTTGGCAAAAATTTGAGACTTTGAAAATTGGGTAAACGATGAATTTGTATGGGCCATAGGCTGAAATCAAAAAAGTATGAAAATTTTTGGAATTCGGCAAAATTTTGAAATTCTAAAGGGTGGGCAAACGAAAATAGCAAATGGGCAGTCTGAAAAAGTCAAAAATTTGAAAAATTTTGAAATTTGGCAAAAATTTGAGACTTTGAAAATTGGGCAAACGATGAATTTGTATGGGCCATAGGCTAAAATCAAAAAAGTATGAAAATTTTTGGAATTCGGCAAAATTTTGAAATTTAAAGGGTGGGCAAACGAAAATAGCAAATGGGCAGTCTGAAAAGTCAAAAAATTTGAAAAATTTTGAAATTTGGCAAAAATTTGAGACTTTGAAACTTGGGCAAACGATGAATTTGTATGGGCCATAGGCTAAAATCAAAAAGTATGAAAATTTTTAAATAAAGCAAAATTTTGAAATTCTAAAGGGTGGGCAAACGAAAAAGCAAATGGGCAGTCTGAAAAGTCAAAAAATTTGAAAAATTTTGAAATTTGGCAAAAATTTGAGACTTTGAAAATTGGGTAAACGATGAATTTGTATGGGCCATAGGCTAAAATCAAAAAAGTATGAAAATTTTTTAAATAAAGCAAAATTTTGAAATTCTAAAGGGTGGGCAAACGAAAATAGCGAATGGGCAGTCTGACAAAGTCAAAAAATTTGAAAAATTTTGAAATTTGGCAAAAATTTGAGACTTTGAAAATTGGGTAAACGATGAATTTGTATGGGCCATAGGCTGAAATCAAAAAGTATGGAAATTTTGGAATTCGGCAAAATTTTGAAATTCTAAAGGGTGGGCAAACGAAAATAGCAAATGGGCAGTCTAAAAAAGTAAAAAAATTTTGAAAAATTTTGAAATTTGGCAAAAATTTGAGACTTTGAAAATTGGGTAAACGATGAATTTGTATGGGCCATAGGCTGAAATCAAAAAAGTATGAAAATTTTGGAATTCGGCAAAATTTTGAAATTCTAAAGGGTGGGCAAACGAAAATAGCAAATGGGCAGTCTGAAAAAGTCAAAAAAATTTGAAAAATTTTGAAATTTGGCAAAAATTTGAGACTTTGAAAATTGGGCAAACGATGAATTTGTATGGGCCATAGGCTGAAATCAAAAAGTATGAAAATTTTTAAATAAAGCAAAATTTTGAAATTCTAAAGGGTGGGCAAACGAAAATAGCAAATGGGCAGTCTGAAAAAGTCAAAAAAATTTGAAAAATTTTGAAATTTGGCAAAAATTTGAGACTTTGAAAATTTGGTAAACGATGAATTTGTATGGGCCACAGGCTAAAATCAAAAAAGTATGAAAATTTTTTAAATAAAGCAAAATTTTGAAATTCTAAAGGGTGGGCAAACGAAAATAGCGAATGGGCAGTCTGAAAAGTCAAAAAATTTGAAAAATTTCGAAATTTGGCAAAAATTTGAGACTTTGAAAATTTGGTAAACGATGAATTTGTATGGGCCATAGGCTGAAATCAAAAAGTATGAAAATTTTTGGAATTCGGCAAAATTTTGAAATTCTAAAGGGTGGGCAAACGAAAATAGCAAATGGGCAGTCTGAAAAAGTCAAAAAATTTGAAAAATTTTGAAATTTGGCAAAAATTTGAGACTTTGAAAATTTGGTAAACGATGAATTTGTATGGGCCACAGGCTAAAATCAAAAAAGTATGAAAATTTTTTAAATAAAGCAAAATTTTGAAATTCTAAAGGGTGGGCATACGAAAATAGCGAATGGGCAGTCTGAAAAAGTCAAAAAAATTTGAAAAATTTTGAAATTTGGCAAAAATTTGAGACTTTGAAAATTTGGTAAACGATGAATTTGTATGGGCCATAGGCTGAAATCAAAAAGTATGAAAATTTTGGAATTCGGCAAAATTTTGAAATTCTCAAGGGTGGGCAAACGAAAATAGCAAATGGGCAGTCTGAAAAAGTCAAAAAAATTTGAAAAATTTTGAAATTTGGTAAAAATTTGAGACTTTGAAAATTGGGCAAACGATGAATTTGTATGGGCCATAGGCTAAAATCAAAAAGTATGAAAATTTTTAAATAAAGCAAAATTTTGAAATTCTAAAGGGTGGGCAAACGAAAATAGCAAATGGGCAGTCTGAAAAGTCAAAAAATTTGAAAAATTTTGAAATTTGGCAAAAATTTGAGACTTTGAAAATTTGGTAAACGATGAATTTGTATGGGCCATAGGCTAAAATCAAAAAGTATGAAAATTTTTAAATAAAGCAAAATTTTGAAATTCTAAAGGGTGGGCAAACGAAAATAGCAAATGGGCAGTCTGAAAAAGTCAAAAAATTTGAAAAATTTTGAAATTTGGCAAAAATTTGAGACTTTGAAAATTGGGCAAACGATGAATTTGTATGGGCCATAGGCTAAAATCAAAAAAGTATGAAAATTTTTTAAATAAAGCATAATTTTAAATTCTAAAGGGTGGGCAAACGAAAATAGCAAATGGGCAGTCTGAAAAGTCAAAAAATTTGAAAAATTTTGAAATTTGGCAAAAATTTGAGACTTTGAAAATTGGGCAAACGATGAATTTGTATGGGCCATAGGCTAAAATCAAAAAGTATGAAAATTTTTTAAATAAAGCAAAATTTTGAAATTCTAAAGGGTGGGCAAACGAAAATAGCAAATGGGCAGTCTGAAAAAGTCAAAAAAATTTGAAAAATTTTGAAATTTGGCAAAAATTTGAGACTTTGAAAATTTGGTAAACGATGAATTTGTATGGGCCATAGGCTAAAATCAAAAAGTATGAAAATTTTTAAATAAAGCAAAATTTTGAAATTCGAAAGGGTGGGCAAACGAAAATAGCAAATGGGCAGTCTGAAAAAGTCAAAAAAATTTGAAAAATTTTGAAATTTGGCAAAAATTTGAGACTTTGAAAATTTGGTAAACGATGAATTTGTATGGGCCATAGGCTAAAATCAAAAAAGTATGAAAATTTTTAAATAAAGCAAAATTTTGAAATTCTAAAGGGTGGGCAAACGAAAATAGCAAATGGGCAGTCTGAAAAGTCAAAAAATTTGAAAAATTTTGAAATTTGGCAAAAATTTGAGACTTTGAAAATTGGGCAAACGATGAATTTGTATGGGCCATAGGCTAAAATCAAAAAAGTATGAAAATTTTTTAAATAAAGCATAATTTTTAAATTCTAAAGGGTGGGCAAACGAAAATAGCAAATGGGCAGTCTGAAAAAGTCAAAAAAATTTGAAAAATTTTGAAATTTGGCAAAAATTTGAGACTTTGAAAATTTGGTAAACGATGAATTTGTATGGGCCATAGGCTAAAATCAAAAAAGTATGAAAATTTTTTAAATAAAGCAAAATTTTGAAATTCTAAAGGGTGGGCAAACGAAAATAGCAAATGGGCAGTCTGAAAAAGTCAAAAAAATTTGAAAAATTTTGAAATTTGGCAAAAATTTGAGACTTTGAAAATTGGGCAAACGATGAATTTGTATGGGCCATAGGCTAAAATCAAAAAGTATGAAAATTTTTAAATAAAGCAAAATTTTGAAATTCTAAAGGGTGGGCAAACGAAAATAGCGAATGGGCAGTCTGAAAAGTCAAAAAATTTGAAAAATTTTGAAATTTGGCAAAAATTTGAGACTTTGAAAATTTGGTAAACGATGAATTTGTATGGGCCATAGGCTGAAATCAAAAAAGTATGAAAATTTTTGGAATTCGGCAAAATTTTGAAATTCTAAAGGGTGGGCAAACGAAAATAGCAAATGGGCAGTCTGAAAAAGTCAAAAAATTTAAAAATTTTGAAATTTGGCAAAAATTTGAGACTTTGAAAATTGGGCAAACGATGAATTTGTATGGGCAATCAAAAAAGTTGAAAACCTTCAAATTTTTCAAAATTTTGAAATTCTGAGATATGGGCAGACTTGAAAACACTTGAGGCTACCGTTGTGGCTTTAGTTTTCATAATTTCGAGGTGTGGGCGATCGAGTTTGAGTCATTCATGCCGAAAAAATGTCAAAATTTTTCAAAATTCAAAATTTCGAAAACGAAAAATTTTTTCGAAAAACTAAAAGATGGGCAAACATGGGCAAACGATTTTAAAGCGATTTCCGCAAAAAAATTTTGAAAAAAAAAATTTTTGAATTTTCGAAAAAAATTTTCATAATTTCGAAACTAAGGGTGGGCAAAAAAAAATTTTTCCTGGGCAAACATGGGCAAACGATTTAAAACAATGGGCACCAATTTTTTTTTGAATATCTCAAATCACTGGACCCAGCTTCTCTGAGCTAGAATGAACAGATGGACAGAGAGAAAGAGAGAGAGAGAGAGAGAGAGATAGATAGAGAGCCCATTGCCAAGGCAAACAAGTAAATGACCCAAAAGATATCATCATTTGGCTAGCATGCCAATGCCTATTTGTTTATCCTTCTGTCTCTTCCGCCTTCCAATCTCCCACCCACATCCTCAAGTTCCGGACCTTGTGTGTGTGTGTGTGTATGAGTGTTTAGTGTGGCTAGAACAAGCAGAAACCGAAACAGAAACAAAAAACCAGCCATAGCGGCGACCCCTTTAACTTTGCTGTTTACATAAAAATTTCAAATCAAATTTTCCTTAGCTGTCGCTGTCGAATACACAAAACATATGGCCCACCTCTTTATTATACTTTATAGTATATGCTTATATATTTTTTTTCTACTTCTATGTATTTAAATGAGATATGGACGCCTATTAGGTCCACTTGGATTGCTGTTTACTTGAATTGTTTTGTGTGGTCAAAACGTTTAATGTTTGCTTTAATTAGATTGTGGCCAGGTGGCTATTAAATTACACGTTGTGTTCTGTGGCTACTTTAGTGTGCCAACATGGTTTTGCATTACTCACCATTTGACACGCAATTGAATTGGCAAATAAGTTGGTAAAAGTTTAAAAACTTGTTGTTTATCGAATTCAAATATCAGTTGACGAAGCTTTTGCACAGTCTGCTAAATCCCTCCGTCTGTCTGTCTGTAGATAAAACCCTCTTAAATATTTATTTATATTATCTACATCTTATCATCGCTGATAATGCAAGCGTATCACGTGAATAAGTCATAGACCAAGTGTAAGTTGTTTGGAAAGACCCCCAGTATATAAAACAAAAGCGATTTAAAAATCACTGATATTGATTGTGTGAAATTGTCCGGCTGTTTTTAGTTTTTCGACATGCTTAAAAATTCCATTATAATGACTAATATGTAGGCAATCTGTTTTAGGGTGGAGGTTTATTACCAGTCACCCGCAGAAATACATAAATAGAAAATATATATACATATACTGTATATATGAAGGCAATTAACCCTAAATACAATTAAGTACGAAATAGGCAACTGTTTAAAGTTTTCAACGTATACGTGATATTTGAGTGAAACGTATTCGGAAAGTATTCATTTTGTTAAACAGCTTTTCCCTGACAATGTGTCGTTTGTTTTGTGACAAATCAACAAGACTTTTTTGTGCTTAATGCCAGTCAGTTGATAAACTAGTTCCCACTGTTTCAAGCAAATAACAAAAGCCGCAAGCAGAACGAGCTCATTGTATTGAGCAAGTCTCCATATTTAATAGAAACGATTCAATGCATCTATAACTGGTTTTTTTTTTGCCAAGTGCCTTGTGGATGGATGGTTCGCGTTACAGTTTGTACACCAGCTGTTTGCAGGTGATTGAAGAGCTCTTATGAATTGAATATTCTGCATTCACCGCCAATTGAGCTGCATGCTTCGTCCCCCGTTGGAATTATTGGCAAAATGCGCTTCGAGTGAAGGTGTTTTTAATGCTTTCAAGTGCTCATATTGTCAAGTATTAAAAAACTACGTATATTGTAAGCTACTCACGCACCATCATCATCATCGTCATCATCATCGTCATCATGATGATGATGAATGCATGACTAAAGCACACTAGATACAATGATCATTGAACAACTGCATCAAAAGTGACGTCAAGTGCTTTAAAGCCGCGGGAGCTTCGCTTTCGTTGAGAACTTTGTTCACAGCACAGCTGAAATTGTTCATTCTATAATATAATTCCCAGCAAGTTACCAATTATAAGTCCCCTGAGCAATCTAAATATAAGCATGTGAGAAAGCAGTTTTATAATTTATATGTAGTATAGCGACTTTGATTTTAAACGCTTTATGCAAATATAGTACACTCGCATTCTTCGACGTATTTGTCACACAATAACAATTTCATAATGTCTAGATAAAAGTTTTATTACGCGACTTATCGATTCAATAGATTGGCTTCGATTTGTGTGCCATCATAGGTCAGTTTTAGTGGCCCACAATTAAAGTTGATTGTGCGGCTAATTTGGCTGTTTTCTGCTTGATTATTAAGAGATTGTTTGAGAACTTCAATTGGCATTAGTTTCGCTAAGTGACGTGGCATTGTTTCTATGGAAATTTTCTATCCCATAATCGAGTTGAATTGATAACCGAGTCAGCTCTAAGCTGTAAGCATCGAGTCCAACCCAACAAGACATGAATCGTGTCTCATACCCAGCCATCAACTCATCAACTGTTGACCCCCGGGCAGGGCAGCAAGTGACATCAATTAATTGCATAGTCCGTTGTCCGTTGCCTGTTCGCTTAACTAAAGTTGACTCCGTGTCAAGTCACATAGTGCGCTCGATATTGTTTAATAATTGAATGTAATATAGCACAAATGAGCTTCTGATGACCTGGCAAAAAACGAAAAATAGAAAGAGCTAACTCAGCAAAGGGGTTTGTTCTATGGTATGTTACATAGTGACTGCAAACAGTTGATGTACGGCGCTGTTTATTCATGAAGCGGCAGCGAGTGTCCTTTGAAGGACCTTGTCAACTCGGTAGACCGCAATTTAATGTCTGTCGTCCATCATCTAGGTTTATTAAAAATAAACTCTGTGCAAGGCAAATGTGTGCTGCAGCTTTTCATCAAGTGTTTGGCTTGCTCTTTAGCCAATGACCACTGTATCTCGTGTTATTGTTTATAAATGTGATTCGATCGCAAGTTGAGTCCAAGGCAAACGATAGCTTCGTCGCTATTTAAATATTTAAATTATCACAATCAGACTTCAGTTCTCTGCCCTGCTCTGTTTGTACAATTGCTGACCAAGTTTTCTTGTGTGTCTGTGTGTGTGTGTGTGTGTAATGACACGTTCTCTGCCCCTGCCACCTGCTTACACTCCATTCCCCTTTCGGTCGCCATTAGGAACATGCCAACATTTTGAGTCACGCGCCGCGACCAAAAACAAACTCCAAATTGTCGCATACAAATTGTTGCTCACGTGCCGCGTGCTTGGTTTACTGGAAAAGGAGAGAAACAAAAACGAAAAGTAAATAAAAAGAAATTATAGTGCCGACTTTTAGGCGCTGCGTGCCATGAAGAATGTGGCATGTGGCTAGCAGCATGTGGCATATGTCTAATAGGCGGCCATGTGCTGAGTGCAGCCAATTAGAATAGCAGAGAAGTAGACGAATTCACTCTTGTGTTGTTTTCATTTAATTGCGCTCTTATAATTTTGATTTAATTCAATTCTTAATGCCATTAACAAACTCCTGAAAACTGAGCTTGCCATCATTATCGAAATCGATTTCCTTCATCATATCGTTGAACTCCTCCTCGGTGCAACGTTCCCCCAGATTGTACATCACATTGCGCAGTTCGAGCGGCGATATGAAGCCATCATCGTCGCGATCAAATAATTTGAATGCCACCATTAGATTCTCCTCCTTGGTCAAACTCTCCGAGTGTCTGATCATCATATGTAGAAACTCATAAAAGTCAATTTCCCCATCGCCATCCAAATCGATTTCATCGATCATGTCGTACAGCTCGGCTTCTGTTGGGAAATGTCCAAGATTTTGCATTACTTTCCCCATCTGTTCGCTGGTGATCTTGCCAGTGTTGTGGGGATCGAATATCTGAAATGCCGCGCGTATCTCCTGCATTAGATCATTGTTCATTTCCTCCATGCTGAGCACCGGATTTTAAAATCTTTATTTAAATTTTTACTATGTTGTTGTGTAAAGTGTTGAGCTTGTAATGCTTCTGATTTATGTGTTGTTGCTTAAATATGAAACTTTACTTCAGAGAGTACTTGATAAAAAGTATTTTTATACCCGCTACTCTTAGGGTAGAAGGGTATTATAACTTGGTGTCCACAGGAAATGTATGTAACTAGCAGAAGGAAAGAACCGATCCAATAAAGTATATATATAGTATAGTTATATATATATATATATTATATATTATTATTATATTATATTATTATTATTATATTATACTACATATACATATATATATTATTATTATATTATACTACATATACATATCTATAAGAGAGGATATAGTTAAGATATAACGTATGAAAACATAAATCTTGAATATTTATTTATTTAAAGGTTAGCTATAATTAAAATTAATACTAACGCTATTGGTAAAGCAATGGCAGCGAAGGCCTTCAGCTAAATCTTGAATAATTTAAAATAATTTGTATATTAATACATCAGATATACATTTCGGCATATTTCACCATTTTTTTTTTATATTTATTTGTTATATTTAAAAGATAACACTAAACAGTTTTTGTTTATATTATAAACGAGTCGCGGGTATTTCACAGCTTTCTCGCTCGTTGGCATTTGAATTCGTGTTTCAAAAGAATAAAGATAAAAGCATGCGTGAGAAAAGGATGAATATGCAAAACTAGAGTGACCATTTGCGTGACTATTAGAGTGACCACGTTTGTGTTTTAGCAAAATTAAAAGCTTGCCATGATTAATCTGCATTGCTCACATTACAGCTCACTTTACAGAGACTTACATTTACCTTTAGATAATTTGAGATATTCCACAAGTTTATTAAGCCGTATATTTAGAGCTAATCTCTCAATTTTAAATTGCAATAACAACTAAGACATTAACTCTAAATGCACGTCATAGAATGAAAACATAATAATGCCATCGAATTTTGAGACTAGGATGATTGAGGCATCATGTTGATGAACTCGTCCAGGGAAATTACGCCATCTTGATCCTCATCGGCTTCACGAATCATATCTTCGATGTCCTCATCGGACATTTTCGAACCCAAACTGATGTAAAGTGAACGCAGCTCTGCGGTGCCAATGAAACCATTTTTGTCCTTGTCAAATATGTAATAAGCATCACGCAATTCATCGGGAGGCGCAGGTTGAGTCATCTTTAGCAATAGCACTTCGACAAACTCTTGGAACTCGATGGATCCATTGCCATCGGTGTCCGCCTCGTTGATCATGGACTGCACTTGGGCTTCGTGCAGATGGGCACCGATAGCGTGGCAAACATCCTCCAATTCCCTATAAGTGATGCTATTATCCGCATCAATGTTAATAAGCTGAAAGATCTCCTTAAAATAGCCCAATTGTTCTGTAGTTAACTCATCCATTCTTATATAAGTGTTTTATTTTTAGGTCTTCTTTTTTATTTCTTTAAGATTTTCGTTTTTTTTAAATTTTTTTAAAGGTTTTCTTTGTTTTTATATATATGTTTTTTTTTTGATTTTCTTTTTTTTAAATATTTGTATTTTACATAGTTTTTTAAGGTGTTTTTTTGTTTTTGTGTGTGTTTTTTTTTTTTGTATGTTTACTTAACAAATGTTTGTGTAATATTGAAAAGAAAAATTTAGAATTGGAAATGTAGTTTAGATGAGGTATAACACACATCCTACTAATGAAACAGATTTAAATATTCTTACATTGGAGTGCCAGTTAATTTAATAAGAGTGAATTAAATATGTTTTATTGGTTATTTTTGCATTGTGGCTTGAATAGTCAACAAATTTAGACCCTGACACACTGAAAGTTCTTTGGAAACCAGCGAAAACATGTCGAATTGTCATGCGATTTGCGTCGTCGACATTCATTGAATTTTGGGATGTGGGATTCTGTCAAGCAAAGCCTTAGCCTTATCCTTAGGATGAGGTTGAGGAGACGAAGCAATTGTAGTTTGACACAGAATTTGTTTGGTAGGCCAAACCCTTTTTATCGGCATGTGACACGCCTCCGTTGGAGCTGGGAAATTTTTGACAGCCAGCCGGCAGGCACACGGAAAATATTCCATTCAATGTAAACAAGAGTTTGTGTGTGCGGTGCCCATTGGGACTAATTTAGTTGCCCTCTCCAAGGAGAGCCGCAAACAAATATTCATTCATGTCATGCCCAATGAAAGCAGCGAAGAGAGAGAGAGAGAGAGATACTTCTCACATATGCTGTCAATATTTTGGTGTTAGTTATTGATTAACTTACTCTGAATTTTGCAAACTCGCCAGCTGCTCAACTTATGTATGTCGTTTCATTTTCTGATTTTGCAGGAGAATTTACGCGTGGGCCACGAACGCAAGAAGCTCGAACTTGAGCCCAAATATCTGCTGCTCTTGGGCTACACATCGCCACTGGGCAATGATGACAGCCATCTGTCGCCACATGCAGCACAACACACAATCAAGCCGGCTCTCGACGAGAGAACGGCGCTGGAGCACGACGATGGCCTGGCGATAGCAGCACCCGATCTGCAGCAGCTGGAACAGCAGCGAAATCCACGCAAACGCGTCACGACACCGTACAGCGGCATCAAGTCGAACTTCACCATCGTGACCTATGTGCAGGAGGGTCAAGCAGCCTCGGCCATACTGTTGGCCCAGAATATTGCAGCCAAGCTGCCGGGCGAATATTTGCTCATCTACGATCTGGGCGTATCCGAGGAGCAGTTGCGTTCATTGAACGCCTACTGCAACAGCAGTCGCTGCACTGTGATCACCTACGATCTGACGGAGTTTCCGTCGTTTGTCAACGATCAGCGAACGCACGCGTATCGCCCGATTGTGATCAAAGATGCACTGCGACGGGCCAGATCGGTGCTGTTCACCGAGAACTATATGCGCATCCGCGGTGGCTATCGGGAGCTGCAAACGCTGCAGCGACGTGCCAATGTCTCCGGCGTCCTTGGCTGGAATACACCGACAGCGGTTTCGTCGCGCACGCATCCAAAGATGTTCGATTACTTTGAATCGGATGCGGAGAACTTCATATTCCTGCGTATGGTTGATCTCGATGCAGTCTTCTTTATGGACAGCACGTTTGTCACCGACAAGATCATGTTGCCATGGCTAAAGTGTTCCCTAACACTGGAATGCATCGATCCAATTGGTAAGTGATTCGAATTATGATGTGTGTCATTAGTTGATTGGTTGACCACCAAAACTCCCGCTCCATTTGGGGTTGCCTCTAATATGCATAGTTGGGTGGGTGGTTGAGTCACCTCCTCGTCGTGCCGCAGATCAATCAAAATCACATTCAGCAACCTCAGCACGAGCTCTGGGCTCTGGGTTAACCAAGTGGGGTCCCACAACACGAGACACCGTCAAGAACTAATGACCCCCATTTGCAGCGCATTTGCCTGATGATAGCCAAGCATGCCAGATAATTGGCGAGGGGGAAACCTTTTGTGGGACATTCCAAGTAACATGTCATAGCTTTTAAAGCGTATGTTCGCTTATATAAACCGACATAGACGACATTTTGCGCAATTGAATAGGTTTGCCATTAGGTCGCCGGGTTCTTGAACACCATTAACACCATTCAGCTTTATTTCACATCGAGAATTTATAGATTACTTAACTTAACAAATGTAATTCGTACGCGAATGACGCAGCGCTTTTATGAAACCCCTCACAGGGCCAAGCACAAAATGCCCGATGATAATCCAGAGAAATTTGGGTAAATCAGCGTGTATATTGCCAGCTGCATACATATGCTCATCGGGTTGAAGATTATAGCCATGGACACCACAAAGCATTAGATGCGTATCGTAGATAATGTACCACGCCTCAAAGGTGACTCCATAAAAGCTGACCATCCGAAAGAAACAGTTTACGTATAAAAAGTAGGACAATAGCACAATCAGACCATAGACCAATAATATTATAAGGATACCGATGGCATGGCTAAACTTAATTCTCTGCTGTGTGGTGTACAAGACGAGAACGATTAGCTCGATTATAATCATCAACGGATAAGCGTGAAGCTGTGAATAAAATCAATGAAATCAATTATTGTTTGAACATTTGTGAACATTTACGTACCCAACGCGACTGATCGATATGGATTAGATATAAACTCGTGCTAATTGGCGTTGAGATCGATGTTAGAAAATAAACCAAGTAGTTGAAAGGGGCCGGTCGTCGCCAGGTGCGAAAAACATACAGCGAGGTGTAGAATACGATAACAAATACGAAATATGCCCATCGTATAGGCAGCACTCTTAGTATAGTCGCATAAGGAATACATATTTCCAAGCAGGGCATGACCAGCGCAATCTGCAACTAAAATAATGAAAATCACCAAAAATATCATTCGCCACTAAAACAATTTATTTTTCACATTTTATACATTGCTTTCAATGAAGGGTTAAGGTTACATTTACTGGGCTTATTTCTGGTTGATCCAGATTATTGTATAATCTTTTATGTTTCATATTTTATTAATGCTTTATACGAGAAGTGCGAAAAATATATTCGTAATATAAAGAAAGAGCTGTCTGATGATATAGCCATCTATTAAAATTGTTTGGTTGGTATGTTTTATTTTCTTTAGTATATTTTAAATGAATAAGTATTTCATTATACTAAATCGTCACAATCGACGCTAAACAAATAATTGAAGGAATTTTAATTATCGAATTTATCATTTTCGAAGCCATATAGAAAATTTAAATTATTGAATATAATTCTTGTCGTTGGTTGCATTCAAAAATATATTTTGCTAATTCTTACTTACCATTAGCAAGCCGTAAAAACGACGTACAAATCTCCGCCTCGGTCCGATATCGGGCATATCAAATTCACGTGTGGGTCCATGTAATTTATCCAACAATAGTTCACACTGAACGGAGGAATCTTCAAATTTATCATAGAAATTATTATATTTTTAAAAGAATAGAACCGAATGCTACCTGATGTTGCCTGCCATTCATCAGGACCCATTTTTGTTTACTAATCGCTAGATATTTAACCACAACTCATCATTTACTAAATGTAACTAAATGGGAAATAATATCAAAACGATAAAATAGCAAAACAGAAGTTCGTATAATTTGATAATACAATTTGTGTGCTATCTATACATGAAAGTAATTAACAGATTGCGAGATAACATTAGCTGAATCTGCATTCGATAGCTTTAGAGTAATTGAATTCATAGAACTACGCCAAATAAACAAATATAATGAAATAAGTTCTCCATTAGGAAGCTGATTCTTGGAACAACTTTAAGCTTTATTTCACAACGTAAACTTAATGATTATTTAACTTAACAAATGTTATTCGTACGCGATTGTCGCACCGCTTTTATGAAATTTCTTATGGGATCAACAACAAAATGCCTGACGAATACCCATAGAAATTTGGGTAAATCAGCATGAATATTCGCAGCTGCATATATATACTCATCGGGTTGAAGATTATAGCCATGGTCGCCACAAAGCATTTGTCGGGTATCGTAGATAATGTACCAGGCTTCAAAGGTCACCTTATAAAAGTAGAGTATTCGGAAGAATCCTTGTATGAAAAAAATATAGACCGATAACAGGATCAATCCATAAACCGAATATATTATAAGCACGCCGATGGCATGACTAAATTTAAATCTCTGCTGTGTGGTGTATAAGACGAGAACGAGCAGTTCGACTATGATCATCAACGGATAAGCATGAAGCTGTAAATAAGATCGATGTAAACAATAAATGTATATTGAACTTTTTGGAGAATTACGCACCCAGCGTGTCTGATCGATATAAATCAGATGTATACTTGTACTAATTGGCATTGCGATCAATGTCAGCAGGTATATGAAGTAGTTAAAAGGCGCTCGACGTCGCCAGTCGCGATAAATATACAGCCAGGTGTACAATAGGATAATAAATACGAAATATGCTAAGCGAAGAGGAAGCTCAATTAGTATATGTGCATAATGAATGCATATCTCCAAGCAGGGAATGATCATCGCAATCTGCAACTGAAACAGAAAGACAGTTGTGCGAATAAATTGTGAGAATTTGCATTATCATTTTAATTGTTGGTCAGAATTTTATTAACTTGTTGTTGACGTATTTGAATGTTCATTTAATTTTTGGAAATGATTCATAAGATATACTTAGATTTCTTAAAATTCAGATCTTTGCTCACCATCAGCAAGCCATAAAGACAACGTACAAATCTTCGTCTTCTCCCGACATCGGTTATATCAAATTCGCGTGTAGGTCCGTGTAAATCATCCAACAATAATTCGCACTGTATGGCGGCATCTTGAATTGATATTTTTTTGTAAACGTATTATATTTATAAAAAAAAAAAACAAAATATAACTTAATAATACCTGATGTAGACTGCCTTTCAAACTCTTGAGTAGGTTGGGGATAATTGTCCAACAATAATTCGCATTGTGTGGCAACATCTTGAGCTGTTTTTTCTTTTGTAAAATTGATCACATTTTAAATAAATAATTCAAAATAATACCTGAACTAGTCCGGCACTCAATAAAGCCCATTGTTGTTCGCTAATCGTTAGATATTCAACTGAGTTGTGCATCATTAAAAAAGCCCTAACTGTAACTAAATGGCAAATACCTCGATAAAATATCAAAACATTTAACTGGAAGTCAGTATAATTTGATAATGCATTCTATATGCTATCTATACATGACAGTAATTAAGAGATTGCCTGATAACATCAGCTCAATCTGCATTTGAAGTGTCATCGATCGCTTCAGAGTAATTGAATTTATTCGACTATACCAAATAAATTCCCTTGGTCCAATCTGATAACCTCGCCGTCACGCCTATTGAACCTTTAGTAACTTTACCCTTTATTTTTCCGCTCAGGTGCCCAATCGAATGGATGTAAATATAATAAGAAACCGCTCTATCGCTACTCTGGCTGCCATGGCTATGATGCATCAGCTTTCAATATTGTGCTGGGATTAACGCTCCGCCTGGACGACTCCAAGTACTCGCTGCCCAGCAATTCGCCGGAGAACATGTTCTACAAGGAGACGCTGGAGCAGGCGACTAAGATATTGGAGAATCGTCGCAGGAATGCCAGCGAAACATCGGATCATCCATTCACGGAGGACTAAGGGAATGATGCATCGTTCGATCTTTTTCCATATTGGTTAAAACACACACTCAGGAGCCGCTGGATCAAAGCAAGCAAATATTGCTAAAGACACTAATTGTCATCAACATTTAGTCTTTATTATTTAGACAAGCGAATAATTGAAGCTTGTACACAATTTCATCGCACACAAGCAAGATAACAACATATTCATAAAACCAACACATACAATATGGATCATATCGAGAAATACATTCGTTGTCTGGAGAATTACCGAGTACTTAGATCAAATTAATTCAATTGATGAAAATTAAAATTAAAAATGTAATATTAAGCGTCGAGTGTTATGACACATTGACCACGGCCAGGCCAGAGAGCTTCTATATCCAGAAATGAAAACACATGGGCTACTTATTAAAACATTTTCTGTGTATCAATTGATGAATAATTATGTAGGCATTTTATAATTAAGGCTCTCTTGCTACTCTTAAATATGTTTAATTTGAATTAGCATGTAAATATACTATGACAACAACAGCAGCAGCAAACAAACAAAACAAAACATAAAATATATTTTGTGATTGTATTTTGATAGTAACACCATATTCATACATATTCGCTATAAATAACTCAAGATAAACTAACTGTACTATATAGGAAATGAGCCAAAAAAAATGAAAGAAAACGAAAGCGTAATAAAAATAAGAGAAACAACAAAAATATATTAAATGCTTGGTTTTATTTTACTCTGATCGACATACATCTGTAATACATATCATAATAGTATAATTTACATATAATCATAAAGTAATTCACAAACATTCATAATGTATAGGTATATTTATAGATGTATATATAATAAGCACAAAATGCATCCATTAGTCTGATCAAGCAGCATAAGTAACTAATCATTAAATGAGAATTTGACGTTTACACAAATCTTTTGGCATACCATTGAATGGTCACTAATCCGCTTTTCTTAAGTTTGTTCTTTATAATCATTGGAGTCTTGTCGTTGTAGATTCTCACTGTTCACTTTTCAATTAATTGTGTTGTTAGTTACGTGTTTAACATCGTTTTACATTTAGTGTAATTAAAATATTTATGTATAATTCGATTCATAGTTCGGCATTAATTATGAGGTTTGTAATGTAAACTATAACGGGTTGGCGGTTTACCGCCTTGCCATACGTAATACGTATAGGAAAATGCGCACACAGTCCACGTATAATGTTAATGCAGCAAATATATATTCCTCCGGGCTAAACTGATACTTGTGCGTGCCACCAATTATCAATTGGGTATCATAGATTAGCAGGAAACTGGCAATCAAGGCACCAAAAATCGACACTGCCGTCTCGCCGAAAGTCTCCCGCAGAAATCCACCAGCAAGAGCAAGCAGCAGCAAACAGACAACAACGGCAATCATAACGCCACGCCAAGCTGTGAAATCATACTTGGTTTGTATGGCGAATATGGACAATGCGATAACCAACACGGCGGTAACTCCCACAGCCATTAGCACCAGGTTAGCATCCATTGTGCTCGATATGGCGCCCAGTAGTAGGGACATGGTAAATGTGAATAGACCGAGGCATATGAAATTGATCGGATAGCTGCGTCTGGCTGTTTCGCAGCATGCCATCGATAGGAGGACGACCAAATTAACGATCAAAGCGGCGAAGAGCACTTGTTGGTTCTGGTAGACAAACCTTTTTGTCGGTTCATGATATAAAAAGATGCTGATAACGCCACAGGTAAACAATAATTGCATCTGCAAATATGAGAGATAATAATTTAAGTACAATACTCTGTAGCATTAGCTTTACATTCACAACTTACCACAAGAATCATATAGACCTTCCGAATGAAGCCCTTGCGTATGCTTTCCTCTGTAAACCCGAAATTCTTAGGTTCTAATCCTGTAGTATCGTCCATTCCGGGACTAGTAATAATAAGTCCAGGAGTATTACGCATTATAAGGTCCCCACTCTCCAACATTGGAGCGACATTCATCATAGCAGTATTTGAATTGTCTGCCGCCTTTGTTTCGGTTCCGCTTTCTGGAGCAGGCAATGCAATCGGTGGATAGCGCTCGCCATTGTTGACTGGTTCTAAAATGTTATTATTATTTAATTCTTTTCGAATACAGTCCCACTATTTTTCATGTCTAGACTTTTGTATCTACAGTTCGAATAAATAATGCGTCATTGACGCCGGGAAAAAAGTATACATACAAACATACATACAAATATTGAATTTGTATCCACAATGTGCGTGAAATAAGTAGCTAAGAAATATGATAGATCATAGAAATTCAATTTGAATTTAAAATATTTACTTACATCGAAATCCATTTACCGGTTATGGTTACAACTAATTAATATATATGTATGTGTGTATGAATGTTTGTATGTATACATTCGAAAATGTTTATGCTAAACATTCGAAGAATATGTTGTGAAAGTTTTTGTATTTATTGTCAACTTACTAGGCAAGTCATCCAGGTTGACTGGTTCTGTTATTCGATTGTAGGACATTTTTTGATTCTATATTCAATTTGCAGATAACCCCGGGTGAAATAATTCAGTAACGACACTATTGGCGTGCATGAATGCACAACCGCTGTTATCTCAGTACGTAGTTCTTTTTAAATGGACCAATTGGCTGAGTTCTAAGAGATGGCACAATGACGTGTTTTTTTCGAAAAAGAACACCGACTCACGAGCACAGAGTGAGCGTAACATCAAATTGTTCTATAACACAATTTATAAATGCACATGGCTCAATTTGAAAATATATAAGCCCAATAATAAGATAATAACAATTATAGTCGATAGAGTGTATTTATATATCACAAAATCTAAAACACTCGTGACAAGTTCGTGCTAATTTTCGAAATTGCCATCTGCCGTAAAGTTTATTCTTAATTTGGCACTCACAGCAGTATTACAAACAGAGCTGCCAACTTAATCGAAATAAAGGGTGTACGCTTTTTGAAAGCATGATTTCGCGCCTTGAAATCAATTCGGTATTGTGGGCGGACTTTCTCTTAAAATAAAACGTAGTCGATCATAAAAATTCCCAAGTTACCAAAGCAAAATCAAACATTTCTTAAAAGTATATTACATTTATTTTCTGTGTGTACATGGTTATCATTCCATTTTTGAAATTGATTTTTGTTTAAGTTTACGCTATTGACTTGCTTGAAGACATTGTCAGTGTGAAATCCCTGAGTATATCATATATGGGTAATTTAAAATTATGCATTTCGTAGACTGGCCGGCAAATCCTGCTTAGAAAGTACAAGAATTGGGCTACGTTTTTTAACACGTGAGAATGGAATAAGAAAGTCTATGCTATCGAAATACAATGATAGCGCTCCAAAAGTATATTCATTCGGTTTGAACTCATACGTATGCCAGCCGCAAATAATACGCTGTGCATCGAAGATTATCGATGAGCAAACAACCAAGGCAACAAAAATACCTAGTGCCGCTTCCCAGAAACTATCAAGTAAAAATCCAGCAGACAATCCAAGAGCTAGAAAAGAAATTATGATGGTAATTCCACCGCATCTCCAAGGCGTAAACTTGTATTTCGTTTGCATTACGAATATAATCACGGCAGCAATATTCACTGCAGTCATTACTGTTATCATTAGTAGCAGATAGTGAGTCTTCAGTAAGCTGGTCGCTATACCAAAAAATAGTGACATGGTGCAAGAGAATATGATCAGAACCACTAAATTAATCGGATGTTGGCGACGAATTTTTTCACTGCATGAAGTCATAATCACTATGATAATGTTAACAATCAGAGCAGGGATTATTACTTCTTTGTTCTCCAATACGAAATGTTTTGTTGCTTCGTGGTATAAGAAAATGCTTATAACGCCCGTGGTAAAAAGTAATTGTGTCTGCAAACAATTGATACAAATTTTTAGTCATACTTATAGTTCAAAGTAGTGTGTAGACTTTACCATCAGTATCGTGTAGATATTACAAAGAAAGAGTTTTTGGGTGCTTTCGTCACAAAGCGCCAAACTGTGCGGATGTAAATCAGGAGCAACAAAAAACCCAAATACAGTTTCTGTTAAAATAGTCACAGTGCCTGTAGTCGATGATGCGATATAGTATTTTGCGTTGCCCGTCAGGTTATGTGTGATATTATTCTGTCCATTATTATTTATTATTTGTTGAAGTTCTGTAGCCGGCGATGATATAAAATATTTTACATTGTCTTCCGGATTATTTTCTGCATCATTTTGTTGTGCTCCCTGCGGAATTTGGCGAGTGTTGTTGCCATCATCATTACTTCGATCTGAAATTAAATTTTGTTTAATAATTTACTCCTGAAATTCGAAAACTTTTCTCTTATTGCCGAGGCCTGTGCGCCTACAGAGATCACATAATGCCAATTGTATCAGATACATTCATTTTATACATGCTTGTATAACATTCACTGCAAACAGAAGATACTTACCTTAGAAACACGTTTGTTTAGCACTTCGCTCGAATGATTTGTATTATATTGAAATCCCGGAGATGGTATTGTTATTATGTGAAATTGGTACGCCAAATGAAATTTCGATTGAACCACACACACACACACACACACACTCATAACTATGTATCTACGTATGCGTATTTGCAATTGTTTACATATGTCGAAGATGATGTCAACAACTTACTTTGAACGCTTCTTTCTTCATCTTCTGGCTCAGTCATCCGTTCATAATTCATTTTAATCTTTTTTTAGATCTAAGGATCACAGCTGCGTGTTGTTTTTACGCTTTTACACTTTTGAATATGCAAATTGTTTTTTGTGGGTGTTTGCCGTGCTTTTTGCCCAAAAAAAATTGCTATCTGGTGGATCGTCGAATTTCGCATATACATTTTTGCCAATCACACATAACGCGTGAGCAGCGCTGCCCACTTGTTTGAAAGAGACCGCGCCATTTTGAGCATTAAAAAGCTTTTCTGTTCATCGATCGAACTTGAAACAAGAGCTGCAAAAGCGCAGTTAGTGTAATTTCAGACACAATAACTGAAACAAGCTTAAATTCGCATACGAAACGAGTTTAGCCACAAAAGCCACTATCTTATTGTAAACGAAAAGTAAAAGTGAACTGTGCGTGAATATAAACCAGCTGCGATGTTTGTAATTACGAAATTTTTAAGTTTACTAATGCTTTTTGTGTGCGCTCAATACCAACTGAGCAGTGTAAATGCATATGATCCAAATGATACAAAAATAGTTGAATGCTGCCTTCCCCCCGAAGGAATGTTTGAGGCGTTTTATCCACGGGAAGTGGAGGGCATTCCAAATAGTGCTTCTCGACCCGCTCATGGGCATGGAAGCTTTTTTAAGCATAGAAATCCTGCACTGGTGGACACAAAAAATGCTGCTGCCTATGGATATCGTTTTGATGGAAAAAGACGATTCAATTTTGATTAATTTTAATAAGTTCCATTCAATGTATCAAAATACAATACTAAAATAAAAGTAAATTCGATTCAAAAAGAAAATGTGTATTGGAACATGTCTCTTTCATTTAAATTTTCCCCCGCTGACTTATCGATATATTGGAAAACGCAGCCCTGGGCTAGTTGCTTATCGTCAATTTCGAATTGACAGCTGTCAAGAAGAAGAACATTTTCTTTTCGTCGAAAATATGTCTTTGAAACAAATTTCCTGAACGCAACAAAATTCAAACATTTGAAATTGTAAATAAATCGTTGAAAACGCTCAAGGCCAGTTCAAAATCACCTGCAAGTCATGAATGTGCGCAGCTTCAGTATGCTGAGGGCTCTTAAAAACTCATGGCGCACGTAAGAAATACAAGTGTGGACAGCGGCACCCGGTAAATGTAATTTCATCAATTGTTATTTAACTAGATTTCCCCGACGATTTGCAACCAAAGTGACGACAGTTGGTGGCGATGAAATAGGAAGTGGCACGGGCATTGGACAAATCACCGGCCGCGTGCGTAGCCAGGAAGGTGGTCCACACAAAATAAACACGCCGTCTAAAGAAGTTGTTACGCATTTGCCCCCACTTACCGATCCACTGCCTAATTTGCCAGAGGCCGTATACGCTGAACCGTTGGCCGAGAGTGCATCAACCAAAGTGACAACGCTAGCCAACGGATTGCGCATAGCATCCGAGCCACGTTATGGCCAATTTTGCACTGTTGGGCTTGTGCTGGACTCTGGACCACGTTATGAGGTCGCCTATCCCAGTGGCGTATCACATTTTCTCGAAAAGCTTGCGTTCAATGTAAGTGCGATGTGATTTATTTTATCATCAGCATTCAATCTTTAATCATTTTCACTTTGCAGTCAACAGTTAACTTTCCCAATAAGGATGCCATACTCAAAGAGCTGGAAAAGAACGGAGGCATATGCGATTGCCAAAGTTCGCGTGATACCCTCATCTATGCAGCCAGCATTGACAGTCGTGCTCTCGAATCTGTGACGCGTTTATTGGCCGATGTCACGTTGCGGCCAATTCTCAGCGAACAAGAAGTAAACCTGGCGCGTCGTGCTGTCAGCTTCGAATTGGAGACATTGGGCATGCGACCCGAACAAGAGCCCATTCTTATGGATATGATTCACGCAGCAGCTTATAGAGACAATACGCTTGGATTACCAAAGCTTTGCCCACCACAGAATCTGGAGAATATCGATCGCAATGTGCTGATGAATTACTTGAAGTATCATCACGCGCCGGATCGCATGGTTATTGCTGGCGTTGGCGTAAGTTGCCTTCTATAATGCGCAGTTTTCGCATTAATATTAATATATTAAACCAGGTGGATCACGATGAGCTGGTAGAGCATGTAAAGAAGTACTTTGTGGAAGATCAAGCCATTTGGGTGAATGAAAATGCAGCAAACTTGGGACCTAATCAAGTGGACACTTCTGTGGCGCAATACACGGGCGGTTTAGTCAAGGTGAGTGTTGCCCACCTGCGAGAAAACTAAACTTGATGTAACGTTTCTGCTAACTATAGGAAAATTGTGAAATTCCCATTTATGCGGCAGCCGGGCTTCCGGAGCTGGCGCATGTGGTGCTCGGCTTTGAGGGCTGCTCCCATCAAGATCGCGACTTTGTGCCACTGTGTGTGCTGAATATCATGATGGGCGGCGGTGGCTCTTTCTCTGCCGGCGGTCCCGGCAAAGGCATGTACTCTCGCCTCTATACCAAAGTGTTGAATCGCTACCATTGGATGTACAGCGCAACGGCGTACAATCACGCATATGTGGACACTGGTCTCTTCTGCATACATGGCAGTGCACCACCCCAGCATCTGCGCGACATGGTCGAAGTATTGACGCGTGAGCTGATGAGCATGGCCGCTGAGCCGGGCCGTGAGGAGCTGATGCGCTCCAAGATACAATTGCAGTCCATGCTGCTGATGAACCTGGAGTCACGACCAGTTGTGTTCGAGGATGTGGGACGACAGGTGCTGGTCACAGGGTATCGCAAGCGTCCAGAACATTTCATCAATGAGATTGGTAAGTTAACTGAAGCGAAAGCAAACTGACAAAGATGTTCAATTAATGCAATTACTTGCAGACAAGGTAACTGCTTCGGACATACAACGAGTGGCACAAAGACTGCTAAGCTCCGTGCCATCGGTGGCTGCTCGTGGTGATATCCAGAATCTGCCAGAAATGTCGCACATAACCAATGCACTGAGCAACAGCGGGCGTTCGCTTGGACGTCGTTTATCGCTCTTCAAATAGCGATAAAAAAACCTCAGTAATCGAGGAGTTAATTAATTCGTATTGCATTTTGTACCATGGGCATTCAAATCGATGTAATTTTGTTAAGAATTTGAAACCCTTATGCAAAATCTAAATTGATCCTTTCATTTTCGTTCCTATGGATTTGTTATTTGATCAGATAAATTTGGTAAAAGGAAACATTTATTTTTTGAATGCAAACGATGTTCAATAAAATTGAACTAAGCCAAACCAATGAAAAAGTGCAATTCATTTATAAATAATCTAAAAAGCTGTTTCCATTTATTGGCGTTTATGTGAGCACTAATTTTAATTGGATTTAAATAACCAAGCTGTTAAAAAATTTAAATTTGGTAGGTTTTAGGTAGGTAGTATAAAGCAAATGCTGCTCCATAAGAATAGGGTTTTGAAAATCAAAGCTGCATTTAAGAAGATAGTTATTTAATGATTTAAACAGTCAACAAATTAATAGTTTACTTTTCGATTAATATTTGATTATGTTGGAGTTCGCTTTTTTTCTTTCTAATAATGAAATTATTGAAATAAGAAAAAAATCAGCATATTTAGGCCAAATTGAAAACAAGGCAGATTATCTTCAATTAGTGAAGACAATAAATATTAAAAGGAATTCATGTTTAAAGTTATGCACACCACAACAATGGCATTTCTTAAGATTCTCTATTGGATTTTAGCTTAGAAATATACTGGATTTATTACGACGATGATGCCGGAGACACGGGTGAAGTGGAGCCGGGTTCAAGGCGCGCTTTACGTCTCGGCGGTCCGTTGGAGCTGTCGCTATCACTACTACTGCTACTGCTGCTGCTGCTACTGCTACTTGAATCACTACTTCGACTCCTTGGCATAGGCAATGGAGCTGGAAATAATGGGATTTATTAGGGAACTGCTTGGTATTCAATTTACAAAGACTTACAAGTGCGCTTGGTATACTCGTCGTCATCATCGTCGGGTAACTCATCACTGGATATATTCTCATGCATGCGATATTGCTTGGGCAAGTGTGATTCATCCTCCAGGGGCGCCGCATACTTGGGCTTTTTGGCCTTGCCATCTTGGAGCTGCTTATTGGCATCAGTATCCATTTCGTTGCCGGTTTGCTTTTTGATGCTCTTCGCAATGACCCGCTTCTGGTGATCCAGCTGGGGAAAGAGATCCCGCGAATTTTCTAGCGCCTGCTTGGCTGCATTCATCTCGGCTTGTTGTATGGAGGAACCACTAGCGGTGGCCAAACGCTTGGAGCGGAAATAAACGGCCACCTTGTAGACACGAGTATTTGTCGGGCCACTGGACTCGACCACCTTGTAATACGGTATATCGGGTTCACCGCCGTCCATGGTACGCAACGTGAGGCAACATTGTTGCAGCTTTGATTTGGGATCGTTCCAGTCCTGATTCATAATGAACAATTGGAGGCGCGGAAAGAGGCATACATGGCAGAATTGTTCACAAAACAACAGACCCTTGTCCACGTACAAAGCGCCCAAGAATGCCTCGAGCAGATCTGCGCGGTCTTTGGTCTTCAAATCCCCCTTAGGATTGGCATAGACAGCATATTGGGGCATGCCCAGATCATCACAGACCACAGCCTGTGTGCGATTGTTGACAAGCGAGGAGCGCAACAGCGACAAATGACCTTCGTGATGCTCGGGAAAGTGGCGATACAAATACTCCGAACAGATCAATTGTAGCACAGTGTCACCAAGGAATTCCAGTCGCTGATTGGAGCCCAGCGTCAAATGTGTGAAGCCAATGGAACGATCGGTGAATGCTCGCGCCAGCAATCGAATATGCTTAAACTTTATTCCAATGGAGTCCTCGAATCTAGTCAAGTCCTTGAGTACTTTATAGGAACCAATGCAGCTGCGATCGCCCAGCGGTTCCTGTTCTTGCAACGGATGCTCGGGCAAATTTTTCCAAATCTTAAGCAGTTTGTCCTCCTTCCTAAAGAGGGCATCGGTAAAGACTTCATCGGCGACCTTAATGCCACCGTCCAGCAGCAAGGCGCCCATCAACGCCTCAAAGCAGTTGGCCATTGCATGTCGTAGCTCCAGCTCGTGACACAAATCTGAGCCATGAGCATACAACATGAACTCCTCGAGCTGTAGTTTTTTAGCCAACAGAGCCAAGTGTTGATTCTGTACGATGGCAGCGCGATAAGTGGCCAAACCGCCTTCTTCCAGCTCCGGAAACATAAAGAACAAATGAATCGAGCTCAAGAACTCGACAACAGCATCGCCCAGAAATTCCAGACGTTCGTTATGGGTTATATTTGAAACGGTCTCGTGATCCTTGCCAAACCGTGACATTATGCTGACCAGCGTATTGATGCCACGCTTCCGTGTGTTCATATAATGAATCTTGCGATCTCCATACTCGGGCTGCCGGATGCCGCAGTTGGTGAGTGAATTGCGAGCATGATCTGGATTGGTGCCGTAGTTTTCCTTGTAGGAAGGATGCGTCAGAGCCAGCTGCAGCAAGTAGCGATTCTTAAACTTGTAACCAATGCTCTCCTCCAGTAGATCTAATGATTTGTGGAAACGCAAATGCCCGGTGAGCACTGGTATAAGCATCGCATGCTGCACCATGTCGCACATAATGCCCGTTCGATAGAAGCCCTCCGAGCTGATGGCCACTGTTATATTGCGTTTCATGCGGCCCTGGGTACGCATCTCCTGAAGCCGCTGTTCCTTGTCCTCCAGTTTGCGTTTGTCCTTGAATGATGGCTTGGACATGTTGGCCATCAAATGACGAAACTTTACATATTCTCGCCACGCCTTTTGATACTCTGGATTGCCGGCATAGCTCAGTTGTGGTGGACGTATGCCGAAATGCACGATTGCCGGATGTGAAATACCCGTCTCTCGATCGAGACACTCTGGCAGATCTGAATTGTTGCGATCCAGTTGATCCACACGCAGTGAGCAAGGCTTATGACCTGGCTTTGTCACCAGCATGCCCTTTATGAAGTCTACATACTTTTGCCACTCGTGCTGACTGATTTGATTTAAGTGCAACAGCTGCTGGCGCTCCACCAGCTTGGCCGAATTGTCTAGAAGATACTTGAGCACCTCACACATGGCGAGCACCTCTTTGCCGTTGTCGGGCAGCTCGCGCACAAAGCGTGGCAGAAAATGAAAGGCTGGGCAGGATTCCTCCTCATTTGTGGCGCCGTTGGGCATCAAGTTGAAGTCAACCAGCTCCAGCAGCTCATGAAACATGTACTCAACTGCAAGTGAGACGAATATTAGTTAAGTTAATTGATAAAGTAGTTAATGTGTTTCGACAACTCACAAAACAAGTCCAATTCCCGTATGGTGAAATTCTCGGGCATCTGCTCCTCATCATACTCAATGGTATACTCAATGTTGAAGCGAATCACCTTGCAGACAGGCAAATCCGTTAGACGGACATGCGACAGCAACGAGAAGCCCTCAAAGAGAAACTCGTGCTCATCATGCTTAATGATTGTTGGTGTTTTGGTCAGAAAGTTGGTGGGTGGCGAAATGGTGATCCTATAATGATACAAGCTGCCTGCATTGTTCGTTTCCTTGTCGCAAATCTCGTATCCCTTCTCGCCCGGATAGATACCATGCCGTATGCCAATACGTCGCGATTTAGCCGAACAGCGACACAATGGCCCATCGTTCATTTCGCCAGCATCATTATGCCACAAATCGGCATGGACACGTTGCGGATGTTGTACCTTGCGCGACAGCTCTTCCATACAGCAATCCTGCTCAATCTTGAAAGCATCGTCATCCGAGTCGGAGTCCGAGCTGGAGGAGCATGCCTCCGACTTGTGTTTGTGCTTGCAGACACGACGTCGCGCTTTCCTTGGCGGTGGCACATAAGCTGGTAACGTTTCGCGTACACGATTTGCACGCTGAATGAGCTCATCGTCAAAGAGAGCACAGAGTTTGTGCAGGCGTGTCTTGGCCTTCACCTCGTGCTCGTTCTTGGTGCGCTCGTAGTACAGCTCGGCTGGTGAGGAACGTACCCAGGATTCTACTGGTGTCTCTGTATCATTTAGTGCATTCATTTTCTTCACATAGTCCTCAGATTTCTCACAATAATTCGAACACCACTGACGCAACAAACGATCGCGTTCCGTTTCAATCTTTGGCTCTCTTTGGACAGATTCGCTGCGTTCCCGATAGCTACGCGAGTCATCGCTACAAGCTCCCTTGGAGATGCTTCTGCCTGACGAATAGTAAGAGGATGCTCGTGCCTGTCGTGGAGCATTGTAACGTTGCTCATAGCGATTGCTATAACCATATCCTCCACCATAGCTTGTCTGTTGTTGTTGTTGATAATTAGGATTGTAGTTGGAATATCGTTGATTTGGGGGTCGATAACTAGGCGTGTATTCGTAGCGTTCTCTTTCTTGGTATTTGTACGAATACGTTGAGTTGTGGCTATAGGACTCGTAGTTATATGAATTTGGAGGTGGATGCCCATAGTTCTGCTGAGCAGCGTATCCTTCCTGATATGGATAACTTTCGTAAGCGTATGAAGAAGAATTTGAGTTGTAGCCTGTCGATGAATTCGCTTCAGTTTGGGGTGGTGGTGCATACGTTGGTGGAGCATATTTGAAATAGTTTGAAGAAGAACCTTGAGCGCTATAAGAAGCATTTCCAATTGGCGGAGGCGGATAATTGTATGCTGTTGCAGCTGAACCGGCATCAGTTGCAACAATTGGAATGTCTTGAACGCCGGGCGGTGATATATCTTCGCTTTCAGGTGGCGGAGGTGGTTGCGCCGGAAAGTCTTGCGGCGGTGGCAATGGAGGCTGATACATTTTTATTTACCAGATTACGTTATAACGCAAAAATAACTTCAAAAATGTATGTTTGTTGACCCTATCCCTGCAATCCACAAATTATCACTGCGTGACCGAAAGTCGCATTTTGAAATATACCAATAAGAATATACCATAATTGGTCACATTGTCAGCAACACTACATCGATACCGATGGGCAAAACTGCAATCGATTCGATGCGGCAACAGCTGTTTATAAAGCCATATGGCAGCAACACAACTTTAGTAACATTTTAATAATAAATACAAATTGTTAAATAAAAACAATTTAAGTATGGACGCCGAGGAGCAGCAGCAACCCGCAGAGATCACGCTCAGTACCTGTCCCGGCACAACGCCATGCACACCATTGAGCAAAAACCAATTAAAGAAACAACGCAAACACGCCGAAATGATTGAATTGCGGAAGGTGCGTCGACAAAAGGAGCGGGAGCGCCGGAAGGAAAAGAAAGCACAGGCCAAGGCCTTGGGATTGTCTACGACTGTGGGCCCGTCACGCAAGGAGCTGAAACGCCGTCAGGTATCCGTCAACAATCAGAGCGCTGAAGATGCAGTCAACGTGGCCATCGATTTGAACTACGACGATCTGATGCAGGAGCGTGATATTGCCAAGTGTGTTAAGCAATGCTTGCGCATTTACACTATTAATCGCCGATCCGAACAGCCATTGCGTCTCCACTTCACAGGAATAAAGCGTGACGGTCATATTCACGAGAGTTTCAAAAAGAACGACGGTTGGGAGAACTGGAACGTTGAATATCATTTTGATCGCACGCACAGCGATGTATTTGAAAAAAGTAAGCTTGTATATCTCACATGCGAATCGAACAAGGTGCTGGAGAAGCCGCTGGCCGGTCACGCCTATGTGATTGGCGGACTCGTTGATCACAATCACTTTAAAGGATTGTGTCACCAACGGGCCACTACTGAAGGTCTATCGACGGCGCGTCTTCCACTCAGCGAGCATGTAGATATGAAAACACGTTCCGTGTTGAGTACGTTTCATGTATTCGAACTTTTGACGCGAGTTGCGGCTGGACAGGATTGGACTCAAGCTATTCTCGAAACTATTCCGCAACGAAAAGGTGCCAAGGCGAAAGAGGCGAAGGATATAACGCCAAATGACCAAGAAGAACCATTTGAAGAGCAAAGTAAAGCGTCAACTGAGGATGAAGATGAGGACTTAAAAGATCAACCCACAACAGAAAGTTGACCTTATCGTTATTTATACCTTTGCCTAGAAAAAAAATGAAAAATAAATAAATTCAAATCTAGTTTTATTTGTTAATTGTTTTATTTGTTAACTTGAAACGTTATAGTTTGCATTTTCTAGTTATTTTTAAAGATAAAGACTACACCGTGATTCAAAACTTGCGCCTTTCCACTGAATGTAACCAAACTTTTAATTGTGGAAGTACAATATATTTGGTATATTTATCAACTTTAAATAGAGCAAATTGGAATTGAACTTTGCGGCCACATTAAACACAATGTTTGGTCTCTTGCGCTCCGTGCTCCGTCCTGATGTAAAGTTATTTGAACGCACTATGGCATTCTACGCAGTAGCCAAAGGACGAAAAGTAGGCATCTATGGAAGCTGGGCAGAATGCCAGGAGCAGGTGACAGGTTTTAAGGGAGCCGTGTTTAAGAAGTTCAACCTGCGCAGGGAGGCTGAGGAATTCATTGGTGCAAAAGCAGCTCATGGAAGTTACACACCTGATGATTTCGCAGTGCCTCTCGGAAAGAAGCAGCCGCCTCCTGTGAGTTGGGCTGCTAAGGAACAGCACAAAACGAAGACAGAAGACTTCTGGCCAGAAGATGTGGAAGAAGACGACATAGTCACAGAGAATGAAATGGTCAGTACTCTATAATATAATACAGGACATTTGATTCATCATCTAATCTCTTGCTAGATGGCAGCTATGGATGAAGTGGAAGGGTTTCCTGCGCCATCCAGCAGTCGCAAACGAAAGACAGAGGCAGATACTTCTGCTAAGTCCAAAATACCTCGACATGCCTCTAAAGTTGAGGAAGGCGTTGCACTGAAACAGTTTGGTGCTTTTGAGTTTACCATCGATTCTGAAGGCTTTGTCATTGTGTACACGGATGGCTCTTGCCTGGGAAATGGTCGAGCAGACGCTTGTGCAGGCTTCGGAGTTTACTTTGGTGACGATCATCCACTGTAAGTTGTCATTGGTATATGCAAGTGAAATAGTGCTTATATACCTATTCCAGTAATGCAGCTAAACCAGTACTGGGGCGTGTTACGAATAATGTGGGCGAAATTCAGGCTGCGATATATGCAATTAAAACTGCAATAGACTTGGGCATCAGCAAGCTTGGCATAAGTACGGATTCACAGTTTTTAATCAACTCCATTACTATGTGGGTTCCAGGCTGGAAGAGACGTGGCTGGCGTTTAAAAAACAATGAACCGGTGAAGAATGTTGCCGATTTTAAAGAATTAGATGAGCTGCTGCAAAACGACGACATTCAAGTGAAATGGGTGCGTTTATTTAATATAGATATTTTGTATTATTGTAATTAACTTTCCCTGTTTTTCACAGAACTATGTAGTGGCCCACAAAGGCATTAAAGGCAACGAAATGGCTGACAAATTGGCTCGCCAAGGCTCACAGTTGTACAGGGAAATGAACTGCAAAAAATAACTCAACACACTCAATTTCAAATTACCCACGCAAGTGTAGGCATAAGTTGGCATCCCTCTGTATTTGACGTTTTCAGTTACAAATAAGTTGACAGCTCGCACTGTTGTTTACAATCGCAACCCCATGCGATAGCACAATTATTTTAAGCATTTAATTAAATTTAAGAAGATGATGAACTCAACATCCACTGTTTTATTATTATTTAGTTTTATTATTACTTTGTTAATATGTAACATATGTTGCGAATCAATGCAACGATCAATTGTAAGCATGGAAATGGAAAAGGAAGGCATGCATAGGTGCGTATTACATCAACTACATATCAATTCGGCTTGAAATTTATATGCATTTGCTTTTAAGTAGAAAACTGAAGTATAACGTGCAATTTGCTGATTCAATTGTTAATATGAATTGCGAGTATGCGCTCTTGCAATCGCTGCCGGCTGCTGTTTTCATAAGCACCGACGAACTGGACGATCTGCAGCGCTTGAAAATGGTACGATTTTTTGATAAGAGATTAGCAGCGATAATCGGAATTAATCTTGTTAATTTGTAGCTTAATGCCATATACCCAAAGTTTGTAGACATTGAAGCAATCACAGAAAAGGCGACACCATTCACAGTATTGCTACGAGGAACGGCGAACACAGAGGAGACTATTACATTGCCCATACACTTTCGCTATCATGCCGCCAGCGATAAACTGTGAGTTCTGGAAATTCTTCAGTTATGCTCAACATTACATTACCAACCATTGCTTTACAGCACTGCAGTCACTGTGGAAATCAACACACCGCAGCTTTATCTCAACTGCCCAATTGACGATAACCATAAGCCCATTGACACCGAATTGCCAATCAAAACAGATAAGCTGCATTGCCTGAATAGAAGCCAATGTAATCTTGAAGTGCACGAAGTCGACTCGCAGTCGCCAGAAGACTGCAATTGGCTGCAAGTTACGGCTGTGGACTATCAGCTTAAGGAGCCGCTTAAGGCAGAGATTCCCGTGGGCAATGCCAAGGGTTTTACGCCCATTCTCTATGTCACGATAATACTCAGCTGGGTCATATCCATTTGGACTGTGCTGGACACACAGACGGTGCCGCGACGCATCCACAGAAGTGTGAATGAACTACATCAAAAGGTTAAGGTTAAATGACATCTCAAAGTATCTTCACGCTTGACTCAGAACCCACATTCATATCTGTATTCATTATCTTGGCTCGTGCGACAGATAAACCCGGTAAACATTTTACTAGACACGAACAATAAATGCCTCAAAGCGGTGATTTCAAGGACTACATGCTATAATCAGTTTCTATGAAATGATAATGTTTTGCGATCTGTTAAGATTGTGAAGCGTGCAGTACATTTAATACGATATAAATCACTTAACACTCGCTATAAAATTATTATGCATAAAATAATGATAAAAAGACACAGTACAAGTCGTAATAAATGTTTTCATTGGGTGAGGTTTAAAATTAGCATTATGTTGAAGGATTTGTCGTTGATATGCTGGGAACATCATTCCAAGGCTGCACTTCCGCCTTGCCTATCACAACGAAAAGCGTATTGCATATTAAGTATACGCCACTTGTCACAAAGAAGACTACACGCCATTGCGTTGGATCCGTCTCATCCGTTAAGATAGCACCAACCATTAAAGGGGACAGAATCGATATTAAACTTGCCACTGCGTTCGTTATTCCCATCATTGTACCAGCGAAATTGGGCGACAAATCCACATGATTGACAAGATAGCCACAACAACAGGCGGCAGTAATGCCCACACCCAATGTCAGCAGCACAATAGCTTCGGTCGTTTCACCCGCAGTCATATAACCCAGTCCGATGAGACACGCCATGGGCACCCATTGCCCAATGGAGTTGAAGAGCTTGCGTCCTGTGGTTACGGAGATGGTGCCACGATTGATGAGCAGATCGGAGATGGGACTGACCACAAAGCAGAGAGTCCCCATGACAAAGTAGGGCAACGAGGAGAGCGCAGCGTTCGATTTGACATCCAGTTGGAGTACGCTGCTCATATAAGTGGGCATCTCGGTGAGCAGCATGTAGAAGCCAAAATTAAAGCCGCAGTGTGCTGCGACTAAGCCAAGGAAAGCGGGTGATTTCAAGATCGACATCCACGGCACAGTCAATGTCTGATAAAGTGGAGTTATATAATTATCATACATTTAAGGATTAGGGATTCGCACTACTACCTGACTGTTGTTGCTGCTGCCCGTCAAGCTTTCGATATACATTCGCTCGCCTTTGCTGATGCAGCGACAGGTTGCCGGCTCATTGGCGCCCAGCCACACATAGAGCAGTGCCCAAGCCAGACTTAGTCCGCCGGTGATGTAAAAGAGTCCCGGCCATCCCATGCTGGACTCAAACACAAATCCACTGATCACCATAACCAAGGCTGAGCCAAACTGTGATCCTGCGTAGATGAATGTGGTAAGAAAGCCGCGTTCCGTGCGTGGCACCCATTTGGCCACCAACGTGTGCACACATGGATAGATGGCACCCTGCACAATGCCCGTCAAAACGCGCAACACAACCACAGTTTCCCAACCATTCGTAGCAGCTAGGGGATAGCATATAGCCACAATGCCACCAATGCCAGTGGCTGAGAGAATCACTATCTTGGCGCCAAAGCGTTTTGCCAGCAATCCTGATGCGAAAAAAGGATGTCAATTTAAATGTATTGACGTAAGTGAAGGACTCACCTGCTGGCACCGCGGATAGCGCGTAACCCCAAAGGAAACTGCTCAGAATAATTCCCTTCTCATAGCCTGTCCAATCGTAGTAAGGAGCACCGGCTGTGGATTGAGTCATCGGCACAATGGCAGCGGAGATGCTAACTCGTTGAAAGAAATTGATGACAACGCTAAGGAATAGCATAATCACGTGCCAATGACGAGCTCCAAATCGATGGTCTGTAAAACATTACATTGGGATTTGAAAGATAGTCTCTTGATTTGCATGTCCTGAAAACTTCATCAGGATCCGTAGACTGATTCAATAATTATTCCACAGGGTATTTCCCAGACTATATAATGTATGGTAGTTAAACGTTAAAACTTACGTTTCTCTAGCTTATCAAAACCCATTATTAACGTTGATTGTAAACTTTAAAATGCTCTCGTCTGATTTTGTGTGTTAGTATGATACTTTGCTTATCAAGGCCATGGATCGTGAAGCGCTTCGACGGGATGTCGATCGACAACTAAATCTGAGCGTGTCGATTTTATGCTTTTCATGCCAAATTTCCTCAAGTTACCCTATACCGAAGTCTTTATTATCGTAGACAGCATTGTGGGAACCATAATTAAGTTATGCCGAAAATTTTCATTTATCTGAGCAAACACAATTGAGCAAAATGGGGATAGTAGATAGAGATACATAGATGTCATAGGCATAAAAATAAATATGGATTATATATCCATATATTAAGCGTGCATACATTTATAAATGGATAAAATATTGGCACTCTAAAGTTATTGATGCAGAGATATATATTTAACCTATTTCATAGATAAATATAGCTATACTATGCACATCGTATCTATAACATAGTTTTTCTATTACTTATTTTTTTATCAAAATTTTTAAGTAAACTTGTCACACTTAAAAAATTGTATTATTGTTTGCTTGTTTACTAATGGTTATCTATACAAGGTTTATTGGATGGCTTTCACTTCTTAGATTTGAGGTTTATCTAAGAAAGAAACATTTGCGAACCCTGTTAATCTTTTATTAAAGTGTAATCAACACTGTGATATATGTATGTATATATATAGAAGACTACTTGTATGACTTTGGTCTAGGGTAACAGAACTTGTAGTTTTATTTATTAGTATAATCAAGGCATAATATAACAATAAACTTAGCAATAAGCTTAGACGATTAACACCACATTAATTTTAACTTAACGAGATTATTAGGAATTCCAATATTAAGCCATTCAAAACTGATTTTCCTTGCCGGGCGTTGGAGCAGTCGTTCTCGAATCCGTCTGAATGTTGCTCCTTAACGTCATGGTGCTGGACATGCTGGGTGGCTCATTCCAAGGCTGCACTGTTGCTTTGCCGAAGATGACAAAGAGTAAATTGCACAGCAAATAAATGGCACCGGTGATAAAGAAAACCAAACGCCATTGTGTGGGATCCTCTTCATTGGAAAGTACGACGCCAACAATCAACGGAGCTATAATCGATGTCACACCAGCTAAGCCATTTGTAACGCCCATCATTGGACCCGCGAAATTGGGTGACAAGTCCATGTGATTAACCAGATAGCCACAGAAGCAGGCGGCATTAATGCCCACAGCCAAAGTGAGTAAAACAATTGCGCCAGTCTTCTCATCCGCAGTCATGTAACCCAATCCAATGAGACACGCCATGGGCACCCATTGGCCAATGGAGTTGAAAAGCTTTCGAGCTGTGGTTACGGAAATGGTGCCACGATTGATGAGCAGATCGGAGATGGGACTAACCACAAAGCACAGTATACCCATGGCAAAGTAGGGCAATGAGGAGAGCACGGCATTCGATTTGACATCCAGCTTGAGTACGCTGCTCATATAGGTGGGCATCTCGGTGAGAAGCGTGTAGAAACCCCAGGTGAAGCCGCAGTGGGCGGCAAGTAGACCATAGAAGGCACCAGAGGTGAAGATATCCTTCCAAGGTATGGCCAACGACTACAGCATTAATTGAACAAAACATTATTGCTTTGGCTTAACAGAGAAGTGATGTTAACTCACCTGGCTGCTTGTGTTGCTGCCGGTCAAACTTTCAATATAATCGCGCTCGAGTTTGCTGATGCTGGATGATGTTGCCGGCTCGTCGGCGCCCTGCCAGAAAAAGAGCAGCGCCCAGGCCAAGCCCAGTCCGCCAGAGATGTAGAACAAACCCGGCCAGCCCATGCTGGACTCGAAAATGTTACCACTGCTGATCAGAATAACGGCTGTACCAAACTGTGCGCCCGAGTAGACCCCTGTGGTGAGGAATCCACGCTCAGTGCGTGGCACCCACTTGGACAACAGCGTGTGGAAACAGGGATAAACACAGCCCTGCACCAAACCCGTGAGCACACGCAGCACACAAATGTTAATGTAACCACCATTCGCTGCCATGGGATGGAAGAAGCACATGATGCCACCTACCGCTGTGGCCAAGCAGATCACATATTTGGCACCAAAGCGTTTCGCCAACAAACCTGATGTAATAGGACGAATTATAAAGGATAATTGAGCAGCGGTTAATCGACGCACCTGCGGGAACTTGTGAGACAACGTAGCCCCAGAAGAAGCTGCTCAAAATCAAAGACTTCTGAGAGAGATCCCAGTTGTAGTAAGGTGCATCTGCAGTTGGCGTCGTCATGGGCACAATGCCTGCGGAGATGTTGACGCGCTGGAAGTAGTTGATCATCATGCCCAGAAACATTTGAATCGCCTGCCAATGCCGCGCGCCAAAGCGGCTCGCTGGAAATAAAAATAATTATGTAGGATAGGAAGTATTAATAATGTATATTATTGGAATTTACTAGCTATATGTCTAAGCTGCGCTCCTAGCAATAGAGGCGTCCTTTCGCTGTGTGTGAGGTAAACCATTTTGAGATGCACTTGAATCGTTTGAAATACTGTTCGAGTCTGTCGATGCTCGACAATGAAAACTGTTTGCCAAGTGTTCGATCATTTTCTAGGATTATACGCACGATTGATTCATTAGCAATTAATAATTGTACTCAGATAGTACGCTTTATATTGGTACTATATTAAATCGTATTGTGTCATTATCATTAACACATCCACAATGTCGAAAACAATGGAAAAGTTTGCGTCGCGCTGCAGTGGAGTACACCAAAAGGGGTAAAGAGACACAGATCTGGGGAATATATTCCGAAAACTATCTGATTCTATCACTATGTAAATATTTAATCTATTTATCACTCGTCTGCATTGCTCGCTAGTTACATGGATAAACAAAATTCGCAGTCGAAAAACTATTTTACTTATCTCACTCAGGCAAGTCATTGTCATCATAGATTTATGAGTATTTATAAAAGATATATTAGCACTTACAGTTGCATTATATATATACACTCGACTATATCATCATTCAAGCAATCTCAATTAGCGCTCATATTGTGCAGGTCTGGCCGACTACAAGTCTTATAATCCTCAAGTCTCGCCGACTGCAAGTATTATAATCTTCAAGTCTTATACGCGCACTCGAAGAAATTGTAGAAGTGGGCGACATAACAAGAGTTTTCTGTTCTGTATATTATATAATCAGATTAAAGGTATCAGCACAATTATATATATATATTATATGTATGCTCCAGTAAATATTGTTGCAATTTGCCGCATTTTCACTCATCAATCAACAAGTGCTTCACATATAGAAATTATCGGGTATCAATAACCTCTTCAAGCAGATTATAAAAAAAATCAGTGTTCAGGAAACACTTTTAAATTTGCTATGAAAGGGGATTTTTGGTTTGATTTGCTTTCTTTAAACACTTCTATTAAATATGGTAATAATTTCATTACGATTCATTAAGATACTCAATATGTTAATGCCAAAATATAATATAAAAGCCTGTTTTTTGAACGCGTGTATTCTCAGATTGATTAAATTAATATATTACCGTTTTTATATCAAGTGTTTTATATTCAAGTAATGATAAAGCACTTCAACTATTTACTTACGTTTTTTTGGCTTTTCGGTTGAAGTGTCAAAAACCATTGCAAAGATTAAATATTAACTTTGTTTATTGCGCACGAAGTTGTTGTACAACCGTCTGTACTTCAATAAGTTCTCTCTTCGGGTTTACCAATCTCTGGCTCGAGTTTATATACGACTGAAACTCAAAATGCCTTTACCTGTTGCTTTTATACGTCCTACAAGAATCCATGCGCCTTAATTATCTCTGAATGGCTCGATTTGAGATATACGCGAGTTGTCGACCAGAGAGGCGAGTTAATTGTTAAACGTTAGTCATTATCAGGCCCGGCAAGAGTCGTATATTCATAAAATCTCCGGCAAAATGTTTGCGATTTATCATGTTACAAATATGAATTAGATTTATTGCTTTTCGACTCTGTTGGTCACATTTGTTAGTTAAATATTATTGAAGAGAAGAATAATTTATTCATTTTATGCCAATTAACTTATCAATTTCAGTGCATAGGCTTATCTATAGATTATATTGCTTCCAAGTATACTTAGTTATTATCTTAGTTTTTAGTCGGCTCCCTAAACGTGAATTCTGTAAACACTTAGGGTGTTATTGTTATTTGTAATTCGTGAGAAGTGTGTCATTAAATTTACAAGGCTTTGCACACAAGCATATTTTCGGGATGAGCCATAATTACATTATAATATTATTTTATGAGCAGTTCTATTTAAAATTGTTTAGAGAAAATATAATGACCACAATGAAGTTTACTAACAACAATTGAATATAAAAATTTTCAAAAAGCTATAATCGATTTTAAGCAGCTAAAGCGCGTAATTTAATTTTGACAGTTAACTTTACACACTTTACAGCACTGTATAAGCATTGAGTATTGAGCAGCACTACCGTGCCAAAGGGAGTAAACAGACTTTAACAACACTTTTTTATTTGTTTTGTGTTAAATTTGTTCAAAATATGTCGACTCGTTTAAGTTTTGATGATGGTGATCAAAATACCAATCCAAGAATAATGACATTTCGTCCCAGCTATGAGGAGTTTAAAAACTTTGCCGATTACATAGCGTACATGGAATCACGTGGGGCCCATAAGGCCGGCCTCGTTAAAATTATTCCTCCCGTTGAGTGGATTCCGCGCAAATCGGGCTACGATATTGAGAACATAAATATGACAATCCCAGCACCGATTAATCAGGTCGTTACGGGGTAAGTGCTCTTCATGATGCATGTTTTGAAATATATTAATTTATCACTCGACCACCAGAGCACATGGAGTTTATCAGCAATTCAACATTCAACAGAGACGTCAAATGACATTGCGTCAATTTCGGGACAAGGCCAATTCGGAGATGTTTCAGACGCCGCGCCACATTGACTACGAAGATTTGGAGCGCAAGTATTGGAAGAACATCACATATATATCGCCAGATTATGCTGCCGATGTCAAGGGTTCACTAAGTGATGAAGATTTGGACGTATGGAATATTGGACGACTGGACACTATCCTGAATTTGGTTAATACTGATTATGGTATCGAAATCGATGGTGTTAATACAGCTTATTTGTACTTCGGGATGTGGAAGAGCTCCTTTGCCTGGCACACCGAGGATATGGATTTATATTCCATCAATTATTTACATTTTGGTGCCCCAAAAACTTGGTATGCCATACCGCCAGCCCATGGCAGACGCTTGGAAAAGTTGGCCAACAGTCTTTTCAATGAGAACCATCAGGAATGCAATGCCTACTTGCGTCACAAGATGACCATGATCAGTCCGAAGGTTTTGCGTCAGCACAATATACCGTACAATAAGATTACACAGGAGGCAGGCGAAATAATGATCACGTTTCCTTTTGGCTATCATGCTGGATTCAATCATGGCTTCAATGGTGCCGAGTCCACAAATTTCGCCTCAAAACGTTGGATCGAGTATGGAAAACGTGCCAGCATTTGTAAATGTCGTAGTGATATGGTTAAAATATCCATGGAGACATTTGTGCGTCACTTTCAGCCAGAACGCTATCAGAACTGGCTGCGAGGCGAAGATTACGGCAACCACCCGGAGGAGCCTGGCAAAATATGCGCTGCAGCGGCACCCACTATTAATGAGTACAAAATGATTGAAGAAAGGTAAGCACAATTACTGCAAATATCAATTCTTTAATTGAAAATTAATATACATTTTAAACTCTTAGAACGCAGTTATCGAAATTGAAGGGCAATTCTGCTCAAAAGCGTGGCTGCTCTATGCCCAACGATATTGAAGAAGCCAATGATGACGATGACAAAGCAAGCGTGGCTAGCAGCAGTTTGAACACGAAGCAAGTCATGGTCAAGCTACGCAAAATGCCAATGCCAGCTTCAAATGAAGCTACTAGCGACGAAAAAGCTGCGCCTTCGAGTTCAGCTGCCATAACCAAAGAGAAATATGATTTCAATTCAATTGCAGTTGTGCGTGTGAAGCGACTATGGAACGCTTTACCATGCACGGAGAACGGGACAAATCTACTCCCAAACGGAGTTGTTAAAAATACGAAACGTATGCGCTTTCAGACAAAAGTGCTGACACTGGACGACGATGAATAAGTATGCCAGAAAGTCGGCATACTCCACAATCATATCGATCTCCGTTGTTAGTAGCTTTATAATTACAGACTCAATCAAAGATATTCTATAAGTTAGCTAAATAACAAGGACAAATGCGGATTTTGCTATATTTTAATACATTTATAAAGAAATCACATTCTGGACCTTGTAAGAAACCGATAATAAAATGACCATTGATCATTTTAGTTGCATTTTTTTTTTTTTTTTTTATTTATTCCTTCAGTTTACAGATGGGGCTGCTCAGTCGCTGCAGCGGATTGTCGATGTACCTCCCCTATGAAATGATTATATACGGCGTACTACACATTAAGTACGATGTTTATTTAACTTGAAACGCAGCTCGTCAAGTTCGCATATGCCAGTTTTACATATAAACAGTAGGTATCCCAAACGTTTCGATATCACTGTGAAATGATTGAATACAGACAGAGGCTAAGAAAAGCCGGCTTAAACGTACAATAATATTAATAACTGCTTCAAACTTATATATTTTGTTTTTTTCTTTCGTCGTATGAACTTAACACTTGTCTTCTTTTGTTATTTTATGTATGCATTGTAATATGTATGTTTATGAATAAAATTATGAACAAAAAGATAAATTTGATCGAAATACAAAAAAAGTTACATGAAATCTTTTCTGTGCTTGCACATTTTTCATGTTTGGGTGTATAAATATTTTTCCATTCCTCTTTTTTTTTTGTTATTCATGGACTCGCGAAGCAAATTGAATATATTTTGAATTCGCACAGATTGCACTAATGAGTTTTACATTTGCTTTGCTTTGAAAAATATCCGTGTGAAAGGGCGTCAAATGCACGGCAGGATGAGAGGTGCACGCATTCTAAATGCGTGCAAAGATGTATAGATGCGTAATGTGTATGCGGTATGCAGCTAATCTGTAATCGTTTGATGATTACTGGCGGAACAGGATTTCATATTTTTTTTTTTTACTTATATGTTGCTGTTGTTGGGAAGGGGGAGGGGTGAATTGGCAGGCGCTAATTGATATCCGGGAGATATCTCTAGTGGCAGGCAAATTATAAAAATTTTGGAACGATAATGTTTATAATATTAAACACGAACTTAGGCGAGATAACTATAAGTGTCCTTGTGTCCTTCCATACGCTCGAGATACTCCTTCTCAATCAAAATATCGATGCACTTCTTAATGACGGGCACGTTGGGCTTAAATCGAGTCGACAGCTGATTGAGCACCTCAGATATGAGATTTGTATGATTGAGGCGCTTGCGCATTTTCATGATGCGAACAATCGCAGCCTGTATCAATAGCTTTCGATCCTCCTCAATGTGTTTGGTGACAGTCTCCTGTTCCACCTTAAGCTCAGTCTTCAACGGGTGATTGATGTTAATGCGACGTTTCTTGCTCTTGTAATCCAAAAACAATTCCACTGTCGAGTCAGGCGTCAATGCGCTTTCGCTGTCGCTTGAAGTCAGCACTTTGGCTTTGAGCAAAATTTGCAATACCTTAACATTTCACAACCGAAAAAAAGAGAAAATGGCCAAAGGTTAGTCAACATAATTAGCGAATCAAAAATATGTCAACTCTCACCTGTATCAAGTTCTCCAGCTGCGACTGTGTGTTGTCGCGCAACTGTTGCACGGTAAAGCTGGGTTGATCGTTGAACTGCAACAGCACTGACATCTGGAACGTGCTCACTTGCAGTGTATATACATTGCTGCGATTCACGTTCATTATAAGTTCGCCCTTGCACTTGTGGTACAGCCAGTTCAGTTTGCGACCTGAATGACGCGCCGAGTAGAAGATGGTAAACTGTTGCACGGAACGCTCCAATTCCGAGGGTAGCAGAAAGTTGTTGTTTTGGGTAAAGGGCCAAGCATTGGTGGACAGCACCTCGATACCAAAATCAATTTCGGACGTTATGCTTTGGGTCTTCAGGTACTCCTTGAAGTTTGAATTCAAGTCCTTGGACAAGCCAATGTCCTGGAACATACGCTGCAGCTTAACAGTGTATTCATAACCGCATGTTTGCTTCAGCTTGGAGATCATCATTGCCTCGGCATCATCCGATGCCGATGTATGACTGACTAAACGCTTTGCCAGCATATTAGAGTAGTACTTCTGGAAGACATCTTTGTCTTCAATGTATTTGAAGACGACCATCACTTGATTTAGATTATCCTCAAGCTCCTTATCCTCGGGATTCTTCGATGATTTCTTGAGCAACAGATCGCAATATTTGGCCAACAATTCGGGTGACTTGCTGGCATTATTGGGTTTCGTAACCACATTCGAATTGATAAATTTGCCACAAGCTTTGTCCAACGAGGCCACAAATCCATTGTCATTATCAAAGGCGGTCAAAACGAGCGCATTATACTTTTTATGTGTATCGAGTATAGTTTGTACATAGGTTTTTGGATCGTTGGCCGCATCGCTGGTGCAGCATTTCTCAATGGCTTCCGTGCCCTGTTGCAGTATGTGATCCTCGAGTATTTTCTTCAATTGATCTAGATTTTTGGGTGATAGAGCAACCAGTGAGTACATACGTTTCAGATCATCATTTCTGTCAGCGTTCAACAGATTTTGGAACTCGGCGTGGAATAATCTCAGATGCTTCTCAATCAGTACCTATAATGCAAATAATTAATATACGTTATCCTAGACCTCAAATATTTGTACTAACCTGTTCGCATGTCAATTTCAAGACATCTGCAGTAGTCTCATGTAGGTACGACAATGCATTCTTTGAATTGCGACCACGTACACGTTGTTTCTCCTCCTCTAGTCGATTCTCGACATGCTTCAAATACTCAGTCACAGTGTTAGTCGATAGGAACGCATCAGACTCTTTTTCGTAGAAAGCGTATGTGTCGGCAATGAATTTAACTTCGAAATTGTCTTTATACACCGACAACTTTTGTTCGGTGGCATCAGCATCCTCTTCATTGAAACTCAACTCTACGTAGCATTCGATAACATCGCGCACCAAAGCGCGATTAATGAGTTTGCCATGACGTTCCTCCTCGATAGACTTGAGAATCGCTTTGGTCACCGGCTCGTTGAGCACCTGGAATAGATGACCCTTCCATGCGACAAGTGCCAGACGATAAATCTTATAGATGCCCTTCTGGCCCTCTTCGCACTCGCGCTTCACCCAATTACGATTGAGATAATTGCAAATGCCATTGAGCACTTTGCTGGAGAACTGATACAACTTCCATTGCTTAGTATAGCGTGATAGAAGAACTTCTTCGCCACTAATCGACTGAAACTTGGTCAGCAAATCCCTTAGATAATCCTTGAGGAAGAGCTCCAAGCGATCGTAGAGTTTCTTGCCCACCAACTGTGCACCGCCTGCTTTGCCACTGCTGCGCCCACTTGGGGCAGCACTTACACTTGTGCAATAGTCATACACATGCGTATAGAAGCGCATATATTGCTTGCGAGTCAGTGACTTTTCATGATCATATATCTGCAATATACCCTCGACTAGCTCCTTCCAGATGTCGTCCAAGTTAACGGGTCGCTGTGTTGTCTGTGCATTGCTCGAGCGATTCATTTTGGTAGCCGATGGCAAATCTTGTTTGCCTTCTACCCGTTCGTGGTGTTGTTGTTGCTGCTGCTGCTGTTGTTGCTGCGATTGTTGCTGTTGCCGCTGATGCTGATGTTGTGTAGAGAGAACAACCGAAGATGTGGTTTGACTATCCTGATGACGTCGCTTAGCTCCAGATCTCGTCTTGGGTATTTTGGTCGGAATTTTGGCAATTTAAATTTTACAATTTGTAAGAGATATTATACAAATATATCTTTTATATTTATTTTTTAATCTGAAAATAAAGTATATGAAAAAGAGAAATATGTTAATAAAGTAGGCCCCGCTTCAACTCCAATTGTCAAAATTCAATGTCATTTTATTGCGATACATAACAACAATAAAATATCTGTTATTATCATATTGGCATTGTATGTGCAATAAACACAGCTTTACACTTTGTGTATGTATATGTAATAACAGTTAAAGCTTGCGTTTACATAGCCTTGCAGCATACACTCACACACATAAACACACACATACACCTGCATATGCGAGATTGCAGGTGTGTGTAAGTTCGCTAACAAGAAAAAGTGGCAACTTGTGCATGTTTGTTTGTATGTATGCACTAGCATAATTTAACTTCCTGATTAAATAAACACACCAAACACACACATACACAGTGATGATGACGAACCAGCGTAAAAAAATAAATAGAAGGGCGTAGCATTTGCAATTTTAATTGCATTGCAAATACTTTTAATGCAGTTGCATGTTGATTGGGTGCACAAAAATGTCTCTTCAACGTATTTCATTGACATTAAATCTGTAACGACGTCGTGATTTCCCTTTTGGAGCACACGTATTTTTTTCCTTTGTTCGCCATTTTCACAATCACTGACACACAACACAAAACGTTTAAAAAGGGCAATTGCGATGCGTGAAAACACCAATTTACCTGTTGCGAGATATTGTTGAATGTTACGCATAAAGTGTACGCAATTTTTAGACATTTTCAACTTTAATTTAACTATATAAATGTTTTTCTATTAGCGCTTGCACAAAATTCACTTTTTCATCTAAAAGGAAGTACAATGCTGCCAAATTGGTTTAGCCAATGACAGTCATGATTTCGATAGTGTGGCAGCATTGTTTCTCGTAAGTTGGCAGGTCGATACAATGTTATCGATAACGAAAACTGAAAACCGATACGATAACAATATTGTGAGCTACGTAGCCCTAGTCAGTGTAAATAAATAGTAATAACAAAGCCGACGAATTTTTGAAAACGTCACAACAAATACGTGTAACCCATTTGGCGCTTAAAGTAGTAAATAGGCACTAAATATAAATGGAGCAAACGTCACATGGTTGGCAACTGTTAAGTGTTGCACTCTTGCTGTTCATATTGCTGCTACATCAACAACAAATCGACGCAGCGGCTGCAACTAAAAATGACACAGAACCTAACGTTGCTGCTAAGGGAATTTCAGTGAAAAAAGAACGACCGCTATCACCACCATCGCATGCGGAAATTGAAGCTACAACTGTAACACCAACAAAAGTAGAGGCAGGAAAAACAGTGGAAATAAATGAAACGCCACAGCAGCAGAAGTTGAACCCCCCACAGCAATCGGCGGGTGGGGAAAACGTGCATTCGACAGCTGATGAGGCTGTCGTCATGCCCGTTGATGAAAATGTGCACATAGAACGCTCCAAGACCAAAGGCGATGACTTTGCGGACTCCTTTACGCCTGTCTATTACGTGCTTGTAGGCATAACAAGTTCAGCCATTTTGCTGTTGATTGCTCGCGTTTATCGGTAAGTAGTGCATATATGTATATAGTATATATGTGAGCGTGTGCGTGTGAAGATCATTTAGATTTCACCATTTGACACGCACACATTTGCATATTCACGAGCTGATAAGGTTGGAATTTTATTCACTTCTTCTTCGTTTGTAGCCTGCGCTTGTCACGCGCTGAGCGCAAATATGGTGTGCAAGGGGATCGAGCGAATCAGGAGCTGACACCGCTGCCTATGGCCATTGAGGATGTGAACAGCGATGAGGACGAGGATCATACGCTCTTCGAGGTCAATCGCCAGAGTATACGCATCTTATGAAGTCGCAACGATAACAAATAACCATGATAGCTTGCTGAAAAAGTAACTTGCAACACACACCACGCAAAAAAACCCACTTTACACGATTCTCAGTTAAGAAACTCGCCTTCTCAGTTGCTCAGTGTGTAACAACAACAACAATAACAACAACGATTGTAATTGTAGTGTATTATTGTAGTCGTACTAACCTAACTGTATAATTGCCTTAAGATTTACATTATACGCAAAGTTCTCTCTCAAACTTAACACACACACACAATGCAAACAGTTGAAGTTCATGTTTCAAACAAAAACAAAAAAAACATTTGTGATAACAATAATAAATACCATATGTATGTATGTAATGTAAGAGTTGCAATGCTTTTAAAACTAATTTTGTACACTTACCTTACTATAACTATAAGTTGTACAAGTATATTGAATATTGCTTGTAACAATTGTGTCTACAACTTGAAATAAATGTTAAAAAAAAAAATCCAAAAGATTAAAATCATCCATCATTTATTTATTCTTGACTTTTACTTTATTTTGTTCGACTTAACAATTAATACGATACACAAGCATATTATGATAATCATTATCCTTCTTTCTGTTCGACTTACACAAAAATGCACTGACAAACTTAACAGCTAAGATCACAAAAATAATTTATTAACAATACTGCGGCTGCGGTTGCCAAAACCACCAAAACACAACAAACAATCTAATATGCCTAACGACTAAAGACTAAAAATTAGTATCTCTGTTTTTGCTAAACGCCTTTTCGAATTTTCGTATGTTATTATGATTGATCTCTATGAATTACTACGGCACTTTAATTTTGTTTACAATCTTCTCAATCCATTTACATATAGTATATAGTAAGTCTACATAATTATGCGATATTTAATCAGCTAGCTAAGTAGTTAGTCATCATTAATATATAGTACTATACATAAAGATTAGTTAAAGAGTGTTTGCTCTGTTCCGTTTTTATTTGGCTAAATCATGCTGCCAAACATGCGTTTGCCGCGCGTTAAAACCAAACTGACAACCATAACGGTCAACAGAAAGAAGACCAGACTTAGAAACGTGGTGATGAAGCGACATCTTTGGCGGAACTTTTTCTCCTTTTCCATTTTGAGGCGCAGCTGCTCGGCGCGCGGCAAGTCGAGTGTAAAATCCGATTCGGGTCGAGAAGATGGCTGCATGATAAGAAATAAATGGTGTTATATTAAATATCGAAATATAGTAGGGATGTTAAGCTGTCAGTATTACAATTATCTTCCCAAAACAGAGATGATTATTACTGCTGGTTTTCATTTAAATAAGTTTCGCAATTAAGTTAATTACTGCTTGGTGTTGAAATCTTTAAGCTAAGCTTGTACGATAAGAAATAATGTACGTTATTTTGAATATCAAAATATTATAAATCAGTATAACAATTATCTCCCCATCGATCGATTGAAAATGGGGATGAATACTTCTGCTGTTTATTTTATTTTCAAATAAGTTTTGCAATTAACTTAATTAATGTCTTGGCGTTGAGAGTTGCGAGCTTTGCTTTAAGCTTTTTATTGATAATCGATTATGCAGATGCTAATTAGATTGCAGGGTATGCTGTGTGGGCCAGACAAAGACAACGCGATAAAGAAACAGCGATGATGAAGATCATCATCAAGCGGAGCATATCTCAAGTTGACCATCACATCAGAGCCAGAGACCGAGTCAGAGTGGACGAGTGACCAACCAGTGATCAGTGACTGACGATTGCTTTGACATTGATGCCTCACAAGTTGATCTATTGATCTTATTTTATGTTTGCATACATACAATGATATTTTAGGCTAAGGTTTTGCTGCTTATTCGCTGCGTTTAACTCCCGTTTGGCCGCCCTTCTCTTCGCGAAAATGTTTCTTGATTTATTTGTAAAAAATTTGAGGCTCAGTCACAAATTGTTTGCCATAAATCACAGCATAAGTATTGCACATTATTGTACATTTTTTGCATTTTAACTCTGAGGCGTGGCACACTGCCCACATTCTCTCCCTCTCACACTCACGCTCACACTCATACACTAACACACAGACAGAATACGAATACATGCAAAAAAAGGGCGCAACGCACAACAATTTGACCCACTAAGCGGCCATTTGCTTGTTGTTGTTTTCTTTTTCGCATCATCTTTTTGAAATTTTAGCGACACAACCTTGAAATCAGTTCGACAAAAAATAATACAAACACACACACACACACATGCGTGCATATTTATTATATGAATGTAGTAGTATGTGTGTGTGTTGACAGGCGAGTTGTTTGTTGCCTTTTGTTGATTCTCGCAAAACACGTTAAATTGTTATGCAATTTATGTAACATTTTACATTGTGAAATAATAAACAAGTCCACAGACATGAATGAAACAGAGCACAGCTAGAATTGACAGCAAACAAATATTATAATTAACTCAACATTAAGCAAAAAATAAGCATTTACCCTGAGGGGGACTACAACATTTTTTACAAGCCAAGCAAATTCGTCAAGAATTATAAATTAATGAATGATTCATTCATTCATTCATTAATTTGTGTGTTAGGTTCAGTGAACGAACAACTCGCGCATTAAAGCAATGGGAGCTCGATTAAAACATGAAGCAATCATGGAGAGTTATGGAGAACCATTGTTGTAAAAAAGAGCAATAAACATTACACACGCATAGCCGGATGCTAAGTTCAAATTCTATAACAACTTAATGATATGTATCATATCGCATTTATTGTTTTCCAAGATCCGCATTTATCCAATTATCCAAAAATATCAGCGAGTGAAAGTTACGCATATGCAATAGTCATTAAAGGGCATTCAAGTGTAATTTTTATGTGTTTTTGTGTTAAAAGTGTTTTCAACACACACACACACACATACACAGCAAGCCATTTTAAGGTGTGTGTACATCAGTCAAACAATTCGCATTTTTTTGCACTTCATTGTAAGAGCGTATTTATTTATTTATCTTTGTACCCTGTAAGCAGTGAAAGTGTTTGCGAAGGGTATGCTAGACAGCAGAGCAGTTTACCATGCAGCTTAGTGCAGCCATTGAATGCTTTAAAAAAATGCACTGCTTGCTCGAACTTGTGCAAGCAGTGCAAACACTTGCACTCGTGCATAGAGAACTGCAGGTGATTAGCTAGTCTGGCACTGCCCACCTTCTCTGCTGGAGCTCTCTTTCATCTTTTTTTTTGCCAGCTGTCTTCGGTTCGTTTTGGGTGATCATTTTTGTGCCGTGTCCGATTATTTTTTTTGTAGCCTGAGTTTCAGTTTCGGTTTGTTGTCAATGGGTTACACACACACACACACATAGACAGACACACAGACGTACTCAAATACTCATTTCAGACACATATGCGAGATATAAAATGAGAAATTAAAATGAAAACAACTTTACGGTATATTTTTGCCTTCCGGCTTCTTTTCGCTTCTTCTCTAGCCATTCCCCTCACTCCTACAGCAGATTGGCATTTTGCGTTTGCATTTGCGTTTATTTTTGCTTTTGCGTTTGCTTGTCTGAGGTTAGTGATGCCTTTAGCTGCTGCGGCGGCTGCTATTGTTGTTGTTGTTGTTTTTGTTGTTGTCGTTTGTTATTATTGCTGCTGTTTATCAGTCAAAGTACTTTGAAAAGACGACGTAATCGAAGCGTCGACGTTGACGGGAAAATTACCGCATAGTCTTGCGAGCGTGTGTCTGTGTGTGTGTGTCTGAGTGTGTGTATTCGTGTATAACGGTTTTATTGGCCCGGCAAGCAAATCAGGTGCACGTGGCTGCGTAACGCGAGTATGGAACACACACATACACGCAAATTAACTTGGAATTGGAATTTGGATGGGGAGAGTGATTTCTGATTGAGAGCTGTCAAGAGGCGTGAAATGTAAGTAAGTAAAGTGTGTGCGTGTGCGTGTGTGTGTGAGCGTATTTGCATATTATAAAAGATAAAAGAGACATTGACAATTGTATCTGAGAATCGAATGAATGTCAATCAGCTGTGAGCAATAAGATGAATACTAATATTCAGACGATGCACTACTTGTCGAGCCACCCTCGGCGGGGAATGGCAACGGCAACTTGTTGGACCCCGCCCTAAAGTCAAACAAGTGACGCGGCTCATTTGCAAATGATGCCACACGCATGCGGCAATAAATTATAAATAAATAAATAACATACAAATATACATATGACAAATATATTTGATATTGATTCGCTAAATATACACAGATACACTCTCACACACACACACACACACACACACACACACACACAAATATTTATTAGGCGTAAACTGATGCTGTAAATTCCCCTCGAAAAACCAGCCTTGAAATTAATTCGAGAGTGCCCGGTTTTATTTGATTTGCCAAGATACTTTGCAATAGGCAGCAAGTTCAAAAGAAAATCCATAGTTAAACGAATTTGGGTGTTAGCTTAAATGTTGATGGCGGGGTAGCAGCTATGATACTTTTTTTTAATTTGCAACACACGTTTTTCTCTGACATTGAAACCAATATTGTTGTACATACACTTTTTGTTTTATTATTGCTCTTTGTTGTTGTATTTGTTTCGTACTTTTTGGCTGGAAGTTGGCCAAGTTTAAATGTTGTTATTACCACATACGAGAGTGCATAAAGTTGAAAAATCGCTTGAGGTGAAAACAAATTTTAACACGTACTCATGCTAAGTACTTTTATGCATATGAGTCTCTCTTTATGAGTATGTGTGTGTGTTTATACTCGCATAATAAGAGTATATTTATGGTATGACTCTGTGGGAAATCCATGTGAACAAAGCACGTTTCGACATGCAAGTCTGTCTGCCATCCGTCCGTCCGTCCGTCCGTCTACTACATGCACTCATACCTATGCTTGGAGATAAGCCTGTTTATTATTGGATTTGGGCAATGCAGCTTCTTCAGAGACACCTGTGCCCATTGAAAGAAAGGGTATTTGGAGGCTGAGCACTTGCTTGTGGGAACCAGAAGAAGAAAGCCCAACTACCTTAATAACTTATGCATGTGTTCGAGGATGTTTGTTAACTTTATCTTTGGCATAAATGTTGCTAGAATTACAGCTAAAGTTATGACAACTTTCTTAAAATACTTCCAACTATGTTCTATATTTTTGTAATTAACAGTTGTCCATAGATTCTAGTTGAAATAGACATAGAAAATTCAGTAGACTGTAGTTAAAATTTGTATAGAAAATTCAAAAGTTGATATTTATATAGAAAGTACAATAGATTACTGTTGAAGCACATATAGATATTTCAATAGATTGTAGTTAAAGTTTGTATAGAATAGATTGTAGTTAAAATTCTTATAAAGAATTCACCACAAATACTTAAGTTTTGTGTTGGTTTAAGTAAACAAATTTTGTTCCACAGTTTCATATTCAATGAAGCATAAAATATATAGTATATACAATTTTTTTACTATTCACTTTTGCTTGCATTTCCTTTTTTAAGTTATACTGATAAAATAGTTTTTATGTTTCATTAATTCACTTTTAACAATTATTATAAAGAAAAATCCTTCAAATGTATCTTTAATTCAAGGATGAAGACACTTACTATAGGGATATTTCCCATTTTTTATATAATTTTTGATGTAGACTGAACAATGAATGCTCTCGTCAGCAAGGTGCAAAGTAAACTAACCCAATGTGCGATAACTGTGTTCAAACATTCAACAATCGAGAGGAAAAAACTTCTGCAAAAGATTTCGCAGCCATAACAAATTAGCGGTTTGATGTAAATTGAACTGAAGTGTGGCAATAGGCAGCGTGGTTTATTGTTGGCTAATTGACAGAGATTGACAGACTAAGCTCCAAACTTATTTGATTGTATTACATTATACGCTCGTAAAGACTTATCAATAGAGTCGCCACTTTAAATACTATATGAAAATGTTTGAATCTCAAATTGATATTAAATAATACTTATTATTAAATAATTATGCTATTATGAGTTCAGCAAATATGCAATAGTAGAGTTTCCTACACCTTTTTTGTGTGGGCATTTTCCAGATGTTTTTCTTGCAGCATTGAAAACGCGTTCAACAGTAACTAACGAAATGTTGCACAAAAGAAAAGCCGCAAAAAAACAATAACAATAACGCTAACAGCAAAATAAAACCAAACGGGCCGCCGGAAAATGTTTAGCAAAAAAGTAGAAAAGGAAAAACAAAATTGAGCACGCTTGAAAAGTTGGACAATTGATGGAGGGGGAGAGGGAAGAGGGCAGACGGTGGCAAACGCATTTGGCATTTGGCAGCTGGAGGCAGTTTAAACGGTAGCGACAGCTACACGAAATGCGTCAGTGTGTCAGTGAGTCAATCAACTCGAGCAGCAGCAGCAGCAGCAAGGATAGGCGTGTGTATGTGTGTGTGAGTGGGCGTGGCAGCATTGCAACACTTTCATTTACCACATAATTAGTCGAGCATTTAGCCTGCACGCTTTGCATTCGCCAAGCTTTGCCAAGCTGCATTCCCACTGCACACAGTACACGTGGCGTATGAGTAATCAGCTGAAATTCAAGCACTATCGCTGGGAGAGGGAGAGGGCGTTGCAATTTAACTGCTTCCTGATTTTGCTAGCCGAAACTTATGTAAGCGCAGCAGCCTCCAGCCGTGGGCAATCGTCATCAAAACTTTAACCTCAAGGCGGGGCCAAAGGCAACGTTTCACAAATTGTTCGTCTGCGGCAATTGCATCGCTGCCTTTGCCTTTGCCTTGGCCAACTGCCCAACGCGAGGGCTGCAACGCCAAGGAGGAAAGGAAGAGATGCCAAGCGAAAGTAGATAGGAGGGAAACACTTCCGAAATTTATAGACAGCAATCTCAGTCGAAGTGATATAAGTTATCTTCGCACAAAAGTATCAAGAAAATATATTTATTTTATAATTCGATTAGAGAAGAAGTCGGAGAAGTAAACAAATTTCTGTGTATATGAACCCACAGATCTTAGAACCTATAAGCATTAATATAGCCAAAATTTAAGTGGAAGTTTAAAATGGTAACTCTTTTCTCTTCATTATAATTTCAAAATAAAGAGAAATAATTGTTTACTTTAAACCTTTGGTGCGCATTTCCCTCTACGCTCCAGACTTTTCAGGGTTGAATAGAGTCTGGAAGCACTCATCATATGATTTGTTTTAATTTGTATTAATTCTGAGTTGATATTTGATTATTAGCAACTGACAACTGTAATTCAAATGACTTAGAAACCTTTCGCTTGTCAGATAATACAATTTATATTATGTGTGCCTAATAAAAACATTTTTAATGTTTGCTGAAAATTTAATTACGATTATTTGATTTGTAATTACCAAATAGTTAGCTACGGAAACATACTATACCATATATAGAAATATAGAAAATATGTATCTAGGAGAAGTAGATAACTTCCTGTCGCATATATCAAAAATTACCGAATTTTGTCAAAGTTTATCCATCATTAGTGTAATTCTAAATTAAATGGAAATCAATTCCATTTTATAGCTAAAGAAAAGAGTTTGAAATGTTTTTTGAAAATTTCATTACGTTTGAATAATAAATATTATGCTATTCATCTTGTCTTGGTTTAGTTAATCTGTCATCCAACAACAAAATAATCCTTTTGAATGTATAGAGGACATCTCGCTTTTAGACTTGCTTGAATCTAACTTTCTGGTTGCACTAATGAAATTTACGTAGATTCGATTTACAGGTAAAACATCCCTCGCTCTGCCTGAGGAACTACAGCAAGCAGCGTACTGAGGAACTCGCAGTTTTTTTTTGGTGCGTCGACTGGCGACATTTTCATGTCCACGTCCACATCCAGTTGCGAGTTGTTGTTTTTGGTCTTTGGATTTTGGTTTTTGCTTTTGGTTTGCTCTTGGCCAAATGGAAATTGCCATAACACCCAGATTGTGCTGTGTCTGTTTAACTGCATTTGATGGGTGGCTGCAACGACGACGACGACAACGACAACGACGATGGTGATTGCAACACTTTGCGGCAGCCACTTCTAAATAGTAAAAACTGCTGCGGCAGCAACTTTGTCGACCAGATCGCCTTACATTTTGTCGTCTTTTTTCGCGTATTTTGGTTTTTCGTTTTTCGCATTCGTTTTCGGTTTTCTGTTTTCGTTTTCATTTTGGCATTCATGACAGCAAACGAGTTATATGCCGGCCAATTTGCCGTGGGACGAGTTTCGTTTTCGCGGCCTGCCAACTGAGAACTTGCCCAGCAACCAGCCAGGAATGGGAAGCGAGAGGAAAGAGAGGAGAGGAGAGAGGAAAGAGGACTCTGGTGGGCAGGCAGCGAATGGTTGCTCTTAGCCTGTTTTGGTTTTACACTGTTTTGGTCCAGCAGCAGCAGCAGCAGCCCCTTTGCTTAATTGTGGCAACGTCCTTAAAGGTCATTCAAGTTGTAGGGCAACAATGTGGATTGCATCGCACCGGTTTTTCGTTATGGTCTCTGCCACTTGCCACTTGTGGCATGCCATGCTCTTGTTGTTGTCGCAGTTGCAGTTGCATTTTTTATCTGGGTCTCCATCGATGGCGGTCAGTTGGTCAGCCAAGCAGCCAGCCAGCCATCTAGCCAGATAAGCAGGTAGCTGCTGCTACCTGTTCCACAAGATGCTGCAGGCCAGCGGTTGCCGCTGCTGCCGCTGCATTTTTAACGGAATTTTAAGGTTAACCAGTACAGTTGCTGACGCTTCGCTCGTCGCTCGTCGCTCTGCCGTTGTCATTATTATTGTTGTTGTTGCCTTTTGCACTAACTGTTTGATTGCAGCCAGCATTAAAGCCAAGCTTACACAGCTTACAATGCGATCACAATGGAAGCGCGGAAGCCTCAAGTTCACAACCCACATAGCTCAACCTGCATATTGATAAGTAAATGCAGCAGAAAACAGTGCAGAGAGTGGAGCTAAAAGTGAGTTAGCTAAATGGGAGTATACCCTGTAGCTAAAGCATTATTTAGAATGATTTATTGAGTGGAAGTAGTAGAAGATTTGTTGTAAAAACGATAGAAGTGGAGTCAGCTCTAACAAAAGGTATTTGATGGCCTGCATAATCTATTATAATAGTTTAACAAATTGTTTATTATGTTCCTAATACTATTTTATTTTTCGCTAGGTGATCTTCTTTAATCTTCTGCTCTTTACGCTTGAACCCTAGTAATTATCCCATTTACTAATAAAGTTTTCAATCAAGCAAAAAAGTACTTTAGTTGCTGAACAATTAAATAGTAGAGTTACAGAAGTGAAGAAGGTATAGATATAGATAGATATATACAGACTAGATATACATAGATAGATATATATATAGCTAGATAGATATATATACATTTTCTGCAGTTCTTCACCATCGTTATTTCCCTCTTTACTTGCATTTATATTTATCTACTCATTTGCAGACAGATCAACTAATCTTAACAGGTTTATCCCAGATCATCTTGATAATTTAAATTTCTCTTTGATTCACACTACTACAACTTCTACTTCAACTTTTCCTTCGCTACTTCCCAGCTGCAGGGTATTTGAAGCCATGACCATAAGGCGAATAAACTAATGTCGCGCACTGTTTGCCAATTGCTGTTTTTTGTGCTGTGAGCTGAGTCAACACAACAAATAGAGAAAACAACAAAAGCGACTTCTTTCTGTGTATTGGCATTGAAAGTGAAAACTCATTGAGATTCTCCATGCATTGGCCGAGAGACCAAACAAGGCCCACACCAAGTTGGCTTGATTACTTGCTCTGTACGATGTGTGTGTGTGTGCGAGTGTGTTTGTGTGTGTGAGCGTGTGTAGAGCGGATATTGCACAATCCAGAACGGAAAGGAAGTCAAACATGGGGCGAAGAACAAACGTTCGTTCGTTTCGTTTCGTTTTGTTCTGTTTGCCAAACACTTAGATAAACGTGGCCGAGTTTAATTAAACGTTTTGCGCTTTACAAGCCACAATTGAAATGTGACTTTAAGCAAATACAACTAGTTAAAATCGTATGTACTTATTAAGTGTTAGTATCTGCTGCAGCTGCAACTAAGAAAACTTTCAAGTGGACCAACCCATAACGTGTCAAGATTTCTATCTGCAACTTCAACTCCAACTGCAACTGCAACTGCAGAATGATACTTGAGCTTGGTTTGGCAATCGCGTTGACAGTCATTAGATGTAATTATGATCCCTTTCAGAATGGCATTAAACAGTAGCCTGCTTCATTGTGTGGCACGCACATCATTAATCATAATGCCAATAATACGAATCGAGAGACTCGTGTCTCGAGTCTCTGTTACCAAATCGAACATTGGCCATGACAGCGATAATATCTCGAATCGCCTGCTGCATAATAAAACAAACATCAGCATTGGCTGCCATTGTATGCATGAGTGTGTGTGTGCGAGTATTTGTATGCTTAACAACAATAATAGTAATGATGGCGTCAATGCTGATGACGTCCGGTGATGGCGTTGTCGACGCATCCGTTGCTTCTGCTGTTGTTGCTGCTGTTGTGCGGGTGTCAACGGCACTCACGATAGTTGCGGCTGCAGCCAACAAGTAGCTGCAACATTGCTACCAAAATCGATCACATTGCGGCCAAGGATGAAATTAATAAAAGGTTGCACGAACCAATGAAACCAATGAACGAACGAACCAACAGCAACACAAAATTGATGCCATTTACATTGGCAAATTAATGAGTCAATGATTCGCTCTTCGATTCGATGAATAAAACGCCTTTGAATATGCAGCAGCAGCAGCTGCTTTTGATAAGCACAAGCTGCCACTGTATTTGCTCTGGCCCCACAGCAAAACATTTGCTTAATTGTCTTTACCTCGACTCTTGCTGCAGATATTAATCATATGCCTCGTTAAGTATACGCTCCGTAAGCCGGACAGTTGCTTTTAATTATGCTGGAGGCTTAGCAAAATTGTCAATTGTGCATAAACAGCAATTACACTCAGCTAACGATTGATTAAATTTGCCTTTTCCATGTGCCATACCACAATAAACCACACACACACACACATTACGTATACGCGCTGCATGCCCAGCATGCAAAATAGCAAGTAGCAATAATTGCAGCTTGAGCTTTGGCACCTGGTCTTAGTAGCATTTAATGGGCAGTGTTGAATGTTCTAATATAAGATTAAGCATACGCCTTGTAGGCTTATTGGCCTAGACAAAGCAGCTCTTTGTTTGAAATTAGTGCTTAAAATGTTCAAAGACAATATTAGCTTCGATTCATACTAAACATAGCAAACTAAAAGACTTAGAGACATTATCTTTGTTTGAAATTAGTACTTAGAATAATTTAATACAATATTAAGCATACGCCTTGTAGGCTTAAAAGCTTAATTACATAGCAAACATAGAAGATGTTTAGAGCTGTTCATTGTTTGAAGTTAGTGTCTAGAATGTTCTAACACAATATTCGGCATATGCTGATTAGCTTAGCTCCAAATTTATATAAATTAAGTATTGTGAAAATGTTTTAAGCCAATATTAAGCATTCGCCCTGTAGACTTAAATTCTTACTAAATATAAAGCTGTTCCTTGCTTAAAGTTAGTATTTATGATGTTCTACGAGATTATTAATCATACGCCCCTTAATCTGAATGATAAGCTATTCAGATTAAGGGGCTTATGATTAATAAATTTAGGAATATTAAATATATTAAATTTAGGAAACATGGAAAATATGAAGAGCTCTTAGTTGTTTGAATTTAGTACAAACTTCATACTAAATATATGTAACAAACAAATATATAAAATGCAGGGAAGATAGAGGATATAGAGCTGGTCTTTAGAAGAATGTTCTAAGCCAATATTAAGCATACGCCTTGTAGGCTGATAAGCTTAGCTGCATAACAAACTTAGAATATGTATAGAGTTGTTCTTTGCTTAAAGATAGTATTTCGAATATTTTAGGATGATATTAGGCATACGCCTTGTAGGCTGAATATCATACATAGAAAATGTATAGAGTTGATCTTTGTTAGAATTCTCTAAGACCACATTAAGTACACACACCGAATAGCTTAACTGCATACTAAATATACAAGTGCTCTTTGTTTCTAATTACTAATAAGGATATTCTGTGACAATATTAGGTATACGTCCTGTAGGCTGATTAGAGCTAATCTCTGTTGGAAGTTAACGCTTAGAATGTTGTAAGACAATATTAAGCATACGCCATTTAATTCGACTAGCTTAATTCCATAGTAAATATAGAAAACATAGAATATATATAAAAATTGTTTTTCATTTGAAGCTAATACATAGAATGTTTAAAGATAAGAGCTAATCTCTGCTTGAAGTTAGTGCTTAGAATGTTCTGAGACAATATTAAGCATACGCTTAGTTGCTTACAGATGCTCAGTTAGAATCTTGCCCTCCATCAACCCCTTTCCCTCACCCCTTTTACTCACATATGACAGCGTCGGATGAGCGCTGCTGATGACCAGCTCGTTGCCATGTCGCTGCTTGCCCAGCAACGATTGATGCAGTCGATTGGTGCCGTAGTACATCTCCCAGATGCTCGGCTTCTTGCGATGCCACTCCGCAATGCTGTCCACCTTATCGTTGCCGCTGCCACCGCCGCCGCCTCCGTTGCCCAGCCGTGATGTGGAACTTTCGGCTGCCAAGACGGGCTTGTGAAAGTTGAGATTGCGTTGCATTTGCGTGACCATCGTCGTGGTTGTCTTCAGTTCCAGTGGCGGCGAAGGCGTGCCCGAAGGTGTTGTCGTCGGAGTGGGCGTGGTTGTCTGCGTCAGAGTGGGCGTGACACTGCACGATGGTTCCGCAGATTCCACATAACACTCGGCGACGGGAAAAACCTCGCTGATCGATTTGCGTTTCATTTTGAAATTGGGATCGCTGGCACAACGAATGGTCATGATTTGTTCGCGCACACTCAACGGACGTCCATTTGCCGAGATGAGCACACCATCGCGCACCGACTCGTAGGCATTGAGCTGCACATCACCAGCGTAGCTGCGACGCCTTTCAAAGGCATTCTGCAGTCGCAACACATGTTGTTGCCGGCCCAGGCCGCTGCACAGTTGTCGCAGCTCGAGTTCACTGTGCTGATTCATGCGCTGCAAATAGGATTCGAGTTCATCCTTCAGTGTTTGTATCATGCCCTCCAGCTCCTGCGGAATGTCCGTGGTGGGCGTCGGCTGCAGCAGGCGAATCTTATCGCGCACATCTTCGAGTAGTTCGCGTGTGTTCTGGAAATGCAGCTGATCCTCGTAACGCTTGGCATACGAGGCATTCGCCGTGGACTCCGTATCCAGTCGATAAGCATCCTCCGGGCAGGAGTTGATGTATTTGGCACACTTGTAGTTGTTCTCTTCCAGCTGCTCGTCGCTGAGAAAACTCGGATTATCAATGCCCGCAAACAGTTGTTGGCGCATTTGTTGCTGCTGCTGATGTTGTTGTTGCTGCTGCTGCTGTTGTTGTTGTTGCTTTGGCTGCAGCAAAAAAGCATCCAGATCAATGTCGAGCAGTGAATCATCAATGGGCTCCATCTGTTGCTGCTGCTGCTGCTGTCGCTGCGTATCGTAGCCCTCGATGATGGTGGGCAACTGATTGTAGGCGCGCAGCTTTTCGCCAATGTCCAGAGTTGTGGCTGCCGCTGACGATGCACGCTCCTTGCTGTTGGCATCCTGCTGCATAAAGGACACAATGTGCTGCTGGGCATAGAGGCAGGGAAAGGTCTTCAAATGGCGATCCAAATTCTCAATGCTTGTTTCCAAAATGCGCAGCTTATCGCTGTAATGCGGCAACAATTGCTGCTGCTGCTGTTGTTGATGTTGCTGATGTTGATGTTTATGTTGCTGCTGCTCCTGATGGCTGCTGTTGGCAATTGTTCCATTGCCCGTTGTGCTGTCTGCTGTGGCCAGCGACTGGACAGCTGTGGTAGCCGCATCTTGCATTGCCAAATGCTGACTAATCGTCGTCACTTTCGTTGGCAGCTGCAATGCTGGCCGCTGTTTAGCGGCAACCATTTTGTCGCTCGCTTCTAGGATATCTATGACCGGTTCGCAATAGATGTGCTCGTCCAGCGAGTATGTGGAGCAAACATGGGAGCTATAGTAACCGGACGAGCCACTTTTATCCGTTGAATAGTGTGAGCCGCTGCCAGCACGAGTTGCCGATGTTGCTGCCGCTGCCACTGCCGCAGCAGCTGTTGTTGCTGCTTGTGTTGTTGCTGCTGCTGCCGAAGTGCTGTTGTTGTTGTTGCTATTGTTGTTGCTGGTGTTGCCCAGGCCAGAGTCTGTGGTATGTGTGCTGCTGGCATTGGATGCAATCGAGCGTTTCTTGTTTCTCGTTTGAGCTGTTGCCATTGCTGTTGCTGTTGTGGTTGCTGCTGCTGCTGCTGCCGATGCCACTGGCATTTCGTTTGCTGCTGCTTTGGCTCTGGCCATAGATGTGCCCGTCTGGCATTCGAGTCCAGTCGAGCTATTCGCGTGGATCATCGAGAGCGACGCTGTCAATGGCATTGAAGTCACCACATGACCGCCAACACTGCAATAGAGAGAAAGAGAGAGAGAGAGAGAAACGAAAATGAGCAAAAAAAACAAATAAGAGTGCAAGTAAAATATCGTGGAAAAATTTGTCGAGGAGTCGTCGCGACTCTCGGTCGAAAGGGAAACTTAAAGCTAGCCGCATTGCAATGAAAGTGGTTTCTGCTGCTCGTCGAGTCGATTGATGTGGGTTAGCAGTAGTTGTTGTTGTTGTTGTTTTTCCACGACAACGTTTTTATTTTTAGCTGTGTTTTCGCTTGTGCCACAAATCAGTGCAGCAAATACGAGTAGCGAGTCAGTGCTTGCAACAACTGCAGTTGCCGCAGTTGCTGTCAATTCAATAAATCTTCAGCTCAGCTCAACTTATTTAATAGCTCTTTAATGTGTCTGGAATTCTCAAGCTCCACTTTGTATGGAATATTTACATTTTAACGGAGTTTTTTTTCGGTTTTTAACTACCGAAACCGAAATTGAAACCAAAATATCAAAAAAACTGCCAAGAAGCAAAAAAAAAATCACATTTGCCATGCAACATCAAAATTCAATTCCGAACCGAAAAAGAAACTCGTTCTAAACAGGATTTCAGCTTGAGTAACTGTTGCAATTCCGTTTTTCTTTTCTTCATTTTTTGTTTGATTGTTTTTGTTTTTTTTGCCAATATTTTGTGTGTTTTAGTTGCTACAAGTCAAACCGTTAGGAGGCAGCTATTGGCTTTTTAGCGATTCTAAATAAGAGTTGGAAAATTTTGAAGACTACTTTTAAGTATTAGTTATTATTATTATTATTTGTAAGAAAAAGATTTGCATTTGAAAAATGTAATTTCTGAAACCTAACTTGAGAATCATTTAATTACAAATATAACTCTTTTTTAGTGCATGATTAGCAAAAAGAGTTTATTGTTTTTACAAAATATAGTATATAGTTTTATAAAGTCGAAAGCTTCTAAATTTTTGAGCACGAATTTATGTTTTAATCTCATAATGAAATTTTTAATTTTCTAAATATCAGTTGGAAAATTGATGTGAACTCTTAATTCTTATTCTTGCATATTTGCATATTTTTCAGGAAAAGGATTTGATTTCAAATATATAATTTCTGTTCGTCAAAGTTGAAAATTATTTAACTTAAAAATTAACTATTTTGCAGGATTTTTTCAGAAAAAAGAATTCACTTCGAAAAATGTAATTTTTGTTATTTATTTTACTGGTGAATCGTGTAATTCAGAATATTATTATCTATCATTAATTTAATGTAAGGTTTTCTAAAAGGAATTCGTCTTATTTTAGTGAGTTCTTTTATTGAATATTTTAATACTGTTTTTAGAGGCAAAAACTTATCAATTCTTGCATGTAACTTAAGCTTGTATGCTATTTTCGCAATTTAAGCTTGAGTTTAGTTGAGTTACAAAATTCATTTAAAAAGAACAAGCTCTTGTACTACAATATATTTCAATCTGTAGAGAATGAAAAGTTGTCATGAATTTGGGACCAGAGGCGCCGCCGTTATGACTTTATTTAAAGGAGTCCGCCTTCGTCTCTAACTTGGGGCATTGGGTCAGATGCAACATTGAGGCATTGAAGCTTTGCGGCACGTTATAAATTCAAATTGGGCAATTGCGTAATAACGGTGTACGTTCTTAGCCGACCATGTTGCAGCTCTCTGCTGCGTAATGCAACAAAATTGATAAGTTGCCACCAGTTTTGTTGTTGTTTCTGTGTTTTTCTTTAATGTTTTTTTTTTGGGTATGGACTTGGACTTGGGTTTTGGGCTTGGTTCACAGTGGAAGTTTAAGAGTGGGGGCTATGCTATGGTTATTAAGACCAGCTTGTTTATCGATGCGTTTAGTTTGGTTTGTTGAATGTTTTTTTTTTTGGTTTTTGATTTTTTTCCATTTTCATTTTCATTTTTTTTTTTCTTTACTTTTTTGGGCTCAATATGTAATCGACAAGGTTAACGTTCCATCGCGGCTTGAAGCATGAAATATTTTGCAATAGATTTGCGTATTTATTTGTGAGCAGTGTTAATTAAAATGTTCAGCCTCGTTTGCATGTCGGAACATGGGCCGTTAGCTTAGTTACTAGAAGCAAATAAAACTAAAAAAAAAAAACCATACACACACATACACACACTTACTAAGAAACTGTGTGTGTTCGCTAATTATTGTTGACTTCGAGTGCCACAACAAATTAGAGTTTGGTCCAACAACAGCTTTGACTTAGTTTGTTTTTTCTTCTATTTTTGCAACAAAATAAAAAAAAATGTAAAATTAGCTAACGTCCTTCTCACTAACTAGTTAACTATAAGCAACTAAAAATATGAGTAAAGTCTGAATATATGAGTATAAATATAATCATAAGTAATAGGCAGTCTCTGCTGCTGCTGCTGCTGCTGCATGGCAAATCAATCAAACTAATCGCACATTTACATTGTTGCGATTATTCGCACATGCTTAGCCAGAAATATTTAATATGTTATTGGCAGCCAGTTAGATAGATAGCTAAGCCGAGACATTGGCCCTGGCATAGCTACGGCTGCGACTTGGCCAACAATATTGAATACAAATTATCGACGCGACGATCGATCGAAACTATTTAATAGCGGTAATAATGGGCAAATTGACCGTCGCGTAACTGCATCCATCGGGCTGCCTTTTTATACTCTGGCTACTTAAACGCGGACTTCAAGTGCGAGAATGAGTATAATAATAAAAAAACAAAATTCGCATTGCTCGATCGACCTTCTCGCCATGCTCATTGTACAAAGTAGTTGATATGAATCGACACCTCGACACATTGGTAGCACAAATACACTCACACACACACACACACACGAACACATGAGTGTTCTTAAACATGATTCCGAATACCTTCTCTATAATCAAATTCGGTGTTTAACATGCGACGACTCGTCGCAACTCAATGCCTTGCGAAAGGGAAGCGTTGCACTCAATAATAAACATGTCCGTATAGAAGTTGTTTCACTCTAGTTGTGTTCGATGTTGCCAGAAGTAGTTATAGTTGTCTAACTAATAACATATCAAGATCAAGAGCGAGCGCGAGTTTTGTGGAAGTCTATGACTAAGCAACATGAGCAGTGGAATGAGATTGAAATATATAGTTGAAGGAACAATCTTATTTAAAGGGTTATTTATACATTACAGTAGTCGAAGTAGTATTCGAAGCAGTAATAAAACTAAAACGTATTTAAAAGGTGTTATACTCTATAGTTGTCGAAGTAATATTTGTTGCAGTAATTTAATTGAAATAGTGGGTTGTTTTTTGTATCATTTTCTTACTAATTTTTCGTTTATTACGTACAACTTCTCTTGAAATGGGAAACATAAAATTGGGTTTTTATTTGGTATAAGTAAAAAAGCTACAGTCGAGTGTGATTGACTAGGGCCCCTAATCTAGGGGACAACTATTATCCATTTCCAATAAATGCAAAATGATGCACAAACGGTATAATATCGTTAAAATATACCAAAATTATTACGAAATTGTATCCAAAGCTATATTTGGTATATCAAAATATATCATAAAATACAAAATAAGAAACCTGTAACGTATTCATATAAAAAATATATATAAGTAACTGAAAAATATTCAATATACATTTTTTTTAGTATTAAATAAGGTTGTTCTAAAAGTACTATATTATGCTGTAAAGGCTAAGTAATTCGATATGATAGATTCGTAATGATAATTCGTTCAAAACGAAGAAAAACATGCATCAGTGCAGTTGCAGCATTAGTTATTAATTATTTGAGCTGCAGTTATGCTCATTAAAGAATTCTACCAGAAGTAGTATTAGAAATTACAGTAGTCACAATAAAATGAATGAGAAAAGTAGTCACATATGTTACAGCATAATTGCTCATTACAGTAGTGGAAGTAATAATAATACTAGCAATAAGAATTAGTTGAAAGTGTACAAATAACAAAAGCAAGAGCACTGACATTAAGAGTCACAGCTGAAGAAGAGTCACATCATTAGCAGTATTCACAGTAGCAGTAATAGTTGCGGCACTTGTGCTTTAAATTGCCTTGACCTTGCCTTGGCATTAAAGTGGAAGGATTTCCGAATGCGAAGGCGAATGTCGAATGTCGAATCGTGATTCGCGAGAGCCTGTGGAATGCATTCCAAAATAAAGCAAAATCAAAATCGAAATCGTAATCAGAAAATCTGCGTAATTGGCTTTGCCCTGACAGCAGGCCACACTTAAATTGGGCTTATCTGTGGAATGCCATGCATAGCAGTGAATAGCAGTGAATAGTGAATAGAATGAATGTGACCAAAATGGGTAAAGAGCTTTAAATGAAATGCTGGCAAATATATTTTTGTCAGCCAGTCAATAATCATTTGAAATAAATTGCACGATTTGATGGCGCACATGTAAATGTTTCAGCTGCCGTGTCGGTTTTCACTTGCGGCAAACACTCTGACTGTGCAAATGTCTGTGCATGTCTGTGCATGTGTGCGCATGTGTGTGCATGCATAGCTAGCTGGCTATTATGTATTGGTTTGCATCAATAATTTCAAACCAAAACTGGCTGTGACCTCCAGCAGAGAAGCCGAGATGCAGCCGCATATGTGGCTTCTTTAATTTCAATTAATAAACGTAATTGTTGCAGCTGGCTGCAGTTGCATTGTTGTTTTCGATGTTGTTGTTGTTGTTGCTGTTGCTGTTGACCGGCATCAAGTGTTTGGCAAGTCAAGTGGCTTCTGCTGCGGCTGCAGCTGAAAAGAGGTGAAGGCTGACGACAGGCGCCAAAAACCGCATTGCTTGTGGCAACTTGCCACTTGCAACTTGAACTTCGCTCGCGACTTCAACTGCAACTGCAACTGCAGCATTGCCATAATTTACATAGTCGAACAGCTGCAGCCAAAGCGCTGGCAAGTGGCATGTGGCATGCGGCATGTGGCAGTTGCATTCATTTGATGTGCCCGATTGACAGACAACACAATGCGACACACTCGCCGTATGCGCAATTTGTAACACAATTTTGTTTGACCAATTATATTTATAGCCAGGCCCCAAAAAAAGATCAAGATCTCTATCATATCTAATGCCCTGCTAATTGCCATGGAAAAAACAGCGTGCAGCGTTGCATGAACTCCAAAAGAAAACAAATTGAATGGAGATTGAATTAAGTTGAGTCAAGTTGAGCTGAAGAGTTTTTTTGGGAGAGTTGTTGAAGTTAAGACACGATCATAATTAAATTGCAGTTACGATCATAGCAAAGGGCACTTTATGGTTGTCTGTCTGTGTTTATTTTGTTGCCGTTGCCGCAGTTGTTGTTGTTGCTGTTGCTGTTGTTTGTGCCCTATTCAATGCCATCGGCGAAGGTCATCGCAACTGGTTGCTCGCTTGCTGCACCATTATGCAGCACATTTGACGCTAATTGTCCAAGCGAGCGACAGATGTCGAAGGTAACAACGAAACCGACGAAGCCAACGAATCGAATGTGCAACACTCACCTCTGATATTGATACTTCAGCATGGCGCGAGGCAACAAAAAGTTGTCATTACTTTGCCCAGCTGCCGCAGTTTCATTCGCTGTTGTCACAGTTCCCAACTGTTCCTCTCCAGTTGCTGGCGATGCGGCACTTGTTCCATCCGTTGCTGATTTATGACCAAAGAATGCGCCCAAACGTTGCAGGTAAGCAAACTTTGTGATTGCAGCCGCATTGCTGTTGCTGTGGCTGTTGCTGTGACTATTGCTGTTGCTATTGCTGTGGCTGTTGCTGTGGCTGTTGTGGCTGCCATTGGCACCCGAATAACGTCCGCTGCTGCTGCGACTATGCGGCACCGTCTCATCGTCATCCTCGTCGTAGGGCAGCACCTCGATTGCATCAAAGTCGTAGGAGTTGAAGTAAGCCTGCTCGCGGGTGCGCTTCACCTGGGCTGCCTCCGTTACATGATCGGCGGATATGTCCGTTGCGGTCTTCTTGCTCGACGCCATCGCTGGCGAGCTTTTGCAAATGGGCATGGTTCAACGCCCTCGCAAACACATTCAGCTCACGATTTGCCCGCCTCAGTCTTGGTGATTAACTGCAATCAAAATAACACACAGGTATTTGTGAGATAAGGAAGCAGAAAAAATATATACATACATATTTATATATTTTATTTCAGTTTTTAATTTAAGTCTCTTTCATTTGCATATGTTACAAAGTTTTTGGTAAAGTGTTGGCAATAAATGAATTTATTCATGAGTGCAACAGTTGCGCTGTTCGATGATCATTCTGATTAAGTTCAGACAATAACAAACAAATCATTAGGCGCATTCAGGTAATACTGATCAGAAATCATAACATTTTAATGAGTCATCAGGAATAAGTTGCTGCTGAATGGCAATTATACTTTAAGTACAAAAACAGTTAATAAAAACCAAATAGTATCAAGATATGGCTACATTTTTTAGTACAACATTTGAGTTGTGGTGATTTAGGTATGAAAATTAATAATTTATATTATAAAGTGTAATGTATTCATGCAAAAATATATCAAGCACACACATGAATCAATTTTCTTGATTGAATTTACCAACTACAAAAAGTAATCATAGGGTAAAAAGTAAGCAGTAATCAGCATCATGATAGTCCAACCAAAATTTTGACGTTTCTAGTTGTCGAAAATCTCTAGAAGATTGCAAAATAATACTGATTAGGCTGACGTATCTGATGAATCCACCTGCCCATTGACGAACTGCATCCAAACTTTGCTAAGTGTGCCAACGCTTTGCAATATCACATTGTCTATATGGAAGCGTGAAAAGTGTTTGTGCATGCTGTTGCATTAATTAGTTGCTTTGCAACGCAATCCAGCAACAGCAAAAAGGTTCAGATTGCATAATGCAGGCAGCAACCATGTTGTCGACGACGTCGTTGTCGTTGTCGTCCTCCTGCCAACGCCATAATTTATGGCCAAAAATTGTTGCGCGCTCTTGGCAAAAATTGTTCGACTGATAACTGACCCACGATGAGCATGCACATTTTGGAAGCTCTCTTCTTCCACACAACAGTCATTTGGGCACATAATTCGAAAATTGAAAATTCACTAGACAAGTGCCTGGCGATTTATGTAAAAGCCTATCTTCTCTCTCCTCGCTCTCTTCACTGTCACAGCCAGCGGCTATAAACGTATTTAAGCGATAGACAGTTAAGTGTGGTAAAGGTGGCTAAGAGCGGGGGCTACGTAATGCAGACAGCACGCTGACAGCTTCATCATTTGTCAGCGGGCTGGGAAACTCGATGGCGATGGCGATGGCTATGGCGAAAAAAAGGGGCAGCAAAGAAAATGCTGCCATTGATGATGAGACGTGCTTGCATCGCACTCTTTGTAGGTGGAAACCAGTTTTGTGTTTTTTTGCTGACTTGTTGTTGTATTACCAAAAATATACAACAGCAAAGGCCTCACAGTTTGAGCTAAGCTGCATTCTTGTACCTTTATAATTAGTGGCCAGTCATCGAAACGTGCCTCATTTGGTTGCTTTCTGTGTCAGCTGAGCTAAGAGAATACTTGATAATATTAATAATAATAAGTGTAAATTAATCATCGAACGATGCACATTTATGCCATGGTCAACACATGATGGAAACTCGTAAAGTTTTTCCAGTTCTCTTTCGAGTTGTGACAACTCAAAGTTACAGCGTGATGTCTCTTCCAATGTGTTGACAGCTTTTGGCAAAAAAAAAATGAAAAACAACAGCAACAACCGACAGCAGCAGCAACAAAAACAATAGACGCAAGCAAAACAGGTGAGATGTGCTTAATGAGAAGAGTTTGCTAGACAGCAAGATATCCTGCAGACAAAAAGTGGATTCAATAAAGATAAAAAGCTAGTTGAATCGAATCAATAAACAAACTATTAAATGTAATCAAATTGTGATTAATGTAATGTATAAATAAATTTTGCAGGGTATGCAAATAAGTTATTAAAACCATGTGGAAGAGTATGCTAAACAGCGAGATATCCAATAGAATCGATAACGGAAAAAACTTAAAGCTAAAGCAAATTGTTGTTAAATTGTGATTAATAAGTGTAGCAAAGTTTACAACAAAGTTATCAAAAAAATGTGCTCAAGTCGAAGAGTATGCTTGATAATTAAAGCGAGCAACAGTATCAATAAAATATAATCAAATTATGTTTAATGTAATACCCATTTCATACATTTTCCAGGGTATGCAATAAACTTGTCAAAACAATTGCCGACATTTTTGCTTGCTTTGAACAACTTGAAGCGCTTTGCTGATGTCCGTTGCCTCCGCAAAAAAAACAGAAAAAAAAAATAAAACACAGCGTGAAAAGCTGCCACAAAACTGGAGCAGTGAGTCAATGGTTCAATGTGAGCTGTTTGCACTCGTTGTTGGACATGGACTTGGACATGAACTGTCCCATCAATCTTCATTTGCCCGCTTGGCCCTTAATGATGGCACAGTGGTGGCACTGCCGTTGGCACTGTTGTGCTTTTACAGTCGTGTCACAGCATAGGCATAGTTCTTTAACCCCGAAGAAAGTGCGCAAGACAAAATATGCAAATGTTGCATTAAAAAAACTATATATAAAATATAAAAATATGTACATATTTATTTATAAATATATCTATAGACATATATAGGTTGTTATGGCAGCAAAAAAAAATGTGTGCTGTCATGAAAATCGATTTTTGTTTTATTTCCATCATGATGTTGGTGATGATCTTTATTATGATGGGCAAACACTCAAATTACTCTGGCATCCACTTGAAACAAACTCACAGAACTATGGCATATCGAGACGTGAGGTTTTTATTTATATCGTCGAGTCTCCGTCTCCATCTCCATCTCCGTTTCCATCTGCGTCTCCGCCTGCGGCTGCTTTTGATATTTGGTTTGATGATTCAATTGCTGGACAAACAGAGACATCAAGTCAACTACAACAACTACTATACTCGGTACAGTGGCGAACAGACGTCACACTGTGCTCTGCCCCCATAATAAGAAAAGAAGCGTGCAAATTGATCAATTCGATATTCGAAAAGCGGTTGCGGTTGCGGTTGCCAAGTGCCTGCCTCTTTGTCTTCATCGCCGTCTTCTTTCACTACCTTGACTTTTATTTGACATGCATTGGATTTATCGAAAAAGGCATTAAGCGAATGAACGGCAGCAGACAGTTGGCAATTGACAGACAGCAGGCGGCGGCCTAAAACAAAAGACTTGGGCGACAAACTTTATTGTCGATCAACAGCAAAATTCACAACAGCAGACGCAATCTGCATAAAGCACCACAGCAATAGCAACACCAACAGCAACAGCAACAACGAAAACGATAATAACAATAACAATAAATGTATATGTTTGTATAATTTGTGCTGTAAATCTGTATAACACACTGTGCAGATTGCGAAAATGGTGTCGCGAGCAAATTCAATGCTTAAATTTTACCGCAGCAACAACTACAAAAGCAACGCCTCCCTTTGGCACGCACAGTGGGACAAGGTGCTGCTTAAATGTGTTGGCTTAAAGTTGAAAAGTTTATGAATCCAGTCACCTTGCTTCAAAATAGCAATGCTCCATTTGAATTTAGGTGAGTCACAAATTTGTTGAACTTCGATATCTTAAAGGTCAACTAGATTTAGCATTATGAAAATTCACCCAAAATAAAGTATATGGCCACACTGTTTTGCCACTTCTCTTTGAGAATATTGTTAGTAGCAGTTATTGAATATGTAGCATTTTAAAATCTAAGTATAGAATTGGTTAAAGCAAACTTTAGCTATTGTGTTTTTACTTAATATATACTAAAACATCAACATTAAACAAATCTTTAAATGTATGGGCACATTGTTTTGTTTCTGCTCTTTTCTTTGAGCATATTTAGAGTAGATGCTAGTGACTTTGTTGCGTGATAAAATCAAAATCTAAAACCGAATTAAGTAAAGTCAATAAAGTATATGGGCAGAATATGAAAATAAAGTATATGAGCGCACTATTTCGATTCTTCTCATTCCATTGAGAATATCGGAATTGTGTTTTAAATGTAAACATAAACACAAATATTCAACTACCTATTTACCATAGCTTTAATTATGTTTTGTACCACTGTGACATGTCACTTAACGGACAGGCCACAACCAGCGGCATCGGCTCACTAAAAGACAATGAGCTCTTTGGCTAAGTGGCAAGCTAACATGCAGTTGCTGTAGTTACTTTAGTTGTTACCGAAGATGCAACAGCGTCTGCAACCGCAGACAACACAACAATACAAATCCAAAACCAGCGGTCAACGGAAAAGGTCAAAGATATCCATAAGCAAAAAGCTAAAAAAAAAGCCGGCAGATTATGTAAGTCTCTTTTTTTTTTTGGTTGGGCTTTTTGGGGTTTTGGGTTGCAAATGACTCACGGTAAGGTTTATGAGCAGATTATATATTAAAAACACTTATTTTTAATTTAACCCAAAAGTGCAGCTGTTAAATGTCCAAACGCCTCTTTTTCATGTTCGTTGCTGCTGCTGCTGTTGTTGTTGTTGTTGTTGTTTTTGGACTGACGATGTGAGAATTGGTGGCAAGTTTATGGCTCGTTGCACCCACACGCCAGCCCCTCGGCTACTTGTCGGCGTTGTCATTGAGGTGGTGCTCACTCTGGTTGGGCTCGAGCCCAGTGGCCGCAATTAGTGCGCAGCAAAACCTTTAATTAGTTGGCCCAAGCCAAGTCGCAAAGAGACTCATTTTGCAATGCAATTATTGCGACAAAGTAAGCAGCAGCGACTGCGCGCTTTGAATTTTGCAATTAATGCGACTGAACTCAGCTAATGCCTTATTTGTATCCATATATGTATATGGATATATATATACAATATATATAAAACTGTGAATGGGTTACTGAGTGTATGAATAAAGTGAGTGTGTAAGTGTGAGTGTGAATGGGATGAATAAAAAACGCAACTCTGTGGCTTAATGTGATTTACAGCTCATACTCTGCTCTCTACTCGTATTTTCTTTTGTGCCCAACTAATTGCAGCTTTGGCTTTGAAAAGCGTATGAAAAGCGTTTTTCCATTTTCCAGATGCTGCTGCTGCTGCTGTAAGATTTTCCCTTTTGCAACCTGTAGGTGGGTTGCCATAATAAACTCTTAATCTACTTGTGGCTCAAGCTGAAGCACAGCTCGAACTAACTGAATTGTGGCACGTACAAGTGCAACAACTGGTGTAAGATTTTTTCGTTTTTTTTTGTTTTTGTTGTTATTGTTGTTGTTGTCGTGCAGCATGCCACAAATTCTGGCAGTCAGCAGCACAGACAATTACGAGCAGGAGACGACGATTTGTGGCCAGACAACAAACACTCGAAAAGCATAAGAAACTGCTGAGAGGGAGGGGGCAAAAGTGGCACTTGCTGGCAGGCTTGTGGCATGTGGCAAGTACTCGTCTAAGCTTGCAACAAGATACAACAAACAGCAGCAGCAGCGACATGAGTGCAAAATGAGAGAGGAAGCAGAATGCGCAACATTCATATCCTCATGCACTTCAGTGTGGCACTTGGACATCACATAAGCTACAGCAACAGCTATAAAAAAAACGCACTAAATGCAGTTGCATGTCCTTTCTGTTTGACCATTTGAATACCCTAGCAATAAGAGAACAGGGTATGTTATACTAGCAAGTATATAAAGCTGTATATCTGGTCTGCAAATTAGAAAAGTGTTTAAGATACACTCTAAAAAAATCCATGTTTAAGTATATATCTCTCTTCATCTGCATATCTCTCTATCTCTATCTAAATCTGCATCTTTGTACACATGTGTGTGTGTGCGTGGCATAAGCTGCAATAGCTTCGCCATTTCACCAACAAAAAATAGTAAAATTTTATGAATATGAAACTCGTTTCGCTTTTACTTTTGCCCAAGCTTTCGTCATAAATTTCTGCTTTGTTTTTTATGCTGTGCACGAAATAAATGAAATTTTCATTCTAATGCAAAAATTTCGTTAGAAATTGTTTCAATTTTTCATATTTGTCGCATTTTTGAGAGGGAGAAAGAATTGCAAGCAAAGATTATGATATTATTTTTAAAGCCTTGTGGCTTACAATGTTGGATTAAGTCTCACACAAACCGAGTGCAATTAAAAGCAATCACAGCTGCAGAGCATACACTTAAAAAACTATTCATAGAAATATATATGCTGTATGTGTTAAATGTGCTTGGCCATTCTATTTTTAAAGGCGAATGCTTCTTCTGGCTTTCAGAGTGTGTTTTTTTTTGTCGTTATTGATGGACAGCAGCAATGGCCACAAGGTTAATTGGCATTTCGGAATTGGTAGCATCCATTCTCAGGGCATTACACAAAATGACAGACGAACATACTATAATACTATGTGAGCATAAAAGAATTATATTTTAAATAAGAGAATCTGAGGGTTTTGTTTGCTGCCACATCAAGGGCAAGGTTTTTCGCTCTGTGATTGTGGCTTTGGCTTTGGCTTTGGCTTTGACTCTGGCTTTGCATAATTTTCCGGCTTCATCAGCCAAACAGTTCTATTCGTATTTTTTGTAGAAGTGAAGTGAAGTGAAGCCTCCACTTGGAGGAGGAGTGCAAATGGCAGACGGAGAGAATGAGAATGAGCTTCTATGATAATTTTCCATGTTGGCCCGCAGACATTTACATAATCTTCGACTACGAGCGGCAGCTGTTGCGATTTATTGGCTACCAGTTTGGCTATTGCCCGCTGGCATATTGGCCCGATGGCCTGCTAGCTAACTGACTGACTGACTGACTGACTGACTACTCTGTTGGCCAGGGCTCAAACTATTGGCTCTTGGCCATATTTATAACCTGCACTTAATAAAGCTCGTTTAATTTTATAACTTATTTACACGCTGTCGTTGTGGGCAGCCACGACTACTTTTTCTGTGTGTGTGTGTGTGTGTTTTATGTTCACTTCACTCAGAGGGGAAAAAAACTGTTGGCTAATTTATGCATATTTACTAATTTAATGGCAGGCAGCCAAACAAATCATAATTTAATGATCATGCGATGTAATATGCCAGATTTAAGGGCCAATTCACATAGCAATAATGGCGTAGATTTTAGTCTAATCAAAGAGATGTCAATCAGTTAGCAGCTAAAGGAATTGAAATTGCCAAGTTAATGGTGCTCACGCATCTCTTTGGCTATTTATAATCACAACAAATGGAAAACTATTTGTGAAAACAAATTGAGAAATTTGAACTTGAAGCGTTTGGCAATTGAGGCGCCCTTTTTCTTGTTTTTGTATATATCACTTGACATTGTGGATTAAAAGCGAAGCAATGAAACTAATAATAAAAACGAAAATAATAAAGCCAAGAATCATCGTGTAAACATAACACACAAGAAGTAGAAGAAGAGGCACATTTAATGAAGTGATACGTTTTGGTATGTGTGTTTTTTTTTGTGTAAATACTCCAAATTATTCACATCGCATTCGGTCATATTCATATCGTTCACAGCCAAGGTCAATATCAGTAGCCAAAGTCAACGACGTCACTGACGCTCCAAAAATGTGAGGCTCACGCATCAGAAAGAAACATTCAAAATAAAATGAAATCAACCACATTCACAAGCGTAATCGCATGAGTGTATTCACATACATCATCAGCGCACATCACATTTGACATTTGGGTTTTGATTTTCGGTTCATTTCATGACTCAAAAGCGCAGCTGGAGCCAAAGACCCCACAAAAAAGAAGACAGAAGAAGAAAAGAGAGACCCCCCAGTCAAAGTAGCCGCAAGATTAAAGACCTCAGATTGAAGTCGCAACAAGTGTTGCGAGTTGTGAGTTGTGAGTTCCGAGTTGCCAGTTGCCAGTTGCGATTCAGTAGCAACAGGTGTAATTTATTGCCTTGTGCTTGTTATTGTTTTCATTTCGTTGGTTGGGCCTTTCTTTGTGTCGGGCCTGTTGAACTTGAATTCAAAATTGTGTAATGCCATTAAACAATAAGCAACAATAAGCAGACAACAACCAACTCGAAAGCCGGCCGGACATCCGCGTTTTTGGGTCACACAAAGCCCATAAACAATATGTATAATGCATACTTATACACATATGATAAAGATAATATGCATAACTGCATCTGTATTGTGTGTTTCTATTGAGTATGGAGTATTGTGCCACTCCAAATTGGAGTCAATGCAGCTAATCAATATCGGATAAAGTCAATCAAATTCGGCTGCCAATTAGTGAAACTTTTGTTTTGTTTACGCTCTGCATTGTGTGTTGAGTGGCGCCTGCAGTGCAGTTAGACAGACAAAGAGAGACGGAGCGAGAGAGAGAGAGAGAGAGAAAGAGAGAGAGAGATACAGAAGTGTGTTACCGTTACTTTGCCATTTAAGAAAGGGTATGAAAAGCCTTGAACAGGTCAAAGTGTAATTACTTGTAGCTATAGATTTATTCTATTTTTTTTTTTATAAATATTTAAATTGCTCAATTACTTAAGAGTTAATTGAAGAATTACAACTATTATGCAAGCAAAGGGAATTACCACAGCATATTACGTATACGCCACGAAGTACATGCATGCATGCAAATCTGTCTAAGAAGTGTTAGTTGAGATTAAATATTTATGTATTCTCTTTTGACTGCAAGTATTAATTTAATCAACACCTGCAGAAGCAACGCTATGAAGCAAAAGAAAAAGAAAGATGAAGCGCAATTACCCATCCCATTATTTGTGGTACGGGTATCAGGTCAGTCGAGCACCCTTTCAACTCGCTTTTGCAACTGTGCAATATCCGAAATGAATGCGAGTAAGAGTGCAGCATTTGCATGCAACGCTTTGATGCCATTGTTAGCTGCATCAAGTGGAGTCTCATTAAGTGTTGTCGGTTGATACTACACACACATTCACACACTCTCTCACACTCACACACATACTAGCACAATCACCTGCTGGCGTGTAAGCTGCGTTGCTTTTGTCTTTGCTTGTCAACATGCTAATGTCTCGAAACTTGGAAACTGGTTTAATGCCGTTGTTATCTATTTAGCGCTATTATCGAAGCTTTTCATGCCAATTTGTGCGTTGGACTCGCTTTTTTTATGATGAAAATTAGCTGCACACACAGACTTGCAGTTTATTGGGTTTCTGGTTCAAGTCTATGTCCCATTGTCCCATTGTCAATCGATTAAACGGCGACAAACAATTAAAATCTATTTAAATCAATTGAAAGTAAACAATTTTATTGATGTCATCGGGGTCCTCTGAACTTGACTTATGCTAATTTTCAACTTATTGTATTGTATTTTGTATTGTTGTATTGGAAATCGATGCGAACTTCGATCTATGATCTCCGCTCTTCGACACGCTTTTAAAAGCCTAATGACTATCGTTTAACGCTATAAACTTGTTTCCAGAATTGAAATTGAATTTAGCAATTTTTTAGTTAATCACTTGACACGATTCCTAATTTATTACCGCATGTGTGTGTTTTTTTTACTGTGCTGTTCTTGTTCGGGATGAGTACGAAGAATTTTTAGTATAGGTATAACTCCCCTCCTGCATAAATGTCTTAATTTAAATCACGTTTAGAAGTGCCCCACGATCTCTCTGTGCAAAATGAAATAAAAACTAAAAGGCAGAACATGCTATAAAAGCAACCATTTATCAACCAGTTACTCAAAAAAAAAAGAAACGAAAATCGAAAATCGAAGCCAAGAAATAGCCGAAATATGTATCATCAAACGTCATTAGAGGCAAAGTGGATAACTTGTTTGATCGAGGTTTATGCTTCCAATTCATTAGCTAAACACAAGCAATTTATATGCGAAAATTCTTTACAATCAACAGCAATAAATTATGAAGTTTTTCAGTGGCGTACTTTTGTGACAGCCCTCGTCTGAAATTAACTTTATGATCACATTTTGCATTGCATTTGAATTCCGCTTAAGTTCGGCCCTAACATGTGATTGTCTCCATCTCCATCTATATATAAAATACAGATATATATAAACTTCTAATACTTTGTGTATTTTTGGTTTGTCTTGGAACGTGTTTGGATTCTTTGTGCTTATCAGCGACTTTACTTCTCATATATTGTTGTCGCCGGGGTCTTTTGCCGAGTTTGTTTCGTTTTATTTAAGCATTTACTTATTTGTATGTGTGTTGTTGTTATTTTTATTTTGTGGTTGATTTGATTTTTTGGCAATTCCGGTTCGACGACCCTTTCACTTATTAGAGCGGAGCCTAAAGCTCCAAGCACCAAAAATCTTTATTAATTGTATTTAACTCTGTCGAGACTCCGCGGGCTTTTTGCTCCGTACTCCAAAACATCAAATCTGTGATCCTATCACGTGCTGACAAATTGTAGCATTTGTATATTCGCACAGTATTCACAGTATTCACAGTCCCTGTGCCAATCAACGCGCCATTCAAAAGCCACAAGCCCGTGAAATAATAAATAAAATTATTTAAATGCAAAATTCAACATGCAACACACACTCCAAATGCAAACAATTCAAACAGCGAGCCGCTAAAAGCCAACAACATTCAATAACCAATATCGTCACAATACACTGAACAATGCCGCCAGACAACAGACTAGAGCTCGTCTCTGTCTCTGTCTCTATCTCTCTATTTCTTTCCTAGCTTTTGACCATCTCCCAATATTTATTCATACTACTCATGTTTAATGCCGCATGCGAGGGTCGTTGATTAGTTCAATTAATTGAATATTTATACTCTGGCAGTGGGAAATGTGTAACACTTGAAGCAAACTGCTTCCGATTACCTTTTCTTTATAGGTAACAACATTGTATCTATATATGCATAGATAAATATGTTTAAAATCATTGGTAACAAATTCTTTAGCAATTGCTAAAGAAACTGGACTATAATTTATAAATAGTTTATAATTGATTGAATATTTATAGACTGGCAGTGGCAAAAGTGTAGCACTTGAAGAAACTGCTTTCGATTACCTTTTCTTTATAGTTAACAACATTGTATCTATATACATAAAAATGTCATAAATGCAAATGCTAAAGAAGTTGGACTATAATTTTTATCATAAATAGTTTTTAATTTATTGAAAAATGTATCACTTGTAGCAAACTGATTCCAATTACTTTTTCTTTATAGATTACAACATTTTATAAGAATGTTCAAATTATTTAGCTCAAATTATTCTTAGTTAAATGCCAAAATTGCAGGACTTTAATTTATAAATAGTTTATCATTTATTGCAAATTTATACTCTCGTAATGGGAAATGTGTAACACTTGAAGCAACTACTTCCGATTACCTTTTCTTCAGAGGTAACAACAATATATCTATAAAAATGTCAAAAATGATTGGTAGAAAATTCTTAGGTAAATGCCAAAGAAGCACGACTATAATTTATAAAGAGCTTATAATTTACATACTAAAAATAAATGACTGTGATTGGAACAATCTGTTAAGCAATCGAGACTTCGACAACCTGAATTGAGTTGTTCTCGTGTATTGAGAATATTAAGGAAAAAAGATAATGTCTTAACTTTCTGCAATTCATAAATATTTCGCAACAAAGCTGCATAATTTTTTCAAGATTTCAAACTTATTGAAAGAGCGAATTAATCGCATTAAAAATGTACAAAAAAGCGAAAAACGAAAAAAAAACACAAATACAAATAAATAAAAACAAAATAAAAATGATTGCGCCATATGGCGCATCTCTAGCAATTGACTATAAATAGTAAGAGCTTAAAAGTTACAGCGAAATCGCAATCGAATACTTGTTGTGGGTGTTGCTATTGTCGCTTTCGATGCCAATGTGAAATTAATGAGGCAACCAACCGGCTGGAATACTCGTATACTCACTCACTCACTGGCACTCGAATGCTGGAAAAATAGTCAGAGTAATTAATGAATGAATGCAATGCCAGCCAGCCAGCCATCGAGAATAGTGTCAACTTTAAATATTTCGTAGTATTTAATATATTTGCGTGTAAACTTTGCCAAATTACGCAATTAATTAAATACTTAAAGCGAATGCCAAATATGCTATAAAAATGCACATTTAATTATGCGGTTTACAAACAGAGTTCATAGACAAGCATAATATGTTTATACCCGCGACCCATAAGGAAGAAGGGTATTATAACTTTGTGCACGAAGAAGGCATCTCTTACCCTATAAAGAATATAAATATTCTTGATCAGCGTCAACAGCCTAGACAAGCCATCGATTTTGAGTTGTTTTGGCTGACAATCTGGTATATTTCAAATGTAGTACTTCATCCAAATACCAAATATGGCAATCGGTATTTTTTAATATTATTGTAGTATATTATTTGGAATATTTTAATAACAATTCCGCACTGTCTTGCCTTTATTCAGTTTTTGTGGTATACATACTCGTCGGTATATTTTAAGATTAATAACGCTCATTTTTCTTTTATTCAGTATTTTTGCGGTATAATTTAAGACTAAACCGCACCGTTTTGCTTTCATTTAAAATGGGTAGCGGGTATCACACAGTCGAGCACACTCGACTGTAACTTTCTTACTTGTTTATATTCGTAACTGCGAATCGAAACATATGCAAATTGTCAAAATTGAAAAATGGCCAAGTGAAAACCACTGCAACCACAATTAGCAATTGTGGTAAATGGTAAATCGTAAATCTGCAATGTGTATTTTCGCGTTAAAATGTGGCCAATTATGTAACGAGGGTGGTTTCATAATTTCCCCTATTGTATTAGGCTTCGTTTGTGATTAATTCGCATTTAATCTCATGGCAGATATCTCGCATTGTCTCTTTCTCTGAATGAAAAGAGTGTGCATAAGAGCGAGGGTTGCTTCACCTGTTGATTGATCATCGTCGCCCACGACAAATTGCCCATTAAATATTATTTAATGGAGGTTTGCTTGACAAGTTTATCGACTTCCGAACTTCGATTAATAATATTCCTGGTATCCCATATTTTAAAATGCATAAAATTAATCAAACAATACACTGTGTATTTATGTATGCGAGGGCTGCTCTACATGTTTTCGTGATTGATGTGTCTGCGCAACTTCAGCCTGTTTTTAGCGGTCAATGTCTACAACAGATGATGCTGACAGCACATAGATCAGTTGTTATCTCTTCGCAGAGATCAGGCATATGCATATGCGAGGGTTGCACAATCAGTTCATGCATTAAATATGTTTATCTATTTGATGAAATCAAACAATTATGAGAGGGCTGCTTTAGTTGTTTCATTTTGTGGTTGAGTGCATCGGCTGCTTGTTTTGTTTTGTGTTATTTTTTTATAGGTCAACGCCCACAGCAGATGTTGACAGCACGTCTGATCACTGTGCGATGAAATCGTACATTGTTTATCGATGGCTAAACACATGTAAAACAAATGTTTAAATAAATGTGTGTAAGTGCGAGGAAGAAGCAGAGGCAGAGGCTGAGGCTGAGAGATACAAAATGATAAATTATCTAATTTAAGCTTGTGATATTTTCGCTGTTGAGTATTCACATTCGCGTACGTCTTCAAGCTGCGGCACGCCCACCCACTCACGACGCCCCCGCCGCCCATTCGCATTTAATTTGACGCAACTAAAGTCTAATGTTATGTGATTCTGATGTGATGCTCCCCAAGTGGAGAGAATAACGGGTAAGTGCACAAGTTATATGGCTGTCATTCTGTGCGTTTTTATCTTTATAGCCCCAAATTTATAATGCTCGTTTTCGTGTTCGAGTTCTGACAATAAAAACGAGGAAGATGCCACCAAACTGCATACGTATTTGGTCAATACCTGATAGATAGCTTTCAATATTTATGGACTCTTTGACAGCAAAATTTACATAAAGTATAATAATATGAAGGGGAAGGAACTCATCTCATTCTCTGTTCTCTGTTCGCTGTTTTTGGGCAATTTTTGTGTAGAATTTAGAATTTATGTTTTGTTTGCCAGATTATGGCAAATTATGTGCATAATGCAATTAGTTAATAACTTTATAAATACCATCAATAATGTGTGTGCGGATGGATATTATGTCATCGATAGCAACAATGACTAACTATGCCTCTGAAATGTTTAATGAACTCTCTCACTCAATTTGACAATTTCAACATTAATGCCATCATTAATCATATTCATATATTATTTTTGATACTTTAATTTTTGGCCATTCGCTGTTGCTGACAAATTTTGTGCTGCAAATTGAAAAGCACATTAAAGCTCAGCTCAGGGCTGTGCAATTGTGCAGTGCTTTATGGTAATTGCAAATTGTTGCTGACCGGCTTATCGCATCCGTTTAATTCCCCGCCTAATTTGCCTATTTGTGCACTAATTAGTTTATGTTAATTGCATTTTTTTTTGTGTTTTGTTTGTATGAGAAAAACGTACCTTTTTTCAATGAAATGAAATGCGTTGATATGTAATTCAGTTCAGGTGTTGTCGATGTTGCATAAAGTTTAGTGGTTGAAGCAACACACACACACTCAAACACACACGCACATTTACGCACAATTTTAATTCCAATTGCTAATTGTTAATTAACTAAAAGAAAATAATTTATATCGATTTTTTTAAGATCAGAAAAACTGTAAAAACTTGTTAAAAAGTCAAATGAGCAAACAAGAAATTGATTAAAAAATTGTTAAATACTTTTTTCTCAGTTTGTTTGTCAGTCGTTTATCGGGTTTTCGGCTTTTATTCGGTATTTGTTTTTTTTGTTTTATTTTGATGAATGTATTTGGAAACAAAACAAAGGCCCAAATATTGCATAGTCCGAAGCCGCAGCAACAGAAACTTAAAGCAGCAAAAAAACAGAAAAAACAGAAAAAAAATGAAGATGCGCAAAGCGCACGCCAAAATCAACTTATGCAATTTCTTTTCTGTTTGTTTTCAATTTCTGCTGCTGCTCTTTTGCTTCTTCTTTTTTTTTGTTTCATGCTTTTTTTTTTGCTGCTGCTCTATGTGTCCGTTGTTGCTTTTCTTTCGCCCGCAAAGTGTAAGACACGCCAACAATTTTATGCACATTTTATTTTCCACATTTTTCCACACACTCTTACATTTTTCACAGTTTTGCACAGAGCCGAAACGCGAAATTGTGTCAGTGGGAATATTTATTAAATATTTAATGTGTGTGTGTTTTCATTTTGTTTATTCTCTCTTTCTCTTTGCGCAAATACTCGTACTTGTAGTTGACAACACTATTTAGTCAATATAATATCGTATGGAGGGAATTGCCATGCACCTTTTAGACGCCGACTGTGTTGAGACTTGAAGTTTGCCGCAGCACTTGCTTTTGCTGCACTAGTCGTTGCTGTTGCCGTTATTGAGGCGTCTGCGTTAAATTTGTTTCGCCCCGCTTGAAATGCGCCTGCGTGTGCGACTTCTTCAACCGATCGACCGACGCGAACGACTGGCAGAAAGAAACTGAACAAAAGCAAAAGACAAGCGCAAGAAAAGAGCCATTGGAGCAGCGCTCACGTTAACTCGATACGAAGCTGTTGGCGCTGCCGCTGCCGCCGCCACCGACGCCTTGCACTGGCCAGTGCTGCCCATCTTAGCTAGATCACACGCAATTTCTGACTTTTGGCAGCATCCTGAAAGTATGCAATGGCTTTTGTTAGCATGCTGCAGTCACTTGTAAAACGGTTTAATCGCATTTCAAGAACTATCTTTATTTGGTTTTCGTTACACAAATCACACATTTCCGGTGCACTATGATATTAGATTTATTTTTATGTCTGTCTGTCAATCGTAAAATGTGCAACGAAAGCGCAGTGCGACTGCTGGCAATTTTTAAAGGCAGCCTGAAAGCATGCTTTAAATAAATAGCGAATCGTCACACAGAACAGTCGCGGCCATAAAAAATGGCTGCTGTAAAATGTGGCCCCAAAACAGTCGTAGCGAACAGACGAGGCGGAGCGACGACCATCAAACTGTTTGTGGCAGCATTGACGTCATTTAATTATGATTACTGCAAATGGGAACAGGAAAGGAGCGGCGAATGCAATATCTACGCGAGTATCCTGCCGGCTACTTGCATAAAATGCACGTAATAGCGCGTAAAACAGTAGACAGAGAGAGAGAGAGAGCGCGAAAAAAATGGTAAATGGTAAATGGAAAATGAAAATAAATAAATAAATGGGCAACATTATGAGCGTTTGGCTAAGTGATTTTCCGGGCTTAACTCCGGCTATGGCTCGTAAAATGATTAAAAGCCCATGCAGCTGTTAGCCAAGAGCATCTTCGTTCCTCGCTCTTCGCTCTTCGTTCTTCGCTTGGCAAGCAGAAAATTTAAATTTTTGCACGTGCCGACAATTCAATTAGCCAAGTCGGTAGCTGGCTGTCAAGTGTCAGTCGGTGTCATGTTTGCGTGACCTTCGCCCTCTAATAGACCTAAGCTCTAGTCCTCATCATCATGATCGTTATCATCATTGTCATCATCATTATTATGAGCGGAGGAGACATGTAAAGCTTGTGTGTGCCTCGCTCTGTATGGCTTCCTGTGCCTGTTCCTGAGGTTGAGCCTGCAACAGAAAACGTTAAATATAAAATCCTATTTATTTGCCAATTTTACAATCGAGTGCACAGCCAACGTCGACGACGACGACAAATGGGAGTGACGTCAGCGCACCAAGGCGCCAAGGCAGAAGCCAAAAACTATTCACACCGACACACAGCCCCTGCCCTTTAAAATATATCTCCAACAGTGTCTGTGTCTGTGTGTGTGTATGTGTTTGTGTATTTGTGTGCAGCGCCCATAGAAGCAAACGCATAATTTCATTACCAAAGCCCCAACGTTTGTTTTCAATGATGTCATATGGTCGCACTTAGCCGGAAGTCACAAGTCCTTGTGGGCCAAGTTAACGCAGGCGCGCTCTTCTTCTTTCCCAACTGCACTTGCACTCTCTTCGACTGTGACGTCATGGCTCTCTTAAGCTCTCTCTCTCTCTCCTTCTCTCCAAGACTGTCCAAGTGAGACTTGTGTGTGTCGATTGTCGTCCATGCGAGCTTCCGGTGTGTCCAGCAGCAGCTGTTGTGATACCCTTTGAAATTACGCAGCTGAAGAGGTTAATTTGCCTCGACACTCAACAGCTGTGCTTAAGCTAGCGAAATTACCCTCTACAGGGTATTTAGTAGTTCGTCAGCTGACTTGTTTGCTTGCTCATTTGTTATGATGGGCCTTTACTGCTTCATTTGGCACGATTCTTGCGCTACTTCTCCGTCTCCGCCTCAGCCTCCGTCTCCGTCTCCATGTCCGTGTCCGTCTCCGTTTCCTCTCTGGCTGCCCGCTGGGCACATGGGTAAATAAATATTTATCTTAAAGTGCGCGCTGAATGTTTCGCAGCATCCTCGAGTGGGTCGTCCTCAGTAAGCTCTTCATTTGCGTTGGCTTTTGGCTTTTGGACTCTTGACTCTTGTTGATTTTGCTTTTATTGTCGCCTTGGATGCTGTTGTAACTGTCTGCCAGGACATTAACCTCGTGTGTGCGGAGGAAGTGCGCTCTTCTGATTGAAGTATTGAATTACAACCCCGTCACGCCATAACAATGCCACAGCACAAAAATAACAAACACATTTTCGACAAATTTTCTGTAATTTATTGTGTATTATATTCTCGCTATTTGTATTTGTATTTGTTTTTGTATTTGTATACGCTGCGGCCTAAGGGGCAACCAAAACAGAACAGAAAAAAAAGGGTAGACAAATGTCATATTATGCAAACATTGTATCAAAAAGTTCTTTGCCAATGCTCCACTGTCATTTGGCCATTAGTCTGAGGGCATAACGAAAGCCAAATAAACAAATCAAAGGGGCTTACAGGACGTGTAACTCGATTGACATTGACGCAAATGTAAAATAAATCAAACACAAAGTTTGTTTTGTTTTGCCTCAGCTGTTTTTTTGTTCCCTCTTTTTTCTGGTTTTGTGACGAAATCTGAATCGAATCAAAATGCGTCTGACGGCTCTGTCGCATTTCCCATTTAGCCAGCCAGCAACATAATGTAACGGCGCCTACAGCAACGTGTATTGAATTCGGCCTAAAAGTTTACTAAGTTTAAGTCAAGGTTGATGTTGCTGCAAGTAGCTCCTAAAAGTATGCACTTGTTAGTCTGTCGAGTTGAGCTTAAAGCAGCGCTGTAAGCAGCTGATAAGCCGAGCAGTGCTGTAAAACTGCTGATAAGCTTGAAGTGCATCGGTTGCACTGGAAAGCTCAGCTTTGACATCTGCGCCAGCTGCATCAGCTTGAGCGCGGCCAACTTAGTGAAAGCCGGTTCCGGTTTGGTCATTTTTCTAATGACCGGCTGCGTACATAGACGCGTAATTATTGAAGATTTAAATCGGAAGGCATCGAGCGCTATTGGGAAATTTTTTATTGTCTTTGCTATTATTTGGTAAGAGAAGTTTTATAGTGTCATAGGAGGACTCCGTGTAATTAAAATTTTGTTCGCAGGATTGGTTTTGCTGCCTTCAAGGCCTTGTTTCTCGCTTCGCAGCATACCGCCAGTTTGCTTCGGCCAAGTGCCGCAGCTTATCCAGCGGAGCACCCCTGCAGGCCATTCTCGGCCAGCGGAGCACCTCTCCGGCCCTCACGGCCAGCGGAGCACCCTGCACCGGCCCTCTCGGCCAGCGGAGCACCTCTCCGGCCCTCACGGCCAGCGGAGCACCCCTGCACAGGCTCTCTCGGCCAGCGGAGCACCTCTCCGGCCCTCACGGCCAGCGGAGCACCCCTGCAACGGCCAGCGGAGCACCTCTCCGGCCCTCTCGGCCAGCGGAGCACCTCTCCGGCCCTCACGGCCAGCGGAGCACCCTGCACCGGCCCTCTCGGCCAGCGGAGCACCTCTCCGGCCCTCACGGCCAGCGGAGCGCCTCTACAGGCCACTGCCTGGCCAGCGAAGCGCCTTTAGGTGCCAACTTTAACTCTCATCTCATCTTTGCTTTCCTGAACATCAGCGACCAGATCGCTTGTACAAATATAGTGTGTGTGTTAAAGTTAATTTATGAGAAATTAAAACCAAATCTGAAAAGTTTAAAATGATGCGCTACATTGTATAAAACAAAAAAAGTGAAACAATATGATAGAGTAAAAGCTCAACAGTGTAGCGCCGCTCAGCACAAGTTAAAATGACATGTTGAGAAAAATTTAGTATTGCAAAAATCGCAAAAATTGCACAGAAATATTAAAAATTAAAATAATTAAATTTAATTTAATTTAGTTAAAAATTGGTTAAAAAAAAATGAATACGCTAAAAAGTTAAAAGTTGAAAATTATTAAAAAAATTGAAAGTTCATTTGTTCACAAAAAATAGTAAAAATTCACATTAATTTTAAAAGCGCTACTGCAATTGCAGAATTTCAAAATTGCACAAAAAAGAAAATAAAAGTTAAAAGTTAAGTTCAAAGTTAAAAGATAAAATGATTTAAAATCAAAAGGAATTAGCGCAGCTGTTTTGTTGATAAAAAAAATGAAAAATAAAAAGTTAAAATCAGAACGAGTATTGTGCCACATTCAATTAAAAATAAAAGCGCTAAAATATTGTAAAACAACAAATTAAAAAAATTGAAGCGCTACAAGAATTAAACAAAACAAATGTACAAATATAAATGAAATAGTTGAAATTAAATAAGAAATTGTAGAGCCATGAGAATGTAGAATTTAAAACAATTGTTGAATGTGAAGTGCACAAGTTACAAAAAAATTTAAAAATATAAAACAAAACAGCTAAAAGCTTAGAAGGCAAAATGCCTAAACGAAAATTATTATATTAAATTAAATTAAACAAATAAGTTATGAAAATCAGTGCCAAGTTATGAAATATCAAAATTAAAACAAAAATTAAAACGTATGCAAATTATATTGAATAACTAGTACCAGTTTCGCGTAGGTACAATATGAAGTGTTTCGGTGAAAGTTGTATTTTTTATTTTAATTTAGCACTGTTCCAGCACACCTTCGTCGGAGATCGATCGCCGCCGCAGGAGTTCTGTTGGTGAGTTTTTTATTGCGAAACACACACTTTATATAGTACTTTCACCTCGATTTACATTGTACAAACACGAAATATAAATTTATAGAAAAGCATACGAAAAAATTCAAACTATTAAATATTATAAAAAAATGTTTGAAGATAAATTACAAAATTAAATCAAAGTTTAAAATTTGGTACATGAAATAATACAAAGCACTGAAATTAAAATACATTATATATTTAAAAGAAACTTTAAAAGAAATATTGCAACTATCCTCTTGTAGTATTATTGATCATTTTGTACTATTTTTATTTATAATGCCATATTGTTTAATATCTATCATTAATTAAATATTGTATACCATGAAATAATTTACTTTTCATTTAGCCGAAACAAGCCAGCGACACCACTGTCGTAGGGTTAAAAGGGATCACCAGAGCCATGCTCTGATGCTGTGATCATAGGTTGGGAGGGACTTCATCACTTAACAGCTGTGATGGCCTGCCTCAATTCTCGCTCTCTCTTTCTCTCTCTGTCTGTCTCTCTCTCTCTTGTTCTCTCTTTTTTTTTTTCTATTTTTTGAGACATTTTTGGATCTTCCTTCTCTTTCCGGCTAGTTTTCTAGCAATCCCTTCTTCGTCGCAGCACGCTCAATTTCTGATCTTAAATTAATAATAATGAGCAGCGAAGGAAGGGTTATTGGCATAAGCAAGACCACCACCCCAAAGCCGACGAGCTAGAGCCGGACTCTAAAGCGTGCCCCGCAAATGCCGATAGCCCTGTCGCCTTGTGCTTCTTCTCGTTGCACGTTACAGTTATAATTAATTATTATTAATTAAGAAAAGTGGCGCCCAACGTGTAGGGCCTTAGTGAGTACAGTAAATACTCATTAAGACTCTCGGTTAAATTCAAATATCGTACTCTAAAATCTTTTTATCTTCTTTTCATTCATTTTCTTTTTCATTCATTTCTTTTCAAAAATTCGACTTTATCTCAAATTTGTTATGGATTACAAGAAGGAATACACAATCAGTTCCTTTTGGCCAAAAGAAAAAGTTGGATTGGAATTTTCCCCTTTTAATTTTTGTATTTGCCAATGATGAAGTATATATTTTTATGAGGAATACAAATAAATTCAACCACGGTTGGTTATTTGGCCCATTTAAATTGGTTTTCATCATTGGTGAAGCAGGCCGAAAAGGAAAAGTTGTGTAGGAATTTTCCCTTGTAATTCTTGTACTTGCCAATAATGGAGTATTTATTTTTATGAGGAAATACAAAATAATTCAACTACGGTAGATTATTTTGGCCCATTTAAATTAATTTTCAGTATTGGTGAAACAGCACAAATTTTGATGTTCTTCATGTCAGTCGAATGGAATGTGTAAATATTTTGTTTAGAAAATTTTGCAACCTCGAATGACTGAAGAATATCCAAAATTGAATTCTTCTTCTTTCGAATTTTCGTTTCTAATTATTGAATTTGCCAATAATGCGGAATTTATTTGTATGAGGAAATACAAATAAATTCAACTACGGTTGGTTATTTGGCCCGTTTAATTTATTCCTCATTATTGGTGAAACGGTTCAAATTTTAATGTTCTTTATGTCAGACGGCTTGGAATATGTAGACATTTTAATTGGAAAATGCTACAACCACGAATGACTGAGGAATACCTAAATTTGAAATTCTTCTTCTTAGGAATTAGGCTTCTCTGATTTGCAGGAATACAACAAAAGTATTGTAAACTGCTTTGTTGTCCGTAAATCAGGCCTAATTTTGATGGAAAATTCATTTTTTTACTATTTCTATTTCTTTTTTTTTTTTTTTTTGGGAATTTTGGTAGTGAATGGAATTACCCTACGATATGTGGTTGTCAGGCTTTGTTATCGGCTAAAAATATTTATGAATTATTTCTTTATATCTCTACGTTATTTTTGGTTCCTTTGAATAGTACCATTTTTGTATTTTTTTTAATTTTTATTATTTATTTATTTATTTTTTTTTTTTGTTTATATACATTGTTCGTTGGTTAGTAAATTTTTGGGTTTTTCTTCTGTTGATAATTTTCGATTAAGATCGACTCTGGAAACATTTATTAGCTCTATAGTTTGTTTCGTTCCCTTTGAAAAATGAGTGTTGCTCGATCGCCGAACAAGGGAGCAATGGGCTTGCCTATCGCTTCATGTCCTTTATGCAAAAAGGAAATTAAGTCCGTTGCAGAGGCGTATAGAACCGCATGCAACCACGAGTTTCACAAAAAGTGCATAGAATTGCATTTTAAAACGAAGGACAAATGCCCAGTTTGTCAAGTGCAATCCAGGCCAGTTGAGCCATCGAATACTCAAGGGTTGCAAACTCGCTCACAGTCTAAAAGCCGTCAGGCAGAAGAGCGGAGTAGCGATTCAGTGACGGATGACGTTGCTAGCACATCGCAAATGAGATCGAACATACGCGTAAGTGATTCAGAGAATCCTGAATCCGTGAATGCTCTTTCCTTGCTCGCTATGGAGAGAAGATTGCTCACTACTCTCTCCGAGAGGATGGCCGAACTAATTCAGAGTTCGGTCGTAGATAGTGTGCAAAGGTTGATCGCGACTCCAGCAAATAGCGATGCTAGAACCAGCACACCTCCAACAGGGCAGAGAATAGAAAGTAGGCCTGAGTATGTCAGAGAGCAAAACTTCAATGCTGACTCTGCAAGGATCAATTCTGGCACTCCAATGTCGCATGTATCCGACCTATTAAATAGGCCAGACAAGGTAGTGCAAGTATTAAATGGTTGGAAAATGAAATTCTCTGGAACAGGAGTATCCGTTGACAATTTTATATATAGAGCAGAGGCACTCACACATCAGACCTTAGGCGGGAATTTTGTTGTTCTATGTAAGCATGCTAGCGTACTTTTCGAAGGCAAGGCCCTCGAATTCTATTGGCGTTACCACAAAAGCGTCTATGATGTGAAATGGGAAGAATTGTGCGCAGCCTTGCGATCACAGTTCAAAATCGCACGAGACGATTGTGACATAGAGGAGCTTATTAGGAACAGAAAACAGAAACCGAATGAGCCGTTTGACAGTTTTTACGAAGGCTTATCTGTGTTAATAGATCAGTTAGAAATGCCGTGGTCTACTCTGAAGGTCGTTCGCGTCCTTAAAAACAATTTAAGGCCTGAAATACGGCATGAGCTGTTAAATGTAGACGTAAAACTGTGTCAGATTTGAGGGAGATATGCCGTCGACGCGAAACCTTTTGGACGATGTCCAAAAGTCTCACGGCTACGTAAAAGGACACCATTAAGACGTGAAGTCGCAGAGTTTGTAGATTGTCAAACTCAGAGTATGGAGTCAGAATGCGAAAGCGAGTTAGACATAGAAGCTCTATCCTTGGTATGTTGGAATTGCCGTAAGGAAGGACACCGATACCAGGATTGCGTATCAGACCGAAGAGTCTTTTGTTATGGCTGTGGAGCAGCTAACACGTACAAACCGAGTTGTGGCAAGTGCTCAAAAACTCCAAGCCCGGCACGTCGAAGTCAGCGTACAAACCGAAGACTCCGAGTGCCTCACGAAGCCAAGCGACAATGACGGACGAGTGACGGAAGTCTCACAACTTCCACCATACACTTTACCAAATGTGAAAATTTTACCGGACTTACAAAACGATGGCAGCTTATTGCTACATCAAAAATACCAATATTGAAAGAAAACCGTTCTTACAAATGATTTTTCACCAGATTTTACGAAATCCAAAACTCGAAGCACAAAGCGCATTAAATCGTTTTGGCAGCAGGTCAAAAGTGTGTGCTAGGGTTAGAACACATAGGCACACTCTTACCTGGATCTAGTGATCCTCGACCATTTTTGTCCGTTCGAATTCTCAATCGCACTGTGTACGGTCTGCTGGATTCAGGGGCTTCAATAAGTTGTTGCGGAGGAGCGCTAGCAAAAGAAATTATTGAGAATAAAATCGCATTTAAAGAAATTAAGAAAAGCGCAACCACTGCCGATGGAAGACTTCAGCAAGTTGTAGGGCGGATGAAAGTTAAGGTAGAGTACGCTAATCTTGAAAAACTCTTAGAAGTTTATATTGTTCCATCCCTGAAACAAGACCTGTATTTGGGTATTGATTTCTGGAAGCTTTACGATCTTCTTCCGAAAAATCTAGAAGTAGCCAGTGTCGAAGATTTTAACACCAAAGTTGAAGATGAGGACCAACATGAATTATCGAACAGTGACAGGGCCAAGCTAGCTCTTGTGATAGAGTGTTTTCCTTCATTTGCTCGAAAGGGATTAGGGAAGACGAAGTTAATTTCGCATTCTATAGATGTGGGCAGCGCTAAGCCTATTAAGCAGCGACATTTCCCAGTCTCGCCTGCTGTAGAAAAGGCGATGTATGCTGAAATAGACAGGATGCTGGAACTGGGAGTGATAGAAGAGTCAGAAAGCGCCTGGTCTTCTCCAATCGTTATGGTAACAAAACCAGGCAAAGTGCGAATCTGTTTAGACTGCCGTAAAGTTAACAGCTTCACGGAGAAAGATGCGTATCCACTTCCTCAAATTAACGGCATTTTGAGTAGACTACCTAAAGCTGAGTTCATCACCAGCTTAGATTTAAAGGATGCGTATTGGCAAGTGCCTCTCGAGGTGCAAGCCCGAGATAAAACGGCTTTCACTGTCCCTGGTAGGCCGTTATATCAATTTAAGGTTATGCCTTTTGGATTATGTAACGCGACTAGCACTATGTCGCGATTGATGGACAAGGTAGTACCGGCCCATCTTAGAAATGAAGTATTTGTATATTTAGACGATTTGCTTATAGTCTCATCTAGCTTCAATGGCCATTTAGAGGTGTTGAGAGAGATAGCTCTCCACATTGAGCGTGCAGGTCTGACAATCAACATTGGCAAAAGTCATTTCTGCATGCGCCGTGTGCGCTATTTGGGCCACATAATCGGAGACGGTGGAATTAAGACTGACCCAGAGAAAGTCAGAGCGATAAAAGATTTTCCACTTCCGAAAACATTGCGAGGTTTGCGAAGTTTCATGGGGTTGTGCGGTTGGTATCGCAAGTTCGTTCCGAATTTTGCCTCGTTAGCTTCACCTTTAACCGATTTAATGACCACTAAACGAAGATTTAGTATGACACCGGAAGCTTGTACAGCATTCGACGTGTTGAAATCACGCCTTAGTGAAGCTCCCGTGCTATGCAGCCCTGATTTTACTAAGCCATTCGCAATACACTGCGACGCAAGTAAATCTGGCGTTGGGGCAGTATTAGTTCAATTGAGTGAGAACGGAGATGAACGTCCAGTGGCTTTCATTTCGAAAAACTCAACAAAGCTCAACGCAATTACACTGTCACCGAGCAAGAGTGTTTAGCAGCGATTGTAGCACTGAAGAATTTTCGTGCTTACGTGGAAGGTCACGAGTTCACCATTGTGACTGATCATGCTTCGTTAAAATGGCTGATGTCCAACCATGATTTAAATTCACGTCTAGCTCGTTGGGCATTATCGTTACAAAGGTATCGTTTTAAGATAGAACATCGGAAAGGCACAATGAATGTGGTACCGGATTCTCTGTCGAGAGTGAATGAAGATGGCGTGGCTGCCATAGACTTACGACAAGGTTTAATTGTGGATTTAGACTCGCCACATTTCAAGTCTCAAGAGTACTTGGAGTTGCTCGATAGCGTAAAAGCTAATAGTACAAATTTTCCGGATTTAAAAGTTGATAGTGGCTACGTGTATCGTAAGGCCGAGCATTTGACAGGAGAGCAGATTCACGATGAGTATGCCTGGAAACTCTGGATACCAAAAGAATTGGTCCCTGAAATTCTTTTCCAGTCGCATGACAGTCCTTTGTGCTCACATGGTGGTATCCACAAAACCATCGAAAGAGTGAGGAGATATTATTTCTGGCCTGGTCTCGTTTCTGATGTTAAAGCTTACATCAACGCTTGTGAAGTTTGTAAAACTACGAAAGCACCAAATCATGCTCTGAGACCTCCTTTGGGTAAAGCTCCTGAAAGTCAGCGGTTTTTCCAACGCCTTTTTATTGACTTTCTTGGACCGTATCCCCGATCAAGGAGTGGAAATATTGGAATATTTATAGTACTCGACCATTTCTCAAAATATGTTTTCCTTAAGCCAGTAAAAAAAATAAACGCGGCTCTCGTAATTAAATATCTGGAAGGAGAATTATTCATGACTTTCGGCGTTCCAGAAACTATTGTCTCTGACAATGGATCGCAGTTTCGCTCTGAGGCGTTTCAAAAGCTCTTGAAACAGTATGGAGTAAATCAAATGTTCACCGCTGTTCATTCCCCTCAAGCGAATGCATCTGAACGAGTTAATCGCTCGGTAATTTCGGGAATAAGAGCTTACTTGCGTCCAGATCAGAAGGATTGGGACGAAAGCTTAAGCAAAATATGCTGTGCTTTGAGATCGTCCGTGCATTCGAGCATCGGTACTTCTCCATATTACATGGCTTTCGGCCAGCACATGATTACGTCGGGGTCAACATATGCATTGCTTAGAAAGCTAAACATGCTGGATGATCGATCATTAGTATTTAATCGACAGGACTCTTTTGATTTGATCCGTAAGAATGCATGTAAGCTGATGCAACTTAAGCATGATGTGAACGAGAAACGTTACAATTTGCGGTCAAGAATAATAACTTTCGCGCCAGGACAAGAAGTGTTCCGTCGAAATTTTAAGCAAAGTTGCTTCCAGACTGGTTATAATGCAAAGTTTGGTCCCGCATTTCTAAAGGCGCGAGTTCGTAGAAAACTCGGCAATTCGAATTATGAGCTCGAAGATTTACAAGGCCATTTGCTAGGCAATTATCATGTCAAGGACATTCGACAATGATGTTGCTTCCGGCGGTATCAGTCTAGGGTATCTATTGAAAGGAAATACCCTAGTCTGATTGTAGCGGGGGGGTTTTGTAACGGCGCCTACAGCAACGTGTATTGAATTCGGCCTAAAAGTTTACTAAGTTTAAGTCAAGGTTGATGTTGCTGCAAGTAGCTCCTAAAAGTATGCACTTGTTAGTCTGTCGAGTTGAGCTTAAAGCAGCGCTGTAAGCAGCTGATAAGCCGAGCAGTGCTGTAAAACTGCTGATAAGCTTGAAGTGCATCGGTTGCACTGGAAAGCTCAGCTTTGACATCTGCGCCAGCTGCATCAGCTTGAGCGCGGCCAACTTAGTGAAAGCCGGTTCCGGTTTGGTCATTTTTCTAATGACCGGCTGCGTACATAGACGCGTAATTATTGAAGATTTAAATCGGAAGGCATCGAGCGCTATTGGGAAATTTTTTATTGTCTTTGCTATTATTTGGTAAGAGAGAAGTTTTATAGTGTCATAGGAGGACTCCGTGTAATTAAAATTTTGTTCGCAGGATTGGTTTTGCTGCCTTCAAGGCCTTGTTTCTCGCTTCGCAGCATACCGCCAGTTTGCTTCGGCCAAGTGCCGCAGCTTATCCAGCGGAGCACCCCTGCAGGCCATTCTCGGCCAGCGGAGCACCTCTCCGGCCCTCACGGCCAGCGGAGCACCCTGCACCGGCCCTCTCGGCCAGCGGAGCACCTCTCCGGCCCTCACGGCCAGCGGAGCACCCCTGCACAGGCTCTCGGCCAGCGGAGCACCTCTCCGGCCCTCACGGCCAGCGGAGCACCCCTGCAACGGCCAGCGGAGCACCTCTCCGGCCCTCTCGGCCAGCGGAGCACCTCTCCGGCCCTCACGGCCAGCGGAGCACCCCTGCACCGGCCCTCTCGGCCAGCGGAGCACCTCTCCGGCCCTCACGGCCAGCGGAGCGCCTCTACAGGCCACTGCCTGGCCAGCGAAGCGCCTTTAGGTGCCAACTTTAACTCTCATCTCATCTTTGCTTTCCTGAACATCAGCGACCAGATCGCTTGTACAAATATAGTGTGTGTGTTAAAGTTAATTTATGAGAAATTAAAACCAAATCTGAAAAGTTTAAAATGATGCGCTACATTGTATAAAACAAAAAAAGTGAAACAATATGATAGAGTAAAAGCTCAACAGTGTAGCGCCGCTCAGCACAAGTTAAAATGACATGTTGAGAAAAATTTAGTATTGCAAAAATCGCAAAAATTGCACAGAAATATTAAAAATTAAAATAATTAAATTTAATTTAATTTAGTTAAAAATTGGTTAAAAAAAAATGAATACGCTAAAAAGTTAAAAGTTGAAAATTATTAAAAAAATTGAAAGTTCATTTGTTCACAAAAAATAGTAAAATTCACATTAATTTTAAAAGCGCTACTGCAATTGCAGAATTTCAAAATTGCACAAAAAGAAAATAAAAGTTAAAAGTTAAGTTCAAAGTTAAAAGATAAAATGATTTAAAATCAAAAGGAATTAGCGCAGCTGTTTTGTTGATAAAAAAAATGAAAAATAAAAAGTTAAAATCAGAACGAGTATTGTGCCACATTCAATTAAAAATAAAAGCGCTAAAATATTGTAAAACAACAAATTAAAAAATTGAAGCGCTACAAGAATTAAACAAAACAAATGTACAAATATAAATGAAATAGTTGAAATTAAATAAGAAATTGTAGAGCCATGAGAATGTAGAATTTAAAACAATTGTTGAATGTGAAGTGCACAAGTTACAAAAAAATTAAAAAATATAAAACAAAACAGCTAAAAGCTTAGAAGGCAAAATGCCTAAACGAAAATTATTATATTAAATTAAATTAAACAAATAAGTTATGAAAATCAGTGCCAAGTTATGAAATATCAAAATTAAAACAAAAATTAAAACGTATGCAAATTATATTGAATAACTAGTACCAGTTTCGCGTAGGTACAATATGAAGTGTTTCGGTGAAAGTTGTATTTTTATTTTAATTTAGCACTGTTCCAGCACACCTTCGTCGGAGATCGATCGCCGCCGCAGGAGTTCTGTTGGTGAGTTTTTTTATTGCGAAACACACACTTTATATAGTACTTTCACCTCGATTTACATTGTACAAACACGAAATATAAATTTATAGAAAAGCATACGAAAAAATTCAAACTATTAAATATTATAAAAAAATGTTTGAAGATAAATTACAAAATTAAATCAAAGTTTAAAATTTGGTACATGAAATAATACAAAGCACTGAAATTAAAATACATTATATATTTAAAAGAAACTTTAAAAGAAATATTGCAACTATCCTCTTGTAGTATTATTGATCATTTTGTACTATTTTTATTTATAATGCCATATTGTTTAATATCTATCATTAATTAAATATTGTATACCATGAAATAATTTACTTTTCATTTAGCCGAAACAAGCCAGCGACACCACTGTCGTAGGGTTAAAAGGGATCACCAGAGCCATGCTCTGATGCTGTGATCATAGGTTGGGAGGGGACTTCATCACTTAACAGCTGTGATGGCCTGCCTCAATTCTCGCTCTCTCTTTCTCTCTGTCTGTCTCTCTCTCTCTTGTTCTCTCTTTGTTTTTTTCTATTTTTGAGACATTTTGATCTTCCTTCTCTTTCCGGCTAGTTTTCTAGCAATCCCTTCTTCGTCGCAGCACGCTCAATTTCTGATCTTAAATTAATAATAATGAGCAGCGAAGGAAGGGTTATTGGCATAAGCAAGACCACCACCCCCAAAGCCGACGAGCTAGAGCCGGACTCTAAAGCGTGCCCCGCAAATGCCGATAGCCCTGTCGCCTTGTGCTTCTTCTCGTTGCACGTTACAATAACAAATTTATCGCCGGAAGTGATTTTCACTGAAATCCAATCAATAAAAAATTATGCTGCTGCTAAAAATAAAGGCACACACACACACACACACACACAAAAAGCAGGCGACACACACAGAACGGAAACACTCGAAACAACAGCAGCAAAAGCGAGTTGCGTTGGCTTGCTGAATTTTTGGCACAGCATGGCGACTGCCTAAAAGTAGGCAACGATAAAATTCACCCCGCTCAGCCTCCGCTGAGTGTGTGTGTGTGAGTATAAGTATGTGTGCGCTTGTGAGGTTGATGGAACTGAAGCAGCCGCAGCTGAAGTGAAGTAACAATCTGTTCTAAAGCGCTGCAAAAAAAAAAACACAAAAAATTGCCACAAATTTATGACGCGAATTTGTTTTCTCTCTAGAGATTTGAGATTTGAGAATAAGGAAACGGAAACTCATCGTCGTCCGCTGTGTGCTGTCATTGTTCTGCTCCCAACTGGCTTTATTCACTCCTCTTCTTCTTCTTTATTTATTTATTTAGTAGCAAATATAAAGTAAAGTTGTATCAAATGTGAGTAAAAAGTATTAAAGGATTAACGTAAAGTTATATTAAATTTATGTAAGAAGTATTAAGAGATTAAAGTAAACAATAACTGATACACTAGTTGAGTCAAAAGCATCCTTTATGCAACACATTTATTTATGCGTTTACTTTAAAATACAATTCAAGTAAGTACTTGATGCATAAGCTGCATGCAAATATTTGTATATTCGTCATTGTAACGGCGCAATGCCAAAGTTCAAGTAATGCGCCGTTTAAGATAAATCAACAGCAGCAAACGCAGCAGCAGCAGCAGCAGCAACGGAATAACGGAATAAGTTAACGAAGCGAAGCGCACTGAGACAATAGAGGCACAGTATGAAAGAAAGCCAGAAGGAATGAATGAAGGACAGAATAGAAAGAAAAACAGAGAAGAGCAGCATCAGCAGCAGCAGCACAGAAAAGCAGCAACAATAGGATGAGCTCAACTTGACTTGCGGCTAAGCGTGCAATGTTAAATATCAGCATAGGGATACTAGACTAACGCAAGACAGAAAGAGAGAGAGCGATTGCAAGCGAGAGTGTGGAGGAGAGAAATATTGTAAATAAACAAGACACTACAAGTCAGAGCCAGAGCTAGAGGCGTAAAAGGTTGCCTGCTAATTTATGGCTACTGCTCACACAAACACACACACACACACACATAGACACGCACACACCAATACAAAACCATGCTGTTAAGCACGTGCAATTTGGTAAATGAGCATTGCAGTGACGTAATAAGACTAGCCACACTGATAACGGTGCAGCATCGTGTGCTCTTGCTCGCTCTTAAAATGCCATTCGCATAGAAGCAAAGAGCATGCAAAACGGAGAGCGAATTCGCTGCGTAAATGAAAGAGAATGAGAGAGCGAACAAGGCGACAGCGTATAAAAAGGCGCGCACACTGCAAAAGCGCCTCAGTTCTTCAGTGGAAGTGCCGGTGTAAGCAAGCAGAAAAAAGCGCTTGCAGAGAGAGCTTTAAAAGCATAAAACACAGCCACAGCAACAACAACAAAACTGTGTGTGTGGTGTTCCAATATGTCTATAAAAAGTTAATAAATTTGTTAAATATTGCAGCAACCGAACCAACTAAAGTTATATTTTTGTAAACAAGCGCAAATGAAAATGTGGCTTAAACTTAATGTGCGGCGCGTGTGTGTGTAAATATGTGAGTGTTTTTTTAAATACAAGAAAAAAAAACAAAACCAAAAGTTAAATACTCGTATTTAGTTGTTAACCAATTAACTGATACTACGAAACGAACTGCGCAGCAAAATATGCTAAGAATCAAAGCACTCAATTGACACTTACTGACGAGTAAAAACAGCAATTAATATTAAAACAATAACAACAACGACAACCACAACAAGGCGAAGAAAACGAGCAGCCAACAATCAAAGGTAAGAGAAGCACAAGGCAACAGCAACAGCAACGGCTTTCAGTGGGCTGAGCGCAAGGAGTAGAAATTTTCCAGGAAATATGTTAATTTCACATGTAAATAAAAAGAGAGCATGCAATAAACACACACACAACACGCACATATGAATTTATACACCTCACACAAAATCGCTCAAACAGTTCCTCAAAGCGTCTTTCGCAAGCCAAAAGAAGAATGAGAACGAGAAATGTTAACAAATAAACAAACATTCAGTCAACATTGAAGGCGGCATGGCAAGAAAAGCCAATGTACAACGTACTCGACTCGACTCGACTCGACTCGAAATCGTACTCGGTCCAATGATGACATAAAAAATGAGCACAGGCCCATGAAGGCAGGCGGCAGACAAAATAAAATATATACTTGTGCATATCAAAATAACAGAGAAAACGAAAAGTGGAATGTAAATAAATAAAAACGCGCTCGTTAATCGTTAGTAGGTACAACATGCCGTAGATACTTCTCAGATACAATTTACAATGCAAGCCATTTTCCAAGGGGCATAACATTTATTCGCATGATTCGTTTTTATTATTTTTAAAGCATCATCGAGCGCAGCGAAAATTAATTGCGAATGGATTCTTTATGGACTCGCACAAAAATGTTAATGTTGAAATGATGTGTGTGTTGTGTGGAATTGGCAGGCGACAAAAAATTCATTTCCAAAAATACACTTCGCTTTTCGATATTATTCCCCCAATTAAATTCACACCTCAGATATGCAAGTTGAGGAATCCATTTGTTTGTTTGCCTTCCTGTCTGACTGTCTGTCTGTCTATTTGTTGCTAATAACTATCAGCAGTAATTAAGTCAATTTTATTATTCACTTGCCTCATAAAAGCATAATTTACGGCTAAAGTTAAGCCTTTTATGCCGCTTGTGCGACACAATAGGCACATTAAAGCCCAATAACGTATACGCCCCGTGGTGCGCAGGTATTTCAAGCACCACCACCACCACGAGCACAAGCGACGAGCAACGTCAGCTAATAGTTTTGCGCAAGGTGCTGATCTGTTGAAATATAAACGAGTATGTATTTTGAGCAAGATAAACACACACACACACACACACACACATCAAACATATATAAAAGTCGTTTTTAAAAATAAAACGCATTCGATTTGCGGAGAGGAGGAGGCGGCGGAAAAATCATTCAATCAGAGATATTTTCCAGTTACAACAGCATTCAAAGTGTCATGTTTTATTAGTTGACTGTTGACTGTTGACTGATGATTGACGATTGATGTTTTCTACTTTGAATGTGATTCATGCATCTTTAAAGTAAGCGAAATAATTTCAAGAAAATTTCGCCCCATTTGATGAAATGACTATTTAAAGCTTCTTCGTTTTTGCGACTTTCTAGTCTGGTTGATGCGATGGCATTTAAGGCAAATCAAATTAGAATCAGCTCAGTCTGAGTTTCCATCTCATTCGTAGACCAAAAACAAAACACAAACAAAAACAGAAACAGAAACAAAAAGCAACAAAAACAACTCTGACGCTGACGCTTGTCACTGTTGATGTTGCTGCTTGTTTGTTGTTGTTGCTTTTATCGTGCTGAGCTGTTTTTGTTGTAGTCTAATTTGCGATAAACTGACACAAGATTGCAGCTACTTTATTCAAATTATGTGATAAGCCGCAACGTCGCGCAGCGCCCCGTAAAGCAAACAAAATGTGAATGGAAATACGACAAACCAAAAGAAAACATGAAATACTATAGTACATATAAAAATAAAAAAGAATAACAATACGAGTAAAAGCAAAAAGTTGCGACAGAAACCCCAAAACTAAACATGGGGCGTGGCAGTGATTGCCTCTTAAAAGTTTCCCTCTTTCATCGCAGCCTCGAAATTTCCTTTCCGACACTTTTTCCTCCCTCACTTGAGTGGGTTGTTTCTTTTTTTTTGTTGTTTTGTTTGCCGCGCGCTGATTACAGCTGATAATTTGCCTTTCGATAGTAGTACGTGGTGTGGCGAGTGCCGTCGGCAAACGAGGATGAACAAACGCTGAAGCTAAGGGAGTGCGAGGGGGGAAGGGGAAATAGCACCAAAAACACGTCGAAGTGCCAACTAATGAGCATTTAATGCGTCCATTCGAGCTTATCGAAAGAGCACACACACACACACACTCGCACACACAAAAACCCTCTTTTGGCACGCCCCCACGCCCATGGAAACACCCATCGATCAGCTAAGAGAATTGAGTAAAGTGAATGAAAATCAATCTATGTCACGTGTGCCTACGTTTTTGCCTCATTCTTCTCCTTCTTCGTCTGTTCACATCAATGAAGTGTGTGTGTGTTGAATGCACTGCGTCTTTAGCACGTATACGCAACGTTGTCCGCATGCTATTAAGCCAGAGCAAGGAGTACAATCGAGCTATAGTCCAAGGTGTTAATGTACACTCTCGCATTCACAGCGCTTTTCAATTCACATTCATATGCGTGAATGAGATTTTGATGCTGATTGAGTGCACAGCAAGTATACGCACCGTTGTCTGCTTGCATTTGAATTGCAGATGGAAAGTGTTGCTGTTACTGTTGCTGTAGTTATTAAATATACACACGCTGCTGTCTTCGTTCGCATTGTAATTGTTTCGGTTGCTCAATCCATTAAACATTCTCCTTTAAGTGCATAACAAGCATACGCACTGTTGTCGCGAACTAGCACCAAATGTTAAATTTCATTCACTGCTACAAGGTTGTGGAATAGGCAGCAACTTGATTAAACTGTCATCTTTATGCAAGAAGAGCACTCTAGGGACAAGCCCAGAAAAACAACAGCAACAGGAAGAATTTCAATTTCACACATTAAACAAGAGGCAAATTATTTTAAGAGCACACTTGGCCAACAAACTCACACAGAGGCACGCACACATGTGTGTTGTATAAAACTTTACCTTGTTGGCCACTTTGCAGCTCTTGTTTGGACAGTTTTCAGCATGACAAACACATGTTTGAAGTGCCTGGGCACAAAACTGTGGCACGAAATAAAGTTGTTACTACCACAACAACTCCCAGTTCAACGCTGCAGGCTGCAGGCTGCATGTTGCCGCATGTTGCAGGTGCACACATACCTACACACCATTTGACATTCTTTGCACTTGCACTTAACTTTATTTGAGTTTCTTCTTTTGGCAACTTTATTAAATTGACAACTTTTATAACAGCTAATGATGGCAAAGCAAAGCAAAGAGATACAGAGAGAGAGAGAGTGGAAAAAGCACTGCAAATATTTGTTAATACATCAAAATGATTCATAATAGAAATCTATTATTTTGCTGACATTATTTATTAACTACAATTCTTTAACAATCTGCATATTAAAGTAGCTTATCGTTTTATCTGTCTGATAAGCGACACTTTTGAGGGGGAAAATGCATTGCTCGTGACAAAGCAACAACTTAACTTCTTTGCAAATATTTAGCGAGTGTTTTTTAGTTATTCATGGATCAACATATCCAACTTGTTCGCTGCAGGGTATCTCTCATGTGTGATCCCACTTGTCTGTTGTGTTGTCTATTTAAATATTTTGTGTATTATTCATAGCGACTAATTTGATTAATTTCCCATTTTTATTTCGCAGCATGCATTAGACAGCCCCCAAAAAGCAGGAGGAGAACCTTGAGTGGAGCACATTCTATACCCTGTGTTTTTTGTTGGTTTGTGTTTTTTTTTTTTTGGGTTTCCTGTCACCATTCTGGACGAGAGCAGCAAGAACAGAAAAAAAGGTGGGTAAACAGTTAATATAAATAGCAAAATCATCATGTTCATAAATTGTAAATAGCCGACGGTTGCCGGGGTCGAGGTGAGGGGCAAAATGAGAATGAATACAAGAAATTCCTAGCTCCAAGTACATCGCTCGTTGAGCTCGTTGAGTTTCTGGTCCGCTGTGGCCCAATCTTAACCCCGGGGCCAGCTACGTGCTAAGCCTTCCTATATATATGCATACTCGTATACGTATAGTATATAACTGTATCTGGGTTTTGTTATTGTTTTTCTGTGTTTGTAGCCAGGAGCAACTCGTAAATTATTTGCGCGCGTGTTCAACAAAATGTTGAATAAATAAAAGTGGCATGTTTGTTGCTGTTGCTTTTGCTGCTGCTGCTATAAAAATTGGCGAACGCACAAAATGTTCTCTACGATTATGCTCGTAAATGATTAAACTCAGTTTTGCTGCCACTTCTATAACTATTAGCATAATCATGTGTGATTCTATCTGCATGTGTGTGTGTTGCTTTTACGACTTGTATTCGAGAATGGTGAGAGAGAGAGAGAGAGAGAGAGAGAGAGAGAGAGAGAGAGAGAGAGAGATGGCAAGGAGGGGCATAAAAAAAGCACCATTAAAGCCGCGGCACAAATTATGGTCATAAAACAATTTATCAAAATTTGTGACATTAACTACCCAAGCACACATCAGTCATGGATCCAACAAACGAGGATTCCGCAACAGGATGCGTGCACACACACACACACGCTCATGCATTCTCCTGTTGTATGTGTGTGAGGCTGAACATGCTCATTAGGCGTAAAAATGTCATGACCACAGCCACACACACACACACACACACACAGTCAGACACACACTTGAATGGAGCATACATTTTAGTGTCATAATTATCTCACTTATTGAAGCAGAACTTCATGATACAGACTCTGTATTACAGAGTAAATAACTTACTGAACAATACTCTGTAAGTGAATGTGAAAAGTTTGAACTCTATGAGTAGCGAAGCAGCTTCACTTCAGTTAACATATTAGTTATTGTGCACTGCTATTTGTTTTCTTATTTGTTTATTTAAAGTTGAGGAAATCAAAGTAATTAATTCAATTATATTATAATGTAATGTAATGAAGAAGTTTATTATAATTTTAGCCTAATTAGTTACTGCACAAATTCATTTTTTATATAAAATAAATCGCATTACAAATAGGTTATATCGTAAATAATTTAAAATACCAAGAAATAAGAAATTGTGGATAACCAATTAATCTAAATTGCAATTCTTAGGCGATTATTTTATTTTCTAATTTTTATTATTTAATTAAAGTCGATTATCCGTAGTCAACATTGAGAAAAACTAAATAATAATAATTAAAGTACTCATATAAAATTATTATAATATGGTATACGAATGTAAAAATTATAAATATGAATTCTGTGGGGAATTAAATTTATGTTAAGCCAATCAGTCAACAATTGAAAAAAAAACCCATTCAGGTATCTAGTGTAATTCAATCATTTAATTTAAATTAAACATGTAATTCAATTCAAGGCTAGACTAATAGTATTAAATTATGCTTGCTCACTAAATTATGATTTAGTTAGTTGGTTTTTTTTTTGTTCACTCAATTTTAACTCAATTTTTAGTTTTCTAAATAATAATTTGATACAAATTGTAATAAGTCTCTTTATTGATTCCTTTTCGATCGTTACTGACTGACACTCGCTCATCACCGAGCTGCCAACTTTTTGTTAGTACGGAGTGCTGCCAACGCCAATGAATTATCGAATAAGCGCTAGAACTATCGATGCATCGTATTATCGATATACCTTCCTTAAGCACTATCGCTATTCAATAACAATTTATGCATATGCAATGAATCATTTGACATAAATTAATTGATAATTGAATATGAATGAAATTATTTAGTTAATTAAAATGTAAATGAAAATATTCAATTAACAATTAATTTATTCTAAATTATATTATTATATTAAATAACTTAATTGCTTAAGTGAAGCCTGCTCTAAAATTCCAAAGTCTTGTCTGCATATTGTCTATAAAATTGTTAACTTTTGCGATTGTTGCATTTAATTGTTGTTGAACCAAGAAACGTTTACGGTGCTGTGCCATCAATTACAATTAGCATTAAATGAGTTAAAGTTCGCTACACCCCTCAGCTAACGAGTGTAATAATGGGAATCGAACGTGACAGGCAACAGCAACAACAGCAGCAGTAGCAACAAGGACACCGAGGACAATGAGGACACAAATAGTGGCAAATAGACAAATGGAAGAGCCGTGCCATTTGTTGCAAAACTGTTAACTGTTTTTCTCTGTTGGTTTGTTTTTGTTTTTTTCCCCTGCTGTTGGTTTCTATTTTTACACTCGGTCTTGTTTGTGGTATTGGAGCAAGCATTGATGACGCCATCGTGGCCGCAGAGCCGTCTACTCTCCGCTCTCCTCTGTCCACTCTCCGTAGTCCGTTGTCCGTTGTCCGCTGTCCATTGTCCATTGCCATTGTCCGGTTTTACGAGTCCAGTGCTCATGTTAATGAGATGCAAATAAGGCTAACCCACGCTCCATTTACGATTTGCATATGGCCGTACCCAGGCCACCTTCTTTCCTGCCCCCTGCTCCCTTGCCACATGCCACATGTCGCTTGCCCCACTTTGCCACTTTTCCATTTGGCATATTTGCGCTTTACGACCAAAGTGACGTTGACGCGTCTCATTCACTTTCCCTCTCTCTCTTAAGTTGTGACTCCTTCTCTCTTGCTCACTTTCTCTCTCATACATTCTTGCTGCCTCCCTTTGTCTGTCTGAGTGCGAGTGTGTGTTTGATTATTTGGCCTGTCAGAGCAGGATATGTGTGCCAAGGAGTTCACCGCCTTTTGCCAAATGTCATTTGTTGAGGTATTTGCTTTAGCATACAGCAGCACCACTGCACCGCACCGCACCGCACCGCATCGCATTGGATCGCAACGTTTTGCACCACCGCACAACGTATGTCAAATATGCCAGTCAAAGTCAAAGTCAAACTCTTCGTTGTGTGTGTGTGTGTGTGTGTGTTGCACACTCCAATTAGGCGACAAAAATGCTGCTCGACGAGCGTTTTGTCATGTCTGTTTGATTTATTCGATTTTATGCGCCCGCACACATCACGTATACGCAGCGAGTACTTGAGTCACAAAAAAACACTTGCTTTCTCACCAACTAATTGCCTACTTTTAGGCGACGTTGCAAGCTGCTTTTTGTTGCACCGAATAGAAGCGTAATCGCCCCATGAGAAATGTCAATAAACTAACTCAAATACACACTCACATAGACAGAATCAAAACACTCGCAAATAACGAAAACAGCAACATTGCATTACCAAAATAATAATAACAACAACAACAGCAACGCTGGCAGAGACAAATCCGTTAGCTGGGCGTCCTCTGACGTCGCGCTGTAACATTTAAAGGCCATTTTCGTGCTGCGGTTTTTCGGGCAACAACAAAACGAACGAACAAACGAACGCAAAAACAGCAAAAATATAAAGTTCTGACGTCAGAAGCTGCTGCTGCTGCTGTGGCGATGAGTGGTAAGCAGAATGCTTGCGTTATACCATATAGCGTCTATATCTATATCTGTGCATCTATGTTTGTGCTTGTGGTTGTAAATGTAGCTGTGGAAGTAACTGTAGTTGTAGTTGTTGCTGTAATTTTAGTTGTAGTTGTATTTGAGGTGACTGTATTTGTAGCTGTACTTGTATTTGATTGCTGTGACTATATTTGCAGCTCTACTTGTATTTGAGGTGACTGTATTTGTAGCTCTACTTGTATTTGTATTTGTAGCTATATCTGTACTTGTATCTGTATCTGTATCTGTGCTTGTATCTGTATCTGCAGCTGAGTGTAGTTGTCAGACTGCGTGTATATTTTCATGCCAGCCGAGTGCTTGTGCTATTTCAGTTTCAGTTTGTTATTGTTGCTGCAAGCTGAATCGATTTCGATTTCGATTACGATTCGCCTCACTCACAAATACACTGGCAAAACACACACACACACACTCATACACAAATATACAGGCTGTCTGGCTGATGGCAGTTACACGTTGTGGCTGAGGAAATGACCCGTTACCAATTCTCATCGCAACGCCCAAATGATCTTCATTTGCGCATTCAAGTGCAGCATTGTATGTGTATGTGTGTGTGTGCGTGTGTTTGTGTTTAGCTTCCGGACTTCTTGCCACTTGAATGTATTTTGCTACTCTGCTGGCGTCTATTTACACGAAACTTCCGTGTTTATGCACTGCATTGCACACAAAATGTAAGCAAGCAAATCGAAGCAAATGTGCTGCTGCACTTAACTTGTCTCAAATCAATGCCCAAGTCAACACACAAATAGTTCAATCTTGTTAATTGCCAAGATTCTGCTTACACACACACACACACACACGCCAACAGCTGTTCTATTATTATTATTATTGTTGCTCTTGTTGTTGGCAGGTGTTTTTGCAAATGTCTAAGGTTAGCCATAAGATCATTCTGTATTTTTATATGCGCCAGCCAACTCGGTGATGCGGCTGCTGCCTCTCGATTCATTTATCTGTCTCTGTCTCTGTCTGTCTGTCCAGCCAGTCCGTCTTCATCTCCGTCTCCATCTATTTGTCTGTTTGTTTTGTTTTTTTTTTGTTTTCTGTCTATTTTTATAACGCTCAGTGGGGCCATCGAAAAGTCTGCTCTCCAGTTTTGGATGCCCGCCACGCTTGCTGTTTATCAAAGACAAAACAGTTTTTATTGTTCAAGAAATTATTTTCAGTAACACACACACACACAAACGCTGAGATTGATATACAAAGTTTCATTGGAAATTTTGTCCGCCGTCGATCAAAGTGAAAAGTGAAAAGTCAAAAACCAAAGGCGAAAGGCGAAAGGCTTCAACACCGCAAATTGCCATGCAAAAGCGTAAAGCGAAATGCGGAAATATGTTTTAGCACATCGCGTCTGGCTTTCCTAGGCCCCCCATTCCTTACACTTCGTTACAGACGTGGCCAAGACGCGGTCGCGGTTTGCTTCCGCCTTGTCGCTATTTTTGGGCCGAGCCAAGCATTAATTACGTATTCACGGCACGTACTTTGACAGGACTTTCGGGGGTAAATACAATTACTGCAGCCACTGTAACAACACTCGCTCCATAAACAATTTCATTTCGCGCCTTACAAACTCTGGCCTAGCAACACAGCTTAGCCGGCTAATTAACAGCAATTAAACGAGTTCATTTCCTTAAATAACTCTAAAAAAAACAACAAAAATATTTAAAAAGAGAATAAAATGTAATCAGCACTTGCAGCTCATTGTTGACGACCACTTGAGCATTCTGCATAAAATACAAATAAAACTAATTTTATTTTTCCATGATAAAACCTAAAAAAAGAAAAGTGAAGCAAGTAAAAGCAAGAGAGAGCCAAAGCAAACAAAAAGCAATTGAGCGACGCTGCTCGCGTCTTTAGCTGACATTTTTCTTTTTTCATTGTTTAATTTTGCGCTGGCGTTGGCCATGGCTTAAAGCAGAGCAGGGGTTGGACTGTGGTGCAAACACATTTAGAAAGCTGCTAGGCAAAAATGTAGACAAAACTTTGAGCTCAAAGCGTATACTTGATGTGCAGCATGTGGTTAAAGCGCAAACTTGAAGATAAGATATTAAAATACTTGCTTGGTTGCATGCATATTTCATAATTGAAACCATGCAATAGCAGAACAGATAAGTTGCGCTCTGGCGCACATTGGGTATGCTTGTTATGTACCTTTATTTCAGCACAACATAAATCAGAATTGGCTTATTACTGAATTGCATTGCAACAAATGCTGCGTATACTTAATTTAGTAACAAAAATAAAGGCAGCTTCAATATCTGTCAGTTTGATCGCATTGCGTATACGTAATTTGCATACATTACGCCTTGATTGCGTTGCTGCTTGGATCACATTGCGTATACGTTATTTGATTGCCGAGATTACGCATTAGCTTGATCACATTGCGTATACGTATTAAGCTGATTCCGCAGCTACTGCAAGCGAATCACAAAACTTTAGACAATTTATATGTATGTATCTATAGAATATTCAAGCAAACTACTCGAACTACTCGTTGGCATTCAGTGTCGTTAGATTTTTCGTTGCAGCTGGTGCTTTTGGCATTGTTGACATTTTCATTGGTTTGGAGCGTCAAACGGCACTTAGGGGAAAAATCTACGCGCAAATCCCATTTATATTTAATTTTTCATTTTGAAACGTTTGCCGTCATACTTTGTGCACTTGATCCTCGTAAAGACAGGACGTGACATTACATGCCAAGACTGACAATGACAATGAAGCCAGCGGCGGGCGACAACGACAACGACGACGACGACGACGTTAGACGATGGACGAAAAATGCACGGCCATCGGATGTGAACAATAAATTTGATTCAATTGCTCTTGAGCACTTTGGTATTGGGTGAGCCTTTTGCAAACTAGAGTCCTTTGTCGGCACTCTCTCTCTCCCTCTCTCTCTTACCTCTCTCTCTCTCTCTGTGTCTCGCTTTTCCCGCTCTTTTGTCTGGCGTCTGCCTGACAGTCTGTCTGTCTGTCTGTCTTAGGTCGCTGTCACGACGGTCTGTCCCGTCCTGTCCTGTCCTGTCAGTGTGTCGCCGCCTGATTGTGCATGACCAGCATTCGATAAAGCAGCTGAGCTCAAGCGCAATAACAATGACAATGAGCTTTTTTCGCCCATTCGCTTTGGCAGCAGTTTTAGCCGCTTCATCTGCGCCTTTGACAGGCCGGAAGTGAACAGCACAAAGAGCATAAGATACGCAGTTAGAAGCGCGCTTCCTGTGCGCAGTTATTCTATATACATAATATTTTTAGACAGTCGCCAGTTGTTGTTGTCTGCACCTCTACTTTTAATTGTCACAGCTTGCTGTTGCTGCTTGGTCTGCTCTGCTACAGAAACAGACCAGAAACGACACCAGCTCAGCTTAACTGACAGTTTATGGCTGAGTTTAAGCCGTTTAACTGCGTGCTGCCACATGCAAAAAAAAACGAGCATGCAAAAGTGCACAGCAAAAAACATTTCCATAAGCTGCTGGCCAAAAAAGTTGTGTAGTTGTGTGTGTTTGAGTGTGGGCAAAAATTCATTCGTGGCATAAATCCATGATATATTGTCATTTGCTTAACCATGCAAGCAGCCAGCTGGAAGAAGATGCCGCAGTCCCAAAGGACAAAACCCCAAATACACTTTGGCTCCTGTGCACTCATCTAAAAACGAAATGAAATACACGCACACACACACGAATAAATGCTGCTTTTGCTTTTCGCATTTATTTCTTCATGCTCTTGGCAATATGTTACATTACACATATTTGCATATATGCGTGTATGTGTGTATGGCAGTGCACACAACTGATAAACAATAATGTCAATTTCATGTAAGCAAATACGTATTCGGATGTAAAACAAACAGTTTGCCAGTAAAAAGAACAAAATTCTGCATAGCAAAAAGGTATGATTGCAAATGTCTGTGTATGCATGTGTGTGTGTACAGTTTTTTATGCATATTCAAATGCTTACACTTTGCGAAACATTGAAGAGAGAACATAACACTCTTTATTGCAATGCAAGCTTAGAAAATAAGGTAAATATTATTTTCTTTTTAAAATAATTTCATTATTTATCTATTAGATTAAATTATTTGTATAACTCTTACATCTAAACAGAATATGAAATGTAATTTTATATTTATTGTAGAGTGAAGTGAGTTTAGTTTTTCTATTTCAAATAAAGATCGAATTTAGAATATAATTTAATACTCAACAGTGAAAAGTCAAGTAAATTCAAAGCTTTTCATTGCTAAAAATTTATTTTAAATTAATTCAATTATTTCTCTATTAGATTACATTATATTGAGAATCCTTATGTTTAAATTAAATATGCATTTAAATGTAAATTAATATTTTTTTTAAAAAAGTAAAGTGAGTTTATTACTTCTATTTAGGGCTTCCAAATTAATTTAGATTTAGAGCATTTCTTTCGATTAAATTAGTATTCTGCTACTGAAGGCAGCTTTAGCTAATGATTAATTTAAAAATTATTAACATAGACTATATTAAAACGTAGTGAGAGATCCTTTTAATTAAAGGCTATTTAAATTTCTGCAAGATGTTAAACATCTTATTATATGCATACATATTTTCAACAATGGTTCATTGCATTGCATTTATTCTTGTTTATGTCTAAATTGAGTACAATTATAAAATGTAAATTGATAACCAAAAATATTTATAATGCTAGGTACAGTAAAAATATATTCATTTTATGATATTTGTTTGATAATTCTTTTAAATTACTTTTATTTTTCTATTAGATACAATTATTTATTTGAGTGCTTGGTTACTTCGAACAATTTACAATGTAATTCAATATTCAACAATATGCCAATCCATAAATTGAATGTGTAAAGAAAATAAGCTTTCAAAATGTATTTACTCATTTTGAATTCATTGCCACACATTTAGTTAGTGTGACGAGTTTATGTTTGTTATTATTTATCTACCTTAAGTGCATGCAATTTATATCCCTAGATTTGAGTTCGCATTAAAATTCATTTGCTGATTTGCACTTGTTCAAATAATTTATTCATCAAGTTTTTTGTTCCGCTCAATAGCAATTGATTGTGTTCAATAATTTAAGCGGAATTTTCAAATAATTCAAGACTTTAGCACAGGAAATAATTAAATGTTTATTTGGATGATGTCTAATGATGCTTATTCGAGGAAGCGCATTACTATTAAATCCAAATCCAAAGCGAATAAAATAAATACTAGAAAGCCGCAAGCACTTCATGAATTCCCCCAAAACGTTTTATGGATATTTGCAGATGGTGTTCAGTTTTTATCATTTCCATGCAAATATTTAGATTATTGTTTATAAACTGTGCGTGTGTTTATATCGAAATGCAAAGCGTTGCGTGTTTTTTAAGTGTTGAGCTTTTTGGGGGTGTGGTTATTCAATTCATTGCAATATTTTTTTCGAGCATTTACAATTAAATGGTTGCAAGTTTTTTCTTTTGCAATGTTTGCATTTAATTTGCATTCCCATTGGCAACTGTTAACGGCCAACAGATTTATTTGAATAAATCCGAAAAACTGCAAATCAAATAAAATGAATGTCATCGATTTACAATCAATGCAATATTGTCACATTTGATCGATTACAAGATACTCTTTGGGCCCTCATCCCTTTTCTGCTTTTCAATGCAGAGAAATCATCTTTGTTTTATTTTGTGTGTGGTTTAGCTGCTCACACTTTTAGGTATTCAAAATATGGCTTTAATTTTAAATAAATTGCTGTTGGTGGTCGTTCTTGTTATTGGTAAATTAACTTGGTGCCCAATCACATTTATCCAATCACCACAAACCCATTAAAAGAAGCCGCAAAGTTGAATGCCACAAAGAGTCACAACAATATGCCGCTGCTTTATTTGATACACTTTTATTGCTGTTCTTATAAAATAAGCAAATACATATGCTAAAGCTGTTCCGACTGGGAGATACCCTCAATTTAATAAACGTATTTTCATAAATAAATTGAGTGGCCAGACATACGAATAAAGTCAGAGTATACTATAGTATTGGCACCAAGTTTGTGTAATGGTCACACTGCTAATAGAATGACAGATATCGATATAGTCTATCGATAAATGCGATCTAGCGTTGTGCAGCAACTGCGTGATTATGCATTTGTTTATCAATTTATAATTTCATGCAATGAAAATTATATTTTCTTGTTATTAAAATAGAGTAAAATTTATTTAAAAAGAGCTTAAAATAATATATGCCAGCTAAACATGGATTATTTAAAATCTAAGCAAGACAATTTTAATCTGCTGCTACTAACAAATTCTCAAGCAAATATAGAATCCGATTAGTCTCTCGGCGAAGTGAAAATATAACTGAAATGCTCTGCTTTTGCTATATGTAGCAAACCTCAACATTTCATTCGGCAATGTCTGCGTATTATGATCTGTTCCGTTCTGCCGTGTGTGTGTGTGGATATGGTGGCGCATAAAAAAGCGCTTCACTGTGTTGGACATTTATATGTTAGATTTAATGGCTATTTTGTTTGGGCTAAAACAATAAGAGCACCAAGTTCTTTTCTATTTTATTTTTTAACACACGCAATACATTTTATCAAACAAAAGCCAGCACAGGGGGAAGAGACCAGGAGACGAGCAGCTCGTAAAAAGGACAAACACATTCGAGAGCCATTTTCATTTCGTTTTCCATGCTGATACCGCTGCTGCTGCTGCTGCTGCTGTCTTTGACGCTTATTGTATGCGAATTACATGCTCAGAATGGCGCATACAACAACGCATAATCTAATAATATTTTATGGCCAATGGGCCTCATAATGGCCAGCATAGTAGTCGCAGCCATAGCCGTAGTAGACACTTGAAAGTCCGTTGAACCCGCAGAGGACGATCAATAAATAAGCAATGGCTGAAATGGAAATCTCAGTCGTCTGTATGTGAATTTTCTACTCTTATTGTGGGCGACGTCATCAATTTGCTTGACTTTTCATACATAAGCTTTCTGTTCTTTCTTCCCAATTGAGCTTGGCACATTAACGCCGCAATTAAGAATGTTTATTGTTGCGCATACGCCATGTATGCGCCGTTTGGCACTGTGTTTTATTTATTGCTTTGCAATGCAATATTCAGTTCTATTTCTTTTATTGTTTGGTATTTTCATTAGTTGGCAACACAGGAAAAACTTTTAATACGCACACAAAAGCGTCCTTGTTGAATTGAGGGAAACAGGAGAAGCAATCAAGAGGGTGAGGATGAGGGAGAGGAAGAGAGAGGAGTGCCAAATGAGCGTAAGTGAGCTGTAAATAATGACTACTGTCAGGCATTGAGTGTGGAACTATATTACTAGACAGTACATTAGAGTGTGGGAGCGTATTTGTATTTTAGTGTCTCACATTGTTTTATTGTCGCACACATTGAGAACACACACACACACACAGACATAATATAAACACACACATGAAATGAGACGTGAGCAATACAAACGACAATGTTCTTGGCCACAAGACGAAATGATAATTCAGTCAATCAGTTGATACATTTTGGATTTGGAATAGTGATCTAAATATAACTGAGTCGAGCAAGTCGAAGCGAATGTAGAGACAAAAGCTTTATAAAAATATTTGTGAAATGAATAAATGCCAAAAGGCCGAAGCGTAAAAAATAAACGAAACGCGCTCGCATCGCATCGCAAATTGAGAACGCGCAAAATACAAATGCAACAATACAAACAAACAACAACTGAAATATATAAACATTTCGGCGGGAGTCCAATTATCAGTCTATCACTTGGGCACCTGCCCCCCACGGGGCGTGTGTCGTTCTCATATATGTAAGTGTGGGTGTAGAATGCGAGGGACAAGTGTGGGTATGTGTGGGTGTCTCTGTGTGTTTGCGACTATTCCCTAGTTGCCATCAAACAGCGCAAAGACAAATGACATGCGCCACATCAGATGACGCCACGGATATGACGAAGCACACTTAACGTACTATGACGAGGTACAGGGAAAAGGGAGGGAGCTGAGGAAGGACATTATCGATTATCAAAATCAAACATAATTATGGCTAAGCTCATGAACAAAAAATCATGCCGATGTCCTCAAACTTCCTGTTGTTTCTAGTTTGGAAAATATCTAAAAATACAAATCAATTTATGTTCTCTCTATCTGTGCAGATTGAATGCGTATAAGTGTGAGTGCGTGTATACATGTGTGTGTGTGTGTGTGTCTGCCAAACAGTTTTTCAGCAATTTAGTTTTGATTGGCTATCACTGGGGGCACGTCCCAAAAGCCCTGAATTTCCTATTTGTACTCGTATTGGTGTGTTAAAATGAATCATTTTACATTTGCATATGGTAAAAGGTAATAAATTATGCCACAAACTCACACACACAAACACACTCATACATTTTGTAGTTGTATTTGTTTGGCCAAGAGCGCATTACAATTTGTCTTCATTTTTATTGCATACTTTCAGGCAAATATGAATATTGGCATTGCACACAAATGGGATAAATTATCGCCGCGCGAGTTTTTGCAGCTGCAGGAATTGGCCTCATGTAAGTGCAACAATCTATATACATATATATATATATATACAATTATGACGGTATTGTTCATCAATGCGTGCGGCTTTGGGTTCAAATTGAATTGGCTTCTCATTTGCCAGCAGCAGCAGCAGCATCAACAGCATAATGCAATTTGCATTTACTCTGTGTGGATTTATTGAATTTACAATTGTGCTGTGGCACTCGCATTTCATTAATAAGCAACTCTTGCAACATTGTTACGCACAGCGTGCGGAAACCTCAATAATGATGTGCGAGAGTTTCAAGTCAAACTTGATACTGAAGCAAATGCTGAGGCTTCTTTCATTGCTGATGCTCTTATTGCTGCTGATGATGATGATGATGATGCGTTGGCATCTTTGTGCAGCAGCTTTTCGATATACTTTAGTCTGTCTGTTTGGTAATCCCAGCTGCAGCTCAAGCCAAATGCTTCTCCCTGACATTCTAAAGTAGTTACCTGTGTGTTACTCGAAATTTGGCTTTGGCTTTCAACTCAAACCGGATATTGCACTGGCTAAAGGTTGCTTTCAGCTCTCGCACTTACTTCGCCCATATAACTAAGTCCACTTGTCTGTGTGCGGCTTTTAAAGGCTCTCCATTTCACTCTCCCAACACCTCCTCCTCCTTCTCCTTCTGCTTCGCTCCTCTTAAAGTATGTTGGACTGCACTTTCTGGGAGAGTGTGATTAAAAATTGTGTGTGTGTACTCTCACTGTCGTAGTAATAACAATCGAGGCTGTCAAGCACAGCAGAGCACAGACACTAATATGAAGCGCCTTCTGGGTGTGGCACTTTTGCTATTAAAGTGCTCTTCGAGTGGTTTCGACTGCCGAGTGTCAACGACAACGACAACGACAGCTGTGCAAGTGCAAGCACTCGCAACAACACTCACAATTCACTGCGGTTGCAGCTGCCCGCTTTATGTGTGTGTGTGCGAGTGTGTGTGATTGTCGTACATTCATTAAGTTAATAAAATGCTGCGGCAACTGCAACTGCCACAATTTGGGGCACATCAAGTGTGACTGCAAAAACATTTGTTTGCGGTCTGTCAATGTCCAACTGACCGCGCACTAAACTAAAACTAACTTTGTTTCCATTAGTTAATTATGGCTAGAGCTTTGCATACTCACCTGACGCAGCTGTCATTTAACCCACTTCCGTGTGGCGCACTTAAGGCGTCGATTAAATTGGCGCCAACGGAGCAATTGTCGCTTGTGTCCACGCTGGAGCACAGTGGACATCTTCAATTTAAACGCAACAAAAATGGAGAGCTTAGTAGTCCAAAGATAAATTACAAATTATTAATTTAAATAATATTAATATTAATAATAATAATAATATCAGTATATAAATAAATATCTATCTATATCTATCAAAAAGTATATTTAAAATGTACCCAATATATATATCCGAAATATACTACATATGTAGTATAAAAATATACTACTGCATTAAAAATATACTATGCAGAAAAAATATTCTAAACTTTAAATAAGGCAGGCAATAAAAATAACTTAATCTAACCAAAACAGGCTATATCATCTTTAAAATATACAGAATACATATATCCAAAATGTACTGAAATTTAACAATATACATAGGTAATATAAAAATATACTACTGCATTAAAAATGTACTATATAGAAACAAATATTCCAAACTTTCAATAAGACAGGCAATAAAATAATTTAAGCTAACCTAAACAGACTCTATCATCTTTAAAATATACTGAATGTGTATACCCAGAATATACTAAAATATACCAATATGCATAAGTAGTATAAAAATATACCACGGCATTAAAAATGTACTATACAGAAAAATGTATTGCATACTTTAACCAAAGCAATTACAACCCGACAGATGCAACCTGTTTTTGCCATATAATTTTTTTTTTATGAAAATATAGATTAAATTAAATATATTCAATACTGCTTATCTTACTAGCACACTTAAAGCTTGTTAGTTAGTTTTGACGCATTAAAAGAAGTCAGTTTAGCAACCCAAAGAATTCGTATATCATGCATTGAGTATAAAATAATGATTCAAATAAATATATTTCATGCAGCTTATCTTTCTAACACACTCAAGTCTACTTAGTCTCAAAATAAACCCAAAACATAAACCCAACACAATTTCCTCATTTAATACATAAATTGTAATTTTATGCTTTATCTTTTTATATTTTTTTTTTTTTGTTGTTCTTTGTTTTTATTTATGGCAGATTCGACGCGTAAGCTGCAGGATGTGCTCCAGGAGTTTTGTGCGCCAAGTGCGACGGCCACGCCCAAATGCATACCAGATGGGGTAAGTGAACAGCAAGAGCAGATTACATTTATCTTTTATGGAAATATGTACACTTGTATATGTTCTGGCAAATTTAATGTGCCAGCTCGCTTCAATTTTCCAATTAATTCACATAAAGTAAGCGACGAGGCATCGCTGTCCGAGTCCGTGTCGGAGTCCGAGGCGGAGAGTGAGGAATGAGGAGTCAAGACCCAAGTCCTGAGACCCGCTTCAAGGTAGTTGGACAGAAGACAAGTCAAGGTTGCCGTTGCCGTTACCGATTACAACGATTAGGGCTTAGGGTTACAGTTACATACATACATAGGTATTTTGGACTAAGCCCCAGATATATCTACTTGTATACTAAGCATTTAAAGTGAGCTCAAGGCTCTATTGTAAGCTGATGAAAGACGAGCCAAATCCAAGGACCAACTAAGAGTAAGAGCCAAAACTCGAATCACACCAACACAACTGACAAGGATACGGGCCAAAGCCAAACTCCTGTCGTTTTGTCAGTCTACTATGCCAGTGCTTTGTGCTCTCTCTCTCTCTCTCTCCCTCTCTCCCTCTCAGTCTCTGAATGCATTTTGTATCGCAAAAACGAAGTGAAAGATTGAAAGTAAATCTTCTTATACATACAATAAATCACAGGCATTTTTCAAGTTTACGCCTGAATGCCACAAATTGAAATCAAGTCAGAGAGAAGCAAAACTAAACTTTTGCCATAGAACATAGGGGCGAACGGACAGGTTGATGTTATATTAAATTGAAAACACACACAGACACACACAACATTATCAATTTGTGCAAAGAAAGGAAAAGCTTCCGATTACCTGGCAACCATAATTTAAGCAAAATTCAAGTTTCCACTTTTCGGGCCATCAACAAATGTGCCAGCAGACAAATTAATAACTTGGGGGACCAAAACACATATACAATTACGAACCCACCAACACAGGCAAACGAACAACAATATAGATAGACAGAAATTTGTATTTCAATTAACCTCGAGTTTCGAATATCTGAAATATGAATTTGAAGCTCTTTAGCATTATGCTTTGTGTAGTTAATGCTTTAAATATTAATGCATTAATAACATGTTGTCAAATTTAATTCATTAACAATACATTACCATACACTGACAGCTACTCACACAGCCACACACACACCCGCCGCACACACACACACACATAATGCAATCAAATTCTGCAAATAGACAGAACACTCAACACGAGGCGCACCGAGAATGATCCATGTTTGTGTGTTGAGCAGCAGCGCATTGGGTTTGCAATTTGTTGTCAAATCTACTCAGCCATGCTCATTTAACCTCAATACGAATGCAAACAGGACACTACTCACACACACACACATAGAGAGAGAAGTAGACAGAAAATGTTATTCGCTCGCATTGGGACTGTGTATCTTTTGGCAGTGTAACGAAATGGAAAAAAGTATAATTAAGTTTGTTCTGTTTCTGTGCATCGTACTCACACACACACACATACACTCGCTCACCTACACCTACACACTCAAACACACAAATACATATTTAGCCAGCAATTTGATGGGAAGTGAATATTTTTTTAAGCTTTTACTGCATTCACTTTGATATTGAACACGTTCGACAGACACTACGAAAAATGGAATATCTCGTTTCTATTTGGTTCTCCCTTTCGCACCCGCCTCACCTCTCTCCTTAAAAGTTCGCACTTTTTGGCGCACTACAAATATGTTTGGTATGAATTTGTTGCTGCTGGATTTGACGCGCTGAAAGTAATTCCACTAAATATTCCATCAAATGAAAAGGAAACAAAGTGCCATGTTATGTTGAAGTTGCTCCAACTACCAGCTAACTAAATCCAGTTTTGGCCATACGAACTTACTATATATGTATGTATGTATGTTAGTTAGTATGTTACGTGCGTTTGCCAGTTAGCTAAAATCAAACTGAAAGCGTACTTTTCTTTGTATACCCAACATATGTATAAAGGATATATATTCTTGATTATCAAAAAATGGCTGCAGCTGTAGAGTCTTAGTTGAACAATCAGGTATAATTTGTAGTCTATGGTATGTAGATATACTATTTTTTAGTATTTTGTTGGTATTTTATTTTAGATGTTTGTATCAACTAAATTTTTCGGTACAATTTATTATATTAAATATTGCTTTTGATATATTTTAGTCCATATCGCTATATAGTTTAGTATATTAGACAGAATGAGTAGAGGGTATCTCAACGTCAAGCACACTCGTCCACAGCTTTTTCACTTGTTTTTTCATACCATGGAAACCAAACTCAGGCTTAAGTGAAGTTGTATGGGGCTTTCAACTTTATTGTACGTTTATTATAAGTTGGTTTAGTGCAGGATATTTGAGAATGTCACCCGCATTTGTAGTTTGCGTACATTTTTTATGAAAAGCTGCTTATATGGCTGCTTGGTCGCCTCGCAAAACGCTTGAGGTTGCTTTCAGTTGCGTTTTCTGTTGCTGTTGCTGTTTCAGCTCCTTCTACAATTTCAGCTTGAACGCTTCAATTAAGTTAATTAAAAGGCAACTGCTCATGGCTGATGTTGAAGTGACTTGATGTTGTTGTTGTTGTTTTTTACTGTTCAGAAGCTGTTGAAGCTTGAAGCGATTGGCTTTGCCATTGAGTTATGTTGTCGTCGTCCTCTGACTTGATGAAATACTGTAAATTTATTTGAGTCGTCTTTGAGGCGGGTCTTGCTCATGTTTTCCTAATGCCCAGCATAATGAATCAGTTGAGAGAGTATCGAAGCAGCAGTAAATGCTGCAAACTGAGCTGCTTGTCAAATCGCCGGCAGCTGAAAGCGGAATTAACAACATTACATCAGCGACATTGAATCCAAGCTCAGCTTTCCTCCATTTTCCCCTGCGGCTGCTGTGTTTAATATGTAATTTCAGTATGTCAAGCTGCTGCTGCTGCTGGTGCTGAAGATGCTGCTGCTGGTGTACTTAACTCAAGTGCAAGGCACTGCGATGGCTTGGCTCAAGCAGAGCTAATCCCGCATTGCTCCACATTTGCCATTGTTGCACAATGCGGAGCAATGAAAATGCATTTTCCGCTGACAATGGAAATTTATTTTCGGGAGAGGAATGCGCACATTTGTTGTCAGTGCAGATATCAAATGTGATTTGCACTGTGGGTTACGTGGCGTATACATAATTTACGCATAGCCAGCACCGAAAAGTATGCTATGCTCTGTTCTCTGTTCGTACATAATGCATGCAAAGCGCAGATTATACTCATGGATGACTTGCCATGGCATGCGGAGAAGGAGGAGGAGGTGGACGAGGAGGTGTGAGTGTGCAGCGTATGATAAACTGGTCAAATGGCCCAAAAGCGCGACACGCTCGTGTGATTATCAACGCCCGTATATGTGTGTGTGTGTGTGTGAATGTAATGGATATCACGCATACGCACTGTTCTCTCAGCCCCTCAATATGCTTGAATATTTATTCATTAAACCACGCGCTCACGCATAACGACACTCACACACACACACTGGAATGACACCAAAACTAGAGAAGCACAACGGATTTTTAGGGGCAATTGCGTGGAGCCTAAAGAGGCTGCTGCCTCAGCAGTGTTTGAGACTCTCTCCTATCTGGTGCTGCTGTTGCTGTTGCTGCTGCTTTCGCTCGCGTATCTCGTTGCTTGCTAAATAAATTTTGTTAACGCAATTCGCGTGCCATTATTATAGTGCGAGTGTGTGAGAGAGTGTGTGTGTGTGCGAGTGTGAATGAGTGTGTTATACAATATGCCTTGACTATTTCTGCCGCTGCTGCTGTTGTATCACACACTAAGCGTGTCGTTGCTATTTGCGCTTGGCTCCACTCTTTAAGTCATTTCGCTATTGCTCTTCTTGCTGCCAGTTTTGTGTTGTTCTTGTCTTTGCTTTGCTTTTGTTTCTGTTTGCGCTGTAGTCGTAATATAAATTTCCATTTGCCTGTATTCAGTTTCATTATGGCCCATGCCCAACACCAAAGTGCCAGCCTCAATCCCAGTTTCGTTCCCAATCCTCTCTCCTTCTCCTTCTCCCACTTCCATTTCTCTTCCCATCCCGGGACGAGTCGAGAGCTAAGTAAACTCCAACCTCGGCATATTCTTAATGTTGTCGGGACTGTCATATATTTTGTTTTATGCACGAAATTTAAAACGCCAAAGTAACCAAGCAACCAAGCAGTCGAGCAGCATCTTTGGCATGCACTAGATTGTGTGGCTCATTATAACGATGATAATAATGATAATGCCGCCTTTCTATAAAGCGTTTTGTGGCATCTACTTTATCCACGCAATATTCAAAGCGAGCGTATCGGTTGATACTGAAATGGGGAATTAAAATATATGCTTAATGACTTAAGATTAAACATTTTAAATTAATGGAGTAGCTTACATTTTGTAATTCTGCGTTGGCAAATTTATTCCATGTTTACTTAATTTCGTTATATATTCACTTTAGACTGACTTTATTAGATATAAATAGATTTTGGTTTTAAAAACAATAATAAAAGTAATACAAATTGAACAGGTTGTTCAGTGAGAAGTAAAATGAACTCAGAAACTAGAATATTCATTAAAAGGATATTTTATTAATGGTTCAGTTTAAAGAGTGCATCTAGTTTTCAGATCTTCTATAGGTTGTTTTAATATACATAAATCTGCAGCAACCGTTTACTAGAAAATTCTATTAATAGATTATATAAATATAGTATTATATTTATAGTATCCCACAAAGTGTAATTTTGTTAAAGTTCAAAGTCTTATTCAAATTTGCTCTTTTTATGCAGGGTATCTGTTAGTTGAACACTGACTATTTGCTTATAAATTGGTCTTATGTTCGCTTCATTCGCTCGTTTTCCAATTAACGGTTTGTGCCCCACTCTACGTCGAACACGCGTAATGTCTGTTGCACAATGCCGCAGCATCGGAGTCCTTGATTAACTGTCGTCCTAGGCATAACCGCAGTAACGAGTAACGAGAGCAAGTAACGAGTAGCGAGTAAACCCATAACTGGTTACTGATAAATGGTAACTGGAAAATTGAGAATGGAGAATGGTTATATTGTAAGAGGCTTATATCGTCATTTATGCTTATACAACAAGGCATCCTTCGCTCTACAGTGCGTGTGTGTGAGTGTGTGTGTGCGAGTGTGTGTGGAGGCTGCGTGGCAAGTATGTCTATCAATGTCAGTGCGTTGTTGTATTGACAATACGTAGCTACACGTGCTGTTGACATGTAATTCAGCCAGAGGTTCCAGTGTCACTCTTCAAGGCCTATTGTGGAGACCATTGTGGCTTTGCCAGCCAGCTATCCTGTCTCCTCCTTTCCATTGCCTCCCACTGACTCTCGCCTGAAAGTTGTTGTGAGCGCACAAAAATAAAACTGCGGTAGATCCTCAAAGGACATTTACAGTCACGTACATGACGCAAGGCAACCGAAATCAGGAGAATTATATAACCATTTTTGCTATTTGGGCTCTGTGCATCAAATAATTACAAATTCTACAAGCATCGACTATATGAAACCAATTTTAAAGTTCTAATTTAAAACACTCTCACACTCTCTCTCTCTCTTTTTTATCTCTCTTTCTCTTTATCGGTATGTGCGACAGGACATTGATTTCGATGGCTTTCGGCGGTTTTTGGACGCGTTTCTGGACTGCGAGACACCGCTGGACTTGGCCAAGCATTTGTTCGTGTCGTTCCTTAAGCCAAATGTCACCCAGGCACAGCTGCATGGCAAGGCGCTCAATCAAATGGCGGCCATTAGCAGCACCGCCGCCTGTGCCCCAGTCACGTCCCATACGAAGGGTAAGCCTTATGCTTTGCTGGATACCACACATCCACATCCGCATCCACATCCGAATCCACATCCATATTCATTTTCTGTCGCTGGACACGGAGATGGATGTGAATGTGGCTGAGCAAAAGAGAACCAAGCAAAAGTCAGTTTAATAATTGCAGCACATTTCTCTTTTGTGGGGGGGTTTGTAATTAGGCTCCATACCGAACATCAACAGCATTGCCGAACTGATGCCACAATGCAGCATTGTTGGCGCTGGCGATGCCCCAAATCAGGCCCAGGCACGCACCAGCTTTGTGGACAAAATCCATGGCATTACGGACAAGTTGCAGCACTCTTTGGCTCTCGGTGGCCATTTGACACATGATCCCAGCAAGACAGGCAAGTATAACTTCGTGTGTGCGATTGTGTGTTTCTTCATTTTTGCGAAACACTTTAATTGTGTCTCTGTGTGTGTGTGTGTTTGTTCTTTTTGCAGGCAGTGTGCATCCAATGTTGACAGTGACGCCGAGTCCATTGGCCAGTGGGCCGAGCATGTTCCAGGCGAACAACGCCGCCCGTCGTTCGATTGACTCGAGTCCATCGCACTCGCAGACGAACCACTCGCAAATGTCGCGCAATTCCTCGAAGAAGAGCAACAATTCCGTTAATTGCAAAATTGATAGTAAGTATTAATTAGATTCGAGTGGGTGCACAGGGGAAATGAGGGGAATGAGGTGGGCAGGGGGAGGCGACATCATCGACAATTGAGAAATGAGAAAATTACACACAGCATATGAGTTACAGTTCGTCATTGAGTTGGAGCTTCAATTAGGCGGCCATTGTGCACAGCATACAGGCCAAGTCAACTGCAATTAGCCAACTGTGGGCGTGGTTAACAGTGTGGGCAGTGGGGGCTCAATGGGCTGTGGCTTGCCTCAAAACTTACTTATAGATTGGGTTTACAGGAGAGAAACAGAAACAGGAAGAGCGTGAGGAGTATGCAAATTGTACGCGGCATCTTGAGAATTTCAATTGCAGCAGCTGCAAGCATTTGCAACTGTCAGCGTTGCGGCTGTCACTTGTAAACTGATTACTTTGGCGACAGACAGCTCGACATCGCGACAGTCGGGACAGCTTTACAGCCAATTCAGATGCAAAATTGCATGGCATTTGCCACGCAGCACGCGCATAATAAATGAGCAAAAGGAAGACAGCAGCGTTGAATAAGATTGAGACAGAGACGGAGACTGAGACAGTAGTTACAACCTATACCCAAGTAATCCAAGATCCCAAACCCAGAGTCCAATTACCGACTGACAGGCAGAGAGCGAGAAAGAAAGATAGGGGGAGAAAATCGCCCCTCGCTTTATTCGTTGTTTACTAAAGCAAATCGAAAAGTTTTGGCTTACTTACTAATTAGTGAATGGAGCCCCAACTAGAGGTAAACACAAATCCGCAGCGCTAATTCGTGAGTGCAAGAGTTCATAAATTATGTAAAAATGGCAAGCAAATGCCGAAGCTCAACTGAAAACTGAGTCCTAAAAACCGACCCAAACAAGTGGAGACAAAAGTTACGACAAAACGCGAAACAGCAAAAGGGCAAGCAGAAGCGGAAACGGAAGTGCTGGCATAACAAAAACAAGCCAAATACTTTAGCAGGCCGCACTGTAAGATATCTTATAAGACTCACTAAATAATCATGTAATCTCTAACAGATTACACTAAACACTTTGATGTGGAGTGTGTTTCGAAGGAAAATGCAAGGATGGTCATTATATTAGGTTTAGGAGATTATAAATTTCTAGTAAACATTAAAGTGAACAAGAAAAATAGCTAAGAAAAAGAATAATTAAATAAATAACTACGAAAAAACAATTATGAAAACGCTTGATGAAAAAATAACTATTATTATTATTATTTTATTGAAGTAACAAATAATATACAATTCCTTATTAGAATTATATGTGTCAGAGCGACTAACGCATTCAGTTAAATAACTAAAATAACAAAAATATACGAAAGTATACAAAACATAACAAATAATTCAAATTTATTTTACTGTTTATAGAAAAATCTAAGATAATTTTTCAAATGTTTTATTCATGACAAAATATTACAAATAATTCCTTTAGCAAATACGATAATTAAATAATCAAAATTTGGTTTATTCCGTCCTGTCATTTTTGGGGTAATCTAAAGTACTCTCTATTCTTTCTCATGCGTTTAAAAATACAACAAACCTTTTCTTAAGTAAATACGCTAATTAAATACTGGGTCAGCTGGTCACTTATCAACCCTCGTCAAAAACTTTAGCAGGGTATTCATTAGGGCAGGCGCCAATGTCTTAGATCATGTCGTAAATCAACGCCCAATTAGAGCATTTTTGCATTTTCTCAAAGTGCGCCGCGCCAATGCGTAAAATTAACATTCATTGCTTTCCGCACACAAACACACACACCTACACATACACACAGGCAGACACAACAAGTACACATACTGGCATACAGTAGAAAATACACGCCTAAAAGTATGCTGCGAAAAGTTATTTCACTGACTTCGTTTGCAGCTCCTCCTTCTGATGCTGCTGCCTTTTCTACTTCCCGATTTTATTGCTGTTTCTACAGCTACAGTTCTTACTGCTGTGGCCAGTGTTCCTCTTAGGATGCTGATGCTGATGCTGCTTCGCATTCGCCATTTGGTTTCATTCATTTCGCTTCGTTTGAAATGTGCACGAATGATTAATGAACGTAAATTTCATTTCATTTTTTTCTCTTTTTGCGTTTATTCTTTTTTCGTTTTGTATGTGTGTGTTTTTTTTTCCTTTTTGCCTTTTGTTTTCCATTGCTTTTTGTTCGGCCTGTCGTTTCACGCATTTTAGCAGCAATTGTGAGGCTGTCTCCCTTTCGCTCACTCTCTCTCTCTCTGTCTCCCTCTCTCACTTCGAACGTCCTTTGTCCTCATTTATGCCCGAACTGGGGAAAAATTGCGTTTGGGAAAAAAGGCAAAGAACAACAACAAACAATATGAGCACTGTGTGCCTTCCTTTTTTGCCAGAGCATTGCTATTAGCATTATATATTAAGTAAGTAAAACATGGCATAGGCTTTCCGCTCATTCCCCTTCACCGCATCTGACCCCTCTGCGCTCAATGTGTGTGGGCGCTGTAAGCGCTAATTGGATTAGTTTTGCTTTGGTTTTTTTCCCACATACATTCTGCATACATTCTATATACATACATATATATTTTATTTCGCTGTGTGCTCAGCAAATTAAATTTATTGGCTGAAATGCGTTGACATTGATCAGAACGCACACACAGACAAATATACATAAACGTATACGTATGTTCGTGTGTGTGTGTATGTGTGTGTAATTGATGCATTCATCAAGCGACAAATTGTTTGCTCTGGCCAAAGATAAAGACAAAGAGCAAAAGTCTGTCCTGGGCAAGTCTCATTTAGTTATTAATATGAAATGTAAATATTAACCAATGCTTAGGCCACACTCGACGCATATATTAGCATTTATTGGCAAACTACTCCTAATGCCATTCATGGAAATGTAAACATAATTAGCTGAAATACCACACACACACACATACAGACAAGCATACACACCCACACACACACACACACACACACGTACACTTGAGAGGTCCTTCTACCCTCGGCTAAGTAATTTGTAAGCCAACACACAAGGCCAATTACCAAGAGGCTCAAATGTGTTTATATAACTTATGAGAATTTGCCTAACATCCCATAAAAGTACTTGAATTACAGCCCAAAAAACATGAGAAGAAATCACGACAACAAGAACGACAACATCAACAACAACAATAAAGAAAAGAAAATAATGAAAACGAAATGAAATGAAGAATACTTCTCTGAATGGGACAACTCGCATTTTTTGTTGTGTCCTTACCTTTTTCTTTTTATTATTATTTGATTGTTTTGTGTGAAAATCGATAGAAATGTCGTTAGCAACAAGCTTTGAAAGAGCATTTCAAAAAATAAATAAATTAATATTTAATAAATACGCATTAAATAAAGAGGGCAACATTTCGGTCTGCATCTCTCTCTTTCTTGTTGTGTTTTATAATGTTGCGGATGATGAGCAAAGTTTGGGTCATAGGTTTATATTAATGAGACTTTGCTGAAAATTTTTGATTGGGTTCGTTCTTTGCAAGCTGGCGTTAAATTGCAAAAACATTTCCTGTTTCTCTCTCTTGCTCTCCCGTTCGATGGCAAAGTTTATTAAAAGCAAAAAGGCAAAGTTGAAAAAGCTTTTGGGTCGCGCGGGTCAATTGGTGGCAATCAGCATTAAGCATTAATGAGTGTCGAAGAGAAAAACAAACAAGGGACAACTTTAAGCTGTCAAATGCAGCTGCAACGCACTACAAGCAAAACATTTATTCACTCACTCAGTCAGTCAGACAGTCAGTCAGTCAAATAGTCAGTCAGTCAAGTACTCAATCAATGACAACTGGGGAGAGTAAACAAACCAACTGCTCAAAAATACACGAATTCAGCGACTTTAGATTGATTGAAAGCTTAACTAACAACACTGCGAATGTGTATGTGTGTGTGTATTTTTGAAAGGACTTAAACTAAAACTGAAACTGCAACTGAAACCGAAACTGAAACTGTATTGTTGAAACTTGTACTTTTGCTTTTGCTTTCACTTACAGCTGACATTAAGCTGCTGACACGTAAACTCTCACACTTTGATCCTTTGACACTTAAGGTTCCGCTGAAGGATGTCGTCTGCTATTTATCACTGCTCGAGGCCGGACGGCCAGAGGATAAGCTCGAATGTAAGTGAAGCAACAACAACAACAACAACAACGTTACCTTTAGATGACCAGCAGCAGCTGGCTGCCTGCACACTTGACCTTTGGCTTGGGCCTTAACTGGCAGTCAGCTGTTGGTCATTCATTAATTTATGCACTCATTCATTCATTTATTCATGCCAGTCGTTTATTCATTTATTCATTTGTTATTACAGTCATGTTTCGCCTGTACGATACGGACAGCAATGGCGTGCTCGACACCGCCGAAATGGATGCCATTGTTAATCAGATGATGGCCGTCGCCGAATATCTTGGCTGGGATGTCAGCGAGTTGCGTCCGGTGAGTACAAACACACAAAACGTAAACGTACCTACGTTAAGCGGTTTACATTTAAAACTGATTATTGCAATCAGTGCCAATCAATTGTGTTTATACTTAATGATGGCCAACGCAGAAAACAATCAAGCAATCATCAAATGCTTTCTGATTGCTTCTCCTCTCAACATGAGAGCCAGAGCCAAAGTCCGGGTAAAAGTTTTTCAATTACTTACGAGCATTTGGAAAAAGCAATCGAAATTAATTTCATTTTATTGTTTTGGAGGCAATCCAAGTTGCCAGTAGCCAGTAGCCAATAGCTGGGTGGCATTCATTTCATTCTCGACCACAAACCGAAGACCAACTGCCAACTTAAGGGACTTAATAGTTTCGACAACTAACCGAAAACGAATGCTGGCGAAGTCTTCTCGACTGTGATCTACTTGTACCCTCATACCACACAGCGCAGCATAGTTAAGTAATCGCTCAACTTGTCAGAGCGAGAGTGAACTAGAAAAATAAGTAAGCACAACAACGACAAGAACAACCAGAAATGCCCCTTGGTAGCCACATTAAGGCCACAAATAAAGTCAAAGCGCCACAAAACTCAATTAACAAAATACCCTCGGGTTATGCCGCAATGATGGCGATGACTTTAAGATACTTCTGAACTGAGAGATAGATAGCGCGAGAGAGAAAGACAGCATTTGGAATTGGAATTGGGGTTTCGGCTCACTGTCATTTCCATTTCTATGATGGGTTTATGATGATGATGCCAAGGCGAAGAGCGGCGAGGGTGCCACATACTTTAAATTCAAAGCAGATATAGAAAATATTTTAATCAAAATTCTTCTGCCCTTTTGCTGTGACCAGCCAGCCTGCAGAGAGTCAACGAGCGAAAGGAGTTCGTTCGTGGCATAGTTGAAACAGAAATAATAATCAAAACACTTAATGAATTGCATAATTCTGAAATTCATTTCCGGTTAAAAGCGAAGCGAACGAAACCCCCAAAGGATGCCGCATAAATTTTATGGCCGGCCATTATGAATATCGATTATGTATTTGGGATTTCTGCGCCCAAGCCCGGAACGGTACGGCACTGCATTAAATTGATTAGTTGGAATTCAAAGTAAAGCGGATATTGATAGTTTCAGCCAAAAACCAAAAGAGAAATGAAAAATGCACTCTGATAGTGAATTTCGTATTTCTTTCAGTTTGAAAAGAAATGCAAACAAGTAAGAAAGCGAAAACAGTCGAGTGACTGTGAGATACCCGCTACTCATTTGTGCGGTATTATTCTTAAAATCTACCAAAGTAACTTAACGCGAAAATACTAAAAATATACCGAATAATATATTTGGTTTTTAAAATATAGTACTACACTGCAAATTTACCATTGAGTGCAAAATATACCAGATTATCAGCCAAAGAAACTAAATCCCGTATTTCTTAAATAACTTATACAATTTTTATCAGTTCGCAATTTTTTCAGGAATTATGAATGCTATAGGTTGTATTGTACATATGTGCCGAAAATCGCAACTTTAGCTTCAAAATTAATGCAGCTATTCGATTTTTGTCAATTGGCGGGGACATAAGTGGGCGTGGCAAAAATTTAAAACAAACTAGATTTACTTCTGAGCATTACAAGTGCTGTCGAAATATAAATATTATAGCTCTATCACTTATACTCATATAGGTATTCATACCGACAGACGGAGAGACGGACTATAGAATATATGTACATACATATATACTTTATACAGGTCTGTTACATCCATTTCCTGCGGGTATAAAGTTATAATATCCCTCTACCCTATGGATAACGGATATAAAAATGTACATAGTTTTATATCCATAATTAAATATAATCAGCAGGCGATGCCTTAGTAAAATCTCAAGACAATCCAGGCTGCAAAAAATATTTTGAAATTTCATTTTGTAAGTTACGAAAAGGAAAAGAAGAGAGAAGGACTGTCGTAATAGGTTTATCTGACGAGGATTACACTTTCCCTGCAATGAAAGTCAAAGTCAAAGTTGTGGGTACTTCTGGGTAAAATTACCTTTACTTTTCTGTATTTCACTTTGGCGGCCACAGAACGTCAATCAGGAAATCTTACAGCAAGCAGCAGCGAGCAGCAGCATCAGCAGCCAGCGGCATTTTTCACACGCTCTGTGCAATTTTCCTACTTACAGATACTGCAAGAGATGATGGTTGAAATTGACTATGACGCCGATGGCACCGTGTCCTTGGAGGAGTGGCAACGTGGCGGCATGACAACCATACCGCTCCTCGTCCTGCTAGGTGAGTGAGCACAACAACAAACAAAAAAACAGCTGCAACTACTTCGGTAGACTGCTAACTGCCAGAGCGCCAAGTGGCTGTGAAGCTTTGAATGCGTTTACCGCCTCACTGCCTCAGTGCCTCGATTGCCTCTTGTGATTGCCTCTCCCCCCACCGCTGCCTTCTACAATATCTGTGTCCCTGCTCTGACTGCCTCAATAATCAAGTCATTTGCAGATGGTTCACATTGAGCAAAAAAAAGCAAAATATACTACATATATGAAATCGTATCTATTCTGTGCAATTTTTCACCTTCGCAACGTATGCAAAAAGTGCTCGCATTTCCCTCTCCCAGTGTTTTATGCAATCTCCAATATCGTTCTCTATCGCACTCATTTTACAGGCGTCGACAGCACCACACTGAAGGAGGATGGCATCCACGTGTGGCGCTTAAAGCACTTTAGCAAACCGGCGTACTGCAATCTCTGCCTAAATATGTTGGTCGGCCTTGGCAAGAAGGGTCTCTGCTGTGTCCGTAAGTATCGAGAAGTACATTTAAATACGTATAGTATCGTAGTACTCAGAGCACACTCCTTGACTGCAGACATGCGGCGGAAATTACACATTTTCAACTTTTAATATCAAAAAGGACATTTCGCAGAGCGCACATAAGTCATCTGTCAGTCGGAGTCGAGTCGAGTTGAGTTGAGTCTGTTTGATGATTACACATGTGTGTTTCGTCAGTTTTAATGGAAAACATTTAATATTGATGTCACAAATTGAGATTGTCAATTTCAAACGAAACGAAACAGTAGCACAAAGCTGCAACAACAAAAATACCATTGATCAAATAGATTTACAAATGATTGCAACTTCAATATGCACGAATGTCAATTTTAATCACACATTGTAAATGATTAAGAAATATGCGAATGCTTTAAATATTTGTTTGCTCTTTATTCGACAGTTTGCAAATACACGGTGCACGAACGTTGCGTGCAACATGCGCCTGCCTCATGCATAACCACCTACGTCAAGTCAAAGAAGCCCAAATGTGGCGGCGATCTGTTGCATCATTGGGTCGAGGGCAACTGCTACGGACGCTGCTCAAAGTGCCGCAAACGCATCAAAGCATACCACGGCATCACAGGACTCACTTGTCGCTGGTGCCACATGATGGTGAGTAAAAGTATTTTTCTAACTTTTTTAGAAATAGTGAAAGACTGAAAAGCTATTCTCTCATTAAGTTATTCAAATGCAACTGTTGCATTTACATTTTGTACATAAAATAGAGAATAGTCAAATTCAAGATTTCGATAACAGAATTTAGTATTGTGAAATATGTGAAGTACTTAAAATATAGAATATTTATTAAAATGCATTTCAAACGTAATCAAATCAAAGAATATATTCTTTATGCAGTGCACAAATTTTTATATTTTCTTTTGGTTGCCAGTAGCAATTGCAAATGTATCCAGAAAAGAAAAATGACTTCTGATAACATTTTTAAAATACAATTTGTATATTTATCAATACATGCATTTCAAATTCTATTCTATTTAAATGTTTTTCATTTGTTGACTCAATAACAACAGAATATAGTGTATTAAACTACCAAATAATAATACAAAATGAATGTCTGTGAAGGTACATTTTATGATGTTCATTTAAATGTAATAATTTATGCTTTATGGAGTTTAAATATTTTGAGTTTCTTTAAATAGCAATTTACTATACTTTAAGAAAACGTAATTTCTTTGCTGGCTTTTTTCTGGCGGTGTGAAAGCAATAACAAGTGAACATTTCAAGTTCAATTATTATATATTTAAGTGTTGTGTATTTGCAGGCTTTGATAACTACAGAAAGTAGTATATTAAATTAACATTTAGTATTACAACATGAATATTTGGAAAGATTTATTTAAAGAGCAATTAAATGTACGAATTTATGCTTTATGCAGTTAAATTATTTTGAGTTTCTTTAAATATCAAGTTACTTAAAGAAAAAGTAATTTCTTTGCCGACTATTATCTGTCGGTGTAAAAGCATCTTCTTTTATTTGCCATTTGCAAACGCAAGTGTATCGAGTTCCATCAAAGTGTTGCATTGCTTGGCATTGTGTCGTGGCAAGTATTTATACAAATCGCATGGCAGTTGTGCCACATTCCACACAGTGCACAATTCTCAACAATTTTTCAAATACGAAGAATTTCAATTATTTTGATCAACTGAGCAAGCTGTGCATGTCCCGTAGTCATGCTCCTATTTGTTTTGTCTTTTGGCAAAAACTTGTTAAGCGCCACTGATTTGAGCTACAAGCAAGCACACACATACATACACATACATACAGTTCATGCACTCACAACTAACACATACACTCGTGTGCCACACATTGCTGCAAATGTAGACGCAAGTGCCACACACTGTGCAGCATCGTGGCTTGGTTACGGGTTTTGGCCACGACGTCAGCTCCAGCTTCGTTATGGCTGGCAAATTGTCACGTCTCAAAGAAATTATGCTGCTGCATGCCACACGACCAGAGGCAGTCCCAGATTCCATCTCCGACACAATCCGCCAAAGAGACGCCGCCGCTGCCGTCGTGTTTCCTTCGTCTTGCCCCCCGCAAGCACAACTTTCTCCAGCGACTTTGACAAGTGCAGCATCAGTCGAGATAATGCCGAATTCGTTATCTCAGACGCCACAACAACAACAAGAACAATCATGTGAAGAGTTGGAAGAGAAAATGAAGAAGAAGCAGCTGCATCCAAAATGGCGGCAGGCATCGAGCAATGCAAGAAACTTCCTTCTTGGCTGCTTCAGCTGTAAACATTTCGTAAGCTAAACGTTGCCAAAGGCTGCAGCAGTCAATATTGGCCTTTGCTTTGCGAGGGTTGCTCGATTAGTATGCAGGCATGTTAGACTAAAAATTGGTTAGCAAACTTAGCAACGATGTAATCACTAAATGCGTAGATTATTAATAATTTAAAGTAAAAGGCATTGTTAAAAAAATGTACATATGTACAGCAGAAGAACTACTCATTGAGGGAACGGCTTTCTCTCAACAAACTCATAGCAATTGTCGAAGTTTAAAGTAAAAAATAAATATTCTAAAATCGAAAAGAAATTTAATATCTAAGAATTAACAATAATGAACTAAACATAAAGCATTGTTGACACTTTCACATCCTTATTTTACATAAAATGAGATGAAATTCTTTGCAATATTCTTCAAATTTCATACACTCTTAGGTTTATTTTATATTTATGTGTGTACCATTAACCTAAGTACAATTGTAAACTGCATTCCGCATTTATTATTAAGAATTTATTATTTAAATTGATTTGTGTTGCCTTTTGTTTATTAGCAATTATACTGAATTTATTACTCTTTGTGATTATAATTCAATTTTGTGCTGTATATTTAAAACAACCCCAAAACTATGATGACTAGAGAATAGTTATATTCATAGGAAATTACTATAAATTTTGGAAACTTAATTATATTATGCACATTTTGCGCAATCATTACTCCAATAGTATAAGTACTTAATTCAATTTACTAGCAATTTTAATTGAATATCTATATTTACTGCCATCAGCTTAATCGATTTTCCCAATTGAAATCGACGATTTAAACTGATCAAACTGCCCACGCATAATAATTGTATTTGTATGTGCATTTTGCATTTTATCAACGTCAAATTTGCAACGTGTGGCAGTGAAAAGTTCACACGTGACACAGCATTCTGTTTGTCAGCGATAATCAGTGCAGCAGGTTAAATTGTGTTGTTCCTTAGCAAAGAACCTGCCACTGCATAGTAAAGTGGAGAAACCGAGGGAAGAACAAAAAGCTATCCGTAGTTGAATTTAAATTAAGGATCTGCGTTTAAATCCCATTTTGAGCGCAAATTAACAATTTGGCGGAAGCGCTAACACAAACTTTTAATCGCATTCATTAAAGCAAAATGAGTGCTTAAGTAAGCGTGCGGAGTGAGAGAGCGCTCATCAAATAAATACGTATACGCCAAGGATGCCAGGAAGACCAGCGCTCTCCTTTTCCAATGCACAAGTTCTGCGGCCAGCTAGTCAAGTGTAAATTGAATTTAAGGCCCCTCGATTTCGTTTCGTTTCGTTTTATTTTTTAACGTGCCAGATTTTTGGCTATCTTTTTTATGACTTTTTTTCCTTTTGGGTAATTTAATGTGAAAATAATCTCTCGCTTCTCGCTCTCTCTCCCGCTCGTTTCAGCTGCACAATCGTTGCGCCTCGTCAGTGAAGAAGGAGTGCACACTGGGTGAATTTGCTGAGCTAATTGTGCCACCCACTGCGATATGCCCGGCTGTCTTGGATCGCCAGCGTTCGGTTAATCAGGCGCATAAAGTGAGTTGATCCCAAAAAAGTTTACTCTACTTAATTCCATTTCCCTAACCAAAAATTGGCAAACTAATCGTACTAATACAATAAACTCTCAATGCACACGCTTTCCCCGCATTCGCCTACTTGTATATTCGCTTCCACATTGTTGTTGCTAACAAAAATTGTGTGTGTCATTCCCACAAAAAAAACGAAAAAAAAAACAATATCATCTGCTAAATATAAACGAAACCGAGTAGAAATCACAAATGCATCATCATCACCAGGCGACGCATTTCCAAATCACGCCGCCCGACGAGCTGAGCTGCCCATTGCTGGTGTTTGTGAATCCAAAGAGTGGCGGGCGACAAGGTGATCGGATCTTGCGTAAATTTCAGTATATGCTCAATCCCAGGCAGGTGTACGATTTATCCAAGGGTGGACCCAAGGAAGGTGCGTATACACCACGGCGTATGCGTGATGATTACATGCGAGCCGCAAAGCAAACACGCACAAAACACACACACAATTTAAATGCAAATTGCGTAGCAAGATACTTAAATTTTGATTTCTTGGTTACGTTTATACACGCGCTGCTGCCTCTTGACTGTCGACACAGGACTCACGCTCTTTAAGGATATGCCCAATTTCAAAGTAATCTGCTGCGGTGGCGACGGCACTGTTGGCTGGGTGCTCGAGGCAATGGGTAAGCTCCACACAATGCCAAAACACTACTGCTTCCAGAGGCATTAAATTGTAATATCTCTATACACAGACTCCATCGAGCTGGTCACCCAGCCTGCCATTGGCGTCATTCCGCTGGGAACTGGCAACGATTTGGCACGTTGCCTGCGCTGGGGCGGCGGCTATGAGGGCGAGAACATACCCAAATTAATGGAAAAGATAAAGCGTGCCTCTACCGTAATGCTGGATCGATGGAGCATCGAGGTGACCAACAATCCGCCCGTTGAAGAATTGCGCCCCAAGGTAAGTTCAAGTAACAAACTTTACAAATGGTCTAGTGATAAAGCAGCCTAAAAAACTGATTACAAAAATTCGTTTTCGTGGCTTGCAATGCGGGGCAATGGGAGAAACTAACCAGTGAGGCGTGCCTCTTGTTTGTGCACCATTTGCAGGTGACTTTGCACTCGAACATGCAGAAAGTGATTGAGTTGTCACAGAGTGTTGTGGTCGACAAATCGCTGATTGAACGTTTCGAGGAAATCCAGCGGCAAAGCTTCAGTGGCACAACCGACAACATTGCAGCAGCAGGCACAGACACAGACACAGCTGCAACTGCCACATCGATTATGATGGCAACGGAATATACGCAGGATATGACAACGACAACAGCAACAGAGATGGGAACGGGAACGGGTCACGATAAGGTTGCTGCTGAGGTGGCTGTGGAATCTGCCACGCGCACCACAACCACCAAAAGCATTTCAATGTCCACATTCGAAACGCGACGCATGCACAAAACATTGACAGCCACGCTGAGCAGCAGCAGCAGCAACAGCAACACAAGCAGCTCAAGTGGCAGTGCCACAGGCAGCATCAACACCAACCTGCCGCAACAATGCCAGCAGCAACAGCAGCAGCAGGAAATGGGGTCGCCTATGGGCAAAGGTGTTCTATTCCCGCTAACACGCACAGATGTAACTGAAAAGCAATCACTCGAGACGCTGCTCGTGCAACACAAGCAACAGCAACAAAAGCTGGCAGCGGAAGCAGAAGCTGCTGCTGCAGCAGCAGCAGTTGCAGCTGCTCCGACAACAATGTCGGATGAAGAAATAGCTGAGAATAATCAGAGCGATAATAATAGTCAGTGCAATAAGCCGTACAACATCGTTAAACAGCAAATTATATTGTCTTTGGATTTGTCGGACAAGTGCGAAACTTATGGCAACAGCAACACCAACGACAACAGTAACAGCAGTAGCAACAACAACAACAACATCGAGCAGCAGCATAGACAAGGCCAAGTCGCCAGCACACCACAAACACCGAAGACTCCCATTACACCGCCAACGCCAACAACAGCAACAGCTGCCACAGCAACAACACCCACAACAGCAACAACAGCAACCAGCAGTAGCAACATTCCACAGAAGCCCATCAAAGTGCAATCGGACAAGGACTGCACCGTGCCCTATAACATTATCAACAATTATTTCTCCGTCGGCGTGGTGAGTACAATTTCCTTTTTGCTTTTCCCTTTTTGTGTAAATCAGTGAGCGCATTTACACGACTGCAACAGCAACCATAGCAATAGCAATAACAATAATAGCAACCAGAGTGCATATTTCCTTTGATTATCTATCTTTTCGTTATTTGCGATAGCGTACTCAATGTCGAGTCGTATTTGGTAAACAGGAAGAAAAAAATCTAGTTTGAAAAGCAGATAACAATCTTTGATTTAAGATTTTTTCGATCTTAAAATAAATCTTGAAATATGATTTTTAGGTTGCAGAGAGATTTTTATGCTAAATTTGCACTTTAAAATTAAAAATGTCTTATTTTAAGATTTAAATCTTGCTTTAAGATTATTTTATTCCAGATTGAGAAAAAGATTCCAAATTTTGATTAAAGAAACTTTTCTAACCTTAAGAAAAAAAATAGGTTGGAAAAATCGTAAAACAAGATTTTGTTCTTCAATCATCGTTTTGAGATTACCAAATCTTTTAAGTTCTCAATTTTAAGAATTTTGCTTTTGTTTGTTAAGAAGTTGTAACTAGAACCTTATTTCTGGTGTTGTTGCTGTCAACTATAATAGAGATACTGCAAATCATTGTTCAATTATAAATCTAATTTTAGAAAGTTTAATCTAAATTTAAGATTTTGCCTTCGTCGATTAATTTTAAGATTTTTCCATTCTTGAAAAAATATAATCTTTCAAGATCTATAATTATAATTTATAATTTTGATCTTGATAAAACCTTCTTTGCTCAATTTTGACATCTTTCAAGATTTGAATCTTGATTTTAGCACGTTATTTCTCTCTGTGCAAATGCAATAAAATTTTCATAATCAAAACCAAAGATCTAACTGCTCTCTCAATTATGCAAATACGGATGCCGTAATATGCACTAAAATCACACAAGGATTAAGCATAAATGGATTCCGCAACCATTTGTGGAAGCTCGTAAAAATAATATTAAGAGAAATATCTCAGGGTTTACTTAACTCAAGTTGAGTCAACAGACGGGATTCTCGTTTCGTTTCTCAATAATTCATATAAATGTACATTTACACTCAATCATTTATTCAGCATTTTACCACCCCGAATTTTCCTGCCCAATTCCCTCGGATTTTCATATGCAAAGTTCAGCAAACTTTCGAGCTGCAATCAAAATGAAAGTGAAGAGCTTTCTAATTCCCATTTTCATTGAATTACGCGAGCGGAAAATGCTTGAAAACCCGGAAGGATTGACGGCTAACAAAACTCTGCTATACCCTGTGCCCAGTTTGATTTGAATCAATCATCGCAATCGCACACATTTGCATATTCGCAAGGTTTCAGGCAAAAAGGCAAGCGCTTAGCAGAGCTGCAAAAAGTGTTGGCCAATTGAGAATGCGGCCAGAAGCGAACACAAAGAACGGCGTCGAACCATCAGAGGCTCATTTGAATCATTGATGCATCGCTGCACTTTGTTGGGCAGGGCAATCAACAACAGCGAATGCACACACGCAGGACTCACAGGACTTGGCATTTGTCTGAACTTGGTTTTGAGGTGCAAATGAAGTACAGCTTACACTTTATGCTGTTGCCCAACTTTAAGCTTAGTTTGTGGCCTGTTTTTATCTGCTGATAAGGCATCAAAGAGCAGCATAATTACACTAATTCGATTTGGACAAAACTGCGAACTACGCACATTTAAATTAATGCGATGAGGGTGTGTGAGGACATGTCCAGGGGCTGGAGGCAGCTTGTCTAATTACAATTTGGGCCGAGTGTGGAATTGGTAAGTGCTGCCGCGCAAAAACAGTCGCAAGGAAAACAAAACACATTGCGCCCCAGGGACAATTTGACAAAGAGGACCACACACAGTCGTAAATAGATGCAGGCAAAGCCATAAATTGAAATGGCAAAAATGTGAGAACGGAGCAGAAATTGGGTATCGAAACGATGTAAAACTGAAATCTTACAAAGTTTTATCACAGGCTAAAGGCCTATGAATAATTTACCATGAAACGAAGCCAGCGAACAAAAAAAAGAAACCTGAACACGAACATGAAGATGAAGATGGCGATGACGATGAAGATGAAGATAAGACGGCTCAAGATATGAAAGGCTCGAGTGGAAATCAAAGATACTTTCTTGCTACGTGCGACTAAGTAGCTGGCCAAAAAGATTTAATGCGGTCATAAACAAAGGTTAAGTGAGAAATTTACTGGCCAAGCCCAAACCACAAGATGAAGCAACCAGCAAAACCACAGCAGAAAAAAGTTAAGCGCAGAAGGAAAACGAAAACGAAAACGAAAAAGAAATTCGTAATGAAACTGAAAAGAATGGCAACTACTAAAACGGATATGTTGTACAAATCAGCAAGGCGCTGCTCAAGTTCTGTCTCAGTGTGAGTGTGTGTGTTGTGTCCTCAATGCTCTCGTATCGTCTAATCAAAAAGGAAACACGCCTCCTTGTCCAGATGCCCACTGATAGTAGTGTCCTTAGTGTTTTCTGATTTTATTTGCCAGTTGTTTGTGCCTTGCTTGTGTGAGTGTGTGTCTGTGTGTGTTTTGTAATGCTGCACCATTTGTCAAGTGCGGCTAAAGCTGAAATCCTTTTTGTGCAAACATTTTGCACTCTTACTTACTGTCTCCTTCTCCTCCTTCCCCTCGTAATCCTGCCTGCCTGCCTGCCTGCCTGGCTGTCGCGTCTGGATACGTAACTGAATATCAGCCTAATACGCAATGAGCCCACACAATTGCAAGCCTTGCGATTAAGATCCACAAAATCCTTGCCAAAATAAAAATACACACAACAAAATGCCATAAAATGCGTCTGTTTCCTAGCAAAAGTATCTTCACGTGTGTGTGTGTGTGGATGTCTTTGAGTAAGGGTGTTAGTTTATTTATGACCTGATGTGCGTCTGTTTAAACTGTAGGCGTCTACAGCAAACTGTCGACGATGTTGTTTTCGCTGTTGTTGTTTTTGTCGTTGTTGCTACACTCTCAACACCCTGCAAAGTAGTCAAACAATGCGGTATGCCAAACAAAACAGTTCCCAGATTCTAGTATGAGAGTTCAATTAAAATGAGATGAAACCACACAAAATAATCTTGATTTATTTGTAGCATTAAAACGGCAATTAATAAAAAACCTTAAAAGTAGTACATAAATATAGTTATTAAATTGTGTCTTCAAAGTTCATCACACACCATTAATAATGCTTTTTTACCATTTATTTTGTTTTTTTCTATTTTATATCAATGGCAGCAACTCATTTAAAATGAAATTAAATTTGTCATAATTTTTACAGAAAAACAAATACAAATAAAGCTACCGCCTGATTCAAATTGCATAAAATAATGTAGATTGTATTTGAAATGTAACATTTTATGAATAAGTTAAATATGATAAACACATCTTAAAAATAGATTCGAAATAATTTATTTCTATTATTTTTTCTTTATAATGGTTTTTTATTTAAAGGTCTAATAATGTATATTAAAGATACATTAAAAAATGTTATTTCTATTATTTTTTCGTTATAATGGTTTATTATTTAAAGGCCTCAACGTTTTATTTTTAATTTTTAATGAAAAACTAGTGAATCCAAATAAAATATCTTTATTTATGCATATTATATTTGCAGTATAATATTTCATGAATAAATTTTGATAACAATATTAGAACAGCTGAATAATTGATGGCAAATAAAGCATTAATTTAATTGTTATTTACATTTTAATGAAAATATCAGGACAGCTGAGAGTGCTGAGATTTATAAATAATACGTGAATTGAATTTTCATATAATTTAATTTATCGTGTGCAACACAATTTGCAGTGACAAAAACATAAACTGAAATAATTTTAAAATTATTTAAAGGTTATTCTTATAGATCTGTATTAACACTACTTTTAGAGCTAAGATAGATTTTAGTATCGATGAATGTACGTTATATTTATTTTTTCACTTCAGATATTGTCACACAGTTTCCAGATTAAATAATTTGTAGAAAATATGAAATTATATATATAAAATCAGTTTGGTTTTCAAAGTCGAACTATTTTTAAATCTCTCGCAGGGTATCGTTAGGTGGTTGATATCAAAACGTCTTGCTTCAATGTTATGGTTGTTGTGCGTATTGTTGCTGCTGGGATTTCACTTGTCGGCTTCAGCCTCCTGGCTGTCCCCAGCACGAAATCCATTTAGCACTCATGTACATCATATGTGAATGTCTCGAGAAGAGTCCCGAATGTAACACAACCAACTTGTCATATACGAGTATGTGCGTAAGTGTGTGTGTGTGTGTGTGTGTGTCAAGTGGCTGCCAATGCGCAGCAGTCACAACTTTGCTCCTTAAGTTAAAGGTTCAAGGGAAGCTGCTGCTGCTCGTCTGATGTTGTTGAAGAGCGAGCAGAGAGGTGGTGAGAGGTGGTGGGAGGTGCCGTGTAATACGGCATGAAAAGTATTTCACGCTGACGCTTTGGTTTAACGTCAATTGTTGACGTTAAGCGCGAACTTGTGCGTTGTTGATGACACTGCCAGGAAAAGACCATGAATCGCAGAGAGAGAGAGAGCGAGAGGGGGGAAGTTGGAGAGGTCAGTGGGTGGGAAATTGAGGCGCGTACACATGTGTAATTGTGTGCGTTGCGCTTTTGCCTTTTCTTTGATTCGCACTACTGCCGAACTGTCAGTGACACACACAGAGACCGAGCCGTAGGTCTTATGTATTGTTAAAGGTATGGCAGAGAAACATTTTTATGGCATTCAGCGAACTCTGATAAGGATTTCGCCTGCCTCCATTCCGTGTGCTGGCTTTATGGCCGAAAGGCATTCATTGGCCAGCAGCACATGCTAATAAGCCGCTTGTCATCAAGTTAGTTTCGAGCCAGGTTGCATAAGCGTCTACTTTACACGAATGGCACTTTAGGATGGCAGGCTAATTAAAAAGTTTTTGCCAACCGAACCAGCCTGTCTCGCTTGACAATTAAATTTGCGCTCCAGCGGTAATTAATCTTATTTATGATGTAAAAGCTTCAACCGCAACTTTGACTCCAAACCAAGCTCACACTACACACTACACACTACATACACACACACACACACACACCTACCCACCCACCACATCTCCCACAGCGTGTCGCCTTTTCTGGTGTGCTGACATGCATAATAAATGCGCCTACAAATGTGCAACGTGTCGTATGTGTAATCCAAACTGGGGCCACGCCATGTGCTTAACCCCAAGCACCACACAGCCACATATAACTAGCAGGCAATCTCAGGTATTCAGACGCGAGCCCGAAAATGCAAATATAATATGCTCCCTCATGCTGTGCAACACTCGAGAGCCTATAGGGAAACAGCCATGTGCACTGGATAGGGATGCATTGCACCAACGAAATATCCATACATCAGCCTGATTTTATAATATACTATATTCGACCACACATGAAATTCTCTTTCAAATAGTGCAATTTGCTTTGAACAAAATCCAACTCTGCGTTTTCAAAATATATCATTTTTACTTCGTTTGCATAATTATTGATGACAACTTTCAATCTATGTAAATTTAAAACTATTTTTTGTTTTTAGGGTCAATGGCCTTTGTCTAAAGCTCATCACTGAATCTCTTTTTGATTATCATTATGAACAATATGTTAAGTTAATTAACAAACCTTTGAGGGCTTGCAATCAAATTAGATTTTACTCCTTTTCACATTTTAAATTGCATTTTTTCAAGCGAGTTCACTTTAAATTGGAATTAAAATATATGAATATTTTTATTATTTTCCGAATTTGCTTCTATTATAAAATGAACTGAAAATTCCATTTCATTAAAATGATATTTATTTTCTTCAATTTTGCAGCACTTGTAATTAGCTTAGAGTTTTGCATATTGAATTCATTTTGAGACCAGAATTCAAATTGTATTTTATTAGGTCTTTTTTATACGCCTAAGTTCAGTTTCAATTCAAATTAAAAGATTGTTAATACATTAGAATATTTACATTATACTTAAAATTGAGTTTATTTCATGAACATATGTTATATTTATTTGTATGCGTTCTTTTTACTTTCCGCAATCCTGGCAGCACTTGTAAATATTTTAGGCTTTCCCCTATTTATATTGAGAACCATATTTCAAATAGTATTTTATTGTATATTTTCCTTTCAAATTAAAAGGTTGTACATGAATTAAAATATTTATATAATTTGTCAAATTTCGTTTACATTTAATTTAATTAAAATTAGAGTTGCACTATATGGATTCGTTTAATTCAGTTTTAAAAATGGATTTAAAGTCGTTTATCAGCTAAAAAGTTTTAGACTGAATTTTATTTCCAATCCAACTTTGCACTATTGCAAATTGATAAATGTAGCAAGTTTATATCGCGTAGTTGCCATTAGTGGCAGCTGCTTTCAATTGCAGCTTTGCAGTTGTTGTTGCAGCTACGTGACCAAACATAATGCATACACTCGTATCTTTGTGCTTCAGTTTGAACAACTACTGATTGATTATTATGATTATTGTTATTATTATTGCCACAGGATGCTGCAATTTGTGTAAAGTTTCATTTGGAACGCGAAAAGAATCCGCATAAATTCAACAGCCGCATGAAGAACAAGCTGTGGTACTTTGAATACGCCACCTCTGAAACGTTTGCCGCATCCTGCAAGAATCTGCATGAGAATATTGAGATTGTGGTGAGTAATGAGATGAGTTGATGTAAACAGGCAAGAACAAGAACCTACTTCAATTACTTTCCTTTTTCGTTGGCATGCAGTGCGATGGCGTTGCCTTGGACCTGGCCAATGGGCCGCATCTACAGGGCGTGGCATTGCTCAATATACCCTATACTCACGGCGGCTCCAATTTGTGGGGCGAGCACTTGTCCCAGAAGCGCATACGCAAGAGTGCCGGGCCATTTGGCAAGAGCAAAAAACTCAAGTCCAGCGACAAAGAATTCTCAGCCACCAGCTTTAATTCCGTAGATCTTTCAGTGGCCATACAGGGTAAGCATTAAAGGTATTATAAGACTACACAGAATAATATACAATTTGCCTACAGACTTTGGCGATCGTCTTATCGAAGTGATTGGCCTAGAGAACTGTCTGCACATGGGACAAGTGCGCACAGGATTGCGTGCTTCCGGCAGACGCTTGGCTCAATGCAGTGAAGTGATCATTAAAACCAAGAAGACATTTCCCATGCAAATCGATGGCGAGCCCTGGATGCAAATGCCCTGCACTGTAAGTGTTTTATACTTCACTAGTATTTATACCCACTAGCTATAAAGGAGAAGAAAGGGGGTACTATAACGTTTTGACTGCAATGATGTATGTGACAGACAAAAAGAGGGAACTTCTAGAGCAGATTAAAATCTTAGATGTTAGTCATGAAAGATTTTTATAGTGCAAAAGCCGACAACAAATACTTTAGTAGACAATTTGGTATATTTTGTACTTTATGGTATATTTTACTCGCTGTAGTATATTAACATACCAAATATATATTTTTGTCTATTTTAGATTTTTGGTATATTTATTTTTTATATTTTTTTTATACTGAATTTGGTATTGTGTTCTTTGTGGTATATTTTACATGGAGTAGTATATTAATATACATTTGCATATGTATATTTTTGCATTTTTTCTGAATTTGGTGTATTTTAAAGATAATACGGTTTTCGCATTGCTCCAGTTTTTTTAAAATTGCCTAACGGGTATCTGACAGTCAAGCACACTTGATTTTAGCTCTCTTTTCTGTTTATCATATATTTTGTGTAACTATTTCCTGTGTTTTGCAGATCAAAGTAACGCACAAGAATCAAGTTCCTATGCTGATGGCGCCGCGCTCAGAGAAAGGACGGGGATTTTTCAATATGCTGTGCAGCTGATTCAGGCGCAGCGCATCGAGCGACTTCATCGGCCACAGACGACAGGCCGCTGAATCCGCCGATGAGCTGGATGATGAATTTCGTAAGGTCACCAGAAGCACCACCGTCCACAATTTACCTTAGTGCATTGCACCGTGATTATTATTTATCCCAACTCCAACTCCAACTTCCACTCCCAAAATCAACCTGTTAATATATATTTAAATGATTAGTGTGTGAGTTGCAGAGCTTTACAATGTTAAGTCATAAAAAAGGAAAAACCAAAAATTAATTTCTAATGCTTTACGGTGCGATTATGAGTGCTTCAAGTACGAGTGCCAACTGTACTCCGAGTAGAACTGCAACGAATACTTCGAGTACGACTTTAACAGGTACTTCGAGTATTATGAGCAGGTCTACACCGAGTATAATTTCAACGGCCACATCGATTGCGATGTTTCAACAATTAATCCGTGGTACTAAGTCGCTAGCATTCCAGGCATTTCCCCCAAATAGGATAAGTGAATAATTGAATTGAATTGAAATCTCAGAGTTATGTGCGCATCAGTGTTAACCAAGTGAAAGCTTTAGATGTACTGTAGTACACACGTATTTGTTATTAATGTATATTAGATACCGTAAGAAGACAACAACAAACAACATACACACACACACATACACACACACACTTAAACAAAACTTGTCCAATAATGCAACTAAAATGAGACCAAACATTGTAGTGCGATTTTTAAAAATAGTGCACAATTTGTACACACAGATAAATAAATAAATATACAACTATATATACATACATTAAAGAAGAAAACAAAAACAAAAACAAACATACATATTTACAATTAAATCCGTCGTAATTAGTGCGTGCTGTGCATTTTCTTTCGTTAATTATCGTTTTATCAGAAATTCAATTTGCTTTTGATTAAAGTTCCTACTTAATGAAACAACATATCATTGGCTTCATTTCATTTCGGCTTAAATCTCGGAACACACAAACAAAACAACAGGAATATAAAATGAATAAAAAAAATTATATTTTATATGCACAGCACAGCTACTAACTATATTACATGTAATTCAAAATATATATATATATTGAACGTTATATACGTGTTATTTATTTATTATATGTACATACATATATTGTATATAGAACAATGTAACTTGATATACACAATATCAATGAAATGGTGCAGCTTTAAATGAATTTTGATAAAATGAATACATATAATGAATTACAAAAGAAGAGCAAACTACGAGTTTATAATAAGAAATGTATATTTGATATAGTCATATATGTATATGTATAAAATGTATGAAATTGCCAAAGCAAATACTCGAAAATATTATTAACAAAGAACAGAAACCAAAAGTACACACAACTCGAGATATGAATCGAAATAAGTTTGTTAATAGATCTTACAAATAGTAGATTGTAAATAGTTAAAAAAAATCTATGAGAAAAACTTGAATTATTTAATCATAGAGGTGCATTAGTCGTTTTTAATAGATCGGTAATTAATCTAGATTAGATTTAGTTTAACTGATATTATCAAAGCATTCCTTGCAAATGTAAACACATATAAGTATCCTCGATTTAGATACATCTATGGAAAGTATATGCATATACTCTTAATATAATAGTTATCCAAATGAAAGTAATTCTACAATAAAGAAATACTCATTTTTATCATAATATATTAACGGTTCCTCTTTTTCAAATTTATTTTGTAATATTTGTAGAGCTGAAGTACAGAAAAATGCATTTTTAAACCTTATGTTTGCAATATTGAGTGAATCATAGAACTTCTTTAAAAATTGTTCCCAATTCACAAACAATAATATTATAATATGTATTCCACTCTAAATGTATGTGTAAAGAAGTGTACCACATAAATACACATATAAAATATATACATATTTATTTCGACTACCAAAGCAAAGCAAATATATACACTGAAGAAGATGTGTAAATAAATTAATTTAATTTACGCAAAGAACATTTTTCAATGCAACTCCTCACGCCCACAAGCAAGGATCATCCTTATTGTGACTTGGCGTCAGGATGCAAATGCCACACAGTAGCCAGTTAACATTAATTATAAATGAGATGAACTTAACTCTTAGGAACAAAATACGCAAATGCAAAACTGCATAACTTGACAAGTGAAAGTTAATTAGGAACTAACATTAAATGCAGACACTACACAAAATGTAGAATGCATTGTAATTAGTTGTCACTAAGCGAATTAAACTACAGACTAAAGTGTATTTATTTACAAGCATAGAGAACAAAACAGCAAACAACAAACAGCAAAACAAACAACAAAGCTTACAACAACTTCAATTTAGTGAGTAGAAACCGCATAGAATTAGGGAAATACTATAAATATATCAGGATTAGCCTAATGAAAATAAATTATTAACTCAATAACCAAAGCAACGCATACTTAACGAGTGAACATATAATTGTATATAAATTACTGTTATCTTTACCACATTCAGCATACACACTGAGTGCTTAAATAAATATAAATTAATGGAAGTATCATTGTTATATTGCTAACTATCGAAGCAAGTTCATATATGTGCCATTAAATGTAGCTTCAAGTGCTAAAATATATAAATATACATATATAATTATGTATTCCTAAGTTAAGTACTCCAATTCAGTTTGAAACTTGCCTCCGCTTATTAATGATGATATATTAAACATTATTACACATACGCAGCGTAGTACTACACTTGCTATGAAATGTAGTTTATCAAATGCGTATGTATTTGTATGTGTTGTACATGTATAGGTAGATCCACAATATATATAGACAATTAAGAATCATAACCATATATATTATATGTATGAATATATGTCAACCACGCCTGTAATCAGTGTTTAAAACAACCAATAATAAAAACTATTTATCAAGTATATTGTAAGGTTTGGATTTTATTGTTTGATATCATTGATCAATTGAGAACACAATAAGACTGTTTGAGTTAAAGGTCTTTATTAGAATTGGAGGAGCAGCTGAGGTGCCGCTCCAACGATCAAAACGTATCTGTCTTTTACAATATTTCTTAAGTCTAAGTAAGGCTAAGTCTCGTAGCTGCGCTGCTCGCAGGCGGCGGCAGAGAGACGGCTATGTACTTATGTATATATGGATATAATAATATACATTGTTATGCACTCTCAAGTGGAGGCGCGAGGGGTATGCATATGCTGACCGTTTGTTGCAATTATGCTGACACTAGCACATTCTGCGTGCGGGCTAAGCCACAACGATCGGTTCATTTGGATTATGTAAACACTGCAACAAAGTGTTACAGTGCGCACCCTTTAAGTACAGTGGGTATTCAATATATGTGCATACTACAATATCTATATTTATTTATTTATTTGAGAATGCAAACCGTAAGCGTTTGCTAAATTTAATTGCACATACGGCCCATATAAACTTATAAAAGTAATTAATACATTTTCACTGGGTTTGCCAAATTGTGCCAAGACTTCAGTGGTGCGACAAGGATGAAATGCCATGAAAGGACGAAACAAAACCGGATGCTCCATTTGTGTCAGCATTTGATAGAGTTCACTACGCGATGTCTCCGGTAAAAAGGTTTTCCATGTCGCCTCCAAGTCCAAGAGACTGCCGTCTGTGAAAATTATATCAATATATTTACTTCCTAAAGCTTCTTATTATTAATTTACCTGATCTGTGCGCTTGAAAGTAGAGCACAGGCACCTGATAAGAGATGCTATAGACTATGTGGTACTCTACACTTATGAGATCCTCGCTGGCTTTGCCTTTAATCTTCTGCGTATACTTCAGATAGCTGTTGGGCTCCTGCTCATCCTAAGAACAAACGGTTTGATTATTAGGACTTATAAAACTTACAAAGAACCTTACTTACTATTTCACACAATATCCAGCTATCATTTAATTGGTTTGATATTTCCAGCAGCTGCTTGGCCTGATAAAGAAAGTCTGGCCAAGTTAGCGTTGTCATGCTGCAAAGAAAATGTAAAAATTAAAATTTGCTTAATAGATAGATTGATACTTAAAAAATTAACCACTACAAATGAACACAAATTTATGTTTTGTTTTTTGCCTCGTATATTTAATATTTAACCGACAAATTGAAATTGTTTTTAAATGTTAAAGCTCCTCAACTGGTTTTACTTAAAATAACACGTAATTAACTCTACTACAAGCAGTTCGGGGAACAGAATGCAGAATCTAAAACTCATTTAAAATGCCCATTGGTTTTTGCTAAGCGTTAAGCGTTGCGTGGCTCGCCTTCCAGCGCCGCCACCTGGATATTTTCATTGCGTCGCACTTGGACAACAGTTACGCTGCCAGCCTTGTCATCAAACTTGCATGTAACTGTGACCTCGCTCAGCTGAAATGTGAAGATTTGTGAGCCGTATTTTGTGCGCAGATAAACGGAACGCGGATCAGCCTCCAAGATGTCAATGATGCATTGCTTATGAACTTGCAGCTCCAACAGCTGTGCCTCAGCATGCTCGTTGAAGAGCACGCTTAGCCGGTGACTGGCCACTACCCAGTTGGGAACCCGAACTGTGCTGGGCAACGGTGGAAGTGACAATGGTGTTGGCTGCATTGAATTTCCACTCAAGTCGTCTCCGTTCAAAGCGCTGGCTGAATAGCCAGCGGCGCCATATAATTCGAGATCAGACTCCTCGCCATCCGGTTCCTGGCGTGAATCATAAAAGTCAGCACTATTCTCATTGGGAATCACGGCAGGGCGAGCTAATTGTGCATAAAAATCGATATTACAAAACACATTTCCACCTAAGCGAGGTTCAACAACTTGCCCAAATCAACACTCAGAGCTGGTGCATCATAGTAGGGTATATAAGGCTTAATATCCAGCACTGGTGTACCATCTACCATATCCGTGCCGTAGAAGCTAATAGTGGAACCCTCGATTTTCTCAATTTCCACCAAAGACAAGCCAATGGGACAGGGACGATGCGGCGAGCGGGTCGAGAAAACTCCTACACGTTCTCCACCCAAACGAGGTGGGGCAACCTTAGCCTTGGGATGCGTGTTGTTGCGATGGAAGTGATAGATGAGCCACATGTGCGAGAAGTCCGCTAATCCTTCCAACGAATGCTCCGGATTTGTAAACACACTGTCGCCTAATTGGACAGTGCTGCGTAGGCGACTGCCAACACTTGATTGACGGGGCACAGCACGCTTCTCTGGGAAGGCAGTGCGTATGATGCCAATGGGCTTGAAATGGGCCACATCATCGCCGCATCCATTCACACTGTTCTTCTCATTGCCGCTTGTCTGCAATCGAGTGAGAAATGAGTATAGTTGCTTAGCCTTCCTGTGTTTACCTGTCCAAACGCACCTGCTGCAGCAGCATTGTGTCCAGTTTGTCCTTGCTCTTGACATTTTTGCTGGCGCAGCCTTCACAGCGAAAATCCTGCAGCAGCCGGTTTATTGTCTCAATGTCCTTGCGCTGCACATGCTGTAAGTTGCGCACTTGCTGTCTGCACATGTAATCGAATTCAAGGTAACATAAATAACATTGAACTTGAACTTCAACAAAAACATCAAGGATTTTTTTGTATTCTACCTCAAGTTGTTAATCTCGTTCCGCGCAATTGTTAATTGATTTTTTAAGTCATCCTCATGCATTTTCGTAATGCAGAACCGCGAAAACCCGATTTTACACTAAAGTTAACACTTTAACATACGTTTAAATATTATTTGTTTTTGTTACAAGCCTCTCAAATCGTATATTTACCTTATTATTTTGCCATTCGCACTAGTGCAAATGCCAATCCAAAAATGGTTGAATACCAATAAATTCACTATTGCCATTCAAACACACTCATAGATGTGTGACCGTGCACCGAGTAACATATACTTTTTTGGTATTAAACTAATTTAAAAAAAAGTAAAGCTTAAACTTTATTAAAAAAAGCAATTAAAATATTTATTTTAAATTTGGACAAATTGAGGAATAAATAATTAAAACTTTAAAATTTTATTATTGGAATAACGATATTTTGAAAATTAATGTTAAAAAATCTAATCGGTATCGATATAGTGTCATCGATGCTCTGCCATCTCTACGGAATGACTTTATAAAATTTCGTCTTCACGAAAAGTCAGCCGCCAGATCAGAGAGTTACAAGTTGTTTTGTTAATAATAATTCCAAGAAGTGTAAGTACGCCATGCAAAATGAATAAACAGACATATCTGTATGTGCTTGCTTACTTTCAGCAGCAGTCAAACTACATAAAACAATATGTCGCGAGGAAGTTCTGCCGGTTTCGATAGACACATTACCATTTTCTCTCCTGAGGGACGCCTCTACCAAGTGGGTAAGTTTCTGATCAAACAATCTAATAACAATATAAATAATTGACTGGGACACTTTTGGGCAATACGCAGAGTATGCGTTTAAGGCCATTTCGCAGGAGAACATCACTTCGGTGGCTTTAAAAAGCGGTGATTGTGCCGTTGTAGCTACACAGAAGAAGGTGACGGAGAAAAACATTGTTCCCGAGACGGTGACCCATTTGTTTGGCATCACGAAAGAGATTGGCTGCGTCATGACTGGCCGCATTGGTAAGCATGCAAATATTTATATATTTTAATATGCTAATTACATTAAACCTCGCCTTACAGCCGATTCCCGCTCGCAGGTGCAGAAAGCACGTTATGAGGCCGCCAACTTCCGCTACAAATACGGCTATGAAATGCCGGTTGATATTCTCTGTCGCCGCATTGCCGACATCAATCAGGTGTACACACAGAACGCCGAGATGCGTCCACTAGGATGCAGCATGGTGCTAATCTCGTACGATGATGAGAAAGGACCTAGTGTGTACAAAACCGATCCAGCTGGTTATTACTGTGGTTTCCAGGCATGCTCGGTGGGCGCGAAAATGATTGAGGCCAATAGTTATCTGGAAAAGAAGTACAAAAACAACTTGTCCGAAGAGAAGGCCATCCAACTGGCCATCACCTGTTTGTCGAGCGTTTTGGCTGTTGATTTCAAGCCCAATGGCATTGAAATTGGCGTGGTGACCAAGTCGAACCGCCAGTTCCGCATTCTCGACGAAAAGGAAATTGAGGATCATCTTACAAAGATTGCTGAAAAGGATTAGAGCGCCAGGCGTGCCTAGCGATCTACAATAGATGTTAACTTTACTGCTATTTTATACCTTGCGAAAACAAATAATAAATGCTTCTGGTACATCATAATAAATCAACAGAATGTAAGCTTTTGAACGGGTATGGTTTAAAAATGTTCAAGAAATTTAGTTTTGAAGCTATATACAAAATTTTTAATGTTAATTACTGGCTATTACAGAATGACTGCAAAATATAAGTGAGAATTTAAACTGAAGATAAGATTCCGTTAAATAAAAAAGGACTCTTAAGTATGCGGTGATAGATGTTTTTATGTTGGCCTGCAAATCAGATCTGGACAACTAATGAATAAGTGATTTATAAAGAAAATAAAGATTTTAAAGGTATCAAAATAAAACAAGTTTTTTACAAACTTTAACAAATAAACAAAATGTGTAATTTTTCACAATTATAATACGAGAATACCGGATTACAAACTACATTTAACAAGTATAAAAATACTGCATTAATTATCATCTTTTTTGTAGGCTTTTCCACCATATCGCATGACAAATGCATTAACATCAAATTTTCGTTTACATCCCTGATAGTTCATATAGCGAATCTTGCCGAATATAGCACGCTCCTTCCATGCGTTATCATGGATACCCCCGACAGACCACATGCAGCCCACATAACCGTTGGGATCGCGGCCATCCAGACTGTATTTGTCGTTCAGCAATATGCTATACTCCAGCGCCTGCTCTGGTGTTTCTGTCCATTCAAGTATCTTCTTGGCCCAATACATTCTCAGAAATCCATGCATTTTGCCCTCATTGACCAGCTGCAATTGCGCCGAGTTCCAAAGGTCGTCATAGGTGCACGACTGCTCCAGTTCGTCCAGTGTATAGCAAGGGCTACGTTTATCCTTGCGATGGGCTTCGAGACTCTGATACGCCCAATCGGACAATCCCTTCAAGCTATCGTAGTTTTCGTTGTAATAACAAAAGTTATCCGCCAACTCGCGTCGCACTATTGTCTCCTCACAAAACCCCTCCACTGAAGCTTTGTACTTGCCCGCATATCGTTTCACCTCCAGAATGCAACGCTGCGCCGAGATTTGTCCGAAATGCAACCACGGCGACAGACCGGATACTGCATCGGCTAAGGGGTTATTGCGCTTCTCATTGAAATCGCGCAAGCGATGCGTGCAGAATTCGTAGAGTTGACGGCAAGCAGCCTTGTAGCCCGGCTTGGCCCACTCCACTTCATCCACGCTCATGTCACAAGTGAGCTGCTGCTGTGCAGCCGCCCAATTCACAGCTTTGACTTTGGACGCTTTGCCATGTGGATGCTTAATGAGGGGAGGAAACTCGGTAAGAAATTCTGGCAACTTGGAGTTGATTTTGTTGCGTATGGTGCGAGCCGCATACTCCTGTTTCTCGGATGTCACCCAAACGGGCACAACATTGTGTGCATCCACTTGGAGCAAGGGCACGTTCTTCGGTAGGGCTTTTGTCACATCCGTCACCCATTGACGGGGCAATCTTAAAGGTGCAAAGTCACACACGACTGCGCCCATGTCCTGGGCAGCGACAAGCTCCGGCAAACGTTCCACAGCGGGGCCAAGAAGCAAATGGAATGCAATGTTCAACTTGCGACACTCTTGCTCCACTTCCTGCAATCCTCCCAGCATGAATTTGTAGTGTCGCAAGGTCGCATTAAGGAACTTTGGTACCAAACAGAATACCACACTAAGCGGTAGTTCCAATTTCAGTGCCGTACGCTGCGCATACAGAAATGCCCAATTGTCCTGGACGCGAGCATCGCGGGACATCCAATAAACAACGCCACCTTTGCAGGATTCCTTCACATCATTTTCCGCGCTTAGCAAACGAACGCGATTCTTTCGGAACGCAAAGTCGTGCACGTCGGCTGCGGATGCTAAGCGTTGATCTTGCATATACCCGATAAACTGATCTACATTTTTGTAGCCGGGTGAAGTTGATTTCCGTTCCGGTGAAGAAGTTCTTTCCAACTCTGTTTCCTCACAACTGCTACTACTTTCTTCTTTTTTTGGCTTCTTTTTGGCAGCCCGTGAAGTGGTTGCTTTCGTACGCTTCATGTGTAGTCTGCTTACAGAAAAACTTGTAAATAATGTAATTTATTTCAAAACAAAATCAATTACGTTCTAAACAATCGAGAACCGCCAAAAAACATTGTAGAGGTGGAGAAATACCATTGATACAATCGATTATGAAGTGCTATAGCTGTCAGCTTTCAGGCAGGTATCTATTATCAAGCAGACATTTTCAAATGCTGCAATAAAATAGTGTTGAAAAATATACAAACAATGCCGTTATGCTTGAAAATCAAACAACCATTTTTAGTTTGTGCGCAGAATCGCTTCCTATATTTACACTTACATTTCGCTGTTTCGTTTGTATCCAGCAAAGGAGATTTCAAAGTCAAATGTGTCCTTCTGCGAGCTGTATGCCGTGCGGTAACGGTCCTGTATAACACAGTGAACAAGGATTTGCAAGCAAAACAAGAAGCGCAAAGAATTATTGCATTTTCTTAACGCTCCGGAAAGCGTGTGCATAGTTAACATTTAACAAGTGGAACGAAGGCCACATTGACTATTTTGATAAATAAAACAGTTATTCAAAAGCTTGGAAAAGCCAATTACCAACGACTTGATTCGATTTACAATTTAAATTTTTATAAGGTAAGAGTTACAACAAATTACGCGACATTACGCAATTCTCTTTAAGACATATGGACGAGTGGAACTTTCTATACTGTAATGTTTATTCTTACATATAATAACACATAATGGATTCAGGAGTTAGCATAAATTTGGTTATTGACGCTCCTTTCAATGGTCACGTAGCGCTTCCCTGACATTCTCGCTGCGTAATTCAAAAGTCGCATGCCAAAATTGGGCGTCTGCGTAAACGCACACATTCACATACATACACACATTGGTAAATACCTTTTGAGCATACATACATACATAAATATACATACCCAAAGCAACATAGTTTTTGAGCACGCAATATTATGTTAATACCTATATTCGGAATCTAATCAAAAGCAGTAGTACTCATTAAAGAAAGGTAAACCTTTTGCATAAACAACTATTCATTGCGATGACCATATTGATTAAGTGCATAACAAATAAATAAGCTACTCGTGGCCATTCTATCAGCCCCTGGAGATTCCACTCGACGTCAAAAGTGCTCCACAGTCCAGTCTTCAAATTGAAAACAAAAGAAAGCCACACGCAGCAATTAATAAATGCTAAGAGTGCGTTGTATACAAATCTATGTTTGTGTGAGTGTAGTTATATGAGGATTGTAAATTAAATTAATATCAATAATCATAATCACAGCCCGCAAAGCGCTTGCGATGGATGGCCTTTTGTGCTCGATCGTTGAGAATAACAAAACAAAGGCCCTATAAATAGCATCAAGATGTATAGAGAGTTCATTCCGGTTAAATGCAAGCAAAACGATTACAATAAAATTTAATGTTCCATTGCTGCATAATCTCTATTACATTATTTAGATGACTTGTAAATGAGTTACAGGCCGCGTTTAAAACAACTGGACTACATTTTTAAGGCGCGACAAATGCAAATCATCATTTGATTGATTAAGAAATATGTATAATTGAATGGAAGAATTCCACAGAGCCTCGCAACTGAGTTGCAAATGAATTTAATTGAAAAGTTTCTCAAAAACAATAACAAGAATCAAGAATTCATTTAACATTTCAAGAACGGCAACATATGCTGATCTCACAAGTCAAATTTTAACAATTGATCCATCCTCTTTTTTTGCAATTGAAAATGTTTTCATTTATTGAACACGACAACATAAATTGAACTTAATTAATGCATACATACATATGTACTTATATATATATATACATATATATATATATATATATATATATATATATATGTATGTTTTGTAAGACTGTGCGTGTTTTTCGATAAATTCGAATTGCCAAACTTAATGCTATAAAGTTTATGGCACTTTCGCTTCCACACCCTGTAAACAAAACGTGAGTAAAAGGAGTTTTTTGAGCTGAAACGACACTAAAGGCAAATGTGCCTTCATATTTGCAGGGTAAAGGTTGTTTAACTCAATTTGAATCAAAGTGAAAAATTTCATTTGTTGAGTATGGTCGTTATCATGTTCTAAGAGTGAAAGCCAGAAAAATCCATAAACACGCCTAAGTAAACAAATATATTATGTAAGCGCAAATATATTCAGACATTGAAGATAATCATGTTTAAATTATGCATTGCGTTAATGTTAATAAAACTGTAAATTTCGTGAAATGACCTCAGACGCTTTCATTAAGGTTGCCAAAAGATTTCTGAGATTTTTATTATCAGGATGCAGATACGTACAAAATATTTATCAATGCAATTCTGTGTGTAAATTTATACGTATGTATGTATATATGTATCTATATTTGTGGACACAACAAAGAACAAAGGCAGTTTTACGCACAAAAGAAGATGTATGCACATTCAGTTTCTATCTCCGTATTCCGTTTTAAGCGCTACATTACCATAACTTTGCTGTGAGTTGCTTGAGAGCAGCAAGCGGCGGCCAATGCGCTTTTTTTTTTCTCCAGTCAGATGGAGTTGGGGGTGAGACAGAGAGCGAGAACCAAAACAAGAGCACAGAGAGCACAAGATTTTCTATGTGTGTAAGCGAGTGAGAGAGTTTGGAAGAGAACAGAGCCGGCTGATGTACTGCATACATACGAGTTTTGCACGCGTTGAGTGCGTGATAATCACGCAGCACTCACATGTTTGTTGTTGTTGTTGTGGTAGTGTTGACCCTCATTTTCCATTCAAACATCTCTCGCCCGGTTAGCAAACAAAAAAGTATACACATATCTAAACAAGTACATACATACATAGGCCTTGTTATATATGTATGTATTTAGATGTAGTAATTTGTTGATTTGTTTTTATTTGAAATAAATAACAATTTTCAATTGTAAATAAAGCTTATCAATAAGTGTTAGACCTCAATAGATCTTATTGTTTGTACATATGTAGGAATAATGAAATGCCCACACGCAAAGAGGGAGAACGTGACTAATTCAGCGTTTCATATAGAGATGCCCCCTAATATATTCAAATGCACATAAACATTTAAAAATTTATTAGAACAATTTATAAATAAAAAAATATACTTAACGCCGCTTGACAACACATCCACGCGCCGGTGCTGTTTACCCCAACAAATATCAAAATAAATAAATATTTTTATTTGTTTTTGTTTTCAACTCTATGTTTTTTACAGACTGCCTTGTATTTGTTTTGTTCAGAATTCTTAATTCGATTGGTGACATATCTATATACATAAATGTATCTACATATATGTATGTATGTGCATATGTACGCACAAATCAAAACAAAAGATAAACAAAAACAAACTGTCTACACTGACAGAAATCACTCGATTTAATATAAAATCCATCATTAGTAGTAATTATTCCATTATAGTTGTTCTGTAATTTACGGCAAACTCATGCCTGAGATTTTTGTGCAAATATGCAAGCTTATTCATTTATTAAAGATATTTCCATTTCATTTCTTAGCGTGCACGCTCAGCGCATGCATTCTCTGCATGTACACACTTATGTGTGTGTGTGTGAGCTGTGAGTGTATCTGTACAGCTTTGTTTTTCAACTCATTCCACCACTGTTGACGCCGTCGCCGTCGCTGCTGCCGGTTTATTTTGCTTTTTAGAGCGCGCATCGTCTCAGGAAAATTTCAGTTGTTCTTTGGAAGTGCGCTCGACAAGTCCAGCAACTGGATCGCAGCGAGCAGCAAAACTAAAAAAGAAAAATCTGTTACGCGCTGTACAAACAGTGAAAGTGCTTGAAATAAAAAACTCTAGCAATAAATTTAAACAGCTTTATAAGGCTTTATCAATATATAAAAAAAACATTACAAAAAGTGAAAGAAATAGAAAAAATCAATACACAATGCCGGTCGATATTTGCAGTCAACAGCACAATTTGATTAGCTCAATAAGGTAAAGACCTATTTAGATTTATATGGGAGCTTTCAATAGCCACCATAAAATGGAAATAACGATAATGGCATTCAGCTTCCCTAATAAGTGAAATAATGAATATGAGTACAGTGATAATATATCAATTGATAATTCCCCCTGGTGCCAACAGGTGTCAAGCTAAAGGCCTTGGGGCACTTCAATAGTTCTCTGTCAAATGGAAAAGTTGACATGACAAATGCTCAATAAATAAAACATAACGAAAATTATCGTATAATTGAATTCAACTCTATTGCATATTTATATCAAAATCCACCTGTCCACTTGACCTTTCGATTGTTCTCAAACATTGTCGTGTCTATCGCAACAAAGTACAAAAATAAATATTTACCTGAAAATAATCGTTATTATTATTTATGGTTTTTGTTGTTGTTTGTAACTATTGCGGTTGGCATTGAAACAATAGTTGTTCTAAATAAAGAATTACATAGGAAGTGGAAAAAAAATTGATAAGTCATGATGTGCGCATTAAAGCCAACACCATAAGGATCATATAATAATATTACTTAATGGCTCTCTATAGATTCAACAATTCATTCGTGTTGTTTTGTAATGAGATTTCAAACAAAATCTATTATATGACCTTGTTCCGAATCGAGGCATGTAAATGATAAACTGCCTACTCATACCCAAAAGCTAAAAAGCCAAAATGTTATTAAATATTGTATTTTACGGAAGAAATACTTTTTATTAGATGAAATTACTTCTTTTCTCTGTAAAACTGATGACAAATCTTACCAAATATTTCAAAGATTTTATTTGAAATTATATATTCCACATGCACACAAACTTTTACAATTGAATATGAGATCATCACTGAATAGAATTATTCCACATTGTTTTTCATGAAAAATTTTGTTTGAAATGATATTTTTCAATTAATATTGTTACGTTTTACAATAATTTTGTAAAACAAATTTAATTTTTTCTCAAACCTATTTCGAATTCTACCAACTAAATATAGTATTAGAATAATTATAATTATTTTAATGAACTGAAAAAATGAAAATAAATGTATATCAAAATTTTTTTTATTGCAATGAACTGACTCAAAATAGTGAACAAGACAGTTTATTCTCGATTTAAATTTGATAAACAAATAAAATGATACCAAATTTATTTATAATATTAAGATTAATCACTAAAATGTGGAAATCTGGATGACGAACTAGACCGAAAAATCTCATTGCTTAAATTCTTGTGAAAAATATTGTGAAATATTTGACACATTTTAAATGGAAATTCGTATCTATTCTTGCAGCGGAACAACAGATACCTCATCTTTGTCGCTTAACGGACTCTCCTTGACGTCTGCTTTGCCCCCAATTGATCCCGAGCATTCGCATCCATCACATACACACAACATGAATAAGTTGTGCCGACAGGTGTCAATTGAATCACCCGGACCGGGTGTAAAGAACTGCGTTTTTAATTTCTTCGTGCCTATTGAAGATACACCGGCACATGGCGCCCGCATCAAGATCGTGTGCGCAGGAGCCTGCTATCGTCGCAGGGATCGCTCCAACTCGATAACCAGCGTGTCGTCCGTGTCATCCGAATTGAGTGATTATTGCCCATCGGTGTCGTCGATCTCATCTCCAGCCCATCAGGGCATACGTGAGGGCTCATTCTTTCCGGGCTTCGAGGTTGCTGGCGTAATTGAGTCCTTGGGCTCGGAGATCACAGAGGCCAACAACTGCGGCCTAAGCATTGGACAGCGTGTCATTGTCTATCCATTCGACGATACTCCTGCCGGTTATGCTGAGCTGATGGTTGTGCCGGATCTGAAGCATATTGTACCGATACCAGATGGTCTCCCAATGGAAGAAGCCGCAATGCTGCCGACTGGCGCTCTGCTGGCCATGAATGCCGTCTTCAAGGCACAGTCCGTGGTGACTGAGATCCTGAATCAACGCGCTGCAACGGATCCGAATAAGAAGTGTAAGATCCTGATAGTTGGCACTGGCGGTTTGGCTCTTTGGGCGGTGCGCATTGCATCCTATCATTTCGCCTCAACCGGGGCACACAATGTGGACATCACAGTGGCCAGTCTGCGCGACGAAGGATTCCGTTTAGCTACAGAGATCAAGAAGTAAGTCGAACATCATACCAACTCATCTCATTGTCAAGTTATTAAAAATGATTACTTCATCTACTTTACAGTGTCAGCGTCGTACAGTGGAACGAGTGTCTGTACGAGCCACAGCTCATTGAACGCACCAAGGATGTGTGCGGCGGTGCCGTTGATGTGGTCATTGACTTTGGCACGACCTCGAGAAGTCTCCATCGTTCCATGCACTGCCTGTCCAAGGGCGGCGTGGTTCTCATTAGCGAGGAGGTGGCTGAGAAGCTGCTGCCGAAATTCTCGCGTCTTTCGAATGAGTATCAACAGGAAATCATCCCAATATCGAATGGCAGCGCTGAACAGTTGGCGGAGCTGGTGCAATTGGTGGCAAACAAAAAGATTGAGCCGCCACCGTATTCGGTGTTCCCATGCGAGCAGGCCGCTGAAGTCATCCAGAAGCTGTGCAACTCCGAAATACCCGGACGCGCCATATTGCGCTTCCACGAAATTGAATAGATGGACTAGTGTAGAAGGCGCAATGGGCGCATGCATCTATCAAAGCATTAACTCATCTTATATAGATATCTGTTAGTTTTACTCAAGAGATCCCAACACACACAAAACACTTGACGCACCGTCTACGCGAATCTAGCGGATCAGTACAAAGTGTACAACAACCTGTGCATACCCTTCCGCTAACAACAACATGTAATAGTTATGTGCTTAATATTTGCAGTAGGACTTTTGTTTTGTACTGTTTGAGTTGGTCATCGAGCAGCTTTCGAATTGACCAGTGATTTCATTTCCTTGATTTTGTAATTATTAAGAATTTTTTAGTATTATATATGTATTTTTTGTATACGTATACGTATATGTATATGAATTGTGATTAATTTTAATTTAAGCATCACACACAATATAGTGATTTTATTTGCGTACTTAGAACACCCCCCTGGCCACAAACACACACAACCAATGCTTCTTTGTTAATTTATTTGATTGTGGACAAAACTTCATTGGCCATAAAAAGAAGCGAAGAAAAAAAAATGTTCAAAATAAATGTTATATTATATATGAAAAACCAAAATGAAATTTGTTATGCATGCAATGCAAAATGTTTGATTCGATTTGCTTGATATTTGTACTCATTACGTACCCAAAAATACATTATACTCAACTACTACTACTAAAAGTCATAAATAAAAGCATACGCATATGTACTAATACTAGTGTGCAAGCCTCTCTGATGCCCCGACAACTATATATTTCATATATGTATGTATATATTATATATAATGAAAACTCGTCCAAATTCACATTTATAGCCATGTGCGAGTGAGGAATGCTTACGAAATATGACATTACACCACCTATAAAAACAGTTCTTCGCTGTCTTGTTCCGCAGATTGGGACAGGTCAGTAGCCAAGAAAGTGAATGCCTTATCACATATGGCACATATACATATAAAATCGTGCTGCCTCGCAAGTTAACATAGCTGGTCATTTAAATAGATCCGGCACGAGTTTAGGGAAAAATAATATGTAATTAAATCCTTAAATCACTGGCACATTTACGGACCTCCTTTTGTCTATGTTTCGTCCCTACTAGGGACCCACCCATCTAGCTCTAAATACTTAATGTTTTTTGATCTAAAGTTTGAATTCCAGGTGAAATAAACATAGTTCATAATCATTCCTAAGCATATAAGCATTCACTAATTCCAGTTCCCTCCATTAACATAATTTGATCTTCGCGCCGACAAGGGTTTATTTCAAATTCAGTGTTGGATAACAGTAATCTCATGACTGTCTTGAAAAAAATCGATTAATCGAAAACGATCGTACGATTACAATTTTTAGCGCCAAAACTAGTGTGCAGCGCGGCAAGCTGCTGATTGGTGTATTATTTATTGAGTGAAGCGAAAAGAGAAAAAAAATTGGAACGCAACCCATTTCTCCAATTGCTGACTACGAATATTTGTTTGTGTACCGTTCGCGATGGTCAATAACGAAAATGCAATTTGTGCTGGTCTGCAGCAGGTCATTTGGATCGGCAGCCACGAGCCAAACACATATGTCAAAAGTCTGGAGCATCGCAACGTTTACTTCTACAAAAAGTGTGTGTACGGACCGCTGACGCTCTCCATTGGCGACTACATACTCGTGGCGAACGCGGACGCAGCAGAACCCGATACTGTGGACGGCTGTGACATCGCCAAGATACTGCATCTGTATGAACTGCGGGAAATGAGCAGCAAAGAATCCTGTCGTGCTATTGTCCAGTGGTACTCACGCCCTCAGGCCATACCGCATAAGTACTTTGATGACGACGACTTGGCCATTGATTTTGACATTGAAGTCATCGAGGAGCATCGTCCCTACGACAACGACGTAGCTCTGGGCTCCATTTTTCGCAAGTGTCTTGTCTTTGAAGGCAGCTGCCAATTCAGTGCCGAACAGCTAATGAAGCAGCAGCTGCAGCGAAGCAAAGCTGCAATACCCAATTGTCCCATGTTTGTGACGCGCTACAAATTCGTTAAGGAGAAGAAATCATCATACCGTCTTATTCCGCTGGAGATTCAACTTGACGAGCAACAGGATGACAGACGTCGAAAATCTCAAACAAGCACAACAAAGGAAGTTGGCTCAGCACGAAAATCGATTGGACGTAGGCGCGTCTCGATTGCGGCTGCCAATGTGCCACCAGAATTTGTGGATGTCAATCATTTCAATAACTGCGAGAACAAAGTGTCGCCCATCAAGATTGTCGGCGGCAGCGTGGTTCGTTTGTCCGAGAAGAAAAAGACCCTTAGTACGTCGAAGACGGCGGCTGAGATAAATGCCAACTATTTAATGGCATCGCCACTCACCGAAAAGAATCCCAAAGTCGTTACACCAAAGTCCCGGGCATCGGCAGCTCGCCGAAACCTGAATCTCAGTCTGGACAAGGGAGCAGACACCACAGCCGATTCGGATTGTTTGAACTATTCGATTGTGCAGCAAACACCCGATCCAAAGACGCCCTCAAATGACATGAAAATCAAGCTACGCGTCTCCGAACGTAGGAAATCCACACGACTTGCATCTGTCGATTCTCGCGATCCCTTAGAACTGGTGTTGGAGGCCAACAGTCATACACCCATAAAGCAGGGCAGAAAAAGATTGGGTGCCAGTAATGGCGATATTTACCACACGCCCACTAAGAAAACCAAAGAGCCGCTCGAGACATTGGGCAACGATTTGACGCCCTCCACGCGCCGCAAAAGCATTCTCAAATCAGCAACCACACGTTTAGGTAAGTAAACTGCCTTGACGCATATAAATGCCTTTACTAATCTTACAAACTTGCAGCCGACGGTACGCCCAGACGCAGCATACAGCTCTCCAATATTGTGGAACAGCGCATCTTTGACAACAACGAGATTATATCGACGCCAAAGCGCAGTCGCTCCAAACTCGCCGATGATGCGGATTACACACCAAAGAAGTCAACACATAAGTCGCCAGGACGTCCACGCCGCATGAGCACCACGGGCACAAGCACTAAGCAGAAAGAGGATGCGCCTATGACGCCATCACAGAAGATGAAGAAAATACGCGCTGGGGAACTCAGTCCGAGTATGGAGCAGCGTCATCAACAGCTGGACGTCGGCCACAAATCGCAGTTGCAACTGGCGCGCGAACAACTTCATGTCTCCGTGGTGCCAAAGAGTTTGCCATGCCGCGAGAAGGAATTTGACAATATCTACAGCTTTCTGGAGGGTAAAATTCAGGATCAGTGCGGTGGCTGCATGTATGTTTCTGGTGTGCCGGGCACAGGCAAAACAGCTACGGTTACGGGAGTTATACGCACTCTGCAGCGTCTGGTTGAGCAAGACAAGTTGCCAGCGTTTGAGTTTCTGGAGATAAATGGCATGCGATTGACGGAACCACGTCAAGCGTATGTGCAAATCTACAAGCAACTGACGGGCAAAACTGTATCCTGGGAGCATGCACACTCTCTGCTGGAGAAGCGTTTCACAACGCCAGCGCCGCGTCGACTTACCACAGTGCTGCTTGTGGATGAGCTGGATATATTGTGCAATCGCCGACAGGATGTTGTTTACAATCTGCTCGACTGGCCAACAAAATCAGCGGCACATCTAGTGGTTGTTACTATAGCAAACACCATGGATTTGCCCGAACGTCTGCTAATGGGTGAGATGCATTGAAGCATTGCGCTATTTTCAAATAGGCAGCTAACTAAATCGTTCTTTCAGGCAAGGTAACATCACGCTTGGGCCTAACACGACTCACTTTCCAGCCGTACACGCACAAACAGCTGCAGGAGATTGTCACAGCGCGTTTAGCTGGCTCCGAGGCCTTCAAGGGCGAGGCAGTGCAGTTGGTGGCACGTAAAGTGGCCGCTGTGTCGGGTGATGCTCGTCGTGCACTTGACATTTGTCGTCGTGCCACTGAAATTGCAGACACCGGCTCTGAACCAACGGCAACTGCGGCAACCAAATGCGTTACCATGCTGCATGTGCAACAAGCTCTGGGTGAAATGATAGCTAGTGCCAAGGTGCAGGCTATCAAGAATTGTTCGCGTATGGAGCAGATCTTTCTGCAGGCGGTCGCCGCTGAGGTGACACGAACTGGCGTCGAGGAAACAATGTTCCATGGCGTCTACACGCAGATTGAGACAATTGCCACGTTTATGGGCGTTGCGCTGCCAGCACCAGGACGTGCTCTGAACATTTGCTCCAAGCTGGGCGCAGAGCGTCTAATCATCTGCGAACACTCGCGCAACGATCTATTCCAGAAGATACTGCTCAACGTGAGTCCCGATGACATACATTACGCATTGCGCGTGGAAGGCAACTAACATAGATTACAATGAATTAGTAAAATACTTTTTAAAACTTTTAAATTAATTAATATTTAAGCGTCGCGTTTAAACAATTTAAAGTACAAACTCGTTGATAGGAATACCAAGTAAAAGACTAATACAGTATAACAGTCGTACAGCACTTTGGGCGAAAAGACGGAATAGATAAATAAGTGATAGCGAAAGCCAACCATTAGACACAGATAGAAGGCCGCTGGCAACATGACCAATGCGGCGTACAAGGGTGCCACAATAGAATCTGCTGCCTTGGCATATGAGGGCAATGATTGGATGATGCCCACGCTGCGTAAATCCGCACGCAAAGTGTGCACAATCAGATAGAGGAAGGAATGTATTTCGGCGCTATACGTGTTGAGGGTGACAAAGAAGCCAACGATGACGGGATTATAGCTGGTCTGGCCAATGTAGCCGGGTGTCAAATCAATGGTGGACAAACTGTTCGAGTTGCCCTGATAAAAATAAAACATTCTCGCCACAAAGATGGTCATTATGATCTTGTAGACATGCACTAAACGGACCGAGAACTTGCGCACTGTTGTGCCATAAGCCTCACACAGTTTGTAGGTCTCGTCCAGCGTGATTAGAAGCGTGGGCAGCAGCACAATATTCTGCACCTTGTACAGCAGTGCAGTTAGTATTAGTGAGCATGTCAGATTTGTTTGCAGCAGCTTCAACAGATTGCTTTTGGGTGGACCATCCAAAAGGCTCTGACCACTCTGTTGTTGCGGCAAAGCTGTGCGATAGCCGAGCACAAAAACCAGAGCAAGACAGCACCAGAAAAGCACCAACAAGGCGAGCACATAACGAGCACTGCGGGAAGAAAAAGTTACATAAGGCATGATAATAATGTCAATTCGAACTTACGCCAATTGATCGGGCAGCACGAAGAATTGCACCTGCCCATTGAGACCTCTGAAACTGTAGACTAGCATGAATGCAATGCCGTTGAAGATGGCCTGCGGCGTGTCCGTAAACTTGCGCAGGCGTGCCCAGAACAGCAGCAATGAGAAGAGCATCAGTGTGCTCTTAATACTCGATAAGCGGTGCAGATAGCGCATCAGCGTAAGCAAAATAAGCACCACAAAGATCTTGCGCTGTTGCCACAGGCAAGCCGAGGCAATCTTATGCAAATGCCGTCCATCTAGCTCCACATTTGCCTTGGTGATGCGACGACGCAGCGTCTTCAATGCAACAAGCAATATTAGTGTATTGCCCAAATAATACCAGGTCTTGTATTCAAACTCAATGAAGGAGGATGAGCCCAGTGTGAAGGTGCGTATAGCATAGCAGAGCAGAAGTGGTAATGGTAGCGGTATTGAAAGCTTCAAGCGGCGTGCATATAACGGCGGCAGGGCAATCTTAATGAGCGCCTGGGCCACATCAATAGATAGATAAACGGATGCCACTATTGGAAATAGCAACAGCAGGCTCTGCAGCATAGAGCTGGTCATTAATTGATCCAGCATATGACCCACTACATTTAACATAATGCCAATAACCAGTGACAGAAGCAGCTGCCCCAGTTTTAGTATATCCAGACCCAGTTGCTCCGTTGCTACATCCAGAAACAGAATGTTCAGCACTATGTGCAGTGATGTCTGTGTATTAAAGAGTATGGAAAAACTAATTAATAAACATACAAAATTTAAAACCAATTATGATAATTACTAACCGCTGTTGTTAGCGCCAATCCGACAGCTATTAAACCGTAATCGAATTTCACCAATGACTCGGACAACTGTTCGGATATCTCACGTGCCACACGCAAATAATTTAGTTTGGCGTTCTCATAGTGCACTTTGCTGGCGCTGCTGCCGTCGCCTAAGCGCAGTGGTTCAAGCAGATTCTTGTGCAACAGCGTTGCATTCTGATACCAACCGAAGTAATCTGAGAAAACAAGAATATAAATAGTTGAAATATTAATTTATGGGTTATTGCTGCTCACCGCTACGACGAACACTTTCGTGGCCAAACTTGACTCTCGCCTTGTTGAGCAGATGATGTGCATTGTAGAAATAGGCGTACATCTGCTGCTCCAAAGTTAAAGTCTGCAGCATTTCCGGTATTAGGCAACCAATGGACATGGTCGGAATCTCCACAGACAAGAGCAACGCCAGCGTGGGCGTTAAATCGATCTGATTATAACGCTTTGTGCTTCCCCTAAAAATGAATGATTTTAGTGCTACGTCATAAGGTACACAATATCTACTTTACTTACGCATATTTGCTGCAGTTCTTGGAATACAAATAGAGCGGCACAGAAGTCTCGGCGGGCGTATTGCCACCATGGCCACCGCCATCAGCCATACCATGATCTCCAGTCAACAACAGCAGATAGTTCTCCATGTTCTAGCGTATGTCAAACATTAAATTCATTTAAATTGGCTTTTTAATGTAACAGAGTTACTTGCCTTGTGGTCCAATATCTTCTTTACCGCATCATCCATCTCTTTAAGCTTGTGATTTATTTTTGGGCTAGCATGACCTTCGACATGACCAATGTGATCCAAGCCCAGATAGTGTAATATAAGCAATTTCCAGTCTTCTTTCTCCAACTCCAATTCCAATGTTCGAGTCACATTCTTGTCGCCTTCATAGAAGTCATTTACGTAAAACGAATCATTATTTTCGGCCTTGCGTGAAAATTCACTGGGAAAGAGATGCACCCATGTGTGATCGCCGGCAAATGAGACGACAGCATCGCGCTGCTTCAGGCGATGCAGCAGCGAATCTTCCACTTGCTCTGTGTGTCCCACATTGAGGGCAATATCAATGAAATTCGATAGCGTGCCAGTGGTAATGCTCTTTAATCGCGGCATCGTCACCGTCGGTATATCGACGTGCAGGCTAAGCTTGAGGCAAGCCCTCTCATGGGAAATCGGCATAGTGGACTCACTGGGGAAATCATTGCGCAAGGCATCGATCAGCAATAGTATGAACGAATTGTAGCTGGACGGTGGTGGTTCAAGCCTGCCAACAATATATTGATTGATTGTAGTATGTGGACCCAGCATATGTGGCAGTTACTGATAAACAAACTTACTTTTCGCCATGCAGTGTTGTTGGACGGTCGATGGGCACACTGCTTTCTTGCTCGGCAACAGAATACGAGGCGGGAAAGAAACCAATAAGAAACAGCACGGCACCGCACAGAAACAATGTTAGCATATAGAATGTGTAGACAAGGCGACTTTTATGCTCCTCCATTGCCATGGCGTATTCATAAACATGACACAAGATTCACAACACCGTCCCGGTCTGGTTGACAGGTAAACAAATACTCAGACTTTTTTCTGAAAGATGTACTGCGGTGTGACCACAAGTAACAATATACTACAAATGCAATTTGGTAACACTTCATGTAAGCGATGTATTTTCGACGGCGCTTCATTTGAAATAGCAAAAGTATAAAATCTTGTTAATAGTTGAAGTATTTTTTTCTCGACATAAAAATAGACTCCTCCCACTGATTAGATTTCCGCTCAAAAACGTTATAATTTCACATTTGTATTTGTAATTAATTTCTAAAGAATCGTTGTGGGACTATAAAAAACATCGAAAACATCGAGGTGGAGAAACATACCGCTCAGCAAACATTGTGACGCAAGTTGGCAGCCTGTTGACAATCAGCTGTTTTAAAACAACATTTTGAGCAACGATTGTTTATTTTTGGTTTTATTAAATGCTATTGCAATTATGGAGACTTGTGGCTTTATTATAACCAAAGGCAGCGACCTTGAAAGTTTCCTAATGCGATGTTCGTACTGCACCATAGATGTGGCGATCGATCAATGGCACGAGTTTGTGCTGCACTTTCGTACAACGCATGGAGCTACTTTTAAGGACACCACAAATCAATTAAAGAAAGAGGAAATTATGGATGAAGACCACTGCATTCAGGATAAATCACTTGACGTCGCTATAAGTGAGAAAGAGATTGAAACTGAACTTAAAGCACTGATAGATGCCGATGTTACAGAACCAGCCTCGCCTATATCGAATGGAAATGAATATGAATCAGGGGAAAATGCGCCCAAAGCTGAATCAGAGCAGGACGAAGAGGTCCTGGAAGGGGCTTCTTCATATTTGCCTACAAATCAGGTACATTTCATTATAAATATATATTTCATTTACTACAATATCTCGCTGTTTAGTTTGATCCTTCGTTCTATCGACGGGATGTGCGCACTTTGACATTTATAGAGTCTTATAAGAATCAACCATGTCTTTGGAATAGGAATGACAGCAAGTATATGGATCCAGCTGCCTGTAAAACAGCCTACGGTCAACTTAGATCGGAACTGAAAACCAATATTGGCGTGATATTCACAGACCACTCCCTTAGGGCGGCAATCAAAAAGTTGCAAATGCAGTATAATGCAATACACAATATCGTCTTAAATGGAAGTCAAAAAGAGGAGTCAATTCCCTTTAGCCACTACACAAGATGTGCGTTTCTAAAAGCCAGCACAGAGTCCTCAAGACCTCCCTCCTCCTTATCTGAATCTAGTTCGAGCGAAAATGAATCAATGGAAACTGGATCCAATGCTGAATCAGAAAAGAATGAGGACAAGGACGAGGGTTCTTCGTATTTGCCCACAAATAAGGTACATACAAATATATATACATAGATATTAACGACTTACGAAAATATTTCACTATATAGTTTAATCCGTCATTCTTTCGACGGGATGTGCGCACTTTGACATTTATAGAAGCATATAAGAGCCAGCCATGTCTTTGGGATATTGGCGACAGCAAGTATAAGGACTTGATTGCACGTAGAGCAGCTTATCGTCAACTTATTACTGAACTGGAAACCAGTATAGCCGTTGTATTTACTGAACATTCTCTGAAGGTAGCAATCAAAAAGTTGCACACGCAATATAATACAGTAGGGAAGCGCGTTTCAAACGGAATTCAAAAGCCGAACTCAGTTCCCTTTAATCACTACACAAGATGTGCCTTTCTAAAAGCAAGTGGCGCAAACTCTAAAAATTCCTTTGAAATTGGACTGATACAGGTAATTTATAAGCCGTCGTGTTTTTTTAAATTTCTACAATAACTTTTGTTCTTACAGTTGAATTTTTCTAAAAAAAATACGCTTACAACGAACTTCATTCGCCTATATAGCAATTATCCACAGCTATATGATGACAAACATAAAGACTTCTCAAAGATCGATGTCCGCAAAAAAGCATATGATGAAATAAAAGCAGCCACTGTTGCGAGTATCGGGGACGTTAGCAGCAATGATATCTATCTTGCCATTCAGGGAATTCGTCAATGGAATTTCAAGAGTACAAAGCATGTTAAGGAAGCCAATGAGGCGGAATTGTTTTATTTGAAGGCTTGCGACTTCTTGCCGAACAAAACATTAAAACAAAAGCTTATTTGCGAGATCTGTCAGCAGGAGACTTCATCCGATCATGTGCTCCAAGTACATATGCACAAAGTGCACAACATTGGCGACTTGCCCTTTAAGTGCCCTTCGTGTGAGCGGAGATTTGTTGCACGCAGCGAAATGGCAACACATATGCAACGTGTGCATATTGGTAAGACACACAAGTGCAATTACTGCGAGAGATCATTCGCTGTTAACTCAGATCTTCGCGTGCATATGCGCACACACACGGGCAATAGCATACTGTGTGAGCTATGCGGCAAGGCCTTCAGATTAAAATACCAGCTGAAGGCACATATCACAGCCATACACACTAAAATAAGGGCCTTTAAGTGTACCATGTGTCCAAAGGACTTCATAAAAAAGGTCGATCTTAAGGACCACATCAAAAGTCATTTAAATATACGTGATAAAATCTGTTCAACATGTGGCAAAGGCTTTACTAGCTGCCACTCGCTTATTAGGCATCGACAAATACACTCGGATATCAAGAAATTCGTTTGCAAACTTTGTGATGCGCGATTCTCTCAATTTGTTGGCCTAAATTCTCATATGAAACGTACACACAACATTGTACGCAATAGTGCTCAGAAATCAGCTGAAACTATAGTAGCAGACGAAACAGCTACTTAAAAATATACAAATTGAACAAATAAACTAAATAGTATCTTGTGTTTCTGCATATTTAAAAAAAAAAGTTTCGATAGCAAGTAGGCGCCACTATAATCGATAGGTTGTGATTATAATCGTAAATCGTTCGCTATGCAACACTTCTCTGCCAACAGCTGGACTGAGCGCATTGGATTTTGGCATACATTTGTTGTTTGTGTTAGTTAAACCAAAACAATAATGGAGATATGCGGCAGCATTATCACCAATACGGACTATAAACAATTCTACTTAACGTGCTTATATTGTTCAACTCAAACCGATCTGAAGGACTGGGCGCAATTCGCGTCCCACATTAAGAATGATCATTCATTGAATGACGAGACGGACAAGGAAAATGTAAAACTTGAGAAAGTTTTAAAACAAAACGACGAGTATTACTCAGATACAGAGAGCATACATGAAGAACACATTGCTTGGGTCCACGATGATGTGGAATTTGATGTAAGTTGGTAAATTTACAGTTTGCTCGCCTTGTAACAATATACATATTTTGCCACAGGAAAATTACGAATATCTTGAAGAAGCGGAATATGACGCGCATTCCGAAAATGCGATTGCGGCGAGTGATTACTGTACCTCCACGGACCAGAATGAACTTCTAGACAATGCGGCACAATTCACCACACTGGATAATGATGTGCAATTCGATATTCAGCAGGAACCAAATCTGATAGATCAGGCTGAAGTAATAACTGAGCACCTAACACACTCCTCATCTGACTATGATGATGACTTTAGGCGGGAGCTCGAATGCAGTTCTAGTGATTCTGATGATTCCGACGACCCTACTGAAAAACGGAGCAGAAACAAGCCATTGACTTTGAAGCGCAAAGTATGGCAATGAAATACGTTAAATACGGATTGCAAAAGTAATATATGTACATTTCATTTTCAGTTGAAAGTATCGTTTCTTCGGCACAATCCACGGGTATTGCACTTTATTGAAGCATTTAAGGATCACCCCTACCTCTGGAATCGAGATCATCCATTATTTCAGGACGAAACTGCTAAAAGTGAGGCCTACAATACAATAAGTAAAGTTATGGATAAGAAGGCCAATGTGCTGTTCACGAAAGGCGAATTGAGGAAAAGCATAGATCAATTGCTGAATCAATACGCCATTGCTGCCCAAAATGCTGAGGAGAAGAAATTGTCTGGCATTGCTGCGCGATACTTCAGAAGATGTCAATTTCTCTCAACTTCCAATTGCTCTGCAGAATTGGACGACGAGGAGGGCAAAACGGATGTAATACAGGTAACAACTTTGCTATTAAAACAATTGACATTCAGATAAAAATATTAACATTTTGCAGCTGGACTTTAAAAGCATCAACGACATGACAACCAGCTTTATTGAAGCCTATGGTAACTTTCCGGTGCTTTACGACAGCTCTTTGCCAGAATTCAAGTGTGTAACAACCCGATCAGAAGCTTACATTAAAATCTCAGAGCAACTGGCACCTTCTATGCGCGTCAATGAGACAGAAGTGCACATGGGCATTGTAAGATTACGGAAATGGGCTTATATGTGTCTGAGACGCGTTAAGTCGAAAGTCTTGCAAAGACCCTGCAACAAAGCCGAATTGCATTACTTACAGCTCTGCAGCTTCCTGCCACCTAAAGCAGAGAGCTTTGTTGTTAGCTGCGAATACTGCGACAAACGATTCTTTATTGACTACAGTCTGCGTGCTCACATGGTCAAAGCGCATAACATTGGTGAACTGCCCTACCTCTGTTCACAGTGTCCGCGTCGTTTTATGAATGCTACCGACATGGAGCGCCATAAGTTGCGGCAGCACTGTGAAAAGATGCTTAAGTGTGACTACTGTGATAGCACCTTCTCGCTGCAGGCCGATCTGAAGGTTCACATACGCTGCCACACCGGCGAAAAGCCGTACATCTGTGAGTTGTGCGGCAAGGGCTTTAGACTGAAACTATTACTCGACTATCACATCAATGGAACGCATCTTGACTTGCGCCCTTACGCATGTGACTTATGTCCCAAAAAGTTTCGGAAGAGAATTCTGCTAAAGACCCATATGAAGAGTCATCTCAATATCAGGGATAAGAAGTGCGACGATTGCGGCGCTACATTTACGTGTCCAGCCGGTTTTAGTCGGCATCGCAAAACTCACCAAAACCCATCTTAAGTTAAGATACCCTGTTAATAATTTATTACATACATAAAAAGTTAACATTACGAAAGCAAAACACAATTTCTGTTATTAATAAAGATAAATTACTTATTCCCATTTGATATAATGGAATATTAATTATTTTTTATAAATATACATATTCATATTCATATAAATGACAGTATTGGCGGGTATTGTTTTTGAATTTTCACAACACTGTTTATCAGCTGGTGGCAAATGTATCGATAAGTTAATTGGAGATTTAAGATGCAACAACAATTTGTGTTTTGTTTGTTTATAATTTGCAAATTTAAAGCCATTTGCTAAAAACAATATTCAATGTGCTCAAAATGGTGGTTTGTGGAACTCTTCTCGTTCGCAACAATTACAAAGAGTTCTTTTTGAGCTGCTCGCATTGCCAACACGATTGCAACGTTGAAGTAAATCTGGAAAAGTGGCAAGAGTTCATTTTACACATTAGAAATGCACACAAAGTGCGTTTCGAAGATGATGATAAAATATCCTGCAGTAGCACCGTCGAGCATAAAACTCAATCAATGCCAAACGAAGACAGTAGTGAAACTGAAATCAATGATAATGATGTCGAGTTTGAAGAGGATGATGACAATAAGGATTGTTTAGCCGAGGAAGCATTTGTTGATTTGCCAAGCGGTCTGACTTGCGAAGATGAGGACGATAACGATAACGACAGCGAGCTCGATACTGATGATGAGGTAAAGCTACAGTTAATAGTTTCATAATCGATTGTTATTAATTAATTCAAATTTGTATTTATTTAGATGTTAGAGAAATGCCCTATTATGGCCGTGTCTTGCCTTATGGATGATAATTCTCTAACTGAGCAGAGCGGCGAAAAGAAACACTTTGCGCCAACAGTAAAAGTAAGAATTTTATGAATTAAAAACAAATCCTTAAATGCTTATAGTATTATTCTTAGTTCAATCCTACATTTTATCGCCGCAATCCGCGAATCACACAGTTTATTGAACTATATAAGGGACATCCGTGTCTATGGGATCCCAAAAATGCTGCATATAAAAACAAGGAAAAACGCAGTGCAGCATACGCCAACTTAATTGATCAGCTAAAAGCCAGTGTAAATGTTCATCTCACACATTACAAGCTGAAGAAATGCATATCGAGTCTTCATAGTCAATATGCAGTGATAACACGTCAAAAACGTACAAAGAAATTGACCAAGTTACCATTGTATTATCATGAAATGTATAGTTTCCTAGGGAAACGCTGTGATCTTGATGATGCGGAAAGCGACGAGGACAGCGACGAGAATAAAATTAAGGTACTGCATTCATTAAATATTGTATGATTTCATATACTTATTTTTTCTAAACTTTGTATTACAGCTATCGTTTATTGAATCAAACCATTTGACAACATACTTCATAGAGTTGTATGCTAAGTTTCCGCAATTATACGATTCAACAAACAAGGAGTTCGCTAATCTTCAGGAACGCAAAAGAGCATACATCGAAATGACTGATCTGCTCACCAAGGAGATTCCACTTGGCATCATTACCCACTATGATGTTTATGACAGTGTGCTCTATTTGCGTCAATGGTATTCCCGCAAAATCAAAGGACTAACAGAGACCCAAACAGTTGGATTGTTGAGGGCCGAAAAACATTACATTGAGACATGCAAGGGCTTCCTGAAAACGACAACATTCCGCCAGAAAATTCCATGTGACGTCTGTCAAAATAGCTTCAGCACCGATCACGCTCTACAGGCACATCAGTTTCGTGCTCATAAGGTTGGCGATGGCGGCTGGTTTAAGTGCACGCTGTGCGAGAATCATTTCGAGCGTCGTTGTCATTTACAGCAGCATAATCAACGTGTTCACATGGGCAAAACATTTAACTGCAGTTTATGTGATCGCAGCTTCTCATTTGCCAGTCAACTGAGTGCACATATGCGTACCCATGATGATAGCCACATAGCCAAACCATTTGTCTGCGAATTCTGTGGTAAATCGTTTAAGCAAAAAATTCAAATGAGCAACCATGTGACAGCAGTTCATACCAAAATTCGGGCATTTAAATGCGCTATGTGCCCCAAGGATTTTCTAACGAAACGGGATCTCAAAGATCACATTAAAGCGCATCTAAACATACGAGACAAGGTGTGCGAAATTTGTCAAAAGTCGTTCACCAACGCCAATGCACTCGTGAAGCATCGCCACATCCATCGGGAGAAAACGCTTCAGTGCAGTCTCTGCAATACCAAGTTCTCCGAGCGTGTGAGTCTTGGTGTGCACATGAAGCGTACTCACAAAATCATTCGGAATAATGCGAAAGCTCCCGAGGCACCGGAAACCACACTGCAAACACAAACATTCCCAAAAGCCGAAAATAATTCAAATAAATAAAACGTTGCATGCAAAACTAAAACCGATTCGTTAGTTTGAATGAAGTTACGTTTGGCTATTTTACAACACTGATTGCAGTCAGCTGCTGTTCATCAGCCGCATAGCAAAGACAGCTGATATTGTTTTGGTGAAACAGCGGCGTGCAACTTGACGACGATTACGTATGTACTGTATACATTGCTGACAATGAGGCGTTTGCTTGGCAGACTTTGGAGGCATCGCGATGCAGTTGCTTTGCAAACGTTGCCACGTTCATTGATTAATGGTAGCTGGGGATGTGCTAGTTCCCGTTGGTTTTCGAGCAGTGTTAAACCAAATCCCAGTCAGGGTGAGCAGACCCATTGCAATGTTGGCACCATTGGACATGTGGATCACGGCAAGACAACATTAACGGCAGCCATTACCAAGATCCAATCTGGCAAGGGTCTGGCTGACTATGTATCCTACGACCAGATCGATCGAGCGCCTGAAGAAAAGGCACGCGGCATCACAATTAATGCCTGCCACATTGGCTATGCCACCAAGGAACGTACCTATGCACACACCGACTGTCCCGGTCATGCGGATTACATCAAGGTGAGTTGTGTATCATTGAGCACACAATTGGTGTAATGTATTATATTTTATAGAACATGATTTCTGGTGCCTCGCAAATGGATGGTGCAATTCTGGTGGTTGCAGCCACAGATGGACAAATGCCACAGACGCGCGAGCATTTGCTGCTCGCCAAGCAAGTGGGTATTCAACGCATTGTAGTTTTCATCAACAAGGCCGATTTGGTGGATCAAGAGGTGCTCGAGCTGGTCGAGATTGAAATGCGTGAAATGTTAACGGACTTTGGATTTGATGGCGTCAACAGCCCAGTAATTTGTGGCTCTGCGTTGCTAGCACTGCGTGGTGATCAGTCCAGTTTCGGTGTGCCGGCTATCGAGCAGCTTTTGCAACATTGTGATAACTATATTCCCACGCCCAAACGTGACACAACTGCTCCGTTTATTCTACCCATTGATAATGCATTTACGGTGCCCGGTCGCGGCACAGTTGTCGTTGGCACCATCAAACGTGGCACCATTCTGCGCAATGCCGATGCTGATCTGTTGGGTTTTAATCAAAACCTTAAGACCACCGTCAGTGATATACAGATCTTCCGGAAGAGCGTTCCTCAGGCGTTGGCGGGTGAGAATGTGGGCGCTTTACTGCGTGGTATTAAGATTTCAGCGGTGGAACGAGGCATGTTGTTGTGTGCCACCGGCTCCGAGAATATATCCAATCACTTCGAGGCGTCAATGTATTTGCTATCGCGTGCCGAGGGCGGACGTGTCAAACCCATGCTCTCCAAATACATTCAACAACTGTTCAGCATGACATGGAACACGCCAGCTCGTATTGATATGGGTAAGCTAAGAAGTTCTTTAATGAAAAAACATACTGAGTAGTATACATATATTTCTTGCAGTGCCACACGAATCCATGTTGATGCCGGGCGAGCATAGCAAAGTGCGTGTGACGCTGATGCGCAAGATGGTCATGACGCCGGGACAAGCGTTCACAATTCGCGAGAATGGAATGACTGTGGCAACGGGCATGATTACCCAACGATTACCATCCCTCGATTTGCCCAAGAACAAGTTGTCCAAGGCGACAGTTGAATGCTAAATAAGAGTTTTCGTTTATTGAGACGAGTATTCTAGTTCGCCTTAGTACAAATTCATTTGTTTAATTTCAGTGTACATGTGTATGTATATATTTAATAAATAAATACATATTAATCATATTCATAATCAAAGAAATGCCAACAGTTGGTTTTCAATTAAATTATACATGTTTGCAGAAATCACTCTTTGAATCGCGCTAAGTGAGAATACACATTAATACATTGAAATAGGTAAATTTCACAAAAAAAAAGAATACATAAATGGAATACAGCTTCGTTACAGAGCCAAAAAGACACTCTTTATATATATACTATAGTATATATTATTATTGTATTGTATTATTGTTAAATGTGTGTATATAGTTATCTTAACACTTTACAAGTCTCTGAATTGCAAACGTTTAAGGCAACATATCGGCCTTTGTATACATAGAGTTTCGTTTATCATTTACTATATAATCTTTCACATTTCTTTAAGTACTTTCTTCTTTCTAAGTTAAGGTACAAGGTTTTTTATTTATTGCAACTTAGGAATGCTTTTGTTTTCTACGTTTTGAGAGTCTAACTCCCGGCACACAGGCGATTTAAACATATTAAATAATTATTTCTGATATTGGTTTCGAACCAATTTGAATTCAAGGATTTGTCGATAAGGGGCTCACTTTAAACTAAACAGGAACTACATTTAGGCAATTGCTAGGCTCTCTAATCAAACATTTCACTAACATTTTCTTTTTTTTTTTTGTTTTAGCTAATTTAAATTGTATTAACTTAGGAGGGTTTATTTAATATTAAAAACAAAATGCAATGACGGTCAAATGGCAACGATAAACTAATGCTGACAAAAATACACACGACGCTATACAAAACATTTATATCTTTGTGAGGAATTCGTCCAAATTTAAATGCGACGGCAACTCAATCTCCTCTAACTTGATGTCGCTGTACTTGAACATTACCTTGAAGGGATGTATGAACTTTTGATCCATCGTAAACTCATCGACCTTGGGCTGCAATCAATAATTATTAAACTCGTTTCTATAGCAAGATTCGGTTGTACATTACCATTTGGCGTTCATTCAACTTCTGGGTTAGTTTATCCAGAAACACGTTGGTTATTTCGCTTTCGTAGTCGTCCAGCTTGTAGGATTTCATCACCTTCAGCACTTGGGCTGTATTCAACGACGTGCACAGATCGCAAATGGTTTGCACATCCTCCTCGCTCTTACGCGATTGTAATAGCTGGGATACTTGATTCAGCGGTGCCAGCGGAGCCAATACATCATTCGACTAAATACAAAAAATGTTTAGTTTCATACGGTAGAACTTAATGCGATTTGTTGAACTGACCATTTTCTTGTCTCGCACCCAATCCTCAATGCAGCCAAGATTATAGCGAATTATCATGCCAGTTTCCCACATGCAAATGTCGCCACGCAGCATCAGACAATTGAGAGCCACGGCACAGACAAAGTACAACAGTTGACTAAATATCTGCTCGGCATAGACTGCATCCAACCCAAAGTGCTGGAATTGCTTATAGAAATGCTCGAGCTGACCAATCAACTGTTTCCATGCCGGAATATTGCCGTGCTCCGGCGACGATTGGGCATCAAAGTTGCGATTGCGCATGCCATGCGGATGACGTGTCCGTTGTATTTCATCGTTGTTCAGTATTGCTGGCACAATCTTTGGATCAAGTAGACCTTGTATTTGCATGACCAGCGCCTGGTACAGATTCACAATGAGATCAAGTATGACGCGTCGATATTCAAACAGATTGAAGTTTTTCAATTGCTGTTGATTCTGTTTCTCTGTGTTAAACTTGACATATTCCTCGACATCGCCGTATTGTTTCAATAGATTCAATAGACTGCAAATACAAATTGATTATAAACGAAACTAATAATTGATTATTGACATACGTTATTGAATTGACCAGCCAGATGACACGGTTCTCAATCGGATGTGGAGTGCGATGCATTTTCTTGATTTGCATCACAAATTTGCTCAGCAGTTCACGCACATCTTCGTCAGCATTAGTCAGATCAGTATATCTGTGAAATTGTTTAAAAATTGTTGAAGACTTTCTTCTTTTCCAATAAACTCTTTTTTCGACATTGCTTACCGGATGCACATAAAAATGAGATAGGCTGGAAAGCCGGGTAGTAGTCCAACAACGGTGCGCGGCATCAGATTACTCAAGAGGCGTTGCAAGATCTTATCGAGATCACTATTGTGGAACTTCATCAGGCCAAGCGGATTCTGTGACTTTTGTTTGGCCACATTGGCGCCCACATCGCTATTGCTATTCGCTGCCTTGTTGCGTATCATTTCCTCTTCCAGTTTGTTCTCCAGCTTGCCACCGTCTTGCCTATAAGCGGATAGCTTGGCGTTAGCCAACTTAAGCTCCTCCTGCACCAGCAGATACTGTGTGATGGCTTTCTTCAGCTCGAGACGCAGATAGCGATCGTTCTGCTTCAGTGTATCCACATTGGCGTCGTCAAACTCATCGATGCTCTTAAATAGCGCCTCTTGCATTTCACCCTTCTCCTGTCCGATTCGTTCGATAGTCTGTGTCATTTCCACCAGTTTACTGTTATGCTCCTCTGTTATGGCCTTCAGTTCGGACTCTAATTGCCTGTTGACCAGTTTCTGTGCCTGGAATGCCTCCATCAGCTCATTGACATGGCTGCCATCGGCACGCAATTGCAGGTTATCCGGATCAAAAGAGCGAAGCGCCTGGCTCTGTTGCAACAGGACAGCCTTCAGCTGAATGCATTCCTCCCGTCTGCGACGCACCTCCTCTTGAAGTGCGGCATGTTGTGCTACAAAACGGGAATAGAAGAGCAAAAAAATTGTCAATGTAGATGGATCAAATGCTGTCGGCGTGTCATCGATCTGGGCGAATTTTACCATTGAGCTCGTTGATCTCAACACCGTGTTTAATGCTTGTGCGCAGCTGATCGTAGTCGCTGCGGAGTTTCTCGTTCTCTACTTCAAGCTCGGAGACGCTATTGGCAAAGTGTATAGCAAACAATACATAATATACATAATCAGTGTTAGACTAGAACTAATTTGTGTATCTGTTGTGTGTGTGTGTGTGTTCAACTAAAAGCGGAAAGGATGCTGTGCTTACCGGAATGAATCCTCGGTGGGCTTGTTGCGGCTGGCTAACTTGACATACTGCTCCTGCAAATACTTGTGCTTCTGCTTCTCCTCCTCGAGTATGGAACGAAGCTTGACCACAATGCTCGTGCTGTCAAAGAATGAATCTGCAAGGAAGCATACATAAAATATCAAAATCAATCTTGGGAAATACTCTGTGATACGTACCGCTCTTGTTGGTCAGATCTGGCGTTCTGTTAATGTCCAATGTGTTCCTAGCCGAGCCGTAGCCAACGTCCTCATCATTTTGACTGGACGCATTGCTGGCGGAGCGTGCATGATGCATGTTATAGGGGCCGAGGCCATTGTGATGCTGCTGCATGCGACTCAGTTCCTCCTTCAGCGTGTAGTTCTCATTCTCGATCACCTCCTTGTCCTTGATGGCGCGCTGGTAAGCTTCGTTTAGTTCCTTGTTGTCGATCTCTGTCAGCATACGTTCCTCGCGTTCACGCTGACTGCTCTCCGAGTTCTTGGCCATGTCAATCATGGAGTCCACTTGCTTTCGCAGCTCCTCGTTCTCCATGCACCACATTTGCTTTTGCGCTGTCCAGTCTTCTTGGGCATGCCCGTTCTCCTCTAGCAGCTGCATTTTTTCGTCACGCTCCGATTCGAGTTGCTTGTTAAGTGCCTCGATTAGCTTATCCTTATCATTACAAGCAGCTTTAATGGTTTTAAACTCAAACTCTAAGTTCTTTTTCATCTCCAGTTTCATTCTACAGAAATAACAAGCAAAAAAACAAGGAAAAAGAAAACATGAAACTATAAAATCAAGCAATAAGCATAACCAATTCCAGATACTGACTTCAGCACACTAATCTCGCTGGTCTTGTGCTTCAGATTACTATTGTCGCGATTGAGCTCATCGATGCGCTGCTGCATCGATATGATCTTGTTCTCCAGGCCCATGTACTTGTTCTCCATGTGCGATATGGTCTTGGCCTCTGCCTTCATGCGCTTGAACTTGCGTCGCGCCAAGAATCGTCGCACCGCCGCCTGGCAAATGATAATGTTTCGTCGCCGCTTCTGATAGGTGCGACGTGCAAGGACGCCGCGCACAAAGCGCTGTATTTGCACGGCGCGATAGTAGTCCCTCATCGCATAGAAACGTTTGCGAGCCAGCATGCCACGTGCATATTGCTGAATACCGGCAACCGAGTGGCAAAGTCGCAAGTAGCGACGCCGACAAAGCCAGCCACGAGCGTACTTGGACAGGATGAGAGCAGCGCGTACTTCTCGCATTTTTTGGGCACGCACACGCGCCATATAGCCACGAGCATGTCGCTGTATACCCGAGATGATGGCCTGCAGCTTAAGGTAGCGACGCCGCTTGATAAAGCGACGCACCACGGACTGCACTATGGTAATGTATTTCTTGCGTAGATTGGCGCGCACCTGCTCCAGATAGGCGACCTGACCGGCTCTGAAAAAGATTTGTGTGTTGCCAAACCGATACTTGTCCTCGTCCTGAATCCACTTGAGCACAATGTTGCGGCACGATAGCTTCATGTCATTTTTATCGATCTGATTGCGATACGCCAGCAGTTGGTAACGCATATAGAAGTCGGGATACAACCAACGTGATGGGAAACCAGCTGCCGAGATGCGTACAGTTTCCAAGACGCCGCAAGCGCGGAGTTGTTGAATGATCTTTGCCGTCTCCCACTTGAAGGCCGTCTTGTCATCGTTAGGCTAGAAGCAATCGTAGTGTGTGTTTAGTACTAATTCGAAATCGATAAGTCAATAAATATATATATTTACTTTAATACAGCGCACATAATGTGGCGTTGTGGCATGCAACGTGGAGATCAGCGAGGCCAAACTCTCCTGGAACTGTGAGCCAACAGTTTTCTTATGCTGCTTCGATGGCACCACCTAATGGCAATCAACAAAATAATTAAAATAATTGGCAATAGAACGTAAATTAGACAAAGATGGAAACTAACTCTTCGACGCGTTTCGTTGAGTTGCTGTTGCCCAGCGAAGCCAAGTTGGAGACAGTGTATTCGATGGTGGACAGTGGACAATGTTGGACAGTGAAACAGTGGTTTGGTTTGGATGATGTCAAGCGTATGGAAATACAATTTAGCAATACAAAGATTTAAGATTATGCGCCAGTTTAAACAGAAGCTAATATCATCGCTGACTGCTGAACAAACCTGTTTGCGATTAGCACTGATGACAACACGACCTCCCAGAGTGGTAGTATTCTTGTTGGCATCTGTGCTCAGTGTGTCCACTTCTTCCAGACTCATGACCTGTTTGCACAGCGACATGTTCGATTGTGCCATCACATTGGTCAGTTCCTTGGACACTGTGTCACGATTCTTTTCCAAGAAACCATTTACATCATATTCGACAGTGTCCGAAAAGTGTTTAATAAAGAAACCTAAAAGATAATTTGGATTAATCGAAAGTTTTTAAATTAATTTGTTTGAATACTCACTTGTGGTACCAAAGCGTGGCTTTTCAAAGTGTGGAAACTTGATACACTTGTCGATTAGTTTGCCTGCCCAGCTCTCATCTGATCCCTTGGGCATCTACACAATGAACAAGAGAAAAAGGAGTCAATACGGCAATGTTACAACATTTTTAAATTACTAACGCGACACTCTTCATCCAAAAGATCGAGCACACCAAGTCGACTCTCGATGAGATCAATGCACGGCTGATTGTCGTAGAAATCAATCATGGTCCAGGTGATACCTTCCTTAAGGTATTCCTCCTGCTCCAGTTTGAAGACGTGCTGATTGAACTGCTGCTGGAGCTTTTCGTTCGCATAGTTTATGCAAAACTGTTCGAACGAGTTCACCTCGAACGTTTCGAAGCCGTAGATATCGAGCACGCCAATGAAGCTGCACTGTTTGCTACCATTATTGAGGCTCTTGTTCAACACACCCACAATGTACTGGAAGAGCTTGGCATAGATGTGCTTGGCCAGCGCATCGCGTGCAGCCATTGCCATCTCAATGTTGTTCGGTATCAGCACATATTCATTGACCGACTCTATCTTACGCATCAATAGCCAGCGACGCAAATCATCAGCGTTGATCTTCAGCAGATCGCCCGTCACCTGCAGGTGCATATTGTTTTGCTGCCAACGAATAGAGAGAGAGAGAGAGCTTAGTTGATTAAAATTACAATTAGATGCATTTTGCTTACAAATATCTCGCAGGATTCAGTGTCTTCCTCCTCGCTGCCATCCTTGTACTTTTTGCACACCTCAATGTTGCCTAAGTGCAGAATGCCAGCCAGGATCTTAACAATATCGGCGATCTGCTGAATGGAGAAACCCAACACAGTCATGGCCTGTACCGTTTCATTGAACTGATCAGCATCCGAGACACGCTCAATGTCCGGGGCACCGCCCATATTCAAGAATTGATATTTATCCTGATGCTCTGTAACCAAAAAGAATCATTAGTGAACACAGTATGCATTGTAATCGCAATCGCAATCTTACCCAGCACTAGTTCAGGATATTTGGCACGCGCCGCGCACAGCTGATAGAATATGTGATAGTTGCGTTCGCCCTGCGCCTGATACACCACTCGCGACTTTTCCAACAGATACGTGTGCATGGTGGCGCCCTGCAGATACATGACACCCATATGATTGCGGAACAGCAGCTTGGTGAACTTGCCGAAACGCGAGCTGTTGTCGTTGCGTGTGGTCTTGGCATTGCCAAAGGCCTCCATGATCGGCGAAGATGCCAGCACCTTGCGCTCGACCTGCGTCTCCGACTCTGAGCCACCGACGGCGGCAAAGTAACGCATTGCATACTTGGCCGAAACGGTTTTGCCGGCGCCCGATTCGCCGCTAACAATGATGCTGAGATTGCAATTCTCACGCTCCAGTTTCGTGTACGCCTCCTCAGCCAGGGCAAAGATGTGGGGCTCCAGTTCGCCCATGGCATGGCCACGATAGGCACGTATGATGTTGGGCCCGTACAGTGGCATCTCGGCATACGGATTAAAGGCCACCAGAATGATGCCGCAATAAGTGTAGATGATTTGTCGTTCACAGAAGCGCACCCGCAAATTGTAGAGCACGCCGGGCTCATGCAGATATGATAGCGTGGTCAGGTCATTTTGGCCCACCAGGATGGCAGGATTGCGCAGTGGCGGCAGATTACTGCCATCCGGTTTCACCTTGATCTCCTTGAGGACACCCGACTCAGTCTGGATCTTGAGGCAGGCAGCTCCCTTACGATAGCTATCCTCCAACGTGGCGCTCTCCCAGACCTGCTCCGGATGGGGTATCCATATTTTGGAGCCCTAAGACAGAAAGAAATCGATGTAAATCAAAAGTTGAGCCTGACCTGCGACAATAGAGAATGAGCAAGGCCGAACAGCTTGTAAGCTAACTAAAGCCGGGGCTAAGACTCTCTGCATAACGTAAACAAAATACAAACAGACACACACACACTCAAACACACACTCGCGCACAACCATACACTGACAGAGACGCGCGACAAATTATAATTGACATCAACTCAAATTCACCCGTACATTAGAAAAATCGCAATGCTTATCAGAACACCAAAATTCTGATAAGACTGTGATTCATTCCCTCACACACACTACATTCTCTTTTCTAAAAATGCACCATGACACTCTCTAGCAGGCATGACATCAATAACGGCGAATAGGCGGATGGGGTCAAATAGAAGAACTGAAGAATGGTACAAATGAAATGGGCGCACAAACACAGGCACACACACATACTCTTCACTCGCGCTTACTCACACACTTGCTCACATGCAATGCACGTTGTTATTGTTGTCATTATGTATGCGTCTTTTTTATAAGCTCCCATTCTTAACACTATTGGGTGCTGTCGACAGCGACGTTGACTGCGACAACAACAACAACAACATTGACAACGACAACAGCGCGCAATTGCCAACAATGCACTTGTGGGGCATCAATATAACTTGTAATATACCTTAGCGTATAACATCTCTTCGCTTGACATGATTACACAGTGAGTGTATCCGAGATTGGAGCAATCAATTTAGCACTTATTTATTTATTACTCCGCATTGACTTCGACGGCAACGGCGGCAACGGTAACAGTGAGGGAGAGGAGACGATTGATTCCAATTTTATTATGTGCATAAAACCCGTTAGCTTTTTTCGCCTTCTTATTTCCAATAGAATTTCGCTTCCAACAATTTGACTTTATTCTCTTAACTTTTTCTTGTTTTGTTTGTTTTGCCTGGTTTTATTTTAATTTATGTGGTTGTTTTTTTTTCTTATTATTGCTTCACTTGTGTTTAATTTACATTTTTTATTATTAATTTATTGCTTTATATGAACTTTAATTTGAAAATTAAGGCCAAAAGAAATGTTGAATTGAAGAAAACGGCACAATCGTAACATAAATATATTGCTAATTTGGTAATTTCGACGACACTGATACTGTCAACAAACTTCAGTCCGCCTTGTTGCCGTCTAAACCGACACTGAACTGACGTAGAATCTGTCTTGCTAAAGGGCAGGGTTGTCACCAAGTCGTAGAGTTCAGGCCAGACTAACAACATTCGCTCAGCTGATCTTATTATGCTGACTTTGGGTCTAGCGTATATCATGCGCAATATTTTATTATTTTCTTTTGAATCAAATACATTTAAATGTCGCAAATTTCGAATTCGCAATTACGCGGCATATTAAAAGATTACATTTCGCAGCACTGATATGTGCAACTGCTAGCGTTTCACAGCACTTCACATAAGCGTCGCAGCTGCAACTGTCATAATTTCCCGCGCAAAGTCAACAACGATAGCACAGCGCAGCTCATAGACAGAAACGCGGCAACAACAGACTGCATTTTTTTTTTGTAATTAACAAAAGTGCTAAAATAAAATATGTCAAGTCCCGCTCGTTCACCGAATGTGAGAGGTGCTACACCAAAGCAAGGAGCGCGAACGCCAACGCGAAGTAATGATGAGCTTTATACATTCGTGTGAATTCCGTTCATAAACAATAATTGTCGTTTTTTTTTAGGAATCGCTACGCAGGATGTGGAGACGCCAATGCGCATGGGTCCAGGACGGCAGCCAGGCAGGCCCTCGGACAACATAAGTCTGCCACCCACATCGCCGGCCAACATCAGCTTGCCGGCAACGAGTCCGGCGCGTGGCTTGGGCGGCATGAGTGAGATTGACTTGAGTTCGCCGCTCAACTATGGCACGCCGAGTTCCATGGGCTCGATACGCACGCCACGCTCTGGAATACGCGGCACTCCACTACGTGCACGTCCAGATATACGCACGGATAAGCGCATTCGCCAAGTGGCTATTGGTGGCGCCTCGGGGGTAAGTGAAGAATGCAACTAACAATTTTTGGCTGTTGCCTAACACTATTCGGTTTCTTACAGCTCGATACCATACCAGAGAAGGGCTCGGAGACCACAGACCCAGTGTCGGAGGCTTCAGCTGGACCCCAGCTGGTTGTCTGGGGCACCAATGTTGTCGTCAGTCAATGCAAGTCCAAATTCAAATCATTCATTATGCGCTTCATAGATCCGAGTGCCGAACAGGATGAGATTTCAGAGAATATTGATGTAAATCAGCCGTTGTACTTGCAAAAGCTGGAGGAGATTCATACCTTGGAGGAACCATATTTAAATCTGAATTGCTCCCATCTGAAGACTTTTGACCAGGACTTGTATCGCCAGTTGATTTGCTATCCACAGGAAGTTATACCTGGCTTCGATATGGCCATTAATGAAATGTTCTTTGAACGTTATCCAGCTGCGCTTTTGGAGCATCAGATCCAAGTGCGTCCGTTCAATGCGGACAAAACGCGTAACATGCGCTCCCTGAATCCCGAGGATATGGATCAATTGATCAGTACTAGCGGCATGGTCATTCGCTCTTCTAACGTCATACCTGAGATGCGTGAAGCATTCTTTATGTGCAACATTTGCTCCTACAGCACTACTGTCGAAGTGGATCGTGGTCGCATTGCACAGCCAACGCTCTGCACCAACTGTAACACGAATCACTGCTTCCGAATCATTCACAATCGTAGTGAATTCACCGACAAACAGCTCATTAAGTTGCAGGAGTCGCCTGATGATATGGCTGCTGGTCAGACACCACACAATGTCATGTTGTATGCCCACAATGATCTGGTGGATCGAGTGCAGCCTGGTGATCGTGTCACTGTCACTGGCATCTATCGTGCCATGCCCCTCAAGGGCAAAGGTCTCAATGTGAAGAGTGTGTACAAGACGCACATCGATGTCGTTCATTTCCGCAAGGTGGACAACAAACGACTCTATGAGGAGGAAGAGGGGTGAGTTTCTATTACAGTAGTTGACTGGGACTTTGGCTAATATATTTTGTTTTACAGTAAGGATCATATTTTCCCTCCAGAGCGTGTTGAGCTGCTCCAATTGCTATCCAAGAAGCCCGATATCTATGATCGTTTGGCGCGTGCAATTGCTCCTTCAATTTATGAGAATGATGACATTAAGAAGGGCATTCTGCTCCAGCTCTTTGGCGGCACCAAGAAGAAACACGCGACACTCGGTCGCCAGAACTTTAGATCAGAGATTCATCTGCTGCTATGCGGTGATCCCGGCACATCCAAGTCACAAATGTTGCAGTATGTCTACAATCTAGTGCCACGCTCTCAATACACATCGGGACGTGGTTCATCCGCTGTGGGCTTGACTGCCTATGTGACCAAGGATCCAGAGACACGTCAACTTGTCCTGCAGACGTAAGTGATGGAGATCTTAATAAATACCAAGTATAAATTATAATAATCTTTGTATTCTAGTGGCGCTCTTGTGCTGGCGGACAATGGTGTCTGTTGCATCGATGAGTTTGATAAGATGAACGATTCGACGCGCAGTGTGCTCCACGAGGTCATGGAACAGCAGACTTTGAGTATTGCCAAGGCTGGCATCATTTGTCAACTTAATGCACGCACTTCCATACTGGCTGCAGCCAATCCCGCCGAGTCGCAGTGGAATAAGCGCAAAAACATCATCGACAATGTGCAGTTGCCGCACACGCTGCTGTCGCGTTTCGATTTGATCTTCTTGGTGCTGGATCCGCAGGATGAGCTCTTCGATAAGCGCTTGGCTAGCCATTTGGTATCGCTGTACTATGTGACACGCCACGAGGAGGAGGACACCATGTTTGATATGAGCGTGCTACGCGATTACATTGCCTATGCTCGTGAACATCTTTCGCCCACACTATCAGATGAGGCGCAGCAGCGTTTGATTCAGGCATACGTCGATATGCGTAAAGTTGGCGCTGGTCGCGGCCAAATCTCTGCCTATCCTCGACAGTTGGAGAGTTTGATTCGTCTTTCGGAGGCCCATGCCAAGGTGCGTCTTAGCAATGAGGTGGAGCTGCGGGATGTGGAGGAAGCTTGGCGACTGCATCGTGAGGCCTTGAAACAATCGGCTACAGATCCATTGTCGGGTAAGATTGATGTGGGCATTTTGACCACCGGATTGTCTACAGCCGCACGCAAGAAACGCGCTGATCTCGTTGCTGCTATCAAGGAAAATCTCAAGAAAAAGGGCAAGGTGCCTACCGTTCCCTATCAAAAACTATTCAAGGAGATCAAGGAAGGCTCCCAAATTGTAAGTCAATACTTCATCTGTTAGAGTTCTTTCAGTTTTATTGATATTTGTTTATTTTTAGATGATTACACGCGAGCAGTTTGAAGATGCTCTGAAGGAAGTACAAGATGAGGGCGCCATTGTTGTTATGGGCAAAAATACCATTCGAATTTGTTAATTTCATTACAACACACACAAAACATTTCATTCATTCCTAATGTTAAGCTTGAAAATTAATAAAGATTGATTTAAAAAAAAAATTATTTCAAAGCAGTCGAAATGTTTTTAATAAAACGTCTTTTAAATCGCCATTGTTAACAGAGTATTAACAGTACCACTACAGGCAAGTATTGGAACGATGGAATGAAACATTCAGCAAGACATCGAATTAACTATTATGGCCTTAAGACCACGAGTTAAACATTTTGCGCATTTTATTTGTCAATATTGCACAAGAAATGAATGAATAATGTATTTTATAGAAACTAAGAGTTTTAAGTGCCCGCCGATAATTTATCGATAAACATTGAAGCAGAGTTGCTGCACGGCCGAGAATTATTCTGCTGAAATGCGAATGTGGGGTGAAAACTCTAGAAGGTTAGCTCACTCGCTCTGATGAGCGAGACAACAAGCGAACCATTAATAAGCAGGCACAAGTACGGCATAACAATAAATGCTTTGTTTTTCAAACCCCGCTACGAGCGTAGTAAAGTTGGGATTGTACGTGCGAGTAGGAGGATTGTTACGTCACAGGGCACAAACATCAACATTCGTCTCCCTCACAACATCCAGCGACGAGCGGCCAAAGAGATCAGCTGACGAGAACGACAACGACTACGGGAAAAGGCGAACACTGCGCTACCTCATAGTATAGCAGTAACATTAGCAACGGCAGCAGCAACAACAGCTCAGCAGATGTAACATGGCTTCAACCTCGGCCGGCACACTGGAGGGCACTCTGAGCAAATGGACGAACGTGATGAAGGGATGGCAGTATCGCTTCTTTGTGCTGGACGAGAATGCAGGCCTGCTATCCTACTACACGGTGAGTGATCCACATCGTCATTGTTATCGTGCCTGATGAGCCAGCGGATGGTGTTATTTTATCTACATAAACTGGCTGTCGCAGTTTTAATTGTTATCTTATCTGTCAAGCCAAAGCAAACAATCAGCTTCCCCATCGCCTCCCTTCGCATTCCCTCTCTCTGTCTCTCAATAGACGACCAATTAATCAAATTGTTAAATTGCACATATATGTGTACGAGTCACACAGCCAAGCCCACATACATTTTGGATTCAAATTCGTAAGCATGTATTTGTATATCGTATGTAGTACAAGATGTAGTATATACATATATGTATATTTGTATTCGGCCTAATTAACTTCCAACGTTTTTGTTGGCACTTCTCCAGCTGCAGCACGAGATGCAGCTGCAAATTCTCTGCGATTGAGCTCGTGTTTCTTATAGGAGCCTCGGTAGAAATCGTAGAATCCATAGAACATGAGGACTATCACCACCATAAAGTATCCGAAAACGACGCGATCAACGCCACAATTGAGACTCGCCAATATCGCATGCAAAATGATGAGTGCAAACTGCGTCATCTGCATCATGGTAATGGATTTCTTCACTGGCGTCAGAGCACGGACAATACTCGGAGCGGCCACAGCAGCGGTCAAGTAATATGAGTACATCACGATGTGCACAATCGAGTTGAGGAAGACGGGAAAGAGTGCATCAGTTCCTGCGGAAAGTCATTCAATTCAATCATTGCTTGATATAGATATATAGATGGAACTTACCATTCTCATTATAATTGATCAGCATATAGATCAAAGTTATTGTGGTAATGTGATGGAAGATGTGCAGTTTAGTCACTTGATTCTGCTTGTGGCGCAGCACAAAGATCACCGTCTCAATCAGCTCAGATAATTTAAGCCAGAAGAGGAAGTATGACAAGCTGAAATGGCGCTTTGTCCGAGACTCTGTCATTTCCACTGTGTTGCATTTCCAAAATAAGATTATATTATTCTCTGTGATAGAGAGAATCTACAAATGATGAAAGTAGTTAATCGCAGCAATCGTCTAACTGAATGATGTAAACCGAATTTACCTCAAAGAGAACATATATACAGCTAACAACTTGCACAATGTTATGAGTGATGATTAGCTTCTTGAGCTGGAACGGTTTTCGGAACAGCATGAATCTTAAAGTACAAAAACACAGACGTAAACAAATATATACTATTTACATTTTTACGTAGAGTATTTCAATTGTAAATCAATACAATTCCATTGGGAATTGATCAAACGCAATATCCACTTTATACGCAATTGAATTGTTAATTTCAGTTCGGCCAAAGTGCGATAAGTTCGTCACGAGAATGGCCCTCTATATACATAGTTGTTTTTTAACATACTCTGGTCCAATTTTAGTGACTAGCAGCAGATATATCCCCAAGACTGTAACCATAAACGTGGGAGTCGACATGATCCTCGGGTGTTCATAAGCTAAAAAAATAAAAAAAAGTAAACTTTTTGTTTTTCCAAAAAAAAATGTTAATGTAAAGACAAATCTTCAAACACACATAATTGCGATTCCATTTTGGGTAGTTCCTTAAGAGTCCTTCTGGTTGAATTAATATGAATCCTGTTGGGTGCGGTTTAGGGAAACAGAACACGAACCAGCGTGTCCGACTTATCGAAGATATGTGAGCGTTTGTTAAATGCTTCACTCGAATTTGAACCGCTGGGTTCAACACGTTCCAAAATCACTAATGTATGCAAAGAGACACACTTAGCAACTATACTAAGTGCACACAATGTACGAATTATGATGAATTGTAAACGCAACTGTACATACGTCATAAGACAGACGGACACTTCTCATTGTAAATTTCGTTCTTTTAATCGATATGCTATTAACATTTTGTATTTATTTTATATGCTTTCGTTCAGTCCAAGGAGAAGATGATGAAGGGCGTGCGACGTGGCTGTGTGCGCCTCAAAGACGCGCTTATCGGCATCGACGATCAGGAGGATAATACCTTCACCATCACTGTGGATCACAAAACCTTTCACTTTCAGGTAAGTCTTCTGAATGAATGAATCTATAATGTCAATAAGACTATAATACGCTTCACACGAACATATTAGCGATTACCTCTGACTGACGGACTGATTGACTGATTGAAACAGTAAAAATTAGTGATCTGCAATTTCTATAGGGATTTGATGAAGCCAAAACGCAATTTAGCTTTCGCTTCAATCGAACACATTTAACGATTGATTGACTGACTGATAGAAATATAAACTAACAGCCTAAACAGTCATTTTAGCCTAAACACTCATCATAGAAATATAAACTGACAGCCTAAACAGTCATTTTAGCAGATAGCATTACTGTAAGGATGATGATCAATAAGGATTACGCCTAAGTGTTAACTACAAATGCTTCAAATCGAGGCTTAGTCTCGTATACCCCTCACACATATGTATACTAGGCACAATACTTGCCAAGGCATATTTTAAATGTCTAAATGTAAGAATGAACTGTATGTCTATTAATACATACATATGTACCTACTATATACTCTATGCTTTACTATATAGTGTGCATTATAAACATTTCGTTTGTTTTGATGATTTCCTTTCGAGTCTTTTTCGCTGATTGTCTATCTGTCTTTTTTGTTTTGCCCCTTTCCTTCCGCTCTGGCGCCATAAACGATAAAACTTATTGGCAAACCATCGCAACAACCCACACAATCCATTGCAGGCGCGGCACAGCGATGAGCGTGAACAGTGGGTGCGACGTCTGGAGGACACAATACGACGGCACGCGAATCGTTCGCGTCTGTGGGACAGTCAGAGCGCCTTCTACATTGCTGGCGGCTACACGAAAGAGTCGGGCGGCAAGCGTTCCAATCACTTGGAGCTCGTGGCGCGACGTGTTACCGAAGCGGATGCCTATCTGCAGCTCATGATAGAACAGACCAATGTGAGTATTATATTATGCATTATAATTGCATAACTAGTTCACTGATTACATATCTTTAATCCACGTTTTAGGCGCTGGACAAACGCATTGCTGAGCTGAGCGACACTGCCGAGCAGGTCAAATGCAAAGCGTTGCAGGACAACGCAAGTGTAAGTATTTATTCAAATTTATTCAACTAATTGCACTGCTTGGAGTGGAGGGCTGAGCAATGACAACATCTAGATGCAGTTCATCACGAAAGTCATTCGATATCTTTTGTATTTCGTCATGCGACAAGCGCCAATAATCGCCATCCACGGCCAAAAACTCGGATGTCGTCGGGCAATCCTGCACTGGCCGCACATTCAGTGTGCTGCTCGCCTGGACAGCTGCATCGCGTCCACAGAGACGCAGAGAAGCTTTTAGTTGTAACTGATGCTGGGGAGTCACCAGCCAGATGACAAACACTTGATGTCTGGCATCTGCCAGCAGATGGGTTGAAGTCTTGCACATCAATACCACAATCTGCACATTGCCTTGCAGTTGACCCAACTCCTGGCTGAGAAAACTGCTGAAAATCCCACTGCAAGCTGGCAAATTGAAGCCAGTGTAGTCGAGCAACCCAATAACTTTCTGCTGCTGCAGCTCACAGCGCCTGGGGTCAAAGGATAGCACAATATGCTGATCCTGCCACAGCTTGTGAGAGTGCAGAAAGTTGCAGGCATCATCAGCGTTGCTGTGGTCGCTGACGTAGTGCAGCAACAGCAGCTGACTATCCACGCGCTTGCGACAGTTGGCAAAGAGACATGGACGCGAGTCGCAGCTAATCACAAGATGGTCTCGGTCCACTAATGGCAGCTTATTCAACTCATCTAGCTGCCTAGAAGGCATCTCAATTGAACTAGACGAGCAATTAGGTACCTTCAGTGGTTGCTCCTCGATGCTCTCGCTGCTGATGCTGGACGGCAACTCCTCGATGGCATCGACATTAGTCCAGCAGCTCAAGTCACTCTGCAGTTGATGCAGCTGATTCATCCCCAGGCGCAGCTCCTTCATATTCGAGTTTAACTCATTCATGGCAGAGTCCAGCTTAAAGTGTCCAATTAGCTTGATGTGCTCCTTCCGTTGCAGCTCGCAGTGCAACTTGTGTTCCTCAAATTGAACACGCAGCTTCTCAATGCTAGCCAACTCCTGCTCATCATCCATTTGTTTGGGGATGAGGATTCTGGGTAGGAACAAAAAACGACGTGTGAGAAATGTTTACACTGAAAAAAAACAAACAATGATTTTGTGTCAGATTAATTTGCAGGGTAACAGATGAAATATTGATTTTCAATTCAAGTTCAGGGTTAGCGTTCAGGGTTACCCTTCCCCTCCCACCCCCGCCCCGTTTGAGGCGTATTATTAGATATGCATTGGGCATGAGAATTTTCGCCAAGTTGCGCCAGCTGGCGACGCGACGCAAACAGCTGCTCATTTCTTTTGCAAACTTCGTGGCACAAACTGTTTTGTGTGTTCTGTTTACAGAGACATAACCCGGCAAATCAAACAGACGAGCCACTTACGCTGGGCAGGTACTTTAAGCAGAGTTCGTTCAATCTGGTTATTTAATTAGTAGTTGGCCAGTGCATTGTAATAAACGTGCGCACTTGTTTTATTTTTATTTTGCGCTCTACTATATTTTACAGGCCATGTTGGATCATATCAAGCACTCAATTGTGAGTCTACAAATTGCCAAAAATATGGCGCACCCCATCAATGGCATTTACAATGGGCCGACGATGACAACTACAACAGCAACAACAATGGCATCTGGCGACGCTAGTAGCATTGGAGGAGGAGCAGGAGGTGGTGGAGGAAAGGGTAGCGAGGCCATCTCGGCACTCAAGAACGAAATGGCTGGCGACGATGAGGATGATTCAGCAACGGAAAACGGTAAATGTCATCCACGTACATACAACAAATATACCACATATATTTTGGGGGTCACACTTTCGCCATTTTTGTTTTGTGCGGTGATTGCTTGCACAACACTGTTAAGAGTCCGTTCGCTATGCCGTTAGGTTTGCACTGATTCCAGACAAAAATTTATATTCCAAAGTAAACCAAATGTGAATTCAGATGAATAATTTGCATTGATTGTAGAAAACAATTCATTGTGAAGTGAGCAAGAGGAAATCGTATTTTGGGGGTCACACTTCCGACATGTTTTTTTTTTTGCTTAACACTGTCAAAGAGTCAGTTCGCTGTGGCGTTCGGTTTGTTCTGAGCATTCAATACCATGCGAATGGTTAATGCGTTCAGTTTTATGCTCACTGAACAAAGTTTATTTTTTGTTCAGCGTATGTGTGATGCGGTGAGTATTTTATTATTCGAATGGTTTCTTTGAGATTTGCTCAGGGTCATGCTCAAGCCGAGTAGCTTGTTAATGAGCACGAAATCGATGGCATTGGGAAATGGGGCAGTTCAAATTGAAATACAATTGATTAATTTTTTGAATGTGATTGCATGTTTTATTAATTTGTATTGGCAGCCACGACAGCACCGTTGGGTCTCGTTGTGCCAGAGACCTCTTATTCGAGCAGTGAAGGTGAAGAAGACTTCTATGATGCCTATGATGATCCGTTCACAAGCCTGGGCAGCTCACCAATTGGCTGGTAAGTGTGCAAAGCATAAAAGCTAAAGATAAAAAAAGAGGCAAGCTGCTGACATCACAGTACGAAGCGAGATAAACAGCAATTATCTCTCTGCGTTTGACGCTGTGAGCGGTTTGCCGGCTTACTCATTTGACACTACTACATCGCACACATTTTCCATTACATACATATGATACGTATGTCTATGTGTGCGTGCACTTGTGCTACTCTTTTCCCCCTCTTTGATATCTTTTCGTCAGTCGAGCAGCGCATGCGCTCTTTGCATTGCAAGCTGCAGCTCGCATATACATATGCACATATGGTCATATATATATAGAAAGGTGTACGCACATGCATGCATACATATACATATACGTAGTATTTAAGTTGGTCAGTCGCCTGTTAATAATTCATGCAATTTTGCAAGGAGCGCGTAAGCCGATTTGGCAACACTGCCTCCGTCGGTCTTCGTCACAGCTGACGAGCACCGTTGTCGGCATCGGTCGGCACATCGTACGACGACGAGTGACGATTGTCTGAGTCCTGTGTTGGTTTGTAGTTACGTTCGTCATTCGTCTGTTGACTGTTGACAGTTTGGCTTTCTTTGTTATTCTTGAAAAAAAAAAAAATCCAAAAAAAAAGGAAAAAAACAAAAAAAAATGTTGGCTCAATAATGGCGAAATTCGCATAGGTTCGATTTAGTTTACGTGTGTGTATTTATATGCATATGTGTATTCCTTATTGTATGTGTATGTGTTGTTTGATTTGTTGCGCGCAGCTGGCGCCGTAAAATATGCAACGAAGGTTTACAGTCGCCATTTTAAAGTTTTGCATGCAGCGTCCACTGCAGTCGCATCCGCAGCTGAAAGCATCACACCACCAGTGTTACCATGTTTAAGAAGTGGGTTCGGCGTGTTAGCCTAAGGTAAGCAACACTTGCTCCTTGCTCTTGCTCTGGTTCCAGTGTTGTTGTATTTTATAAATACTAAATGAAGTTAGCAACAAACATGTAGTGTGCCGAGGAGGGACACACAGATAGTGAGAAAGAGCGAGTAGACACTGACATCATATATGTACATTTAAATTTGAGCCGCTTATTAATTATGCATGTCCTTCAAACATTCTGTGAGCCGCATTTCAATGGATTCTGTATCTCTATTTTTTTGTGTTAATATTTGCAGTGCCACGCGCGGCTTTGTGGAGACATCACCCACGCACGAAAAGCCGCCGGATAACTACGATTCAGCCGGAGCAACAACAGCGGCAGCAGTAGCAACAACAGCAATCGCACCAACATCAACAGCAGCAGCAACACCAGTCGCAACAACAGTGACGCAGTCGACGTTACCCGAAATCGAAGAGACCGAATCGAACAAAGTGCCGAGCTCACGTTCGTCGAGCTATGACAATGGCATCGATTACGATGCACTCTACGAGGAGGAGGAGGAGATGGACCTTAGCATGGAGGCGCATGGCTCAATGATAACGCATCTGTTGTCGCAGGTGAAGATTGGCATGGACCTCACCAAAGTGGTGCTACCCACGTTCATCTTGGAACGACGTTCTCTGCTCGAAATGTACGCCGATTACTTTGCCCATCCCGATTTGTTTCTTAAGTAAGTTACACAGCGATGCATGGAAAATTTCCACTTACCACTGCATAATAATTTATGTTGCCTATAGAATCTCAGAGCTGGATGACCCCAGGGATCGCATTGTGCAAGTTTGCCGTTGGTATTTGAGTGCTTATCATGCTGGACGCAAGAGCGCGGTGGCCAAAAAACCCTACAATCCCATATTGGGTGAAGTATTTCAATGTCATTGGGATATTCCAGGTAAAATATATAGATAAAAGATACAATTTAAGACTTTTTAACATCTTAATTCTTGGATGCAGGTGAATCCGAAGATGGCAAGGAGGTGCATGATGGTCCCGTGCCCTGGTGTCGACGGGATCAGCTAACATTCTTGGCTGAACAGGTGTCGCATCATCCACCAAGTAAGTATTTATTATGCTAGACATTTATTTTAAGATTTAATTAACACGGTTTTCTTACAGTTTCAGCCTTCTATGCAGAGCATTATAATAAGAAGATTACGTTTACTGCTCATGTCTGGACGAAATCAAAGTTCTTGGGTCTGTCCATTGGAGTGCACAACATTGGCGAGGGCGTTGTCACCCTTGTCGATCGTAGCGAAGAGTACATTGTAACTTTCCCAAATGGTTATGGCAGGTATATATACATTTGAGATTAACATTTTTTGCTGAATAACGTGAGATATTTGGGTTACAGATCTATTTTAACGGTGCCTTGGATTGAGTTGGGCGGCTCAGTTGAAATCAAATGCCCCCAAACTGGTTACTATGCCAATATTGAGTTTCTGACAAAACCCTTCTATGGCGGCAAACGCAATAAAGTCAGCGCTGAGGTTGGTTAATACGATACATTATAATTAAATCAACCCTCATTGTATAATAATGCTTTGTCTCTGTTTATGCACTTAGATATATTCGCCCAATGATAAGAAGCCATTTGTGTCGATTGCTGGCGAGTGGAGCGGTCTGATGGAAGCCAAGTGGCATGATAAGAACGTAAGTTGCAACTGGCATGCTGTAGATAACAAATTCCCTCTGTTGTATTTTGTGTCTGTAGAGTTGTGTATTAACTAATTTCTGCTAATGTTTTACTATCAGTACCCAGTATCTGTATCTGCGCCCAAATCGCTGCAACAAACAACACACCACGAGTTGGCAGCTACATCCATGTATCTATCTATCTACCTAACCTACCTATCCATCCATCAATCTATATACTGTTTAACCTGCTCCAATTTGCCTACTACATGTACCTATGCGATTCTTGTACTTTTCTCTTAAATAGTTTGGGACCACTTTTCTGTGTGTTTACTTTGTTTATCTAGAAAATGAATCCTAAACCTCAAGCCTTATCTCCAAAATTTTAAACTAAATTGCCTGTATAAAGATATATGTATATTGTATATGTAACATATTTAATTCGTAATTCCCTATGCATCATATATTGTTGTGTAGATATGTTGTGTGTGTCTATTTCACGTGAACAACGTATGTCTAAAAGGTGACCATGTTCCACTTTAATTTTCTAGAAAACCGAAGTATTCGTCGACGTAAATCGCATACCCATATTTAAGAAACAAGTTCGACCAATCGTTGAGCAGGATGAATATGAATCACGACGTGTTTGGAAGGAAGTAACGGCAGGACTCAAGTAAAACTTTTATTCCTATTTACAAGCAACTAGCAACTATGTTTAAAAACAATTTGTATTATTATTAATCTTTGTATTTGATGTGCCATTTCGTACAGATTCAATGATATTGAGCGCGCCACGAATGCCAAATTTGTTGTGGAGCAACAGCAACGAGATCAGGCCAAGGTGCGCAAGGAATACGATCTGGCTTGGGAACACAAGGTACGCAATTATTATAATTAATCTTCACATGGAATCCTTATCCTGTTGTCTTCTTATTTGCAGCACTTTAAGCCGATTGGTGAGAATTGGATCTACACGAAACCGCTGAGTCAGCGCATGTATTTGCAGGAGAAGGAGGCCAAAAGATAATGAATTTATTGGGAGCAATATGCAATGCCAATACACGATGTTTTTATACACACTCACACACACATTGATATATCCGTGTGTGATTCATATCAAGAATGAGCCTCAACTATTTGTATAATTTCCACAAGTGCGCAAAACAAAACCCCTTAAAAACACTGACGATGATACAACGTAACATATGCAGGAAACTAAATGTTTTACAGAAATATGAATTATGAGATAAGTTATAAGAAACCAGTTGGTGGCCAGTCTCGAGTGTCCGTTTCTTAATTGTAAATAGTTTAAATACGCAAAAAGTCAAAATAACAAACGAAAAGAAAGCCAAGTTTAGGTAGTTAGTTGAGAACAATAGTCGAACGATGAGAACAGAGAACGACACAATACAACATAATGGTTGATAAAATGAATCTAATAAACTGCAAGACAAACAATATACAGAGCTAACACTTTAATAGTTTCTACGCAATATATTCGTATAAAGCAACTTATTATTAAATAACTATGTACTAGAGTGTTTCAAAGGCAATCGCAGTAAACTGCAAAACAAAGAACACCTAAAACAAAACAAATACGAAAATACCTTTTACAAAACAATACACTATTATAACATACACAACACACACGCAACATACAAGCACACATGCCCACCCTTTATGGGATATGTATATCAGAAGTTGTAGATTACAAAAAAGAAAAAGGATTAGGTATTTAAGCATAGAAATTCTATTTTTTAAATAAAAGACTCTAATAGACAAAATACAATACATGAGATATCTAATAGATACATATATATTACAAATAATTAATTCCTGTTTTCAAAACTTTAAATGCACAATTGATTTTGTCAAATAAAAAAAAAAGAATAATAACTTTAGTATTATATTATACTTTCAATTCCATTGTCACAATAAAGATAAAAGCTTTACTTACAAACCCGCAGCCAAAACTCCAACGAATTGTTTGCAATATGCAGTAATTAAAAACAAACAAAAAACACAACTAAAAATATAGAATTAATAATAGTTAGCTTCTAATTTTGGTTGGAGTTTGCCAAAAATCCAACAGCCACAATGCAAAGCTGTTTTTCTTTGTAAACTACCGAATACTCTCACTCAAAACAAAGTTAACGCAAAATGAAACGAATAAAGAATATTACGCTTTTTCAACTGTTGAATAATAATAATTAAATATACATATATATAGGTAACTCAATATAGAGACAGCCCCACTTAATTAAACATATAAAACAATACGTACATAAAATGTGTATACAAATAATACACCAATGAGTACATATATTTTTACGAATTTCTTTCAAAAAGTGCAAACACCCTATTCCCCATAGCATTTAAATCAGCCATTATACTATTATTGCAAATAAAAATTCAAATCAAATTATTTCTCATTGAAAATATAAAGACTCACCAATCGAGCTGGTATATTTCGAATTGTGAGCGTTGTGCGCGCAGCAATTTGTTCATTTGAACTTAATCTGTGGCAAGCGGAAAAATACTAAAATACCACACGAAGTGTAACCAGATGGTAATTTTTGTTGTGCGTTTTTATTGCTATTTATCGGATCTTAATACATTTTTTCAGAAATGCTATGATTTAACGCAGGGCTTCACTTTAAAAAAGGCATAAAAAAAATCAGGTAAACATTTGAACCTTTTTCTTCAAGGGTGGCAGCACCAAAGTTTGACAATTGGCAGTGCTGCCAGCTTTTTTGATAAAAATTGACGTGGCTCTAAATTTTAGTGTTTAGTTTTTAGGAGGCTGAAATTGCAATGCGAAAAATTTTGCAAGCAATTGGTCCATTAAATTAAACGTCGTAATTGGTGCTGGGAAAGGTGATAAAAGATTGCATCAGCTACGTACTCAGGTACACAACAAGATTAGGCGAAAACGCGAAAATCGCTCAGCGAGCAAAACCGAGGAGAGCGAGATAGTGAGTGTGTGTGTGAGATACGAGGCCGAGGCCCGCAAAGCAGCAGCGCCGTTGTTCATTGTCAGCCAAGAAAAAGCAAAAAAAAGTTCGTTTTCTTGCGTGCTATTTCCAAATAGAATTGGTAACAAAAGTCATCACTATAGCTGCAAATCGGACAAGAAATTAAGTTAAAATATCGTGGCCGAAGAGAGGCAACAGTGAAAAGTGAGTGCATGCCTCAATAGCCAATTAAGGCGAGAAGAGGAAGAGCCAACTACAAAGTGCAAGTGCTGGTCAAGTACAGAGTGACAAACACACATACACACATTTACGTTCCAACGCCCTTTTTCCAGCGTTACAATTAGTTTGGCAACAAAAACGGTGAGCTTTAGTTATTTGCATTATTCATTTATGCTTCTCACCATAAAATTCCACCTACCATTGCCATACAACTCGTGGCTCTGCACTCCTTCCCCCTAGCGACGTCATCAACATTGTGTTCAGTTATCTTTTATCTCGACATAGCACTTACAATAGAGTTGTTTTGTTATCACATGGTCGTCTACACTTGAAGTTGATAAAGCATAAAGCGCAGCATAAAAGCGCTCCGCACCTTCTCGCCAAAAACAGAGAGATTGGAGAGTGAGAGCGCGAGAGAGGAAAATGTAGCAAGCTTTAAGCATCAGGCCGATCAGCAGCATGCCGAGCTTAAGCTCCACTTAAGCGTCCGCAGTCTCTGTCGACGTCGCCGCAGTGTCAGTGTCAGTTCAATAAACGCTTTATCAAGTCCGCAGTCCGTTTTATTGAAATTAAATTCGTCACGCATACGTTTGCAATGGTTTTCTTTCAATTAAATTAAGGCCTATATATTATATGTACAAGATAAGGGCTTCCAATTTGCAACCAACTCAAATTGGTTACGCAAAGTGCAGTGCAAATGACAATTACTATGCACTCCGGCAACAAAAGTTTCTAATTAGGATGTTATACTTTATCGATAATTCGCTCCATATTGGGTTGTCTCTCTTTTGTAACCTTGACTCCATTTTTTATTTTTATTTGTTTGGTGTTAGGGCGCCATTCGCGTTGGGTGTTGAGTGCACCGCCTCATTTCAATATTGTTGTTATCGATTTCAAATCCACATTCACTATTCTACTCACTAACTGTGTTCTCGTTGTCATCCCCACCCCCCACTTGAATAAACAAGTAAATATGGTAAATACGCGTGCAGACAATGTTATTGTTAATTGTAGTATTTGTCAACACTTCGTGGCAATGACCATGGTTGGCAATTGCTGTAATTGTTGTGCAGCGTCTGTTGTTATCGGAGCACGTTTGGTTCAACACTGAGTCAACCAAACAACTATTTTAGGTTTCTTTTGCTCTTTTTCACATGATAAGATAACAACACATTGCTCGTCTTCGCTTGGCCTTGTTGGCAAGAACAAGATATTAGCTTTAAATTTGAATTGATTAATTCGTGAGAAATGCCAAATGACTAATCGAGTTTCTTTTTCTCTATTGTTTGCAGCTGCATCCCATGAATTAGCAGAATGTCAGCATACAATACAAACTTTGTGCCACCTGCGGCAAATGGCAATCAAGCCGGCTTGGTAAATGGGCAGCCTTTACCTCTTCAACCGCATCTGCAACAACAACAACAGCGGCAGCAGCAATTGCCTCCTCTTGGGGCGCCACTGAAACCAGTGCAATTCCAACAGCCGCAGCAGCAGGTGGCGGCGCAACCAACGCAGTATCCTTTAAATGCCACAGGCCAGATTCCCCCTGCGACGCAGCCCCAATTCGATAGCAATGTGATGAGCAAGTTTATGCCGCCGCCGTCAGCCCTGAGCAATGGGCCTGCGACGATAGCTCCACCGAGTCATCTGCCACCGCAAGTTCGACCACCCACGTTGAATGGACCAACAACAGCGGCTGTGATTAGTAATGGCAGTAATGGGGCACTTAGTGCAACATCCTCTCGCACGGCATCGCCAGGATTGATACCGAGCAATTACACCTTGCCCTCAATGGAGTCGGCACCAGCGCCGCCGCCCTCCACAGTGTCATCCAATGTGCAGTTTGCGCCTGGGCCGCTGGGTGCGACAGCAGTGCCCAAGCAGCTATCTGATAGGCAATTGGGATCGCCTATGCAACCCCAACAGCAACAATCAAGCAGTCAGTTGGGCCCCACGTTGGGCGCCACGCTACCACCTCAACAACAGCCAGCAGCAGCAACGCAACCGCCCGTCAGCCAAGTTACCAGCTTGGCTAGTAACTTGCAGAACATGAACTTGAATCCCAGCAACAGCTTTGCGCCATCTGTGACAACATCCTTGCCGCGCAGTGACTTCCGTGGAGTTGCCACGGGTTTGGCTGGCGGAGTACCGCCGCTGGATAATATTGGCGCCAATGCATTGCTCGCTGCATCGGGAGTTGTACCCAATATGCAGAATCCCATGGCTACGCCGTTTAATGCCGCCGTGCCGCCTAGTCGGAACCCAGCCAGTGTGTTTGGGGGACAGAATGGGCCACCCAAGGCTGCTCCAAAGCCACAGCAGTTGGATAACCAGAAGGTGGCATATGGCGTTCCTCCAGTAACTTCAGCTGCGGAACAGAACAACAATTTGCAGCGCACGACTGCAGCTGCACCGCCGTCAGCCCAGCGGCCACCTCAATGGCAGCCTCCACTCAATCCTCAGCTGCAGATGAAGCAGGCGTTCGTTGCGCAACCGCCATTAACGCAAGCAATGCCCTCCCAGGTGCAGTTGCCGCCCTTTGGTCCGCCACCAACCACGGAAAAGCAGCAGTCAACGCAGCCGCCACAGCAACAGCCAACACAATATCCCTACAAGCACGCCTATCCACAGGCAATGCCGCCGCAGCAGCAGCAGTTCCAGCCCCAGCAACAGCAGATGCCGTTGCCTCCCCAGCAGCAACAGTTTCCACCACAACCGATGCCTCCACAGCAACAACAGCTACAAGCGCCTGGCATGTTTGGAGCACAGCAAATACCCAGCACGGCACCGTTGCAGTATCAAACACAGGGTACAACGACAGCGACGGCACCGTTAAGTGTTGCTCAGCAAGGATTTAGTCGACTGTGGGGACAGGACACCATTGATCTAATGCAGAATAGGCATATACTATCGCCCGCGACCCTGGCACCACCGAAAGTGGTGTTGCACAATCAGTTCCACGAATCCATCAATTGCAATCCCAGCATCATACGCTGCACCCTGGCCAAAATCCCCGAGAGTAATTCGCTGCTGCAAAAGTCACGTTTGCCACTAGGCATAGTCATTCATCCCTTCCGCGATGTCAACGTAAGTCAAGAAATGCATTTGCCTATACACTAACTAATGTACTTTTCTCATACAGAGCCTACCCGTGATCCAGTGCATGAATATTGTGCGCTGTCGACTGTGTCGCACCTACATCAATCCTTTCGTTTACTTTGTAGACAGTAAAATGTGGAAGTGCAATCTCTGCTATCGCGTCAATGAGCGTAAGTTAACAATACGTGTATTCCAATTATGTTTGTTTTAACTTTGTTTTTTTTGCAGTGCCCGATGATTTCCAGTTTGATCCGGCCACAAAGACCTACGGCGATGTCACGCGCCGTCCTGAGGTGCGTTCCAGCACCATCGAGTTCATTGCCCCATCGGAGTATATGCTGCGTCCACCACAGCCAGCCATGTATCTGTTCCTCTTCGATGTTTCCATCATTGCGCAACAGAGCGGTTATCTGGAGACAGCGTGTGCTGTCCTGAATCGCCATCTGGATGAAATGCCTGGCGATGCAAGGACTCAAGTGGGTTTCATTTGCTACGACAGCTTTGTGCACTTTTATAGCATGGCAGAGGGTCTGAATCAACCGCATGAGATGACACTGCTGGATATTGATGATCCATTCTTGCCGCGGCCAGACAGTTTGCTCGTTAATCTGAAGGAGTGCAAGGAGTTGGTCAAGGATCTGCTAAAGCAGCTGCCCAAACGTTTTGCGCACACGCATGATCCCGGCTCTGCTTTGGGTGCTGCGCTTCAGGTGGCCTTTAAGCTAATGGTGAGTGATGATTAACAGATATTATTATTTATGACGAATCTAATTCGAAAATTTAATGTGTACAGCAAGCATCTGGCGGTCGAATTACCGTCTTTCAATCGTGCCTTCCCAATAAGGGACCTGGGGCGCTGGAGCCGCGCGAAGATCCCAACAATCGATCGGCCAAAGATGTGGCGCATCTGAATCCAGCCACCGATTTCTACAAACGCTACGCTCTAGAATGCTCTGGCTATCAAATTGCTGTGGACATGTTTCTCATGAATCAACAATATAGTGATATGGCCACCATCTGTAAGACTCCATATATTGCAAAGATTTTATGTCGTTTCTAATGTTTGATCTTTATGCGATACAGCTGGCGTCAGTAAACACAGCGGTGGCTGCGTGCATCACTTCCCGCTCTACCAGAAGACAAAGCAGCATATGGTAGACTCGTTCAGACAGTGCTTTAAGCGCTATCTGACCCGCAAGATTGGTTTCGAGGCCGTCATGCGCATACGGTGCACACGAGGCTTGCAGGTGCACACATTCCATGGCAACTTCTTTGTGCGCAGCACGGATCTGTTGTCGCTGCCCAATGTCAATCCAGATGCGGGCTATGGCATGCAAATATCGTACGAGGAGAGTCTCACCGACGTCAAGACCATTTGCTTCCAAGCCGCTTTGCTCTACACAAACAGCGAGGGCGAACGACGCATTCGTGTCCATACCATCTGTTTGCCGGTTACAGCATCGTTGCCTGAAGTGATGCATTCGGCAGACGCAGAAGCCATTGTGGGATTACTTTCCAAAATGGCAGTGGATCGTTCGATAGCATCAAACTTGTCTGATGCTCGGGACGCTTTCATCAATGCAACCATCGACGTGTTCAATGCATTTAAGATTGCACAAAATCTTCCATCTGGTCAATCTGGCCAGTTGATAGCGCCACGCAGTCTGGCTCTATTGCCACTTTACATTCTGGCGCTGCTGAAGCACGTGAGTATTAGCTCGAACAAACTCTGGAATCTTTTTTCTTAATGTCTATTCTTATTGCAGCCCGCTTTCCGCGTGGGCACCAGCACGCGTCTGGATGATCGCGTCTATTCGATGGACTGCATGAAGACGTTGCCGCTAGACCAGCTTATGAAGTACATCTATCCGGAGCTGTACAAAATCGATTGGCTCGTGTATCATGCGCGCAACTCAAATGTAACGCAAGACGAAGACGACGATGAAGATGATAGTTTGCCTGAGGTGCCACGCCTGCAATTGTCTGCGGAACAGTAAGTTTATATCACCACAAGTTACATTTTCATTTTGGATTTCTTGTTAATCTATCTTGTGTTGCAGTTTGGACTCACGATCGATATTCTTAATGGACTGTGGCACGCTAATTATGCTGTATGTTGGCATTAACGTACCTGCCGATGTTCTACAGGCATTATTTGGTTAGTTTAAAGAAATTGCATGGTAAAAGAATTGTCCTTAACGCTGTTATACGTTTGCAGGCATTAGCTCGACGGCGGAACTTACGGACTATGTATATGGTTTACCAAATGTGGCTAGCACTGAAAATGATGTGCTTAAACGTTTCATATTACGTTTGAATTACGATAAGCCCTATGCGCCCTTAGTGCAAATCATCAGGTAAATTCTGATAGAACTTTATTGTACTAAATTTTCATTATTAATTGATCTTAATTGTTTTAGGGATACGAGCACGGCGAAGGGTCAATTTATTGAGAGATTAACGGACGATCGCAGTGAATCTAGTTTGTCATACTATGAATTTTTGCAACACATTCGGGCTCAGGTTAAATAGTATATAAGCAGAAAATCATCCTACTATTATTGTATACAACATAAATACGAGTTTCTTCGATCATAAACAACTCTGGTGACTAAACAACAAAAAAAAAACAAAAACTCGACTCAACTCGACTATACGCAGGCAGGCCTGGCAAACCAACTGCAATCAGCCAATAGCCAATTTATAAAAAAATGCATTATAGCATTCGAATGCATAAGACGTGTACACAAGAGAGAATGTTAAATATATGATATATAATTAAATTAATACCATCAAGTGCATGCCATGAGAACAATCCATGCGCGTTTGAAAAAGCGAGAAAACAAAAATAGTTGTCCCCTTGGCATAGATAATTTAAAAAAGTGCATGTATTTATTTATTTGTTAATTTGTTGCACTAAAAAAAAAACAAACAAAAACGGGAATCACCAATTAAGATTATTTAATTCAATAAATTGATACAATGAAAGGCAAAAATCCCTGTCACAACATATTTAGTCGTCATAGCCTGCAAATACTAGTTAGAAGAGTCAAGAGCAAAGTAATTTATTATAGCAATAAAAATACATTTTACAATTATTTTTTTTTCTCCTTTTAGTCAGATTTGCTTTGCGTTTCAAGAAACGAAGCATTAAGTTAAACAATGTTCGTTCCTTCCTGCTAATCTATATTTCTGTCACTAATATTTAGCTGCTTGCAACATTCACATGTACACCACACATTGTTATTGTTTTTTTTTAATCTGATTTTTCCATTGCTTTAGCTGTTTTCAGTAGTATTTATTTTCCAAATAATAATTGTATATCGATTTAATTATGTTTAAGTTGTCAGTATGACTAAACTATGGCATGGAGTTTATTGCGAGTAACACATAACATGTAGTTCATTGTAGTTAGCCAACTTATTTCAATATTTGTATTGGGAACAGATAGATATTTGGTATTGCGTGCATTATGCATTGGACTGGTAAGGAATGTTTGTCTTAAGCTTAAAAAAAAAACAAGAATAAAAAAAAAACCTTATGCAATAAAACAGTATACAAAAGAATAAAAAGTTAGTTAATTCTTAAAAGGTAGCTGGAAAAGCTGTTTTGTATGTTTCAAGAAACAAAATGATCCGAATTATTTCATTGAATGTATAAACTACCCGAACGAAATTAAATAACTTATGCTGTACTATAAACCATAAATCTTATATATACATATTAGAAAGCGAAATAAAATTTTAAATAAAGCATCACTTTGTTTTTCATTTATTTTTTTTTTTAGATTAAAATTATATAAAATTTATTTAATTGTATGTCGAATTAGAATCAAGGAAACAATTGCATTTTACCCAAACTATGGATTTAAACATGATCATTAGGATTAATCCAGAGATTTCTGAAATTATTTGAAGGTGTAAATATTTTATTAAAGTGAGGCGGATAAACACTTACGGATTAAAATATGGCGATCGAGGTGGATATTTTTGTTTTCGCTCTACTAGCTGAATTGCTACATAAAGTTTGTCGGAGTGTTTTGCTCTCTTTGCTCTCTCTATTTTTGTGCCATGATGTGAGTCCATATGAAGTTGGAGATTTTTTTGCGATAAGTAAATATTTTCGCAGTATTTGCATTCGAAACGCTGGTTTGCCTCATTGGCTTTCCTTAACATATTTGATTCGTGATAGTATTTATAATGTTTATTTAGTTCTTTTTCAGAGCGCAGACTCCGTTCGCAAACATTGCAGTTAAAATACTGTTGCGTCGTAGTGTTTTGACTTGGGGGTTCCAAGGAATGCACAGATAAATGCTCCTGCAGCTCATCGATGTCCGTAAATATTCGCGGGCAGAGAAAACAATTCATTGCAAAACCATCGCATTCCTCACTATTATCGTTGCTTTTCATTTTAAGTGGAGTAGTTAAATTAGCGTGTCCATCAGAGATAAAATATTCTCCATTTAGGTTCATTTTAAGGTATTTTCGGCTGTTGAAAATCAATTAAAATTTTACTTGATTAGTTTACAATATTAATATTGGAATGTTCGACACTAACTTTAATTTTTCCACGCTTAGGAAGTCTCACAGAAAAAATTGCATCTATAGTCTGGTGTGTACTCCTACATATGTATATGTACACATTTATTTATTTAGAATAAGCTTCGGTGTGTTTATGTTGTTAGGATACGACGTCGCGCGCTCTCTTCACATCCGCAGCTGATGCGAGTTAAAACGAAACTGTTGGGAATGAGAGATAAACAGAATGCCTGTTTATATGTGTATGGGTGTGTTTATTTTTTAGCGGAACGAAGAACGAAGTGCACATGCCGCATTAGTGTTGGAAAACAACCACAGAAACAAGTTTCTGTATGCACTGTACAGTGTGCAGTGTGTATGCTGTTAGAGTGCAAATTTTTGGGTATAATTTTAATTTATTGGGCTAAGTGAAGAGTCTGCTTTAGCTTTATTTTTTTATAGCACACGTTTATTAGGAAGAAGCTAACGAAGCTTCTTCTTCTCCATTCCATTCTTCCTACCAAATGAGGATAAGCACATTGAAATTAAATGGTTTCAATTAGTAGCCTAACATTAGGTTAAATATTTTAGAATTGTTATTTAATTTAGGAAATTTACTAGTTAGTGTTTTACCAGTTTCTTGTGTATTTATTTAAATTTTCATATTTATTGAAAAAATTCCTAAGAATAATTCACTTCTTCTAAATATAGCGTCATCATTTACGAAGTGAAGAAGTGCTCCTAGAGGACTAATTGGTTTGATGACTTCAGCTCTATCTTTCAAATGAATATTAACGTCCTGGCAATAAATTCGATGATATGGGTCATTGGAAACCCTTACACAAAAAAAAAAAAATCTAGCAGAGACTTTGAATTAAATCTGATAGTTGGTCAACCATATACATAAGAGATCACAAATTTTGTCAAGACTATCGAGTTTATCACGCGCACACTTGTTTATTTTTAGAACTTAAAATTCACTTGAAGCGCAAGATAGAATTTCAAGGGCCTTAAGTCTTTTAATGGCTTCATGTGCGTTTCCAATTTCATTTTATTATTCTGCACACATATGGAAGGATATTAAACGTATGAAAATTTGTTATGTTGTATAACAACTTGACTAACCGCTCATCCGCTGTTTTCTTTTACAAGCGCGAAGATTAGAATAGAATCAATACTATTTGATAGAAATTCCAGAGCTGGACAAGTTCTAAGTTCTATTTAGTTGTGATGCTAACCCTCAGATTTACATATGTACATCTATTTTATTATCAACAGAAACCGGAAAGAATTACGTTCTTTATAAATGACTGAACCCGATTTCATCATATTTGATTTCCTTTGTTTTTCCAAGACCGCACAAATCATGAATTTCTTATCTCTATTGAAATAACCACATGAATGAAGATTATTTTATAATGTATTGATTCCATTCAAGCCACTTTGTTAATTATGATTATTCGAGTATTTACAAAATTTTGTAAAGTTTCATTTCTACTGATTGATTCACTCTTCGGTTGAACCATCTTCAATGTACAACAAATAAGTAAGAAAAGTACAGTGGAGTGTGCTCGACTGTGAGATACCTGCTACTCATTTTGAATAAAAGCAAAAAAATGCGGTATTATTCTCAAAATATACCAAATAATATACTGTCAAAATACAAAATTTTTTTGCCAGACTGCATATTTTGTACAATCAAAATATTCCACAGACGGCACAATATACTAACTAACTAAGCCAAAGTAACTAAGACCCCTAGTAAGTGGGCGTTTTTGACCATACAAAAGTATTTCTTTAATAACTTCAATTTTTATCAATTAAATTGTATCTGAGCGCAACCAAATTTTCAGGAATCACAACTACTATAGTTTTTATTGTATGTACCAAAATTCGTGACTTTAGCTTTAAAATTACGCTTGTTATTTGATTTTTGTTGATTTTCCGGGGGCGGAAGTGGGCGGGGCAAAAATTTTAAACAAACTTGATCTGCGTGCAAACATAACAAATGCTGTCGAATTATAGCTCTATCTCTTATAGTCACTGAGATCCAGTGTTTCATACGCACAGACGGACATGGCTAGATCGTCTCTCCTGTTGACGCTGATCAAGAATATACATACATACTTTATAGGGTCGGAGATGCTTCGTTATGCCTGTTACAAACATTTCCTGCCCGCACAAAGTTATAATACTCTTCTACCCTATGGGAAGCGGGTATAAAAACGGTAGGGGCTGGGAGGCTGACACTTGTACAATATTTTGGAATGAGATTAAATAATTTATTTAATTAAAATTGTCTGATAAGAAGATTGAAATTTCACTATCTTTTATGAAATGAATTGACTTCAAAATGTTTTGAGATTGTTAATTTTTAATTTTTTCCAAGAATCGAATCGAAAAATCTGAAATGGAAATTTTGCTTTTCTTATAAAAAATGCCTTCTTATTTGTTTATAATATTGGGGTTTTTATTGCATATAACGTTGTCACAGAGTATTCTAGTATACTTACAATAAGTAGTAACGTCAATATCGCTGTTTTCCATTTTGAATTCAGTTCTCAACTACATCCACATTTTGCTGACATGCTTTATACTGGTAAGCGTAATCACATTTATTGTTTATTATTTCGAGTGAAAGAAACGATGAACAGTCTCTCGGGTTTCTGATTTCATATACATATATGATTTTTTGCTTTATCAGCACAAAACAAAAAGCTTCTTTGAAAGCGCTCGCATACTCGATTGCAGGAGAAATATGGGACGATATTGAATCGGATTTTAATGTCGTTTCATTGCCTCTGATGATGGAGCCCTATAATCGTCATTGAATTCAACTTCCCACGACAGCTTGTCATCGCAATTGCAATGAGCACATATTTAATATAGTCTCCTTTGACTTAATACAAATCATCATGCACATATAGTGCACAAGTATTTAAGTCGAGATTATTATGGGATGTGATTATCATAGTCCGCCCACAGATTTCTAAAAGAATAGAATAATTTTATTATTATTATTGACGATTTGCCGTTGAATTGAGCAACATACGGATTGCAGAAGGGGGAACGTAATGCATATTTCTGCTTTGGCGGTGGCCTAAAGATCGACGGTTGACTGCTCTCCTCCGTGGGTGCGATGTACTTGGAGGCGGATTCCACGGCAGGACTATAATTGGCAGCGGCCACGGCATTTAGCAGTTTGGTGCTCCAAATGATTGTTTTGCTCGGCTTGATGTTCAGCTCTTCATCTGGCGGTGGCTGAATTGGACGTGGAACTGTTTGCCTAACCGCTGGAGGTTCTGCTGTGGCTGTTGGAGCTGCAGTTGCAGCCGCAGTGGGGATTGCAGCTGAAGCCGCATCGGAAGCAAAGGTGGGAACTGGATCTGCAGTAGGACGTGGAAGTGGAGGTAGTGCTTCTGTGATGGGACGCATGCCATGTCTGCAGGTCATATGCTTCTGCAAATTGGATTGACGTCTGTAGGATTTTCTGCACAGATGGCACTTGAATGGCTTTGCCACATACTTCTGTCGGTCAGGATTGTAGTGACTCCGCACATGGAGCGTCAGTCCCAGTATCGATCTCAGCACCCTACCGCATATTTCACATGTGAGAGTCTCCGTTGGCTCCGTTGCTGGCATTGTGACACTTGTAGGCGGACTGGGAGTTGGTGCACCAAGGGGAATTGCATGTTCTGTGCTCGTGCTTATTAACGGTGCTCCACTGAACAGATCAGTGGGCAGCATTGATTGTGCAGTTGGTATGGGATTATTTATTATTGTTCCATTCAGTTGCTTGGCATGCAACGTGAGGTGCTCCTTCAGACTGTTAATGTTGTTAAACGGTTCCTTGCAAAGGAAGCAGGGAATGTGCACAATGTATCCAGTTGGAGTATAGCCAGAATAATTGTTCGATAACATGGCCGTAAGCGATGGCATATCTCTGGGTTGCAGGTTGTGAATGTCCTGAGGTGACATTGGCGGAGTTGTCAATACAGACGCCATTTTTCCTAAATTTGAGGTTATATTCGGTACGTTTTCTTGATCTGTCATGGCTTCCATTAAATAGGTTCCAACAAATTCCACATCATCATCACTAGTATCTGTATTGTAATCCTCACTGGACTCTGGACTCGTGGGCAGTCCAAACATCGTTTTAAACTAAGTTGGAAATTCGATTTAATAGTATTGTTTTTTATAAACTAAGATTAAATTAAAATTACCAAATTTCCCTCCATGATCTAAATTTATTCTGTTATTAAAATGCTGCTATTAAAATTATTCGATCAGACACTTCTCTCGCGTTGTGCTCGTCTCAGAGTTTCACAACGAACTGAGAAGCCTCGTCATGCTGTTTAGGTGCTTATATACCTCCCAACACAAGCGCAATCACTTACATAAGTGCCTGTATATGTGTGCACACAGACATATGTACGTGCTGAGAAGTAGGGGTTACCCTGCTCCGATCGCTGTTAGTTTTTATTGCAGGATAGAAAACCTCATTTTTGTGCACACTTCATTTTCAATCGCTTCGGTAGTTGGGGCAACGTTCATGGGCGTTTTTGTCGAGATTCTTCATCTGACGCAAAACAATTTATATTCTCAAAAAGAGCGATAAGATTTTGTTGAAAATGAATGGAGAGTTGAATGTATGAGTGTGTTCCTATACTCAAATACAAAAGATTAAATATAAATTTGAAAAAATATGCAGTTACTAACATATGTAAACAAATCTTTATATTTTGTAAGTACTTGAGAGTAATTTCATACGTGTGTATTTCTTATACGTTGATAATTGTTTTTTAGAGTGGTTGTGTTTAATTAATGCCAATAAACTGATTGCAATGCCAATTTGCGTATTTCACATGCTCAGTATATATTTTAAAATTAATATAGTATTTTAAAATGATTAGACTGGCGAGCTAACAAATTGTATAAAACTTTTTGGCAAGATAATATATTCTTACTTTCTTCTTCTTTATTTTTCCGTATTTACTAATATTAATTGATAGGTATAGGTAGGTTGGTTACAGGTAGATAAAATAGTAGATCTCTGCCTTAAATACCTGAATATGTAGGGTCAAATCGATATTACGGTTTATCCCCTCTTGAGTTTTAAACCCAGTTTGATACCATATAATGGTTTATTTTGCACAACTAGTAAATAGTGGACAATAATACATACTTACAAAATATTAATTGAGTTTAGAACTTGTAAATAATGTTAGCTGAAAAGTTTGTTTTTTTTGTCTGCCACCGGTTCTTGATACCAGTAACAATTTCGTTGCCGCAATCTGTACTTGAAACAAATTGAGAACGGAGAAGTGAATACCACGAGTTTTCGTTAAGTACTGATTTTATTGTAGAATATGCAGGGTTTATATATACAATATCATAAGAACTAATGTTTGTTTAGGTCTAATTATTATCTGTTTATAGTTTACGATGGGTAGCCTTATAATCAATAGTTATCTCATAGTTTATTAGTCTGGACAGTTGTAAAGTAGGATAACCTTATCTTATATCGTTTAAGTTTATGACGCATGCAGGTCCGATCATGCGTGCTGACAGATGGTGTGAGGTCGTAAATGCGCAGCGGTGCCTGTTTGTATAAGACTATCTGTTACCTATCTGCAGCGCACGATTTTCTGCTTGTCTCGAAATCGTACATAGGGTCAAATCGATATTACGGTATATCCCCTCTTGAGTTATAAACCCAGTTTGATATAATACAATGGATTATTTTGAAAAACTAGTAAAGAGTGGGACTTACAAAATATTGATTGAGTTTATAACTAATTACTTAATATGCTATTATTTCTGAATTTAAACCAGGAATTTTTGAATTAAATGTTGTTATTTATAAATCCCAATCCTGTCGTTATTTGCAACATTTAATAGTAATAGTATTGAAGTGCTAAACCTAATAAAATATTACAAAAACTAAAATAATACAACAAGCACATTGCGGTGTGACGTGTTGGTATAGATAAACAAAAATATCCTTTTCAAATAGAAAAGGGTCCTTAAAGAGAAGTTCTTTAGAGATTTAAATTCAATGTTTAAATAAACAAAAATGTGTTTTAAAATAGAAAAGGGTCCTCAAAGAGAAGTACTTTAGAGATTTAAATTAAATGTTTACTATATAAGGCCTAGGATCCTAAGAAAAAAACATAAGTGCTTTAATAGAGTTGAAGCTGTGCCACTTTATTATATAAATGTATTGTAGCATTCGCGTTTTTATTTGTTTTCAAGACATTAAATAAACTACCTCTTTAGCACAGGATCAAAAGAGAAAGAGAATTTGCCGAATATACATTGAAACAAATGAACGAATTTTAAGTAGTATGCATTTTGAAGTAAAACTTTATTGTGATCAAATAAAAATTATAGATTGTTTAAAAAATAGTATGTGGCAAAAAACAAGCTGGTACAGTCGAGTTTTCGGTGCTTTGGTTGACAATCTGGTATATTTTGTACTATATGGTATATTTTGAAAGTAGTACTATATACCATACATACCATATATCCACTACCGCACTCACTACTCGAACGTTACAATTTCACGTAATTATTCCCCCTAACTTCCAAATGCTTTCTCATAAAGATGATATTCTAACATAAACTCGTCGCATCGGCGACTAATCAGCACAAACAAAAATATCCTATTGCATCGATAATTTAAAAAACTTAAAACTTTCCGTTGCAATTTGATAACACAGCATAAAAACACCAACACACGTATAGAGCCATACACACATGTTAGCTTGAAGTCGTAATAAGATCTTAGTTTTTAAAGACACTTTCCTCAAGCAAGACGCGTATCCCACATTCTTGGAATACAAAATAATGTTTGTCTATGATTAATTAAAAAATAAAATCGCTAGTTTTACTTTTTGTATTCTTCGTGTAACCGCGAAATATAATTATATAGAATTACCAAGTATAGTATTTGGTATATTTTAAGAATTATATCGAACTGTTTTGCTCTTTTTTTTTAAATATGTACAAACATAGCTGGTATCTTGCAGTCGAGAACACTCGATTATAGCTTTGTTAGATGAGTTTAACTACTTGTAATTCTTGTCATTATGCGATGAACATATTTCAAATTTTGTAGTACTGCTGTTTATTTTAAATTTGGCTTAATAGGTCAACGCTGAAATACATATACATAGAAGAAACAATTCCTCCTTTTAAACACCTAATCATGAGTGAATGCTTTGACATTTTCTGACTGCTAGAATCATTTGAATTGGATAAAAACAGAAAACTCTTTCGATCATACTACAATTTCCTTTAGTTTGATTACATGAATACCAACCGATGAGCACCAACCTTATCATCAGTCAAATATCATACTCCGAGCATGAGTCACAAAAATTTCAACATTCTCAAAATTCGTCCTGCAGGCGCTCACAAAACTCAGTGTCGCACTCTTCGGATAAGTAGTCCACAGTAGTTGGAATATCACGTTTCTATACAAATCAAGTTTCTGTGCTCTCGACCTCGAGAGCGTATCGTAGCACGTGTTCGTCATACGTTTTCGCCCTCGATCTACGAATCGTTTTCGATTGCGACCCCGAGTGCGAGACCGAATGCGACCCCGACCTCGAGGGCGTGTCGGGAGAAGCGATCTCGACCCCGACCCCAAGGGCGTCTCGGGACAAGCGACCTCGACCCCGACCCCGACTCCGAAGGATTTGTCTGACGAAACGTCCCCGACCCCGATCCCGATCCTTTCATCGCCCCGTCTCGGGTCGCGTACGATTCGTCACACAAATCCCACACTTGTCATTTCCACAGCTAACCCTAATTAAATTGCATCTTTATTACCTCACACTTGACATTTCAATAGGTGACCCTAATTAAATTGCATCTTTATTACCCCTAAATTGACATTAATGAGATGTGACCCTAATTAGCACTTCCTTGCACAGAAACTTGATTTGTATAGAAACGTGATATTCCAACTACTGTCCACGAACTTCATCAATCCAGTACCTATTTTACCAGTCATCATGATTTAAAAAAATGTCTTCCGATTTTGTTCTATTTTCAGTTATTGGTTACGAAAGCGATCCAAATAAGATGAAGTGCTAAGATATTTTTTAATGACATAAGAGTGGAAACAAAATAACATGACCTTTATTGCTTTAATTTTGTTGTTTTATTAACTTGATATTTAGGAGTTTTTTTCTATTCCATCCACAAATTCTTGTTATAAAAAACATTAAACAAAAAAAATAATAGAATCATAAAGTTTGTTTTCTATTGTCATTGTCACGCTCAAGAAGAGAGCGCAATGATGAACATCAACAACACTCTTGTCCAATTTTACTCCGGGCGCGAAAGCGAGATAGGTCAATCGAAATGTTTTAAGATAATCCGTCTGGTATTCCTTTTCGCATATTGATGAACGTTATTCTTCTGGCATGGGAACCATTTTGACATTGCCATATTGCCACATTGCTACTTATTGATAAGCCCATATACAATTGCCAATTACACATATTATTTCCCCCTTTTTAAATATATAATTTCCGCATTGAAAGCAATCTCTATGTAAGTACGATCCGCCTCCATTATTTCCATTCCACAAGCAAGTGTTCATACAAATGTGAAAATTGTGACTAAGTTCGTGAGTAGAAATTATGATCAGCTAAGCTACGATTTAGAATAAAAGCAGCCGATTTACAATAAGCGATAACGCTGCTCTCGCAAGAGTTGTGAGAGTCAGTTTGCTGCTGCTTCGTAAAGCTCATCTATGTCAAACTAGACAAGACGAATTACTCATTTAGCTCTTTTTATATTTGTTTATAGATTATATAAGAACCAAACCATTTCAAATATACAATTTTGAGCTACAGTATATAGGGTAAATTTGAGATTTATTTTAATTGGCGAATATTGTATTTAATTAAATAAAGTGAATCTTTTCCGACAGGAAATGTATATAACAGGCAGAAGAAGGTATTTCCGACCCCATAAAGTATATATATGCTAGATCAGCGTCAACTTCCGAGGCGAGTTAGCCGTGTCCGTCTATTTGTCCGTACGAACACATAGATCTCAGAGCTATAATTTTTTGACATCACTTGTTATTTCAATATACCAAATTCAATATTTAAATATGTCTTCGGTATAATAAGTTTGTACATTTAAATGCTCTGTTTTGTTTTTATTGAAAATCGGTTGCGGATATGTTACAGTCGGGTACACTTGACCTTACCGTTCTTGATATTCATACTGAGCGCACTCGTATGTTTATACCCGCTACCCATAGGGTAAAAGGGTGTTATAACTTTGTGACGGCAGGAAATATATGTAACAGGTAGAAGAAGAAATCTCCGGCCCTATAAAGTATATATATTCTTGATCAGCGTCAACAGGAGACACAATCAAGTCATGTCCCTATAAACACCTAGATCTCAGAGACTATAAAAGATAGAGCTATAATTTTTTCGACATTGTTATGTTTGCAGGTAGATCAAGTTTGTTTCAAACTTTTCCGACATCCATTTCCGCCCCACAAAGCTAGAGTTGCGAATTTTGGTACATACAACAATAACTATAGTCTTTGTGATTCTTGAATACCAGGAGTCTTAGTTGCCTTGACTGAGAATCTGGTATATTTTGCACTCTATAGTATATCTTGAACGTAGTATCATATTAATATACCATTTGCAATTTTAAAGTAAATTTGTGGTATTATTTTGGTATATTTTGATAATAATACAGCAATATTTTGCTTTTATTCAAAATGGGAAGCGAGTATCTCACAGTCGAGCCCACTCGACTGTAGCTTTCTTACTTGTTATAAATTGGTATACAAGAATATATTATTTTCCATCGGAATAGAATTTGAGTTTGATTAAGCTTTCATGCATGCACAGAGAGATTAATTAAAAAAAATACGAACGTAATCAATACATAATATAGGTCAAACCGCTTAACCTCCGTCGCAAATTCATTATCAGTTCATTGTGGAGTCCTCACAAGTAATAGCTATTTTTCGCATTTTACTTGTTAAGTTGGAAAAATCCATATTATTATGGAATAATCAAATGGGTTTGAGTTTTATGGAGCGATGGAACACAAGTATATTATATTCTTGAATTTATTTGCTTGGAAATGTTGCGATACTCTTATATATAAAATACTTACGAATTAAAGAGCGCATACCATATAGAATGAATCGAATTAATCTCGAATTAGTGATTATATTATTTCAGATTGCTTTTATTTCCTTTTCGCTTTTGGTTTAAAGACCAATTTGTTAAACGCACTAACTACGGTTACAGATACAAATAAATTTAATAATATATAATTAAAATATTTATAATATGCATATATCTACGTATGTATATAGAGACTTCGCGCTTAACACTTATGGCCGGGCGTTAAATATATTAATTTTATATACACAATTTTTATATAATACCCCATTCATGCCTGAGATAAACGAGAGAGTTCATTTAATTCAAACTGAAATTCCAATTTATGCCGAACTATTTACAATAAATGGGGTTTGTTCATATATATTTGTTGAATCAGGTAAAACTTAAAGACAAAGGAGCAAATGTTTTTGTGGTGTAAAATTAAATATGACCTAAAAGTAATTACATGTCTATGCAATAGGAGGAGTACAGAATATGATGATTATGACTTGTGATCCACGCGCTTTTGATAAGTGTATAGCTGTCTGTCGTTATCAACTGATTTGATAGGAACATGCGCCCTAATGAATACACATTGCTTTTGTCTTACAAATAATACGACAATATGTGTGTGTGTTTGTGTTAAATTATATGTATGTATGTATATATATATATATATACGTATGCAGTGTGATTATTGATTTACGTACGTAGATGTATGTATGTATGTGCATGAGGTGTATTCATAAATTATTTTATAGATGATTTTCAGTCAGTAACATTTCACCCAAAAGACCTACGCATTGAGTGCGCTGTAGGACTTCATGGATCGCTCGATATTAGCCCATTAGCTCCGGCCTATTAGCGATCTGTGGCGGATTGTTGGATTCTGCAAGAATAGATATTGGATTGTATTAAATAAGAATCAGTCGGAATATTTAAAAGATAACATTAAACGAGATGTTAGGGACAGATAAAGCGATCGCATCACGAATTGGGCAGCATTAACATTTCTACGAGAGCGTTTTTTGCGTTTTTGTATGTGTATATGTAAATGTGTATGTGTATGTGTGTGTTTGTGTGTGTAGGTATTATGACTATGGGATCACGGAAGTTTGACCTTCTCAACATGGTTTTCGGTTAGTTTCAACCAACGACAAACAAACGAAACGAAACGAAACAGAATTTGGACAATTTTGGTAAAAGCCACCTACCGAGAACATTTGGCCGAAATAAGTAGGTAGCTACAAATACTAGGAGTCATAGTGGCGTGGTTAATGTTGTCACGCACGCTCTCGCAATGCAATATCGGTGCACATGACCAGACACTCCGAATCGAAGATATCTTTCTTGTTCTCGCCTGGCGCCAGTCTCAATTCTTTAGCTAATGTTGAGAGCGGCGCCAAAAGTGTACCGAAATCGAAGTAAAGAATTTAGAATAGATTGGACTTGGCATACCCCGGGGTATTTGCTAGTTTAGTTTAATGCTTACCCATAGACTCTTGAGCGGCTCTGCGTCTGTCCTTGATCACATAGCATGCGGTGAACAGGAAGAAAATTCCGCCCAGCACTTCCACAAAGGTCGTGGAGAAAAGTGAATACTGTAGCGCCTCGAATTTGATAACATCCTCCGAACTCTGTGGGTGGAAGGTAGAAATTTACTTAATATACGAATTACAAAAAAAGTGAGATTTACTTACGCCTACTCTTGGGCTGAATGACATGTCTTTGAGAGTGTTGGTGACGGTTTCCGTTGCGTTTTCCAACACTTGCGACATGCTCTGGAAGCTCTGATTGCTGATCATCTTTGGCTCCGAGCTCAGATGGTTTTTAATTGCAACGGATATCTAAAGTTAGAAAAGGTTAATTAATCAAATTGTTCATTTCTCGTTCATTAGTTTTACTTACTGCGCCCACCAAATACGGACTGCCGGCATCGCCCAGAGCATGTGAGATTAAAATTTGGAAGGCTTCGGCAGTTGAACGGCGTGTGGGCACAACCACATACTGTATAAAGCAAGAGGTTCAATTAGTGATGTACTTTTAAGTGATAAAGCTAAACAAGCAGTGTTACCAACAACAACAACAAGAACAACAGCATTAATTAGAATAGCAAGTAGTTACAAGCAGTGCCAATAAGTGAAAGATGTGCAAAAGCCACAGTCAAAAGTTCTACAGCTTCTAAAGCTCTCAAGAGATGGCGCCACTTCAGCACAAGGTCGCAGCGGGGACGCCAATTGGGTTTGTGTCGCCGCTTACATTAATCGAAAGTGGGAACAGCTGCTGGCTTATGCGCGCATGGGAACAGTTCTAACCGACCGACCGTCTGCTGCGACTGACCGAAACAAAATGTTCGACTTTGACTGTGGCAATTTGTTGTCTACATTTTCGCAAAAGATTTTCTTTTTACAACAAAAATCAAATATCTACATTAACTGTTTACTGTTATAAACAAAAAATAAATGTGTGTGTACAAGGGATATGTGTGATGCAAGGTGTGAGCGTGTTTAGAAAAGCAAAAAAATAAAATAAATATAAAAAGCAAAGAAGCATTTAAAATATTCGATATCCATTGCAATAAAATACATCTAAATCATAGGCGAGACTGGTTACCGCTACGTAAACAATAACAAAAGCAAACTACAAGCCTAAAATGTACAATAATAAATACTATTTATTGTACATTATCTACAAAATACGGCAATGCGATGGCGCCACTTCTCAGCTCTTTTGGACCTGGTTAGATAATCAGCGCTGAGAACGAAAGGCCAATTAAAATTTGGCTATTTGCGGAGCAAACGCAAACGCAAACAGCTGAGGAAGCGAACGCACATTGCTCATACGCCGCGTAGCCAAAGCGGAACTGATGCGCGCCCCAAAATAGTCAAAGCTATTCTAATGTGCCTCAGCTGATGATCAGCTGAACAAAAAACGAGGTTGTGCAACTTTTTGTTGAAACGTGACTGACACATAAATAATCTCTCCCATTCCAAAGGAATGTCTAGTTCAAACTCATCGCTCGGAATGGAATGGTGGAGGATGCAAAATGTTTTTTGGGGGAGGATGCAAGAATGAATGTGTAATGTAATTTCTGAATTTCTTTTCAGTATAGCACCCTCAGGGGGTTTGACTTCAGTTTTGGGGGTGGTTATCTCCCCCAATTCCATGTGCATAAGAATGTGAGTTAACTGCAGGCGAGTCTGCTCGACTTTGAGATACCCGTAATAGGTGATTTTCATTCTATGACCTGATTTTTGTTTAACTTTCAAATTTTTTAAGCGATTGAAATGAAATTTTGGGGATTCAGAAAGTGATTAGTATTATTACGAAAAATAAGGCAATGTTTCCACCATTAGCTACTTACTACAATCTATTGGATCTTGAACAGTTTTCTCATTTCAGATATTGTAATATAATTCATCCCGCTGCTTGTTACATGCATTTTCAATTGCACCATAAGACCCTTCTACCTTTTTCATAGCGGGTATCAAAGCTAAGGAAGTCAAGGAGGATGAGTTTATGGGGAACTTTCACCAATAAACAAAATGAATGCACCGCAACCAAGTAATGAGGCTAAGGGTATTAGAGGGTGTGTCTATGTGTGAGAGTGTGTATGGAGTAAGCGTGGCGTGTATGTGTGGGATATTGTGGTATTATAACAGTAAAAAGTTAATAAATGTTTACACACAAATTCAATATTAACTAAAGTGCAAAATTACGAAAGCAAAAAAAGTGTACATTTTTATACAACAATTTGGTGATAGTGGTTACAAAATTAAATTTGTTAGCAATGTGTGTTTTATCATACATTCTTTCGATTGGTTTGGTTTTCGTTGTATGCGTTTCTCTTACCAGCAAAATGTCCGCAACAATTGCCCAGTTCATGTTTAAAGCTAATTGACCGAAAAAGATTAATACATATGTGACAGCCGTTTGGCTGGAAACAATCAAACAGGCGCCGGTCAAAAGCGGAGCGCTAAGCAGCAGGCCAACGGCACAGATGACTGGATCGGCGGTGGGGAAGCGTTTCCTTAGCTTTTGCGATAGAACTGAACCCAGCGGCACGCCCAGCAACCCAGCGATCATTGTAATAAGGCCAAACACGAATGAGACTCTATTGAAAGGATGGCGGGTTAACAAGAGGCAAAAGAGGCAGGCAAAAAAAAACGGTTAACAAAATGTGTGTTAATCAAAAAAGGGAACTTTTAAAACTGAGACTGAGACAAATAGTTAGTTGCTGTTGTTGTTGTTGCACTTGCTGTCGCTGTTGTCAAGAGAGATGCTTACCAGCAACATGTCGGCGACAATGGACCAGCTCAGATTGAGCGTAACCTGTGCAATGAACACAAAGATGAAGCACATCGTGCCATTCGTCTGTGGCAAGATGAGCGCGGCAAAGACCATGGGCGCCGATATAAACAATCCAACCGCACAGATGTACGGATCACAGTTCTCGATGCGACCGCGCAAACGCTGGGCGAGCACAGATCCCAATGGCACCCCGATGAGGCCAGCGCCCATTGCGACGAGTCCGAATTTGTAGCTAACACTATTCGTTTAACGCAACAACAACAGATTCAGATGATGTGATGTAAAGGACTATTCTCAGAAAGGGTCGCACTGTGCAAGGACTATACTTACTCATCCAGCTGCAGGTCCTCGTTGCCGGGCTGCATCCTGAGACCCATGTGGATGTACGTTGGTCCCCACCAGGCGAGTGCACCGGCCACAAAGGCCACGCACGTGAACCCGGCCGTGGAGAGCATAAACGAACGATTCTTCACCAGCTCCTTGACGTCGGTCAGGAAGGATGTGGGCTGCAGATTGTGCGATGCCTCGCTGGCCCCACGCTTGGGATCCTTGATGAGGAAGATCAGCACGACGGCAATCAAGCCCAAGATGGGAGTCACACGCAGTGCCCAGCGCCAGTTGTTGGCCAAATGCGCTGTCTTTGAGCCAACAATGTAACTGCGTGTATAGAAATGGGCATAAATTAGTTGTTGAAGAATTGACGAAGTGTCATTGCATTGGCAGGCAATTGCATAAATGTTTTTTTGTTGCGGCCCCAATTGACCCCACTTAAGTGAATTCCACTTAATTGAGTTTAAATTTCGCATTTGATTTGCTATAAATAACTAAAGCACTAAATTTATGTGCAATTAAACTTTCAACTCAACCCCGTAAGTGATCAAATCATCAACAGCGACCAGAGCACAGCGACAGCTTCTCACGCGAGAACAGCCAAAAGTCTGTTTCAGGCAAACACGTGACTACGCGGAACTAGACAGCTGATAACAGAGCAGCGACTTGTCTTATCAGGCGAGTAATCATAATCGTAGCCTCGTCTGCTCAACTATCTATGTGGCACACTTGCTGAAATAGATTACCCCCCGAGTTATGACTAGACTACCAATGACCTGTATTCGAAAGTCGCCTGCAATAATTGTTTCGAATCGAATATGACACTGTGATAAGGTTCTAACAGTACTTTTATGTTCATATTTTATTGAACTTTCTAGACTTTGATTTAACAACAATACTGTATTTTGATTGTGCAAGGAACAATCATTTAAATATGAAAGCATCAACTATGCTGATAAGGTCTGTTTATATTCTGTATTTCTTAACAGTTGCGCTGTGTTTAAATTCAACATGAAATAATCATTTGAATAGGAAAGTATTTCTATGATAAGGTTAAAAAGCTGTCTGTTAGCATTCTGTTGGTTCTGATACTTTTTAATCCGATTTCGTTAGCATTTTGTTGGGAGTTGTTAAGGATTCAGAAATTTTAAATTTAGCTTGTAGATGGAATATTTTCTGAAAGATAAGGTCTGTTAAAATACCTTTTATTTTCGTTAATATTTCATAAATATACTGTCTGCATTTCTGTACTTCATACTGTCTTTATTTATAGGATTCAACTTCTCTTTTTAAAACTTACTATATACTCTATACCCCATCTAACTATATCATATTTCCATTTGTTGATAACTTACCCGAGTCCAGAACCTACGGGTATGGCAAAGTAGAAAAGCGCCAGCATTTGGGATCGCACGCTGTTCACAAACAGATCAGAGATGATCGTTGGCGCTATTGTGCTGTAGGAGGCCTCGCCGATGCCGACCATGGCACGGAAGGTGAGGAACCATCCAAACTGATGCATAAACGAGCCCAAAATTGTTGTCGTTGACCATAATGTGACACCCACGGCCATAAGCAGGCGACGTGGATAGCGATCTCCCAGATAGCCAAAGAGGGGGGCAAACACCATATACGAGACGACAAAGGCTGTCTGCAATAATCCCGCTCTATCGTTGTCTATACCGAAGTCTGTCTTTACATCAGTTAGCACACCTGCAAGAAAGAGAGAGAAAAATAAGAAAGATATAGTTTACTCAAGTGCTGCTGTTAGTTAGTTATAGATTAGCGCGTGATTGTTAAATCTAGTATATAGCTAGTTGCTGGGTCTGGTGTTGCTAATTGCTTGGGTAAACGTCGTATCCATATAACGAATGCTTTATATAATGTAAGTAAGCGATCGACGAGAGAAACTATTTGTGCTTAACCTTTAATGGCTGCCCATTGAAATAAGGTAAACTTTAGTAGTTGCCTAATTACTGTTAACCTGCTGCCCTTAACAGCACTGTTAACATTCCCATAGCAGCAGTATTGATGTTGCCATGTTAAGAAATACTAACTGTAACATACTTAACATTTCATAACGGCACTTCAATGTCAAAAGGAAAGCTAATTTGTGCCTTGTCTAAATACCATCGAATGGCAGTGTAAACAAATAAAAGTAAGCAAATAATTGGTAACCTTATTCATATCGCAATTATTTTCAATTATCAGCTTTCAGCTTGGCCAATGTCGGGCCAATTTGTTGATAAATATATCAGTTTGTTTTGTTTCTGCCAGCATTGATAAGAACAAACAGAACTGAAATCACGAATTCAGCCAGAACATTTTATAAAATATGCATATGATTTATCATTTCCAGCTGGTTTTCCGTATGCGCGTGCTCGTATTTCCGGCTGATCATCTATCTATATATATATTTGACTGTATTTATATATTTCTCATTAACTGGCGGATATGCAAGTCACTTAAATGGCCATAAATTATATTGTCAACACGACCTAGACAATAACTGTTCATCGCTTAAAATTTGAAATCAACGTTGCGTTTATTATGCTTGAATTTCCTATAATTAACGATGCACAATCCAAACGAATTTTTATAAATACGTGCATTGGCCTTTAATAACTGCCCACAGCTAACGGCATAAGGTTCTATAGGTGCGTAAGCACTCACCAAATAATATGGCGAAGATATAAACCCAAAAAAAGATTCGTTAGTCAATGAATTGTGAGAAATATCGAGGGGAAGGCCGGCCGCAAGAGCCGGCATTAGCAATATCAATAGCAGCACACACCAATACCAATACCAATACCAATATTAATACCAATACCATTAGTAACATTAACACACCAGCAACGATAATACAGCTTGGCCGAAAAGCTCAACAAGTTGTGACCGTCGTTCGTCGAGCGAGCGACAGAGCGAGCACGAAACGAACGCTGCGCTCGACGTGGCACGAAGTCAAACGAAGTGAATCAGCAGCCACCGCAAACGGTCGGCTGACGTTTTATGTTTAATTATTTCATTTTCTGGGTCTTTTGCACATTTCGCTTTTGAGAAATTTATCGTACGATTTTTTCAACCAATCAGCGCGTTTGTTTGGCCAGTGACGTAACGATACGAGGACGCCAACTGAGCAGCGAGCGCCACGCGATAAAAGCAATGTGGGGTGTGTAACATACATACATACATATGTACGTATGCATCCATACGTTGTGTTGGTCTCTCTCAATGCCTGCATTGGTGAGTGCGTGTGTTTGTGAGTATGAGCTTCGATCCACAAGCGTGCGGGCGCGAGTGTGTGGGTGTGTACATGTAAGCAAGCAAACATGTACAGGCAAAAATTTGCAAGTTTCGCCCGTTCACCCGTTTGTTTATGGCATTTTTAGCATTGTGCTGTCTTCGTTGTTGGACGGACGGAGGAGCATGAGAGCCAAGATTGGCAGGGGGCCAGACGTCGCGACGAAGGCTTGGTGCGTTGTGTTCTTGTTGTTGTTATTATAAGTGTATACCAAATACAATATTGCGAGAGAGAATCGACATATTTTGCCGGTTATAGAAACTGGAGAGTAATTCGAGAACCAGTTTTGGTTGTTCTCACTCTCGCACTCTCTTTCTCTCTGTTCCCATTGTTTGCGTTCGCTCGCACTCAGACTGTCGGTTACATTTTGTCAGACGGAACTTAAGCGCTTCCAGTTAGTAGCAGACACTTGACTAGCCGCACTTGGAGACTAAGAATGGAGATATTGCAATATTATACATGGAGTGGAGACATAAAACAAGTCAAGCAGCTCTCTGGCTCATTAATATGAATGAAAATGTTTCTGGCAATTCTGATTGGCCTTGAAAAGTCGCGCGATCTGCAGCGTCAGTTAAAAGGCTTCTTCAGAGCGTTAACTGATGTTATTAATAAACAAATTTCCCCTTTCGTTTTATTTCGGGAAAGCTTAAAAGACTTTCATTTGGAAAAAGTAGAAATCGCTTTAAGCAGCTCTGCGCGCTTCGATTATCATAGACAAAACCGACTGACCGACCGAATCGCAGCCTCTCATTCTCTCCTTTTCACTCCATCTCTGTCACTCTCAAAGTGTTAACTTTTCTATTGTTGCGGTTGTTTTAGTTGTTGTTTTTTGGTTATTCAATTTGTGCTTTTTACAGGTTGTTGCTGTCGACACTTGTCGTTTGTCTTCGTGCGACGGTCATTGACATAGAAAACAAAAACGAAAATGAGAAATGCGAAAAGAAAAAAGGGAAATAATGTAAAATGCAGCTAAAAAACAACACGATGTCAACATCTGACAGTTTTTGACGGCAATGCAAATCACAAAATCGGAACAAGCATTGTACGAAAATTACGAAACGTTAAACAAAATTGCAAATGTTTATTTAGTTGTGAATATTTATGTATAAGGTTCGAAGAGATCACAATTAAATTATACAGGAGACATACTCTGCTTATATTTAAATATAAATATATATACATATATGAACACTTATTTAAAAATTAGCTAAAAGACGCCCCATTTCAGTGAAATTTTGATTGAGGTTGCTGTCAAAACGAAAGTTTTGAATGGGAATTTCAATTTCGGTTACATTTTGCAATAATTTAACCAAAAGTTTGACAACAGTTTCAATTTTGTGTTATGCAAATTGAAATAAAGCGACTGAGGGAATAAAATTTGAAATATTATTATCTATTGAATGATACAATGAGGCAGCGTTCCAAATATTGAATAGTAAAACATCACGTAATACTTTTTAGCAAGTGTTAATTTAGCATATGGTCAGAATGGTCAGTACCACGGCTTTTAGTTTTCTCATTTATTTTTTTGAATTTCAAATTCCAACTGCAATCGACCACAAATTGTTGACAATTATTGCACGCGTATTGTTTGGGGGGAGGCGTTAAGGGGTGTTTTGGAATGTTGCCAAAAGATTACGTAGAGAAGAAGCATCAGGCAATGCATGGCCTGTTTTCAAAATATACACAATTGTATACAGATGTCTGTCTATATATATTCACACAATTATATAGCTAAGCAAGCATATTCACACACTTATATTTAAATCTATATCATTTAACTCTTAGCTGTTTTGGGAAAACAGCGAACAAAGTTCACTGTAAATATATAATATAACATATATATAAATGTAGTTTGTCAACAATTTGCATCAGCAGATATTTTGCTGAATGAATGAAACACCCAAAATTGTTTTGTTGGGGAACGTGAATTACAAATGAGGCGGCAATGAGAGGATTACCCAGGCAATGAAATATCAGGCGATAAAATGTGGCTCGTGTCATGCGATTATTTATAAAATCTGAGATCATTTGTACTACAGTGGGGTCAAAGTGGGAGACTTTGAGGCCACGGCTCACGCTTTAAGTTATAATTAAACGTATATCATTAAACGAAGCAGACATCAGGCGATGTTATTTGAGCAAAGCGTTCGTCTGTCTGAATGTGCCATAAAAACCAAAAAAAAGTTTCGCCACATTCAACGCAGTTTTGTCGAGTACGATACGATTATGATAATGAGCATGTCGTGGCCGTGTGTCGCAACATAATAAATCCAAGCACAATCGAAAATTTGCAACATTGAAGGTTAACCAACCAAATTTGACTATAAAACGTATGCCACTCACACAATTTAGTTTGAGCTTGTTCTGGCCACGTGCCCTATCTATGTACATACACATGTGCATTCCTAAATGCAATTTATTCCACGTTTGCTAAGTTCAACTGCAGATAAGAAGCAAATAGTCGTAAATTGTGCGATAACCGATAGCTCTTATCAACTGTTATCAACTGCAACCGCATCCGAACTAATTGTTAACGAGCCGATAACTTGAACAAACAAAGCCCCACACCCAACGGCTACAAGATATCACATAACAGCAACGACTCACTATCATGTTAATGCCATGTTAAAGCACTGTTAATCTACAGATTTCAGTGGGGTCCCGAGAGGTTACAAGCTCTGTACACTGCTTTAACCTGTTGATACCTAATAACCATAAAAACAAATACAAGGAGATTGAGAAGAGAGCATCACATCATCTTTTGTTTGTTTTGGCAACAATGCCCAATAAGCAAATGCAAGTAAACGAGAGTGGAGAGAAGAGTTAACTAATTACCCCCACGCCCGAATGACAAACAAAGTGGCGTGATACGATGAATACGAATATGAATGTGAATCATGAATAAGCATATAAATATCCCGCATGACGCTCAATCTGCATATCGCGTATGAGCTCGCATAATATAAGTATGATAAACTTATCGCTCAATTTGTGTAAACTATTATTATTATTATTATATAGTATGTAGAATAATATAATTTCCTGCTTAATGCGCGGTCATGAGTCTCGGACAACTTAATTTCGATTAAAAAAGAATCATACGATTGTTTGTGGTTTGGTTGGCAATTAAGGGCTTAGTAAATGTGCAAGTCAATTAAGAAAGCTTTCAGGGGCTTAAAAAGTAAGGTAATTATATTGCCAAAATGCAAGAGTATTGGTTAACGACTTTCTCGAATGTTGTTTGCCCTTGGGTTGCTTGCAGTGTTGCCTCGCACTGTTATCATCAATGACAAGTGTCATTGGTCATGTTGCAAATGTGATGATTAAGCTGAAAAGTTCAAGTTTAAATTATGCCCAACAGACAAAAAGCACAAAAAGGTTGAATATGCAAAACCGGAATGCAAAATTCTAAAATACAGTGCAGAAAGGTTGCCATTAATTAAAAATAAACACCCATAAATATAGTAGATTTCACGATGATTAAGTGGAACGTGGAGATGTATAATAAGTGTACCTAATCAGGCCATTTGTGCAACTGGTTTGAGTATTATTTGCCATGAAATGAGCTAGCGTAATCTTTCCCAATAAACAAGTTTCCAATTATTTTTCCTTACAGAGTCGAGATTGTAAAAAAGCTGTGATTCACGCAATGATCACGCCATACGATTAAAATAGTTACAAGTAAACACACACAATTGTAACTGATAAGCAGTGGAGTGGCGAGTTTCCTGGCGAGTATTATTCGACACTCTTTATAAATATGTACTTTATGAAACTTCTTTTCGATGCGATGCAGACCTAGAATAAACAGTTTCCGATCACGAGGAACATTTGGAGTCGAAATAATACCCGCTAAGCCGTCGAGACGGATTTGCGATATCGCACCATGTCAGGCGGTTATTTCGCATAATAGTGTTAAGATTTCACGAAATTTGACTAGACCAGTGATTGATTGTTGAGGAGTAAGTCGTATCATTGTGTGATATTCAGAAAATAATGTGGGTACACGATAAGAGAGTTCTATTAGCGCAGGTCGTATGATTCAAATGTAAACTGTGATTACTCATCGGACGCTTGTTTATGCCGTGATATTCCGCTGTGCGCAATTCACACACGCAGTCATAAAAATAGCTCAATTTAGTAGCTGTGACGTAACAAAATTAATCCAACGTATTACCTTGCGTTATCTTTATAAACAGTATTTAGAGAGAGAGAAAGAGAGAGAGCAATGAAACACGCGATGATAACAACATCAACAAAATCAAGCTAGAACTTAAATGCGCCTGCGCATCCTTCTCTTTTGAAGCAGTGGATGTCATGTGGGCTTATGTACATTATAAAGACTTCAAGACACCGATAGAAGTGAGAGGACTTAGTTTATTTTTAAAGAAGAGTAGGATCACCCTCTCGTAAGAGTGGATATCATGTATTTTTATACGCATAATAACGCCCTCTTGTAATTCCGCGAATTTCAAGCCGCGCGAAGAATTTAAGAGTGCGGCAGGAATTGAAAGAGAATAATTCTAATACGGTGCACATGCAAGCGTTCCATTATTTTGGTAGGGACGCTTTCTTTATAAGAACAATAGCTCTTTTTAACTCCAATTAGATAAAGTGATGTTGCTGATGGGCAATTTAAGCGTTGCATGCGTGACCCGCACTCTTTGCATTTGATGTAATTGCTCTCTAATCGAATTAAATGAACCCAATTGAACTTACCCGCAATTGTGAAGCGATCCATGTAGTTGATGAGATTGACAAAACAAAGGACGCCAACGGTGAACCATTGGCTAACGGTTATGGCGCGGGGCTGTGTTGGCACGCTCTCGTTGCCCCGTAGTCGCTCCATCGAATCGAAATCTGATGCTACGAGTTGTTGTGACGAGTATGTCGCAGGCAAACCGTGTGGTTCCAAACCGGCAACGTCATCGTTGCTGCCACTGCTGCTACTGCTGTTGCTCATCGCCGGATTATCCATGGCTGCCGCGGCAGTTGCAAGCGGTTGATAGGCCTGATGGTGTTTCTGCGACATTCACGTGCCTCTTGTTGCACTTCTCTCTTTCACACACACACACTCTCACTGGCAGCGGGACAACAGCAAAACACTGAAGTCGAAAGTTTACTCAGCGAATTTGATAGCAAAACGTTGCCGCAAAGTATTTGTATGTGTGTATATTTTTGCAGTCTCTTTTGACTCTCGTTTACACACAAAAAAAACACTCACTCGCACACACACACACGCACGCTTAATATGCCGCGCAAACACACGCGATGCACGAGCACGAAGAAACTGTATAGGAAGCGAGAATGTGAAAATATGTGTTGGTGGCAGATTTCTATTCGCTCGCTCACTGTACAATACAAAAATTACTCTTTGGCAACGTTTCAAATCCCTTATAAATATATATAGCTTATCACTTTTGTTCTTGCACACGTATTTATTCTTCAATTAGCTTTTTAAAATGCTTATATACTCTAGAATGCACTGTTGACTAATCGAATGCGGCGTTTACTTTTTATATGCATTTGCAGTGCTTCGATTTTTATTTAATATGAAGTCCGCGACACGTCTGCATTCACTCAAAAACTAATTGGACTGAGCTTTTATAAGAAAGCTATTTTCATCAACATCTGTGGTGGAGTGTGACCGCAAGCAACAATTCAAACAAATACATTTCAAAGCCAGAAAAATATACCAAAAAATACTAAACTCCAACACAATTTCAGGCTGGCAACACTTTTCAATGTAAGCGAGTACTTGTTTTTAAATAAATTTTTGTGCGCGACGTTGACGTCGTTTTAAATCCAACTGGTATACCTAATTAATATATAAATTAAAAAAAAATTGTACATTTAATTTAAAAACGTCAATAGTATTTTGTACACAAGGATTTTCTTTTTTCGCATGGGTAGATTATTTTTATTTATTAATTCATAAAAATATAATTAAACTTAATTTTTTATATAATATCAATATATATAGATTTTTTAGTTAACCCACATGTTTGCCTTGGAATAACAAGATATTATTTTGGGACATGATAAAGAATGCAAACGGATGTCTAGCGAAGAAGCGTTTGCGAACGAGCATCGATACTGCCATTATACGAAGTCCTGAGGTTATTGAAAATTAATTATTAGCGGATTCAGAGAGCGTTTATTACAAGACAAATAAATTCATGATTAGTATTAAAACAATAGAGATATTATAATATTGGTTGTCATCATGGGAATGCATTGATATTAGATCATACATATCACATTTAAGGTTTAAGTAACTTCCCAGCAAACAGCACAGTTCTTTGCCTATCGGTGATATAGTAGTTAAATGGCCGATCTGCATAGAATCGATTGGGCTCCTGTGGCATCATGGGCATGGAGAACCCAACCATGATCATAGCTGTTAAAATGACAGAGATACATATATACAAAACAAATAAGATTGTAGTATAAATTTTGATTATGATTGTCCAAGATACAATACGAAGATATTGGTTAGCGTGTTAGTTTTCTAGCGTTTTGATGATATATAAGTGCACCTATATAATTTACCATTAATATGAGAGTTGTAATAAAGCACACAATATGAAAAGAACTGTATTTAATTACGATTTTTAATATTGAGTAACAATAAACTTTACATATGCTGTTTAAACGATTCAATTAAGGTACCTAATTAAAGTACATTATACTGTAATGACTATAGACTATAGATAGAACTATAAAGTATGGAAATATTTCTCAAAATTGTTACATTGCTTGCCAGCAAAGAGAACTGTATTCATTAGATTAATAATGTAATAAGAGAATGGATGATCAACAAAGAAATCCATGGGCGTCGTCAGTTCGAATGAGAATTTACCAGTAGCAACCATTGCCGTGAAAAATAGACAAACCAAGAAAAAAAAAACACACGCACGACATGCACCGATGTTAAGTTTTGAACAAATGGGGTCAATTAATCATTAATAATGTAATTGAAATAATTTAATTAAGCTAAAAATACAACATATGTTAAATGAACCTGCCCGATAATCGACCAAACTAGATTGCATTTGAAGACTCTGTTTTAATACTTTTATTATTATCACAAATAGTTGTAATACATGTCAAAATATATATTTCGCAGTTTGAAATCATAAATCAAATATTTAGATAACATCTGGAAATTGTTGCTTTTTGCCGGCAAAGAGGATGAGTCCCTGCTTATTGGCAATATAGTAGAAAAATGGTTTGTTTGCATAGAAGAACATGGGTTGTGGTTCAAAGTTAAGGGATGTAATGCGACACATGATTACAGCTGTAGAATTGGAAGACATAAAACATTTGAATAAAAGTCCATTATTAAACATATACGATATAATGCAAAGTGTGGATTGATGGATGGTGAACTTAATACTAAAAGTTACCACGATTATTGCAGTTAATATTGCTATACGATTGTAACAAGCAAGATTTATTATTCTATAAAAATACCCGTAATTTAAAGTTGTTTTTATAAACAATTATATTGTATCTATTTGCGATGCCATCAAAGCTCGTCGCGTTCGTTGAGTTTTGGGGCACAAGAGGCGGAAGTTCCCGCTTCGAGCCGCACAACGGTGCCCAAGAATAATGGAAGACTCTGCTGATGGACCAGCATATAGATGAATGGATGATCTGCATGGAACTCGATGGGTTCCTCGAGCGATATGATGCTGCGTTTGGTACGCACCACCACGCCTACCAAATGAGAACAGACAAGAGTGAAGAGACAACGTGAACAAACGTGAATAAAGAGGCATGCAACCTCACATGCAACACAATGATGGAATGCAATTGAAGAAATAGCAACAAAACTTTTAAAACTTACCGGTGGCTGCAGCTGCCTCAGTGCCCTTCTCATTCACATCGATAAAGGCTTTGTGAATAATTTTCGACACCTTCAATTCCTCTGGACTCTGGAGCATTTTGCTAAAGTCCGCCTCATTCGAGAACAATTGAGTCATACCCAACTATTGATAGTTTCAAGTGGATTAGTAAAGTTCATCATTTAACTAGGGCTTTTCCTGAGCTCACCTGCTTAAATGTCTCTGATAATTCCACCTCGAACTCGGATTTAAACTTCGGCAGTTTAACAATCACATCGGTCGAGTAGAGTGCTCCCGTGATCTGGGAAAGGGGAGTGCTGCGAAGTTTCTCCTCCAGTTGTGATAGACCAGTTTTGCTATTCGGCAACACGATCAGCATGGACAAGTCCGAGTCTTTGTAGGGCAATTCCAGTGCTGTGGCATCCAGATCACCTAGGTTTGCATATCGGAAACGTTTCTTCAAGTTCATCATGGGTACTTCAATGCTATCAGCGTCGTTCAAATGGAAAGGTTCATTGCGGGTATCACGTTCTGGGAATTGATGCACCCAATTTCCCTTGAAGTGTATCGCATTTATCAACACCAATCTCGAATCCTTATCCAATGCATTGGACGGAACGAGATCTTTTATCAAGTTGTTGGTACGCTGTTCAACCCATGAATTAATTTTTCCTGCAGCCTCTACATTCTTGGCAAAGTCTACAGGTTCGACAGCGGATAGAAACTGTTTGGAGATCAGTGAACTGAACTCATCTTTGAGTTCGAAACCAGTCATGATATAGATCTTGTTGGCAATATGCAGAATGCTACTGTTCTCGTAAGCTGTGAGCACACGGTGGAAACTCTCTGCAATCTGTGCTTCATTGTTCGAAATCAGTCCAAGGCCGCGATCCAATTGGGCAGCTGTTTCGCCTACGGCTCCTAGGCGGGCCATGGCTGCACAGGTTTGAATTGAGAAGGGTGAGAAGATGATGTTCTGATTGGGTTTCTGCGTGATCAGTTTGTTGTACACATTGAGCGAGAATGTGGCCAAGCGGCGCGAGAACTCGGCTACATTGTTGCTATCGGGGCTGGTCATACTGTATCTGGATTGATGCTGGACTTGGGCGAAATGCAGAGGTGGCTGTAAAAGCAGAAGCAGCAGAAGAGAGTGTGTCGCCCAGACTGTGGAGGAGAAAAGAGCATTTGAGATGTCGATGTGTGGGATAATAGAATGCGAATGATATCATTATTTTATGTAATTCCCACTGGCTGAGTCACCTCGGTAGATGTTGTTCGTTATCTGGCGTTGTTTAGCCGTTTTGCGTTGTTTGTTTAACTCACGAATTAAATATGGATTTTGTTTCAAGTGGAGCCACCGTATGTGCGTGTCTCTGTTTGTAGCTTTCTCCAATGTTTTGTTTTTTTCTTGGTTTTTTTCCGACTCTAAGCGTTTCGCTCTCAGTTCTGTTTGCATTGGCGTCAAATTGCTGACTGAATAAATGCGCTCTGTTCACATTTGTTTTTCCACACAATAAACACAAGCAAACACGTAGTCTCACATACACATATGAATATGTATACAACAGGTTTGGACACTCAGTTCATTTGATTTCTCTTAAAATAACAGATTCTCTTTTGTGCCGTTCGCTCTTTTGTTCAAAAATATTCCGCTCCCTAATATCATACGTATGTATGTATGGTAATCAGCTGTTTGTTTTTTGCTTACCACTAGTTTGCAAAACTCGACGCATTTTAAAATAAATGTTTTCCGTTTTGCAGAATTTAAATAAAACAAACTGCCGTTTAGTTAAATATACGTGTTGTTTAAACAGAAGCTCGATTTAGACTGTCGGCAACAAGTGAACAATAATCAATTGTCGACGTTGTACTGCTTATCAATCAGTGAATTGAACACGGTTGTTTTGAACTTACGCTTCATTGTCGAAGACATACATACATATGTACATATATATATAGAACATTTAATACGTACATACATACATATGTATGTATATGAACAGTTCCGTGAGGAGATCCGCCGCGATAATAAATTAAATTTGTTTTTGATATTATTGTAGTTGTATACATATTATACATTAATAGCAATGTATAAGAGTAAATTCTATATAAAAATTATAAAAACTTTATTTTGAAATTAGTTTTCAACGTATTCCGACTTATTTAGGTTTAAAACTACTCATTTTTGGCATTGTAGATCCATATCCATTTATCAAGAGCTATAATGTATTCGACAAGAAAGTAAAAAAAGAATTTGTTGTGCATGGATATTAGTTTTTCAATGATCAAATTATTTGCTTTGAAGGTTTCCGCAAAATATACTGTGTTGCGCTATCATATCATATAGAATTTAAATCTAAACACGACTTAGAAAAGGATCTCTTACCATCCGACCCATGACACGATCTGAGAAAGCAAAATCTTTCCTCTAGTTTTGTTATTTGGCAGCATGATCAGTATGAACAAGACCGAGTTCTTGTAGAGTGATTGCATTGTTCTGATATCAAAATCACCTAGATTTGCATATCTGATATGTTTTTTCAGAGGTACTTCGATGCTTTGACGTAATTCAAATAGAAAGGCTCATTTCTGCTCTTATCCCGTAATCAACTCATGCTTTCAATTGCGCTTGAAGTGTATATTGGGGTGAGAACTCGTTATCATTATGAGTTTGATTTGGCGATATATAGGCATAGGGACCGGACATAGGCCAAATGTATAGGGCGCTATAGCAACAGCAATGAGTGTTTTTGAGTTTTATCTAGATGAGTAAAATATAAGTTTCATAATTGTGCACGTATTACTATTAAAATTATGGAAAGGAACAAAAATATATAAGTTTAAAATCTTTCATTAAGTTGTGAATATAAAATTGGGAAACCAAGTGAGTGACAATTCGCCTTTTCATTCAAGTCGATAAATGCTTTGTGAATGAATTTCGACACTTTCAGGTTCTTCGAGGATTGTATCATTTGCTAAAGTAAGCTTTCAGTCATTCCCTAGAGGTAGTTTAACAAATGGATTAGTTAAGCTAATTGTTAAGTGTTAATAATTAATATAACTTCTTGAATATTTCTGTCAACTTTATGTCGAGTTCGGACTTGAACTTCGGCAGTTGAACAATTACGTCGGTCGAGAAGAGTGCTTCCATAATTTGAGAAAACGGATTTTGGAAAGCTTCTTCTCCAGCTGTGGCAAACCATTATTGCTATTAGGCAACACGATCAGCAGGGACAAGTCCGAGTCTATGTAGGACAATTCCAGTGCAGTGGCATCAAGATCAAATAGTGTTGCATACCTTAAACGCTTTTCCAAGTTCATCAAGGGTACTTTGATGATTCTGGCATTGTTCAAATAGAAAGCTTCATTTCTGGAGTCAGTATCTGGGAATTGATGCACCCCAGAAGTGCCTGTGATGGAACTTGCATCAGGATCAGCATGTTTGTCATACTGGCTGTGCCAGAGAGAATCATAAAAATGATTGTTTAAATCTATCTATGTCTCACTGATTGTATTATTTAAATAAATTGCAATTCAAGCAGTGTAAAGAAAGTGGATAATACGAATACTTATTGTCAATGTCGTTCTGCTAATTAATGATTTTTAATGGAGTTAGACTCGGTATTTTCGAGCTTAGAATTATTCTCGCTACAATACTAATACCTTCGTGCTTAAGTACATTTATAATATAAAGAGACAGACATCAATACATTTCATCCGAATTTATATATATATTCAGATTTTCGCAAATCGTAACGTAAAAACTTATTTATAGAAAATAAATATTTAATTGTAAACTGTCCCATTGCACAGTCTGGATACATAAATCAACTTATTCTTCTCGATTCATTAGGATTTCAGCCAATAATATACTATTTTGATCCTGGACAATAAAGTAATAAAATTTATGGCCTGCATAAAGTTGTTCAATGACCGAATGTGGTCTGAGGATCTTAAAAACTCCAAGAACATCATAAGCTATTAAAATGGGAGACAGAAAAATTCCAATTATTATTTATTTTTATTATAAATAAAATTCAATTTTTTTAAGAAGGTGACACTTGCAAAAAAGTTTATATTTATACAACTATTTAAATATATAATAAATACAAATGTAGAACTTATCAAATTATGCAGATCATATCCAACAGCATTATTATGAAGTATTCAATAACATTGTTATCTATTTAAATATGATATATTGGAACACACTTAACGGAGGCTGAAGCTGCATCTGCTCGACTTGCGGTATTAATTTTAAAATATACCAAATTAATATACCGAAAAAATACTAAAATTATATTAAAGGCTATGCTAGGTACTACATTTAAAATATACCCTAGAGTGCAAGATATACCAGATTGTCAGCCAAAGCAACTCAGACCCCTAGTAAGTAGGCGATTTCCCCATACAACAGTTTATCTTAAATATCATCTACATTGTTTATATGAGCAACCAAACTTTCAGAAATCATATTGACTGTAGATATTATTGAATGTACCAAAAATAACTCTTGTTATTCGACTTTTGTCAATTTTCGGGGACGGAAGTGGGCGTGACAAAAATTTGAAATATACTTGATTTAACAATTGCTGTCGAATAAAAAAATGATATCTCTATGTCTTATAGTCTCTGAGATCTAGGTGAAAGACGGACATGGCTATATCGTCTGGGCTGTTGACCCTGATAAAGAATATATACTTTATACTTTAAATATATTTCCTGCTGGCACAAAGTTATAGTACCCTTCTACCCTATGGGTAAAAGACTTTTACTAAAATTACAAGTAAAGATATGTAACATCTTTGATAAAACTCATTAGGAGTGAATAAAATTAAATTGATATGGTACAGAATTACGTAAAGGGCACAATTTCTTTCCATATGTAACGTTTAGCTAATGCCTTTGCTTCTAATGATGCTTGTGGTTATTGTTGTTTTTGAATTCTTTAAAATGTTTGCGACGAAGTCCCATTACTGTCAACATAATGTTAACATAATGAATCAGATATTATGAATTGAAGGCTTTACTTAAGATTGCGTTTATTGATATTAATCAGATTAAACATTATAAATTTCCTTTGCATTTAAGGATTAAGTAGCTTTCCAGCAAAAAGCACAGTACTCTGATTATTGATGATATAGTAGTTAAATGGATGGTCCGCATAGAAATTTTTCGGCTTCTGTAGGGGTATGCGAAGACTCGTAAGTTCGGCGATCATTGCTTTCAAATAAATAATAAATAGAAACGAAATAAATGGTTAGATAAGGTTTAAACCCATATAAAAGTGTTGGACTAGCAGTAACATAAAAACGATTAACAAGTGAGAAAACTACAGTCGAGTGTGATCGACAGTGAGATACCCGCTGCCCATTTTTAATGAAATCAAAACAGAGCGGTATTATTTTTAAAGTTTGCAAAATTAATATTACACAAAAATACTAATGTCTACCAAAAGCTATATTTGGTATATTGATATAGTACTCAATACAAAATATACCATAGAGTACAACGAGATTAACCATAGATTATACGAGATTGTCAGCCAAAGCTACGAAGGCCCATACAAAATAATTTCGTCAATAACTTAAATTTTTACCTAATTTTCAAGAATTATAAGTACTGCAGTTATTATGGGATATACCATCGTGGCCCTAGCTTCAGAATAACACTTTTCGATTTGTGTGGTCGATTTGCAAACAACATGCAGTCGAAAAAATATATATTTGCATCTCGTATAGTCTCGGATATCGAGGTGCTTATACGGACAAATGGATGGACGGACAAATGGTAATCAAGAATATATATACTTAATAGGGTCGACGATGTATCATTCTGCCTGCTACATACATTTTCTGCAGGCACAAAGTTATGATACCCTATGGGCACCTGGAAAACCTTTTAACTTACCTGTGGCTGCAGCTGCCTCAGTGCCCCTTTCATTGACGTCGATAACAGCCTTGTGAAAGATTTTCGACACTTTTAACTGCTCCGGACTTGTGATCATTCTACTAAAATCAGCCTTATCCGAGAACATTTCGGACATTCCCAGCTATTGTAGTTTCACATAAAGATTAGTTATATTCATTGTTATTATAAGTCTTTAAATTAAATATACCTGCTCAAAAGTGTTTTTCAACTCCACCTTGAATTCAGATTTGAACTTTGGCAGTTTCACAGTTACTTCGGTCAAGTAGAGTTTTTCTCTAATTTGAGAAAGCTGAGTTCCGCGAAGTTTCCTCTCCAGATGTGGCAAACCAGTCTTCCTATTAGGCAACAAAATTAGCAGGGACCAGTTTGAGTCTTCGTAGGGCAATTCCAGTGCAGTGGCATCAAGAAAATCTAGTTTCGCATATCTGAATCTCTCCGTCATTATCATTATGGGTACTTTGATGCTATTGTCATTGTTCAAATAGAAATTTTCATTTCTGGTGTCAAACTCTAGGAATTGACGAGCCCAGGTTCCCTTAAAGTGTACTGCATTGATCAACACCAATTGCGTATTTTCATCCAAAGCACTTGGTGAAATCAGATCTTTTATAAGATTTTCGGTTCGTTGTTCCACCCAGGAATTAATGGCACGTGCAGCCTTTTCATTTTGGGTAAAGTCTATAGGCTCGACACCGGATAGAAACTTTTTAAAGATTAGTGAACTAAACTCATCCCTCAGCTGATAGCCACTCTTGATGTAGATTTTGTTGGCAATGCGAAGAACGCTACTTTTTTCGAATGCTGCTAGTACATTGTGGAAACTCTCGGCAATCTCTATCTCATTATTGGAAATCAGATTCAGACCGCGATCCAATTGGGTTGCTGTTCTGCCGCTGGCTCCCAAGCGCGCCATGGCTGCACAGGTTTGGATTGAGAAGGGTGAGAAAATGATGTTGTCATTGGGGTTGTTTGCTACAAGCTTGGTGTACACGTTGATGGAGAATTTAGCCAAGCCACGCGAGAATATACTGGACTGGTCTTGGGCTTGTAATAGGGCCTGGATCAGGAGCAGCATTTTTGCTATATGGCCTGTGCCAGGGAAAATCAAATAAATGAGTCTGAGAATGCATTTATTTATCTATGTCTTAATGACCACTAAATTGAACCAAAATCTGTGCGTCATTGGAAATAATTATTCTATATGTAAATTGTCCACTTGGTTCTACTTACAGTATATGTTATAATTATCCTTTTCCTAGAGATTTTTGTTTCTTTTTAATTTAATGTGATAATATAATTTCATATCACTAATTGTGATTCTGTCCGATTCTCGCTTTTATTTGTATAAATTTAAATTTCTTTACTTACCACTGATTTGCGGAAGTTTATAAATCAACGCCATCACCTCTAACACCAAATACTCAAGTTGATTCCACAAGTACAAAATTAACTTTGCGTAGAAAGTGAATAATACGAGTATTTATAGTATTCATCAATGTTGTTCTGGTAATTAGTGATTTTTAACGGAATTAGACGATTATTCTCGCTACAATATTAATACATTTGTATTTAAGTTTATTTATGAAACAAATAGGCAATCATTTATAAATTCCTAATCAGTTTCATCAGCTGATACGTTATATAATTTAAGTGTGGCCAATTAGATAATATGTGATAAGATTAAATTTTTCGCATTTTTAAAAATGTTTATTTAAAATCTTCAGAATAGTGTTTAAAAAATAAATATTTGACACCCCATCCTTGATTGCTGCAGCTGCCTCCGCCTTTCTTGTTGACATTAGTAAGACTAGGATGAATAATTTTTGTTATCCGTATCGACTCCACATTGTTTAACACATTTAAGTTAGTTTAACGCAAGAAAATATTCTTCAACTTCTCCTAACTATAAAACCGATTCTGATTTTCAATAAAAGCAAGAAAGTTTGGTTTTCAGTGACACGACTAACACTTTTGTGAATCATTTTTAACACCCGCAACAGCTCCGCACTATTTAATTCATTGGTTAAGCTCGTCACAAAGTTACATTAAACAAAATAAACCAGATTGACGTTTTTGAACATACAAATTATTTCTTGAGCATCTTATCATAATGACTGATGTTATAATAGTTTTTTATACTCGTACCCGCTACCCATACGGTAGAATGGTATTTAGGTTTTAGGTAGGACCGGCTGCCCCTGTACGGGGCAAAGCATAGACCAGTGGAGATCAGTAGCTGTACCGGTAGCTTATCTACGTCTCAGAAATCGCGCAGTATGGATGCATTTTTGGCAAAAGCCAGCAGCATCCTAGGAGGTGGCTTGGGATCCAATAGATACGCACGACCGCAGATGCGTTCAGCGACTCTATTGCTCTTCTGCTGTCCAGGACAACTCTGGACTTGACCACATCAGAGTATATTGATCTTATTGCAGCCTGGCTGTCAACAAAGATGTTAATTGAGTTATGATTACGCTGTAAACCCCGAGCCAATTCGGCAGCCTTGCCAATGGCAAAAACTTCCGCCTGGAAGATGCTGCAGTGGTCTGGGAGTTTATAGGAATGTTTGGAGACCGGGTCTGGACAGTATACGGCCGCTCCGACACCATCATCCATCTTCGACCCGTCGGTGAAGAGGTTTAGGGCTTCGGGAATGCATAACCCTTCCCGCCAGCAGTCCGGTTCCAAGAATATTGTTTTAATATGGTCGGTACTGGTAAGGGGATAGTATAGTCCAAGTCTCTACTAGTCTCCCTACCAATGGCGCTGTGACCATAGCCTAACAGACCCAGATTGCCTGTTGCGGCAATCCTTAGGGACGATTTTGCGGCTATGGATTGCGCGTATAGGTTCAACGGTTCGACGCCAGCTATTACCTCGAGGGCTTTAGTTGGCGTCGACCTGATAGCGCCTGTGATACACAGTAGCGCTTGACGCTGTGTCCTTTCCATGGTGGATAGGAACGTCCTTTTTTCCGTGGCCTGCCACCACACTATAACACCATAGGTGAGGATAGGGCGAACAACTGAGATGTATATCCACCGCACTAGATTAGAAGATAGGCCCCAAGTGCAACTAAGCATCTTTTTCGCCATGTACAAGGCTCCGGTGGCTTTCTTCACCCTTTCTATCTGTCTGTCTATCCGTCTGTCCGTATGAACACCTAGATTTCAGAGACTATACGAGATAGAGCTATAATTCGACAGCATTTGTTATGTTTGCACGCAGATCAAGTTTGTTTAAAATTTTTGCCACGCCCCCGTCCGCTCCCGCAAATCAAAAAAATCGAATAACTAGCGTTATTTAAAGCTAGAGCTGCGAGTATTTATGAGTCCCGAAAGTTTGATTGAGATCAGCTAAAAATTGTGGAAGGTATTAAATAAATACTTTTGTATGGGCAAAAACGCCTACTTACTTGGGGTCTTAGTTGCTTTGGCTGACAATCTGGTATATTGTGCCGTATATCGTATATTTTGAATGCGGTACTATATACCAAATATACCATTTGATATATTTCTTAGTATTTTTGGTATATTTTGAGAATAATACAACAAAATTAATGCTTTTATGCTCGAGCACACTCGACTGTAGCTTTCATACTTAATACTTTAATACTTTTAATACTACGCTTGCCGTTCTAAAATAAAATTAACTTTGTGAAGTCGGAGATGCCTCCGTTTGTCTTTTAGTCACATTTCCTCTTGGCCCAAAGTGATAATACAATTCTACACTATGGGTAGCGTTTACAAAATGGAAAATTTCATATTCATTTCATCCGAGCTAATTTTTTTTCTGAATGGAAATTAGAAACAATTAACTCAAATTTACGATTCATTTTGAACCTATATGAAAAAGTGTAAGTAAAGGTATGTAACAACTTTGATAAAAATCATTAAGGGTGTATAAAATTGATTTGGTACTGAATTATGTAAAGGGCACAATTTCTTTCCATATGTAACGTTTAGCTAATGCCTTTGCTTCTAATGATGTTTACGGTTATTGTTGTTTTTGAATTCTTTAAAATGTTTGCGACGAAGTCCCATTACTATCAACATAATGTCAACATAATAGATCAAATATTAGAAATTGAAGGCTTTTAGATTGCATTTATTTTTATTAATCAGATTAAATATTATAATTTCCCTTTTTCTTAAGGATTAAGTAGCTTTCCAGCAAAGAGCACAGTACTTTGATTATTGATGATATAATAATTAAATGGATGATCTGCATTGAATTTTTTTGGCTTCAGTGGTTTTATGTGACCCATTATAGGAATAAATACAATTGCTGTTGAAATGAAAGACAGAAACAAAACAAAAATGGTTAGTCAAATTTCAAAATTATATATAAAAGGTACTGGGAAAGGATTACCTTAAAAAAAAGATTAAATAACATAAAGAAATGAAAAAAGGAGAAACCCAAAAAGATCTTGCCACTTCTACATGCAGCACACAACCTTTAAACTTACATGTGGCTGCAGCTGCCTCAGTTCCCCTTTCATTGACGTCGATAACAGCCTTGTGAAAGATTTTCGACACTTTTAACTGCTCCGGACTTGTGATCATTCTACTAAAATCAGCCTTATCCGAGAACATTTCGGACATTCCCAGCTATTGTAGTTTCACATAAAGATTAGTTATATTCATTGTTATTATAAGTCTTTAAATTAAATATACCTGCTCAAAAGTGTTTTTCAACTCCACCTTGAATTCAGATTTGAACTTTGGCAGTTTCACAGTTACTTCGGTCAAGTAGAGTTTTTCTCTAATTTGAGAAAGTTGAGTTCCGCGAAGTTTCCTCTCCAGATGTGGCAAACCAGTCTTCCTATTAGGCAACAAAATCAGCAGGGACCAGTCCGAGTCTTTGTAGGGTAATTCCAGTGCAGTGGCTTCAAGAAAACCTAGTTCCGCATATCTGAATCTCTTTGTCAATTTCATCATGGGTACTTCTATGCTATTGTCATTGTTCAAATAAAACTTTTCATTTCTGGTGTCAATCTTTGGGAATTGATGGGCCCAGGTTCCCTTAAAGTGTACCGCATTGATCAACACCAATTGCGTATCCTGAGGCAATGCACTTGGTGAAATCAGATCTTTTATAAGGTTTTCGGTTCGTTGTTCCACCCAGGAATTAATGGCACGTGCAGCCTTTTCATTTTGGGTAAAGTCTATAGGCTCGACACCGGATAGAAACTTTTTGAAGATTAGTGAACTAAACTCATCCCTCAGCTGATAGCCACTCTTGATGTAGATTTTGTTGGCAATGCGAAGAACGCTACTTTTTTCGAATGCTGCTAGTACATTGTGGAAACTCTCGGCAATCTCTATCGCATTATTGGAAATCAGATTTAGACCGCGATCCAATTGGGCTGCTGTTCTGCCGCTGGCTCCCAAGCGCGCCATGGCTGCACAGGTTTGGATTGAGAAGGGCGAGAAAATGATGTTGTCATTGGGGTTGTCTGCTACAAGCTTGGTGTACACGTTGATGGAGAATTTAGCCAAGCCACGCGAGAATATACTGGACTGGTCTTGGGCGAAAAGTAGAGCAGCCTGTAATAGCACCACGATGAGGAGCAGCATGTTTGCCATACGGGCTGTGTCAGGGATAATCAAATAAATGAGTCTGAGAATGCATTAATTTATCTATGTCTAAATAGGACCAAATTGGAAATAATAATTCTTTATGTAAATTGTCTACACGGTTCTACTTATAGTATATAATTATCCTTTTCCTAGATATTTTAGTTTCTTTTTTAATTAATGTGATGTGTGTGTCACTAATGGTGATTCTGTCCGATTCTCGCTTTTATTTGTATTAATTTAAATTTCTCTAGATTTTTGTTTCTAATGTATTTGCAAGTTACACCACTGATTTGAGGAAGTTTATAAATCAACGCCATCACCTCTAACACCAAATACTCAAGTTGATTCCACAAGTACAAAATTAACTTTGCGTAGGAAGTGAATAATACGAGTATTTATAGTATTCATCAATGTTGTTCTGGTAATTAGTGATTTTTAACGGAATTAGACGATTATTCTCGCTACAATATTAATACATTTGTATTTAAGTTCATTTATGAAACAAATAGGCAATCATTTATAAATTCCTAATCAGTTTCATCAGCTGATACGTTATATAATTTAAGTGTGGCCAATTAGATAATATGTGATAAGATTAAATTTTTCGCATTTTTAAAAATGTTTATTTAAAATCTTCAGAATAGTGTTTAAAAAAATAAATATTTGACACCCCATCCTTGATTGCTGCAGCTGCCTCCGCCTTTCTTGTTGACATTAGTAAGACTAGGATGAATAATTTTTGTTATCCGTATCGACTCCACATTGTTTAACACATTTAAGTTAGTTTAACGCAAGAAAATATTCTTCAACTTCTCCTAACTATAAAACCGATTCTGATTTTCAATAAAAGCAAGAAAGTTTGGTTTTCAGTGACACGACTAACACTTTTGTGAATCATTTTTAACACCCGCAACAGCTCCGCACTATTTAATTCATTGGTTAAGCTCGTCACAAAGTTACATTAAACAAAATAAACCAGATTGACGTTTTTGAACATACAAATTATTTCTTGAGCATCTTATCATAATGACTGATGTTATAATAGTTTTTATACTCGTACCCGCTACCCATACGGTAGAATGGTATTTAGGTTTTAGGTAGGACCGGCTGCCCCTGTACGGGGCAAAGCATAGACCAGTGGAGATCCGTAGCTGTACCGGTAGCTTATCTACGTCTCAGAAATCGCGCAGTATGGATGCATTTTGGCAAAAGCCAGCAGCATCCTAGGAGGTGGCTTGGGATCCAATAGATACGCACGACCGCAGATGCGTTCAGCGACTCTATTGCTCTTCTGCTGTCCAGGACAACTCTGGACTTGACCACATCAGAGTATATTGATCTTATTGCAGCCTGGCTGTCAACAAAGATGTTAATTGAGTTATGATTACGCTGTAAACCCCGAGCCAATTCGGCAGCCTTGCCAATGGCAAAAACTTCCGCCTGGAAGATGCTGCAGTGGTCTGGGAGTTTATAGGAATGTTTGGAGACCGGGTCTGGACAGTATACGGCCGCTCCGACACCATCATCCATCTTCGACCCGTCGGTGAAGAGGTTTAGGGCTTCGGGAATGCATAACCCTTCCCGCCAGCAGTCCGGTTCCAAGAATATTGTTTTAATATGGTCGGTACTGGTAAGGGGGATAGTATAGTCCAAGTCTCTACTAGTCTCCCTACCAATGGCGCTGTGACCATAGCCTAACAGACCCAGATTGCCTGTTGCGGCAATCCTTAGGGACGATTTTGCGGCTATGGATTGCGCGTATAGGTTCAACGGTTCGACGCCAGCTATTACCTCGAGGGCTTTAGTTGGCGTCGACCTGATAGCGCCTGTGATACACAGTAGCGCTTGACGCTGTGTCCTTTCCATGGTGGATAGGAACGTCCTTTTTTCCGTGGCCTGCCACCACACTATAACACCATAGGTGAGGATAGGGCGAACAACTGAGATGTATATCCACCGCACTAGATTAGAAGATAGGCCCCAAGTGCAACTAAGCATCTTTTTCGCCATGTACAAGGCTCCGGTGGCTTTCTTCACCCTTTCTATCTGTCTGTCTATCCGTCTGTCCGTATGAACACCTAGATTTCAGAGACTATACGAGATAGAGCTATAATTCGACAGCATTTGTTATGTTTGCACGCAGATCAAGTTTGTTTAAAATTTTTGCCACGCCCCCGTCCGCCCCCGCAAATCAAAAGAATCGAATAACTAGCGTAATTTAAAGCTAGAGCTGCGAGTTTTGGCGTATACAATAATAACTATAGTATTTATGAGTCCTGAAAGTTCGATTGGGATCAGATAAAAATTGTGGAAGGTATTAAATAAATACTTTTGTATGGGCAAAAACGCCTACTTACTTGGGGTCTTAGTTGCTTTGGCTGACAATCTGGTATATTGTGCCGTCTATCGTATATATCGATATACCAAATATACCATTTGACATATTTCTTTTATTTTTGGTATATTTTGAGAATAATACAACAAAATATAATGCTTTTATGCTCGAGCATACTCGACTGTAGCTTTCTTACTTAATACTTTAATACTTTTAATACTACGCTTGCCGTTCTAAAATAAAATTAACTTTGTGAAGTCGGAGATGCCTCCGTTTGTCTTTTAGTCACATTTCCTCTTGGCCCAAAGTGATAATACAATTCTACACTATGGGTAGCGTTTACAAAATGGAAAATTTCATATTCATTTCATCCGAGCTAATTTTTTTTCTGAATGGAAATTAGAAACAATTAACTCAAATTTACGATTCATTTTGAACCTATATGAAAAAGTGTAAGTAAAGGTATGTAACAACTTTGATAAAAATCATTAAGGGTGTATAAAATTAAATTGATTTGGTACTGAATTATGTAAAGGGCACAATTTCTTTCCATATGTAACGTTTAGCTAATGCCTTTGCTTTTAATGATGTTTACGGTTATTGTTGTTTTTGAATTCTTTAAAATGTTTGCGACGAAGTCCCATTACTATCAACATACTGTCAACATAATAAATCAAATATTAGAAATTGAAGGCTTTTAGATTGCATTTATTTTTATTAATCAGACTAAATATTATAAATTCCCTTTTCCTTAAGGATTAAGTAGCTTTCCAGCAAAGAGCACAGTACTTTGATTATTGATGATATAATAGTTAAATGGATGATCTGCATTGAATTTTTTTGGCTTCAGTGGTTTTATGTGACCCATTTTAGGAAGAAATACAATTGCTGTTGAAATGAAAGACAGAAACAAAACAAAAATGGTTAGACAAATTGCAAAGTTATATACACCCAGTCCTTTTTTTACGCGATTGTTGGTTCTGCCACTAGCTATTTCAAACAAATCGTCATCATCGAGCTCTCGGTCTAGAAGAATCTTCATATCTGCAAGAATTTCTCCACCCGCGGTGCGTTCTAAATCGCGTTAAAGTGAAAAATCCGCGTAAAAAAAGAAATTTGCGCTGCAAAAATAAGCGCGTTAAAGTGAAATCGCGTAAAAAAAGATCGCGTAAAAAAAGGACTGGGTATATATGTAAAAGGTACTGGGAAAGGATTAACTTAAAAAGATTAAATAACATATAGAAATGGAAAAAAGTGAAATCCAAAAGAACATGCCACTTGAAACACAAAACCTTTAAACTTACCTGTGGCTGCAGCTGCCTCAGTGCCCCTTTCGTTGACGTCGATAACAGCCTTGTGAAAGATTTTCGACACTTTTAACTGCTCCGGACTTGTGATCATTCTACTAAAATCAGCCTTATCCGAGAACATTTCGGACATTCCCAACTATTGTAGTTTCACATAAAGATTAGTTATATTCATTGTTAGTAGAAGTCTTTAAATTAAATATACCTGCTTAAAAGTGTTTTTCAACTCCACCTTGAATTCTGATTTGAACTTTGGCAGTTTCACAATTACGTCGGTCAAGTAGAGTTTTTTCCTAATTTGGGAAAGCTGAGTTCCGCCAAGTTTCCTCTCCAGATGTGGCAAACCACTCTTCCTATTAGGCAACAAAATTAGCAGGGACCAGTCTGAGTCTTTGTAGGGTAATTCCAGTGCAGTGGCATCAAGAAAATCTAGTTCCGCATATCTGAATCTCTTCGTCAATTTCATCATGGGTACTTTGATGCTATTGTCATTGTTCAAATAAAACTTTTCATTTCTGGTGTCAATCTTTGGGAATTGGTGGGCCCAGGTTCCCTTAAAGTGTACTGCATTGATCAACACCAATTGCGTATCTTGATGCAATGCACTTGGTGAAATCAGTTCTTTTATAAGGTTTTCGGTTCGTTGTTCCACCCAGGAATTAATGGCACGTGCAGCCTTTTCATTTTGGGTAAAGTCTATAGGCTCGACACCGGATAGAAACTTTTTAAAGATTAGTGAACTAAACTCATCCCTCAGCTGATAGCCACTCTTGATGTAGATTTTGTTGGCAATGCGAAGAACGCTACTTTTTTCGAATGCTGCTAGTACATTGTGGAAACTCTCGGCAATCTCTATCGCATTATTGGAAATCAGATTTAGACCGCGATCCAATTGGGCTGCTGTTCTGCCGCTGGCTCCCAAGCGCGCCATGGCTGCACAGGTTTGGATTGAGAAGGGCGAGAAAATGATGTTGTCATTGGGGTTGTTTGCTACAAGCTTGGTGTACACGTTGATGGAGAATTTAGCCAAGCCACGCGAGAATATACTGGACTGGTCTTGGGCGAAAGGCAGTGGAGCCTGTAATAGGACCACGATGAGGAGCAGCATTTTTGCCATAAGGGCTGTGCCAGGGATAATAAAATAAATGAGTCTGAGAATGCATTAATTTATCTATGTCTTAAATAAATAGGACCAAATTCTGTGCGTTATTGGAAATAATTATTCTTTATGTAAATTGTCCACTCAGTTCTACTTGTAGTATATAATTATCGTTTATCTAAAGAATTTTGTGTCTTGTGTGTGTTGTTTGTTGTTTCACATTAAATTGTGATAATATACTTTCATATCACTGTGATTGTGATTCTGTCCGAATCTCGCTTTTATTTGTATAAATTTAAATTTCTTTACTTACCACTGATTTGTGGAAGTTTATAAATCAACGCCATCACCTCTAACATCAAATACTCAAGTTGATTCCACAAGTACAAAATTAACTTTGCTTAGAAAGTGAATAATACGAGTATTTATAGTATTCATCAATGTTGTTCTGGTAATTAGTGATTTTTAACGGAATTAGACTCGCTATTTTCGAACGAATGATTATTCTCGCTACAATACTAATACATTTATGTTTAGGTCCATTAATAAAACAAATGGGCAATCATTTATAAATTTCTAATCAGCTTTATCAGCTGATACGTTATATACTTAATTGAAGTGTGGACAATTAGGTAAATTGTGATAAATAATAAACTTTTAGTATTTTCAAAAATGTTTTTTTAAAAACATCAGAAGCGTGTTTTTAAAAAAAGCCTCCGCATTGTTTAACACATTAGCTAGGATAGTTTAATGAAAGATAATGTTCTTTGTATATGCTCGACTATGCGACAACCTATTGATTTTCAATAAAAGCAAAAGAGTGTGGTGTATCGTTTAAGTATACTAAGAAATACTACATAAGTATACCGAATGCTCTATTTCGCACATGAAACATGATGTAATAAATATACTTGAGCAATTAGGACCAGACTACAGCAGCGGTATTTTACCATTTACAATTATTTCTTGAACTACTTCTATTGTTCTACTGGCTTATAGGCATATCCGTATGTCAGTCTGTCTTTTTGTCTGTGCGTCTGTCAGTATGAAAAACTGGATCTCAGGGATAGATATGAGATAGAGCTCTTCGATAGCTCTAGTTATTGTAGCATTAAGATTTATTAAAACCGGGTATCTTGCAGCCTTTTTTGACTGGATGGATAAATGGACATGCTATATCGTCTCGGGGGTTGACGTTAATAAGAATATAAATATTTTACGGGTCTAAAAAAATACGAGCTATCCTAGCAACGAAACGAAACAGTCTAAAAACATAAGTTTTTTTTTAAATTTATAAATAACATTTACAGATATGTTTGTATATGATTGTGAAATATTTACAGTAACAAAGTCAATTTAAATTTAATTAAAATAATCAAATATGTTATATTCAGATTGTATTTAAGCATTAGCAAACTGGCTTTTCTTTCCGATCGTAAGAAAATATTATATAATAAAAATAATATCGATTCGCTGAACATTTTCTTGGAAATTTCCATTGCAGATTGACCACGACATCTTTTGCAAAGCATTCTCAAATAAAGCGTTCTGTTTTTGAACCGCATATTAGTTGCTCTCAACTAATAATCATAAGCTAACCCATTGCCTTTGTTTATTCAGTGCCATTTGAAAATGTGTTCAATATATTTAATTTTAAAATTCTTTAAAATTATATGTTAAAAGATATTACAAGAGCTTGTTGTTGACAGTGAAGTCTTCTTAAGTATACCATTTTATTTTGTAGGGTTTACAAGCTTTCCAGCAAATATTATCAAATTATGATCCTTGACAATGTAATAATTAAATGGATGGTCGGCATTAAATATACGTGTCGTTTTATGGGTCACTTTTTCTATTCCTATTAAAATTATAGAGATAAACAACCAAGTGAGAAGAGAGAAACCAAGTGAATGTTAATTCTTCACACTTACCGGAGGCTTCAGCTGCCTCAGTGCCCCTCTCATTCACTTCGATAACAGCCTTGTGAATGATTTTCGACACTTTTAGTTTGTCCGAGCCTTTGATTATTCTGCTTAAGTCAGCCTTATCCGAAAATATTTCGTTCATATATAGCTATTTTATATAAGGATTAGTTAAGATCATTGTTAGTAGAAGTGTTAATAAAAAATATACATACCTTTTTGAAGGTTTCTGTCAACTCTATATCGAATTCGGCCTTAAACTTCGGCAGTTTGACAATTACATCGGTCGAGTAGAGCGCTTCCGTAATTTGAGAAAACGGTATATTGGAAAGTTTCTTCTCCAGCTGTGGTAAACCGGTATTGCTATTAGGCAACAAAATCAGCAGGGACAAGTCCGAGTCTTTGTAGGGCAATTCCAGTGCAGTGGCATCAAGTGCAGATAGTTCTGCATATTTCAAACGCTTTAGCATGTTCATCGTAGGTACCCTGATGCCGCTGGAATCGCTCAAATAGAAAGCTTCATTTCTGGTGTGTTTTTCTGAGAATTGATGCACCCAGTTTCCTTTGAAGGACATCGCATTGATCAACACCAATTGCGTATCCCCATTCAATGTACTTGGTGGAACTATATCTTTTATCTGGTTGTTGGTTCGCAGTGAGACCCAGTAATTAATTTGTTTTGCAGCCTCGACATTCTTGTCAAAGTCTATGGACTTGACATCGGATAGAAACTGTTTGGACATTATTGAACTGAACTCATCCTTCAGCTCATAGCCAGCCTTGATATAGATCCTGTTGGCAATACGCAGAATGCTACTGGTCTTGTAAGCTTCGAGCACATTGTGAAAACTCTCGGGAATCTCTGCTTCTTTCTTGTAAACCAGTACAAGGCCGTTATCTAAATTACCTCTTGTAATTCCTTTGGCTCCCATCCGGATCATGGCTCCGCCTGTTCGAATTGACAAGGGCGAGAAAATGATGTTCTGATTGGGTTTCTGCTTGATCAGTTGGTTGTACACTCGGAAGGAGAATTTGGCCAAGCCGCGCGAGAAATCAACCATATTTATGGTTTTTGTGCTGTCTGGACTAGACGTGTCTTGGGCGAAGTGCAGAGGTGCCTGTAATAGGAACAGGATCAGGAGCAGCATGTTTGTCACACGGGCTGTGCAAGGGAGAATCAAGTAAATGAATGTGTGATGCATTAATTGAAGTATGGGAAATTATTATTCATTATATAAATTTTACACACGGTTCTAAGTTACGTATTGTATTTAATAATCTATCTGCTTTGCCTATTTAATTTTTGTTTTTAATAATTAGCTTCTTTATTAAGTATCGAATCAGTACAGCAGGAAGAAAATAGTACGATAACACCTATTTAATTTAATGTTAAAATTTCATTTGATATTATGATGTGTGATTCTGTTCGATTCTCGCTTTTAATTGAATAAATTTTAATTTCTCTCGCTTTTTGTGTCTCATGTATTTGTGAGTTACTTACCACCGATTTGCGGAAATTTACAAATATAACTGAATAACCCTTTTTTTATCAACGCCATCACCTCTAACACCAAATACTTCAGTTGATTCAAGAAGTACCAAATTAACTTTCCGTAGAAGGTAAATACTACGAGTATTTATAGTGCTCGTCAATGTTGTTCTCATAATTGGTGATTTTCAACGGAATTAGACTCGCCATTTTCGAACTGAGAATTATTCATGATACACTAATGCACTACACAATTGTGCTTGAGTACATTTAAACAAACAAACCGGCATACATATTTAAATTCTTGCTCAGCATCATCAGCTGAGACTATATATATTTTAAGTGAGGATAAATACATAGATATTATGTGCTAATGTTACATTTTCAGCATTTTAATAAATATTTCATTGAAAAATTCGCAAGCATGTTTCTTAAAATAAATATTTGATATATAAATCATATAATTTATTGAATTCATTCCATTCATTCCTTTTGAGAGGCTGCAGCTGAAGCTGCTTCATTCTCATTGACATAAGTTAAGTTTATTCTTCATGCAATAATGCACTATTGCGATTACAACAAACAAAACAATGTGTTATTGATGTTAAGACATTAAAAATACTAAGCAAATATAATAGAAATTAATTTTTATCTGATCGCAAGCAATTTTCAGAAATCAAGCTAGTAGTTTTAAGTAGATTCAAAAAAATTCGATTTTTTTTTGTCGATTAACAACCGATGATGTCGAAAAATTACAGCCATTTAGTGTCAGACAGACAGACGCTGATCAAAAATATATATAATTTTTATGTGGACGAAGGTGCCACCTTCTGGTTGTTACATACATTTCCCGTTGGCACAAAGTTATTATACAATTCTATGTTATGGGTAGCGTATATAAAAAAGTGGAAATTTTGTATTATGTTGTTCTGATCACCTTTGACCTTTAGCGATTAGACACGTTTATTTAGAGTTTACGGTTTGCTTTAAGCATGCATGTATAATACATTTAAAGGCTCATAGAAACTCTGAAATAGAAACCATTGTATTTCATTTTCATACATAATTTTAATTACACACTACAATTAGAGCGAGTAAAATTAAATTGATTTGGCACTAAATTAGATGTTTATATACGTCATAAGTAAAATATTATAAATTAAAGGTTTCTAAATTGTTTTAACTAATAGACAAATACATTATGAAATAGACTCTCTCTTATTTTAAGGATTTATTAACTTCCCAGCAAAGAGCACAATGGTCTACTTATTGATGATATAGTAGTTAAATGGATGATCTGCGTAGAATCTCTTGTGCTCCTGTGGGTGCTTGGCAGCTCTGCTATAAATGTTTGTTACTGTTATAATAAGAGATAGAAACGAAACAAAATGGTTAGATTATACCTTTTGATCAGGTGTTTTGAAACGAGTTTGAAACATGAAAAATGTTTATTTAATATAGTAATTTTGATGTACTTTGGTTAATATATTAAATATGCTGGGGAACTTAAATATTGCTTAGCAGACTGAGAATTGAGAACAAAGTAAAAACAGAAAACAATATGCAACTTCTGCATGTAACACGAGGATGTGGTGCAATTACATATATAGAAACAAAGCCTTTAAGCTTACCTGTGGCTGCAGCTGCGTCGATAATAGCCTTGTGAATGATTTTCGACACTTTTAATTGCTCCGGACTTGTGATCATTCTGCTAAAATCAGCATTATTTGAGAACATTTCGCACATTCCCAGCTATTGTAGTTTCACATAAAGATTAGTTGTATTCATTGTTAGTAGTGTGTCAAAAGTGTTTTTCAACTCCACCTCGTACTCGGACTTGAACTTTGGAAGTTTGATAATTACGTCAGTCGAGTAAAGTTTTCCGTAATCTGGTTAAGCGGAGTAATGCGAAGCTTCCTCTGAAGATATGGCAAACCTGTCTGCCTAGGCAACACGATCAGCAGGAACCAGTCCGAGTCTTTGTAGGGCAATTCCAGTGCAGTGGCATCAAGATTATAGAGTGTTGCATATCTCAAACGCTTTACCAAGTTCATCATGGTTACATCGATGCTTTTGACAGTGTTTAAATAGAAAGGTTCATTTCTTGTGTCAATCTCTGGGAATTGATGCACCCAGTTTCCTTTAAAGTGTATCGCATTGATCAACAACAGTCACGTATCCGCACCCAATATACTGGGTGGATCTATATCTTTTATGAGGTTGTTGGTTCGCAGTGCGACCCAGGAATTAATTTGGTTTGCAGCCCTTACATTTTGAGTAAAGTCTATGGGCTCGACAGTAGATAAAAACTTTTTGAAAATTATTGAACTGAACTTATTCCTCAGCTGATAGGCAGCTTTTATGTAGATCTTGTTGGCAATGTGAAGAATGCTACTTTTTTCGTATGCAGCGAGTACTTTGTGGAAACTTTCGGCAATCTGTGCTACATTATTGGAAATCAGCTTAAGACCGCGATCCAATTGAGCAGCTGTTTTACCTTTGACACCCATTCGCGCCATAGCTGCACAGGTTTGGATTAAGAAGGGTGAGAAGATGATGTTTTGATTGGAGTTCTGCGCGACTAGTTTGGTATACACACAATTTGGCCAAGCGGCGCGAGAATATACTGGACTGGTCTTGGGCGAAGGGTAGAGGTGCCTGTAATAGGAGCAGCATGTTTGCCATAAGGGCTGTGCAAGTGAGAATCAAATAAATGAATGTGTGAATGCATGACTTTATCTATTTATCAATGGCCACTCAATATGACCCTATTTTGTGCTACTTCTAGTCTTCTCTCTTTGGCTGTCTTTAAAGCCGTGGTTTTTCGTAAAATGTTTTTGTTTTTAATATCTTTTTAATAAATTCAAAAAATTTATATAAATTGTCGACACACTTCTATTATTATAAGTAGGGTTTATGCAATACTCCGTTTACTAGAGATATTAATTTCTCATTTATGTAATTTAATATTATCATTAAATCTTAATAATTGTAATTGTGTTCTATTTGAATATTTGTGATTTACTAACTAAATAATTTAGTTTTTATCAAATCTTATGTACTTGAAATACTCAAGTTGCTTCAACAAGTGAAAGAATAACTTTGGAGAAAATGTGAATAATTTGAGTACTTATATTAATCGTCAATGCTGTTCTGCTAATCAAGCGAAATGTAACAGAATTATACACGGAATTATTCCGAATTCCGGATTATACTCACTACGTTACATTAATTTATAAAATAAACAGGCAAACATTTAGAAATTCTTGGTCAGCTTTATAAGCTGACCCGAGATATATTTTTTCAAAATAAATATTGAATAGCGTAGGCTTGAGATATAAAACATTTTATTTTATTTGGATTCATTTCGAAATTATCGTGGGCTGCAGATGCTTTTGCGCCATCAAAATTGACATCAATAACACTATTGTGAATAATTTTTGACATCCGTAATTTCTCCGCATTCTGTAATACGTTAATACTAATCTATTCTGCCTTCCACAAGAAACAAATCTACAGCTGAGTATATCCATATTTCGTAGATCGATTTACTGTTTAGATTCAAAATATCATATAACAAAATATACCTATGCAATTAAAATCCGAATACATCAATCGTTTTATACCATATAAAATTGTGTCGTGAACATCTTCTATGATTATACTCGTTACCTTAGTTTATGCGTCTGTCCGTATGAAACACTGGATCTCAGAGACTAAAAGAGATAGAATGAACACTTCGATAGCACTTGATTTTTGTTATGTTCCCTTCTCAACACACAAATCGAGAAATATTGAAGATCGAGCTCAGTTTTAAAACTAGAGACGGTGAATACAATAATATCGACAAACTTGTGAACTATTTAATAATAACAATAAATAATAATTGTATAATGCAAAAATCCGCTGCTGCACTCGGGTCTTTATTGTTTTGTTTAACAATCTGGTATATTTTGTAGTTTATGGTATATTTTAAATTAAGTCATCAGTATTTTTTAGTAATTTTTTTGGGGGTATTGTATTTGAGAAATAATATCGCAATGCTTTACTTTTATTGAAAATGGTTAGCGACATTTAGAGACGGTACCTTACACAAGTTCCGAGTGAAAAGTAGTGATTAAACTAAAATCAAAACTACCTGCTTCATTAAATGAAATATAATATATATAAATATATAAATATATAAATATATAATATATTATATATACGTTTGTCTATTTCATAAGATTATATTTGGAATATATGTATATCCACAAAAAAAATATAACATTATCAGCATTACGCTAAATATATACAAACATATTTGAATTTAATTTAATAAATGTTTTGGCTGAACCTTTCTCTGAAAATGCCTATTGACAACGACACATTGTTGAAAAACATTTTCGACTAAAGCGTTCTTGATGTTATCTAGCAGTAATATTCGTTCCTTTAAGCTGTGAACCTAAGATCATGGCTTAGGTACAAAATTAAATAAATTTTACCAAAATATGTTCAATACGTTTAATTTTCAAATTCTTTTAAATGTTATATTAGATGAGCTTGTTAACAGTCGCAACAGTAAAGTTCTCATATATATTTTACATTTTATTTTGTTGGGTTTATTAGCCTTCCAGCAAATATCACCATATTGTGATCCTTGACAATGTAATAAGTAAATGGATGGTTGGCAATAAATCCAGGCTTTACACTTTTGGTGCCCACGCGCATAGCTATTAAAATGAGAGAGAGAGAGAGAGAGAGAGAGAAAAAATATATAAATTTAAAATCGTTCCTTAAAACCTAAATGGGAAACAAAGATACACTTACCAGTGACTGCAGCTGCCTCAGTGCCTATCTCATTCACTTCGATAAAAGCCTTGTGAATGATATTCGACACATGCAGTCGCTCTGGGCTTTTGAGCATTCTACTAAAGTCAGCCCTATTCGAAAATATATCTTCCATTCCCAACTATTTCACATAAAGATTAGTTAAAGTCAGTGTCCATAGAAGTGTTAAAACTATAGATACCTTCTTGAAGGTATCTGTCAACTCCAAATCGAACTCGGTTTTGAACTTGGGCAGACGGATAATCACTTCTTTATAGTGGAGGGCCTTCGTGATTCGCGAAATCGGAAAGCGGAGAAGTTTCCTCTCCAGCTGTGGCAAACCAGTATGGTTATTAGGCAACACGATCAGAAGAGACAAATCAGAGTCTTTATAGGGCAATTCCAATGCAGCAGCATCAAGAGCAGGTAGTTTTGCATATTTCAAACGGTTTGTCATCGTCATAATTGGTACCCTGATGCTTTTTGCATCGTTCAAATAGAAAGGTAGACTCCTGGTGGATTTTTCTGAGAATTGATGCACCCAGTTTCCTTTGAAGTGTATTGCATTGATCAACAACAATCGCGTATCCGAACTTAATATACTGGGTGAAACTATATCTTTTATGAGGTTGTTAGTTCGCAATGCGACCCAGGAATTGATTTGGTCTGCAGCCAATTTTTGGTTTTCAAAGTTTATAGGCTCGACAGCAGATAGAAACTTTTTGGAGACTAGTGAACTGAACTCATCCCTCAGCTGATACCCAGTCTTGATGTAGATCTTGTTGGCAATGTGAAGAATGCTACTTTTTTCGTATGTAGCAAGCACTTTGTGAAAACTATCGGCAATCTTCGCGTTATTATTGGAAATCAGTTTCAGACCGCGATCCAATTGCGCAGCTGTGTTACCTTTAGCCCCCATCCTGGCCATGGCTGCACAGGTTTGGATTGAGAAGGGTGAGAAGATGATATTCTGATTGGCATTCTTCGCGACCAGCGTGGTGTACACGTTGGTAGAGAATATGGCCAAACGACGCGAGAATTCGGTCATACTACTCCTATCTGAGCTTGTTTGGGCGAAGTACAGAGGCGCCTGAAATAGGACCAGCATCAGGAGCAGCATGCTTGTCATACGGGCTGTGTAAGAGAGAATCTCATAAATGATTCACATAAATGATTCAATTTTCAAATTATTTTTGGTGTTAATGTTTAAAGGTAATAAAGACCGATTATTTATAAAAACTTTCCATAAGTTTCAACTTATTCAACATTTTGGCTCCTAATATATCATTTTATGCGTTACTGTGTTCGAATCTCGCTTACCACCGATTTGCGGAAGTTTGTGGAGAAAACTGAACTTTCTTTTTAACAACGCCATCACGCCTAACTTCAAACAATCAAGTTGCAAGTGCAAAATTAACTCTCTGTTCAAAGTATAAATACGAGTATTTATAGTAATTGTGAATGTTGTTTTGGTAATTAATGATTTTTAACGGAATTAGACTCGCTATTTTCGATCTTAGGATTATTCTCGCTATATTACTAATACATTTGTGTGAAAGTACATTTATAAAGGAAATAGGTATACATATAAATTTTCTTGATCAGTTTTATAAGCTTTAAATAAAATGTGATAATTGTAAATTTTGTAGCATTATAAAATATTTATTTTTGAACTTCACAAGTGTGTTTAAAAAGTAAATATTTTAGAGCGCAGTCTCTTTCTCATATAGTCTCTGAGCTCTAGGTGTTCAGTCAGATGAATAGACTCAGATCAAAACAAGTAAGAAAGCTACAATTAAGTATTCCCGCTAACTATTAATATACAGAAAAAAGTACTAAAGTATATATAAATTGCGATTTGCGTATATAGAGATAATACCACATTTAAAATGTACCATAGAGTACAAAATATTCCAGATGGTCAGCCAAAGCAACTAGGAACGTTTTGCAAAAGACCTTTTTGGCATACAAACTTAGTTCTTATATAATTTAAAAAATTTATATCTGATCGTAACTGTAGTTATTATACTTTAGAAAATTCATTTCTTACCTTTATAGTTTCTGAGATTCAGTGTTTCATATCAACGGGCGGACACACTGTCTGTCGCACACGGCTATATCGACTCGGCTGTTGAGGCTGATCAAGAATGTATAAACTTTATGGTGTGAGAGCTGTTTTCTTCTGGCTGTTACATACATTTTCTGTCGGCACACAGTTATATAATTCCACCCTATGGGTAGCGTATATTCATATATATATAAATGTGAGAATTTTTTATTAGTCAATTTTGTTCTATTCACCATTTATTTTATATAGTAATTTTAATGTACTTTGGAAAATATATTTAATTTGCTGGGGAACTGGGAAAATATTTAAACTTACATGTGGCTGCAGCTGCCTCAGTGCCCCTTTCATTCACGTCGATAACAGCCTTGTGAATGATTTTCGACACTTTTAACTGCTCCGGACTTGTGATCATTCTACTAAAATCAGCCTTATCCGAGAACATTTCGGACATTCCCAGCTATTGATAGTTTCACATAAAGATTAGTTATATTCATTGTTAGTAGAAGTCTTTTAATTAAATATACCTGCTCAAAAGTATTTTTTAACTCCACCTCATATTCGGACTTGAACTTTAAAAGTTTGATAATTACGTCAGTCGAGTAAAGTTTTCCGTATTCTGGTTAAGCGGAGTAATGCGAAGCTTCCTCTCAAGATATGGCAAACCTGTCTGCCTAGGCAACACGATCAGCAGGAACCAGTCCGAGTCTTTGTAGGGCAATTCCAGTGCAGTGGCATCAAGATTATAGAGTGTTGCATATCTCAAACGCTTTACCAAGTTCATCATGGGTACATCGATGCTTTTGACAGTGTTCAAATAGAAAGGTTCATTTCTGGTGTCTTTTTCTGAGAATTGATGCACCCAGTTTCCTTTGAAGTGTATTGCATTGATCAAAACCAATTTCGTATCTCCATTCAATGTATTTGATGGAACTATATCTTTTATGAGGTTGTTGGTCGATATTAAAGTCTATGGGCTCGACAGCAGATATAAACTTTTTGAAAATTATTGAACTGAACTTATCCCTCAGCTGATAGCCAGCTTTTATGTAAATTTTGTTGGCAATGTGAAGAATGCTACTTTTAGAAGGGTATTATAACTTTGTGCCGGCAGGAAATGTATGTAACAGGTAGAAGGAGGCATCTCCGACCCTATAAAGTATATATTATATTATATATTCTTGATTAGCGTCAACAACCGAGACTATATAGCCATGTACGTCAGTCCGTATGAATACCTAGATCTCAGAGACGCACGCAGATCAATTTTGTTTCAAAATTTTGCCACGCCCACTTCCGCTCCCGTAAATCAATAATAACAAGAGTAATATTAAAGCTAGAGTTGCAAATTTTGGTATATACAATAATAACAATGCTATTTGTGATTCCTGAAAATTTGGTTGCGATGAGATAAAAATTATTTAATTTATTAAGGAAATAGTTTTGTATGGGCGAAAACGCCTTCTATGTATGTATTGTATGTATGCGTATACGTATATACATGCTCGCCTCTATATTTGTATCTGTATGTATAGAGGCACTGTAGTACATTTTTTTTTTTAACTCGAGTTCAAATCAAGATCGAGAATAACATACATGCATATTTCTTTTTAATATTTTGAGGTTATTACCGCAATATTTTGCTTTTATTCAAAATGGGTAGCGGGTATCTCACAGTCAGGGCACACTCGACTGTAGCTTTCTTACTTGTTTCGTATGCAGCGAGCACTTTGTGGAAACTCTTGGCAATCTGTGCTTCATTATTGGAAATCAGCTTAAGATCGCGATCCAATTGAGCAGCTGTTTTACCTTTGGCACCCATGCGCGCCATAGCGCACAGGTTTGGATTGAGAAGGGTGAGAAGATGATGTTTTGATTGGAGTTTTGCGCGACTAGTTTGGTGTACACATTGATGGAGAATTTGGCCCAGCGGTGTGAGAATATACTGGACTGGTCTTGGGCGAAGGGTAGAGGTGCCTGTAATAGGAGCAGCATCAGGAGCAGCATGTTTGCCATACGGGCTGTGCAAGTGAGAATCAAATAAATGAATGTGTGAATGCATGAATTTATCTATTTATCAATGGCCACTCAATATCACCAAATTTTGTGCTACTTCTAGTCTTCTCTCTTCGGCTGTCTTTAAAGCCGCGGTTTTTCGCAGATTGTTTTTGTTTTCAATTATAATTTTGATTAAATTCATTTTACTAAAATATGTTCAATATATTTAAATTTCAAATTCGTTTAAATGTTATATTAGATGATCTTGTTAACAGTCGCAACAGTAAAGTTCTGAAGTACATATATACCATTTTATTTTGTTGGGTTTACTAGCCTTCCAGCAAATATCACCATATTGTGATCCTTGACAATGTAATAATTAAATGGATGGTTGGCATTAAATGTAGGCTTCATCATTCTGTCCTCTAGGCCTAAAGCTATTAAAGAGAGAGAGAGAGAGAGAGAGAGTGAGAGAGAGAGAAAAAATATATAAATTTAAAATCGTTCCTTAGATCTTGAATGGGAAACAAAGATACACTTACCAGTGACTGCAGCTGCCTCAGTGCCTATCTCATTCACTTCGATAAAAGCCTTGTGAATGATATTCGACACATGCAGTCGCTCTGGGCTTTTGAGCATTCTACTAAAGTCAGCCCTATTCGAAAATATATCTTCCATTCCCAACTATTTCACATAAAGATTAGTTAAAGTCAGTGTCAATAGTAGTGTTAAAACTATAGATACCTTCTTGAAGGTATCTGTCAACTCCAAATCGAACTCGGTTTTGAACTTGGGCAGATGGACAGTCAATTCTCCAAAGTGGAGAGCCTTCGTGATTCGCGAAATCGGAAAGCGGAGAAGTTTCCTCTCCAGCTGTGGCAAACCAGTATTGCTATTAGGCAACACGATCAGAAGAGACAAATCAGAGTCTTTATAGGGCAATTCCAATGCAGCGGCATCAAGAGCACGGAGGTTTGCATATTTCAAACGGTTTGTCATCGTCATAATTGGTACCCTGATGCTTTTTGCATCGTTCAAATAGAAAGGTTGATTCCTGGTGTTAATCTCTGGAAATTGATGCACCCAGTTTCCTTTGAAGTGTATTGCATTGATCAACAACAATCGCGTATCCGAACTTAATATACTGGGTGAAACTATATCTTTTATGAGGTTGTTAGTTCGCAATGCGACCCAGGAATTGATTTGGTCTGCAGCCAATTTTTGGTTTTCAAAGTTTATAGGCTCGACAGCAGATAGAAACTTTTTGGAGACTAGTGAACTGAACTCATCCCTCAGCTGATACCCAGTCTTGATGTAGATCTTGTTGGCAATGTGAAGAATGCTACTTTTTTCGTATGTAGCAAGCACTTTGTGGAAACTATCGGCAATCATCGCGTTATTATTGGAAATTAGTTTCAGACCGCGATCCAATTGAGCAGCTGTGTTACCTTTAGCCCCCATCCTGGCCATGGCTGCACAGGTTTGGATTGAGAAAGGTGAGAAGATGATATTCTGATTGGCATTATTCGCGACCAGCGTGGTGTACACGTTGGTAGAGAATATGGCCAAACGACGCGAGAATTCGGGTATACCACTCCAATCTGGGCTTGTTATGGCGAAATACAGAGGCGCCTGAAATAGGACCAGCATCAGGAGCAGCATGCTTGTCATACGGGCTGTGCAAGAGAGAATCATATGTACAAATGAGTGTGTGAATTTACCTAAATCTCAATGGCGACTTAAAGCTACATTTTCTTTTTTCAAATTATTTTTGGTGTTAAGTTTAGAGGAAATAAAGACCGATTATTTATATAAACTTTCCACAAGCTTCAACTTATTAAACATTTTGGCTCCTAATATATAATGATATGCGTTATTCTGTTCGATTCTCACTTTTATTATAGTAATTTGCAATTTTGTAATTCGCTTTTTCTGATTTATAGTACTTACCACCGATTTGCGGAAGTTTGTGGAGAAAACTGAAGTTTCTTTTTTACCAACGCCATCACGCCTAACTTCAAACAATCAAGTTGCAAGTGCAAAATTAACTTTGCGTAGAAAGTGAATAATACGAGTATTTATAGTAATTGTCAATGTTGTTTTAGCAATTAGTGATTTTTTAACGGAATTAGACTCGCTATTTTCGATCGAAGGATTATTCTCGCTATATTACTAATACATTTGTGTGAAAGTACATTTATAAAGGAAATAGGTATACATATAAATTTTCTTGATCAGCTTTATAAGCTGATATGTTATATAATTGAAGTGTGGACAATTAAATAAAATGTGATAATTGTAAATTTTGTAGCATTATAAAATATTAAGTTATGAACTTCACAAGTGTGTGTAAAATATTTTAGAGCGCAGTCTCTTTCTCTTATAGTCTCTGAGCTCTAGGTGTTCGATCAGATGAAGAGACGCAGATACGCAAAATATTCCAGATGGTTAGCCAAAGCTACTAGGAACGTTTTGGCATACAAAAGTAGTTCTTAAATAACTTTAAAAATTTGTATCTGTTCGCAACTGTAGTTATTATTACTTTAGAAAATTCTTTTCTGATCTTTTATAGTTTTTGAGATTCAGTGTTTCATTTGAACGGGCGGACAAACTGTCTGACGGACATGGCTATATCGACTCGGCTGTTGATGCTGTTCAAGAATGGTGTCGAAACTGATTTCTGATTGTATGTAACAGCCACAAAGTTATATAATTATACCTTATGGGTAGCGTAAATTCATATATATTATTATATAAATGTGAGAATTTTTTTATTAGTCAATGCTGTTCTAGTCACCATTAAATTTGAATAGGAATTAGAAACATTTGTACTTACACATGTTTTTTGTATAAGTTAGTACATTTAAAGGACGGGAACAAATTTGATAAAAAAAAAACTGTTGTGATTTCATTTTCATTTTTATCACACATATATAATTTTAATTTCACAATACATTTAGAGCGAGTAAAATTAAATTTATTTGGTACTGGATTGTGTAAGAAAAATGGTGTAAATCGAAATATTTTTTTTTTTATTTTTATATTTATTTGTGGTTCTTTTATTTTGTACTTTTTAATTTATTGTTAATGTTTAAATGCCTGAAATTGAATTGAAGGCTTTGAGATTTGTTTGTTGAGATTACTTGGGCTAAGAATAATAAATTCCATTTCAATTTAAGGTTTAAGTAGCTTCCCAGCAAAGAGCACAATACCCTGATTATTGATGATATAGTAGTTAAATGGGTGGTTTGCATAGAATTGTATCTGCTGAGCGGCACGTAAGATCATCGGTATGAAAGCTCTGAAATCGATTTTAATTGCTGTTAAAATAAAAGACAGAAACAAAAAACAAATGGTTATATAAGTATACAATGTATATTTAAAGAGTGCTGGGAAAAGAGTGCAATTAAAAATAAGGAAGCAAAACCTTTGGACTTACCGTTGGATCCAGTGGCTTGGGCACCCCTCTCATTCACGTCTATAAAAGCCCTGTGAATGAATTTCGAGACTTTTAAGCCATATTGACTTTTGATCATTCTGCTAAAGTCAGCATTATTCGAAAACATGTTTGTCATTCCCAGCTATTTCACATACGGATCAGTTAATCTCATTGTTAGTAGAACTGCTAATAATTAATATACCTGCTTGAATGATTCTGTCAACTCCACCTTGAATTCGGACTTGAACTTCGGCAGTTTGACAATCACTTCTTCAGAGTTGAGTGCTCTCGTGATCTGGGAAAGCGGAGTGCTGCGAAGCTTCCTCTCCAGTTGTGGCAAGCCATTATTGCTATTAGGCAACACGATCAGCATGGACAAGTCCGAGTTGTTGTAGGGCAATTCCAATGCAGTGGCATCAAGATCACGTAGTTCTGCATATCTCAAACGCTCCCTCAAATTCATCATGGGTACTTTAATGCTTTTGGCATTATTCAAATAGAAAGGTTCTTTTTTGGTCTTCTTTGTGAATTGATGCACCCAGATTCCCTTAAAGTGTACCGCATTGATTAACACCATATGCGTATTATTATCTAATTCACTCGGTGGAACTAGATCTCTTATGAGGTTGTTGGTTCGTTGTTCCACCCAGGAATTAATTTTGCCAGCAGCCCTTATATTTTTGGTAAAGTCTATGGGCTCGGTAGCGGATAGAAACTGTTTGGAGATTATTGAAGTGAACTCATCCCTCAGATGATAGCCATCTTTAATGTAGATCTTGCTGGCAATATGAATATAACTACTTTTGTCGTATGCAGCAAGTACTTTGTGGAAACTGTCGGCAATTTGTGCTTCATTGTTAGAAATCAGTGCAAGACCGCGATCCAATTGGGCAGCTGTTTCGCCTCTGGCCCCCATCCTGGTCATAGCTGCACAGCTTTGGATAGAGAGGGGAGAGAAGATGATGTTCTGATTGGGGTTCTGCGTTACTAGTTTGGTGTACACATTGGTGGAGAATATTGCCAATCGGTGCGAGAATCTAGAGGAGTTATCTTGGACCTGGGCAGTATGGAGAGGAATGTCTGTAAGCAGCAGCAGCAGCAGCAGGATCGAGTATGTCACACTCACTGTGAAGGGGGAAAAGAAATATTCGACTTGACAATGCACAGTGGTTGCGCCCATGGGCCAAAATTCAAAAAATCGCCATTACCAAAAATGTACGACTTTATAATGATAGTTAATATATAGTTGACACTATATCCGTCAGTCTGCTGTGATCTACTGATCTAGTTCTTGATAGTCTTAATAGAGATTAAGGCTATGTTCAACTTTGGACCACAAGGTAAATATGTGTATCATTTAGGTAATTTATCGGAGATACTTTAAATTTCACAAATTAATACTCTCTTTTTATTTGCATATCGTATGCTTACCACCGTTGTGCGATAGTCGATTCATTTCACTAAATAAATTTCGTTTATATCAAACGGAATGAACCGTTCAGTTAAATACACAAGTTGTCACTAGTCAGACTATGAAAACTGAAAATTCCATACTAGTTTATGATTTTCTGCTTACGACTGAAATTTAATGGGAATTGGACACGTTCATTTCGAATTTACGGAAAAATTTTCATAAGAAGGTATTGTAAATTCAAAGTGCCGTTACTACTTGGATTTAAGACCAGTTGTGATTTCACTTTTCATTGTAATCAAGCATACTTAATATTATTATACCTGCTATCCATAGCGTACTAGTGTATTATAACTTTGTGCCTACAGGAATTGTATGTGACAGGCAGAAGGGGGCATCTTCAACCCCATAAAGTATATATCCGTCTGTCTGTCTGTTCGTCTGACTTTCAGTTTGGAATTCTAGTTTTCAGAGTATATAAGAGATTGAACTTAAATTTGTATTTCGTCAGCAATTGTTATTTTGGCACGTAAAGTCTTTCGATTTTTGCCACGCCCCTTTCCGCTCCAGAGGCTATAATTGTGACTTTTGGAACATATAGTAAATACTGCAAGTATTTATGACTTAGTTGTCAGATAAAAGAATAAGTTGTCCAAAAAAATAATATTATATGTCAATAATGGGGCTTCGTTCGTTTGGCTGACAATCTGCTATATTTTGAATTGTATGGTAAATTTTGAATGTATGTAGTACCCATCGGAAAGCTTTAGTATTTTTTTATATATTTTAAGAATGTTGTCGCACTGTTTTGCTCTTATTACTTATTACCCATGACTGTAGCTTTCTTACATGAATAATACAGTATGTAGATTAAGTAAGTTACCTTGATTTAAAGTTTTAAGAGCTATTGTTTTTAAATAGCTTTGTTACCAATCTCAATTCATATTTGTATCCGAATATGTTCTTAAGTCAGGCCGTTGTTATTTGCGATAACTATTTTCTTCTGGCACTATTTTTGAAAGGATGTTGCCAACAAATTATTTCGAGCTCTCTTCCAATTATATAATATATAGCATAAATGAAAAACTCATTTAACAAGAAATGTATTTCTTTTATTACATTATTATATTTCACTTAAGATATTTATTTTCTTTTCAAATTAACCCACATGTTTGCCTTGAAAAAGCAGGACATTATTGTGGGACTTTATAAAAAAAGGCAAACGGATGCCTAGCATAAAAATGTTTGCGACGGAGTCCCATTACTGGCATTATGCGAAAAACTGTGAATAAGTCAATATAATGAGTCAAATATTACGAATTTATGGTTCTAAGATTGCTTTTATTAAAAGATTAATACATGCTTGTTTAAATTTATGAAAAAGATTCCCTTTAAATTTAAGGTTTATTTAACTTCCCAGCAAAGAGTACAGAGCTCTGCTTATTGATGATGTAGTAGTTAAATGGATGGTCTGCGTAGAATCGATTGGGCTCCTGTGGGAACATGGGCATGCTGCACATTACCATGACCATTGCTGTTAAAATGAGAGACAGAAACGAAACAAACATTGTTAGATTATACCCTTTGAATATGAGTGAGGTAATCTGTGATTGCAAGTGTATAAAATGTCAAAGGAACGACAGACAAAGATATAAAAAACAATCAGAATCTTGGAAAATGTTTATTTAATATTATAATCTTCCACATACTTAAAATATGGTTTTTAGTAGATTTTTATTAATGACAAAATATTTAAATATTTGCTCTGCTGGTAATGATTGGACTCCTAATCGAGCAAGGACAATTATTTACAAATAATGAAAATAATGTGTGACGAACTGGACGAACAGCAACTGAGAATGAGAGATACTAAAATACTAAAGCATATCAAATGATATATGTTGTATATATTTTTTATGATTACCCCATCAAGGAAAGCAGATAAATATGTTTTGTACCGAAATATGTTGTGGATTCTTTGATATATAACTTATTCGTCTTAATGTAAATTCAATTAATTAAAAATTTTATTTTAATTTAGAAGCTGCCAATAAATAACTTTTCTTTAATAAAACTTAAAGCGTTGACTTTAATTGTAGACAAAATTTTGTTTTCTTTAAATTTAAAATTTTCCACATTGCTTGCCAGCAAACAGCACCGCATTATTCTCATTGATAATGTAATAAGAGAATGGATGTTCAACGAAAAACTCGATGGGCTCCGGTTCAAATGAGATGATCATCATTTCACAAGATACAACCATTGCTGTGAAAATGAGAGACAAAAATAGACACAAGACATGCACATATGATTAGAAAATGTGGCCAATTGGGTTGACGAAAATGTAAGATAATAAAATAAAATATTTACAATTAAATTCAATTAAAAATATGATGGTCAATAGTTAGTAAGCAAGAACTCGAAATTAAGTGTTTGACCCAGTAGAATTAATAGATCAGAAAGGGCACTTAATATATTTAAGTTTACGAGGTAAGTCTACATTTTGTGGTAAATTTGGAATAAAACGATAGCTTTATAATTGAAGGCTTTTTTTATTTAGTGGAATGATGATATGTTGAACAAACTAATTACAGCCTCGTTAATAGGATAAATGGTAAATAATAAGCATTTTAGAATTGTTCTATTTTGCCAGCAAAAACATTTAGTGCCTGCTTATTGACAATATAATAAATAAATGGTTGGTTTGCATAGAACAACTTGGGCTTTGCCTCGTGTTGAAGAGATCTTGCACGATTCATGATCATGGCTGTACAAATGGAAATTCTTAATTAATAAATACCTGAATCTAGGTGGAAGTTAAACAGGAAATGATTTATTGAACAATATGAAATAACAATCAAAACTACCACGATGAAATAAGTTCTCAGATATTTAATGCAATTTGTAAGTTCAATTTATTGATCTACATAAGAACTCGCAAATTAAAGTGGGTGTAATAAATAATAATTTTTATTTTCTAGGCGATGACTCAAGTTGCCACAACTGTGCCCAAGAACAAGGGCAGACTTTGCTGATGCACCAACATATAGATGAATGGATGATCTACATTAAATTCGATGGGTTCCACGAGAGAGATGATGCACGATTTGACGCATACTTCTATGTCTACCAAATGAGAACAGATATGAAGAACATAGTGAACACAGAAAAAAAGACATGCTCAACACCTCAACATACATCACAGATATGGAATCCAATATAGAAACAAAATCTTTAAACTTACCGGTGGCTGCAGCTGCCTCAGTGCCCTTCTCATTCACATCGATAAAGGCCTTGTGAATGATTTTCGATACCTTCAACGCCTCAGGACTCTGGAGCATTTTGCTGAAGTCCGCATCATTCGAGAACAAATGCGTCATGCCCAACTATTGATAATTCCAAGGATTGATTAGTTGAGTTCATTATTTGAGTTAATAGTCAGCTTACCTGCTTGAAGGTCTCTGTCAACTCTACCTCGAACTCAGACTTGAACTTCGGCAGTTTGACAATCACATCGGTCGAGTAGAGTGCTCCAGTAATCTGGGAGAGCGGAGTGCTGCGAAGTTTCTCCTCCAGTTGTGATAGACCAGTTTTGCTATTCGGCAACACGATCAGCATGGACAAGTCCGAGTCTTTGTAGGGCAATTCCAGTGCTGTGGCATCCAGATCACCTAGGTTCGCATACCGGAAACGTTTCTTCAAGTTCATCATGGGAACTTCAATGCTATCAGCGTCGTTCAAATGGAAAGGTTCATTGTGGGTCATATGTTCTGGGAATTGATGTACCCAATTTCCCTTGAAGTGTATCGCATTGATCAGCACCAAGCGCGAGTCTTGACCCAATGCACTTGGTGATACCAGATTTTTTATGAGATTATTGGTGCGCTGCTCCACCCAGGTGTTAATTTTACCTGCAGCCTCAACATTTTTGGAGAAATCTACGGTTTCGACAGCAGATAGAAACTGTTTGGAGATCAGTGAACTGAAGTCATCTTTGAGTTGGAAACCAGTCATGATATATATCTTGTTGGCAATATGCAGAATGCTACTGTTCTCGTAAGCTGTGAGCACACGGTGGAAACTCTCTGCAATCTGTGCTTCATTATTCGAAATCAGTCCAAGGCCGCGATCCAATTGGGCAGCTGTTTCGCCTACGGCTCCTAGGCGGGCCATGGCTGCACAGGTTTGAATTGAGAAGGGTGAGAAGATGATGTTCTGATTGGGTTTCTGCGTGATCAGTTTGTTGTACACATTGATCGAGAATGTGGCCAAGCGGCGCGAGAATTCGGCCACATTGTTGCTATCGGGGCTAGCCATACTGTTTCTGGATTGGTGATGGACGTGGATTTGGGCGTAGTTCAGAGGTGGCTGTAAAATCAGCAACAGCAGTAGCGAGTGTGTCACACAAACTGTGAAGAAGAAAAATAAACCTTTGAGTAAACTATGCGGGGCGTAATGAATGAGTGTACGATTTAATTAATTATTGTAATTCCCATAGGCTGAGTCATCATCTATATAGTTTCTGTTTTTTTTTACTCACGAATTAATACTGATTTCGTTTGAAGTAGATTTACAATCGGTGCTTTGGTCGCTCTATTGCTTTTTATGTTTTTATTTTTATTTTTATTTATATTTGGTTTCTGATATCTGTTTGTCTTGGCGTCGAGTTGATGACTGAATGCTTGCGGTCTTTTCACAGTCGCTTTTTACTTGCTCACTCACACGCAAACCCACATACTTCAATAGAAGAGCGAATATATTTGTGTACATCCACATAACAATAACTTTGATCTCTTAATTAATTTCACTTCTCTTAAAAGCACAAATTCTCTTTTGTTTCGTTCGCTCTTTTGGTTGAATTCGTTTGCACTCTCACTTGCTGAGTTCTTATCAGTTGTTGTTAAATTGCTTACCACCAATTTGCAAAAGTCGCTGCATTTTACGAAACAATTTGCCTTTTTTTATCAGAAAGAAGCAATAACTTATTTAACTCAATCCTCCGCTTAGACAAATATACGAGTGGTTTAAACAGCAGCACGAATCAGACTGTCTGAAAACAAATGAATAATCCTCATATGTCGATGTCGTTGGTCTTATCTATGAATTTCAATGAATATTGTTGTTTTGTGAATTGTATATACGTAAATAAGTAAATATATAAGACAAACTGAGCTGATAATTTTTATAGACATTCGAAAACAAACTCGATTTCATTTTGGTGTAGTTCCCAAATTTTTGATAATGTATTAATATTGTAACACATCTTATTTTATGTTGAGTATCGAAAAGAACTGAATCAATTAATTGTTGAGTTAAACTAACTAATATATAATATTGATGGCCTACATTCGATTTGCACTTAATCGAACTTAGATTAGAGTTTCAATAGCAATGATGCATTTGCAAAAAAATTGATATTACTCTTTTTTTTTTGACATTATTCAATGAGCATAGAGTATACAGTACAACATAAAATTTCAGCCAGGCGGTCTGCTCTTTACAATCTTTTTGTTTATTATCTTATCTTGCGAAATATTTCTGACAATGCTTCTAGGCTGATTCACCGCGTACTTAGTCAGTTCTATATATTCACTTTAAACGGTTAGTTCTGTTATAGCTTTTGTCCACTGCTGCCAATTAAGTTGCTTAATTCTCTTGTGTTATTCAAAACAAATTTTTGAAATGTACTTCCCCATTACTTCCTGCTCAGATATGTGCTGTGTAAATATATATTTCAGTTTTAATTGAATATTGACAGAGCTAGCAATATGAATTGAGTATCTTATCAGTTGGAATTTCAAGTGTTGTGAATACCCAAATTGATTAAATATAAATAATATATATAATGAATTTCAAATAAGTATTTTATTTGGAATTCGTAACAAAAATAGTGCAGAGATGTTAAATCTGTTCCAAACATGTTCCAAATATAGACTAATTAAGACAACATTTTATTTTCAAAAAAAATAATAATAATAATAGATATGATACACCTTTGGTATAGATATGTTTCTTATCGTAAGTGGGTCGAACGTATGATAACTTAAGGTAATCAACAAAGTGAAAAATTCTATGAAGGGAACTTAAATTAAATATAAACAAAGCAGTTCGGTTACGGATATGAAATAAATACTTCATTTTCGACAGTTCTAGTGCTGTGCTGAAACATAATCGAGATGAAGGAAAGCTTTAATGAATTTGCAAATGATGTGTTCGACGCATTGGTAGCTGGCAAAAATGCTAGCGGGAATCTAGACTCTTCCTCGAATGTTATAATCTCACCCCTTTCGATACAATCATCCCTGCTTTATGCGTTAATGGGCGCTGATGGAGAGACAGCCGCTGAATTGCGTAATGGACTAAAGCTAGAATCTGACGATCGACAGCAAATCGCCAAGGAATTTCAAGAGTTTTGGAAGAAGAATTGTATCTATGGTGACAAATTGACGTTGCGATCTGTGAATCGTCTTTTTGTAAATCAAACGCAAACATTGAAGACTGACTTCAAAAAACTCGCTGAGGATTATTTTTTATCAGAGCCTGAAACACTGAAGTTTGCCGATGCAGTGCAAGCCACGAAGAGAATTAACGACTTGGTCATGACCGACACTGAGAACAAGATTAACCATCTTCTGTCTCCAGAATGTGTGAATGGCGACACAAGTGCTGTGTTAGTGAATGCTCTATACTTTAAGGGTAAATTCGAGAAGCCATTTACTCCGGAATCAACAATGAGCGATGACTTCTATGTGGACAAGGACAATCGAATTGAGGTGGACATGATGTATCAAGAGGATAAATTCAAATATGCGGATTTGCCTGATCTGGATGCCAGAGCTTGTCAACTGCCCTACGAGGGCTCTAACATATCTTTGCTGATCCTATTGCCCAAACGCACAACTGGTCTACTCGATTTGCAACATAAATTGAAGAGCATCAATTTGTCTGATATTGAACGTCGAATGGTGATAGAAGATGTGGAGATTGCCATGCCCAAGTTTAGTCTAGAGTTTGACTTGGAACTCAAGGAAACTCTAAATGAGGTAAACGTTATTTGAATCACCTGCATTTTGGAAGTCGACACATTTATAATATTCTAATTTATTACTCAGCTTGGCATCTCGAGTCTCTTTGAAGATTCAGCTGATCTGAGCCGCCTTTTCACAACGTCAAGCGGACAGAAGATTTCAGCTGCCAAGCATCGTGGCTACATTTCTGTCAACGAGGCGGGTTCTGAGGCTGCCGCAGCAACATGTAAATATATATAATCCTAAATGAAGACAGACCATTTCCAACAGTAACTTACTATTTTATCAGATATGAAAATTGTACCCATGATGTTGAATATGCAGAAGAAAACCTTCAAGGTCGATCATCCCTTCCTTTTCTTTATTCGCAACTCCAATGTCGTCTTTTTTTGCCGGTCGCTTTATGGAGCCTCGAAGAAAAACGAATCCAATTGAATACGCACAAAAGCGATCTCTTACTGATTCTATGATACCAGAAACAAGTCTTAATTCTCCTCGAAACTCATCATAAACTAGATTAATATTCATATATTATATTATAATAATATAATAATAATTATAACATTTGTCATTAATGTTGGATCATTAAATAACATATCTTGGGGGCGTTGCCCTGATATCTACATCAAAGATTACAAATCTTTATGATTTCAATATCAATTTCTTTGTTTTTTTTTTTTATGATTAGAGTCAAGTGTAACTCGAATCACTTCTTATATATTCCACTATAATCTTTTGTAAAGAAATTTTGACTGAATAAATCTTTAGCTGCTGAATTCAATTCTAATCTGATTGTAGCTTTTGGTTTGTAATTATGATTATATACAGTTTACTACTTTTGGTCATTTTGGAAGGGTTTTTTTTTCGTTGTAAAGATAATATTCATTTAATGGTTTTTCGATAAAGCATTATTTAATCTAATCGGCACTCCTATTCATATAATTTTCCATAAGCATTTGACCAACGTGGGTTGTACCGGAAACTTAAGAATGTTCTTTCTGTTCTTTTTGAGGTTTTAAAAATAAGAATTTGGCAATATGCATATCAAAGAAACAACTTGAATTATGTGTTCCATTATTGAACTGACTCTATGCTGTTTTGAAATTTTCCATTTCGATGGGATGAAGTCTATTCCCAAGTCATTCAAAAATGTGAAAGCAGCTGGCGCTACGTTGAGTATACGCAATGCCGGCCCTTATCTATTTATAAGTCTGATTTTAAATGCATTCATATTCATTTTGTAAATGAGTTTTTTTATGCATCCAAAATACGTTCACGATGGCTTTTTGGTTTTTAAATATTTGTAAATATGTCTCGAGAAATGACATCATCAAAATCGTCTATATAGTTTACAGTGCTGAGAGAAAGCCAAGGGAGAGAGAAAAATAAACTGACAACGAGAAGAGAATAAATTATAAAGAGTGCGTTGGAGCGCGAGTAAAAGAGGTGGCTGATTGAATACTCTTTTGTTTTGGTTTCTGTAACAAATGTTGACGTCAGCTCAGAGTGTTTTATTACACAAACTAAGAAATAAATTAAAGCTGACCTTCTGATGTATGCTACTACTATACAACTCTATATGCCACCGCTGGCAATACAAAGTTGGCGTCAAAGCTTTGGCGTGGGGTCAAGCGGACTTGGAGGGTGACAATCCCATCATCATTTTGGCAGGCTTCCATTAAGGCCTTCAACGGCTTACGTATGCCTCAAGCTCCAATGCAAAACTGTGAGCCTGGCCGCGGGCAACGACAACGACAACAGCAATGGTTGGCCAGAGTGAGAGTGTGAGAGAGAGAGAGAGAGAGAGAGAGAGAGAGTTTGACACAGTTCGCACAGCTGCTGTCAAAAGCCGATTGGATTTGGGTCGTAGTCGAAATTGAAAAACGCCAAGCGCATTTATGGACGCTGGCTAATACGACTTGGCCCCGCTTTATTAGCCCTTGCTTCTGACCACCGAGAAAGGATACCATAAAAGCCAGAAATAGCCGTGAGCTCGAACTGCAACAAGCAACTTCTGAGTGCTATGCTCGAAAAGTGTTGATGTGCTCTACAGTTCGACTTGACTAAGCGGAACGTTGAATATGATTTAATTGATTCTTGCAGTTTGCATAAAACTCAACGCACAAAGTTGTTTGGCAATTTAATTTGCAGTTACTTAAGTGCATTGTGGCACAAACAAAGCCCAAAAAAAGTACAAGAGCTCAAGTGCTTCAGTTTGGCTAAACAGACACAAAGCTAATAAACGTCTGTTGGCTTAGGGCTTTTGTGTGTGGGCTTTTTTGGGTTGTGTTATGGGTTTTGGTCAAACCAAGTGGAAGCATATAAATGCCACAGCTCGGTTTCATGCTGTAAAGCATTCAGTGTCAAGTGCAGCTCGTAAATTGCAACCCAAGACATGAGGCAGGAGCAATGGCAATGGCAACAACTCGATGAGTTTTAGCTGGCCAATGCCAACCTGTTTTGTTGGCCCAGAGACAACTAACGTTGTTGCCATCATTTGCCAATGTCCAGTGGAAGAAGCGATAGTTTGGCAATGCCGATGCCATATCGTCAGCACCACGGGGACTGCAACCACTCAAACTCGGACTCGTACTCGGACTTTGAGTCTACACTCACGTGTCCAGGCAACCGGTTGGCAATAAATCAAAGTTACTGTGGCTATCAATCCACGACAAAGGAACAACAAAATAACTACCAGATGCACTAGCAAAATTTGAATGCCAGCGATAAGTGGCATACGGCATAGACATAGACACACACATGCACACATACACGCACATAGTCATGGACAAAAATCAACAACTGCGTCGGCAATTTGCTGCAATCATCCTTAGCCTCCTCTAAGCTCCTCTTCTGTCTTCCCTTTGGCCATTTCATGTTTCTCTTTTTTCCGGGTTTTTTCCCCAGAGTTTGTGAGTAGGCCAAGGCAAGAGCTTGAGTCCAAAAATGTTTATGATGCTGCCAGTGTGCAAGTTCTTTTCTGTTGCCTACTTTTAGGTGCGAATGCATTAAACAAACGTCTGTAAATTTAATTTGTTAAGTTTCCGGAATTTGACCAGAGCATTCGCATGGCTGTCATTTATGACGCTGCGACATAATTAAAGTTTATTGTTGTCGAACTGACAAAAGCATCAACAGCAGCAACAGCAGAAACATCAGCAGAAGCAGTAGGAGGCAGCAGCAACAATAAAATCGGAGTCATCAGCAACAGTCAAGTGAAAACAATTAGTGCGGATTTACGCACGTGTAAAACATTTTAATTAAATCCGTTCGCCTTTTGTTTCATTTTCGTTTTATTTGTCATTTCATACGATTTTGTTTCACTCTTGCCGAAGGTCTCGACTTGCTGCTTGCTCCTTGCCGCTCGCTGTGGCATTCCAAACAACACTAATTGGTGGCAACGCGGCCAAAGGGAATACGCATCGGGTTAGCTTGCGTCAAACTTCTGTGCGTTGTCCCGGGCAACGTTTCACGTTTCCGTCAGCAAATTGAAATTGAAATGCCACCACAAACCGCTGCGGCAAACAGCATCGACAGCTTCAATGGAGACGGAAACGGAAGGAAATGCAATGCCGCCACACGCAACTGCAAATAAGAAATTTCACGGCTCAAGGTAGCGGTAGCAGCCGAGGTAGAACTAGCAGCAACAGTCGCAGCCGTGGAATGCCAATTGCAGGCACTGTACTTTGCATATACACTCACTGACAGTGCCGCAAAAACTTGCCACGCTTCACTGACTATTGCAACAGGCATTGATACAGCTGCCCCTCCTGATTTCCATTTCCCGCTTTTCATCCTATGTCTTCTGCCCAGTGGCACTGTCACTGCCACTGACGATTGACGACTGATGACTGACTGACGACTCCTTTGAAATATTTACCCAAATTGGCACACCGCTGTTAGTGCAAGCTGTCAGCTTGGAGTTGCGATTGTCAGACGGCCGTGTGAGCAACCGAAAGTTCGCATAACTTTAAATAAGTTATTAATTTAAGTTTGGCTTTGGCTATATTTATCAAAAGAACTTTGTTGATGTTGATAAACTACAAATTGAACGCTAACCGAACAGCGATAATATTGAAAAGTACTTTTACTTTGATAGAAAGAAATTATAATTTACGTAATGTTGGTTATATAAAGAAGCTTTGACTATTTAATATATGGATAATTTATTAATTAAGTGTTAAAGTATAGTTCGATTATCTTAAATAATACTGCTTCCTGCTGACGACTGATTGCGTTACGATTGACGACTGCTGCTGCTTCTTTTCTACTTTTGACGACTGCTGTTCAACTGCTGACAACTGATCTTCGTGCCCATCGACTTGCGAATGCCAGACGATATCGATTGGTCTAACGAATAGCCTCCATCTTTGTTAAATTTATATAATAATTTATCGCCATTCCATACTGTAACTTTATAGATATCTTTAATAAATTGATTTAAACACCACTTACAAAGATTCATTTAATGACAGCAATACTCAATTTACTTTTTTATTTGATTACGAAGTAATATTTAAAAAATTAGTAACAAATATAAATAATTCAATGATTAACTAAATATAAATACTCGATAATTTCATTTATAATTTAATTTGGGAGTTAGGTTAAAAATTTATAATAAATATAAAAATTGCAATGCACAGTAATATTTATTAAAATGAATTCCTTCACTTCTAGATGAATTCATTTTTTATTAAATTAATTCTGCATTTAACATTGAATTTAAGACAATGTTTATTTATAAAACGATATGTATTAATTATGGATATAATGTATCTACATATAACTTAGTCAGGATACAGAAAATTCCGCTGCAAGATAAGAATTAAATTTCGTTTCATTTCGACGCCCTTTTTATGGAAATGAATCCTTTTTTCTCTTCAATGATATTTTCAACTATGAATGTCATTTTTATCTCACAGAGTTGAAATTATTCTTGTATTTGAAACGCGTCAGTGGTATTCTGTCTTTTTTTTGGGTAAAATATCTTTAGATTTCTAGGCAGCATAGTTCACATGACAGTTACAGTTGCAATGTAACCAATGCACAACGAAGTAGACTAGACAGCAACAATATCAGCACCAACAACAGCAACAGCAACAACAGCGATAACAACTACAACGGCATGGAGAAATGGAGAAGCAGCAGTTTCCTTCGGCTTTCAGGTGCACATGACAACTTTGGTAATTAAGGAATTATGTCATGCGCACATTTGCGCTTACTTTGTGAGTGTGCCGACTATGTCTATGTCTATGTATTTGTGTAGATTTGTATGTGTGTGTGTAGGTGAGTGGGAAGCATATTTTTGATAGCTTCTGGTAACCATGGAGTTGCTTTGTGTAGATATGATTTTTTTTGAGTGCATATTGCAATTGGCATTTAATTTAAAAAGTTACCTTCCAGCATTTTGCATTTCGCAGTGACATTTGTCGCTTTCTTTCCCTCTCTCTTTGTGTGTGATATCCACTCGAAGAACTAACCGACCCGAGCGGAGAGAGAACTTTATGTGACCATGAAATAAAAACAGTTACGTATTCCATAGGCTTATTTCATGAATTGGACATTCCGGTGCGTTCCTTGTGCGTTTCATGGTTAAATGTCAAACACAGTTCAAAGGATGCGAGCCAACAAAAAATAAAAGGGGCCAAAGGAAGCAAATTGAAATAAATATTGAGGCGGAGAATGCCGAAAAACTTGTATGCTCTTGGACACACACACATATTGTAGTTACCACAGGAATGATAATAAAATACGTGTTGGGGCTGCTGTTGCCATTGACTCTCAATGTCAGGCCAAAGAATCATTAAAAACAAAACGACAACGCAACGAAAAGCAAAACAAATAAAAGTAGTTAATGCGGAAAGTAAGTGACCAGAAGATGCCCTGTAAATAAATCAAGTTAATATTCTAAAAAGTAAAATTTATATAGTAAATATGAAGAATTGAAATAATGTCAATGAAAGCAGCTTCCGTACATTATTAAACCCCATTTTTGACATGTAAACTGAGGGTATATGGAACAAAAAAAAAGTGAGCAGGTTTGTTCCCCTTTTACGGAGAAAACAAGTTAACACTTTTGCAGAGACAGCTGCCAACACATACATTCTGCTATCGTACGTATCTGGTCGAGTCAGGTTAATGAAAAACTTGGACATATGAGTAGAAAGTTGTTGCCATCAATGGAAGCTGGAGTTCAATGCCTGTCAACACACGGTCACTTCGGATCGCACCCGGTTGTCCTTTTTTTTTTTGGCTTTGGCATGCAAAGTGCAAAATGTTGTCAAACACTTTAAATTTCAACCCAATGAATATTGAATAAATACTCACAAGTTATTCACCGTTCACTGCATTGCTGGTAGCCAGATGCTCTTCTCAATGTGCTAAACAAATAATAATAATACTACGAGAGCGAACATAATAATAAATCACTGAGTCCATCATAGACACTTTCCGGATTGTTTGTTTTCTTCTTCTGGTCTTGTTGTTTGCGCTCTTCTTGGTTAATTAACATTTCATCTGTCAATATTGACAAGAGCCACAAAATTGAAATAAATTTCACTCACCTGCCTGTAACTCTCAGACTCTGAGAGTCGACTTCAATGACAGGTGCTTATCAGAGCCCAACATGTTGACCATGGCATGCTGAATGGCCATTTGTAGTGCGTAAGCGTAGCTAATTGTAAGCCTATCGGTTGCCGTTGGCATTCGATTGTGGTTAATCTGACTATGTAGACCTCCTACGTACTTTTGTCTCCTATCCTGCCCTCTAGCTGGCCAGCCAAACAGCATACCTGAGCTGGGCAATGGTTGCTAGGCTACATCAAGGACATTTGCAGGAGGCCACTTTAAGCCTGGCAACGTCAGGCTTTAATTGCTTTTCAACATGTTCTGATTTAAGCTTACGGCTAGTTCAATTTATTCATGAAAATGTTTCAAATTGCGTGTTTTTTCTTCTATTAATTGAAAATTAATTTCAACTTGACTGCGCTGCAGAGGCTGACTGCTAAAATAATATAAAATATGCCAAAAATATAATTCTATGATGATTTGAATTTAAATAAATCTGAATTGATATAAGCAGTGAAACATGGATGGTATTTTAAGTTTATGCATGATATTTTTAATGAATTTGAAATGTCAATAAAATTATTTTATGTATTTATGTTTAGCATAAAATAAATTTTAGTTTGCCCACAACATTTCTCATGATTCAATTAATAACATTTTGCAAATAAATATTTGTAAAAAAAACTTATTTATTTTCATCAGTAGGCATAAGAAGTCTAATGATATTTGAATTAATTTTCATGTGGTATCAAATTATATTTTATAAACATTCGCAGAATTGCATTACAAATTTGATATTTTCACCAATATTTGCAGTTATTATTTCTCAAAATAAATTGATTAGATTGTGCATATTAAAAATATGTATGTGGAAAAATCTTGTTGATGTTTACGGTTTTTTTATGCATATAATATTTTGTTTAATCGTCAACGAAAGTTGAATGATTTTAAAGAATAAATCCATCAAGCCAATTGCATTTAATTACTCTTATTTTCTCAATTAAATAGTCAACAAAGATTGAATGATTCTAAGGAATAAATGCATCAACATATGTATTTAATAATTCTTATTTTCTCAATTTCATTGCAAATGGAAATGCAAATTTTGTTTTCACTCGAAATGAGCTTCACAATATTTATCTAAATGCTATTATTATACATTTAATATGCAGTCTTAATTAGCTATAAAATTCTGGGAACTCTTTCATTTCCATACATTCGAAACGGATTTGTTGATAAAGTAATTTATGAAACTAAGCTGATGCTTCCATTGTGCGTTTAACTTAATTGTATTAGTCTGCCAATTTCTAGGAAACATACTAAACTCAGAGTTCAAAATTCCGCCCTCTGAACGTATGAGTATAATGCATTCTTGACACTGCAAACGTGCAACGTGCAACGAGCGCACTTGCTTGCAACGTAAAACGTGAAACGTAAATTAAACTGTCAGACGAATCAGGGCCAAAAGCAGGGCAGCAATTGGCAACGCGAAGTTGGTAGTAACGCAGCGAACATGTTCAAGGCAAACGCTTCCAGTCGCGAGGGGCAACGTCCATTTCCAAGTGAAAGCAGAAAGCTTTGGTTGGGGTTCTGGCTAAATGTAAGGCAAAGGCTGGCATGCCATAAATAAGTTGAGCTCTTACCTCCAGTTTGCGACTGCGCAGTGGATGGCTGGAAGTATTGTTGTTAGTTGCAAGCACACGTGCAACATGTTGTGTTTTGAATGCCATAGCCGCAATCAGTTGGCGGCTTTATAAAAGCAACTCGACTCGCTGCCAACCAAACAGTTCTCGACTTGTATGCAACGCGCGCGCTTCTCTTTATCGAACAATAGGCAAAGGACAAAAGCAAAGCGAAGGTGTTGCCAATTCGCCAAAGAGTGACGGTTAGGCGAGTTTAGCGTTTTGAAAGCCCATTTGTAATAGCGAACGCGCTGTGCGGAAGTGTTCGACTAGAATAGTCATTGTTTGGCACTGAGCATACACACACACATACACACAGTTAATATATATGCCAGGAACAATAAATCAGACGTTTAATCAATCTCACGTGCCAGTGCGCCGTTGACCTTTCGTCTTTGCCACGAGTGTTGCCATCGCGGCTGCGAAGGATTCGTTTCAGTTACAGTGTTATGGTGTTTTACAGCTTTGGTGATTAAGTATACGCCAGGTAAGCCGCAACATGAAATAACTAAATCTCTTTGACCTACTAAGTGACAAAAACAATGTGCGAGTGTCTCTGTGTGAGTGTGGGTGTGTGTGTGTGTACGTGTGGTCATTTAGTGCGCGTCCTTATGGCCTTACTGCCTGTCTTAGCCTTGCTGTGACCTGCCTTGCATTTTACGAGCGCATTAAAACATAAACAAAACAAAAAGAAACAGCAGCAAACAACAACAGCTTTCCTGCCTGTAAGTGGCGACATTTTAAAGGACACTCAATTCAAATTTTTGTTTCCTGCACTCCTGAATGCAGCAACAACAACAGCAATAAAGGGCGGTCGCTTGGATCAAAGTTAACGGCAACATTCGCGCGTCTAATGAAAATTTATCGTAAGCGCATTAAATTTGTAGCTGGCGCAAGTTTCATTTGCCATTTTGCCATTCAACTGGCGAATGGCAAATCGAACCCAGATCCTCGACAGTCGCTCCCTTGCGTCGCTGCCAGGTGGAGGCTTGGGACTGGGATACACACACACACACACACACACACAGGAAACAGCAGTCAGGGATGAGAATAGAATGCTTCTTGGTCACACAATGCCAACGCCATGTTGTGCATTTTTATTATGCTCGCACATGGCTCGCACCCTCCGAAAATCCAGAGGGTACTGGAGTCTGAGTGCTTGCGGCACTCTTCGGCACCAAGGATGTGTGTGAGCAAGCAAGAGTCTATAATAAATTCTAAAATTGTCAAATAAATATGAAAAAAGAAATAAATATAAAAGAAGCAAAAGCGTATTTATGTCCCTTTACATTTACATTGCTGCGATATTCTCTATAATCGGATTTGATTCTGCACTTGAGCAGTTTCTCCCTTTTGTATAGATTACTTCAGCTCAGCGATGTCCTGCAGTTATTTGCCAACCAAATGCTCAGCTTAGCAAAAATATTTTAATTTTGATGCGAGCATGAGGAAATAATGTACAAGCAAATGCATGCTCAAAGTATTCTATTCAAAATTATTTTATTATATCGAAAGCATGGCATTTTCATGAAAATAAAATCAAAGAATTTCCATATGTATATAAGATTCCTGGAAGCGAATGAAACAAAATTCCAAAAATCAACAAAAATTGCATGAATATTTAACTGATTAATGTGTAATTTCTTGAATGTATCTCAAAAGTATGCTACACAATTGCAGTTTATTTGTTCAACTTGAAAAGAGAATTTCAACTCAGTCAATTTTATTCTAATTACTTAAAAGTTCATAGGTTGTTTCTCCATTTTTATATTTCATTCTAAGTAATCCCGTTGTTTAAAATTTATGTTGACTAGTGTAGAGGTAATGTTAGACAAACTCCTTTGTACTTGTAGAGTAAACACATGAATAATGAATTGAAGTGTGCATAAGTTGTCGAAAAGTCGCTTAAAGCTGGCTGCTTTAAAGCCAGCTGCAATGAATTACTTAAGCTTTGGTTGAATCCCTAAAAAAGGATTCAACTTATTGACTGAGCACCATTCAAAATACTCGCAAGGGAACACAGAAAAAAAAAACGAAAATCAGAACAGCTTAGCTAAAACACTCACCTGTCGAGCCACTCGCACTCACACTCACACTCATGTACTCATAAATACTCAGTCATGTGTTTATGGTAGATTAAACATTCTGCTGCCAACTGCAAATGGGGAATAACAAGCACTCGCAGACTCACGCACTTACAGCCAGCGGCGCACAAACATAAGTACATGGCTAAGCATGTGGCACGCCTGCCGCTGGCTGATACTCATTCTTTTTATTTTTTTTCCTTTTGCTTCGTATGTATCTTTAAGTACGCATCTTTGGTGAACAGCTGCTCGTTTGGCGCCAGGCAACTGCACAGCACAGCACAACACAGCACGAGCACAGGCTCAGGCAGGCTCAAGCGGCAGCTTGAATTTGACTGTGATAATGAAGTCTAGACCGGATGCCTGAAAAGGCGGCATTGGCACTTAGTTAGCTTTATATCCGGCCTGCTTCGGCACAAATTTCCTCATGGGCCACATTAAAGTTGTCATTGGCAGTTATTAAAGTTTCGGGGGGAGGCCGCATGTCATTTCGGTTTAGGTTTCGGTTGCTTTGACCGCATCGCCGCATCATTTGTCAGACAAAAGCCAACGTCAAGGCACGCATGTGTTTTGTTTGGCTATTAATTACATTTATTCCGTCTCCATACTTGGCATTGATAATGCGTGCATGTGGCCGAGTATGCCACTTCAAATGTGGCATTTTGTAAGCTGTCTTCAATTGTCTGCAGTCATTGGACTGCTGCTTGACACCTTGAGCATGTAATTAATTGCAATTCTCCCTAATGAGCCCAATGAAGTGGCTTCAAAAAGTCAAGAAATGTAGCTGGAGCCGAGTGTACTTTAATTTTCGATGATGACTCTGCCATCTTTATTAATGGTTCGCATTAGCTGAGTCACAGACCCCGCTAGAGGGCGTAGTAAGCCATTGGAGGCATCGCTTAACGCACGCATTTGCATATCACGTATACGCCAGGTCGTCTGAGAATGGCAGCAGCTGTGTGAAAAATGCAGTGCTTATGTAAAGTGCAAATTGAAAATGCGACCAACGCACGGAAATACAATCAGAAGTGAGGAAATCAGCTCAGCAGCCCACACAAACGCAACGATTTTTATATTTTTTATTTTTTTTATTAAAATTAAAAGCACATAAAAGGTTCAAAAGGTCTACCTACTTTAGTTTGTCAACGATGACGCGCTCATGCGTCGAATAGGGTAGCACCCAAGCACCCTGTTCTATTTGGCTCTCTCATGTGTACACGCCCTAATGCGCCCATTTCCACTTACTTTAATAGTTTTTGTTCTTTTTGGCAGCACTTGTAAGCATCTCTTCTCGGCACTCAAGTCGCACAATGCTTGCCAGCTGATGGCTTCATTGAAATCTCATACACAAACAAGCACACACACACACACACACACACAAAGTTGTGTGGGACGTGTGTTTATGGATGAACTGCCTTCATGGGCTTTTGTGGCCGCAGTTTGTGCCCTAACCAGGCATTGATTAAAGTGCCACAAACATTTGATTGAGCTTGAGTGTGCTCTGTGTGTGTATTTGTGTGCGTTGATCTTCTGGTCAGCCAGATTTTGATTTAAGTTTAAGGCATTTTATTGAAATTTTTCACTATACTTCTAAAGAAGGCAGATAAAGAAAGAACTGATAACAAGTTCTAAGAGTTGTGTGTGAGTGTGTGTTTGATAGCACTTAATGACTACAAAATGTTCATTTTGAGCATCGTCTAAATGCCGGGCATTCCTGGAATGTGGGACAAGCCGAAAGCCGAAAGCCGAAAGCAAACAGAAATTGTATTTTATTAAAAGCAATTTCAACTTGGCGACAAATGCCCACGTCCCTCAATCTCAATTCAAGCAAGCGAGAAGCACCAGAGGGGGGGAAGTCAAGGTGGTTGAGGGGAGGAGGCAGGAAAAATGGTTTCAGGCACGTTTTGCAACTTGGATGCCATAATGGCGGTAGTTGAGAGAATAAATTATGTATGCTTCAAACCCAATGCGAAATTCATGAGTATAAATGTTGTCAACAATTTGTGTAATTGCTGCTGCGTCTGCTGTTGGATGTTGAAAGTGTTGCCACGTTTCAAACTAAACACAACTTGTTCAACTTGTTTAAATGATACACATCATTTGCGATAAAGTACAAGTGCAACAAAATGAATAAATGAATGAGTGAGTGAGTGAATGAATGAGTGGCAGATTGAATGCATGATGAGTGGTGTAACCTAATTAATGTAACGATGAATATTTACCGCTCATTAACAATGAATTTGCATGGCGAAATGTTTATAATTTGATATTACACCTGGCTGCACAGGGCGATGCCATGAATTTGCACTCCATCAAGTGGAAAATCAAAACTAAAAGCACACAAATACTTACACAGCACGCTCTTTCTCTCCGTCTCCCTCCCTCTCTCTCTCCCTCTTACTTTCTCTTTCTTGTTTCATGAGCTCCTTTGTCTTTTGCTTGTGGCACAGTTGCAACTGTGAGAGCATGCCACAAGCTACACGACAGTTGAATGTCGTTTCCTATTGACAGTTTTAATAAGGATGAATTGGCCAGCTGCACTGCCGGCTTATGCTCCGTTGGCCAAGCAAGCTGACGGGCAGTCAACTAACTTGGCTTAAACACGCCACAAACACAGTGCAAACTTTCACTGACATTGTTTGCCAACTGCTGCGCGCCTTCAAGACCACGTTCACAAGATATGCAATTGTTGTTGCTGATAATGCGGCTAAACTTTGCTGTTGTTGTGCCAAGTGCAGCTGAATGGGCTCTGGGTGGCGATAAACCCAGAAAAAAACAGCAACAAATCAAAGCACGCCATATGCCTGACTAAACCACTCAGCCAGACAGGGTCACAAACACACACACACACAAACACCAGATATACGAGCAGCATGTGCGTTTTGCCACCATTTAGTTGTTGTTGTTGTTGTTTAGCTATTGGCAATCTCTGCTTAACTTCCGCTTGCCAAACACACAGGACAGGACACAGCATCCACGTGCTGGGATCACGCATACATATACATATATAGTATAAATGTTCAATATTTTTTTGTGCCTTCGCTTTGGCGGGGCAATCAATAAGTTCCTATATATCCATCCATCGTTCGATTCGATGCTATGCAAAGTGGTTGAATGAGTTTTCTAAAACTTTTTTCCTTTACAGTTTTGTTGTGTGTGTGTATTTCCCGTCTCTTTCCTTTTCATGCTCTATCTCGCTCGGACAAAATACTAGCAGCAGCAGCAGCGTTAGAGAGCGCCTGAAAGTAGGCAACGAATTTTGAATGTTAAATGTTGCCCCCTTTTATTTGGGTTTGGAGCATAATTAAAGAAAGTCATTAATGGAAAGACTCTGAGCGGCTTTTTAACGAGCCCTGTTTACAAAGCCAGCAACATAGCATAACCTTCGGCTTAAAGTTAAACAAATCGTTTTGGGCCATCTGCAAGCATTCGCATTTATTTATGGCCCATTGAGAGCATTTCACATAATAAAATCAAATCCTAAATTCCACCATAAATAGCGCATTAAATATTAAGCAGTTATGCACAACTTGCTGGAATTTGAATTATTATCAAAGCATTCACGTGGTCGTCTAATCTTAGCCCTGATCCCATCGAATCAATCTTACTGTAGGCTCTCTAAATCCTGTTGCTGCTTCAAAGAGATTGCGTCCGATTTGGTTTTTTGTTGTTCTCTCCAGTTTTTTGTTGTGCCCTTTAACTTGATTACATCTAATATGACCTATATTTCTTGATAGCTTTATATAGCTTCTGTTTCCTGATATTTAACGTGGCCAATAGCTGACAATCTGGCAGGGCAAAGATAACAAACTGCCGCAACATTGCTGCTGATAACGATTACTATATTATTATCATAATCGTGATTGTGATGACAGTCATCAACGGCTCATCAGCATCATTGGCAATGGGTCCGCGTACGGTTCAAGGGTCTGGGTTCTATTCTCTCATCTTGCCAACGCTTCCTCTCCCTTTTGTTGCTTACTCCCCGCCAGACACACAAATCTCTTTATAATCGTCTTGGCTCTGTGCTGTATTCTGCTTTGCTCTTCTCTGCCCTGTCTCAGCTCTATTCTTCTCTGTGCTGTTCCTTCGTTGGCGGCCAAATGACCTCAGGCCACGGGGGCGGCAACCTGTAGGCGGATAGACGGACGGACGGACGAATGAACGAATGGATGGATGGATAGACGGATGGCTGGATGAGCCATCGGGTAGAGCGGAGCTGAGGTGGTTTTTATGCCTATACTTACACATTTTTTATTTGTTAGCATTTCGCAATTTATTTTATATTTGTTTTACTTGAAACGACCGCGACAGTCGGCTCTTGTTTGGTCTTCCCTCTGCTTTGTCGTCGTTGTTGGTGTTGTCGCTGTTGTCGCTGGTTGTACGCCCATCTCAGCTGTTTGCTTGTCCTGTCTGTTTGTCCCTCGCACCGTCCGTCCGCCTGTCTGTTTGTCTGGCGTGTCGTTCTGTCAATGCCGCCGGCAGCTGGCAACGCCTCGTGTTGCTCTTTTCCGGTCTGCACTTTGAGAAATCTTTTCAAACAGTTTGCATACCAACTGTGCAAAGAAATTTCCTTTATAGATGATAAAAAAGAATACTATATATTGTACGTACGTACATCCATATATATAGTGTGCTTATGATTTGTGATGCTCATAAATTGCCTACGGTTGCAGCTGATGCGCTTACGCAAATATTCTGTCAGCTTACAGAAAACATATTTAAATGTAATTTTGGGCAATCAAATGTGACTGACAATATACTATTTCTGTCATTGTAAGTTTTTGCCATTACATCTACTTAATGCCAATCAACTTTTTGTCGACAAAAGTTAATCATTTCTGCGTAAAACTCATAAAGATGAGAGACCTATATTACGACCTAAGTTTAATAATCATATATTAGCCAAGAGTGAGGCGGCACTCGAGTACTTCTCACATTTTCTTAGAACTCAATGCTTCAGTTGTGTAAAGTGTATATTTCAAGTTTTGTCAATTTGCTCATTTGCTCTCAACGCGTTCTTTGCGTTCCGCTCGTGCCTTTCGCTCTTCTCGCTCTCCCTCTCTCGCTCTCTTTGATAAAGTCTGCAGTTGGTTTCGTTTGGCTGTCGTATGGCCTTTTGTAATGTTGGGAATGTTGTTTGTGATTTTCCTGCGAGTTTTCTTGGGGTTCTGGGTCTGGGGGCGTGTTTTTTCCGCTTGTTCATTTTGCTTCTTTTTTTTTGTATTTTCGTCGGTCGACTCCTTCCCGGTGCCCCGTAAAATTCAGTCACGCGTAAAGCGCGTTGCTCGTTGCGTGCTTTATGAATTTCTGGGTGCTTCTCTATTACTTCTAGTACTTCGTCTTTCAGCGCAATTTTTATTTGCGACTTTTGTGTTTTTTTTTTTTCTTGCCGCCAGCAAGGAGCAGCAAATAGCAAGAACCAAGTACAGAAGAAGGAGGAGGAAGAGGAAGAGGCTACGGTCTTGGACTTTGACGCTGGACTCCCCAGATGCTACCAGCTGGTGGCGTCTTTGGTATTCGTGTTTATTAAGTCTAATTCAATTTTGTGTGAATTTTATTTGTTGCATACATTAGGGCGCTCTGAACTGCTTTCTCACTGGGGCCGAGCCCCTTCGAAACTGATGACGTTGAATAATCGTCTGGTTGCGATGCTTTGAGGTGTGCTCTCCAAACCGTTTTCATGACTTTTTATTTTGTATTTCGTATTTCGCATTTCGCTTTTTTTTCCGTTGTTGTTGCTGCCGTCAACGCAGCTATAATTACACACTTAGCAATTTAGAGATTGCTGCTATGAAGTTTTTAATTAAAACTTTGATAAATAAGCTCAATTTATCCGTCAGATATTTGCCATTTAACTTTAGCAAGGCGCTGAGCGCATATATTCGCACTCTGTATAATGCTCGTGTCGTTCAGTTCAGCCTTGTGCTCAGTTGACTTCAACTGAGTCGTGTTCTGTTATGTCTAAGTATTGGTTGGCATTTCTTTGACAATGCAGGTTTTTCATTTAAATTGAAATTTCACTGGAAGTGAAAACGGAAAACCGGAGCGGAACGGAACAGCACAGAGCGGAGCGGAGAAGCAATGGGGAATGGAAATTAAACCAAACGCCGAAGACTTTGTAATGTCAAAACGTGCTCCGGAGCAGCAAACGAATTTGCTGCCGGAGTCGATTAAAAACACAGAAAAGCTGCTCAAAATAAAAATAAATCAACGAAAACAAATTATGGCAAAGAATAATAATGCCAATAGCATGACTTACTAATTAACAGTGATTCAGCCAACCTGGCGTGTACGTAATTTATTGTGGTTGCAATGGAATTTCAAATGTCAACATTTAAGGCAACAGTAATGAAAATAATAATAATATATTTTGACATTACGTATACGTTACATTGTTATATTTAAATATAAAATTGCATATTCATGTAAAAAGGATAACACAAAGTCGAGCACACGTTCAGTTTGATTTTCCATTTGTGCTTTTTGTCGCCAAAATCAATTTCAAACGCTGCCTTTGTTACTTTAGACGCGTGTTTCTAAACATAACATACGATAACAAAAGTCTAACGCAAAAAATAAATGCAAATTTGTGACTTATAGAATTTCAATATTTATTTCAATTATTCACACAGATTCGATACAATTCAAATGTTGAATATCAATTGGATTTCTTTTTTAATTTTTTCTTTTTTTTTGACTACCACAAGTGAATAAAATGTTGAGCAAAATGTTTGCTTTTTATTGCCACGCGACCACACACACACACACACACATACACATGCATAGTAATGGCCAGGCGTTGAGCAAACACACATGAGCTGCCAAAATTGGAATAAAGAGAACAGGGGAGGGAAGACAACCGCCACAGACTGAGGGTCAAAGTTGTGGCAAATGCAATCCTTGGCGTGAAAAGCGCACACACACATTGGTTTGTCTAAGCGATTAACCTACATAGCGAATGACACTGCACACAGACAGACCGATTCACAAAGAAAAGACAGAGAGAAACACATAACAGCAAAGTCAGAGGGCAATTGGGGCAGAGTTCGGTCGGTAGATGTCCGCGGAGTGGAGATGACTTTTGCACTCCGAGTGCGAATACGTGAGACTTTCAAAGCACACGTCGAGTCGAGTCGAATCGAGTTGACAATGAAAGTGCATTGATGATGATTATGATGCGGATGCTCATCGCAAGCACAATGATGATGATGATGATAAAAGCTTTGCATGCTTTTGGGGCCAAAAGACAAACACAAAAGGAGCAACAGCAAGCAGCAGCACGACAAAAACTTGCCAAGTGAGAATGTTGCCCCAATACGTGCTAGTGTCTCTACGTGTCTCTCCCTTTCTTACCGCTTGCCGCCTGCCACTTGCGTCGTGTTTGTGTTTAATTTGTGGCCCAGCCACAGATGTTGACAATCGATGTCGTCATTGGAACGTGACGTACACATTCAAGATGTTGCTGCAGTTGTACTGAGAGCGAAAAGGGGAAGCAATCTGTGAGAGAGAACTGAGACTGGGACTTTGACTGGACCAGGGATGTCAATGTCAACCGCAGGCGTTTGAGTTTGCAGCTGCAACCGCAGTTGTTCAACATTATGTTCGTTCACCCCTGCTGGCAATTGCAACTTCATTTCTCGCCTGATTAAGTTTTTGCATTCCATTTTATCAGCTACGCCTTGTTTACTCATCTATTAGCTACTGCAACAGATACTGACTGCAGCTTGGCCGCAATGAAACTCGTGAAACTACGATGAGGTCTCGCAATAATCTGTTGCGATTGCGGTCGCCCATTTGCGTTGGCTTTCACGCTTCAATCGCAATCAAATTTATTAGAGACACGCCAAGCGCAAAGTCAAATTACAGTCACTCGATGGCAAATGCTTGAATTGCTGTTCTACAGTCTTCATCTTTTGCAATTTAATTATAAGAATTGTTGCCCAATTAGCAATCTGGTTAGCCACATGGCAGCTATTAGCTTTCGCACTGCGCTAATCCAATTTGCATAAAACAAAATGCCAACCAATTGCAGCTGCAATGTCCAAAAGTTGCTCATTAAGTTTTGCCAAGTGCAGGAGGACCAGAAGCAACAGCAACAACATAATGAGAACTACAATACAAGGAGCAAAAGTGTTGGCCAAGTGCTGCGAACAGGTTAAGGACTTTCTCTTCTCTCTCAACTTTGGCGCAGCTCATTGTGTAGCTAAATTTAGGTACCTCAACAAAGTTTTTAATAACACTTAAGGCATCAGATAAAAGCAAAATGCTGGAATACGAGCAGCAACCTCCAAATAACACACAGAGCAATAGACCTGCTCGCGACCCAGTCCTGAGGGCAGAACAAAGTCACCACTCGGCACTTCAGATGCTCAACCTGACCTCCACTACTGGAGCTGCTCCTGAGTATCATCGTCAACGCGACGCGACGATGTCGCCCTGATTAGTATAAATAAGTAACAGTTAGTGACCCATTTTCTGCACACCATTGAACCAGAAAAAGGCTTTAATGCTTTTCGTCCAGGTGCTTTTGTTTTCGTGTGTAGTCGTGCCTCCCTTACCTGTGTGTGCGAGTGTGTGTGAATGCTGGTGAGTGTGTGCGTGTATCGGTCATAAAAGACGGCGGCATCATCAGCGCAGCCATCAACAGTTTAACAGCATCGCTTCTGGCCCTGTTCTTAATCGTCGTCTGACGCCAGTTTGTAATCATTAAACCCGTGTCTGCAGCAACTGCGAATAACTTCACACACACACACACATACGCAGCACACACACACTTTGGGAAATTTAATGCTCGCCTGGTTGGGATCATAAAATAATTTGTTTATTGCTGCGGTCGTTACTCCATTAAGAGTTTAAATTAATTGCAATAAATTTGCCGAAAACAAGTCAAAAGCTTAGCATACATTTCAGCGCAGCATGTGTTTTGAATTGGCCACACACACAACTCGCTGTTTTGTATGGCAGCATTAAAATAGATTTTATGATTTAGGGCCAGAAAGCCACAACACAACCCCTATTACCATAACCAAAAACATTTAAATTAAATGGTGTGGTTCTAGCATAAATGCAACTAATTATCTACTTTTGTTAGAATTCAAATCGTGTTATTTATAAGTAAGGAAAAAGTAGTATTAATAGATTTTGTCTTCTGCTTCGACTTAAGCAATTACTGAAGTGAATTGCTTTCTAGTTGTCTGACTAAAATTAATAGTTGCGCCCACAACAATTCGTATTCGTATCGGGATATATGTACTATAAACACAGTTGCTGGGAAAGCAAAACCTAAGGCCATTCTAGTCCAAACTGAAGGTTGTGCAAGCTATCAGTATTGACCTCCAATCTTCAATTGGCGGCCAGTGCGATCAAGCGGAAGTAGTGCGCAGCTATCATACATTCGTATGCTTGTATACACTCTCATATACATAAACTCTGACGCATGTCGAGTACCATCAATGCACCATGGGAAAAATAACAATTTTCTTGTGAATTAATAGAAAACGTATAATTTAATCAAAGCAATATTGAATCTTTTTCATATTTCAGGATAGTAATATTTCGAGTGAATTCATATTTCTAAGTATCTTACGTAGCATGTGTGATTAAATAAATTGATGCGAAATTTAAGTGGTTTAATTTAACGGAAAATTCTGCAAAAAAATTCTTTGGGAGTCATAAATACTGCAATAGTTAACTGGCTCATAAACATTCGGATAGTCCTCATAGTTTTCCTATTATTCTTAAAGCTTACGAGATATCCAGAAATTTGCAATGTGAAATATATCAAACAATGCGTATTAAAAAGATCCTCGAAAGATTTAATAGGCAAAAATAAATCTACAGCAAACATAAATACTAAATTATGAGGAGCAGTAAAATATTAGTTATTAGTTAGTATGCCAAAATAAATTTTCGCAATTTCAAATTTCACGTGTCGCATAGCAGTCATTAATTCACATCCCAAAAGTATACTTTGAAATTGCAACAGCAAAGATTCATAAATAAAGGTAAAAGTATGCTGCACAAAATGTCTATGATTCCTAAAATGTCCTGTATTTCGGGCATTTGAGTGCCAATCGTGATGTCCTTATGCCCAAGAATTTCTCTTATAATGACACGCTGATTACGGAACTGAAAAGGACAAAAATCTCTACAGGATCCGAAATAAAATCTATGAAGAATATTGCGTATATTTCGGACATATTCTTTTTGATCTCTGCATGTCATAAGTTGATCGAAGGGTACACGTGACGTCTTTTATCCTGCCAAATTTGATCCTGATCGTCCTTGCGATTCTCGAGTTATCCTCAAATTATTAATTTACATATTTTTCATATGGGCAACGGAACTGAAAAAGTACAAGTTCTAGATTCCAATCGATAGAATTGGTCCTTACGAACCTTGCAATACATATCCTTTGAAAATCGAATACGATATAGCTGAGATATACGCATTTTTAACTTTTATATGTAATATTAGTTACATTAATTTGCATCCTAAAAGTATGCTTTAAAATAGTTGTGCCCAACAATTGTGCAAATCCCCAAATCCACAGCGAGACGAAGATCACTTGTAAAATGCTAGTTGGCCAAAGGCAAATACCAGGCGAACATAAATTAACAGCAAGCTGAAATACAAAATCTTAGGGGTGCGTAAAAGTATGCTGCAAAATATTAATTGTGGGATACTAAAAATGGCACGTCCTAAAAGTATGCCACAATAATTTTGCGGAATTTAAAATTTTATGCTCCTCATTAATCTTATTAATTCGCATCCTGAAAGTATGCTTTGAAATAGCATTAGCGGAAATTTAGAATTAAAGGTAAAAGTATGTTGCAGTTTATATAAAACGCAAATGCAATGTGCAGTAGTTATTCTATGCCAACAAAAACAAAAATTAAGTACTCTTGTTATTCATTTTTTTTTTAGCAATTTAAAAAAAACTTAATCTGCGTGTAAAAAATACAAGTAATGACAAAATAAATTGTATAATAGTGTAGAAATTAGAGCTCTTTTAAAGTAACACTTAGGACATTCAAGAATCGTATCGGAGATAGCTTGCTGATTTCAAAGGCTATTCATTAGTTCGCTAAAATACTGATTTTACTCCACAGTGCAATGTTGCTAACGTTTTTTCGCGAGTTTTGTGGCCATCTCTTTCTCACGTTTTATCCTGGTCGTCAACTGCCAGCGGCGCTGCTTGTCAGCTTCCATCTCGGTTATCTTGCGGTATTCGAGGCATTTTAATAAACTACATACCAAAAACCTTCTCGACCAGCTGGCAATGCGTTACAATAGAATTTTAACGCATGCCAACGTTGCGGCTAATGAATATTTATAAATTCTCCGGGCCAACTATTAGACATTGCCTGGCCGAGAGCAGATAATGGCCGGAAGTGTGAGTGTGTGTGTGCGTATGTGAGTATACATGTGACTAAAGCTAGCTTCGTTATTTGTTGAGCACTTTCTGTCAGCTGCGAACTCCATGAGCCGTGGTCAGGCCAACGGAGCCCCCAACATGCTCTCAATGTACTCGTATGTCACATGCTGTCGCTCTCACTCTCGCTTTCGCTTACGCTCGCCTTTCTCTGTCTGTGATCCCTTCTTGGGTTAGTTGTTATTTGTTTGTGGGTGTGTTGTGAGTTTTTAAGCCTCTGTACTGGGTTTTTATCGTGTCACATGTGTGCTATGCGTTGACATTACGAGTGTTGCACACAGAGCAGCCTTGAGTGCAACTCCGTTGTTGTTATTCATCTTACGCTTGCTGTTGTTGCTGTTGCTGCTGCTTGTGGTTGAAGTGACAAATGTGCTTTTGATGACATCTCAAACGGCACTGTGTCGGTTAATGTCAGGCAACTTGACTCTACTCGTCTTTAAGTTATCTTATCAATAAAACGTTGCGCTAAAAACAACCTGTTCAATCTGTGCAAACATATGATTCAATAAAATCGAGCCAAAAATAAAAAATTGCGTTCTGCACAAACAAAAAATTGATTACATATATAAGAAGGGAAAGTCTCGCATTTGGTTTTTTTACTTTCCACTTTTCACTCGAACTGGCAAACAAAACAAACAACGACCAAAAATTACACGCATCGTAAAAGTTTTAGGGGCACAAAAGAACACACAGAAAGAAGATACGAGTATATTTCATACCTTGACAACAAAGAGAGAGAAGAATATGAAGCAGCAGCAGCAGAAATGTCAACAACAGTCATATTTTTATTTGAGAAATCTTTTTTGGCCTGTATAAAATGCAAAAAGAATTAATTCAAGTCCTGAGACTCAAGTTGCTTTAAAATGTAAAGCGAATGGACGGCGACAACAATACAAAAGTTCAGTTTAGGAATTCACAATTGTTCTTGTCCTTTTCCCTGACTCTTGTTCTTGTTGTTGTAACACAGCTGCTATCCTGTTCAGCTTGCTTTTGTGTGTCTCTGTATGTGCATGTAAAAGTGTAGGCCTAGTAGATTTAATTAAAATTTTATTCAGAAAACCATAGCAAAGGTTGAGCTCTCACTGTGCTGCTGCCTTAAATTGAATTAATTCTTTGTTTTTTAAGCTTAAATTCGATTTTGATTTTTGTTGTTGAAGCTGTAGAAATTATTAAGAGCTCTCTCCCAACACTAATTGCAATTTTATAAATAATATTATCATAATATTTACAACGACAACAAACCCGCTGCGTGTATAATTACATGAATTATCCACATGCTTTCATGACCCTGCTGCCTGCCTGGCAGCTGTCGCCCTTTTTTGCCGGCATACTTTGAAATGAAATGCAAATGAAAAATGCATTTTAAGCCATGAGTGTTCCGAGTTTTCATAACAAGTTTGGTACGAAACAAAATAAAACAAACACGCATGCAGCATTAAAGGGGAATGCTGAACTGGCAGACATCCTTCAATAAGATAGTAATTAAACTTCTCGTTGATGTTTGTTATTATAAACCTCTCATTTGAATACCTTATAATTGTGGTAAGGTTGAAGAGTTGAATTTGCTGAACGCACTCAAAGGAAATGCTTATGTTTACTCTGCAGCGCATGAAATATCATAAACACAATGTTAAACGAGCACCCAATTTGCATTTGCATGTGCAAAGCTCTTGTAATTTGTCGACTAACTCGTGTTCAGTTTCCTCGTGTGGACAACTTGTCCCAGCTCAAATAAATTGCCATGCTCACTCGTAAAACCACAGACAGGCAAAGCACACACAACACACGCACACACTCAAACACAGTAAAGCAGTCTCAGATACACAGATACAGATACGGATACGGATACGGATACTGTTGAAGTTGCAGCTGTAGCTGGAGTTGAAATTGCAGCTTGTGTCGTCTGGTGGGCAACAAAAGCTTTGGCATGCTATTCGGTTAAACTATTTTCAATTTCCACAATTGCCTGGCCCTCAGATGACAACTTGTTTGGTGTTAGTCAAGTGGCGACGCTTGAAAGCAACAATGCCAATTGCATGACAACCTTCTACACACGAATAGGAGTCCGATTACTACACGTTTCTGTGTAAGCCAATAAGCTGCTACCAGGAGATTTCTATTCAAATTTAACGGATTCAACATCAGCACAACTTGTACACTCTTGAGTGTTTTTTCGTTATTTTCTATATTTTATAATTAACACTTTGCTGTTACGAATATAATCGAAATTGTCAGGCTTGGAGATGCGAGTGAAAGGTGCAATCATGTTGAGCGACCCAACTGTCGCTCAATCTTAGCAGCTGATTGCAAGAAATTGCATTTTCCCCGTAACGTAATTATATCACGTTGCTATTGCAATTAGACAGGCACCAACAACAACAGCTGCAGCTGCAGCATCGCATTGACATCAGCATCGAGTGACGTATCAGGTAAAAAGGACAGGGGCATACCTGTGCAGCATCAGCAAAGCTATCAACGCTGCATCTGAAACAGTTGCTGTGCTTTAAGAAACTGCTTCAATGTGCTGCTGCTTTTCCACTAACAAATTGAATTGCCTGCTGCACTTAGCATGTGAATTACATGGATACAAACGGATAGACAGATTCAGAGACAGACCGTCTGACAGACAGGCAGACAGACAGACAGTTAGGTTTACTGACTAACAGATAGAGTCTCAAAGAGGCTGCTAGCTTTGGGCTTCTTAACTCGGTTCTGATGCACAAAGCTTTTGCTGTCTGAAGGGTTTATTTGCAATTTGCCATCTAGTTTTGCTACTACTCTATTTGCCCCCCGTGGCAAGCAGCAAGTCACAAAGTTCTGTGCACCAAATGAGTCCTTACAATCCATTGATGCTATTTTATGTTGTACTGTATCCTACTAGTTTTGACTAGTTTACTAGTTCAGTAACTCATATGTAACTTACTTAAGGTGCCAATATTCCAGGTTTGTATCAGTTTCTCAACATTATCTTAAACTTTAGTGGAATTTCAGTTTTTATTACTAACATTTTACACAATTCAATTAATTGAGTTCATTTCAATCTCGTTTTTTTTTCTTACTGATTTGCTATTTGATGATGCTAATGATCTTTTATCGACCTTTTATTGAAATTATCAATTTCTTACTACAGGGTATTTGCAAGCCATCAGTTTGAAAGCGTGTTTACATTTGCAATCGTGCACACATTTTTAAGTTCATCATATTTGTAAATGCACCTAGCATCCTTTGCCAGCTACGAAGCATATCCATGCGGACACGTGCGCAGATTGTGATTACAGCAACATACTCGAATACCAATCCACTCACAAAATCATGCACACACACACACACAAATTGACTGAGATACATTTGTTTGAAGTTTAGTTGGTTGCAATTTATGGGAATTTATGTGGAATATCTGAGCACGAACTTTCACATGAACATATTTTGCACGAATTGAGAGTGAAATAAGTCTAAAGCAGCGCTGTTCTATTCGCAAATAGATTAACACAGCTGGCCGCCATTCTTGATGTTGCTGTTGTTGCTGCAATTGCGATGTTGATGTTACCGATTTTGGCAAACTGCCAAAATTAGCAATTATCATAAAATAATAAACAAAAGCCCCCGAAAACAAACACAAATTACGTGCTATGGAAATCCAAATCGGTATTCTCCCCTTTGTAGTATAACGTCGTTATGTCTATAGTGATGCCCTAGGCAACAGCATTTTTGTCCTTCCTTCCTCCTTCCGCCTTCGTCCTCGTAAACGAAAACGAGTTTAGCTTTAAAATGTTTCGTTCTGCTTTTGCTTTGTATCCATCCACAGCGCACCACGCACACACAGACACACACGCACACATCTCGCCCAGCGGAAACGGAAGTCAAAAGTTACGCAACGGAAGCTTAAGCTGTTGTTATTAAGCCAGCCAGTCAGACGGAGGTGCAAGTGTTGCCGATAAGTTCAACAAATTTAATAGCTCAAGTCAAACAGGATAGAGCCAAGAAAGGGCTGTTCGCTTGCTTGCTTGTTCCAGTACAATATAATGACGAAATTCAAGTTGAAATGTACGAGTGAAAGCACAATGCATCAGCGGAATAATAAAAAGTGAATTATTGCCCTAATAGCAGCGCACATTCAGAAGCAGAAGCAAAGGCAGGACTTCTGCGACAACAATAGACAAACATAAATACTACTCTAATACAAACGACAAACGATTTATAAACTGCGCTCAAAAGTAGGCAACACCGAAGCACCAGCAGTAACAGCAGTAACAACAACAACAACAACATCGACGATAACAACAGCAACAAAATGGCGGACATGGAACGCATTCGACTCGTGTTGCTGGGCGGAGCGGGCGTGGGCAAGAGCTCCATTCTAAAGCGCTTTCTATTCAAGTCGTACACGGACAAATATCGTGCCACAGTCGAGGATCTCTACAATCGTGAATATGACCTGGGTGGCGTCACGCTAAAGGTAAGTAAGATATTAAATACACCAAAAGAGTCCTTCAGAGGGACACAAGCTTTTAGTGCAATGCTTTCACATTGCAATTGTACTTTAACGTTTTCGAAATGTGAAAAGTCTGACGACTTACTCGACAATATATTTTATAAATTTGTTATATGTAGTAGTTACTTTTACATTTCATTCGTAGCTTGTAATTTGCGTCTTAAATTCATGTTTCAGATAAATTCAATTTATGCCTTTAATATTCTCCATTTTATTCAGCAATTTGAAAGCGTTCTCGGAGGTCACATGAGAGTATTTCAGTTGCTTGACATTGAGAAATATTTGCAATTTGTTTCAGTTTTAAGTGACAACCAGAGAGCAGGTCATTTAAGCAACAATTTACTCGTATTGTTGGCTGCCATCTTCGGTGCACTCAAGTTGCAGTTGCCATCGTCATTGCAGCAATGTTTACGGCAACTGTAGATTTCGTAGTCAAGTAATTTGAAGTGAGCCACTAATTAAATCAAAGCGGCGGTCAATGAGGACATGGTCAGTGGCAAAGTGCAGTTGATGCCGAATTGTAAGGTTTCTCTCTATCTCTCTCTCTCTGCGTGTGTGTCTGGTTGCTAACTAACTGAATTACAAGTGGTTTTAACATGATGATTACGCTGCAAGCATAAGCTTGTCTGCCAAATTTGCCCGGAGTAAACGTGAACTCATATGATACGAGCTTATGCCAAGTTATTAGCCAAAGTTAGGACTTGGTTTATAATTCCAACACGTGTGTCTGTGCGTGGGAAGGCTATAAGCTGTTGCCTTAACAACTGAGTGCAGAATAGGCATGAAATGCCATCAGAGAGCTGAGATGAAGTCGGAGAATGAGATTGACATGAGCAAATGAATGGCTTGGGGAGGGGCAGACAAGATGGGAATGATAATGCTTGTGGCCATAACGAAAGTTGATTAAACATTTAAGTGCTAGAAACGCAAATTGAGCATATGTAAAATGCTGTAAATGGTAAATGGTAAAATGCTTGAATGAAAGGCAAATGGATTAATAGTGTAGCTGGCGACGCCGCCTCCTTGTGGCAACAATAAGCGCTCACAACTTGGGCATGCTTCGGGACTGGAGACTGGAGACTGGCAGACAGGCTGTTAGACAGGCTTGCTCATTAATCAAATTTACACACTCTGCCTCAAAACTGTGGCAGCAACTTCAAAATATCCGAGCACACACACATGCACGCCCGAGTGCACAACATGTTATGGATATTATCTGCTTTGATGGTACAAGGAGGCGGCAGAAGGATGCCAGCTCGGCCAACTTACTTTTGATGGCACATCCTTCAAGCTCGCTATACGAGCTGATTATTCGCTGTTTTCAAAGTTGCCCCCAACATACAGACACAAACACAGATACCGACATCGACACAGACACGCACACAGAGAGAGAGAGAGAGAGAGAGAGAGACGCAGCAGCCACAGTACACAACGCCGACTCGCCGCAAAAGTTGTAACAAAAAGTTGATTAATAGGTATGATGCTGCTGCTGCTCTGCTTCTACTTTTTGATGCTGCTGCTGTTGGTTGCTATGGCAGGACGCAGGCCAAATTGATGTTGACTAAACTGCGTTGAGGGCGAGGTGAGGCGAGGCTAGGACGTTGGCGACATTGACACCCTTGGTGGTGGCGTCGTCTGCTATCATCGACAGTGTCATCATCGCCAGCATTTTTGTTTTAATTAATTTCATTTTAACGCTTGATACCGTGACCAAAATGCCTCAAGCCCCACACAGCGGCGGGTGCCTGCAACTAATGCTTAAAAGTTGTACCCAAAATGCCAAAACATTTGATTGAGTTTACCAGCCGCAGGCATGCGTACTTTCAAAGCAAAGCTTTGACATTGCGCATACGCCGCGTACTCTGCCCACAAAATCAATTTCGATACAAAGTATCCTACTTCCTTTCTCTTTCTGTCTCTGTCTGGTAGCTGGCGGACATTAACTAAAACCCCGGACATGAGGTTGCGTTTAACAGATTGTTTGCTGTGCGTTGTTGCATCCCGCTGCGGTCGCGACCATCAAAATGGGCCTCATACACACACACACACATTACACGCATTACACACGCAAAGTCGAGTTGAGTATTGAGCAGCGTTAAGCGTTTTGTGGCCACAAACAGCGCACGACCTTAATGGCAATATTGTGTCAACGCAGCTGGAGGACAAAGCAAATGCAAAAGATGGGGACCTTGGAACAGAGATATTTCTCCGTATAAAGTATGTGTTTATATTGCGCGCATTTTCGCGCAATTTTTAATAAAATTACTTGACCAACGGTCGCGGCACTGCAACAATGCACTACAAATTGCCGAACAATGGCCTCCAACCCAAACAATGGACCACTTTAGTCGGTTGCTGCTGGCTGTTGGCTTCGCCTCATGAATGTGTCAGTTGGGTGTCGCTAAAAACCGCGCCATCGCTAAATGCTCAGCTTTTGTATGCTGTTGACATTGCGGGCGGCCAATTGTGGAAAACGGTGCCCCGTGTTGGCCCCGTTTGGCTCCCTGGCTTGGCTAAGTGTCTGGGGAACAATGCGTATCGCGAGAGAGAGAAATACTGTATTTATGTATAACAGATGCTGACACTTGGGATTATTTGGCATCAACTGAGCATTGAACGACAACGAGCACATCTACATCGAGATAACATCGCTCGCTCTCTATCTCTCTTTCACACTCATTCCCCCATTAATCTGTCTCGCTTCATCATCATCCGGCTGTCTGCCAATCACAGTTCATTTGTGGGTTCACTGAGGTCGCTGTCACCGACAAAATTCGATGCCGCAACGGAACCATTCAAGAGCCGTTCAATTTAAATTTCGAAATTAAATGGCAATTTTGCCAGATTTGTCTAATACACTTTTTAAATCGGATTAAAGCGTAGACTCGTATAAAATATAAAACAAAAGCCTCAAGAGTGCAACATGAAAAATGAGTTTTGAATATGAACAATGCTTTTGGCCTGTGCATAAATAAATGTTATACATTTCTTTTCAATTGTTTTTATAAATTTAAACTTCAAGGCATAAACCCATAAACAACAGTGAGAGCTATTTCTAAGTCTATCTAGATTTTCAATTACCATTTCGTGTGGAATGCGTGTTTCATATTAAGTAACTAGCTTCAACATGCTTCGATTACTTCTATTTTTTGCCAGATTTTCTTCGGTTTTCTTTTTTTTCTTATACCCCAAACAATAGACGGAATCCTCTTTGCGGCCATGTTTGATAATCCATTTCGTATCAATTACCTTTTATTTCATTTTATTGCGTTTCCATCGGCCAGAAAAGCATGAAATCAATTTGTGAAATAAATTTCGGCCATAAACTTGCTAACAGGATAAGGATTGCAGAATTTTGGAATATAAATTTGAATTTCTATGTGAATTTGCAATTTCAATTTAAATTAATATTTCTCTGTAGGAAAATTATTGCTTGACCAGCTTGTAGCACGCAAATCAAGCTGTTTATGGGGTTAATGTGCTAGAGAAAGGAGCATTAAAAGCATAGTTCACTTGGCGTATACGTGATGGAAGGCATCTCAAATATTAAAGGGCCTTGAGCCTACAGATCAATCAATTTGCTCATACGTAAACGCAAACACGATGTCAGCCCTGAATAAATTTACACTATAATGTATTACTTTGCATACTTTGTTTTCATTTTCATGGACCAAACATTCAATTATCCCGCCTGCGCTTTGTGCTTTGTTCTGGGAAATACATGCGAGTATATTGTATTTAAAATGTTGTTGTTTTTTGTTGCAGGTGGACATTTTGGACACATCCGGTGACATGCAATTCCCCGCCATGCGACGCCTCTCCATTGCGACGGCACACGCCTTCATGCTCGTCTATGCCACAACATCCGCGCCCAGCTTTCAGTGTGTTAAGCAGTGCTTCGAGGAGATTCGCGAGCAGCGTGCCGACTTTCAGGTGGGTTTGCATTTTCAATGCAATTAGCAGCACAGCGTTGGAACTGGAGCTGACAAGCGACGTTGTTGAATGGACAGCAAGAGCAACAGCAACTGGCAAAACATAGAACACGAAAAAAGATATAGAAGAGAAATACGCATACGCCGTGTAAACCGATTTCAATGCCCCAAAGCAATTAAAAATATAAAACTTGTCCCCAAGTCGTTTGGGTCTCTGAATTTTGGTTTACGCTGGTTGCTTTTCATAAATCTATTGTTGTTGCTGTTATTGTTCCTTGATGTTGTTGTTGCCGTTGTCGTTGTCAACATTCTTTCTGCGTTGCTGTTGCTGTTGTTGTTGTTGTTGTACTTTCGCTCGCGTTGCGCTGGCATTGTGAGTGTGCGAGAGTGTCAATTATAGCCGAGCCGCCTTTGTCTAGGGCTTGACTACGGCTTTGAGCCGCAGCGGCAACCAGCACAAAACGCAGCGGCAGCAGCAGCAGCTTAGTTGCTGTGGAGAGCTAGCTGCTCGCCTTCTTCAGGGTTAACGTAGTATGACTAATTCTCATCTCGCATCTCTCATCTCTTCATCTACAGGACATTCCCATTGTCATAGCTGGCAACAAAGCGGACTTGGCCAGCTCTCACAGAGAGGTCAGGCAAGAGGAGGTCACAGATTGGGTATTCTGCGAATTGCCACGACTCAGGTGAGTTTTGCGACACAATCCCCTCTGCTTTAATTTACCATTTCAACATTTCCTGCATCGACAAATACCAAATGCCAAATGCAAATGCGAACTGCAATTAGGGCAAATGCGAACAAATGCTGCATAATGAAAGCGTCACAAGAACCGCAAAGCAGCAATTTTCATAAGTAATGCCAAGTAATAGTAGCAAAAAGCAAAAACCCAAAAAGCGCAATAAAATGGGCCATAAATTTGTTCACCTCCCTGCTCCCGCCCAAAATAAATGTGAAACGTGGCTGCAGCACGAAACAAGGATCCGTGTACCCCAAAAACAGCAGCAACAACACAACAGCAGCAGCAGCAGCAGCTGTTGCCGCCGACAAATGCAATTAAATGCAACAAATGAAATTAAGCGACAAAAAGCGTGACTGCCAGCCATGAGGTGGCACTTTTGGGGCGTGGCACGCCTCGTTGGTCGCTGCCATCGTCAAAAATCATTTGGACCTTGTTAAATGCCATTTGCTAGCGTAAGCGCCCGGAAAAATATGTTTTCCATTGCATTGCAATGGGCACGAAAAAACAAGTCGCGAAAATTGCATTTGGACAGTCCCAAAGCTCTAGCTACAACTACTACAGCATATTTCCCTCAAATAGAGACTGTAAAGAATACACTCTAATTGCCACGCACTTGGCGGCAACTTGAATTGATATTCCCCATTTGCTTTTCGCCATTTTCCCATCTTCAGCCATTGTGCAAGGCCGTTCAATGCACTCGACGGGAGAGCGACATAAATGCGCTTTGCATGCTAAACAGCGTGAAAAAGACGCTGAGTCTGTGAAACTGAGACAAGGATGCATGCATATGCATGAGCACCATGTCCTGAGTAGCTAGTTCTACATCGCGACAACGCTTTCGAGTGCCAATGCTCTCCTGCTGTTCATTGAACATTAAACTTATTAAAGATTGCCCAAGAATTTCCGACAGTTTGTGGAATAAATAATGTGCTCAAATTAAATCAGCCTTTTTTAACTTTTTTTCATTAATGTGGCTAGAAATATATTAAATTCCAAAAACAATTGAATGCATTCTTGCTTATTCTTAAAGAAAACTTATGCTAAGAAGATAGTATATTAATGTCTTGGTCTTTGAGTAAATCTCACAATTAATATTCAGTATTAATATTTTTGTTTAGCAAAACTAAAGATACATACATATATGGTATTATTAATATACCAACTTATTATATCAGAAAATACAAAAATATATAAAAAGCTTTCTTGGTATACTATTTAATTTGAAATATACCAGATTGTCAGTCAAAACAATTAAGTTGCAATGCCCATTTTCATTTAAATCAAAATTATTTGTTGTTATCGTTATAGTATACCAAATGATTACACCAAAAAATACTTTAAAATATTATAAGCTTTTTTTCATATATTGATATACTAAGACATTCAAAATATACCAGATTGTCAATCAAAGCATTTAAGACTAAACATTAGAAACTGTTTCATCTGCTTTCATTGCAAGCTTATGAATTAGAGAACTACCTTAAGTAATAATAAATAAATCAACTATTGAAGTAAATTAACAAAGGCAATCAAATAGTATAAGAGAACTACATTATTCAGATTACTCAATAGCTTAGTTAGGTCACTAATTGACAAGAACTTGGGAACTTTTAATCTTCTACCCTGTGGATTACCATAAACACTTTGCTTGAGAAACTTAACATCTTGTGTTAAATTAAACAAAGTCTTTTTGAACTTCCACGCAACATAAACAAGTCAATGCAAATCTTGCGGCGGAATTGCAAAGTTGATACATTAATCTTTGAAAATTTCAAGTTTATACTCTTACTCATATATAGTATATAATAAATTTTATGCGCATTGGAGGCGCGACAAATTTCCAAGAATCGAGCTGTGCGCTGTTGAATTCAACACGAAAACTCGGCGTCGACAGTCAAGACGACTTAAAGTTGATTTCCGTTTGTCGCTGTCGTTGCTCACATTTACTTCTTCACTTGCTATTTACCTTTGATGAACATCGAACAACGTAGTACACATAATTGTGTCCTTAATAAACTGCACGCTCATAAAAATCACTTAAAGTCGAGCAGGAGAGAGGGAACGAAGTCGGGTTGATTTGCCACCTGGATCTGGGCAATATGGTGGCCGCATTTACCATAAAGTTCACCAAGGTAGCTGTGCTGGGGTGTCAAGGGGCGTGACTCGCTCGTGTTGCTGTTTAAGCAAGCGTGTATAAACTTATTTAAAACCAAGTGAGAGGCGAATACACGTTGCGCATATTACAACCAGCAGATACTCAGTAAAAAGTAGCACTCCTCCTGGTTTTATTAACTATGATAAAGTGCTGAGACTCTCGATGAATACAGGGCATAATTATATAAAAGCGGACACGCAAGAGGCGCACGCACTCAAGCACAGATTTCATAGTATATATGTACATACACACACTTTGATATCCATTTATACATATAGTTATACTGTATATGCAAATACATACAAATCTCGGTGGGATTAAACATTTAAGCAGATTGATGGTGTGGCTGCAGTGAACGCACCTTGAACTTTTCGCCTGCTCTCCACCTGACCGAAGCAAGCCCATGCCATCGTCCGTCTCTTTCTCACACGCTATCTCTGTCTCTATCATCTCATCTGTGGCCGTTGCACCTGCCACTGCTCATCACACATTTCCACTTCACGTGCCAACTTTGCACTTTTTTTCCTGGTGGTTTAAGCCTCTGTGGTTTGTATCTTTCTGTGTTCCCTGCTCCATGGCTCTTAACATGTTGCAGTGGCAGCAACAGTGGCAAGAGAGCGTTGCAATTTGTTGCTGCATGTCTGTCTGCGGTTAAACGCTTCACGAGTGCATAACCCAAAGTGCATTTATCTCTCTCAGCTGCCATGTTTGCAATTGCACAAGTTGTTTATTTAGCACACAATACCAAAAAAAAAGGGGGAACAAAATAAAAGAAATCTTTTGACTATTTGCCAGTTCACTGATTTTTAATGCAAAACTGCTAATAAACAAAACAAACAAATAAACAAACGCTCGCACTTTGATTTACTGCAATTGCACTTATTACATTAATAATTCATGCTTTTTTGCCAAGCTAGCATATATTTATGCCATTAAATAATAAAATATGTGTGTGCAAAGCCAATAAATCAATGCACGAGTTTGAGATATGAATAAATATTTGCGCATGTTGTACGTAAAATAAGTTTTGCTCGGCATCTCAGCAACTGTTTTGTGTGGCATTTGAGTCCGTCACACCAATAATTGGCCCACTATTCAGAACTGAACTGTTAAGTGGGCCAAGCTTGCAAGTTGCGAACACGTTGCGTATACGTAACTCTGGCTAAATGCATGATACGACTAATTTAGCCATTTAGAGCCATCGTTAGCTGTCCAACCTAACTCTGCCAGCAGCATGTTGTCCTGTCAAAGAGTCACCAGCATTGCCACTGTCTCGTTTCGCAATTCGCTTTCGTGTCTTGTCGCCTGTTGTCATTGAATGTTCTTTCTCGCTTGTAGCACCCACAAAAAAAAAAGAATTTCTACACCGTTGATGTGTGCCACGAGGACGTTGTAAAATGAACATTTTGTTGAAATTGTTATACTATTTAACAATGCAATCGCATAGCACAGTTCAGTTCTCAATTACTCGGTTCTATCGCAGGGCATTTTACAGTCGAGTAATACGCCCAAAAACGTGCAATTTCAATTTACACATTTTCTGCTTTTACAACGCTTTCTTTTTTATACCCTATTCCCATTAAAAATGTTTACAACGTCATACCCGCTATGCAAATGTTTATCCGGACCTATAACGTATAAATATTTTTGGTTAAAAGTGTGTCTTAAAGATTAAATTAGCTATAAATACCATAATCTTGTATTTCTAACCAATAATACGTTTATTGCTATTTAAAAGTCAATTTCGTAATCATATATTTTTTACTACTGTTTGCTCTCGCTGTTACTTTAGACTTTTAAACGAAATATAAAAAGATCTATTGAATTTGTCAATTGAAAAGTTGCGTAAATGCAGATAGAGAATATTTAATCCACCGGAACTATACCAAAGATACAAACACACAACATTTTGCTTATAATTAAGTTGAACTCTATTTTGCGCGCCCTTTTATTCGGATTTTTTAACATGTTTTCCAAGTGATGAGTGCTGAAAATTTCGTAGCTAGTATTCCACAATTTCAACGGAAAGAATTCCATTGTGGAAAAGACAACCAAACCGAATTTAATGATTGTCATACTTGAAAAAGTTGTCAAAACCGCTAGCCAAGCTATTAGTTCGTTACGTCTTATATACGTTTTAGCCTGCTTTTTCCACGATTTATTTAAGCGTCAAATATGGCTGACTAAGCCTGCAATTATATTACAAAAAAGACTAAGCTTCACAGCAAACATTTTCCGCAATTTATTAACTTTGTGGTTCTAAACTCGCGACACACAAATACTGACATTTTATAAAGATCAATCCCTCGGACGGATCATCATTTTGACAGCTCGCAAAGTCTTGTATCCCTTCCATCTGTACCACCAGATGCCTTGCTTATTCTCTACCTCAGAGTGAAAGAATTTGCCAAATAGATTGCTGTGAAGAGCAATTGAATGAAAATGCCTTTTTTTAGTCAATTTATATTTAAGTCTACCTATTAGCACATCGATCGTACCATCCGCCACTTGAATAGTAAATGGCGCAATTTCCTTCAAGCCATTTATCGTTATCCGAATCGAAAGTTGTGAATTTCTGCCCAATATTGTAGGGCAGAGCATCTCCAAGATCTCCCTCATAAGATCCTAGATCCTTTAACTTATAAGCCTCCTCTTCGCTGCCAATGATAAAATTGTTGTAGTTGGCTTTGCGAACATTATTTTGGAAATCCGTAAGCTCAATATGCAATTCATAGCGTTGATATGTTGTCATCTGATACAATACCTCCAATCCTATGAACAACTCTCGCTGCAGATTACCAAAACCTTTGCGATAATCAAACCAGTTCCTATAAAAATTTTCACTACCATCGAAACGATTCAGAATCACTGCCCAACCACTTTCATTACACAGCACTCGAAGTCTACCCACATTGGGCACCATTATCTCGTTAATATCCGATGAATTCTCGTAGCCAAGACAAGTTAGAGGCAACTCTTCAATCTGAAAATCATCTGTCTGGTTAGCATAACTGAAGTTGGAGGCTTGGAATGTGAAAACATCTCTAGTTTCATTGCCAATCGAATCAGCTTCCATTTGGTTCGAACTGTTAAAGTTCGATTCTTTGGAAACCTCAATGGTCTCATTCTTTTTGGCCTCAAGCAAACCAGCTCGTTTTCCGCTTTTCTTGTTGCTGTTGTTATCAGAACAAGTTCTTTGCTGGAGGAGCATAATCAGCTCATCCTTTTGTTTGATTCTCTCATTGTACAAAATCGCATTAGTTTGAAAATTCGCTAGTTTCCTTTTCAATGCTAGAATCTGTTCATTTTTTAGATCGAATGAAATCTTCATAGAAGTTAAGTTGGATCTTTGTTTCCTCTATGGTTGGGAGCATAGGCTTCAGCATTTTGAAACAATAAGCATCGCATGGACCATTCGACTCACCAATTTCCTTCAGCTCGAGAAATAAATTGAAACATATCTACTTTAGATTTTTAGAATACTTACATAATCACTTGTAATGCCTTTAATCTGCGCTGTAGCAGATCCAAAAAGCAGCAAAAACTTTAGAATAATCACGTAATTAAATTGCATTTTGTGTTTAAAATCAAAATAAAGCTTAGTACTAAATGTCAGCTTTATTTAACATTTTAAAATAACTGCTTTTATCACTAACTGAATTCTCGTTTCTCACCAAAAAAAAAAAAAATAAACTCAATATTGTCTATATTTCTTGACGTATTATACATATAATTCAATGTATATGAGTAAAGTAGATAGTAAAACAAAAACAAAAAAATGTTTGGTGTTAGAATCGATGCAGGGCAACTAAGTTTCTAATTTAGATGTGGTCTTCTTTTTGGCTTCATTAAGTTCACAGCAACGGAACTTAGTTTCGCCATGCATATATTTTTCTTATATTATGTTCTTTTCTTTTAAACCTCGATGATGCAAAAAAAATGTCACGACAGATCTGAATGCAATATTTTTTAACCAAATTGAAAATAGTTTTTATGTGTGGCGAGAAATATCACGTGCCACACTATTTACAGAGAACAAATATAAACTAAAACAATTTTGCAAATAAGTAAATATTATTGTTATAGCTCTGGATTAGCCTTATATTTTGAGCTAAGATTGATTTTAGGAACTTTTTCTGTCTTTCAAAAAAAATATATATAAATTCTATTATTTTTTATTTTTTCAACAAATTCGTTAGTTTTTATAAATATCTCAAAACAGAAAGACAATTTCAAAATCATTCTTAGCTCCAATTAAAGATAGAATAGAATTCATATTTAATCAAAATAATAACATGTTTTTAAATAGTGTAGCACTTTACAATCTATAACATTTTACAATTTGGTGATCTAAAATATTAATTAAGTTTCGTCAAAACAAAATATTATATTTAAATCTAGTTCTCTTCACATTGAATATTGAGTATTTTCCTCTTTTTTTTAAGATTAAGTAAATTTAACTAGCTTGCATGTAGTTTTTTGTTTTTAGTTGGCATGTAAATGTGCATGATTATTCCAGGCTGGCTACTTACAGGCACACGCGTTACGTATACGTAATGTAGTATTTGCACAGACATACGCATTACGTATACGTAATTTATGCGGACCGCTGTTGGTCTAAAAACTTTACAACTCTTTTTGCATAGTTTGGCAGTAACCTGTACGTTTTTTCACTTTTTCGCTTTTTTCGCCTTTTTTGCTTGCAGGGCCAAAGTGCTTGAGTGCTCAGCGAAGGAGGACACCAGCGTGACCGAACTGTTCAAGACCCTGCTCTCCCTATCCCGTTTCCTGCCCGCCAGCAGCAGCAGCGGTGGCACAGGCGGTGCCGGTGGCGAGGCAGCGCCCAGCGGTTTCAAACGACGTTCCTCCGCCTACGTCAGCGCATCGTCCAGTCGCAGTAAGTATCGCACTCGAGTTCCCCCCGCTAGAATGAATTTTGGAAAAGTTTTCAACGTTGGTTTTTATGTGACGACGCAGAAAAAAAATGACACTGCCAAATTGTTTGGCTGCAATCGACATGAATCTGCCACATAGTAGGAGAATGTGACATTCAGATACCCTATAGACAATGGTGAAGTATACAAAGATATCCATCAGCTAAGCTACTCGATGTGGCTTTTATAATGCGCATACAAACGGTAAATGTTGCAACTTTGCCAACCGGTAACTGACAACGGAAATAATTTCGAACTTGTCTGCCAGAAAATGCCTTTGTGTCTGCTGCAGTTTCAAATATCAATTTGCTATTTTATTGCAAAAATAAAAGAACGTTAGCAACCGAACATGAAAAATCTTGCAGACGCATTCATAACTGAAAAGTTGGGCATCAAAAAGAAATATCTCAAAATTTATAGAGTTCAGAAATTAACGATTTATGGAACCGTAAACAGCTGACGCCGACTTCGCTGTGCAATCAGAGAGTAATTAATGCCAAATTAAACTACGATGTGCAATAATTAAGCATATTAAGTGCGTGGCTACCTGGAGTGTGTGTAAATATGCACACAGATAATCCGTAAACTCGACAAACAATAAATATATATATTGCGCAATTATTCCACAATTTCTGTTGCCTGTAATTGCGACTTTAAATTGCTGAAATTCATCTAGGCAATTATGCCTTAAATATGGCATGTACAATTGAAGTTGTAAGCGCACCTGTTTCTTTTTATCTACAAGAAATTCAGCACGTCTTGGCGTGTTTGGCGCGTTATATTTCGAAATCAGCTCGCAATTAGCAGAAATTGAATTGAGTTTTGTCAAAAACGTGTACATAACATTGACAAATTGTCGACAATTTGGCTAATTGAGTGTAATTAACATTCCTCTTGCCTGTGTTGTGTCGTATGGCAGCGCGGCTTCTTCTGCATTTGACCCAAATTAATTGTTAAAATTTGGCAAACGAACATGAAAGAAGAATAATAATGATAAAGGCACCGAGCACAAGTCCCTATTCTATTCCTATCCTATCCAGTTGTTGCCAAGACAAACCCTTTTCATTATTTATATTTATACTCGTATCATGCGGCAAGGCAATACACCGCCAAAAAGAAAAAACAGACTTAAAAACGAAGAAAAACAAATTAGAAATACAAAAACAAGCCTCACGACAAAGGATGAAACAAAGAACAGGAATACGCATAAGAAAATAAGTTAGGAACGCATAAGAAAATAAGTTAGGAATTGTTTCTTGTATTTGAAGTGTTTTTTATTTGCTCAACTCGTAGCTTGTAAAATCCAAGGCAAGCTTGTTAAAATTTTACACATTCTTTGCCAAATAGTTGAACAACATTCCTTTTGAAAGAATTCTATTTTGTTTAACAACTAACAAATTTACCCCCAAACAAATAATCAATTCAAACAGATAAGTTCTCATATTGAAGCGGATTCATGTTGTCAATTTCGCATATCTTGCTGTCAAGAAGTTTTTTTTCGAAAAGTTTGATTGCAAAAATTATTGAACAAATCGAAAGAGTTCTATTGACATTTTTAACATAAAATACCACCAAAAAATTTGCATATTTATAATTAAATTGATTTGGCCAACGGCAATAATGCATTTACAGTTAAATATGAAATTTATATTGAAATTCATTTTATTGTAATCATTCACCCACATTAAATTAACCTTTATTATGTTTGATAATGTGCAAAAACATATTGCTGCTACTGCTGCTTTAATAGGATTAGCTCACATTAAATTCTATAAATTTAACTCAGACTATAATTAATTGGAAATTGATCTTGTTAGCCTGCCCTTTTTCCAAAAGAGAGAGAGAGTGTGGCAAACGGACAAAACAATCTATTCTCAGACATTAATAAGATTCCATCGAAATGGAAAGTCGAACAAAAGTTGAGCAGCACGTGTATTAATTATGTAAATATCTTGACCTTCTAATTAGCCGTAAAAGCATTTAATTTCCATCACCCAGGTATATTATCTCATTAAAAACTTTGTTGCCCTGCACTTTTGTATGTGTTGTGAGTGAAATATCCGAGTTACAGAAGACAAGAAGTTTTCAATTTTCCTCGCAACGCCTGTTACAAATATAAATAAACAGTTAATTAATGCTGCCGAAGTGGCACGCACTACTCCCGCGGCCACGCCCACTGCCCAATGCCCATTGCCGAACGTCTCACGTCCGTCGCCTCGTTCCATTGGGGGTTTCAACAAAATAATGAATATAATTTCCGTGCTTAAAAGTTGTTAGGATGCTTGTGTCCAGTCTTCAGCCCAGCACTCCACTCGCTCTCTCTCACTCTCTCCTCTATGCTATGACGACCAGGCCAATAATTTATTTGTTTGCTGGCGGCATTTGATAAAATTTAACTTGGGCAACCCGCCGACCCTCTATGCCTCTTTCTGCCAGCCCGCAAAAGTCATATAAATGGAAGTGCAAAGTTGGCCGAAAGCAAAGCAAAGTGGAAATTAAATGCAATTTAAAGCTTTAATGGCGCTGCTCGAGTGAGAACAGTTTTCTTATTCTATTGTGCGCCCAAAATGCTGCTACACAATTTGTACTGCCTGCTGTTCCCTTTGTGTGTACACACCCATACATACATACATAACATACTTGTAGTTACACACACATGTGCTCACATTAAATGTGAGTAATAAAGCGACAGGCGGCAAATTTGTAAATTATTTTTGGCCAAATAGAGACAAGCATTGTCCAAGTCCGACAGCAACAACTGTCGATGACAGCAATGCTCACGAATATGTTTGTGTATGTGGGTGTGCGTGTAGAGGGGAATAAGGTGGAGGGGGAGGTTGGTACTCTGTATTGATGATGCCTGAATGGTGAAGGTCAAAAGCCAAATGGAAGCAAATACTTGTGACAGCTCAATTGACAAAGAAATGTCAGCATCGATAGCATTAAGTATGTGCATAAGTCGGAGTACTCCCTTTCAATACCCATACACCTGATCCATAGCAAACATAGAGTATTTGGGGAGGAGGGCGGCGAGACAGAAGACCGACCCACCCACATCAAAATCCAAGTCCTCGCGCCACTACAACAAATACGAATATGTAAGTCTGAGCAGTTAATCACGCGAATTGAGGCCATGCCAGGGCCACCGCAAGTAATTGCCTTAAAAGTGCTCGTACGCTACGCCACAAAATGCAAAAACAAATCACTCACGTTTTGCTTTAAGGTGTGCTACTTAATATCCACAGTTCTATGTGTGTATGTGTGTATGTGGGTCTTTCTACACACGTGCTGAGAACTCAATGAGCGTGTGTGAGTGTGTCTGGGTGATGGCGCATAAAAAATAGCTGGGCGCGTAAGCGCTTTGTGAGCACCCAAAGCCAAACAGCCAGAACAAGGAGCACCACACACATCGTCTGCTCCTATGCGTAGCGTAGAAATAAGTTCCTCTCTCTCTACCGTCGACCCTCCCCCCTTTTGCCGCAGTGACGAGACGAGGCAACGTAATGTGGTCTGGGTCTGTGGCTTTTGGGGCCGACGCGTCGCAACCGCAAGCAGTTTTATTCACAGTCAGCCAACTGAAGCCGTAACTCAATTGAAACTTTTACATGCTCGTTTGTAGTACTATGAAGAATGCCACACTTGCTGCCTAGAGTTTTGCATACGAATATTTTTGTATCACAGCAAAAATGTTATTTAGCAAACATCTTTACAGCTGGCGACTCGCTCATGTTTTTAAGCCATTTGAAACACCAGCCAGCTAACCAACCAGCTCCATCCTGCTGATGAAAACCTTTTGTGTAACCAGTAAAAACGGAAACGAAAAAAAATTTATGAAATAAGTAAATTTACTCGTGCTGTCAGCAGTGCTAGTAGACCAGCAAATACTCTGTTTAGAACAGTTTTGAACGAGCATCTAAAAGTATATTGTATTTATACATTCTTACTTCATTTACTATAGATTTATTACCGATCAAATATATTTATTTTTATAATATTTTAAATATGTTTTACTTTCATAAATAAATATTGTCAGTGAACGAAAATATATAATATTCCGCTTAAAGTAGAGCACATTTTTCAATGAACCCTTGAAACTATATTTCCTTTGTTCTACTTTGTCAACCCATTTGCTACAAACAAATTGCCGAAATTGGTGTAATGTTACTGACATTTTGAATATATTTTACCTCTATGTGATAAAAACAAAATTACTCATATTGTCAGTAGAATTCGTATACCCAGCGATTCTCTTTTAAAAATAAAATAGCTTTTGTCAATGGGCACCTGAAAGTATGCTACAGTTTTTGAGTTATACGTTGTCAGCCAATTTGCAACAAACAAATTAACGTCGCTCTTTTTCTGAAAAAGTATATTTAATTTGTACTATTCTTTTAATATTTTTTCTCTTTCATGTGCATAATACCCCTCTTGACTCTCAATGGGTATTAAAAATAAAAATATAATTTAAATTTGGGCTGTTCGGTCTGCCTCAAAATACTGCCACATATGCACAATTTTTTTCTCTTATGGGGAGCTGAGCATCGCCCCAGACTCTAATGAATACAGTCGGCACAAATGGTTCCGTAGTCTTATTACTCGCAGTGTTCGCAGTACTCGCATATTCCATCTATGTATATGAGAGTGTGTGTGTTTGCCTTTGTGCCCGAATGGGTTTACTATGTGCATTTGTAGCACAGGCGTGTAATAAGCCAAAAAAAAAAAAGAGAAAAACGAAAAATGAAAAAGGCAACACAATGTGCGTGTGTAATGTATGTGTGTGTGTGGGTGTGTGAATGTGTTTGGTTCGCAGCGTGTGGCGAGGCAACACACAAAACTCGAATTTCCCATGATTCTAGCAGTTTTTGAGGCATTTTTCGCGCGTTTTGTGTCAGCGACAGCATTTTCATCGCATCAAACAACAACCAAAACAAGAACAACAACAAGAACAACAACTAGCGCAACAATGGCACTGGATGGCATTTTGTTTGCACTTGACACAACTGTACGCGAACACACTCGTATTTGCCTTATGCATATATTATGAGGTTGCAAAGTTCAACGAAATATTAAATAATATACAATTTTAAAGAATACATTTTGTACCCGGTTCCTTTGGGTACGTTTAACCAAACCACCAAATGGCAAATTGATGGAAACCCCATGAGAAATTCATTTAGTAACTTTACTTTTATCATTAAATCCAAACTGGAAACTTTTAATTTATGAAGCTCATTACAGCTAATGAAATACTTACAGAAACTTGCGTTCTTTGTAAGTAGAAGTTAAACTGTCTTGATGATAGCTGTCCTGGGTCTGTCTGTCTGGTCCAGTAGCAAACAAGGCAAATCTATTCTTTATTAGCAGCAGTTTTCTGCTTTAACGCGCAGCCTGTCGCTGTTGTTAAATATTTATTCATCATCATGCTAGATTACACCTTTTGTTTCAGGTTGAATGAAAGCGCTTTAAATGGATATCAAATCAGTTAATCAATATGCGCAGTTTAATCGAATCATTTAGCCTTAGAGCTCAGACGTCTGTTCTCTTTCTTTTCTAAGAATTCTGATTACAAAACTGTTTGGCGAGAAATGAAATGAAAACATTGGGAGTATGGAAGATAATGTGTTATGTCTGCAGCTTGTTTCATTTAATAGAATGTCGTTAAAAACACATAAAGTTTGAGTTACTCATGGGAATACTAAATTTTAACTTTATAACAACATTTTCCTTTCATACTTTCTTGGGAAGCAAGCTCAAGTCGCAAAATTTCGTAACAGTAGCAGCAGAGAGGAGAAAACTTTAAAATTAAGTTGGTTAACCATTCATCATGGTTTCATTTAAATCTACCTCAAGTCGGATCCATCAGAAAACAGTCAACTGGGAAATGCATTTCCTTGAACGCTGAGTTTTCTGTGTACTCTGAGATCTCTGAGGTTTTTGGTCTCTCGACATCTCCCGCATCAGCATCAGCTAATTGCTGAAGGTAACTTTGCCAGAAATCGATGCAGCCGTATTTCACTGAATTGTCAGTTGCCTGGCTACCAAACATGGAGTTTGAATTTCTTGCCATATCCTTTGATTACGCTGAGGCCAGTAACTGCGTCTCTCGGATGAGCGGCTCTTTGGCTTTTACTCTGCATTATTGCCAACAAGGACGGAAGAAGAAAACCATCAGCATTGCAATGTAACCTGGAAATTGGATTTTCATATTTATATTCGCATTGCCATATATATAATATTTGTAACCACTCTGTGTTGGGGGAAATTGTCATGCGTGAATCACACACACAAAATTTAGAAAATGTTATCATAATAATTTGATATTATTTGCATATGAGTTGATGTTTAAATTGCTCAACCAGTTGAATTCAAAATTGAAAATATGCACACATTTTAATAATAGAATTTTATTTGTTTCGCTTGCAGATAAAAATCGCATGAACAGTCCCGCAGTGGGCGGTGATAAAAAATCGAATCTGGTTGATGCCGTCGATGTGGCAAGTACCAGTGCAGAAGCCAAATTAAAGCCACGTTCCAGGTGAGACAACAGCAGCAGAATAAATAAATTGCTTGCATGATATCTCCCCAATACTCACTACTCAATACTCAATCGTTTGTTTATTCCGACTTTTCACAGATCACTCATACGACGTGCGTCACGCAAGACCAAACAGCAAATTAACAACGCATCCGATGACTGTAATTTGCAGTAAATACAGATGCCAAACGATGGTGAAATGAAGCGCATAAATGTGTTGGCCATAAATACATGTTAGTTAATATTAACTATGATAAATAACAATTATTATTAATAATAATAAAGTCAAGTTTATTGCGCGAGTAAAACAACTGACAATTTAAATGAGATAATTATGAGAATATATCGATTATCGTGAATTTAAATATGTTATTTTGCTCAATATGCAAACTAAGCGAACAAAAAACTAAGTATGAGTATTCTAGTTGTTTATAATCAATGTGCGGATCGATAATAATTTGTTAGATTATTGATACAAGAAACAAAAAGCATTAGGCACATTAGAATCTAATCTCATCATTATTTGCATGGGACCAGTTTTATTTGAAGTCATTTTTATAACTTCATCAAAGTCTGTCCTTCGGTTTTATTTTTTTTTTTGTGAAAGCAAATCTTCTGCTTTTAGTTATTAAGCGTCGTAGAGTATGTGAGCTTCGGATTACCGACGAATCGATTTTATAATGCCAATTTGATTTTGCCATAAATTTACGTTTCTATTAGATAGCAATTTGTATATGTGTGTGTGTGTGTATCTGTGAGTGGAATTTATAAGATATGCGACAGTCTTTGAACAAAGTCGAAATCATACAGTTCCTTTGATGATAAAATAATAGGAGTAACTCGGATTATGTGTGCGTGTAGCATAAGAATACTAAGTTAATTATGTTTTTTTATTTTGAATACAATTATTCATAATCATTTAATTACGAGCATGTTGCGATAGCTTTAAAAATAGATTATTAACAAGTGTAGTCGAGTAAGTTAGATTGGTGAGATTGTTTGGTATACTAGCATTATTTAAATACAATGTATTCAAATCTTTAAAAAATGTAGTTGTTAAGCAAAAGAACAAATTAGAAAAATGCTGATGGCAGTCTTACAATTTGAATGTGGTTGCAGGATTTGATTACGTTGCAGGTTGCAAGTTCTTTGGCAACGCGTGCCACTCAAGTCGCTTTGACTTTGGTGGGGGGAGACGGGGGAAGCAGCACCCCATGTTGACCTTTTTTAAACAGAGTGAAAGCACAGAAATCTTTGAGCAATTTACGGCATTTTCTTTTCTTCCATTTTCAAGAGAAGAAAAAAACCCAAGCCAAAGGAAAATGGTAATATGCAACTATAAACAAAACAATTTATTATGCAAAAGCGAGATACTAATTAATGTTTGTGTTTATGTTTATGTTCGTCCTCGTTATGCTAGTAGCGCATAATTTGTGATGATTTCAATTGAAAATGATATCTTTCGCAGCACAAAGGACAACAGCTTAAGACATATTCAAGGATAATACAGGGTGCATGCTTATATTGCCAAATGAAGAGCCAATCAAATTAAACCTACTTACTAAAAATATCGCATTAACTATGAGTATTAGCTGAAGCTATAGGTGTTTATTTAGTAGCTCAAATAACTAAATGTTTTTTAAACAATTGATATATGCGAATGTATGCGTGTGTTTGTGTGTTTGTGTGTATGCGATTGAGTGCATATTTATTTAAGCAACAATTTACTAACAAATTGATATTTGATTTGTGGGTGTTTTTATTCGGTATGCTTAGCAAATAGCAAATAGAAGTTATTTCAAACAGACCGAAATCCAAAGAAAACTGCGCTAGTTGATTGGGGCGCTTTGTAAATGAATTAATCAATATACGGCAGATGCAAAGTGAATTGTGATGAAATAATATTTAACGATAATGATTTACTCAATAATAAATTGAATAAATGGTTTAGCTGGATAAGGGAATAACCTGTGGTTATTTGTTTTTTGTTATATCCTTTGGATGCTTGCATTGAGGCTGACGTCCAGTAAAATATACATATACATATTGACATACATATGTTCTTATATGTAGGCTAAGGCTAAGGCATGATAATTGTAAGGATAATATATTACAATATATACATACATATATATATATAAAGAATTTCTACCAGCATATGTTTATACATTGTTATTAAATGTAGTTAAATGAAACTAGCAACAAATCTGATGAGCCCAAAAAGAATGTATCAAAAACTATCCAGTTATCTAAAACCAACAAAAAAAATATCAGCGACAAACGGGAACACTTTGGCGATCAGCATTTTACAGTTATATATCTATATATATACTATATATACTCATTAATCGTTGACAGGCAAGAAAACATAAAGGAAACTAATTAATTATCTATAGATTTTGTTAAAAATGAGAATCAAATTTTGAAATATATATTTGTGTACGTAATTCGATTGTTCATAATGAAACTTTAAAACTAGAAACCCGAAAAAAATAACTCAAAAAAACGAGTTGAATTTATTCAATAAAATATAAAAACAAAACAAAACAGAGCAGAGATTAAATATATGAAATAATGAGAAAATGTACTTATTTTTAAAATATTAAATTGAAACCAAATAAAACTACTAAGTGTGTCCATTAAAAAATAAATCACCTAAATGTGTTTTAATATGATATATATTTTTATATATTCAATGGGATACCAGAAGCGATTTAAATATAATTCTGTTGGTAGCCCTAGATTGGCAATTACTCTCTGTTAAATAGACTAATTATATTTGAATTGACATTAAACTTGCACCGAAGCCATTAAAATAAACCGCACTGTAGCTGACACGCTCTGATTGGTCACCTGTTTATATCATCTGGTTGCACTACATTATAAATTACCTCCATATATTGCATGTATAGATGCTTAGTTGCTGCTGTTGTCGCTGACGAGGTTGCTGGGAAAATGCATCAACAATTGCAGCCACTAAATCAATTAAACAACTGACCACCCACCCAACTGAATCTCCCGCTTGCATGGTAACCATGCAATGTATAGTAGTACATTGTATGCTAGCCACAGCATCCATTAAAAGTAACTAATGGAATTTTATTCAAATTATAAATTGCATTTGCAGTAAATTCCAAAGCGTACGCAATGAAAATGTAAATGCCACTGCATTTAAATCAATTGAACTCCTAATGCCAAATGGGTAGCAATACACACCAAAACTGCGATTTATTCACAGGACATCACAATATGAAATTGCCACATATGGTTCGCGATGTTTCTTCGCTAAGTGAATGGCTGCGTATTTATGCAAATGTGGGAGAATTTCGAAGTAACTTTTGGGCGGAATGCGTGAAACACTAAACAGCTTTCGCAGCGACCTAATTAGTTAATATTATGCACATTGCCAAATGCAATTTTCTCTGGCATTGATTCCGTATTAAAGTGACTTAAACGATTTAATGACTGCAGTTTATAACATAAATATATGGCAACATTTTCCATTGAGGTCACACGTACTTAATGCTTGTTGTTTTATGCAAGGGTCAATTGAAATTAAATACAAATAACAACACTTATGAAACTACAAGTATTAATTGAGCATGCATGAAATAATCTATATTTATATAGAGAAATAAATTTCCAGAAAAACGACACCCTCGGCAAAATAATAATAAATTAAATTATTTTAAAATGAAAATGAGTAAACAGTATTCGATGCAGAACAAACATGACTATATTAAAGTCCTATTCATACAATATTATTGTCCCATTCGTTACAATTTCATAATACCAATTTCGATTTATAATTATTAAATATGTGAAATATACGCATCAATTTAAAATTTCAAACTGACAGAAAATTACGCCATCTATCGTCAATTTTAGCAACGTATTGTAGAATATGCTCAATAGAGTAAGCACCGCCATCTGTTGAACAACAGGTTCATAGCTGACTTAGCAGTATTTTAAATGTGCAGTGTAAACGGCCTAATATACTTTTGCTATAAAAGCACATCTGGTAGTTTTCGGTATTTCTAAAGTTTTAATCTACTGTCACTTACCAAAGTTTGCTTAGGAAGAAAATGCCGTTACTTCGTGTAAATTCCTCATTTTTAGGTTGTACTATTTTCAAAAATAGATATGTTTAACGAAAACTTGATTAGTTCTTACTGATCGCACCAAAAACAACAACAATGATGCGGAAAACGAGGTTAAGATATTTAGAGGAACGAACAAATAAAAAGCTATCAAGTGACTCGACTTTTTTACACGCGTTGGAAATATACTGTACTAAGAGGGAAGAGTAACCAGGTGACCACTTTTTGGAATTTCTTTATTTTAGTAGAACTCGCATGCTTTTAAACGTATATTTCCGAAATATAAGAAATGGTCACACACCCACACCGGCGTTTAATAAAACAGCTTTTATAAGGTTTTAAAGAAAAAGGTATGAATTATTGGAAAAATTGAAATTATTAACTAATTAATAATATTTGAATGCGAACCACTCATCGATGTTTGCTATTAAAAATCGTTGTTTATCCAGCTCTACACAGAATTACTTCAGAATGGCTTTAAAATATATTGGTAAGTGAACGCAAATCATAAACAAATTCAATTAATCTTAAATACCATTACTTCATAAGATATTGGCGCAAATCTAACGGATCCTATGTTCCGTGGCTGCTATGGTGGCTCAACCAAGCACCAGGCTGACCTCAACATTGTTTTGAATCGCGCGTGGCAACATGGACTGCAAAAGCTGATAGTCACATCTGGATGCGTGAGCGACGTGGACGAAGCTCTGGAACTGGTAGCCAAAGATGGCAAGTAGCAAGAAAAAACATTATCTAAATGAAATTCCAATAAATTCCTTTACAGAGAGGCTCGTCACAACAGTGGGCGCGCATCCCACACGCTGTGGTGAATTCGTGGCAGAACCAGAGCAATACTACAATGAGCTGCGCTCCAGAATCAAAGCGAATCCACAGAAAGTTGTCGCTGTTGGAGAATGCGGTCTGGACTATGATCGTCTGCACTTCTGTGACAAAGAAACACAAAAGCAATACTTTGAGAAGCAGCTGAGCTTAGCCGAAGAATTTAAATTGCCATTATTCTTGCATATGCGGAACGCCAACGAGGACTTTATGGCTATATTAGAACGTAATAGAGATAAACTGAAAGCCTGTGGTGGAGGCGTGGTGCACAGCTTCACTGGCACACTAGAGGAGGCGCAGAGCATACTGGCATTCGGTGGCCTCTACATTGGTTTGAATGGTTGCTCTTTGAAAACAGAAGAAAACGTTGAAGTGGTACGACAACTGCCCAATGATCGGATAATGCTGGAAACTGATTGTCCTTGGTGCGGCATTCGTCCCTCTCATGCTAGTCACAAGCACGTGTCCACCAAGTTTCCGACTGTTAAAAAGAAGGAAAAATGGACCGCGGAGACATTGATAGATGGTCGCAACGAACCCTGTCAGATTACGTGAGTGTATCTCTATTTTAATTGTAATCTTATTATTATTATTCATATCGTTTTTAATTGCAGTCAAGTACTGGAGGCAATAGCGGGAATTAAGCAGGAGCCCAAGGAGAAATTGGCCGAACTCTACTATCAGAACACAGAGGATTTGTTCTTTAGCAAGACGAAATAAAAGAAATTGTTACATTTTATGCTTTTACATTTATTGTATGTATTATTGTTTCTCATGTCCTAAATGCAAATGAATTCAAAAATACGCATTACAACTTGATGTATTTGTTTTGTATATGAATTATTAGTTAGCGGTTGCTTTTGCTTTTGCAATAAACACACGGAAACACATTAAGATTAACATTTAGATTTGTAAATAATTGTATTTGTTAATTAACTTTTGTTTTGTTAAGTATGTATGCGTGTATAGAGATGATCGCCAAAAAATATATATGTATGGATGTGTGTAGACCCCAAGTGTGTTGTGTATGTATACAATATATCTATATATGTATGTATTTGTATATTTAGATTCTGTTTATGCTTTAAATACTAATGGGGTATGTAGCTTAGTTATTGCCATTTTGATTACGATACGACGTTTTGCAATAGACCAATGGATGTCAATAGTTAGATTAGTTATTGATTACAATTGAAGCCTTAAAAAAGCGTATATACAAAATATTTTGTAAATATTTAAAAAGTCTGTTAACTAGCCATAGAACTTTTTTTCGAGTATAATATCAAATGTTAGAAATATGTAAATGCTATCAACAAGTTTTGTTTACTTGTGGTTATTTTGTAATACTTATATTTTGCTGTAAGAATGCAATAGTTAAAACGAAAATCTCTATAAAATGTCTGTTAAAACTGTCGATATAGCTCTATGTATTTCTTGTTTCGAAACTGATATGAACGAAAATGATATATGTGTATATTAGATTTTTGTAGTTTAATTGAGAAACTGCTCTCTAGTCTACTCAGTTTTGCATTTTAAATGACAATTTATTTAGTAGCACAATTAAAAGATTCAGTCAAATTGAAATATTTATAGCTTAATGCTTCTTTGATATGAACTCGTTCATACTATATAGCACACTAAGATTAAGCGCTGAATTCGATTCCGAATCCTTGGCAGAGTTTGCAGTTCGAGATATAAGATAAAAAGTTAGAATCAGTTACAGTGGGATGTCTTTAAGTTCCTATCAACTATTTATGCGCGTGTCTTAAGATAAAGTCTATAGCGTCTATAGCTATTTATCAATATAATTGTAAATGTTTTTGTCGAATATGCTCAGTCCCTTTCAATTGACTCGCAGTTGAATTTGGGGTCTTCATAAAAATAAGCCAATTAAATTATAAAATCCAAATCAATAATTATAGATGAATACGACAAGTTCGTTTATTGGGAGTCACATTAGTTTTGTATTGTAAATTAAATCATACATATGTACATAAACATAGAGAAATTATAAATAATATTAAATAGTGGGCGCAGCAACTATGGTTCACTAATAGTAAATTCGAGTTGAAATTATAAATAAATAATCCATGAAAATAATCCAACATAACTTCAATTGTCTTCCACTTTTCACATTTCACTTAACAAAACAAAGTGTTACTTAAAATACATTTAAATATAATTTAAATAAATGTATATTTATATATATTAATGGGCATATATTAAGGAAAAATCAAAAGAAATACCAAATGTTATTTCAACGTTTGCAACTAGAGAATTTTCCAAAACCCTTTTTGATTTTCTTTCTTTCTTTCTTTTGTTTTTTGTTGTTTTATGTATAAATATATTTGTAGTATTCATTTTGTTGTATTCTGTATGCGCATATTTATCATATGTATCGTATTATCGTATGTAGTTTAAGTTTTATATTGTATATACGAGTTTCTTAGTTTCAAACTAAACTCTGCGACCTGCAATCGAGCAGGCGATGCCGCCTCATAGTTAAATTTGGATTAATAATAAATAATATTCGTTTGCTAAATTAATAATTAATGTATTTTGGGCGCACTGCGATCGTTGATTTTCTGATTCCTCTTCAGGGTCGCGCCTCGTTTTATCTGATCCATCAACGACTCATGACATATACGTGGATCCGGCTGGAAGTGTAAAAATTAAATGCGATTAAAATTGCAGCTACATTAATCTTAAACAAGCTTTGGCACTGTATACAGAAATAGTATACATAATTAGTTAATGCTTGGCACTTTTTGGGGAAGGGATTAGGTGTCTCCGCTAGGACGAGACAAACATGAACAAAACGCAATAAACAAAACAAAACATGAACAGAAAACACAAAACAAACAAAGACAAAATACCTTAACACTGTTCATCACAAGTGCTGGAGTTGGGATAGGTGGGTGGTCTACGATATTGTGCACTGGGACGCGATAGATTTTGTGGATTTTGATACATCTAAGTGGCACAACACAGCACAAATAGATCATTGAGACGAGGAATGAATGAGAGATAGAGAGACAGTGGGATATCTCGCAGAAATGTAATGGATGCCTTGTAGTACTTACCAGGGCCTTGCTATTGATCAGATTTCGCACTGCAAATGCACGTCCAGACATGCCCTGCTTGGCCAACTTCGCATTGAGATTCTCGAGAAATTCAGCCTTGGTCTTGGCACGTATGCTGCCAGTCTTTTCGATATTGGTGCTTGTGGCATAGTCTATGCGGTTTCGAATCGAATAGCGTTTGGAATGTGTGTATTTGTTTGGTGCACAAAGCGCACATATAAAAGAAAAAGAAGCAAACGAATGTTTGACAAATGTTTTCATAAGAATTTGTTTGTGTTGAGATGTGTGTGTGTGCGATGTGACAAAGTTTAAGAATGAGTTAAGAATTTTGTTGATATATGCAAACGATTTATTATTTGAAAGAAAAAATAGATAAAACCAAAATAAACGGTTGCCGAGTATAAACAGTAGTAGAATTAAGAAAGGGGTGCAATGAAATGTTTTAAAAGTTGATGTGAAAGTCGCTGTTGCCAGTTGCTTCATCGAACAGACGGCAACAGCAGTTGGTCAGGTGATCAGGTCAAGAAATGAGATGAAATTCTTATCCTGTTCCTTCGCTGGAGACGCTCGTTAAGGTTAATTGGCAACACTTTCTGATACATCATTGTTTAATTTCATTTATTTACAATCCAAATTCAAATCGAAAGTTGAAAATCAAAAACAAAGAACAACAAAAGCATCATGCAATTTGCAAAAAAAAAAAGAATTTCATTCGACGGCGCGCAACATCATGAAAACAACAAAAGATAAAAAAAGAAACTAAAGAAAAATGCAAGGAATTAAAAATTCAATTATCCACATGTCAGCAACAAGAAATGAAAAACTGAAAGAACGAACAAATAAACTCCGCTGAACAACTTGCAATCAAATCATATCAAATCAAACGCGCGCTCACTTGAATGATGTGCCTGGACATGGGGCATATGGGGCGTATGCGCATTCGCATTCGCATTCGCGTTCACATTTGCGTTGGCATTGGCGTGTGCGTGGGCGTTCGAGTGTCCGTGGGCATGGGCGTTATTGTGGCTGGCATAATAAACGCCGCCATTGCTGTTGCCGCCAGCAACATCGCGATAATAATGTTGTTGCTGCTGCTGCTGTTGATGCTGCTGTTGCTGATGATGGTATTGCTGCTGCTGCTGCTGATGGTGTGCAGCACCGCCACGTGCCGTGGTGCCATAAATGCTGGCCATAGTTGCCGATGATGCGGGCGAGCCACAGGTGGGCGAGGCAGCTGGCGTCGAGTGCACCGACGATGGCGAATGAAACTTGACGGCTGTGGTTTGAATGAATGGATTCGTTGAAACGAATATCTTTTGCTGCACACTGGAATGACGCGATGGTATGGGTGGCTGTCGCTGTTGTTGCTGCTGCTGCGGCAGCGGCATCGGAGGTCGCTGATTAGCATGCCCATTGCCAACGTTGATGCCTGTTGGCTGTTGATATTGCTGCTGTTGTAGTTGCTGCTGTTGCAGTTGCTGCTGGTGCTGGTGCTGCTGCTGTTGTTGTTGCTGCAAGCGTTGCTGCTGCAATATGTTTTTGGGCAACGTGGCACTGTTGGAGGCAGCAGCATATGCATTGACCAAATGGTTGCCCATGTTGTTGCTGTTGCTGTGCCCAACACTGGGGCGTGCCATTTTCTTGGGCATGGTTGCTGAATAAATGGGCGGCGGTGGCGGATCTTCAAGCGGTGGTGGACATGTATAATGTTGCTGTTGTTGCTGTTGCAGCTGTTGGTGTTGTCGCATGTTTGCTGTTGCTTGCGCAGCTGCTGAATTTTTTGTAAACGAATTTGAAAAGTTGCCAAAATCTTTGCTATTTACTGCTGCTGCAGCGGCGGCGGCAGCTGCAATTGGCGCTTGTGGCGGCTGATAATGCGATGCATTGTTGGCTGTCGTTGTTGATGACGTTGAGTTTGAAAATGAACTGACTTTAGAGAGCAACGATGATGTGGATGATGATAGCGGAAAATGTGGCAAAGCATTGAATGAAGAGGAGGTGGAAGAGTTAGAAGTTGTTGCAGCCGCAGCTGCAGCATTGTTTGTCAATGCTGCAGGCGTTGCGGCTGTCGATGAAGATGCAGATGCAGATGATGTGCCGAAACTAGCATAAATTCTATGTTGCTGTTGTGCAAGTTTATGTTCAGATTTACCGTCGTAGTGTTGCTGCTGTTGCTGCTGCTGTGACATGGACAAACCATTGCCGCCACGCATGTAAATGGATTCACCTCCTCCTACTCCTACTCCACCAGCGTTGCCATAAATGCCCTCGGCAACATGTTGCTGCTGCTGTTGTTGTTGGTGCTGTTGCTGTTGCTGCTTGCTGTTGAGCCGTGCATTGAGCTGTGCAATTAGATTCGGATTCGCCTTGGGCTGTGTTGGTGGCAGTGGATGGGCATGGCCATTTGGGCTGGGGCTGCTGGTGCGAAAGCTGGACATGTTGTTCACCAGTTTGGGTTGCGCATAGATGCTGCCACTAGGCGATGAAGTGCGGAACGACTGCGTGAATTGTGTGTGCGCGTGTGCATGAGAGAAAGAAGAACAATAAAAGGCAATATAAATTAAAATGCGAACGAGAATTAAATATATGTGTTAGCTATGCATCTCCATCTAGAACGAGATGTTGTTGGTATGCATGATAAACTAAGCTAAATGGTATTATTACAACTAAACTAAGCAGACAAATTAGAACGATTAGTGGGCACGATGAGCGAAGGGCAGTTGTTAAACGCAGTTGCAGTTGCTTAGTTGCAGCTCAGCTTGGTTAGTGGCGCAGTCAACTGAATGTTGTTGCACTTACGGCGGCATCTACCTGTGGTGGCCCATGGTATGGAGGCGGTGTTGGCGGCAGCTGCTCATGATGATTATGATGATGTGTTTGATGTGACGTATGATGTTGCTGCGCAAAGCGTTGTTGTTGTTGTTGTTGTTGCTGATGTTGCTGCTGCTGCTGTTGAGGTGGCAGGGCTTGAGCATATGCATGCAGCTCCATATAGGAATTATAATAAGCTTCATATTCAGCATCGTCGTTGGGGGAGGGCTTGTGCATGGGCTGTGATGTCAGTTAATTGGCAAGTGTGTGTGTGTGTGTGTGTTTTCGTTGTGATAAGGCAAAGCAAATGGAAATAAAAAATGTAAAGAAATCATAGTAAACAGAAGAGTTCAAAGCCCGTAGCCAATAGATGAGCACACACCTGCAATAAAGACTGTTGCTGCTGTTGTTGCAATTGTTGTTGCTGCTGCTGCTGATGCATGCGACGCAGTGCAACAGGCGAGGCAGGCTGATGCCGCATGGCGGCCAGAGCACGCACTGTCTCCGACACCTTGAGCGCTGAGCTGGGCATCGCTGCTGGCGGCGTGGGCGATGTGGAATATGCTGTTGTTGCCTCCAGCATAAAAGCCGGCGGCGGCGGCAAATGCTCGCTAGAGTTGCTCAGCGATAGCGACTGTTGCTGATATGCGTGAGAGGTGTGGTTGCTGCTGCTATGCTGTTGATGCTGCGGCTGCTGTTGCATTTGGTGCATCATTAAAATCATAAGTGAGAAACGAAATCAACAACATAAGCGAAACAAAGAAACAGAAACTTGTGTTGTTGTTGTTCTTGTTGTGTGGCAAGATCGATTAATCACGCAATCAATCAATCGTTTTGGCCTTCCTCTTACCTGTCGCCTAACTTAACTCGAGCTTAAGCACTAACTTAATTAAGTGAATGTATCTTATTTAACCAAAAACAAAAAAATTTAATAACTGGTCGAAAACTTACCCCGACATTGTTGGGACTGGGAGTCACCGATGAACTGCGTCTCACCGGTGGCGGCGGCTTGGCCTGATTAATGGATGAACGACGTGCGATGCGTGCTGAGCTGCCCATTGCTGCTCCTCCTCCTCCGCCTCCTGCTCCTCCTGTGAAATGTAGCAAAGTCGATTAACAAGTGAAAGCAAAACTTTTGGATGTTCAAAGTTAATAACAATTATACATGTATATAGTACAAATATGTACACAGTTGAGGACACACGCACACCAGATACCAGTTAGAAGACGACGAGTTTTATTTGCTAGTAGTTGCTACTAAACTAATACAAAGGAGTATCTCTCGGATACTTGAACTGTTAGCACAACATTGAAGTGAGTTCCCATTCAAAATACCCTACACCAAAGACGATGAATAACCACACAAGTATAAGCTTAGTAAATTGGTTGATCGCAGTAGTAGTTGATCAAAAGTAGTTCCGGAAATTAGTTAAGCCTGATTAGTGTGAAGCTGTGTCGCAATTAGTTGCAGTTAACGTGCTGTGTGTGTGTGTACAGCTAAGATCATATGAATATAATGTATTTAGTGAAATTTGTCCGTTTAAAACAATAATTTTCTTTTATACTTTTATGACCTTAGCTTGCTGTGGTTGCTGCTATGAGTGAATGAGTGAGTGGTGATTATATGCATTGAGTGTTGGGGGAGTTAAAGCATCAAGTTAGGAAACAAAAGCGAAAGGTTAAGACAACACAATGAAGAAACACATAATAATATTCGTATATAAATATTAGAACCAAAACGAATCGAACGTGAGGTAAACCAAAGCCAAAAAGGTAGATGATGAGACGGAAGCAGAGAGAGAGAGAAAAAAACGAGAAATAATCGATTGTTAAACAAAATAATCAACTTAAAGGAGTGAAGAATATTTTGCAAAAATGAAAATCAACAAAAAGAAAAGTAAAACGAACCCGACAGCGATGCCGGCCTTGGCGTTATGCACGGTTTGGCTTGGGGATTGGCATTGGCATTGGCATTGAGATTGGAGCACGCATATGAATTGGTTGTGGGTGGTGGAAGTTGTGGTGTAGTTGTTGTTGTTGTTGGCGTGGGCGTGGACGTTGGCTTAGCGGGCACATGGGGCGGAGGCAGCGCAGTTGCTGATAATGCGGATGATGATGATAATGATGGCAATGACAATTTGGCCCCAGGAGAACTTGCTGATAATGATGATGGTGATGCAGATGCATTTGATGTTGGTGATGAGAATGTTGCTGTTGTTGTGGGCGTTTTGTATGGCGCATGATTGGATGTTGCTGATGATGATAATGATGTTTGATTTGGCATTCTATGATTTTGGTTTATGGATGCGGATGCATTTGCGCTTGCAATAACGGCAGGTTTATTAGTGACATTACAGTTTGCTGTTGATGTTGCTGTTGTTGTTGTTGCTGTGTTGGCGTTTTGGGGCGACTGTGGTGAGTGTTGTTGTGGTGATTGTTGCTGCTGCTGATCTTGTTGTGGACTGTTGAGCTGCTGTTGTTGTTGCTGCTGCTGCTGCTGCAATTGCTGCTGCACTTTCTGTTTCTGCTGGCGTATCTTGGCATCTAAGTCGGCCTTAAAGTCAAACTTTCTAGGTATCACTGGCTTACTGCTGTTGCTGCTGGCCGCATCTAGCGCTGGCCCATTAAATATGCTCAGGCTGATGGGCTTTGGCGGCAGCTTGCGCCGCACGGCACCAGCAACATTACTGCTGCTATCGCTTAGCAACTGTTGCTGTTGCTGCTGTTGTTGTGGTTGCGGTTGCTGTGGCTGTTGCCGTTGCTCTTCACTAACTCTAAGCTTATCCGTACCTCTGTGTTGTGGACTAGCGCGTCCCAGCAACTGCAGCTGTTGCTCGCTGGATGCCCGAAACGACGAGAGGCGTTGCTTGGCCGGCGCCACAGTTGCTGTGGCCGGCTGTAAACGGCCACCGCCTCCAACTCCGCCGCCAGAAGCGGCATCGGGCGACTCGGGTGAGCCAGCCAAATTGTCGGGCAACTGTTGCAGCTCGCGCATCTCGTGCAACTGCAATTGCTGCGGATCTTTGGTGCGCAACAGCACAATCTCTGAGTTCTGCTTGACAAACTCAATGTCCGGCGTATTGGGTATCTGATGGTCATAGATCACAACGACAGCGCTGCCGCCATCACTGCAATTGTCCACATACGCATGTCGCGGCTGCTGGCTCAGGCACACGCTGTCCGATGCGGCCAATGAAATGCTGTCGGCCGCCGAGGCGTACAGCGATCGACTGTCGCTGCCATTGCCGCTGCCATTGTAGGGATCATCACGATTGGCGGCAAAGTGCGCGAACGTGGGATTCTCATAGCCACCGGCCAGTATGCCGCCGGTCAGCGAACTCGTCTCGCTCACATAGCAACGACTCAGCTCCGAGTCGCTGGCACCCAGTTGCTGATGACGCCTGGCTGCTGCCAGACTACCTTCCTCGCCGGCCAGTTCCTCCGACGTCGTGTCGGAGATATCGGTGCCACAGCCACTGGAATTCGTCTGGTTGCTGATGGCACAGCAGTCGATGTTGCTGCTGGGAAGCAGGAGATCAGTGTTGCAGTTGTTGTTGTCGTTGCTGGTGTTGCTGCTGGCACCGCTGTTGCTGCTGTTGTTGTTGTTGCTGCCGCTGTTGCTATTGTTGCCACTGATGTTGTTGTTGCTGTTGATGTTGCTGCTGTGCTGTTGCTGCTGCTGCTGCTTGCCCTTGCCCTCATCGATCTCACGTTGAAAAGAGTCTAATTCGCCAATTAAATTGTTAAGTGCTTGAATCGAGTCTTCGAAAGATTTGTCTAATTATCAAAAGGCAATTTTGTGTTGTGGTGTTTTTTTTTTTTTGTGTGGTGCAAAAGTTCACGAAATATTGCGCGAAATTAAACGAAATTGTTTTTGGAATAATTTACAATTTGTTGTCAGAGTGTGTGTGTGTTTGGGTGTGTGTGTTGATTTTTATGTGTGTGAGAAATACACAACAACAAAAAAACCAAATGAGAGAAATGTGGTGGGAAAAAAGAAAACAAAAACAGAAAAAAGATAAATCGGGTTAAATATAGCAAATCACAAAGGGTCAAAGAGGTATGTAGGTAGGTAGTTTGATTGGTAGGGGCGGGGAGGGGAGGACAAGGCAGGGTTCAAAACAATTGTCGAGGGGGAAACAAGACGAAGTATTGAACTGTGCACGAAGAGTGGAGTTGGCTGTACTCCTCCTCCCCCCGAATTGAGTGCATGTCGAGTGCTGTTGTTGTGCTCTCTACTTGACTTACCCATTTCCTGTTGCTCCACAGCGCGCAGTTCCTCCGAGCGTCGAGCAACGCCACCAATGACTCCGCCAACTGCTCCGGTTGTTACTCCTCCTCCACCGCCAGCTACAGCTGCAGCTATAGTTGTGGGGATTGGAGCTGCTGCAGCGGCTGCCGCCTGCTTCTCAAACATGGATGCCTTCTGCAGCACCGAGGCACGGGAACGCTCATCGCTCTCGCTGGTTTCGTTGGCTTCGGCCGTCGTCGATTGTCCTGGCTCGGTGATCTTTAGCACATCGGTGGTGGAGTTGGCGGAGGCGGGGGGCGTGGGTGAGCTGACCTGATAGACGAAGCCGAGACCGAGACCGCTGGCAATGCTGCCGCCGCTTGGAGTACCTGCAGCAGTGGACGTGGGTGAGTTGGTTAACAGTGGTGAATAGTGATTCTGTGGCGTTGAGCAGCCGCTCGAGGGCGTTGTGGTGCTTGTGTTGGTGTTGGTATTGGTGTTGTTTGTATGCCCGCCACCACCAGCAACACAGCCCACAAGCGAGGCGGCCACAGCCGAGTCAAAGGATGGATGCGAGTGCAACGATGAGGCTGTGCTTGTGGACACCGACGACGATATGGAATGGGAGCGTGTGCCAAGGCCACTGCCATGTACTGATTGCTGCTGCTGTTGTTGCTGTTGCTGCTGATGATTGAGGCTGCTGCTGCTGTTGCTGATGTGCGCTTGCTGCGATTGCTGATGCTGCAGCAACTGTTGCTGCAACGAACTTGTCGAAGAGTCATTCGAATGCTGCGAACAAATCGAATCAATGCTGCTTTGTTGCTGCAACAATGGTTGATGTTGTTGCTGCTGCTGCTGTTGTGTCTGTGTCTGTGTCTGTGGTTGCTGTTGCTGCTGTGACTGTTGCTGATTAGTTAGTTTGATTGCCGCCAGCTCAGATAGGTTAGCATAGGTAGGCGGGGTTTGTGGTTGCTGTGGCTGTGATTGCTGCTGTTGTTGCTGTTGCTGCTGTTGTTGTTGTGCATGATGTGCTGCTGACAGCTCTGTGTTTGGACATTAACATGAACGTTGGACAAAGCATGCGCATGGTGATCGTGTTGGTGTTGGGATGTTGTTCAGGGTAAAGAGAGAAAGAGTAGCACAATAAGACAAATGGAGATTAGTAAGAGACTCGATGGATTAGGCATTGAAGCGTGCACACAAGGACACAACAAATAAAACACAAGATGATGTACAATGAGAGATTTTGTAACAATTTTCTTACCTTTCGTGATATGAGCCGGAATCGGTGAGGGGCACTGACGCTGCAGCAGATTCTGGCCACTGTTCTGGCGATGATTGCTCTGCGCCGACAACGGACGCTCCAGCGACGAACAGCGCTGCAATAGGAACACAATTAGCAGACAGTTTGCGACAAAATTGTATTGAAATATAAGTAGTTGTAGATGAGACAATGACGACGACTGACTAATTGGCAACTGGGTTGAAGTAGCTTGGGACATTAGCTGATGAGCGCATGCAAATGAGCGCGTCTAGGTCTAGGATTTAAGAGAACTACGCTGCCACTTACCACATGTGCCGGCTTCTATACACGCAGTATTTACATTTCGATTGTTGCCACACAGCAAATGTTAACGAGAAACAACTTAATCACTAACAAAACACAAAAAGAACTCCCCAAAAACCGATGCTTACCACTGGCAATGGAGGACGACTGAGCGATGCTGCCGGCGATTTCTGTGTTGCCGGCGTATTCTGACCCGAGGCGGAACCGTTGCCAGTCGGCACCGTTGCGGGTATGAGGCTGCCGCTGCTGTTGGACTCGTGTATGGTCTCGGGATTCTGGAACGTGTAGACAGTCAATGGCGGACGCTGATGACCCTTCTCATAGGTGGTTGAAATCGTATGCGGACGATCAGCAGTCGGTGGCAGCGCGTCCACAGCATCCTGGGAATGTGGCGGCCAAGTAGATACAGCGTGCGTCTGGTTGGTGGCATTCGAAACCTGTCGAAAGTGACAATTAGTAAATGAATAACATAAAGCGATAATTGCACAAGACACAATAATTAATAATCATCTTTTTTTTTGGCAAACAAAATTAAAGTTGAATTAAAAAAAAAACTAGAGAATTAAATGAAAACCTGTGTTGTTAGCGCTGGCGATGAGCAAAAGCCACTATCACTGGATTCACCAGGTTTCAAGCGAATTGCGGGCGTTACAAACTAAAACAATAAAAAAAAGAACACAAAAGACAAAAGAACGTTTTGATGAAAGCCCCAAAAACAAATGGATAGGCGAACACAAAAGAATGACAACATTTACACACACAGACATTACTTCAGTCTTCGCACTATGCAATAAAAACTTGGGAGCAGTTGAATGTACTAAGATTCCATAAAGGTTTCATTTTCTGGCAGACACCTGACACAAAAAACCATTGTTCGTGTAGAGAATATGTTAAATTTGTTGCAATAACAGTTTTGTTTAGATTGATATCCAAATTAAAGATAAACAACAAAATTGACAAGATCTATCTTTAAAGGATTCATCATTTGAAGAGCTTAACAAAGAACATTGTTCCCTTAAAAATAATGTTAAATGTGTTATAATAACTTTTTGTTCATCTGATATTAAATTGAATGGTTAATTGTTAAAAAAACAAAATTGACAAAATGACCAAGAAATAGTTTGTTAGTCCTTCAGTTATTCCTATCTAAAAATATTATTTGAATCTGATCGGAGAACCGTTTTCTAACAACTACTTTACAATTATTCATAAAATTGTACATGAGATAGGCTTTGTAACAAATGAACTTTGATTAAGACAAGTTGCAGTAAAAGTAAATCGAAATATTTTGACAATTTCTTCTCAATTTTAAACAGAATCATAACACACATTCAATATTTCTGCCCTTCACATCTAGTTTTTATTACATAGTGTTGTCAGTCAATGCAGCAGCTGTTGACGCAACAGCACAAACCTGCGATAGCGAGCGTTGATAGTGATGATGACCCGGCGAGTTGCTGGAGCCGCTGCTGTTCATGCTGCTAATAGAGCAGACGGAACTCTTGCGTGAGCCCAAGGAATTGGAACAGCCGCCGCCTTGGGAGCCAGAGCCACCGCCAGGCGATTCGGGATATAGATTAATGCTAGCCTTGGCATCGTGGATCAGTTCCTCCGAAGCCTGTGGCAAAACGCTGGGCTCCTTGGTGACCAAAGCAATGGATTCCATAGCCTCCTAGAGTGAGGAAGAAGACAGGGTTTTAATTTTCGGCACTTGCAAAATATGTAATTAGCTTCACACATACCTGCAGATGACCGAGTTCGGACATCACCTCGCATTCCTCATGCACCACGGGCTGCAGCATGTGCACAAAGCTGCAGTAACGCAATCGTTCCTCGACCATCGCCGCACGTAGTGACTTCTTCTCGACCTCCTCGAGTTCGGCGCGTCGCAAAGTCACATCTTGCATGTGCGAATCCATCAATGACTGCAGGCTGTTGTCCGTCTGTCCCTTGCGTGCCTTCTTCTGCAGACGCAGCGTGTCGCTGGAGCGCTTCTTTAGCTCACTGCGACAGCGTTTATACTCTTTGGCATGATCCTTATCGATGGTGGCCACTGTGCGCTTCCAGTCCTCGATCTTGTCCTGCAGCGGCTGCACCAGGCAATCCATAATTGCGCTGGTGAAGGTCTTTAAACGGGTCTCGACCGCCTTGTGGCGCAGACAAACACGGGTCAGGGCGGTGCCAATCTCCTTGGATGCACCTGCAAATCGGAAAGCAGAGCAAATTGAATTATAGTACACAAAGTTGATAGTTGATGCCTGTGCTCTGATTTGTGAACTGACTACTGACTCCGACTGCCTGTGAACGGAAATGTTAGTTATTGTGTGTAGTTGTCGTGTCGTCTATGGACACGCCACAATGTCTGGACGACGTCGCTTCAATTTGGCAGCGCATCGTTGCATGCCACACGGACTTTAGGAGGGGCTTTGAAGTCGGTCAACAACCGGTCTCGTGTGTGCCCATTATGCCAGCTAACAGCTAACAGCTATGAGCTACTGCTAAGCTTCAGGCACAACTGCCTATCAACCGTGTGACAGCAGCACATGCTTAATAATCTATGCACGCTCTCTTGTTGCGCCTCCTCTTTCTCCTTCTCCTTTCCCTCTGCCTCCTGCTCCTCATCCAAATCAAATTATCTGTGCAACTGATGAGCGAATGCTATTATCCTATTGATTTCTACTTTTCCCAACTGAACTGCGAAAAGTACTCCTCATAATGCGAGACCAAAGCAAATGCCATTTAAAGCACTTTATGGACACCCCCAAATCCAAGTTAATTGAATAAAAGATAGCAATATCTGTTGCCATTCCAACCACCAACCACTGAGCGAAACGCATGTGCAAATTATTGAGTTTTACCCTCGTGACAGACTCGACTGTCTGCCAAGACCGTATTGCCGACCGTTGGTCCCATTAAGGACAATTGACACTTGTCCTGGCGCTTGCTTGACTCGCTTGTGCCACACACACACACAGCAGAGCAGACACACGGACTCGATAGCCTACTCTGCATGCCAAGTAACCACTAAAACTAATGAAACCATTTAGTAAGTGCAAAGTACAGTTTTTGGCACACAATTGCCAACAGCAGTTGCCCTCAAAGGGTGGCTCAAAACAGGCCAAAAGCAGACACATTACATGGTCAGGTGGCTTGATGGGTTTATGAGGATTCTACTACAAGTCTCTCCCCTGTTTGTCTTTGTGTAAGTTGCATTTTGGCGCAGGGAAAGTGCAAGCCTCGCAAGTGGATCAATAAATGCTAATGAAGGGGAGCACACAGCAAACGAAAACAGTTCAAAGATAATAGATAAATAATGAAACGCATTGGGAATAGCGCAGAAATATGCATGCTTAATATATGCAAATGGAGCGTGACATCAATTAAGCGTTTGACAGGAAAATTGTGAATAAAAATCAGCAAGGAAATTCACATTCATTAATATTCTATAAGAGAAATAGAAGAATTATTATGATAACTTCATTTCGTTATAAGTAGATGCCAAGAATTTTCTGAATAACACAAATTAAGTATTACAATTAAATACACGAAAACTTTACTAATTGAATTGAAGCATTGAAAAAAGAATATCATGTTGGAATATCATTAGCAACTCTTTTGATGTAGTTCACTTCTAGCTGAGATTCACTTCAACTGCAATCAGCAGACAACTTAAACTATAATCAGCATAAACTGGGTCAATTTGTTGTGTAATTTCGGTAGTTGAATTTGGCTTAAAGCGCTTCTATTCTAGCCATTCTTAGCAGTTGTAACTGTAACTAATTGAATGAGAACTTCTGCGAAATGTCAACTGGGAGCAATCGTCTAAGTATATACCATTGATATAAATGTATGTTGTCTGTGGTCTTTGATCTCCGTCTGCTTGCCAGTTAAACTGCCCACAGACATTGGCGCTGTCGCTTCCCATTCCTCAATCCCGATGGACGATGGACGATTCTCATTGCCCAGGTGAGTAAGATTGCATAATCAAGCAGAACGCGCGTGAAGCGGCCCAGTCGAGAGGCGTTCAATAAATAAATAAATATAAATAGCCAAAGCTGAAATGCGTGAGTAGCCATCGAATAGAACACAGAGCAGCGAATACAAGAAAAACAAAACACAACTGAACTGAACTAAACGAACAGGCGTGAAATGTTGTAAAATCAGATCGATGACCGACGTTGACGCTGACGCTGATGTTGATGTTGCTTTTTCCAGTGAACGCATAAATAATAGATGGATGTACAAATAGTATATCTAATTTATATATAGAGGCTATCTCTCTTTCTCTGTATACTATTGAGTCAATAGTCGACAATTACGTGAGAGGCGGTCAGTTGTTTTTTCAGTTGTTTTGATGTTTACGACTTTTGAACTTACCTCTGGAATTGGTGGCCGCATCGGCAATCTTTTGGAAGGCATCCAAATAGGCGGCAATTGCCTGAATGGCAGCGCTGTAAACAGAGAAAAGCAAACACAGAAAACTCAGATTATATAGATGGTAGTAGAGTTGAGCGAGCAACGAAAGATGCCATTGATTATAGTACGGCGCGAAAGCAAAAAAAAAATCTAATAAACTTTTGCAGCAAACTTTATTGGCCGTGGGCGACATTTCAATTGAAAATGGCAGACGCAGACGGACAGACAGACAGACAAACAGTCGGACACGACTGCACCCAAGTGCTGATGATGATGATGGAGATGAAGATGCTGGTCTGGAAGCTGTGACTGTAACTGTGACTGGGTTTGGTCCCGGGGCCAGAGACCTGTATATGTCGAGTGTAGCGCGCGGCCAACGTTGCGTATGTGTGTCAAGCGCATTCGGCAAACACTTGGCGCAGAATTTCTTTCTGGCAAAAAGACAACAAACGTTTTTAGCATGATTTTGAGGCAGCCCATGATTAATGCAAGTTGTATGCTTACGACTGTATCTCATATATACATCTGTATGTATGTATGTATGTATATGTACACTACTTATGTATATAAGGTAATGCCAGACATTGCTGCTGGCGTCACAAATTGGGGCCAAGTCTGAGCATAAAACAACAGACAAACTATAAAGCAAACGCAAAAAGCATAAACAAAAACGCGAAAAGCAAAATGAAGAAGACAATGATATATACACACACACTCACACACACACACAGGTCGTCTCGCCAGCCGGCAAATGGCCAAAAAGCCAAGCCAAAAATAATCATAGACTGTGAAGGAAATGGTAGGCATAAAACAAAACTATTTCAAGATACTTTCAGCGCCGTAATATAATCAAATAATGAGACTTGTTGTTTATGTTAATTTGAGAATGCTTTGGCAATTGCTGCAAATGTTGCAACTCGATAACCAAAACTTACCGCAGGCATGTGTGCAGCTTACTCGCCTTTGCCACAAAATCCTCCCACAGTGGCGAAGTGTTCTGCAAAAATAGAAAAGAAAAACAAATATTAGCAATTTGCTTGGAATCTGTCATGTCAATAAGAGTATTATACATATATTTAACTAAAAAACCATTTGACATTTATTTATTGCCTCAAATGATTCCAATTTCAGCTCTTGCAAAAATATTGTTGCAACAAAAAAAAAAAAAATAAAATACATGTGACATGACAACAGAAGAACAATGACAACATTGACGGCCAATCAAATATATCGTGTTCAGCGCCTAAACAAAAATGTTGCCAAATACTATGAGAATAGCGAATACGCTGCGAGAAAATGAAAAGTATACACTTGTTCATAAATATAGAATTCCTATAAAAAGTTTTCGAATTTATTTACAATTTGATTTTGATAGTTCAAAGTAATGTAAATGAATCTTTTACTCAGTCAATAATAAGATTCAAACAACCTTGGGTTTATAAGGGAAATAACAATCAATAAAACCCCGAAAGCAAATATATATTTCAAGTTGAGCAATAAACAGCTGATCAAAGGCAAATGTCTTTGGAATTGGGCCTAAATGAAATAAAAAGTCAACCCGCACACAAACAGACATAAAAGCCCTGACAAATTGTGCGTACGTGTTGCGTTCAATCGTAAATAGGAAAAAGGTTTGCAATACGTCCACCAGCTGGACAAGAAAAAGGACGAGAAATTGGCAAATAAAAAAGGCAATGAAACGTTAAGACTTATTGACTCTTATTAACCAACATTTGCTTAGGCACAACGATAACTATTGCAGTTCTACTATAGAAATTCGATATAAATAAGAGATGGATTTCTGGCATATCTAATTAATGACTTAAAGCCCAAAGTTTATTCTCTTTAATAAGCAAACAAGAGCTTTGCATACTTTTTGTCTCATGTTCTGCGGTTGCCAATTAGCCAGCGTGTTTGCCTTGTATTTTTCCCCCACAGATTTTTCTTGTCAAAAAACCTTTTTAAGAGAAATATGAAAGAAAATATCTTGTGGCGCAAACTTATTAAAAGTTATTGGACAAGCGAATGTTCAACATGGATAAAGTGAGTAAATGTAGTCTGCACATTCTGTTTGTATTGTGTTTAATCTCATTGAGTTTGTGACTTTTGTTGTCTGTGCATTTCATTAAATCTGATGAAAAGCGCAAAAATTTCATATGTACACAATAATTTAATTCAATAAAGTTGATCAATTCAATTGGCTGCACTTTGCGAGATGATATCACAATTTTCATTTAAAATTTAAATTGGAATAGTTAAACGAAGAAGCAATCTTTATAGGGACTGCAATTAGCACCCCAAGAGAGTCACTATGCAGCAGCCTGTGGTGCGTTTAATTAAGTTTTTATACCTTCGTATTCTTTGCTCTTACAGAATGAAAGTGATTGAGCAGGAATCGATTGATAGGCCAACGACCGTTGACCAGCTAAGTAAGCACTTCCAATACAGATTCTCACAATGGCAAAATGTTGACGCTCAAAATATGGTCAAAACCACACAGCACAGCAGGAATGAGACGCGACCAGTTAAAAAGTCGTTTGCTACTCTTTTTTTCTTTTTGTTTTTTACTAGTTTCATTGTCAGGCCATAAACGACGAACAGCAGCAAATTGCGCACTCCATAAAAAGTGGGGAAAAAGATTTATACATAATTTGAGAATAATCGCAAGTTAAGAAGCGCAAATGGTCAATAAAAGTGAAAACGGGTTTTTTTTTGGGTGTGATGAACATATGTATAGAATATCAAATAAAAATAATGTAATCAACGCGTATGTTTATTGCACCACTTGCTTCATTCATTCTTTATTTTCGCTAGTCCGCTTCAATTCAACCAAATTGACATTGAAATCGAGAATGATGGATACCGAGTCCGAGTCAATGCATCAATTTAATGGCCAATCAAGCGGAGCAGAAGCTGCGAGCGAGTAACAATTCGTTTTCAATTCGTTTTCAATTCGCATTTCCAATGCGATTCGCTCTGCTCTGCTCTGCATTGATTGTTTTTAGCCCTTTTATTTTTGGCAAAAGGTCTACAATGCAATTTGGATTCGCTTTCGATTTCGATTTTTGCATTCAAGCGCAAAAGGCAACGGCAACAACAAATACGAATCGAATACAATAAAAGACTGTGTGCAAATGCCAATCGGCAAAATCCATTTAAAAAAAAGCCCCAAAATGCAAACAACAATCCACAGCAGTTGTTGGAGAATGAGGGGCAAACAACAAATGTGGGGGGTGGCATTGCATAAAAAGGTGACGCAGTCAGACGAAGAGGTGAGGCAAGGTGAGTGGTGAATGCATTGCTGTTGCGCGCGGCATGAAAAAGGTGCAACAAAAATGAACGGAAATCGATTTCGGTTATTTCTCTTTTGCGACAACAAACCCAAGTAAAGTACTGCAACAAGGAAACGCAATTGATGTACAAAAATATGCCCTCGAGTATGCAGAATAAACTAAACTTGTTATACCCGCTACGCATATGATGGAAGGGTATAATAATTATGTGTCTGCAATCTGGTACATTTTGTAATCTTTGGTATATTTTGAGTGTAGTAATATACCTATATACCAAATATAGCATTTGGTACATTTTAGTATTTTTATGATATATTAATTCGGTATATTTTAAGAATATGGTTTTATTGTATTACATCAATATACCTAATATAGTATTCAGTATATTTTATATTTTAAGAATATGGTTTTATTCAAAATGGGTAGCAGGCATTCAACAGTCGAGAACACTCGCATCTTTTTTACTTGTTTCTGTACTGCAAATACACCCGCCGATTGCCTAAGAACAGGGTATAGCCAGCTTTGCCCCCTAATGGGCACAAAAGTGGCATCCACACACAATAATAAAGCCGGTATATGTCAACTTACGACGACAAAAGGTTTATAATTCATAACACGACGAGGCAGACGAAGACAAAAGACATCGAGGAGGATGAGAGACCATGTTAGTTGTGGTTGCTACGGACCGGAGTGATGTGGGGAGGAGGAGCGAGGTCTGTGGTGTCAGTCAACGGCCCCCAACGACAAACTGTCTGTTGCGCCATATTTGGCATACGTCGTGTGTTGTATTTAAGGTTCTTCTTGTTCATTGTGTGATTCTGAAATCACAGCCATATGTCTGACAGACTGAGGAAGGAGATGGGGACACACAATACGATTGATTACTTGACCTACCGCAAGCAATTGTATGTTAATCTGCTTACAGCTTTGATTGCGAATGAATTACTAAAGGTAAAAGGCAAACGTCGCGTAATCCTAAGACTCTATTAAATAAAATGATGGATCAGAAATTGATGGGATAAAAATACTTATGACATACTCAAAATATTGTAAATAAAAGCTGCTCAGCTGTCACCATCTCAACGATCTGTTTCTGACAGCCGCAAATCGTTTACTCAACATTCTTGCGAGCCTACAAAGTATAGCGTGGGTTATACACATACATATATAGAGAATATTATACTTATGTCTTGCACAAGGCGAGCAAAAAATGTCATGCCCAAAGCAAAATGCTCAAATAGATAATTTGACAATATTTTTTGAGCAAAACTGCATATAAAACCGAAAAAATCATTTAAAAATCACACGATTTCCGTATGATTGACAAAGCGTGGCACAAATGTCGGCCCACACGCAATTTTTGCGATACATAAAAATAGAGAAAAATGAAGAAAAAGAGACTGATGAAAAATTATAATAATATTTATACAACAATTTTTGTTCAATAACCCGATTTGGCGACAACAACAACAACAACAACTTGATAAGCGTATTTTTCGCTGTGATGTTGTGTGGGCTTGAGGTTGTTATGTTGACGTGACTTGGACTTGTCGGCATTTTATGAATGAAATTTTTCGTATTACAGATCCCAAGTCGCAATGGTCAACACACACACACACACACACTGGAAGCACACGCAAGGCTGTCATTACGAGTATTATGACCAAAGTTGATGGCGTTGGCTTTAACGTTGTGGCGTTGGCGTCGACGTTGTTGGCTCCTCTGCGCACCTTAAACTCGCATGTTAACATTTTGTTATGATACTTATGAATGGAATTGAGGCCTAGCTGCTGCTGCTGCTGCTTTGCTGTGTGGCCATCAAAGTGAAGTAAGCAACATTATTCTAAGACTGTGTGCACATTAAGCCGATGCCACAACAAACAAATTGAGCCAAGAAACACGGTTGCCACATTAGGCATATAATCAACTTATCCAAGAGAATGAACAAAAAAAAATACTACTCAAAAGGAAGCCAAACACAATCGTTGTGAAATGTGTAAAGAGGCAAACACTTTCCAGTTTAACTGCAGGCTGTAGGCAGCTGCCAAATGCATCTGTATTTGTATCTGTATCTGTATCTGTATCTTTTGTGTGTGAGTGTGTAGTTGTGTGTATCTATTTAACTGCAACTGTGCGAGACACCTAAAAACCCACAATTTATGCCAAACAACAGCAGCGAGAGGCGGCAACGGCAGCAGCCACACAAAACTGGAAAGGTTCTCACATATACACACATACACAGAGTGAGAGAGAGATACTTCGCTGGCATTATAAACTCTTGATCTTTCCAATAGCCTACAAACATCCTACACGAGTTTAAAACGTTGCTCGCCAACTTGCAACCAGCCTCTCAGCTCTCAGCTGGTTCACAGCCATTCATGCAACCATTTCATGCCCCATGTTGCTGTTTGCCGTCGACGTCGCCGTCGCCGTCGCTGTCGCCGTCACCGTTGTTGTTTGATAATTTTTCATGTGCTTTCCGTGAGCTTGTGAATCTTGGCTAGAAGAGAGATGAGATGCAAAACTGGGAAGCTGGCTGCCCAAACGGGTTCAGCACCAGCAACAACAGCAACAGCAGCAGCAGCAACTTCGCTTCGTCCTACATTGCACTTTTTGGGTTAAATAAAATAAAAATATTAAGACTTTTTGGCACAATATGCAAAAAGCGCCCCAGCGATGCAGTTTTTTATGTATGACTAACGGCATTAAACAAAGTTCTACCAATTGATTTTCCATACATCAACTTGGGGGCAAGCTTCTCTTCTCTTCTCGTTTTTTTTTTGCTTGCTTTTTGTTGCCTTGGGGGCCAATAAATTTCCAGGCTGCTGGACAAAATCGTGCGCAGCTAATTTGCACCTTTTTGGCCAGATTTTTGTTGTGTTGTATGTTGTGTTTAGAAAGTTGCACACAGAGCGATTATATATTGTGTGTGTACAAAACTATCAAGGAATTTGAAATGAAAGTGTTGCAAGATCAACTCGTCTGATTGAAGGCGATTATTACGATCTTGCTGCTGCTGTTGTTGATGGTGAATAATAACTTCTTTTTGCACAATCTCCACTCTCAATTCAAAATCAAATGAAATGAAAGTTTTCATCCAGCAAACAAAAAAAAAAGGGCAATGAGTTTGCAAAATCAAGTATTGAAGTAATATTAAAGCAAAACCAATTGGCAATCGTGAGTCCAAGCTGAGCTGACTGAGAATATTCACTACGAACTTATGCCATTCATCAAGTAATTTAATAACTGACAGCTGTGCATTTGCATATGCCATTTACCATTAAAAATCGCAGCAGACTCGTAGTCTGTCTATTCATTACAATATACAACCGATTACAAATACACAAATTGCCACATGGCAGAGCAAAGCAATGCAAAGCAAGGCAATATTTGCTGGCGGAATACTAGTGGCAGTCACTGTGAAACCATGTAATGTAATCCAAAGCATTGCAAGTCTCTTGCTGGCTTGCAACATGCGGCAAGCACACACAACATGCATAAACGCAACGCTTGAAGAACTCTACACACACACACTCACACACAAGAAACAAAGGCAACTCGTATGACAGTTGAATGACTGTTGACATCAGCGCGTGCCAAAGCCACAAAATCCAAATGCGGGATTAGACTAGAGGCAAAAACTTGACTCAAGCTATTCAACATGATTGAAATTGTAAATAAGATAACTTTTAAGAGATGTTCGCAACATTAAATTCAATGATTATAGTTGATATTGATTAAAGTGGCATTTAGCATACAATTTACCAAAAAAGAAAATTGAATCACCAATAGAAATACATATTTATAAACTGAATAGACCACTGTTTTAGAAATAAGAATGCACCGCTTGAAATTATAGCTTCTCCATATCTCCTTTGATCTCAAGGCAAATGCTGGTTGGCCGCTTAACCTTCTTTTCATCAAAAGCCTCCAAAGTAAGAACGAACTTGTAATTGCCATCCAAAGTAGCACGCACATTTGTAAATGTCATATTGAGGTCAAAAGGCTCGTGCTGCATTACGGACTAAGAACAAAAGAATTGACTAAGAACAGAACATTTCATCGGTCAGAGAAACTTACTCCTTTATGGGTGACACATTTCGAATGAACTTCAGTATTTATCACATATCGTGTCCAATATTGGTACCAATACTGATCCTTATCGTACATAATACTACAGAAGTCATTCGAGGCAATGCTAAAGATGGTTGGCTCCCAATTTCCGCGCTCGAAATGCAACAATCTTCCCGACACCTAATAATAAGCGAAAGGAAGGATTAAGCTAGACGCAGCTAAGACTCCTCAGGACTATCAGTATGGACATACCGCAACTCGATCTTCTGGTTCAATATCCCAGACTAATGTCGTATTTCCCTCTATATGGATATTCTCGCCATCGAGAGCAAATTCCAGCTCGTCCATGTTAAACAGGCCCGTGACATCTAAAGCATCAGGAGGCGCTTCCTTGCAGGGCATGAAAACGTCCGGATCGTCTATAACCAGCTTGTAGTCATTGACGGAGCCCGAAAGGCAACCGCAACAGCAGTAGAACATAACCAACAATATTATCCACATTTTCACTGAATTATGACCTAATCACGTTCGATCGAGTCATATTTATATGCGATTTATAATTGCAGTTGCAATTGTGAAAATTGGTGGCACAATGTAACGAAAGTTATCAAACATATTGTTAACATTGCAACTTGTTGCAAATTAACACAAAATGCGATATCATCGACAAGCTAAATGTTTACCTCACTTTGTTCATTTGTTGAACACGCGCAAATCTGTGACTTGATATGCATTCTAATTGCCGTATACTCTATACAGCATTTCATCTGACATTGAGTGCTGATTTGGCCAATAAGAAATGCCGGCTATCCTGTCCAGACTCATTATGCATAATTGGGCGTGTAGACGACAACGTGTAGAGAACTACACTGATCACGACACACCCACACACACACAGTAAACACACACTCATCAGCCCACACACGAGCCTAGATACATCTGCATAGCTCGACAGCAGTTTGTGTTAATATCAGAGTGCAGTTTTCATATTAATTATAATTAATTGCAGCTCGTTCACGTTGCTACAATGAAATTCCCCCTCTCGAGACTCGGTCATAAACAGTGCTTCTAAATCGCATTTCAATCACAGCGCACAATTTCACATGCACATCATGTCAAAATGCCAAGCTAAACGAGAGTCGTCGTCGTCTCCTCATCCACACACAGTTACAGCAAACAAGCATTGCCCGCACATTGGTTTAAACAATAATGCAATGTAATTAATACAACGACAATGTCGACAAGCAGTTGACTCCACATCCACCACAACAACAACAACAATGCCCCGCGTTCTCATTGTCTGTGGCGCCTGAAGAGGAAACGCTTTTCGCATGCCTCAGATTACAATTCGAGCATGCGGGGGATCGTTCGTTGTCTGTGGCAAGAAGATGAGATCCCATCCCATCCGATCCGATCCCATTCCATTCCATCCGACATTTCGTTGTGTGAAATTTCATTTACATACTTTAGTTTACCAAGTGTTCATCGTGTTAAACGAACAAAAGATCTTCAAAATATCTTGAAAGCACTTGATATACCTGATATCACAAAGTGTTGCAGTTAAAAGTCGTGGATAACTGTTATTATCTTGTAAGTATGAACGTTATGGGATACTTGCACCAAAGTTTTACGAGTTAAATATGTAACAATGGCTATAAAATTTCTCAAGCGGATGCGAATCGTTATAAAACTATAGAAAATTCGTTTCATATTGATTTTGCAATGTTCATAAATCAAATTCACATGTGGAAAACGTTATAAATAAATACATAAAAGTCTTTCTTATCTGTTTACTCGCAAAAAATATATGTTTAAGTTTCTGTGCTGTAACTGTAACTCTCTAACAGTAGTTTACTCATAACTGTTTCATTCTTATGGCATTAGCATGGTCACAACCTTGTGCCAGTTTCCAGTGTTTGATGTTTCACATCCTGCGCACATCCTGTGCACTTCCTGCCACTCTCGTTTTGTTGAGATTGGCAACAATGAGCCAAGCTACAATATCAGCCCAGTTAATTCATATGGCACAAATATAAATGCACACAACAACTCTGGGCCATTTCACATCCAGTTGAGCTTTTGGCCTTGAATGTGGCTTTTAGCCATTTCCATCCAATGCGAGAAAAACGAGATGTTGTCATACCAACCAACAGCAGCAGCAAATGACAGCGTATTGCGTCATTCACTGTTTGACATTGTTGTTGATATTATTATTGTGTTCAGTGTTCAGGTTCAGTGCTATAAATAAAAACTTATTAGCTCTACATACATAAATACTATAAATATTCTATGTATAAATTGGACCAAGTCCCACTGCTCACGCACCGAGACAAAAGAGGAATATTTTTCAACATTTTCGTAGTAAGTTAAAAATTGGACCAAGAAAACCAAGAGAAGAAATTAAAAATGAGTTTATAAAAAACAAAACGAAAAAAAATTATTTTCGCCCAACGTGGGGCTCGAACCCACGACCCTGAGATTAAGAGTCTCATGCTCTACCGACTGAGCTAGCCGGGCACTTGCCAGCGACGCGCCAAAGTTTCATTAAGGGGATCATCATCGCCACCTGATCGTAAAATGTGCTTTGCTTATTTCGACTTTTCATTTGGTCATTTTCACATTTACAAATTCCACATACCGGTTAAAGTTAGGGCCTTGTGCAGCATTAAATGTGGCCCAATTTTGATGCATTTAAATGTTTAACTGGTTTCTCATCTCTTGGTTAATTAATAACTAATGAATTGAGTGTTAAACAAATTTAGGCATTTACATGGAAATTATCAAATTAATTTAGTATATTTATTTATGAGTTTCTTTTCATAGTACACAACAAGTTTTGCTTGAACAACCCGTCTGCGATTCTACATGCATTTGATTTGTTGCTTTCAAGGCTAATTTAAAATGCATGTCAAATCTACTTTCGTAAACAACAGAATACCATTAGAGGACTCCCCCTGTGAACCACCCATTGAAGCAATTAGTCGAGCTCATCGTTTACAGGACTCGAATGGTAGCCATATAAAAGCCAATGAATGTCATGTTGAGCTCCATAGTCTACCATGACGCATCAAGTCAGAAAGGAGAAAAAGAGCAAGCCACAAGAGGAAGATTCTCTTGTGCCCGCCGAGCACGATTGGTGGGCAGAGTTTTGCAAGGAATCTTCGGTACATGGGATGCCGTATTTGGCTCGCAGGGATCTGCATTGGACCGAACGAATATTCTGGTTGCTGACTATTGTGGCAGCCACTTACTATGCGATCAGCAGTTGCTTTTTACAATGGAAGCGTTTTCGCGATAATCCCCTCGTTTACGAATATGAATACATTTATATGCTCCGCAATTTTTCCTTGCCGGGAATCACAATTTGTACGTTATTCCCCAGACTGACAAACGCAGATAAACTGATTTACGAGTGAGTAGCTTAATAAAAGCCAAGTTGTGTATTAATCAATTGTATTTCTGCTAGCACTTGGAATGTAAACCCAAACGAGGACATAGCAAAGGGCGATTATTATCGTTCCTTTCTGGTTACACTAACAAACGTGCAGTACAACAACATGCAAATTCTGGAGCCCTACGAAAAAGATCCGACTCTGACGGACATAGACATAGTTAAACTATTGCTAGAGCTGCATAAGGAAATCAGTCCTCCGGTTAACAAAAGCAACGAACCTCAACCACTTGTACCGAACCTCACCGAAATGGGACTGTGTCAGACAAACTCCAGACTTACTCGCTATGGAAATCCATATGGAAAACTGTTTGTATTGCCTCTAAAATATTCGGATACATTTCAAGATACATTCGAACTATTTTACAGAAAGGATATGAAAGTGATACCGGTAAGAAATGGCAGCTTTTTCAGTCCCACTCAGATACAGCTAAAGCCATATTATAATTACACCGTAGTGCAATTGGTAAGTGAATATTATCTTCGATATTCTTTTAGTATTTTAATACTAAACTGTCCTTAGTTCATGCACGATGTCAACGAGATGATGCTGCCTCAAGATCGTCGCACGGTGAGCGTTTATACAGGTATCAAAGTTTTCTATTCGATAAGGGTAAAGCTTAACACAATATCGGCTGAGGATGAAGTGACTCATGTGCCTATTGCCTATCGCAAGTGTCGCTATACCAATGAAGCTAACCTCAAGTATTACAGTGTAATTAATAGAATAACAATAATTATTGAAATATTTTAAATCATCAAATACTTCTTCAACGCTTTTGCAGGTTTATTATCCAAGTCTGTGTCGCATGGAGTGTCGCATCAATCGCGCCCTGGAACTATGTAAATGTAAACCATTTTTCTATGCCGCTGGACCCAAAAATGTAATTTGCAATATCAATGGAATGCTGTGCTTACAGCGCAGAAAGTGGCTGGACAAACCCTGTGATTGCTTGCCCTTATGTAAAGAGAATAGCTTCATTGTCACAGAAGATCTTGGCCAGAATTCAGTGAGTGACTCTCTGACAAATTTTAGTTAATTTTTAATCTTAAATGTTTTCCTCATAGGGCGGCGACGATTACAAAGGCGAAGGTTATGAGCGAATGATCCAAATCCATGTGGAGTTGCCCAAAATGGGCATGAAGCGCAGAGTTGTCTTTAGCACGGATCAACTGATTATGTCCTTTGGCGGTGCCATTGGACTTTTTCTGGGTGCTAGCTTCATGACCATATATGGCTTGATATATTTGGTATTGTATTTCATAATAGTCAAATGCAAATCTACAGCTCTTTGTAAGAAAAAAGCTACAGTACAAAATGCTTAGGTAACATGTTATAAGTTAAGTTTAAGATATCTAATAACTTTATTTATTTATATCACAATCTTGCCCAATTTTATAACACATTTAACACTGTTGAAATTGGTAAAGTAAAAACGTGTTGCTTTAAAGTAGAAACTAATTTTCTTGCCTATTACGTAGTCATTAATGAGCTTATGAGTGGCTAGAAAAGCAGCAACAATAAAAACAAGTAAGAAAGCTACAGTCGAGTGCACTCGACTGTGAGATACCCGCTACCCATTTTGAATAAAAGAAATATATTTTGCGATAATTTTCTCAAAATATACCGAATATACTGCAAAAATACTTAAAATATACCAAATAGTATATTTGGTATATTGATATAGTACCGCATTCAAAATATACCATAGACGGCACAATATACCAGATTGTCATCTAAAGCAACAACCCTAGTAAGTAGACGTGTTTGCCCATACAAAAGTATTTCTTTAATAACTTCGACAATTTTCATCTGATCGCAACCAAATTTTCAGGAATCATAACTACTATAGTTATTATTATATATACCAAAATTCGCAACTCTAACTTTAAAAATACGCTTGTTATTCGATTTTTTTGATTTTCGGGGGCGGAAGTGGGCGTGGCAAAAATTTGAAACAAACTTGATCTGCGTGCAAACATAACAAATGCTGTCGAAAAAAAATTATAGCTCTATCTCTTATAGTCTCTGAGATCTAGGTGTTCATACGGACGGACGGACAGACACACAGACACACAGACACACAGACGGACAGACGGACATGGCTAGATCGTCTCGGCTGTTAACGCTGATCAAGAATATATATACTTTATAGGGTCGGAGATGCCTCCTTCTACCTGTTACATACATTTCCTGCCGGCACAAAGTTATAATACCCTTCTACCCTATGGGTAGCGGGTATAAAAACCTTTAAGACGCACTCGCCACACAATTTCTATTGTTGTTAGTGTTGTTGTTGCCCCAAGTGAGGAAGCCAAAAAAGTGGCATACGTGGCAAGGGAAAGAAAGCGTTGGTCTAAAGCGAATTTCACTTTTGCGGAAAATAAAAGAAAAATAATATAAAATATATGATTATAAAAGACATGCAGTTGGCATTGTGTTATACATCTATGTATGTATTCAGCGCCTTGTCGGGTGTCATCAGATGCGACAATTTGACTAAATGACTGAATGACAGAATGAGAGAAGAGACTCACGGATTTCCACTCGCCGGGCACAAAGTCAGCGAGCGGTAATCAACGGTGCGAAACATTTGTTCACTTGAAAATGTGAACAACCTTTCAAAGTGCGGCACTTGCTTAATTTTTTCGAAAAGCAAAAAAAAACAATGATAAACTTTGGACTTGGACTGCGTTTTAAGTAGTCCACTTAATTGAAATTAGCCGCATTTAATTGCAGCTACTTACGAATGCCGTTAACAATTGAAGCCACACACACACACGCTTACCTATTTCTCCAGACTGATATTTGCCTTGGCGGCATAAATTTGTTCTGGTCTGATGGCATTTAAGATCTTTTTCGTTTCTGCTAAAAATGTATACTCGTATGTACAGCAAACGCAGCGAACCAATTAAAACAAAAGCAAACAACTAATTTTAGTTGCTCGAAAAAAATTATAAACTTTGCTCACCATTTGCATCTGTTAGAGACGCGAGCATAAATCAAAAACCAAAAACACCTTGCTGACATTTACATTGGCATTTCTCGAGCTCTCGAGTCTCGAGCTTTCAACCTTAAACGAATAATCTTCTCAGTAAGATGATGCCCAGACGGGGCAATGCCAATTGGCAATTGCAAAGTAACCAAGCGCAGCACACACAGACAGAGACAGAGACTGTTCCACAGATGATGCACATGCTCCAAGGCATGTTTATGCTCTAATTCGCACTCAGGCCAAACACTAGCAATATGAACAAACTTACAACGAACAACGAACTTCTCTGCACAATTGCGTGGCAAGAGCGCACATTTCCAAATTTCATAAATACTAAATGCAACCGCCCGCATCCAGTCTCGAGTTGTTGTGTCTATATCGAAGTCTTTGAATCTCCAGCCTGTACCTGGTTTCAGTGTCTGTGTCTGTGTCTTTGTCTAGGCCTCAGCGTGATCCCAACGGGTGCGCAACGGGTCGTTCATAGGCCACATCACATAGAAAAGAGCTGTGCTGTCATGATGGCATTATAAATAGCAACAACAGCGGCGTACTTTTATCTGCAGCCACTGGAGGAGTTTCGCCTCTGTATTTTGAAGTTGGCAGGCGGCAGCTGAGAAGAACACAGCAGCAGCAGCAGCAGCAGCAGCAAAAGGCGGCAGCCAAAAATTCTCAACACCTGTCGGTGGCAGTGGCAAGTCGGAAACGAAATTGTGGAAATTGTAAATGGAAATGGAAATGGAAATGGGCTATAGAAGGTCTGCAAAGTCCAGGAAGCTGACAACAACAACGTGCTAAAGAATTCCATTTCAACAGCCCAGTAAATGTGGCACATGTAAATTCTTGTTAACTTTCTAGCTATGCAACACAGCAAAGTGTTATTGCTCCCCACACAAAAATAGAACAACCTCCTCCACATTGCCATAAGTTTGTGAAGCTATAAATTACACATAGCTGAAAGAGAGGGAGACAGAGAGAGCGAGAGGATTAGCCTGACAACAGAGTTTAAGTCAGAATGAGGCATTGACTTGGACCAAAAGACACAACAAGCGCCAAGGTATTAAACAATCATGACTGTTGCCCATAAATAGCAGAACAGCACAGAAATCGAAAACTTTTAATTACCAAATAGCTCGAAAACGAAAAAAAAAAACCAAAGGTCACTCGTCCTATCTCTATCTCTACTGCGAATTGACTATTATATATCAACAGCATACAATATTTGCTTTGATAGCGTTAATTGAAATTGCTATTAAGTTTCATATAATAGATACATTTATGTAGGAAAGTAGTCGACACAAATGGCGTCACGATTGCTATAAATTATTGATTGACTGCATTGAGATACATAAATACATATGGACGAGTTTGTATCTAAAGGCGATGCTACAACGCAATGAGAAAAGCTGGCGACTGATAGACTATACTTATATCCTGTACATTGTTAAAAAGGAAGAGTTCGATAAAGTAAAGCCCACATCAAGCTTAATTTCCTAATCAATATTGCAACTTTATTATCTAATAATTTTTATAGATCTTCAATATTTACTTCTTTATAAAATATTCCAGCTCTTTATACAACTCGCATTTCGGCATTTCAACAGTTTGTCTTTCGCCAACTTGCCATCAATTTGGCATGCTGTCTGTGTGTCTAATACTTAAATGAAACTCTATTAATTTAAGCTACAGGGTATAAAAATCAATTAAAGATAAAAGCGAACGTATCTTTTTTTATTGAATTGAAATGCGCTGTTTCGCGTAGATTAATTGGAAAATTTTGGCATTTTTTTCGCTATAGGCACAATAAAAAAAACCAAATCAATTAGGATCTGTTGAAATATTTATGCCTAAGCCTTGACGGAAAAATAAAAATGCATGGCATAAATATACAAAACCGAGAGATACCAAATATCTGTATCTATAATTTGAAACATTTCGAATACAATTGTTTATCTGAAACTCTCAGCTTGCCGTTTTCGCATTGTTTACACATTACTTATGACTCGGGATTGACCTTGGCATTAATTATTATTTTTGCTGGCTTTTGTTTACACAAAGAGAATATTTAAACCCAAGACCCAGCGCACAGCATGAGAGTTCTTGACATACTCAGCAGCCGATACAAAAACGACAACATGTGTAGCAAAGCGTTTTCTTTACTTTCTCATTTGACAAAAAAAAAGAAAAAACAAAAAAGGTTATTTTTTGTGATTTATGTTGTGGTTGTCATTTGATAGGGTAGTAAAACAAAAAAAAAGCAAGAAATCTGGGTTCATTATTTGAATTGCACATTACACGGTTTTCGGAGCACGTGTCCGGTTCAATTCGCGGAAATAAACCAGAACAAAACTTTCAATTTTCTGGTTTTAACTTGAATTTGAAAGTCAAGCCACCGTAGTTCGTGAGGAAACTCAACTCTGGCTTTCCCTTGTGTTTTGTTTTCCACCGAGAGTTCTGTTACTTCCGCATGCTATCACAACACTTAAGGATTGCCAAATACATTGATAACAACACTCACCTTCATGTCATTTATGATCTGTTGAAACAGACTGCCCAGCGCAGAGCTGTCGCGTTCGAGACTGAGATCCATTTCCGTTTCTTGAATGTGCCTGTCTCCGGTTTGGACTTCCAACTAATGAATGCTATGCTATATGCAATGCAATCGATCGAATATTCGTATTCGTTTTCGTTACTGCTAAGACGTTGTTGTTGTTCTCAAATTGATTTTGGGATTAATTTTAATTCACTTCTTTTCGATGGCTTGCAGCACCTCGAACATAAATATTTCTTTGAGCTTGTTATTCTTACGTTTAATCGACATTTTATTCGGTGCGAGTTCGAGATTATCGGACGCAGCTGTAAAAAATAAGAGATATAAACAAGTTAATAATAATAAATTGAGTTATTTTATGAAAGCTTCAATTAGTTTTCTTCTATGTAAACAATCAATTCTTTTCACTATTAATATTGTATACTAACTAATGATTACGATAATAATAAACAACATCCCCCCCAAAGTAAACTCAATTTTTATCAGCGTCTCGCGAATGATTCATTCACTGCTAGAGTCATCACACTTCCGATTCCATGTATAAATATATATATATAAACTATACACAATGTGTAATACCCATTCATGAGTGTGTTCCACATGCATTTCTTCGGAGCAGACATACAATAAATTTTCGAAATTTGTCTTGGGCGATGTAATAATGTGCTCGTAAATAATATAATGAAAACTAGCGCGTATTTCAAAACAAAAATTATGCTTAATTATGCTTATTAATAAGCTTTTGCTTTCCAGTTGGGGGTGAGCTGGAGCGGGGAAAGATGGCGGGTGAATGGCGTGTGGTTTTCGGGCGAAGCGTAGGCGCAACATTAAAATTGTGGCACAGAAATACAAAATGTACATACACATGGAGAAATAAGTAGGAAAGCTGCAGAAGAGTACGGCTCCACTGTGAGATATGAGAAAACAATTTTTAAGAAAACCTGCAGCTATTATTCTGAAAATATATCAAGTTAATATACCAAAAATGCCAACATATACCGCAGTCTATATTTGGTATATCATCAGCAGATATCAGCATCGAATTTTCAAGAAAAACAGTACTTATTATTCTTCGAATACATCAAAATAATATACCAAAAAATAACATATACTGAAGGCTATATTTGGTATATCAAAAGCTATTCTACTTCATATAACAATAACGCAATATCAGTTCCTTAAAATAAAATAAGTAAAATGGGCACTTTGTAAAACTTTTTAATCTATTTTCGATTGGCAATCTGTTTTTAAGAATTAGTTTCGTTTCTCTCAATTTAACCGATTTTTCTGGCTGTGTATGATACTTGTTGTACATAAGTATGTGTGGCGGGATCAGTGAACGGAAAATGAAAGCAATGCATTGCAATGTGACCCAAATAATGATATCAGAGTTTTGATTTATTTGATGCTATTGTTGTTGTTGTTACTGTTGTGTGCGTTGTGTTCGACAAGTGTGCGCAGCACTTTAATCATACCAGGCTAATTGCCTTAATGCAATTGTTAATTGATATGTCAGCAACAGGCGATGGACAATGCCAAAGTCAGAGTGCACAGGAAGTTGCAACTGCTGTCATTGCAGTTAAGTTTTATGTTTTACGAGTTATGAGCGTATAAATAATACCATTAGCAAGCCATTTCATTGCTTTACACATTTGGTGTTGCTTAGGAAGTGCAATAGTTGACCTCAATACGTGCTTTAAAACCCTACTCAAAAATTCCGAGACTTTGGATTCAATATTGATGTCTGGAAAGCTTTGCTCAAGCGTTGCGATACTTGTGGCAGTGAAGTTGAAGTGTTGTCGCTGATTATGACACTGACAGCAACTGTCAGCGTGCGCGTTCTGAGCGCGGCAATTACAAACAAGATACATACAGATATACAGATACACAGATACGCACTTACATAGAAGATACAAGTGCTCAGGCGCAAAGCGAAGCGAAGAGAGCGCGAACACAAAGCACAATGCTCAAATGATAAATACTTGCAACAAAAAGCGCGGCGACCACAACAGCAACAACAACAACAAGAGGAGCAGCCGTTGAAAGAGTGGCAGCCCAACACAAAAGCTGATTGCCCGGCCACGCAGCGAATGTATCTGTATCTGTAAGTACGCTTTTATGCATTTTCCGCTGTCTCTATCTGTGTGTGTGTGTGTGTATGTGTGTGTTTGTTAGGAAAGTGCAGAGAAAAGCATCAAGAACAAGTTGAAGAAAACGCACAGCTGAAAGAGCTGCAGCCAGCGCGTCTTTGGCCAGTGTAAATGACCTCTCAAGATAAAGTTGTTGCCACCAAGCAGCCGCAATGGCGGCAAAGTTGTTGTCGCTAATGTTGTTGTTGTTGTCGCTGTTGTTGCTGTTGCTATTGTTGTTGTTGTCGCTGCTTCTGCAGTTGTTTTTGTCGTGGTTAGTAGACTTGCAATTTCCGTCAGCGCGGAAATAAGTTTTTGAGGTTCTACCTAGTATTGTGAGCCTGCTAAACAAATCAGTTTATGAAGATGTATCTTAAAGATACATTTGCAGATAAGCACATATTAGGTTGTTGACAACTGGTTCTATTGCAGCCCTTATCTTGTTTGCTGAACGGAAGGAAATGAAATCTGAATAGCTTTTATGAATTGAGTCAGCCACTGCTAAAGAAAGGCTAAAGATTGCAGTTTTTAAATTGGGGTTTTAGGTTTTCTATGTGCTTCAGGGCTAAACAAAGCCTAAGGCAAAGATGCGCAGCAGGAATAACAACCAGGCAACGGGTTCGGTAATTGCAAGACCAGTTTTAAAACTCATCCACAGCGTCATGAGGTCACGCTGCAAAACGTGATGTGATCTACTGTGAATGTTTGCCGCTTAGCGGTGCCACAGATACGAGACCACAGAGCTGGGCCAGTCGAGGCCCAGATTCTCTCGGCCAGTAGCAGGCAAAGCAAATTACCAAATCGTGCATAAAAACTCCAAAAACAGGAAAACGACAATTTCGCAAGCTGTTTGGGAAACCATTTAAAGTAAAGCTGCCTGCCAAAACAATGCAAGCGAAGGGAACATCTCCGAGCACGGAAAGGAAAGGAGAACCCGCATCACAAATGTCAAGTTGAGGTCGTTGTCGTCGTCGTTGTTGTCGTTGTTGTTGTCATTGTTGTTGTTGTTGTTTCTCCCAGTTTTGCTGTGAATGCGTTTTAATTTCAACTATGTTGTACGCATAATTTTCCGCCCTATTTACGTTTGATCTGTTGATGCTGTTGCTGTCTGTTCGAGTCTGGTTTTGAGTCTGATCTGATTGTCGCCGTCTGTGCGGTTGGTTTCAACGGCGCCCTGAGATTTGCATCTGTTTTCTGTGGCGGAAGCTGATCCAAGGAGGCTCTCAAATAGATTTGTGTACACGTTACACATTTATGTGTTGTAGTTGCATGCTGCACGTTCAGCTTCGGTTCGGTTTCTATTACAGGAAGTGACTTGACAGAGTTCGTCTGCCTGCAGCCAACGTCTCCCCCCTTCGTCAACTACGTCGATCAACAGAGCCCCTCTCAGTGAGAATTCCTAATTGCGCCCAAAGATGTGTGAGCACACGCACACAGCAGAGTGGAGAGGAGTGTGTAGTGGAGTGGAGTGTTGTACTGTCTGTAATTATGCGTAAATGTTATCGACATCGTGCCAGTGCAACACTTGCCCAGACTTTCATAGAAAAATCCCTTCCCCTATCTTCATCGAGTAAAGCGTAAAGCTACTGCGGATATGAGTAAGTGTTGAATAAATCTTGCTCTCATAAATATTTATTTAACTGCTGAGCAAACATTTGCATACGTTTTGTCTAACATGCACTGTTATCAACAACTGTTAAATATTAACAGCAGCTTCACATTGCCAATTGCAATTCGTTCACTGAGCTTTATGGTAATCGATAATTGGAAGCACTTTTCTACTATTTGGGAAAGGAGAGAACCAAAACGGGAAAAACTTGAATTCCACTTGAATTAGGCATTAAAGAAAACTGACATTCTAATCGCAGAGCATCGCCTGCATCATCATAGACCATTAAGCTGGTGGTGTACACATACATACATACATATATAAATATCTAAGAATATGATTATATTGTAGTATGGCAGAAACCTCTTAAAAGTTCTTAGGCCTTCAGTTAAACAAACATGTTTACAGCCTGTTTCGACATTACGTCTCGCTGTTTTAGCTGTAGCAGATTTATGAGCTTAAGAGGAAAACGCTGAAGATTGAGGTGAGCAAAACTATGGTTGGGGTTGCTGCTGTTGCTGTTGCTGATGTTGTTGCAGCCACAAGGTAAACGATATACGGATGGCAAATTGAACGACGCGCATCATGACTTTACACTTTCACCGCACACAACATACAACACACACAACACAACACTCTGTGCAACAAACACTCCACACAGCTGTGGTCAACAATGAGATGGTGTCTCCACTCTCCCCACCCGCTCTTCTGCTGCTCTGTTTGATCCGTAGGTTGCCTATATAGACACAGGGCTGGGGCGTAGGTTGTCAACGTTTTGGGTTGGGAAAGCGCTGACATCGAATGTGTGTTTTCTTTCTTTTTTTTTTCGAAAATGCATTTAAAAGCGAAAAGAACTCATCAGACAAAGATGATGTTGATGATGATAATCTAAAGTTCGTTTTTTTTCCCCGTCTCTGTCTCTGTCTTTGTCTTTTATTTTATGAATGTTTTTATTTGATATCAACGAGATGAGCACACACACATGCGTGTATCTGGCTGGCAAATGTATCTATATCTGTGCATCTTTGACTGCGTTTTCAAGTTTGTGAAGAGGCGAGAGATGTTTGGCATCTGTGTTTGCTCTCAGCTTCTACGTCATTAACCCAAATATCTAAAAATACCATTTAGCAATCGGATAAACGCAATGGCAGCCTATTGATATGGCCAGTGTTGAGCAACCCGCAACGTGCAATGCGAGTCGAATTTATGTTCCAATAAAATTCAATTTTTTCGCAGCTCATTAACGAAAACGAAAATGAAAACAAGTTTACGCAAAAATCATTTAACACTAATTGCTGCACCGGCAAAGTATTTCCCGTTTGTGTTTTGCCATCTTTTTTCCTCTCTGTGTGTGTATGTGTGTGTGCTTGTTGCCACTTCTTGGCCGTATCTTTTGCTGTCCATGTCTGTTTTTTTTTATTGATAAGCGTGCGTGAGTGAAATATTCGCTTATCTAATCTGCTTAGATGTCAACACGAGTTTGTTTTTGGCGCAAATGTTGCAATCGATTATCGATCGGAAAGTTATCAAACGTAATGCGATGCATATAAACCGGGAGGCAGCAGCAAAACCAGCAGCAACCAAAAGTAGAACACAGCACAAATTTCGCAATGGCAACGCCCACAATATGTAAACAACCAAGTGATTGTATGTGTGTGTGTGTGTCTGTGTAAGAGTAGTGTGTGTATTTGAAAGTGTGTGCTTGCCTCTAGAAATAAACTTTCGGCACATTAACGCCTAACAGTTTAATCGGGCATAAAATTAGATGATTAAACATTGAAAACATGGCTAAAACATGAGTGGAAAGTATCTACACACACATACACACATACAATTAAACACACACATTTTCAACGCACACACACATGCATACACATTGTATTTATATTACACGGAATCCATATTAATTAACTTGTTAAAGCTCTGCCTAACGAAGTCTTAAAAGAGAAGTTTTTCAAACATTGACGCGAAATGGGGAAAAAATGTGTATAACATTTGTATTATTCATGCTCAGAACGATAAAGTTTGTTGTTTAAAATTTAAGCATATGGCGCATACCACAAAAAAAGATAATAAAGAACGATTGAAACGTTTTTTGATAGAGAATTTAACAATATTTATTACGCCACTCGATGAAATATTGCTTATCATAAATGGAATATATTCGAAAGTAAAATATAAACATTTTACGAGTCTGTTCTACATCAATCTCCCAAATATTCTTAAGTTCATTATACGTTGTTTCCTCGCCCAAATGTGAATTACTTCACTTTGAGTTGAATGTACTTCATCAGCATCTTTTGCAAGTATCTAGAACTCCGGATCTAACTAGGTTGATAGACTGATTGCTGAAACCGAGTACTCAGTATGGGTCAAGCAGCAGCTGCGGCACTTTGATGGATACGTTGGGCAGGCATTAGCGCTGGGATGAACATTATTCATTAAGACTATTATTCACAATTCACTCGTTGGCGATCCGCTGCAAACGAATGCTAATTAAAATCCATTCAACAACTGCGCGAAACTTTCCACCGAAAATTCGTAAGAATATTGTTGAAGATTTTAAGACCATTTTCTTAAGATTTTTTTTGCACAAATGTGAATAGAAGATGTATGTATGCACATCTACTTTGGTACAGTGTGCACCCGCCCCTCGGCGCCACAGACAACACTCATTAATGATAAACAAAAGTACCGTTAGCCGGCACATGTTGTTATTTTGTTCTCTTTCGCCTTCTTGCTCATGCTTAGTTGTTTTTCAGTCGCCGTTTTGCCGGCTCGCTCTGACGCTTTTCTAAGCCGCATTCTGTCTGTCCGTCTGTCTGTCCGTCTGTCCGTCTGTCTTCTTGGCCCCACACAGATTTCTTTTCTTAATGTACACAACTAGTACACGTCTCTGTCTCTGTGTATATACATATATTTTGTTTACATAGCAATGGCAACTTTGTAGTCAACACATGTCAATTTTCACTGTTCCCTTTTGTTGGCTCAAAAGCTCTGCAGCTCAAATCGTTTAATGGCTCGCATGCAGATTGCTAAGCACACACACTCAGAAAAAAAAAGCGAGACAAGTCATTAAAGAGAATTTACTAATTTGCTGGCATAACAAACAATTAATTCAAGCGACGACTGTCCGCCTAATTGGACAAAGCTTTTTGATTAATCGCATAATTCCATAACAGTAAGACTCCGATGACAGAGCTGAGCTCTTCACATTACAACTATCGATCTCTGCTTGAGCATCAGAAATATGGATTTTCGTACATGTTTTATTCAATGCGATACAAGCAAAGTTTACAAAACTCTAAAGAACTCTGGGAAAAGTCCATTAGGTTGCCAAGCGTTCAACTTTTGACATTTTCCCAGGGCGTGCGACAAAATGAAAACTTTTTTAATGAGCTTTGCATTGGTTTTTTTTTCTGCCGCTGCCCGTTTGAGTCGTCGACACGCAAGAGGCGATAGTTAAATTAAACACGACGCTCATTAGGGTTCAAAAGTGGAAGATGGAAGAGGTTGCGGGACAAGGAGTTGAAGATTAGCAAAGCTTAATGGCTCGTGGGCAGCAACCTTACACATTATGTATGTGTATGTGTGTGTGTGTGAGTGAGTATATAGCACGCCTCTCCTTTAATATGCATATATGCACACATATATGTGAGTGTCTGTATGTATGTATATTCATGAATTCATTCATACATTCAAATTTTACACCCATGCATCGGGGCAACGAAAACGAAATCGAAAACGAAACGAAAATGCTTTGCAAGTGTGGGTGTCAGACAGCAACAACAACAACGAAACGAATAAACGACGAGCGAACGAATGAACATGATGCAAAACAAATGCATTCATTCATGCAGTTACTCGACTCGAAAGACTCAAAGGGGCCAGTTTATAACTTTCAAGAGTCGCAGCAGAGACTCTCAAAAAGTTCCCAGTTCCCGCCAGCTGTTTACCAACAACAACAACAACAACAACAACAAAACAACTTTAACAACAACGATGCGTTGGCGTATGCAAACACCAAACAAACAGCAAACAGGCTCGGCCAGACTATCGGCCATTATATTCACATACATATAGTATTTCTCTAGTTGTGTTGTTGCATGTATGCTTGTATATAACAGATTTGTTTGCAGACATAGTCTTCTATTGCCCAAAGTATAATTAAAAATTACACGCCTCAAAGCAAAAAAGCGAAACGGCGATAGCAAAGCAAACACAAGTTGAACAAAAAACCTACATTTGAGTGTTTTTGACTGTGTTGCTTATTTTTAGGAAATATAATACAACTTACTGAGACTAAAGCAAACAATTTAGAAGTTAATTTGATGTCAACAATTTTGTTTTATGAATAACTTTTAAGTCACCAATTTTGGTAATTATAACTCCTTCAAATACTTTATAATGTTGGAGATGACTTCTTTTTTTGTATTATTTATTATATGGTTATACTACCCTTCGACATTTAAAATAAACTTGAAGGGTATTTCAAGACTTCGCAATTGTTTTAGCTTGGTCAGAAGAACAACAGTTGCTGCTGTACCAGAGTTTTAAATAGATGGGTAAATAAATTGCCATTCTTTATTTCTTCACTTCATATATAAAATGCTGTGCAGTTCTGTTTGCTTGTTGATACAGCCGAGGAGGAGAACAGGCCATAAACATACCACCGATCCAAACCATCCCATATCGTGGCATTCCATAACCACCAACCATAACCAGGAGGTGCCCAAGTTATTTCGGTGCCAGCAGCTGTCTGTGTTCTGAGTTCTGTGTTCTTAAACAGTTGAACAGGTGCAGAGGCAGCTGAATGCCTTTTGGGATTAGGTTACACATTTGCTGAATGTTACTCTTGGCCAGCAAGTATCTGATAAGCAAAAGATACTTCTACCTTCCAGTAGCCCAAACTCGGTGCATTCCATGCATATCAAATGCATACAGAACCGAATAGAATTCAAATAGAACACGAAACTGCTTGAATTAAGTCTGAGAAAAGTCGGGCAAAGTAAATAGTAAAGTATATAGTTAAATAAACAATATATGATGCATTTCACGGTAACAATTGTGGAATTGAATGCAAATCTCAACTATCAGTGAGAGAGATCTCACAAAGAGAAATAGTACTGTAATATTTCGTATTGTATGTACTTGTGTGTGATATGTGAGTGTCAGTTTCTTATCAGTGTGTTAGCCCCGTAACCCCGTAGCAAAGTCGTTTGAAAGGTATGCAAAGAAATGAGACATGAAATTTCAAACAAACGCCAAGATAAGAAAACTCAAAAAACAACAACAATTAGTGGAAGTGAACGGCATTTGTACATACAACAAAATGAAATTCTAATTAAACAACAATTTACAGTTACACACGATGACGAAGACGACGACGACGGCGACGACGATTGTTGGCAACGTGCTGCTCCGGTTCCTGCTCTGATTACGACACACGCAGCCAGTCAATTTCCACTGCAAAATGGAGACATAACAAAAACTCGTTGCTTGAGCACCAAAAATAAACAACCCCATTTAATATGTAATATATAGTACTACAATCTATAAATGTTACCCCCAAATAAGGTAAACGAACAACAACAACAACAACAAAACACAACCAAAAGCGAAAAAGTTCTAAGCCTCGGAAATATAGATTGCCCATAGATATATGACAGTTTGATAGCTAAACAAAGTCAATGACCCTTTTTGGATGCTGTCCGCCAACGCATTATGATTATCTTCAATTTCCTATTTTTTACTTTTCAGCGATAGGCACGTAAAAAAGGTTAATAAGTAGCCCACACACACACACACACAGACACAGACATAATGCAAAATATTTAAGCCTAAAGTGTGCACATTATTAGAATGGGGGCAAAACAAACAATACAAACAGCAACAGCATAAAAGAGGTGAAAGAAGCAGACGCTGAGTACAGATTAGAGATGAGCAAGAGTTGAAGTGCTCAGTAATGAAACTGAAATATAACTTTTATATTTAAATTGTGGTTCATTTTTTTGTAAATACCTTTTTGTTTTAAAAGTGTATATATTATGTCCCTTAAATTGTTCCAATATAAAATTGTTAACAGAAAAGGTCTCGCAGCTTTATAAAAAGTGACTCTGTAATTTAATATCGTCTGCATATGGTCAACATCAATCGTAGCAATGCACGCAACTATCGTGTCACGACACGACACGCACACACATCTAGAAAAGAGTCCCTGCACTTGCGCAAATAGCGCGACAACTTCAAAAAGGGAGCATACAATTGCTGTTGCTGCTTTTGCTGCTGTTTCAGATGTTGTTGTTGCTCTTGCTGGTGCTGTTGTTGGATGGCAATGAAAGGAGTTTTCATGGCTTACGCTGACTGGAATTGGTACTGGAAGGCCTTGGAATACTTTCGTCTCTTGCCTGCTGCTCTGTGTGTGCGTGAGAATTGGAAGCTGTTGTGAAGCTTAACTTGTTGTTTGCTTCATTTGTTGTCTGCTGCCAGGTCAGAGCAGCACTCAACCTAATTACATTTTTCCAAATCATTTTCATAATTAGCACACTCGAAAGAAGAGCGCAAAAAGTGAATGAGCGAGTGAACAGAATGGGGGAAAGAGCGGCAACAACAAGTCTTTATAAAGTGTAAGAAGATGAAACACACGCACACACACTTAAAATAAAAGGATACTCACATTCTATGCTTGCAAAATTTCAAGCGGCGTCATCGAGAGTTCGATAATCTATTTGTCCGAAATGCATTCACATCTGAATACGAATCATCATCATCAGCATCAGAGTGCACTCGTTTGTTTGATGGATGCTGCTGTTGCCTCCTGCAAACAATTAAACAGCGTTTCCTCCCCTTTCCACTGTTGCCGGTGGGTAAGTGTGTGTCTGTTCGCTGTTGTTGTTTTTGTTGTTGGGCTGCAGCGCATTCCAGGCGGCAAAAGCGCACAAAAGAGAAGAGAACTCTCGCCTCGCCTCACTGTGTCCTCGTCTTGCCCTCAGCCCACCGTCTGTGTCGCTCTATATGTGGATGTTAGGCTTTGGCTTTGTTCAAACAAACTACCCTGACGGCGACGGCAGCGTTGTCGTTGATCCTTGCACAGTTGGTTGATGTTATTGCTGCTGCTGCTTTTGTTACTCGCCTTGTTGTTTTTGTTTTTTGTTGTAGACACCACACTCTCACAATCACAATCACGGGAAATCACACACACACTGCAAACACAGACAGTTGATGTTGCATGAATGTGTGTGTGTGCGTTGCATAAAATTATTCACTTAAATATTTAAATACAATATGTACACACTTTTGGCAATTTTAGCTTCACGTCGTTTCACACTCCTCCTTCTCCTATTCTTCCTTTTCTATTTTTTGCACTACCTTCTTCATTCGACCAAACAACAGTTATAAAGTGCTGTCGCCTTTGCCGCCGCCGTTAGCAGTTACTTTTTCTCGTGCTTATTTCGTTTCAATTTTTCATATGCATCAAACAGCCGTTTCGATATTATTCGTTTAATTTATGAAATTTTTATTGGGGACTCACATAGACACTTCGTATAGACAAAAAAAAAAACAACCGAACTGGAAGAAATGCAGTTACCGCAAACAAATGCCTTGCATATACATTTATACATGCGAGCTTTGTGGAAATAAATCCAAATTCTTGTTACACAAACTTTGATTTATTTAGACGCGCGAGTTTCGACATGGGCAGCAGTGTGTTATCGAATAGCGTTTAATTATTTAACAAATTACACTTAAAATCCCGCGCACCGACGGTCGCACGTCCGACTCGCTCGGCTTTGTTTTTGCTTCTAAACAGAAGCGTGACCGCAAGCTCTATTTGAGAAATCTACTATTTTGCGATACAAATTATACCGAAATAAAATACTAACTTAATATTTCCTCTGTTTTGCTCTGGGAAAATTTTCTTTGCCTTTTATTTTTATTTTTTGTTGAACCAAAAAAAAGAGAATTCCTTTTTATCAGTAGTATTTGAATTATTTTTAAAAAAATTATAATTGTAATGACATAAAATGTTCTGATATTTTAGAACAACCTGTATAATAAGGGCGGTCACACTATGTGTTACCCACAGACACTGAGTGTTGGGCAGCGCACTTTTAACCTTATCGATCATTGAAATCGAAATTTAAAATTAATGCCGCCCTCGTTTGAATTTGAATGGTTCTTGATTGAATATTGAATACTTAATTTTAGATCTATAACAATTATGGTGTTTATTTGTTCATTCATTTGTTTCAAGTGCGGGTCAAAAACCACAAACTTACAGCTAAGAATTTAAGGTATCTGTCAGCATTATCACACAAGCCTACGCCTTATAAAATAACAGAAATTAGTGCATAAAACAAATCAAGCGTACTTGTATATAAAAACAACATTAAAGGGAATTATGTATACATATATAAACAAAAGCAAAAACGACAATCTCCCCCAAAAAATTCGTTGACCTTAAATGTCTAGGTGTCCACATATTCAACGCTCAGTTGAATGTCCGTTTTTGGCATCAATAAGAGCTTCCGATTGTCATACTGTAAAGGTATTTGTGTCTCGGCGCACGGAGCGTACTTATGATGATGCAACAGTGCGACAAGACCAATCAGCAACTGCTGCTCGGCCAGTTGCATAGCAATGCATCCACGCAATCCCTGGCCAAATGGTAGAAATGACATTGCTGGACGTGCTTTCACAGCGGCCGCCTCAAAGCGATCGGGATCAAATCGCAATGGATCGGGATATATTGAAGGATCACGGTGAATCGCGGCCACTGGTATGATTAGATTGTTGCCTCGCGCAATCACAAACACCGACTTGGCCAACTCGAACTCCTTGGTGGCACGTCGCAGCAAAAAATGGATATGGCGTATGTAAACGAAGCGTTTCTATTGAAATTAAATTTGATAAGCTGTTCTGAAATCTTTTTAGGAAATGCAACGCTTACCATTTAATACTTGCTTCGTGTACTTCAGCTGCTTTAAGCTGTCCGCCGTCAGTTGTCCATCGTGTTGGTGTAGCAGCTGCTGGATCTCGCTTCTTACCCGATCCTGCAGGTCCGGCTGCAATGCCAGCTCATAAAGGCAGAAGCCCAACGTCGCATTCAATGGCTCCAGGCCCGCTAAGATAAAGCCAAAAGCTTGGGCTGCAATTTGTGCGTCACTCAGCGCATCATCTGCAGCGGAGAACAACTGCAAAAAAGTTCTGGAGCGGTTGGCGATCTCTCAAACGCTGCTGATACAATTGTGCATGCACGAGATTATAGAAGTAATTCGTAGCCAGCTCATCGTAGCTGGTGTACTGCACCAAACGCGCTAGCAGTGGCAATTCTAAAGCCAAGTAGGCACGCCATAGACTAAAATTGTTCCAATAGCTGCGAGACATCTGTCGGAACTCGACCTGATCTCCGGTCAGTCCAAAAGCTAGTGAGCCAATCACTTCAATGTTGTAGCCATCGACCAGTTGACTGACATTAAATTGCTGCAGCTTTTGCTCACCAATTCGGCTTCCAAAAATATTAGACACTTGCAGCAGGCGCGGCATCAACTTCTGTAAGTTGCTGGACGTAAACACAGTCACAGATTTGGCATGGAGCGATCGCCATTTGTGGCCATCCAACTGCAGCAGATTCCCCGACAGTGGTTCATTGTTCATATTGTTATAGAGGCCACGACTGGTGAAGTAGCCCTCGTCGCTGACTAGAATATTGTGCACCAGCTCCAGATCTAGCACCATAACAAATGGTTTAAGCAGCGCATAGCAACCAACGAATGGCGCTTGGCCCTTGTGTGTGTCATAAATGGTTTGCAGCGCATCCAGCACATGACGTTTTCCACCCACAACTCCTTTGATGTTGCCCCACAAAAACTTGGGCTTTTCGTGGAGTATGCCACGACGCTTCCAATAGCCCAGACTTATCTTGACGACCACATAGAAGAGCGTCAAGGTGCCGAATGCAGTGAATAAGACGCGATGCAGCAAATCCATGCTGCAAGTGGCGAGGAATTTCCTTCTACTGTTTTTTTTTCTATCGTTATCTATCGATGTGTGTTTCACCAGGTTTGCGTTGTTTTGTCTTTTATGGTTTCGGCAGTGGCAGTGTGTGAACACTCTATCGTTGATTGGTAACCGTTCAGTGTCGCCGGCTTATCAGCGCCATTTCCATGGGAATAAACTGCTTAAATGTATGTGTGCGGTTTACTTATCAATACATACGATCCATAATAACGAGCTAAAATTAAAAAGAGAACAAAAACGCAAATATAAACAAATGTATTCTCTTTGCACTAATTTGAGTACATAAAATATAATTAGTGGATACTACAACTACAGTTACTATCGGTTATATGCGAACCTTTTTGGAATGACAAACATTTTATTTCGATGCATGATTTACAACAAAATTAAAGTTTTATGACTCTATGAGCTTGCGTTTTTCGTGTCTTTAAAATCAATTTAAAAACAGCAACCTATGGACTTAGTAATAAACTTCAATTGAGTTGAATTTAAATTTGCTTAAATAGTTTGCTTTACTTTTAAGATTTCTATTTGTTATACATAGGTAATACAGGTGAATTTCGGTAATCGACTTTTCCCTGTATTATTTTATCGTTGCATATAACCGATATATACTGTGTGTTAAATGCTAATGTGGTCTTTTATACGTGGCAGCCATTAAAGTAAACTATTTCTGCAGTATGAAGCAGAGATTATAGGCACTCTCTCGAAACTCATCCATGTGCATCCAACGCACATAACCCGCGTCAATCAACTGTTGCTTGCTGCTCGGCACACCCGAGAAGTGCGGATCCTAAAACGATCAAAAGTTAGCACGTATAACTTATATGTTGTTACAAATTGGAGTCAAGCAGGGTTCAATTGACTCACCACAACCAGCAAAAATGTGCCCGCAACTGGACTCTGATGTATGCCCGCTATGCCCTTTGATGCTGTGTCGCTTAACCCGCCCATGGCAATGAAACCAGCATACTCAACAAAGTATCGACGTATCTGGTCAATCACCTGATCGCAGTTCAACTGTTTAACGTGTTGAATCTTACACGGCACGTCGAACAGCGTATCCAACACATAACACTCCTCCAGCGTGCCAATCCAATCGCGTGAGCCAATAAAACGCGGCAATTTGTCACCGATCTTAACCAGAATGCTCTGAATCTCACGTATTGAGGGCACATTTGTTGCAGTGGCATTGCGCTTATTAATAATCCATGAGATGGCCGTTTGTAAAGTGCGATAGCCGCAGCCCCAACCTGCATCCATAGTGCCATCGCAGCCGTAATGAAAATAGTTGAAATGTCCGCGAGTCTGCAGCGTTTCTCCTTGACCTGGTGCCGCTGACAGCGCGAGATGCACATCTTCGAATAGCGCATAACTATATGTTTTTGGGCTTATTTCGATTGCATTTGCAGACGATTCCAGTTCACAGGTTGTCGTCATGGTGTTGTTTACAAGTTCAAAATTAGATCACAGCACTTTGTTTTTTGTCCTACCGCCAACGCAAACGTTTGACGTGGGTCTTATTTATGTGTACATATGGTTTATGTACGTATGGTTTACACATATAAATATATATTTTTTGTTATGTATTTACCTTTTTCGCTACGTTGCAACAACAATAATTTTAGAAATTTAGAAATCATCTGCTTGCAACAGCGCTGCGCGACCACAGCCTGAATTTCTCAATATACTATATTACGTAGCGAAATATACCGATATACTGCAGTACAATTATTAGCCTGGTAACACATTTATTTGTATGGCGCAACTATTTGAACTATTGGTTTGATTTCTCAAAAACATGTCGCTAAAAATTGTTTTTCTAATAAATAACCGTTAAAGTATCGAAAATTCCCCCGATAGTAAGTCAATTCTTTTAAGTATTGCCGCAACATTTTCAACACAAACTGTATTTGAAAAATTTGCAAATCATAAATCTTTCTAAAAATCTTACATACTATTTATTTATTTAGATGTACAATTATGGGTCTAGCTATTTAAATGTAAAACTGATCGCCACAAATATATATATTTTTTCGAATATAAATAAATGGCCGACCGCATAATGTAACGCTTTGCGTTTTGTTCATTTAGAATAGGTCCATTTCGCCGCAATTAATATCCAAGATATCATCATCATAGCTGACCAACTCCTTAAGGCCCACCGTCGCTGCTGCAGCTTTTGAAGTTGAGGGTAGATCAGCATCAATGAGATTTATGTTTATTTCATGTGTCTTATACTCAGGGCTATTCTGTTCGTGCCCAACTGGCGATGGCGGCGGATTAGATACTGCAATTAAACAAATAAACATTTTGTTACCATGTAATTAACATTAATTGCCACAACTTACAACTGCCAGGCTGATAGTTTTGATTCAAAGAGTCGTGCTCTTTGCGTATTAGCAATGAAGGCAATTCGGTGCTCTTGTCGCTTAGACATTTTTTCAGTTCCTCGACCTTGCGATCGCGTATCAATGTCTCAATTTGCTTGCGCGATTTGGTGTCATTTTGGCGATCTTCAGTAAAAATTGACTTTTGTTGCGCTGGCGTTATACTATCATGATGCTTCAAAAGAAATAAAAATACTCCACCCGGCGTGCGACGACGTCTTCCATTCTATAACAGTATCAAAATAATTGTTAATATTGAAAAGCTTTTGTATCATCTGAAATAATTACTTTGATCATCATGCCTCCATCAGCTTCAATACGTTGAGTTTCCTTGTATAGCTCCAAAGGCACTTCTAAACCAAGAATTTCAATAACTCGCACTGCAAAGAATCATAATAAATTATATAGCTAAACTATCGATGATAGTTCAGATATGTTACCCAAAAGTTCGTCCTTCTCCTCGTAGAGTTTTCTGGCCATTTCCCTGGCCACATCACATGCATCTCGTCCGCCCGTTTCCTGCAAGTCGGGTATATGCCTTGGCTCACTCGAATTATCTGAGGAACCGCTAGCGGATGAATTTCCACGACGTGAACGCGAACGCTGTCCAAGGCGGCTCTTAACCGAATTTCTCGCCCGCTGACTTTCTACTGTCGAAGGGCGCATTGATTGACGACCCCTTTTGTGGGCTGGATGTGAGCTACCCTCATCGGAGGAGTTAGACAGGCGACGCTTTAATGTATTCCCACCATTCATACGATATTGCAATGAAAAATCATAATTCTCCACATTGCGATCGCTGCTGCTTCGGGTGACATCGCAACCTCGCATATTTTCACTAAGCGCATCCTCCTGTAACGCTGCAGTCCACACGTTGTATTTCTTGAAACGTGCTCGATTTGATTCAGTGTCTGTTGGCGGCGCCACTCGTACCATAACCGTACGTCGTATGCGCTTCTTGCGTTTCTTCTGATTGAGCCCAGTTGAGGCTGTGGAGGCGGCATCGGTGCGTAACTTTTTGATGCAACCCTCTTCGGAGGATTCGCCCGATGAAGATTCGGTATTGGACTGTGACTCGTCATCGTCGAGGGCGCTTTGTATTTGGTGGCATGTGGCAAGCGGACTTGCAACGCTCTCTATGGCGATTGCAGCAGGTGTGGTTGCAATTTTGGGAGCCGGTCGTTGCAGCGGCGTATAGATTTCGTCGTCCCCACTCGCTGACAACTGCAATTGATGATGAATTCTTGTAAAATTGTGATTTGTGCATTTGTTCATCGAATATACCTCTCCATCTTCCAAATCAATGTCGTCGTTGGACTGCAAGTCCATCATTTTTGCGGAAAAAAATTAATTCTACTGCGGCCACTAGTGTTGGTAAAGGACACAAAGAATAGCTGCTCCAAACCAGTGCTGCCAGATTCTGCCAAGTAAAAATAGCTAGAATTAAAATACAAATTTTGCTAAAAAGTATATCGAAATTGCCAACAAAAAAAACCTGAATAAAAAAAATTTTGCAATCTAAAGAGAAAAAGTTGTTTATGTACCAATATCAAAGCCACCATATTACCTTTTCGTGAAGTTAGGATATTAATTCTATTTTAATCTGCATTCAAATTTTTCCCCTTTCTTTTGGTTCAATTTAAATTGGTGCCCTTTAAATGAGTGTGCCCTAAAAAATGTACCGATATCTTTGTCAACTATTATTAATCGGAATTCGCTCAAATGAAAAAAACAGTTCGGAGCAGTGCTGCAACTTTTATTTTTTTCTTAGTGATTTTAAGATTTTTTTTTATTATTTTTTTAACATACCCATATTTTACATACATACATAAATATATGGGTATGTTAAAAAAACATAAAAAAACACTTAAAGTCACTAAGAAAAAAATAAAAGTTGCAGCACTGCTCCGTACTGGTTTCATTTTAACCGTTGCGGAACTGTTGCGTTAAACTTTTTTTTGCAGAAAAGTAAAGTTTTTCCATAGAAATAGATAACTATGGTAGGTTACAAAACAAAAAACTATGAAAATGAAAAATTCATATTAACTAGCTAGTAGCATTTTTAAATAAATTATAGTTATAAGTTAATAATTGTCGTGAACAGCTGATTGACAAGTTTGATAAAGCAACACAGTGGCAACCCTAAAAACCTGCAGTAAGAAGAAGAAGACACGTGCATTCCTTTTCTATAATATTTTGAACGTGGTTTCATCGCTCGGCGTATAATTTACGTCGAAAATGGTGCGGCCCAACAATCAACTGCCGGAAAATCTTCCGCAACTGCAAAATCTCATCAAGAGAGATCCCGAATCCTACACCGATGAGTTTCACACACAGTACGAGCATTTCCTCAGCTTGCTTGAAATTTTCGCCCTCAATCCAAGCGAGGAAAACAAATCGTTGGACGAAACTGTGATGTTCATTGCACAAGTGGCGCAATGCTATCCACAGGTGTGTCTACAGTTTCCGAAACACCTCACCGATCTGCTGAGAAATAGCGCCACCGTTCTGGATCCAGCGATGCGTAATTGTTTTGTCAAGGCTTTGATACTGCTGCGCAATAAGAATCTTGTGCCTGCTCTGGACATCTTGGAGCTCTTCTTCCATTTACTGCGCTGTCAGGACAAGAATCTGCGTACCTTTTTGCAGACGCACATTATCACGGACATCAAGAACATGAATGCCAAGCACAAGGACATGAAGCTCAACTCGGTGAGTACTGGAAATTAAACAGCAAATAGAAAAAGTTCAAATATTTTGCTTTTTAGAGTCTGCAAAACTTTATGTACGGCATGTTAAGGGATGCGAATCCCAAGGCGGCCAAAATGTCAGTTGACATAATGATTGATCTGTACAAGAAGAACATCTGGAACGACACCAAGACCGTCAATGTGATTGCCAACGTCGGTTGTTTTTCACCCATTACCAAGGTTAGTTTTAATTTTTAATTTATATACAATTCATTACATTTCTTGCATTTTTAGGTTCTTGTCACATCGTTGAAATTCTTCCTTGGTCACGACGACGAGGACGAAGCCAACTCGGAGAGCGAGAGCGAGAATGAAGTAGACTTAAAGGGCGCACTAATGCAGAATCGAGTGAACAAGAAGACAAAAAAACGTCAAAAACAACTTCAACAGATCAAGAAGCAAGCTATAAAAGCACAGAAGAAAAAGAAGAACGCACCCGCCTTCAATTTCTCCGGCATTCATTTGATCCATAATCCTCAGGGCATGGCTGAGGCACTCTTCAAGCAGTTGCAATCGACCAACGACAGATTCGAAGTGAAAATTATGCATCTGGACGTGATCTCGCGTCTCATTGGCATACACGAGCTCTTCCTCTTTGGCTACTATCCATACATTACCCGTTTCCTGCAGCCACATCAACGGCTTGTGACGCGCGTCCTTCAGTTTGCTGCCCAGGCATCGCATCCTTTGGTGCCCGGCGACATTATTGAGCCTATCTTGAAAACTATTGCCAATAATTTTATCACTGAACGCAATTCGAGTGATGTCATGGCAATTGGATTGAATGCCACACGAGAGATTTGCATGCGTTGTCCCCTGGCCATGGGCGAGGATTTGTTGCAGGATCTGGCTATGTACAAAGCTTATAAGGAGAAATCAGTGATGATGGCGGCACGCTCTTTAATCTCATTGTATCGTGAACAATTGCCAGCATTGCTGCATAAAAAGGATCGCGGGCGACCGACAGAAGCTCAGGCGGAGCGCAAGGTGCTTGCCTATGGAGAGCGCGATGTTCAGGACACTGTGCTGGGTGCTGAGGCGCTGCTAAAGAACTCCAAGACTATTGACATCGACACCGATGGTGATGACAGTGACTCCAATGATGGCGAGTGGGTGGATGTGCAGCATAGTGATGGCGAGGGTGCTGCTGATAGTGATGATGATGATGATGATAATGATGACGACGATGATGATGAGGAGGAGGAGGCGGATGGCACCGATGAAGAGGATGACGAAGATGATGGAGAATCGGATGAGGGTATTGCAAGTGAGGGTGCCGAGTTGACGGAAGCCGAGAAGAAGGAGAAGGCCAAACTGAAGATTCTAAATCAAAAGGAAGCAGCTCAGGAATTGGCACTGACGCGCATCTTCACCGACGAGGACTTTAAGCGGATAAATGCGGCTAATCTGAAGAAGACGGTGACAAATGCACGCAAACGTCCGTTAGAAACGGAGCGCAGTGATTTCGTCAAGCTGAACAACATTGAGATGATTTACAAGAAGCGCAAACACGATAAGGAAACGCGTCTTGAGACGGTGCAAGCGGGACGCCAGGATCGCGAGCGGTTCGGCTGGAAGGATGGACGTGTCAACGAGAACTGTTCGAAGACCAACAAGGAGAAGCGCAAGACGAAAAACTTTGGCATGCTGCGGCACAAAGCCCGTTCCAAGGTGAAGAAGAGTTTCCGCGACAAACAGATGGCGATGCGCAAACATTTGTTGCACCAAAAGAAGATGAAATAGTTAATTATATTCAAACTGTTGCTGCTGCAATAAATTTTATTTCATTTGTATTTCGGTTTCTTTGTGTATGTTAAAGACAAGTTGGGATTATGCTAATTTAAGTTACATATGATGTATTTCATTGGCCTCCAAATCGTCGTTTATCTGCGTCTCTTCTCCGACTTTTTGACGCGTTTCGGTCCTTTGACAAAACACCAATCTACTTGAATCGTCTGGCCCATGATGTCAGCGCCATGCAGTGCTTCCTTGGCAGCAAGCGCTTGTTTGTGCGTCTCATACTCAACCAGAGCATAGCCCTTTGAGAAGCCCGTGCGACGGTCCAAATTCAAATGGATGTTTTTAATCTCACCGTAATCACAAAACTTCTCTTGAATCTCATCCTCTTGGGCCTCTTCGTGAATGGATGTCACAAATAGAATCCAGCCCTCGACGGATCGCTGTGGCCCTGGTTCCAGTTCATCGTCGTCCTCGTTGCGCACTCTTTCGTAACTGTGAATAGCCTCGCGCGTGTTGCTGTCGCTGCCAAAGCCGCGTCCCTTGCGATGCTTTGCTTTCTCCTTTAAGCGCACGATGCCCTCTATTTGTGTGGGAGTTAGTTGTCAAATTAAAGTAGACTAGGCAGTTCTTGCAACTTACGGTCACCATCTTCGTCAACCTCAAACTCCTCTGCATTATCGATATCTAGCACATCAGCCATGGCTTCAGTAGTCTTAATTTAACTATTTTATGACTGCTTTTAAAAGTTTTTTATAATTTTCGCCGCGTGTTGTTCTTGTTTTTTTTTTACATCGGCGTTCAATTGCCGAAAATTAAGGTGACCAGTTTTATTTGCAAAAAATCCAAATTTATTTCGGAACTAGTAAGAAACTAGTGATTGGTATATTAAGTAACAACATTTAATTGCACCATACGGTGCAGTTATTTATTTTCGTTATAATTTTTGATTTATAAATTAATTTAAACTATTTAAATAGATAAATAGTCTCTCTGTCCTTAGTTCAAATTGTTCTTAAAGAGATAAATGTGGTATAATTTGGGATCTAAGAAGTAGTATATTTTCAAGTTCACGTTGCGGTCACACTATTGGTTTGTCGCGGTTTTGCTGTCCGGGTCGATGCAGCAGTGCGATTAATTGTTTTTGTTGATCAAGTTCAAGACTTCGCAAGGGGTCTTCAATTAAAAATTACTGAGTGAGTTTAGCGATAAGTAGCAATTCATAAAAACAAACTGTATATATGTAATGTGCGTGCGTTTATGTATAAACTGTCCATCTGAAGGTGTGTCATCAGCACACAACGACTGTTCCTATCAATTAAGGGTGAAACAATAACAACATCCGACCATTTTAATCTACGAACAATGCTTTAATTAGTGATCTTCTTTTTGTTATTTCTGCCGAGTGCGTATGGTGAAATTAATTAAATATGGTTTGTTTTATTAGGTCAAGGCACTTTCGCATGCCATTGTTAATGTTAACATGTTTTAATACTGAACCAGATTCCCGTTTTATCTAATTTCCATATTTGTTAATACTACAACTTTATTATAGACTTATTTCTAGACTTTTCGGCAATGGCCCAAGAACTGAATAATCTGACGCTATCCGGCGACCAAAAACTAGATGAACAATTAAATAAGTGGCTTGAATGGGATGGAAATTTAAAGACCAGAAATGACATCTTGCAGCTGGCCAAGTCGGAAAAATGGGATACGTGAGTAATTGAAAATTCAGAGGATTAAAGCAAATGAAAAAACAAGTAAAATTTTCCTAAAACAGTCTTCGATGCCGTCTCTGCAATCGAATTTCGTTTGGAACTGCGGGACTTAGAGGTGAAATGCGAGCTGGCTTCGATTCCATGAACGAATTGGTTGTTGTGCAGTAAGTTTCCTTTTTCTATTTGAGTAAATAAACAAAGTTTATCTTTGAGTGTACGTGGAAAATTATACACCTATCTTTTACACATCAAATAGTGCACTTATACGTAAAGTGTAATTAAAATACTTAACAGCTGTTTTTACATTTAACGGAAATTTTTCATAATAAAAGAACTGTCGGTTATAAAATATTTTTGAAACCTTAAAACCTTTTAACAACTTTATGCAATTAACTCAACATATTTCTAGCAATTCATCTAATTTCATGTGTTTAAAAATTATGCAATTAACTGAAATATGAAATAACAGCATAATTTCAACTACATTTAATTGCAAATCCAATTTAATTGTATAAATTGAAATAAACTCAGATACTTACTATTTAAATTAATTGCACATTGCAGTTAGTTTTAGTTCAAATATTGTTACTCAATTATTCACATTATATAATATATCTAAACTTTGCAGAACCGCCCAAGGTCTGTGTGCTTACATCAAGGAACAATATCCGGATAAATCGATTTGGTCAGAGCGTGGCATTGTCATCGGCTATGATGCCCGTCATAACAGCAAGCGCTTTGCCGAGCTATCCGCTTTTGTATTTCTAGCCAACGGATTTCGTGTGTACTTGTTTAAACGTTTTGTTGCCACGCCCTTTGTGCCCTTTACGATCAAGCAGCGCAATTGTTTGGCTGGCGTGCAGGTGACAGCATCTCACAATCCCAAGCAAGACAACGGCTACAAGGTACGTCAGCTAATCTATTATTAAAATATATTTGCACATACTGAAGAGATAAGCATATTGCAGGTTTATTGGAGTAACGGTGCACAGATTATTACGCCCCATGACAGTGGAATCCACAAGTCCATACTTCAGAACTTGCAGCCGCAGGGCGATGTTTGGAATACAAATGAGACAACTTTGTGGAAAAATGAATTACTCATCGATCCCTATGACATCGTTGCACCCGCCTATTATGCAGCGCTGCTCAGCACGATTCCCGAAAAGCTTGTAAAGGCCAATGCTGAGTCTCCCATTCGATTCACATACACGGCCATGCATGGTGTGGGTTATCCTTATGTCGAGGAGGCCTTCAAGAAAGTTAACCTGCAGCCAGTAATTCCTGTGGTTGAGCAGGTTGAACCCGATCCAGAGTTCCCAACAACCCCCATGCCAAATCCCGAAGAGGGCAAACAATCGCTGGACTTGTCCATTAAAACCGCAACGGAGCACACAAGTCAAATCATATTGGCAAATGATCCGGATGCTGATCGTCTGGCTGTGGCTGAAATTAGTGAGAACAATAAGTACAAGCTCTTCAATGGCAACGAGGTGGGAGCCTTACTTGCCTGGTGGAGCATCGAACTGCACAAGATTAACGAACCCAATTTTCCACTGTCGAATTGTGTGATGATTGCCAGCACGGTTAGTTCCAAGATTTTAAAGTCGATGGCAGCCGTTGATGGTTTCACTGCCTACGAGACGTTGACGGGTTTCAAGTGGATGGGCAACAAGGCCATCGAAGAGGAGTCGGCTGGCCGCAAAGTGTTGTTTGCGTTCGAGGAAGCAATCGGTTTCATGGTGTCAACCAATGTGCTGGACAAGGATGGTGTCAGTGCCGCCGCACATGTGGCCACAATGGCCAATTACTTGCGCGCCGAGAAGAACTTGACGCTGCAGCAGAAGCTGCAGGAAATTTACAATACCTACGGTTATCACACAAGCAACTGCTCCTATGTGCTGTGCCACGATCAGGAGATAATCACGCGTGTATTTAATCGCTTGCGCACCTTCGACAATGGCAAACCGAATACGTATCCCACCAGCATTCTGAATGGGGAATTTGAAATTCAGGATGTCCGCGATTTGACTACCGGCTATGACAGCAGTGCTGCTGATAAACGCGCCACGCTGCCGGTCAGTTCGAGTTCCCAGATGATAACGTTTACCTTCAAGAACGGCCTCGTTGTCACCCTCCGCACCAGCGGCACTGAGCCAAAGATGAAGTACTATGCCGAGATGTGCGGCAAGCCAGAAGATAAGCAATGGGATAAGCTGACGGCGACACTTAATCGCATGGTCGAGGCCATTGTCAATGATTTCTACGAGCCAGAGAAGAACAATCTTCGGCGCAAGGCCGCCGATTAATCTCCAGAACCAACGAATTTGATTTGATGTCCCCACTTTGCACATTTGCCGTCGAGAGAGCAGCAAACAACATTTGATCACTATAGCAAACCAAATATATGTAGGCACAAAGATGTTATAAATTATTCATTATTAACGAATATATCTACAATATATTTATGTATGTGTGTGTAATCATATAATAGCATTAAATTATCCGCATATTTATATAAAGAAAAGTTACGGATTTTACGTAAATAAACATTTCCATCTAGCACAAAACAAATCACAAAAATATCTTCTCATCGCCACTTGGATTAATTATAATCAACTTTTCATTCAATGCTTATCAAAAATAATCAGAAGCCTTGAGTGGCAATCATTAAAAACTTAAAGCCAAATGTCAGTCTATCAATTTGGGAAAGTTATATTCGACGTCATTATAATCGACTGGCTGCAAAAAAGAAGCGTAATCGTAATGCTCAATGTTCAATGAATCGTTTTTTATTTGAACTGCTGTTTTTAATAAAAGTCATTAATTCACAAGTTGAAAAAAAAAGAGTAAGTCAGGTTCGTCACTTTTTCTTTTTTTGAAATACACAAGGAAGCGACGCTGTTGCTGACGTGATCATAAATACTAAATAAGTATATGTACATATACTATATTTAGTCCGATGACTTCTAGATTAGAAATTTGAGATTAGCACAGTTTATGGGGGGGGGTCTTGACAGATTGTATTAAGTAAACAAAACGCTGAATTAAAGCTGGTGAAAAAGTTGTTGCATTTATTTATACAGCTTGTGTGTATCGCTTAGCTATATATGTTTATGTATGTATGTAATTACAGACACAATTATGATATCGATTGTTAATTAAATTCTATAAATATGTGTATTCGGTTTAAAATTGCTTCACATTCGGTTTTATTGCTACAATTAGATTCTCTGATAAAAAGCATTCAGCTAGAAAAAACGAAATAAAAATATCGCTCGGACCAGAAGTCGCCAAAATGATGAAAAGTTTTCTAAGTAGTTTGTAAATATGTATATAGATATATATATATATTCTTGAAGGTTTTGTTTCTGTATATAGGTGTATCAATTGAATACTCGCACTTAGCATTAAAATGGTTTCATTCTTTAGTTCGTCTAAAATATATGTGTATATATATTTTGTGCTCTATTGTTGCTATGCACAGATTAGTAGTACAAATATTAGTTGGCAATTTTTGTCAGTGTATATAAAATGCATTAATAGCAGTCTCTTGCTTAAGTTATTATGTATTTGTCACAAGTTACATTCGAGTTGCAGTTGCCGCATGCGGCAATTTAGTGGAACATTGGGGAACTGTTTAATGTTGAGTATTCGATTTAAGCTTAAAATGCACTTATTAAATCGGTAAAAAAAACCCCATTTGAATCGCGCCAACAGTGTCGAAACACTCTTGGTGCAAGTCTTTTGTTTTTTGTCTAACCACAACCAAATTCTGGAAAATGGATTAGTTTGTTTTGATAGTGTTTTCTTTTAAGTATTTAAATTTATAGCGATAACACTCCTTATTTTTGTTTGTCTAACCACAATCAAAATTTGGAAAATGGAAAAATACTTCAGGAGTGTTCCCATTTAAGTATTTAAATTATAAAAGATAACACTTCGGGTTAAAGTCTATGGTTTTGTTTTTGTCTAACCACAATCTGGAATAGTTTTTTTTTCTGGGGGGAATTTTGTCATTTAAGTACTTAAATTCTAAGTGATATTATCTAAAAATAATAATTATGCACACTTGCTAATGAAGAAAGGCAGTAAAGATTTAAGCTGATAAATGGAAAATTGTTTTGTTTTTCTTTTTTTGTGGGAGCCGAAGCAACCAGACTTAAGATTAATACTTTGGGAACTTGTAAATCAGTTTGTAAGTCATTTCAAGGGACGTGTGATATGTGTGCGTTGTTGGCTTAGGATATTACACTGGGCTTGAGCATCGTTCACTCTAATCATATGCTGGTCGTAAGTTCTGTTTCAGTTTCGAGTTCTATATAAATTAATACTTAAAATAATAATTGAAACCCGCCAATAATAACGACTACAAGCAGCTTTTCTTAATGGGGATTAAAAATGGTATAAAAGAAACTGGAATTGGCTTAAAATAATTCTGATATTAACTAATTTTGATAGGTTCCTAATCCCGTTTAAGAAGCGCTGCCCTCTCTCCAATTTAATGTATCAGACAAAGACATGCAAGTACGAGGATTGCGTTTGATTGCTATGCGTAGGCGTTATCATTGGCGGTGTTCTGGGATTGGATTGTTGCGATTGATGGTGCATATGATGGTGGTGTCATACAGATGTCTCTGAGTTGAGCTTGAGCACAAACTTATTGCTCTTGGGATCGACCACTTCCTCGGCAAGATTGAAATGCGGCAACTTGTGCACGGTGATCATCAGGGAGACATCGTTCTGAATGAGCTGGAACGTGCATTCGTTGCTAATGGGTCGCGAGACGATGTCGTCACAGATCAGTGACCACGACTGCACCCAACGACGCTCCTTTTCGCTCTGCATCACCGGCGATTCGGTCAGATATGGTTCGAGAAAGGCACGTGGCGACAGATCATGCTTCAGACAGTGCGCCAAATGCTTGAGAATGCTCTCAAATGTGTGACGCGGCTGCTGGCGTGTCACTCGCAGGTATTTCTGCAGCGCACGCGCCATCGATGGGAACACCGCCTGGGCCGCTTCCTGTGGATCCAAGGGCAACGCTGGCGCCGGCTCGTTGTGGATGCGTTTAATGTGCGTGAATGCTTCCTCGGCGGCAGTGATGAGACGTGCACGACGCTTCTTCACTCGACGCTCGTATTCGTGCTCCTCGTAGAAACGTTCATTGTGCGAAGAGTCACGTCTTCGTGCATTGGCTGCCAACACGGCACGGCTCTGACTCTGCTGCTGCGAATTGCTGACGCCATCCACTTCGTAATACTTGAAACTATTCGAGATTTTGTTGCGTTGCGATTTCGATATGGAAATGGGTATGCGTTCCAAATATGGATTGAAGATGGGAAAGTCCACATAGTAATGCTGCAGCACCCAAACTGCAGCACGTTGTATGCTCAACTGTCCCAGCATATAGGAGCGCGAGACGCCGTCGGGTGAGCGTATGATCTTAATGTAGTAACAGGGCTGTTGGTGGCGCAGCTCCAGCAGCACCACAGCCACATAGTGAATGAAGAGCAGAGTGTCGACAAAGTTGGTGGCGTATGTAACCAGCGATTTGTAGTCGACAACATCGCCGCCTGTTTCCACAACAATCTTGGCGCCATTCAACACCTGCACAATGTAAAAGAGCCAATAGGCAAAGGTGCAGATGGTCACCAGAAGCAGTACAAGAGCGCGATATAGAAATATTCTGGGCATGCTGGCGGCTGTGCGTCGCATAAACACCGCCCACAAACCAATGGCGAGGAGCACCAAGCGGGCAGCCAATGACACTAATTTACCCTTGCACTGTTCACTACATGCCAACAGATGTGTACGCCTGGTTTGCGTCAGTTCCGGATGATCGAAGGCGGTCGGAAAGAAGCCAATGTGCGGCATAACGACCATGGCAACAGGCGAGAAGAATGCGGCACATCCGAGCAGAAAGTAGAAGGTGGATTCAACATAACGGCGACAGGCGAAACCGAAACCTTTGTCGTTCTCACGATGCCACATATTATTAATATCCTCCATGGAAATGCTTTGTTCCGAAGTGTTGCCGGTCACTGCTGTGGTATTCTCACCCCAATTCTCATCCTGTGGCAGAATCTGCACTTCAATAACCTCCTGACCATCACGAGACTCATCACCTACAAAAGAAGGCAATGATAATAGTTTGAGCTTGGAAATTGTTAAGAACCATTCGACTCACCTGTCATGTTGACGCTGGTTTGATAGGGCGCCATGTCGCCACGACCTTTGCCAGACTTGGAGGAATGTGTGCTGCGGTGTGAATGTCGGGAACGATCTCTGTGGTATCCGTTGTTTACAGTGCCACCGCCTCCTCCGCCACCTCCCCCGCTGCTGTTGTTATTGTGATTGCGAGAGCGTCGCGAGCGTCCACTGTGTTCCGATTTGACGGAATCGTTTTCCATTGCAAGCCTTGCAAATTGGGAGCGTGCGTGGGCGTCTTTTGCCACCACCACCGCCTCAAACACAGGCAGCTAGCTTTTTTGTTCCTTAATTAACTGACCGACCGTGTTGCTATTTTAGTGTCTAACTGTAATTACGACCAACTGCAGCAGGTTTTTTTCACGTACATATGCTTGTCTGTGTTTGTGACTGTGTGTTGAATGCATGTGTTTGTGTGTGTACATTCATAGGTATTTGGTGCAAGCGGTGCAGGGTGTGGAGTCTGGGAAACGTTGCAAGAGTAGACGCCGTTCTTACAGCGTACACATTGCCAACCTTTTCACTATTTATTCTATTTAACAAGGCATCGCGTTAACACTTTTACACAAAAACATATTGCTTTCATTGATATTTGCACTATTTTATACACATTTTACTACATTTATTTTCCCATTGACTTTTTTGCTTTCAACCCCGACCAGAAAGAATAGTGGCCAGTGTAACCACACCATTTTAGATAGAATATTTTTAAACAATACACGCACGCACACTTTTCGGCATTGTACAACACTTGGCAGCTAATGCTTTTGGCGCTAGTGTATCTGCTGGCTTTTGTACATGATTTTTGGACCGCAGCTGCTACCCACCTTCGATAGCTCAGTTGGTAGAGCGATGGACTGTAGTGAGAAATTCTTGTAGACATCCACAGGTCGCTGGTTCGACTCCGGCTCGAAGGATTTTTTGCAACAAAATTTTATTTTTTCAGAATTAAAAAATTGTACTTTATGCTAATGTGCAGTTATCGCTGCAAGTAACTGTCTGGCTTCCGTGTTGCTGGGATTTAAACGAAGAGCACATTGGATTTGCTTTTCAGATTGAGTCTTATCCACAGGTTCCAAAGCACGACTCACGTAAATTCTAGTTTCCGCCTCCTCGCTGGCTTTAATGCTGCAAGTGGTAAAAATAATTTACTAACATACTAAAAATCACACATAAATTAACTAAAACATACCTGCTACGCAAGCTATTATGTCCCAATTTGAGGGTCATCAATGCCGTGTTGGCGGTGGCAAGTTCGTAGAGCGAGTCCTCTCGGAAATAATCTAGTAGAAACTTCAGAAACACCCTGCGCAAGCCGGCATTCAGCGGGAACATGCGAACTTGTGTCTGCAAATAGTTAAGCGCTTGTCGGGCTCCCACCTGAAATAATTATAGTAATTGCATGCCATTAAATATTATTGATTCTCAACAACATGTGTTGCAACTCACATTAATTAACCAGTAGTAGGCCGTGAGATAGGCAATATTTGCGCAATGTTCCTCATTGAATTGATAGGCTTTGAACTCGGACATAATCATCTCACACAGGTCGTTGTCCTCATGAAGCACTCCCAAAGCGCAAGCCGAGTACAAGGCTTGAATAGGCACTCCCTTTAGAAGAATGCTAAGATGCAAACAAATTAGAAGTTACGCAATAATAGTCGTTAGACAATAGTTACCATTGATAGAGCACGGTTTTTGTATCCCTTTCGCCTTGGAATGCATAGACCATTGATGCCATAGCCACTAAAATCGTTGCTGCCTTCTCATCGTCCTGACCAACAACGCTGCCGAGCACGGAGTTGTATATTGAATAGGCTTGTTCCAGTTGCCCAGATCGATAGTAGGCTAATGCCAAGCCAATGATCGGTTTAAATGTAGCATGCGCAACAGTATTAAAAGCATTAACGGCCTGTTCAGGTTGGCCAATCTTCAGGTATAAATAGCCAAGATTCGTGTAGAGCTTATCGCGATCCGCGCCAGGATCTGATTGTTTGCAAGCGCGGCTGAAGGCTTTGATGGCTTGCTGATAAAGTTTTTGCCGAATGCAGAGGAATCCTTGAAATGTAAGCGCCGAAACACTAGCATCTGCTTCCTCATTTTGCACATACCTTAGGGGGATAATAAATTGTATTAGCAATAGCTAATTTCAATTAGCAATTTCAAAAAACACAAACCAATTGATGGCATCCAAAGCATAAATGTCTGCATGCCAATTTTCGATGGCATACTTATTGTGTGGCTTCTCTCGCAACTCAGGATCTGATATCACCTGGCATACCCAATGGGCATAGCCGATAGCTGCTTCCGGATGATACTCAAACTGCTGGCAATGCCGGAAGAGATCAAATGCTTCTTCCTGATCGCCAATTAGCTCAGCTACCATCGCCTGTCCAATCCAAGCATTTGGATAAATTGGGCTTAATTGTTGAGCACGCTTAAATGCCTCGTTTGCCAGCCGAATATCGCTCAACTTAAGATACAGCACACCCAGATTTGTCCACGACGTAAAAGATCGACGCTCCAGATTAAGCGATTGAATAAAGCTATGTTGTGCCACAGCTAGATTCTCATTGGCAGCATGCATATTAATCACTCCAAGTAGATTCCAGTTTTGCCAGCGATTCGTGTTCTCTTTGATGGCCATTTTGCAGACCTTCGCAGCCGTCTCCAGATGATCCTTGGCTTCCTCTGGCATGTAGACGGCACTGTAGTAGCTGCACAATGCCAATTCGTACCACAGAAAAGTGTTTTGCTTGAACTTCAAGGCGCACAGATAAAATCGCTGCGCCAATTGCAAAAGATCCTTTCGCGATAAGTAAGCTATCTCCTCCTCTCGTTTGGCCAAGCTGCCTGCAACATCTAAATTAGCCAAAGACTGCGGCAATTGTGCTGTCTGAACAAAAACATTGGCTGTAAGACGCCACAGCCAAATCATTCCCTGTGCTTTGGGTTGTAAAAAGGCACTGGGACAATAAGGAAAATATCAGATGAGGAAATCATAAACAAATTTTTTAAATCACTACAACCTTTGCAGATGTCCCACAGCCAGCTGGAAATGATCCTTAGCGCGCCCATAAATGTTCTGCGACTTAAGGTTATTGGCCAGGCCAATGTGAGCCTCGGCAGCGCCTTTTAAAGCCGGCAAGTAATCTGGATGATCTTTTAGCAGCAAATCAAAGTCAGCAATTGCCTCTGGATACATGCGTATAGTCTGCAAAGTAAAATAAGTATAAATAAAAGCATAACAAATCAACCATAATATTTACCGTCTTGATCACGGCCAGTTGAAGTAGTGCATAACAATTGCCAGGAGAGAGCTCGAGTATTTTCTGAAAAACACGTATGCCAGAATTGTATGAGCCACGTCCAGCGTAAGCATCACCCAGCGATTCCCAATAAACCATGCATTTAACATCATATTTGATGGCCAAGCGGAAGCATTGAATGGCCTGAAAATTATATGAGAGTATTAATACCATATAAACTCAAGTGACAAATTGAACACATACATTATCCCATTTGTGTACATGCAAAAAGTGCAGTCCTAGCTTGTACTGCAGGCGAACAGCTTCGTCGTCGCTCAAGTAACGCAGCGTATTCAGCAACAACGTTTCATTAAGATCCTCCTCGCCGAGTTGCTGATAGATGGAGCTCAATGAATCGACAGCCTGCTGGGATAATGCATTCAGGCTGATGCACTTTTCAAAACATTTCCGAGCACGGGAAATATCACCATTGGCCTGATACAAGCGAGCCAAATAGTCAAAGCATTCAGCAATATGGGGCTGCAATCGAGCGGCTTTCAACATGCAGTTGAGTGCCTCACCATAGTTCTTGAGCTCCATGTATAGCTTGCCACAAAGCAGCAACGCTTCAAACGACTCCTTGCCAGACATGGCTTGCACAGCTTCGTTAGGGGATCTAAAAGTTAGATTTCAAATAAATACGAATATCCTAGAGGCTTTACTTACAGCAAATATTCGGCCCGCGTAATATCGTCCAGTTGTAAGGATTTTAGTTTTTCTATTTCTCCAAGCTTGTGATAACAGCTAAAAGTATAGATTACTATATTAATTAATCATACAGCTACATTTGATTATACTAACCGTGCCAAAGCCTTGACATTTAATTCGCTTTGTGTGAATCCAGTGAGCAATTCAGCAGCTTCCTTCAACTTGCTAACATCCTTCTCGTACGATTGACACTGCGCAAACTCTTCGTTTTGACGGCCTAGCTCTTGCCACAACAGCGATGCCAGACGATATGCTCCGAACTTCATGTGAATGCGTGCCAGCAATTGTAGAGTCACCTTATAGCTGGGATGGCATTGTTGTGCCTGTAATGTCAGTTGTCTTGCTGCTACATATTGCTCTTGCTTGAATAAATCAAACGCCTTGATTAGCAGTGCCAAATTTGAGTTGGCATTAAACTCCAAAAGTTTTTCAGCATATGTTTGTATGGGTACTTTTAGTTCTTTCATCCATTCTTCAGTATTTGGCTGATCATGGTTTTCGCAATAGATTTTGCAGATCCATTCGTAGCCATAGACGGCGCGAGGATGAGATGATGTCATGTTGCAGGCGTTGCGTAGACAAGCCACCAGATCTTGGTTCTTATAGAGCCATTTCAGATATCGTTTATATACGTTGCTCTTTAGCTCTGCATCTCCGATCCGTAGTAAAGTTTCCATGCTATTTTTGTACTAATCATACAAATAGTTAAAGGGCTGTGCTTAAAAAGATGTAGATAAAACTCACCAACTCATGATCAGCAGCTGCAATTTCGACATCATTGGCAAACCAAATTCTTCCGAGATACTCTTGAATCTTAGCACTATTGACATCCTCATGATTTAGCACTCTCTTTTTGAATATGTTTAAACAAGCCTGCCACAATGTTGCGTCCGAAGATAGCGCAAAGAGCTTCTCATAGTAATCCAACGTTTTTTCACTGGAAACACAAAAAGAAGGAATAATGTAGGTAAAACTAAACATAAAGAATACTATATATAATAAGTATTGCGGCTTAAGAGTAACTGCGAGTATTGCAGCTGCCCCTCCCACAAATTATATTTCACCCGGTATAATTACGGTATTAAATCGAGCAACTGATCATAAATGTCGGGTAGCTCGGTGTTCGGTGCGCAATTAGCCAATCCTTGCAGGGCAACAGTTGCCGGACCTTCCGTGTACTCAATGGATTTGTGCAAGTATTTCGCCGCCTCGGACTTATCAACATTTTGATAGGCGGCGCCGAGCAACAAGTAACCCATATGATTCTTTGGGTCGCCTTTCAGCAGGCGCTGCAATAAATGTCAGTAAGCGACTAATAAAAATTTTCGGATTTTCAGCTTACTTGACACTTGTGTATGGCGTCCCCATATTTTGCCAGCTTTATGGTTTCGCGAATGTCTTTAATAAGCGCCTTTGTTTCCTTGGAACTCATTTCGGTGGATATCTGTTAAACAATAAACTAGCTTTTTTATACAGCAAAGTTGGCAGAAACAGTGTGACCCTACAGTATATTTGTATTTGAATAATAAATAAAATGTACATTTTGAGCAGGAAAAAAAGTAATAGTTGTTAAAATAAATAATATGAAAAATAGAAAATATTATTAATTTTATATTTTAACTTTTATTATATACGTAATCTGCACTACTGTGCTGCAGGTTGTTGCAGCAATAACCTGTTGAACAATAGAGCAACACTGACCATTGTTTGTCTCATACGGAAGAAAAGTGTTTGCAACTCAAAAAGGCAATAAATAAATAAAAATGCGAAAGTATCAACAATTAGCGTTATTGCTAATATCATGCTTTAGCATTGGTGTGCTGATGATGTACAAAAGCGAAAACAATCGGCTTAAATATGTGCTCAAGTATGTAAACTTCTTTGGACGCAACGATGCTGCTGTCTTGCGACGCCTACAAAATGGCACAGGCATCGAGGATGAGGATCATCTGATCAAGAGCGCGTTCTCCAAGCCGTTGCCAGTTTGGCAACTAATAGGCGACTCTTTTCATGCATATTCCGCTTACTGGTAAGACATTTCAGTTAATTGTGGTAAATACTAAATAATTGCCTTTAAAGGAAACGCAACGAGCTGGTCGCTGGCGGAGAAGCCCACGTTATTGTTGTGGGCATAAAGGGTGCTGTGGTTGATTTTCGGTGCAGTTTCGACGTCGGCGGTCGAAGTGTGCAGGGCAAATTTCGCTTTCAACGTGACGCCACTGAGGGTGTGGTTGACAACAATGATGCCACATTCACCTACTACAATTTCTTCTGTCAAGTGAGCCGTAATTTTGGTGAACCAGAATATGTTGCCTTCAGTGACACGAGGTCAACAACGAAACGACAGGTTAAGCTACGCTTGCGCTATGTTAAACCGGCAAATGCCAATACAAATAGCAATGCAATTGCTAAGACCACCATAAAACCACACGCACATGTCAGATTACCGGCAACGATGTGTGTGGATCTTGTTAGCTTTAATATGAGCTCACCATTCGGACGGAATGCAGATGCCATGCTGCAGTTCTTTCTGTTCCATCAAGCACTTGGTGTCGAGCACTTTCTAGTGTACAACTATGATGAGCTGCCCGAGAAAGTTGTGCGCCTACTGGAGCGCACCAATTTGCACCTGTATGGACTGCCCTTTAATTTCCCATTCCAACAAACAAATACGACAACTGCCCGCATTCGGCAATTGATGCTGACGGATTGCCTGCTGCGCAATGTGAACTATGCTGCCTTCACCATGCTTCTGGCTCCCAATGAGATTGTCTACCCAAATGCCCGATTTGCCAGCGACACAAATCGTGCACTGCAACAGCAGCTGCGGCATTATGCCACAGAAACCTCACGCTTTGAGCTGGCCACGTTCGCCGTGTGCTTTGACGAACACAAGAAGTTACTCATTGATAATGTGCAGTATGATCCGGAGGTCAAGCCACCACACGCCACACTTCTGTATCGCCTGGAATTGCCGCCAGCGCAGCTGCTGCTGCCGACAGCGACTTCGGTGGAATTGCCGCTGTCAAGTGGATTCGCTCATCGATATGTGGACTGCCAACATGTGGGGAAGGATGGACTGCACGACTGGCGCAACGGAGTGCGCGAGGATTTGATGAGTCACATTAATACTCTGCGCAGCGAGGTCGATTTGCTCATTTAATTTTAAGCCCTAGATAGGTAGCACTTTAGTTAGAGTGAGGACACCAATCAGACATTATTAGACTGCCATAAAAAACGTTGGATTACGATTCAATTTTATATTGTACAATAATAAATAGACAATTATAAAACGTTTCGAATGTGTGCAATACAAGGTAATTTCGAATGTTGTAGTTGTTTGTATTTGTGTATTGCCTGTTGAGTGTACCATATCCAATATTATCATTATGATTATTTATTTTGTAGTGTTAATGGGTCTTCTTCCATCTTATTTGTTTTTGGGAACGCTTCAGTTGCATCGCTTAATTATTTAAGGCGCTGCATAAGCGCAGCATTCTTAAGGCCAGCCTTCTCAATTGTAGAGTCGTCATCGCTCAGCTCGCGTGTAGGAAACGATGAAACCAGCACAAAGTTGCTATTAGAGTACTGCGGACGAGCACTACAAATATAAGAGAAACAATCAAATAAAAATGGCTAAATTAAATTGCAATAAAATCAATTACGTTTGTATGAAGCGGCGAATGTCTGAAACAGTGTGTGACAAATTGAATTGAGCTGCCAAACGTGATCCATCGGCAAGTCGAATTTGCAGCGTTGTCAACGGAGCCTCGGCATTCACATTGAGCTCGTCACGTGCGCTTGCCTCCTGGTTAGCAACTTCGCCGGGAGTCGCAGCAGCTGCTACTGGATCTTTGTTCGTAACAATATTGCCAACGGGACTGCCCAGAGTTTGGCCTGATCCTTTGAAAGTTTGTGGCACTGCCTGACGCTTGAAATCCTCATGTCGATGATCTTCAACATCAACGTTCACCATACGTCCCATTTCCAACAGCTCTTGTGGAATTTCCCTAAAATAAATGGAAGAAAATGCTGCTTAATATTAGCTATATTTGTATGCGTTGCTTGTGTTTTACCCTCGCATCACTGTCTCTAGGAATTCCTTGTTCTGCGGATCGTCATAGTGACGCAACTCGCCGCCATCAATTGAGAATCCTTGGCTCCATAGTTTTAGTACCACTACAGGTTTATTTTCAGCGGGCTGTGCACTACGACTTGCCCCTACAGCTGTATGATCGTTGTCAGTCATGCCCAGACGCATACCTTGGCCCCAAACATTGCCACCGGCACTGGCTGTTCCACTTGTGGACGGTCCGACGCCAACTTCAGCTATATTCTGCTCTTGAGCCGAGCGCATCATGTCGGTGAGTTGTTCCCGGAAATTCTTTCGCTTCGCCGGCCCCAGCACTTGCTGTCCCGAACGATCCGAGCCGCCGGCATAGAAAGCCTGATGCTCTTCATCACTGCTCGACTGCTTCGACATGTCACTGAGCGTGGCAAACCTGTGTGAATTAATAGCACGTGAATGCATATATATATTATAAATATATAATAGCTGCTGATGAATATTTTGCTTACTTTGGTTTGGCAGCAGTCGTTCCCTTTGGTGGAACATCACTCGACGCTGTCTTCGTTGTTGCAGACGCTGTTGCTGCCTTTGTAGCAGCGGCGCCGGCTCCGCTAGAAGTTGTTGTTGTTGGCGCCGGTGTCGGATTGCCTGATTGACCGACAACAGCTGCATCTGTTGCTGGCATATCAGACTGTGTAGTCCAGTAGTTGCCAAGTGCTTGCTTTTGTGTCGCAAAATAACCAAGTTTTTATATTGACCTTTCATTGTTTATAGCTAGCAAAAAAATAATTTGCATTACTTTACCTCTATATCCCATTCGCAACTGGTTAAGTAGAATTTCGCAGTATTTTCATCGGTGCCAGTTATCTCAATGAATTGTGCAACAATATCGCCGCGAGCGGCCATTCTTACAATATTTTCGTTAAATGTATTTCTCTCGGAAAACAAAATAAATTGAAAGCCAAGTGAACTTATAATGATAGACAAAAAATCAGTGTGACTCTACAAAAAAATTATTGATCCCAGTGTGCCCCTATGCACTCACACTAAATATGTTAAAACTGCCATACATGCTCACTTTGAAGACTTATCGATAAGTGTCGCTCTTCTGCACACCAATCTGGCAGCACTGCGCTTAAAATTTAAACAAATAAAACGGTCGTCTGGTATTGAGTTTTTAACATTCACATTTTTTATTAAATAGCAACTAAATAACAATAACTAATATAGTAATTCTTCGATTCCAATAGCATTTAGATCACCCACCGATATGCGTATTAAAAGTACAAGTACATGCTTTTATTTAGTTTGATTCTTTCTGAAAATATAAATTGGTATACATGGCATAAATAAATCAATATAATCATATATAGATAAATACACATAATACAAGTGTTTTGTTTTCTAAGTGCAGACATCATATAAAGTATTTACACAAAACCCTCTTTAAATCCCAGTTACATTGATATCAAAAAAGATCAGTTATGACGTATTAGTTTTTAAATCTAAATGCAAGTATGTTTTGAAATTAGTATAATTACACCCAGCAATAATAATAATAATAATGAAGAAAAAAACTAATACATATTTATGCATAAATGCATTTACTGCGATGTATTCCAAATGTAAATGTAATTAAAAGTCCACTGGCTCATGGTGCAACGATTTATATCCGCCATTGATGTATAAATTGTGTTTTATTTTTAACGCGACAACAGCTTGCCCTAAAAAGGTGGACAATGTGTGTATGAATTGGATTTGGGGATTTTGGCGATTACAGAATGTGTGTGGTTCAAATGTTGGCCAGTTAAATAGTGTGAATGATACGCATGGAAAATAATCACAATCATTAATACATATTCGCACAGACAATGCTTAGACAATGGCTGCGAAATCTACCTTTCTTACCTGTAGGTAATAATTGGCAAGCACCGTCAATCCCACGCCAAGACCAACCGCGAGCACATGCGAAAGATACAAGTTCGGAAGCGGGCGGCGTTTGCGTAACAGGAAAGAGAGCAGCGAGGCTTTGCGATCCGAGTAAGGTGGATAACGAGCTCTGCAGTGGGTTTTAACATAATTAATAATAATAATAATAATATATATGTAGTTGCTACTTACGATGCCATCTTTTCGCCAATCGCTGCCAGATTCTTGCCCAGACACGACTTCTTGTGTGTAAACGTGTCGAATCCCAAATTTGCCATGATAGCTGCCCATGCCGCTCATGCCAACACCACCGAAGGGAATTGTGTCAACTGGGGAAGGAAAGCCCCAACAGAAATGTGAGCAAAAGCTTAAGTAAATTTATTATTCATTTCAATAAGCGTTAACTGCAATATTGCAATATTGCCTAGTCATAGTTCACACCAATCACCAGTTGTTAATTAAAAAATTCGCACTAGTTTTATTAATAAATTGCAAAATTTTGTTCAAGCAAGCATTTGGTAAGCGCTTCAAACCGTAAAACCAATAGTAATAATTAAAGAATAATTTGTTAAATGCATAACAATAATAATTTACTCTGTCGTGTGTGTACTTAAGTCTGTAAAACGTTTTTGTATTCTGTGGATATTTTGTGATCGGATCGGCCAAATTGTCGAGTTAAATATGACCAAGTAATGGAGCTGTGGTCGAAACGGTGTCAACAATAAAATATTTGTGCATTGGCTTGAATATGTGCGTAGAGAAAAACATTGCAGCTAATTAAAAGCTTTTGGCAGCTGTAAACTACAATATTAACATAATTATATACAATACTCATATATACCTCCGACATGCATTATAGTTTCGTTGCTGCAGAATCCGCCGCTAGTTGTGTTTTCCCTAAACTCTTTTACCAACTTGTTAGAGTTAGAGAATACGTAGATTACAAGAGGCTTTTCTCTATTTACGTTTGCAAATTTGGGGGAAGGAGAAACATTTAATATTACAGTACGATCATATGGGTATATTAAACAAAAAGGTAAAAACACAAAAAATGTACAATTCATAGATATGATCTTGATGAATTACAATTTGATATGTTTCTGTGTAGGGTCTTCAAGAAAGGGTCTACAATCTACAGGCTAGCTGTACACACGATTGTTTCGATAACAAAATTTACAATCAAATTACAAAATAACCATCACCAATTAGCTATACATACTAGTTACAGATAAATAGAGAGACAGAAAGAAGATAAGGATAAGGGATTTGTTTTTTGTTTTTTTGCCGTAACCATATCATTATTGAAGCATCTTTAGACAGTAGTACTTTGTAGCAGAATTACAGAACACAATTGGAGAAGTTTTGCTGGGTAGTTTGGTATTTGCCAGGGCTTAGCTCCATGTTTGCAACATTTATCATTAACCGTAGCCGTAATATTGCATCCACATACTGTTGTTTAGCATGTATGTACTTTGTTGATAATGGCTTACCGGCATAATGCATTATCGTGTCATTCACGCACATTCCGCCCGATTGTGTGCCGTTAACGAACAGATCGAGCACATCTGTTTCCGTTGTGAAAATATACAGGACGAGTGGGTTTTCTCTAATATGCGTTTGCGTTTCAAACAAGACATTATTATTTTATATTTTCATCAATCGATTATGGACGATGCAATTGAATTTTGCAGGGGTCGCAAAATAAGAATTTTTTTATTGTGTTGGTGTCGGTGTAATGACAAAATGGGATAAAACGAAAAATATATAAATATGTATGTGTATGAAAAAAAGACGCTGAAGAGATGATGAATATGCTTCAATTTTGAGTTGGCGCACTGATCAACATACCTGGCATTGATGAACTTAATCGCATCGTAGGCATTCTCGACTGTGTAAATGGGCAAGATTGGGCCGAAGATTTCCTCCTCCATGATGGGATCATCGGGCTTCACATCAACCAGAATTGTGGGCTCAATAAACTTCTCGCTGACATCGTATTTGCCACCCAATGCAACACGTCCCGACTTCATCAGTCCAAGAAGTCGCCTGTAAGCAATGACATTGAATTATCACAAAATCGAAGAATGTATATTAATAAGCGTAATTACTGGAAATTGTTTTGGTTGATGATGCGACTTAGATCGGGACTGCTCTGTATGCTTTCGCCGTACCACTCCTTGAGCACATCCCTGGCTTCCTCCACGAATTTATCCTGAACCTCCTTGGAGCACAGAACGTAATCGGGTGCAATGCATGTCTGGCCGCAATTGATGAGTTTTCCCCACAAGATGCGCTTCACCGCTGTGCGCAGTTCCACGGACTTGTCAATGTAGCAAGGGCTGCAGAAACAAACATTATGCAATGTGATTTACATATGTTTAAAATCATAACTCACCTCTTGCCACCCAGCTCAAGGGTAGTGGGTGTCAAATAGTTGTTGGCTGCAGCATGAATAATTTTGCCGACGCGCGTGGATCCCGTATAGAATATGTAATCGAAGCGTTGCTTCAGCAGTTCAGCTGTTTCACTGGGTCCGCCACAGACAACTGGATAGCAATCCTATTGGCATAAACAAAACAGAACTATAAACACAGAAGGCAAATTTACATTTAAAGTTTGCTCACGCACATTATCTAGATATTTGGGAATTGTTTCGGCAATGAATTTGGCACAATTGCCGGCAATCTCGCTGGGCTTGAGTACCACACAATTGCCAGCAGCAATTGCAGCTGCAACGGGAACTAAAAGCAATTGCAAAGGATAATTCCAGGCGCCAATGACGAGGACAACACCAAAGGGATCGTTGTAGACTTGCACATCATCAAGCATATTAACAAACGACTTTTCCGGCTAGAAGTTTATTGCAAAATAATGATTAATTATAGTTAAATTTGTCGAAGTTTTAGATGCTTACCCTGTCGGCCTTGACCCAGTCGTCGAGATGGAATAATATGTGCTTAATGTCATTCTTCATGAATTCTGTTTCCACAATCAAACTTTCCTGTTTGGGACGGCGCAAGTCAGCCTCCAATGCGCTGATAATCTCATTCTCATGCTCCTCATAGCAACGCAGCAAATTCTCCAATTGCTTGCGACTGAAAAATATAATTTGAAAGCGATTAGATAAACGAAAATAATAATAAATGTTAATAATCCCCTAAATTAGCTTAAAATCGCTGTAGAATTAAAAAAAAAACCTTTTTTAAAACAAACTTCAGCCAAACTAGATCTAAAATTGACTGTTCATTAATGAAAATATATTCGTCTGCTGAATTGTTTTGGAATTTCGTCACAAGCCAATAGAAATAGAATATCATGAATGCTTAAAGCCCAGTCATCGTGTTGTAACAAGTTTATCTAACTTATCCATTATCATGTAAATTTACCTCAAATTTTTGTCACTTGTCAGTTTTTGAATCAACGAAACTTTGTTCGCTAATTAAATTTTGTACGGTTTTCTCTATGACTCGAAAGCCAAGCACCTCTCTGGTAAAAAATTAACAACAACAAAAAAAAAAGATGAACAATGCAAAAGACAAGTACTAATATGAGTATGGCAAATATCTAAAGTCATTGTCGATGTGGTTTGCTATTGCTTTTGTTGCTGAGTAAGATGGAGAAGGTCAATGCTAATTCGCCGTTTCGATAATTATGCAATGCTTGCCTTTAAAAAACGAAAATGAAAAAAAAATCTATTCTACGTTCATATGACGCCACTAATCGTCATCAGCTGCTGCTGCTGCTGTTGGTGTTGCGGTTGCTTGAATAAAAATGAAATCAAGTCTGATTAGAACTATGAAAACCGGTTACCGTATACCGGCTAGTGGGATGGCCAATGGCTAACAGGATTTCAGTTTAACTAGGGCTTCATTTAGAGGTTATCAACCAACAAGTAGTTTGTTCTACATATCTGAGTAAACAAAATTAGAAAACACGTTTATGACTTAATATGTCGTGATTTGCTAATAATAATGCACTAGAAGCTGCACATTTAATTGCCAAACATTAAGCCCATAATTATAAATTATACTCACTATATATATTATGTATATAAGTTAGATGATGGATAGAGAGATACTTGAATAAACGAACGTTGTGCATGACAATGAAGCAATTATAACGATTAGGCGGCGCAATGAAATTCTCGCTGATATTCAATATCAATATTTTTAGAAACGCTTTGACTTTGGGCGACAACGCTCAAATGTATTTCTTCGATATATATTTTTGTTTTTATTATGTATTTATTTATTTATGTATACTACTTATATACGAATTATATTGCGTATACGTCTCGTATTCGAGCTTAGGTATTTCAATGCGCTTCTATGAAGAAGTAGAAGAAGTAGCTTAAAAAGGCGAAAACAATCGAAGAACTCGACACGTTTGTTCCGAGTTCATTTGAAAATACAAAAAAAAGAAAAAGATCATGAAATTAAATGGCTATCAACCTTGGGGGTGCCAAAGATTTTTGTCCGCACTTCCGTTTCACACTTGACGCTCAAAAGTATTCTCTGCATGTATGTGTATACCAATAAATTTGTGTATGCCTAAGCATAAACTTTTTTTTTCTTTTGTTTATTAACATATCAACTTTGATCTTGAAAATGCGTTGTGCATGTGCTGTAGATAGTTCCATGTGTTGCTGCTGTTGCTGCTTTTGCTGCCTTAGACCAAGGGCTAAAGTGCGCTTAGAAACTGGAATATTAAAAATGTTCTAGTTGCTTTTGCACATTTAATCGCTATTACAAACATGTGCTATATTTCAACCAGTTCGTATCGTTAAATGAACTGCGAATTATACAGCAAAGTGCAAAGATCCCAACCTGAATGCCTCTAAAGCACATACATATGTATATGTATATGCATATGCACGAGTATATAGAAAGGGAAATGATATGTGTTGTATAAACAAAGCAAGAGACAACAAAATACACAATTATATAATGTATATATGACTCCATTTTTGCGTTCAGTGTATTGTTATAAATACTTATCTACATTTCTTATCAGAGAGAGCTCCGAAGCAAGCGGCAAAGTTCAAGTGAAATGAGTTCAAAAAGCTTTCAGTCTCCCACATTGCTGTGAGTGTATGTGTGTAAGTGTGCGTGCGTGTCTGTGTTTATGTCTGTGCCTGTGTCTGATCTCACATTCAACTAGAGATGTACTTAAGTGCTTGTTTCTACATATGAACCTATGTATGTTTATGCATAGTACTAAAAATATGAATGTATTTGTTTATTTCGACTACTTTCAAAAGCCGTCAACAGCGTTGCGACAACTCTTGTAATTTACATTACATTTAACATCAACGTAATAACGCCGACGACCTAGTTACTTGTACTAGTCAAAAACAAAAACAAAAAACAGCAAAAACCAAAAATGCAGCTTTAACTACTGTTGCTTTTTGGGCTTTTTGTTGAGTGGGGGAAGGGGTGTTTTGGCTAACAAACAGTTACTTACCGAAAGCTTACGTTCCTAGTCTTGCCGCTTGCGAATGCGAGACGGGCTCGCTGCAATGTCTGCGCGTTGTGGTTGTTGTTGTTGTTCATCGCAATTGTTGGATGGGTGTCGTCGTTGTTGTTGTTGTTGGTGTTGGATTTTTACATTCGCAATGACCAAATTGTGTGTGGCGAAGATATCGAGTACATACAAACGTAGTGGGTAGTATGCACGTATATAGGAAGATAACGAAAACAAAAACGTAAGGCAAACGCAAAAATCAAATAAAATCTAACAAAAAAATAAGGCTTAATGTTTGTTACGTGCACAAATGTTCGTTAATAATCGTTATTGTTACTGTTGTTGCTGCTGCTGTGCTCGCATTAAATTGCATGCACAAGTAGTTTTGTATTTGTTTTGCTTTTTTTTCAATTTGCTATTTCCAGTCATTTATTTACGAAACATTTGCAATTGCAACTGCAAAACACTCACATCATCGAAGTTTGCCATTATGTCAGGCTCTTGTTGTTTAGCGGGCGCGACGATTTCGTTTTCTGATTCGGATTCTGCGAAATAAATACAAGAAGAATTACACAAACAACCATGAAACTTTTATTAAGTCTACGTTAAAACACAGATTTAACTAGCACTATCACTTTTATACGGATTCTATGTTTATTTCCATGTGTATGTATTTACTTTTACTGTATTGGTGGGGCACCGAGAAACACGCAAACCTCTGAGGCTGTGGCAGAGTCAACGGGGCGGAAAACCAAACAACGATTAGTCAACCAACAAAAACACACACAATATTTACGCGCGACGCACAACCGACAGCGTTCACGTCAACGAGAAGATTGAAATTGAAACGTCGAGCAAGTTGACTACATGAGCCGCGGCCGCTGCTTTAATTGTATTCAATTCTAAAAACCCGTTTCAAAAAAACGCAAATGCCGCCTGCTCTCGCTTTATATGGATGCCCAACAAAAAAAAATATACAAATCGGACTGACTGAACAGCTGTTTTAAGCGAACGATGCCATTTACAGACTGAGTATGAGTATGAGTACGAGTACTGAGTACAAGTATAAAAAGCGATTACTTAGTAGTTGCTATCGCTTTATCGAAATAGTGCTCGATAAATAAACGTAAGAGATACGTTATTTTGAATACAAATAAATCAATTACATTTTGATTTTAAACTGAATTCTGACTAACGCAAAAAGGGTGTTAATTTGTAAACCTGCCACAATAATAATAATAATTTATTTTTGTTCAACTTTACCTCAGGAACACACAAGTGTTTCAGCTGAAATGCCGGTTGGTACTGAATGAAAACATTTCCAAAAAATCAATTGGGGGTTCGCTATCGGCTTTACTAATCTGTGCGTGTCTAACCCAAACAACTGTATGGGTAACATACAATTGGACTTGATAAGGAAGTTGGGTCTAAAAGTTCGTAAGTGCATCTACACGAACATTCTATCAGCTGTATTTAAAAATACGACTGCATAATCTATGTTTCTTTTATTATAGTAAGTATGATAAGGCTGAAATGGAGTCTCTGGATTGGCTTAAACAAAAAAAGTTTGCCGAGTAATGATGAGTTAATAGTTTTAATGTATTTAATGTCACAGTCACCATGATGAAGTACTCAATTGTAAGTATTACTTACCAATATTAATAACCGTTGTCTGCTTGTCAGCATCTAAGAAATTACACATAGTTTGTTGTAACTATTAATGAAGTTAAACTATTATATTATGAATTTATTAATTACCATTTGATGTATTTTTATCGCTCACTAATATAATGGGCATGGGCTGGGTTTGTTGTATATTATTCTTATGCTCCGCCATGTTAAAAGCTTTTATTTGTAAACCTTGCCTTCAGTCAGATGTATAATTACAATCGATGTCCTCGCATACACAGTTTAAGTGCGACTGAAATAATAAACACAACCAGACTTAGGGGTTAATAATAGCGGTCAGAGTTCTGCTGAACCCATTTGTTACTGTTTGTTTAATTACACGTGAATCAAAGTTATTTATAGCTACATCATAACAACTTATTGGCGATGGCCTACAGAAAAGTTTGATTGCAATTTGTAACGTGCGGCTTCGGAATGCCAGGACATTTAATAATGTCAACTAAGGACTGGGAAAACTTGTGTAAAATACACATGTTGGGAAGCTATGAAATATGCACAAAGTTAGAATTCACATGAGCTAAATACTTGGGCTGCCAATATAATTGTTTGACCAACTGTTGAAAGGGTTTCAATTGCGTTTGAAAAATCCATTGTTTGCCGAGCCAAAGCCCACATCGACAACGACATCGTCATCGAAGCCAAAGCATATGTGTATACGGCAAGTTAACACCCCGTCATAAATTTATATTTCAAGGTCACAGTCATGTGTAAGCCCGGCTAACACCTGAGCCCATTTTAGCCGCATTGTATTGCATAATTGTTAATGCATTTATGATGCACACACAATGACGCCATTACATGCACTTTTCACAGCTAGGTCGACGACACTATGTCACGTTTCTGGGTTTATAATTCATCATCAATTAAATTAGAATTCATTAATTTTTAATGGCGTTTCACTTTCATTAGGGCATCTCGTGGGGAATTCATAATTAAGCAATCAATAACTGTTGTTAACTTTGGTACACATAATAAACATATATATATGTTATGTACTTAATCTACTTTTGCGTTGATAATGTTTAAACTTTAATCGCGGCAGTTGAGCAAATCCGATCGTGTTGTTTGCTGCACAGCCAAAGCGAAAAACCAATTGTGCACTGAGTGATAGCGTTGAGTGGACTGAGCGGATAACGAGGCGACTTAGCGGAGCTGGTTGCCATGGCTGTGGACACCGGAGCTGAGAGCTGGATTGGACAGGTCTGGTGTGTCTATGGAACGCTGCACTCTCGCCTTGCAAATTTTGCTATAATTACATGTGTGCGACTCCAGTCTCGGATTTGTATGCACAACCTGTCGCCGCTTGACGAAACCAAAAACCATTGAAAATTATATTGAAATCTTGACAGCACGCACCGACCGATACCGAATTCAAAAACAAAAGCAGACAACAACACGAAACAACATGGGGGAAAAAAAACACTCCTCCGCGCCGTAAATTACCTAGAGAGTGTGGCTAAGTAATCGCTAGACGAGTATATGCTTGACCAATTCGAATAGATTCACTTGCCGCGCCAACGCTCGAAACACGTCTGTTGCCCGCGTCCGGACCAGACCGGCAGCTAGCTCTGCTTCAAGTTAGGCTCTCGGGTTTGGCCAGTTCCACTCGCCATTTACATTAGCTTTGTTTTTATTTTCTGTTTTCTCGTAGTTTGTGTAGTTAGAGGTATTTCATATATGTTCAATTTTCGCGCACTCCAACTGTCGCAACGACTCTGCCGAAATTTGTGATATTCCAGTTTCAATTTTGATCTTTCGCGATTATTACAAAATGACTTAATTGGACTAATCTCTCGGGTTTGGTAAGAGGCAAGCTGCGTGTATCAGATAAAATGATCATTTACCGAACAACATTATAATAAAAATGTTATAACATACCATTCTTGACAAAAAGAGACTGTTTTCGCTAATTCTCTCATCCAACCATTAAAATATTTTTGAACTAAACTATAAAAAAAACCTACACCAACTTCTTGGCATGCCGAAGAGTCAATACCCTTTCCCTACAGTCAATATTATAATAGTTCTTTTAGTGCCCTACCTCTAATCTATGGCCATAAACCAGTACACCTTGTTTTTACTCTATCCGGTAGCTATTTCAAAATTTTAAAAGACTTCTTCCGTACACTTTTTAATTTTTTGCTTAACCTTTGCAATTTTCAAGTTAAAGAATACCGTTGAAAATAGTATAATAAATAAACACATACGAGATCAGCTAAGGTTACTACGAAATGGACTCTCCGCCTCTTCAATGATTGAAGCTCGTCTGGAGATCAGTTGTTTACTTTTTCTACAACAGCTGTTTGTCTCTAAACAAGCGAACCGGTTATTGAAAAAAAAGAGCTTCAGCTTATATTTCGATTGCGCATTACACAGTTTTCGATCAAGCCCTGACCATGGAGATCAAACTTAGACCCGTAAGCCCGAATGTCATTGTCAACTGCTGGAGCCATGATTTGTAGCTTGAAACTTATCTAATGACTCGCAACAAGATATGCATTACTTGGCACCTCCATATATAATTTGGTTTCATGTGCCGCCGCTGGACTTTGCTTTAAACAAACTGCTGAGGCTTTAATTCACGTACATTAGCTAGACATTTTCGTTAATTGTTCTAGTCGAAAGTCACGCAATACTAAAAAAAAAAACAAATATAAAGCAACAATCAGACATTTCAGCAATGATGATCATGCAATTACGTAGACAAACGATTTTTTGTTTATTTAACTGGTTCTTATTTCTCAAAATTATTTTTTTATAGTATTTGCTGATTTCTATGAATTCAAAGTAAACGCAAATAATAATAATTATCACAATTGACCACAGACCAGTTTCAAATAATAATTGTGTACAGACTTGTTGGTAAAAAATGTGTGGCATACTTTTAGGGATTTCGTTAAACGACCTATTTTTAGTTTTCTACTCCAAAAATAATTAGGTCCAATTTCAGTATTTTAAAGATATCGAAAAATCCACAGCATCACTTCAGGCGTTGATTCTTTGATCGTTGATTTTCGAAATGAAACAAATGCGTGTTATTAGTGTATAATTTATTATTTAAATATGTTATAAAATTTGTTTATCGTATAAAATATACTCTTACTCTTGTCTCACATATATATATTCACATATATATGTATATATATTTATGTATGCATGTATATAGAAAAATTACAATTCAAGTATTGTAGTATTTTTTTCTTTTCCTCACTATTACACAATTACAATTTTTAACTGCAACTCGTTATTGTTTATAATTTGTCGCCTTGATCTAAGAGCATTTTCATCTTTCGTATTTTTAATTAAATTTTTTTTTGCTTTATTATGTTTTACTTATGCAAAATAGCTGCAATATTGTGTATGTATGTATTTACTTGTGTACCTAGTACATGCTTTTTTTCTATGTAAATATGTTATTTATTTAAGTGACAAATGTATGAATGTATGCGTAGTTTTTCTAAAAAGTTATGCCGAAAAAATGATTGGAGCTCTCGAAGCAAATCAAATAGAGGAGAGTTCACATTTTCTTTTTTTTTGCTTTTTATTAGTTTAAACGTTTTTTTGGTAATTTCGATTTAGAGTAGTATTTAGTAATTACTATTTATGTATGCATATATGTATGTATGAAGTAAGTATGTATATATGTATATGTATGTTGGTATCGTATCTATTAATTAAGTAGTATTCGCACACGCATTAAATGAATACAAATACATTCGATCGCCATTTGATGAATCAAGCATTTTGTGTGAGTCGTCGTGTGAGTGATACAAATATACAATTCGCAGGTAGACTATATGCCTATATGTAGTATTCGTTATAGCTATTTTCATTTCATTATGAATATGAGAAACCAGTAGCTGGCCTACAGTATTTTTTTCTTCTTTTTCCATTACGTTTTTTTTGTATTTTTTTTGTGGTATTTTTCTTTTTATTTAATCTTTTAGCGTATTTTCTTTTCTGATCATGCTTATAAATTAAATTTGTACTCGTTTTGTACTCAATTGCTCCATAATTATTACATATATGTATGTTAGTATGTATGCATGCGTATGTTTATGTATATGTTGTATGTATGTATGTTTGCCGAATGAAACATGTGAATTTTAAATACAATATTGATGCGTTCTTTTCGAATTCGTTTTTCTTTTTGTTTTTTTTTTGGGAGTTTGTCACAAACTTAATTGCTAATGCTAAATGTTGTTTTGCAGTTAAATATTTCTTTAGTCAAATATTTGTTATTACCGCCTCTTGGTCTCTCTCTCTCTTTCTCTCTGCAATCTGAGAGAAACTGTTGTCATATATAAAATTTATTCAAAATTGTATTTTGATATAAGAATTCATTCTTGTTTTTGTTTGTTTGTTTGTTTTGCAATCATCGTTAATCGACATTTTATAAAAATTTGATTTATAAATACATTTTGTTGTTTCTTACATTTGGGAGTTCTTTTTAGTTTGTTGTTAGCTGCTGTTACATTTTTTAAGATATTTGTAATTTTATATATATCTATATATTCATTGACTTAGGTCTAAGTACACATATATACATATGTATAAATGTATGTATAAGTATGACAAAAAATTGAATACCTGATTTAAGTTTTGGATTCGTTTTAGTTCGTTAATAAGCTACTTGTATATGAGCATTTACTTATTCATTTTTTCTTTTGTTTGTTTGTTTTTTTTTTGTATTTTTTAGCAAAGTTTTGTTTTTTGGAATATTTGTTGTATTTGAAAAATAAAATACCTTCTTGAAATTATTATTTTGTTTTGTTTTGTTTTGTTTTTTGGTATGTATGTTTAATTATCTATTTAATGCATAGGCTAGCTGTGGGTGTGGGTGAATGTGAATGTGGGTGTATATATGATATTCATGATTCTATATATTGATTTTAATTTAATTTTTGTTTTTTTTGATTCTTAAGCCTTTGGCAAATTGTTCAGTATTCATGACTTTTAGTTGGTTTTTTTGTTTAGTGTTTAACATACTTTAATAATCTTTAGATATACATATATAATATATGTTGTTTATAAATGCTTTTTATTTTGAATTATGGCATTCGGTAGTACTTAAATCTCAATCTTGGTTTACCATTTGTTTTTTTTTTTTTTTTTTTACACAATTTCAAAACTGTGGCTTTTAGAAAACGGCGCTCATTTGTAATGATTTTAGTATTTGCTTTTTTGTTTTGTTTTTCATTTAGTAAATCTCACACATGTAGAAATATTAGTAAAATATGGCATTTCTCATATGTTTCTCATATAATATATATAAGTACATATATGTACTGTATGTGTATATAAGTAGATGCATATTTAATATTACTATTACTATTATTATTTTTATGGTATGGTTTCGCAAAATGTGAGGAAATGCTTTGATCTGGTTGCTACCAGCAATCACATAAAATGAACGGCGCTTTAAGGTATATAAGTGTGTGTGTGTGTGTGTGTTTGAGTGTGTGTGTGTGTGTGTCTGGGTGTGTAAATGAGTTTATGGCAGTTGTCAAAAATAAAATACTAAATTATTCGAAACGGAATTTAAAACAAAAACACATATTAAAATGCAATATAGTTGTTGTATATAATATGGCTAAGGTAAAATGTTCTCTTAAACGTTACGATACAGTTTTTCTTTTTTGTCATTTAACTCTAGTTACACATTTTAGTATATACTTGTTGTATATATTCATTAAGATTTCTATATATATATCTATATGTATATTGAGATATATATATGTATGTATATATGTTTACTGCATTTACTCTCGTAGAGCAATTTGCATACAATCTGTGTTTAGTTTCATATTTTTGCGCATTTTATGCGTGTTGCTTTATACGTGGAAGGAGTGTTAGCTCAATGCACAATTCTCGTCAAGATTCACAAACTCAATTGTTCTTTCGTTCGTTCGTACGTTCGTTTGATCGGTCAGTAGTAAGTTGATGCAGGGGGGAAACGAATACAAAAATACAGTTACAGATACAGATACAAACACAGAAGAGAGTTTTGAGAGTAAGCAAATGAAGACAATAAGTTTTGGCTAAAATACACTAAATTAAAATGTATTTCGATATTTTAGGCGCATTTCAAACGCATTGCAACATTTATGTATGTGTGTGTGTGTATCTCTACGTATGTATGCGCTTTTCGCATCTACGTTCTACGTCCTACGGTAATCTCGTTAGTTTCGCAGTGCAGTGCGTGTATCTCGTAGATACGCGAGTATCTCGCAGATACACGCACTCGCACGCTACACGTTAATTCGGCTAATATATGTAAGTAAGTATATTGTATGTATTGTAGTAAGTATGTATTTTAATTCTTTTCTTCGTTCTTGTTCTAATTATTTTGCTTTTACTTTTGTTTAGTTTGCGAGGAACATGTCACCTAAATATGTATTCAATACGCGCATATTGCTCTGGATTTTTCATATGTTTCGCGACGCTCGAGAATTTATTCAGCTCTCTCTCTACTAAATGCTAATGAACACATTCGAGTCAAAAATTATGATAACGTTTTGTTTTTCTTTTTCTTTTTGTTTTTACTTTTACTTTTTGCTAATAATTTGCTGTGTACCTGTACGTAATTAATTAATAATACAATTCATAATCATACAATAATAATTAATATAATACAAAATGTAAAGAAATCAATTGTTTCTTGCTCATGTGATGCAACGTATGTATTATGTATGTATGTATATGTATGTATGTATGTATATGTCAGTTAAACTCGGTTTAAGCTATGCCCATATTATGATAATTTGATGTGAATTGCGATTTGTGAATTGTTCTTGTGACTGTTTGTTTTATGTGGCGCTGAGTTATGCATATATTCTTTATATAATAACATATAGAGTATATAGTACATATGTATGTTGTGTTTATGTTAAACTATGTTATTTTAAGTTACGTTACGTTACGTTTATCAATGTCATTGCAATTTTTTTTTTGGCCTCACCATATATGGTGTTTCAGTTGGCTCCACAATTGCCGTTTAGTTAATCAGTCTTCGTTAAAGAGTTCAACCAAAAGTCAGCGGGTTTCATTTATAATTACCATCATCATTTTTGTTTTGTTTTGTTTTCTTTTGTGTTTTCATTAATTAATTAATTAATTATACCATTTATACCTTTTACAAAGTTTCATACTCACTTTCTCAGTCTCAATTATAAGAAATTAGTCATAATAAACAATACTAAAAAAAAATATATCTATATCAACTTTGACATTACCACAATTAAAATTGGAAAATATATATATCTATATACGTATATGTAACTATAGTTAAAAAAAAATAAACTCTAATTGAGTAACTCGTCAAAAATGGAAATCGAATCCAAAACAATCCAACAATTATACAAAAGGAAAAAAGAACAAATAAAACAAAACTTAGTGGTTCTCCTCTGTCTCTCTCTCTATATATCGTTTTTTCTAGTAGCTCTCCTACCACTTTCAACTTTTAGCTAGCAAACTGCTCTCAGTCTAACTAACAGGTAATAATATTTTCATCTAGTACATACTTTGTGTGTGTGTGTGTGTGTCTGTTTTGTTTCCTTCCCTTTTTTCTTTTTTCGTTTTCTTGTATATAAAGTGTTTTGTTTTGTTTTTTTTTCTCTAGTTTTTCCTCATTTCCTTTTCTTTTTTTTTTCTAGGATCTCTAGCCTAAAAATCTACTGAACGCGTTGTCTGTTGTTGGTATTTTGCTTTTGTTTACTTTTTGTTTTGTTTTTTGTTAAGTTCTCTAGTTGGTTGGTTGGTTGCTTGTTGCATCTTGTATATTCGCTAAATACATGTATATCTATGCATCTATATACATATCGTATGTATGTATAATTTATGTAAATTACCAAATCGTAACCGTGTTTAATAACTCTTAAGCATTATCGAGGTAATCGTTGTAGCACTTATGCTAAAAATTTTCACTAATTTTAATGCCGTATTTTGTTTTTTTTTTTTGTTTCTTTTGCTTTTGTTTTGTTTCGTTTCTGTTTTTGTTTTTTGTTTTGGATTCATTTTTTTATGCTAAACATTTTAGCGCTTGTAAATGGTCTAAAAAAACGTCGTCGTCATCTTCGTCTGTCTCTTTGATCTGGCCTTTTGTGTTTTGTTTTTTGTGTTTGTTTTGCTTTATAAACTAATTTAGAATACATGCACAAACCGCTTATAAGGGTTAGACCCTTCTTTGGAGTCCGGCGACAGCTCTATGAGGAATACGATGCGTCCATCCGGCATCAATGCCACATCGCAAGTGCGATCCTTTTCATCCAACGTTGGCGGCATTAGCGGATTGATGGATGGACGTACTTCGATCTGCAAATAAAATCAAATTTAAGTTAGCTATTTAGGAGAGAGTTTGGAAAGTGTTGAGCACTTACATCCCACATAAAGTCGAGATTCTGATTAAAGACGAGTATGCGTTGATTCTTTGAATCGGCGACTATAATGCGGCCCTCGTCATCGCAGCACAGACCCGAGGGGCGATTGAACTCATGGAAACCAGATCCCTCATGGCCCTTGACAGACAGAATCTGCATGGAATTAAACAAACATTAGTTAGTCGAAAGTTTTCTAGAGCAAATCAAAAAGTCAAACTTACATCATTGATATCGGGATCAATCAGATACAAGCAGTGGTTGTCAAAGTCGGATACAATGATGTTGCCCGTCGGTGTATAGCAGACGCCTCGTGGCGATGCAATGCCCTTCGTCTGGCCATGGTTGTCGAACACAATCTGGCGTATGAAGCGTCCCTCGGAATCGAATTGCTGTATGCGATGATTGCGCGAATCGGTGACAACAATCTGACGACGCGAATTGACAGCCACATCCCAGGGATATTGGAACTGTCCATACTCCTTGCCATAGCTGCCGAATTTGAGGAGAAAGACGCCACTGGCTGTGAAGATCTGCACACGATGATTATCCTTGTCCACGACAATGATGCGATTGTCGACATCAACGCAAATGCCAGCGGGCAAATCAAACTCGCCATTGCCAACACCCTTGCGACCGAATTTGAACTTGAGCGATCCATCCGGATTGAAGACCTGCACACGATTGTTGCGTCTATCCGAAACAAGCACATGTCCCATCTTATCGACGCACAGGCCCCAGGGGCGGCTCACCTGGCCATCCTCATGACCCTCGGTAGCAAACGACAGCGACAGCGAATTGGAATTGCGCACCTTGACCAGATCCATGCAACCGGGAATGGCTTGAGTGGTGCGTGGCGCACTGAAGTGCAAACCCGGTGAGCTACGCAATCCGTTCAACTCCCAGTCGAGTGCAGCACTCGACATGCCACAGGCGCTGCCACCACGCGGCTGCATGATGGGCGATGGGATGCGGAAGCTGTTGTCGCGCAGCAGCGGACGTCGCACAGTTGTGGAGGCGACTGTCAAAGGTCCCGTGCTGGCCATGCTGGGCATGGTGAAGCCCATGTCGATGGCGGTGGCTGCTGTGGGTGCGGTGACCACATTGTTGGCCACAATACCATTGCTGCTGGACACAATGGGCATGTTCTTGTCATCGACCAAAATCACGCCGCCTTGATTGCGAATATCCTGCAGCAGACTGTAGTCGGGTGGCGCAAAGGCAAATACCTCCTGCTTGGGCTGCAGATCCTTATAGATGCCCGCAAATTGTTCCATCTGTCGCTGGCCATTTGTCAGTTTCATGGCAATCTCAATTTGATCCATGCTACAGGCATTGTCCGCCACCTTGCTGAGCATATCCGAGGTCTCCGAGAGACCTGCAAGTGCTGACTTCAAGCCGGCCATTTGATCGTGCAGTATGGCAAGACGACGCTGACGCAGCTTTTCCACGAAGTCGAGTAAAAAGCGTTCGCGATCCTCGATGGCAATGATGAACTGTCGGAAGGCTTTGCGTATGTTGTCACTGAGTTCGCTGCAGTTGCGCTCGATGAGCCGAATGAAGGCCAAAGCCTTGTCAATGCTGCTCTTGATGCAACGTGTGCCCACCTGACTGCTCTCGATGGCACCCTCAAGCTTCTCCTTGGAGCCAACCATGAAGTTCTGTATGGACGCATAGCTGTGCTCCTTGTGTTCGTGCAGTGTGCAGAATTGGCAGACGAGTTTGCGGCAATAGTCGCACACATAGCGCAGCATCTCGTTGTGTATGTCACAGATGAAATTGCTGCTCGGTGGCGTGTGTGCGTTGGCCGAGCTGCCGCCGGTGGGTGAGGCGCCAATGGGCGTGGGCAGTGAGACAATTGAATGGTTCGAGGATAGCGGACTGTTGCGATGCTCGCGCAGGCAATCGTTGCACATGAACTCGTTGCATTCGAGGCAACGTATCGAGGCGCTAACCTCACACCAGCCGCAACTGATGCTCGAGTTGTTTGACGATTCCGGTGACATTTTGGGATTGCGCGATGAGCCGCTGCCAATGGGGCCAATGCTAAAATCGCCATGTGTATCCAAACCGCCCAGGAAATTGTTGATAAAGAAATCAGTGCGTGGCGGCGAGCTGTAAAATACAGTCATGATTAGTGCGCTGCACTTGTCGTCTACCCAAATCATACAACTTACCCATTATTTTGTCCCACATTGGGCATTAGACCGACATTCAGATCCCAGGAGGGAAATGACTCGAGGATGCCGGCGAGCAGGCGTTCGGATGAGTTGCTGGCATTGCTGCTGATGCTGCCACTGCCGCTGCCACCGCCGCTGCCGCCACCATTGATGACGCCAACGTTGACGCTGCCATTGGCACCGACACCGACACCGACCACATTGGATGCAGCATTCACCGCTGCAACATTGGAGGCGCTGGGCGCATTGCTGCTGGCCATTTGTTGCGGAACCGAATTGTTTGACAAGAGTTCCATCATAAGAAGATTGTTGAGATCACGTTTGTTGCAGCAACTTCGTTTGCGGCGTTGTTGCCTTTGGCAGTCAATGAGACACTTTCAAGCTGCAAAATGCGTTAACGATAATTTCACTTCAGTTTCAGTTCAATTGATGACTCAATAATGCAACAAAATGTAAAGACACTAGGATTGCTCTTTGGGGGCACGTTCGACGTTATGATATTATTATTATGCGTATTTCTAACTGCGTTTGGAACGCGTCAAATTGCAGTCGGATATGTGTTGACGAGGGGGGGATGCCGTTTAACCGGGAACGGAACGTGCGCGATTTTCTTTTCTTTTTTCGTTTTTCGTTGTTTGTTTGACGACGAAGTTGACAGATGCCGAGTGAGAAGCTAACTAAATCGCCCAGACTCACTGCTGTGCATTAAGTAGTCCAAATTGCTCATGGCGTCGTCTCAAAGTGCAGCAAAAGGACTCGAGTGTGTCAGTGTGTGCGTATGTATTTGAGTGTATGAGTGCAGCTGCATGCAACGTAGGTAGGCAAAGAAAATGGCTTTGGGAAATTCGACGATGCGCCATTGTTATTACTAAGATCCCTTAAGCAAAAAAGCAAGCGACCCGAATTTGAATCCGGATACCTAGCAGATGTCTTGGCAGGTCAGAATTTTCTATTCCATATTTCTATTTCTATCTCCTTCTCCTTCTCCCTCTTCTTATTTGTAATTCTTTTGTTGGAATAACCTCGCAAGAAATCTTGGAATTTGGCACGCCAGAGCTAAGGATTTAAATTTATGACAGTGTTTTTCTTGCCATTGTTGCCACAATTCCGTTTAGTTTTCTAAAGAAAATGGCGGCGTTTTGGGCGCGCAATTTATCGATAAATATTATTCAGAAACGTCGTAGTATTCGTATTACCTAAAATCCGTCTCTTTGGCGGCTGTACCTTTCTGCTTTCTTCTTTCTTTTTCGGGGCAGCGACGAGTGTGACCCACAAAAGTGAAATGCGTATTTTCGAAAATTCACTATTTATAGGACATGGCTAGATAACACGTTCAAAACCACCCCCATAATGTCCCCAACCGCTCGATGCGTCAAGTTCTAGCTGTTTCCGTGTAACAAAAAAAAAACTGGTTGTTGTTTGGTTGCCATCTTCAAGATGGAGCACGACATACGCCCAAAACGCCCGACCGACTTTCATCCCCTCTCACAACAATAACAACAACAACAACAAGGATAACAATGACTACGTCGACAGCAACAACAATAACAACAAAAGGCAGACAGTAGATTTCAAAAAACGCTAGTCTACACTTAAAGAAAAAGGTTAGAAACTTGTTTTTGTCATTTTTCTCATTTGACTTTTGAATAGAATAGAACTAATTAGAACTAAAATTATGCTTTGTGTACTATTTGTGTTTTAGTGTTTTATTTCTGGGGTAGACTAGATAATTATCTGCTAATTGTAATCCAATTTTCAAAACGTAAATAATGCTTTTAAGGGAAGTTTCTAAGCATATCATTCTTGCGTATCTCTTTGACTCTCTTTCTCAGCCGGCAGCAGAAAATACACATGTACGTGTGTACACACACAGGCACACATCATGCAACGCCCCACCAAGGATGATGCACTTCTCGAATCTAGATTTTGGGCCGTGTAGACACCGAGCAAGCGAACGAGCAGAGAAACTACCCTTGTCACCCTTGAACATTTCCATTGAAACAGTCTGTCTCAAAACATGAACAACAACAACAACAAAACACGTACCAAGAAGTTAAAGTCCTTTTTGCATTTGTATACACACTCACACACACACACAGATTGTGAAAGTGGCCGCGTGTGTGTGTGTGTGTGGAGTACGTGCAAAGCAACAACGCAAAAGCGGCAAGGGATGAGGGTTGTATTTATACAAGTTTCTATGTGGGGTATCGTTGTCATTGTGTGCGTGCGTGAGCGTATCCGTGTCTGTGCGTGTGTGAGTGTATACGATATGCGATACATACAAACAGGCGCATCAACGGTACAATGAAATCTCGATATAATTGCAAAATCTCGCCATTTGTCGCACAATCAATAATATTGTTGTTAAACTTGGGTTAATCAGAGTGTTTTAATTTTTTTTTTTTTTGGTTAATGAATTGCCTGTTGACGACGTCGTTGATGATGATTACATACAGAGAGATGATGATGATTACACACCTTTTTTAGCAGCCTCATGCAAGCCGCTCGCAACTGCACACTTTCAATGAAATGATGTTTAAAGTGGCGTTGGCTTTTGCTGAAAATATCGTTGTCGATTCCGTTCTTGCTTGTATTTTTTTTTATTGTTTATCTTTTAAAGTTTATATAGTTTCTTGTAAATATACACAATCACACACATACATATTCATTCATGGATTTTACGAATTTAGTTTTAGTTGTTTGTTCTTCTCGTATTGTTTGATTATTTTTGTGAATACAAAATTTATTGATTTACGAGTTGAGTTGATGATGATTTTCGTTTTGGCTGTTTTTCTTTATTATTTTTATGTTTTATTTATTTGGTGCGTTTCGAAAATGCGAGATTCTTGTGTTGTGTACCAAGAAGGCAAGACCGAGGAGAGATCTCTTCATGCGTAATTCGTTTGTGGCCCGTTGCGACTCCGACATTCGTGTATTCCTTTTCCCGACTAAAAGATACATTCGACTAAAAACACAACATAATAATCATGCCTCCTCGTTTCTGTAAATGTGTGTGTGAGTGTGTGCAGTATGTTTGTATGTGTGTGTTGTGTATGAGTGTTGCTTCTTGCTCTGTTGTTTTTGTCGCTGCTGCGCTAGTGTTGTGTTGTTGTTGTTGTTGTTATTGCTGTTCTTGTTATTGCTGCGCTTGCTCATCATCTATGGTAGCTAAACAAAAAAAAATAAAATAAAACCAAATGTATCTCACACAGTCAGTTTTTGATTTTGGTGTTTGCGTGCGCGCGCGCTCCAAAATGTTGCTCGTGCTTGTCGCTCTTTCGTTTTTTGCCGTGCTTCTTTCCGTTGCTCTCACTGCCGCTCGTTCACTCACCGTCCCTCTCATGATACAATAATACAAGGTAGTCTCGTCGTGTGCTTTTTTCGATCGGTTTCTGTCCACTATCGTCAGTGCGCTCGTGCTTGTTGAAGCGAAAGGTTGTGCGCGGACGATTTTTTCCCTAAATGTTAACCCTTGTGCAAGACAAAAATGTCAGATTGCAATTATATTATATATATATATGAACTTTATGATAGAATTAAGAACCTGAACAAAAAAATTAGTAATCAAAAATAAAAACAACGATTACTGTCAACTTCTAAACTGTAAATAATTAAATTATAAAAACATTTCAACTCTTTTTAATATAGTGGAACAATTAAACCCTATGCGCCATTGAAGGGTTAATCACAAAGCTCTACTGTCGATTCTTTCGCACTCACTAGGCGCAGTCGTTTCACTCGCACTTATGCATGTGATAGATAGTGGACAGCTTTTCCGACGAGACTACCTTGTGTTATTGTATCATGGTCCCTCTCTTTCACTCTCGCGCTCGCTCGCTCTCTCACTCTATCACTCTTTTCTCCCTCCCGTACTTTTGCGTGTATGTGTATGTATTGTTCACATACATGGACACATTTAACATTAATACATGCATACATACGCTTGTATGTGTGTGCTTGTTTTATCTTCTATTTATTTTCACTTATGCGGCGCAAGAAATGCAATCAAAACTCGCCCCATTACCAATAATATTATGCACTTTTCTTTTCGCTTTTTGTTAAAATTATAAACATACTTTTTTTGATCAATGTTGTTAAAAACTCGGCGGCGTTCGTTCCTCTTCTCCTCTCTATTTTGAACGTGTGCGTGTGTGTGTTGTGATTTGAACAACGGTCATGTTTGCTGGCTGGTGCGGTGCGTTGTTTTGTTTAGTTCTCAAATAATTTTGACCCACTTCTTCTGCGCTTAGTGGCTTGTTTCGTTTCGTTTCGTTTTGGGGACTAGGGCTCCTTTTGCACTCTCGAAATAATCCAACCTTCACGCACGCATTTAAACATGAAACTGGATGCATGTTCATGCGCCGACAACGCTTCTGCTGCCCCTTTGGCGTGTTGTTTTTTTGTTGTGCACACCCTTCTTAAGCGGCGACCATATGACACTATGTCATGCCCAATGAGAACAAGTCTTCTTAACCTCGAAATCACTTGATGGAATGACAATAATTAAATATTATTAAAAACATTTTGTATATCATAGTTTATTAAAATATAAATATTTCTTTATTAGTCTATTAATTAATTTCAAACCTAACATATTTGAAAAATATAATCAGCAATATTAATTTCAAAAAGCCGACTAGTTATACAACAAAAAAAAATAATAATAATTTATCTTAATTTTAATATGTGTTGCTTTTAATATATTTATTATATGTATTCGAAAGTATTAAAGAAAAGCCACTTAAGTTACAAGTACTCTTTTGTAATAAGCAACACTGACGATTCAAATATTTTACACCTCAGTAAAGAGCATTCAACTGTCGCATTGAGAGTGAAGTAAACGTGAGCACACAAAGAGAACGAAAGCGAAAGAGCGCAAAAGAGAGCGAGCACATTAACGGCGCATGTGGCGGTGGCGCGAAAATATGGCCGGTGGTGGCGCGCATTTGTTTTTGTTGTTCTGCTTGTTGTTGTTTCTCTAGCCCGTTTGTGGTTGTAGTTGTTGTGTTGTCGCTTGCCAGAAACAACACCCTTAAGGAACTTGTTTTCATCTCGTGCCTTGGCGATTGCACTGACAGAAAAATGTTGTGCTCGCTGGCTTGAAAATTCAATTTAAACGGTCGAGCGATCGTCCGATCCGTCCGTGGCCAATTCGTCTCTGCCCTTGTTGTTGGCCAGGCGAATCATCAACGACACACTACTTGGCATTGTGGATGAAGAGAAGAGCGAAGAGGGGCAGGTAAGAAGCAGGTGCTTAACATTTAACAGGTAAACGCAAGACAGACATCCTTTCAACAAAACATTATGCTACGTAGATTTTTCTGTATTTTTGTTACTGCTAGAAAACTGATTACATTCTATGTACATATGTACTATGTATGTGTGTGTGAGAGAGCGAACGTGTGAGAGTGTGTGTGTCTTCTTTTTGTCAGTCATTTTGTTGAAGATTTTAATACTGTAAGCTAAGCTTAAAATGTACCATAAAATTATGTTCAACGTTGCGCCGCCGACTTGGCTGTCAGCCAAATTCCAACTCCTCGATTAGCACATTTTGGAGCTTTTGACGCACGCGTAGCTTGCGACGCTCGTCGAGACGCTGCAGGAATGGCATTAGGCTCAACAGGAACATGCGATCCGCGTCATCGGCCGCGTCAGCGATGCTCGATGCCTCGGTGTTTGTGGCAGCATCCATGCTGATGTACTTGAAAGGCAAATCGGATGTAGGGTGTTGCGATTGCAACTGCAACTGAGGTGGCTTCGTATCGGGTTCACTTTTGAGGCTGCTGTTATTGGATTTGCTTGGCTTGCTTTTGCTTATGGGCAACGCCATTTCCTCGTCATCGTCCAGCACTTCGATAGTAAAGAGACTGGGATCTGGTGTGCAACTGTCGCTATGCTGTTTATGCTGATTGTTGCCATCCTCATCAATCTCTGAGGCAGCATCCTCATCAAAGTCATCGTCGTTCAGTTCTTCACTATTCACATCACCATTGCAGGCTTCCAGTTTAACACGTTTGTTGCGAGCTGGCTTGCAATCACGATCCTCGAAGAACGAGCTGATGTCCGAGAAACTCGGTTGATGCAACTCTGAGTCGTAGCTGTCGCTCAGCTCACAAATGGGTTCGGTGGCCACCATGGGCTCAAATTTCATGCCCCCATGATCCAGTATCAGATTGTTGTTCTCTGTCCAATGGGAAATTGGCGGTGTTACACGTTTCTTGTGGTTGTTGCTACCACCACCACCACCACCCCGAGTGCGTGACTGACGCAGGATATTCTCATGCACAGCATGCTCCATAAATCGCATGTCGTTGTAGAAGCGCCATGAGGAGGGCGATTCATTCGACAGATTGTTGCGTATGTACACCTTGCGAAAATTGTCCCGCAGATGTCCCCATTTGACCCGGCAAACGTCAGCTGCACGTCAACGAAAAGGAGAGAAGAGAATGTATGATCATTTATATGTATGTGTGTGTGAGTGTGTGTCGTTGTGTATGTGTGTATAGTGACTGTGAGCGGCAACAAGAAAAACCGCAATACGTAATGCAAGCACAAACAAATACGGTGATTACTCGTTAAGGTGCACACTGCACGCATAAGATCAACTGATCATGTTAGCAATAAATAAGAAATAAATACGTCAAGTATATGTATATACATATATATTTGTAATACTATATCTGATTGAAATGTAAGTATGTATGTACATATATATACACTTTTTTAATATTTTTTTATTTCTAAATGGAATATAAATTAAAGTTATTTTAATTATTATTAAATATATAAATATGTACATATATACATATTTACATACATATATTCTACATTTACATTTTATTGCCGCTCTTGCATAACTATGCAGCGGCACCTGTTCGCCATTTTATTTGTTTGTGCTATTCTTGCAAAAGTTTGTTTGCAGTAACGGCAACATTTCGCCATCTTGTACACAAATTATCAGTACACAGACACAAGCACATTGCTATACGTGTATGTATGTATGTATTGTAGGAATGTAACAATCAGAGTTTTAGAGTTGTTAGCTCGATCTTTCGTTTGTTACTCACCTGGCAAATTAACATCCTTGCCGACGTCAAACCAAATTGGCGTAATATCGCTACGCTTTTGGCCGCTCGCATTGTTTCGCAACCAGAGCACTGGGCGACGCGAGACGGCCGCAATGAGACGCTTGACTGTCTCAACTGGCAGCTTGGCGGTGTTGGTAAACGTAAAGGAGGCGGACGGGAGCGGCGGCGAAGCCGTTAATGATGATGACGCATTGTAAGCCAGATCCATGCTGCTACTCATGATGTTCACTTTATTATTGTTGATGTTGGTTGGTGATAGGTCCGACTCGCGCAGCTCAAGCGCTACACCAAGACTAAAACAGAGAGCGGCAAGAGCAACAGCAGAAAAAACAAACTACGGGCACGCCACGCCGACCACGACGAGACGAGACACTGCTTTTGCTTGCTGTACGGGCAATAACGACGACAACCAGTTTACGTGCCTTTTGGCTGCGGCTTCTCACCAAGACCAAGACGAAGGCAAGGCGAAGGCGCAATGGAAATGCTCAAGACTGAGAGTCAGAGAGAGGAGTATTTGTGTCTGTGTGTATGTGAGCCGACGTGATAGGGCGAGAGAGAAAGAGATCAAAAGGCAGGCAGCACAGGGCTCAAAAAAAAAAACAGCAGACAGGCTTCACTTTGCTTTGCTTTGCGTTGTAGTTGATGGTGAAGAACACAACACCGGCCGACGACGCTCTTCAGAAACTGGCAACGACGGCAGCGAGGCGACGACTACTATCCGGATGTTAAGCTTCCGCTGGCGTCGTGGGCTGGCCGAATGTCGCCGCTGTCTCGTGTTCGCTTTACGGTTGTTAACTCGCTTTCTGCGGTTTCGGCCCGTGACGAATCGCAAGTACGCTGCTTTACAGTGGAGCACTATGCTAAGTTTTAATGCTGGATTGCTCTAAAGCTACAAAGTTGTTGTACACATTAAAATTTAAAACAATTTTCTAATTCATAATGAAAAAAAGATAATCAAAAAGTGGAAAGTAAACTGAGTTTTTCTTAAATATATTTATTTTACAGCAAGCAAAAGAGCTATAACATAATATCATTATATTAATTCACTAGTACCTGTAAAATAGTTATTTAAATTTATTACAAATAAAATGATCCATATAAATTAAAAATTTAAATGCAACATTTCAACATTGAACATAGTTACAATTTATTTATTTATTTTATATTACTATAAGAATTTGATTAATTACTCATAAACATGCAAATGAGATTCTGAAAAATCACCAACTTGGATCAAATAATAGGTATTCCACTGTAAGAATATTCGTATGAATTTCCTGTAAACATAAGTATACGTTATATTGTCTGTGTTTATTTATGTAATCAAAATCAGCAGGTGTTGCTATTTGTTGTTGTTTTTGGCATCTATAGCAAAGGTCCTAGCGCTTAGAAGAAGAAGAAGCAAAGAGTGGAGCACACATCACAGGCCACAACACAAATATGCTGCTCTACGCTGAGGATTGTAGCGTGCTCTTTGTTGCGCTTTGTTTATTTTTAACAAAACTGGATTTTCACTACGGTCCGCTGGCTGGGCGGACGGACGGCTGGATGGTGGAGCCCATGGAACGTGAACGTAAAATGTTCACGCTACGTCAGTGAAGCTTGCGGAAAAAAAGAGAGAAGAGGCTATACACACATGTGCACGATAGATACACAGGCACGCACACATAGGGAGCATTACGAGCGTAAGCACAAAATCCAAGCCCCAAAGCACAAAACTTCATTTTGCACGATCGTCAGTCGGTCGATCGCCGGTTTTGCCATTCGCCTGGCTGCTTCTACTATCTCCAATAAGTGTTCTCTATGCTCGTGTGTACGTGCCTGTGGCTTCGTACGTACACACAGACAGAGACACACATGCTCACTCTGACAAAGCTATCTCTGTGTGTTTGCGAAAATGCAAGCAAAGCGAATACGAGAATTGACTACTTGGAATTTCTTGACAAGGGGAGGAGGTAGTTATTTTATATGTAGCTGGCAACGTTGTGTACATTGCTGAGCTGACATTTGATCCTTGACATTGAAGGAAGAAACAAGAGGAATAAATGAATGATAAACATTGAACTCAAGAATTATTCACGTAAAATGCTTTTGTAATAAATCCAGCTTGAATTAAATGTCCTCAAATCAACACCCTTTTTTTTTGCCTTACGTTTTTAAATAAGCTTTTGATCGAAGCTTTTGCACCTGCTAAGGACTTCCATTTCGATTAATAGAGTTGCGATTTCGTTTCGATAATTGCGAGTTGGTATTTGATGTATTAGAGAATCGACAATTATATTTATATATTATCTGTATGCTACACATGTAATGAATGTTGGATTTCGTTTTCAACCTAATAGTAATTAATGCAAAATGCCATCCATGATGTCCACAGCTGCCACCATCGTTTGTTGAGTCGAAAGCGCCTGCGCATTTTGGCTCAATTGCTGTGTGTTATCGAACCGATTTTATCGATGCCCCTGCCCCACTGGTTGAGAACATTGTATGCATCCCATGACTGTGGCCCCCAATAACAATGATTCAGCTTAAACTATCGATCGTTACATTTTCAGCGTCCTGCTCATTATCCTCGTTGTCCAGAGCAAAGGATGCGCCGCGTTTGCGACTAGTAGCGGATGCATTTCCTCCTCCTCCACCGCTTCCACCACCAGCGTGGCTGCCCGTCATAATCGAGTAGTTTTTCGTTGTGGATTTGCGTGCAACTGTTGCTGCAGCCTCTTTGTCCAGTGCGGAGGCTTCGGTGTTGACATTCGCATTGCTATGACCATTACTGCTGCTGCAGCTGCTCGCTTGAGACGAGCAACTGCCATTCCCATTCCCATTGCCAACACCTGCTGCCGTTGCAACATTGCTGGTAATGTTGCCATTGCCACCTTCGTTAAGAAACACATCCATATGATCGATGGTATCGTTAAGGGCAAAGCTTTGATCGCGACGTTCGCTCTTCTTCCACAGGTAATAGAACTGTACAAGTTCGCGCATGGTTCTTGTGCGCACCTGAAACGATCAGGATACAGGATTTGTTGTTGTTTTGTTTAGAAGTCGCTGTCGCCAGTGCTTGTTGCTGTTTGTGGCGACGACAGCGTCACGGCCTTTACCTGATTCTGCCGGATTTGATAGAAGTCCTTGCCAAACTTATGAATGCCCTCCTCGAATTTCTGGCATTCCTCCTCCGACCAGCTACTCATCGTATCGCTCAGTGGCAGGACATTTAAGCGCTTTCGGCGCAGCGCCTCCTTGAAATCGTAACCGCATTGCACCAGTAGATGCAACGCTTGCTCATTATCCTTGACCACCGATTCCGAGTCCAAGTTAGCTGTTGTTGGATTCGCTGTTGCAACTGTGGCAGGCGTTGCTATTGAGGCTGCGTCTTCTGTGATAGCTGTAGTGTTCTCTTCGCCCTCGGCCATGTCAGCGACAGCAACAGCAGCTTCATCTGTTGATGTGGTTAGTGCACGAGTCTCCTGGATCTTGGCGAGATAATCCTCGACCTCACGCTCAGTCACTTGACTGGGCTCCCAGATGAGTTGATCCTCGTTTTCGTACGGCAATATGTCGCCATACTGTGAAAGTCCTTCGGGAATATCAGCCTGATAGTCGGGCCCAACCATAATGATCTTTCTCGCATCATCCGACTCCGTGTCACTTTCATCCTCTTCCTCCTCCTCCTCGACTTCATCGAAGAGCGTTTGCAGCGGTGTAACTAAAAGCAATGTTCAAGATTTTAGCTTATTGTGAAATACATTTAAGTATATACAATTAACTTACAACTTTTTAGATCTTCCATGGCGTGCAGTGTTTGCTGTGCACTGCTGGCAAAGGTTTCACCCGGATACAAGTCCAACAAATGCGAACGATGCTTTTTGCTGACTTCTGGCGGCAAAACACCTTGTGCTTCATGGTGTCCAGCGTCAACATCATTGCATGATTCCGCTGGCAACGTTGTGCAATCGTCTGCAGTCATCGTATCATCATCTGTTTGAACAACAGAGCTGCCTGCCTCTTGGCCAGTTGCAGTAGTTATTGGTTCATTGGAGACCTCGTCAGCGCCTGTTGACATTTGCGCATTAGCAGCCGAGTCTGTTTCCTGATGCTGACGTTTTGTGGCACGTCGTCGCCTCGAACTGCCGCTGGAACGCTTAAAGCTGCTGGTTGCGACCGGCGATGTGGTTGGCATACTACTGTACTTGGCCAGCAGTTCTTCGATGGGCATTTCGCTCTCTTCGCGCAGCGTGGCGATCTCATCTTCGGGATTATGTGCCTCTTGGTCGGCGAGTGCTTCCTCTTCATTTAATGTAGCCTCGTCGTCAAAGTCGTTTACCATCATATCAATAGTTGGCTCAAATGTGGTGTCTGCCACCGATGAGGAGGGTGACATTGGTGGAGGCTGCACGCTGCTGCTGTCCGAGGTGAAGCTCATTGCTGGCGATTTGCGGCGCTCGCGCTTCGTTGGCGTTATTGTTAATTCGCGTCCCGCCATTGCAAGAGTTGCTGGCTTGTTTGTTTGCCCTCCTCAAATTGTCAACGATTCAGCGTGACCGTACGATGATATTACGAATATGCTGGTCGCTTCTAAACAGAAAATGTATACAATATATGCAGTATTCCAGCTTACTGAGCATACACGGTTGCTTTTAAAATTCACTATCGATAAAAATGTGTTATAAACGAGTTGTCAGTCCTTTTTTTAAATACTACAAAAAGTATATAGTGGATTGCATATTTCTATTTCTGGCTGTTATTCCATTAATCAGGGGTTTTTTATTAATAATTATTGATAGAAGGGTTCCAATATATTAAAAAATATTTGTAAGTTTATTTGTTGTAATAAAATATGTGAAGATATTTATAACTCGCTTCTAATAATAATATGTGGTTAAAAAAAATGTAGCAAAATATGTCAAACGAATATATTTAAAAAATTGTAATAATTATTTTAAATTTATTTATCCGCCCAAACGTTTATTCTTCGGTATATTGAAGTAGAGTGGTATATTCGATAGTTAAAAGTACGGTCACCCTATACATCTCACATATGTAAGGGCGAACCGCGCCATCAAAATTAATAATAATATTTTGTTATTCTTTTGTATAATTGTCGTAGTTTCAGATACGACAGTTTAAGTACTCAGCACACTTTTGCTTAATAATTTAGACTTTCGTGAAACACACACACAGAAGCGGATGTGTATATTTTTCGGCATAACACACAACATTTCTTAATTAAATCGAATCGCAGTCAGTCAGTTTCATTCTCTCTTTCAATCGTGTCGGACGCGAGCAGCGCAAGTACGATTTGTAGCGCAAAGAGAACGGCCATTTTGACGCACGCATTTTGTGCGATTACAAAATACAAAAAAAATACATACATAATCCACAAGTAATAAATATACTTCCAAAAATTATTGCACAAAAATTTACAAGTGAAGCAAAACGTGACCCAAATTTGTGGGCGGAAGAAGAAGCCACAGGCGAGACAGCAGCAAAAAAGGTGCTAGACGACGCGTCGTGTCTTTATCTGTGAATTAAGTGCAAGAATTTTCCATTCGCGTTGAGAACGTACGCGCGACAGTGGCGGTGACGGCGTTTCCTTTGTATACAGCAAGGCAGGCAACACGCGCTTTATCATCAACGTTCCCAATTCTTCAGTTCAAATGAAGCAATAACGAGGACAACGCCGAAATCAAAACCGCAAAGCAGCAACTAAGCTAAAATGCTCGAATCACCAACAAATATTGAGAGTAGTGATTGCTATGATGGCAGCCGCATTTTTACCTGGCTGGCCGACATGGTTGGGCTCTCTGTTGATTTGGTAAGTAAAATTGCTGCTTCCCCCTCATTCTGTTCCCCTTCTGTGTTGTGCCCGCATTTGTAATAATCGTGTGTGTGAGTGCAGCATTTATTAATTGTTAAACACCATCAAAAAATATAGCACAGGATTATTTTGCCTTGTGTTATGAACGTGTGTCTCTTTGTATGTATGTATGTATGTATGAATGATGTGTGAGTGCTGTCAATATTTCACTGAAGGCTAAACGCCGGCTGCATATGTATTTCGTTTTAAGGTTACATTTCAGCTATTTTTGCCTCCCTCCCTCCCTCATTGCAACCATACTATTGCTTTGTTGCTCCCTCGCACCACAACGAAAACAGGCGCAACACGTCATTGGGCAAAGTTTTCGATTGTAAGGCGTTTCTTTTTGTTTTGCAAGCACGCGTTCATTCATGTTGGACTTAGAAGGCGAGCTTTAATCCGATTGGAATTTATGTAATTTATTCCTATTTAAAGCAGAATTGTAAACAATTTTGGCGCTTCCAATTAGTCGTTCAACAAAAGCACTTTTTATTTACCGTTTATATTTTTATGGATGTATTCTGCTCTACTTTGTGTACATTTCGCTCTATCACGCTGTCATTAACCTCTGTCGTTCTGTTGTCGTGTGTGAATGTTTGCATACAAATAAATATACGTACATATATAATATATTTATTATTTGTGCAATCTGGCGGCACACGGAATAAACTGACTTAAATCAGTGTTTTCATATCAGCGAATTAAATTAATATAAGGTTGCTTTTGTCCACAAGCTGCCATTATACGTATATTTATGAACTATTTTGATTAGTCGGTCGGCACGTGTATTTAAAACTGATGCATCACTTCATCAAATTGTGTAATTGGACGAGTTGGGTGCGAATTAATCACAGCACTTGTCGCCCGTTCTGCCAATTGAGCAAACAGTTGAAACTGCAGTAGATGAGACACGTTTAACCTATTCTCGCGCTCTCTCACAAACACACACACATGCACATATTAAACACATGGATAGCATTTCACATTTGCATAATGAACACGGCATGAGAACAACGAATAAGAGCGAGCGAGGTGGCACGCTTTAAGAAGAACGAGAGGTTATTAACGGTGCAAGTCAAAAGCACTTGAAACGCATATGCACATGCACTTTATGCTTGTAGTAGTAAGTAAGCTCGTCTTGTGGTCCACTTGAGGACCGACATTAAACCCGTATTATTGAAGGGTCTGCTGCCTGCTAATCTAATGCAAATGCAAGCTAGTTACCTTTACGTAGTGGTTTTTTACTTAGTTTGTCAATTGTGTATTAAAGTCACTTGGATGATCTAATCCGCAATGCCGTCAGCGTTGCCGACAAATGTAAATGTGAGAGCAGCACGTCAAAATATTTGTTAATGTGCTTCACACAATACATTCTACACAAACGCATATATAAAGCCGATAAATTTGGTGGCCTGATGTTTCACACAGTTGCCTCTTGGGGGAATTCTTCTGTTTTTTTCAATAACGCTTCTGAAAAATTCAAATTCAAAATGTCGCTTTTTGTTTGTAAACAAAAATTAGCAACAGCTGTGAATGAGAGAAAGAGAAAGAGAGACGGACAGCGTGTGAGTCGATGACTCAGACAGCGGAGTTGAGTCGTCATGGGCGAGACATAGCTCACGTTCACAGGGTGTTTCAGGTACTATTTATGGTGACTGCTCTATAATAAAGAGTTAATTGGCTCGCTCAAAGCTTTTTTACTGTATTTTCGTATTACGTGTGACACATTTCAATTCGCAAGAAGGTCGCCCACTGTGGTGTGTTTATGTTTGTGTGGGTGGTGTGGCGTGCTGTGGTGTGATGTCTGTTGGCGTGGTGTGGTGTAATCGAGCAATCGTTGCTACCAGCTTATCATTTAGCACCAAATATTTTATTAGTTTTTTTTATTATGTAAATTGTTTCGAAGGCCAAACCCAAGCACGCAAATACACAAAATAAATATTATATATGTACCAATGCACACTCGACACTTTATAAGCATTTTCTGCTTAAGCTACAAAATTGGCCAAAATACAATGTATTATTTCGTACATACATACATATGTGTGTGTTTTGGCAGTATTAATTAATGAACTGCCGCAAAACAGCTCCCAGCCGGCTTGAAGACAACTGTATATCTCGAATCTCCTCTTTTCGCTTGTTGTTTTCTTTTCATCATCACCCACGTTTTTGGCCCTCTTTCTTTCCGACTGCATGTGGTTTTGTTGAATTTATTATTTTTTGCGCATTTTTGACATTTTTGCTGTTTATACGCCGCACTCAAATGCCACAACAACAAAGCTAAATGCGCAGCAACAGTTTTTGACTCTGCAAATTCTGTGAACCTGAACTGGTTCATGTGTGCACAGAGCAAAGGCCAAAGTATCAACAGTAATAATAACAAAAAAAAAGTCTGTAAATCGTAATTGACATGCGTGTCAACCAGTTGCGTCGACTACATAGAGAAGAGCGTAACAGAGAGGGAGGAAGAACGAGTGTGTGGAAAGTGAGAGCGCGATAACAATTGTTGCCATTTTCACTTTACCGAGTTGGGGGACAAAATGTATTCATTTACTAACGTTTGTGACCTTAAGTTATTTGATATATTAATGCTAGAATGAGTTGTTGCCACCAAATTGCGTCAGTTTGCTACCATCAGATAGTCTCTCACCCTCTCTCTCTCTCTCTCTCTCTCTCTCTCTCTCTCTCTTGTTCTTTTAGCTGACAACCATCAGCTGTTGCTTCCAAATGGCGCCACTTTATTAGTTTTTGTTTTTGTGTTTTTTGCTTTTTATCATAGATGTGGAAATTGCCGGTTTGTTTCGGTGATTGTTTGCTCAGCTGTTGGCAAGCTCATCTCTCGATCAAATAATATTTAAATGGGAGGTTTAATAACAATCGTAGATCGGTAAGCGATATGTATCCACGTTCTGGTCTGTAGCAATTTAGCCAAGCTTCGGCGCACAGAAGATGTATTTAACGTATTTTTATTGCGCGTACACACAAAAATTTGTTGTTGCTGCTTTTATTGTTTTTATATTTATTTATAGTCATCACGCCACCTTTCTGAATGCGGCTATTTGGCGATTTTGCTTTTTCACATTTGTGTTTCATGTTTGGCAAACTTGAGACGGACAACAGTGTATTTAATTAAATGATTTATAGTCTGCTATTTTTTATTGACTGCATGTGCATGCAACAATAGCAACAACATGAAGTGTAAAAATCATTCACACGACCGCCAATTGTTTAATGATCGATGCGTTCTATTGGCAACTGATGGCAGATTGTCTGATAAAATTCTAAGTCGCTGCACGCGGCTGAATTTAAGAGCTTGCAACATTGCAAGTGGTTTAAGCTGCCCCAAACAAAAGAAAATCAATGGAAGCGAGAAGGGTAGGCTGAATGAAGAGTGTCTGCAGCAACAAATTGCTGCATGCAGCCAGATTAAATGCATTGTTGTGCACACACTGCTTGCCACCGTGAAGTAGGGCTTATCTGTAGCATACAGCTTTATATGTCGTGGACGGGACGAAATTGAGAGGAAGGAGCATAAAGAATATTTGAATTTCAGTCAATTGTATTTCAATGTTATGGCTTAAAGAGCTGTTGTCACAATTATATGGCGATAACTACGTTGTGTCTGCTTGGCTGAGCTCATTTGCTCAATTTACCCGTTTTACCTTGGGCTCATAAAGAGACCAGTTTCGGGCAAACCGCACAATAGGTGAGGGCTCTACTCTGTCTGTTCGCCCCACCCGACTGAGAAACAAAGGCCTTGGCATTAGCTCAGCAAGTCGTTCGACGACTTCCTTCCACATACTGTACATGTAGTCATCATTATGTATGTAACTTGCGGCCCATTTAATACAATAGTTGCTGACAGTATTGTTTAATATTCTGAAAATACTTGCAACACATTAAATGATGTGCAAGTTAAACTAGTTTTCGGTATACGATTATATTACAGTCAGAGCAAGAAGAAAAAGTACAATTTTCAAATTTGTTTCGCTTCCAATCTTCTAAGACAAGATTTCCCTTTCATTGGCCGCATAACTGAGAGCTTGGTGAACACGAATGTAGCTTGTGCTCCATGAATTCCACCAGATGCTATCTTGAAAACTGGTTGATCAACATTCGTTGTGTGTGCCTTGCAACAGTAGAAGTGATTACAACATAAAATGAGTTTGGTTGCGAGATTCCGTTGATGGACAGCTTGGCAGATGACATTGTATCTTCAAGAACGAATGAAAGCAGTGAAAAACGCTTTAGAAACATCATTACGCGAGGTCTAAAACCTTTAACTGTAATTGTTATAATTAACACAATAATGAGCAACAATGCATTAACCTTCGATACTGGAAATTCAAATAACAAAGGGTCCAAAGAGCATCCCGGTGAAAAAACCGTAAATGAGTTCACATTTTTGTAATAGAATTATTGTCTTGATTCAAACGTATCAGTGCATTTATATTTCGACTGAGGTTCTTATATCTGAAATGCGTCAATCGCAAAATAGCGCTAAAAACACCTCGAACCTAAACTTATCTTTATGACGCACAAATGTTGCCCCCATCAGGCCACGATCGCCTTTGTTTTTAAGACCTGCGACGCACTTATGCTTCGCCTTGTAAATATACCAATACAGTGGTGGCTTGTAGAATGAGCATGCTTTGAATTTACAGTTGTAGAAACTCATGAAAATAACAAAATTCTTTGATGACTTTGTCTTTACTAGTCCTTGAACTTTAACAAATATACTGCGTTTTCTTTTCAACAATAACAAACATTTCCGAGAACTTGTAAAACATAAGATAAGAATGCAGCGTCTGTGTGAGACCGAGTGCCAATGTACTTTACTTGCATTACACTCATTATTGCCACTTTTTACTCTAATTAACCAAATTACCAAGGGTCTAGTTAACATGAAAACACTTGAGACTGGTTAGATAGTAAGATGGTGTATAAAAGCCCTTGTAGGTTGGTCCAGCTACAATAATTACAAAGCGAAAGCGGTAAAGTAACATAGTGCCCTAGTTAGTTATCCTTTCAACCAAAACCGTGCTAAACATGATATCTCGTAAGTCTTGCATTTCACGTGCTGAAATAGGCAATTGTTTCACAGTTGGGTTTCTCCTTTCAGTTCATATTAAACTTGTAGCCTTTGTGGCTGCAGCAATCACCGTTGCATCCTCAAATGCCCAACACAGAGATCTGCGTCCAAGTTGCAACAGTCTATCTGAAGGCGTACATCTAGTTGATCCTTCCAGATGCGACGGCTATTACGTCTGTACGAGGGGCAGAGCCGTTCATTATAGCTGTCGCTTTGGTCAATTCTATGATGAACTCAGCCAGTCGTGCAAATTGTCCAATTTGGTTAACTGTTTAAATTTTCGAGGCGTAGGCTTGCGTGTTACGGCAAGTGTAGAAAACCGTCTACAGCCCACAACAACTCCCCCTTGTGAATCCACTACAACTCCTTGCAACCAACCACTGACCACCACCTGTGAACCAGAGAAAACAACGACACCTTCCTGTGAACCAGAGAAACCAACTACTCCCTGTGAACCAGAGAAACTAACTACCACCCCTCCTTGTGAACCAGAGAAACCAACTACGACTTCTTGTGAACCAGAGAAACCAAGTACGACTACTCCTTGTGAACCAGAGAAACCAACTACTCCTTGTGAACCAGAGAAACCAACTACTCCCTGTGAACCAGAGAAAACAACTACCACCTCTCCTTGCGAACCAGAGAAACCAACTATTCCCTGTGAACCAGAGAAATCAACTACTACTCCTTGTGAACCAGAGAAACCAACTACTCCCTGTGAACCAGAGAAAACAACTACCACCTCTCCTTGCGAACCAGAGAAACCAACTACTCCCTGTGAACCAGAGAAACCAACTACCACTCCTCCTTGTGAACCAGAGACACCAACTACTACCTGCGAACCAGAGAAAACAACTACCACCACTCCTTGCGAACCCGAGAAACCAACTACTCCCTGCGAACCTGAGAAACCAACTACTCCTCCTTGTGAACCAGAGAAATCAACTACTCCATGTGAACCAGTGAAGCCAACTACTCCTTGCGAACCAGAGAAACCAACTACTCCCTGTGAACCAGAGAAACCAACTACTACTCCTTGTGAACCAGAGAAAACAACTACTCCCTGCGAACCCGAGAAACCAACTACTACTCCCTGTGAACCAGAGAAAACAACTACCACCACTCCTTGCGAACCCGAGAAACCAATTACTACTCCCTGCGAACCCGAGAAACCAACTACTACATGTGAACCAGTGAAGCCAACTACTCCCTGCGAACCAGAGAAACCAACTACTCCCTGTGAACCAGAGAAACCAACTACCACCACTCCTTGCGAATCAGAGAAATCAACTACTACTCCCTGTGAACCAGAGAAATCAACTACTACTCCTTGTGAACCAGAGAAACCAACTACTCCATGTGAGCCAGAGAAACCAACTACCACCCCTCCTTGTGAACCAGAGAAACCAACTACTCCCTGTGAACCAGAGAAAACAACTACCACCACTCCTTGCGAACCCGAGAAACCAACTACTCCCTGCGAACCTGAGAAACCAACTACTCCTCCTTGTGAACCAGAGAAACCAACTACTCCATGTGAACCAGTGAAGCCAACTACTCCCTGCGAACCAGAGAAACCAACTACTCCCTGTGAACCAGAGAAACCAACTACTACTCCTTGTGAACCAGAGAAAACAACTACTCCCTGCGAACCCGAGAAACCAACTACTACTCCCTGTGAACCAGAGAAAACAACTACCACCACTCCTTGCGAACCCGAGAAACCAATTACTACTCCCTGCGAACCCGAGAAACCAACTACTACATGTGAACCAGTGAAGCCAACTACTCCCTGTGAACCAGAGAAAACAACTACCACTCCTTGTGAACCAGTGAAACCATCTACCACTCCTCCTTGTAAACCAGTGGAATTAACTACCACTCCTTGTGAATCAGTGAAATCAACTACTACCCGTGAACCAGAGAAGACATCTACCCGTGAACCAGAGAAGACATCTACCCGTGAACCAGAGACGACATCTACCCTTGAACCAGGGATAGAAACTACTCCTCCCTCATTAGCACCTCCACAACGTATTCCCAGACCTCTTGTAACCTTCATGAGCTTTTCTAAGGAAGACTGTCACACCAGGACAGATGGCACTTTCCTTCAGGACGCAATCCACTGTCGTCAATACTACGAGTGTCAGGGCGGAGTACGTCTGTTACGCAGATGTCGAATTGGCAATTGGTTCGATGTCGAAGCTGGAGAGTGTCGAAGAAGTAGGCTTGTGCTCAACTGTCCTGCAAACCGAAATTAATGAATTTTTCAAATAACTTTGGCATTTTTTGATATATATGATATAATACAAATAATTGAATAAAATTTAATATATTATTAAACATTATATTATGTTTTACTACTCTAAAGCTTTATTGTGGTTTGTGCTTTTGTGCTATCTCCACGGTTAGGCGCATTCCACTTACTGACCGATAACCCACAAAGTCATTTCAATCGCAATTATTTATTTCGTTTCTTTAGATGTTGATAAGCTATCGTATGGTATTTTTGGAAACATGATCTTTGTTTGATATGCAAATAAGTCCCAGCATTGAAATAGAGAATAACTGCTATTATTGCTTGCAACTACATAGTTATCCTATTAGTGAACAGCTTGACATAATATTAACAGCTGTTTTTTAGCTGCATATTTATAGATTTGTGTCGTTGATGGATGATTGGGTAATGCTCTATTTTCTTTGTTGTTCATTTCACGTTAAGTGGCAGCTGATTACATGTTTTGAGATTGATTACAGCACATTAGCATTTACTTTTTTCACTGATTTCAAGTGGGGCAGACAACAACAAACATAATATAATATAATATGTGTATATATTTGAGCGAATTAAGATTGAAGTTGCAAGACTGGTGTCGTTAATTGATAACACCACACTCCACTCACGTCCGCCCCATGAGGGGTTTTAAGAATAGTAATGCCTTGACAATGAATAATCACTGTGCACCGAGTTATCGGTGCATGATTAGTGATGGTCTGATTTGTCGGGGCCTGTCGTTATCAGCGCTAAATTTGCCTCACCCAGGCGCTATCATGGGAATTATAAACTACCGAAAGAGAATTCAATGAAACCAAGAGTGTGGGGAATAAGTTCAGGATCCGACAGTTGACAATTACCATTTGCATTTGTATTTAAATCTAGAAATAGGCTCAGAATGTTATTTTGTAAGACGTTCAATTCTTTAAAAATACAAAAATCAATGAAATTGCGAATGAAATAGAATTTTAATTGAACTCGAAATTAAGCAAGTCCATAAATTAGCAATTAGCAGTGCAATGTCGTCAACCCATTGCAATTGTAGCCAAGGTGCATGCTACAACATATGTACATTTGTATGTTCTTATGTATGCACATATTGAAAAAGACAACTGCCCTACGAATTTACAGATAGTCGTTTGTTTTGACGAAGACTGCTCGAGGCAGTTGAAACAAACTGACAGCATTTGCATAGAAAGTCAAGCAACGGCCAAGGTCAATGCAACTGCAACTGTACAACGATCAGAACGCGTGATTGTGATCTGTGATCACGTTCAAGAGCAATGTACGACAACAGCTTCGAGTATAAATTTATACAATACGTATACGTAAGTGTATCTGATAGATGCGCATACGTAAATGTAACTGCTAGATGCTGTATATGGCAAACGTTGCGGTTGAGAGGGGAAATCAATTGCTGAACTGATGTGTATGACGAAAATACTATATAAAGAACTGTTATCAACTACGTTAGAAGCCGTTGAATGTTCTACAATCAATTAACTTGTTAGAATAAGACGCAATTTGAATACTGCTTACTTATTTACAGATAATTGTTTCATGTCGTAAATCAATATATTAACATTAAAATTAAGACTAGTTTGTGTTTTAATTTCGTAGCACACTTAATTAATGACAAATGATTTTATTTTGTTTGACAGGTCAACTTCTTAATATGCCAAATATCAGCGCTCTTCCTAGCCTCGCTCTTCCGTTCGTTTCTCCATCCATCTAAGGTGTCCTGCGAGGTGCGTCACGCATTTGGATTGTCATTGGGACTGACCTTTGGCTACTTTTGCTTTGGCCAACAGGCAATTCACATCGCTGGACTTCCCTTAATATGCTACATTGTCATACGCACACAAGATCCACGCATTGTTCAGAGGTGCGAGACGCTTTGAAATTTGATGCTTGCCTGTCGACTTTTAAACTGATGTAAAATATATATCCACAGGAGCGTCATGCTGGTGGCCATGGGCTATTTGCTGTGCGTGCATCTGATGCGTCAGTTCTATGATTACGGCTCCTATGCTTTGGACATTACGGGACCGCTCATGATCATCACACAGAAGGTGACCAGTCTGGCGTTCAGCATACACGATGGCTTTGTGCGCAAGGATGAGGTGAGAGTTGCACACGCATTCTGATGACACTCTCATCAATTAATTGCTAATGATTCAATTATTGTATTGATCAGGACATGACAAAGGCGCAACAGTACCATGCCATTAGGAAAATGCCGTCGGCACTGGAATACTTCTCGTATGTATGGCATTTCCAAAGCCTGATGGCCGGCCCCTTGGTCTTCTACAAGGATTACATTGAATTTGTCGAGGGCTACAATCTATTGAAACGTCCAGCATCAAACGTAAGTGGAGCTCACACACAGGCATGTGCCGACAGTTTGAGGGGCAGGTGATTATGTGGTCGCCTGCATAATAGAACTGCAGTGATTTCATTATCTCTGCTGCTGCCTGGCTGAATGGGTTGGTCTGACCTCTTGAAATGCAGCCACACAACAACAGATAGAGGTGGAGAACAGGCCAATAAGGGTTGACCTTACTATTCCTCCACTGTCTGGTATTTGGCTTCTGCTTTTTGTTGTCTGCCATCTGCTGCTGCTGTTTGTCAGTCAGTCTGTCTGTCTGTCGGCCTGACTCATCAATTTTCATTTGCAGTTGCAGCATTTACAATGATTTTCGATTTCATTTCATTTTTGGTTTTGCAGGCCAGCTTGGACAATGGCAAATCGGAATTGGTGGTGGAGCCGTCACCTACGAAAACCGTCATACGCAAGGTCCTTGGCAGCTTGGTGTGTGCATTCATTTTCATGAAGTTTGTCAAAATCTATCCTGTAAAGAATATGAAAGATGATGACTTTGTTAATGGCACCAGCATACCCTATAAGTTCTGGTATGCCATGATGGCAACCACCTGCATACGCTTTAAGTATTATCACGCCTGGCTGCTGGCCGATGCGATTTGCAACAATTCGGGCTTGGGTTTTACCGGCTACGATAAGGACGGCAATGCCAAATGGGATCTCATATCCAACATTAATGTGCTATCATTTGAGGTAAGTTCTCAAATGTCCTCCAATGTACTATGGCACCTAATTCATTATTTCTATTACAGTTTGCGTCCAATATGCGAGACGCGATCAGCAACTGGAATTGCGGCACAAATCGCTGGCTGCGCACACTCGTCTATGAGCGTGTGCCCAAGAAGTATGGCACACTGTTGACGTTCACATTGAGCGCCGTGTGGCATGGCTTCTATCCAGGCTACTACTTGACCTTTGCCACTGGCGCCCTGATGGTTACAGCTGCGCGTACGGCACGTCGCATGTTCCGACACCGCTTCCAGAGCACACAGGTTACGCGCATGTTCTACGACATTCTTACCTGCATCACCACACGCATTGTGATGGGCTACGCTACATTCCCATTTGTTCTGCTTGAATTCATGGTAAGATCATAATTAATTGATGATTTCAACAAAAGTACTGATGACATTTTCTTTATGTTTGCATTACAGGGCAGCATCAAATTGTACCTGAGATTTTTTTTGTGCCTTCATCTTATTTCACTAGTGACCATATTTATTCTACCAAAATTCATACGGGGTGAGCCGCGCACACAACGGTCCAGCAGGAGTTCCGCCGGGGCGAATGTGCCGGTTTCCACGCAGAGCGATGGCAATATTACGGCTGCTGTCGATCAACCGCTGGCGGTGGCCGCCAGCACCGATGATCTCAATGCCAATGATGAGAAGGAGGACGGAGTGGAGAGTAAGCATGCTAAACGTAATAATGACACAATGCCACAGCAACAACAACAGCAATCGCTACAACACGATCTAAAGCAGAATCAGTCACCAATACTCCAACCACGCCCACAGCTTCTGCAGCAGCAACAAAGTCCGAAGCCAATACAACACCACAACGGTCAACAGATTTGCGCTCGAGACGCGGTTAGTGTGCCGCACGATCAGTGTGAAATGGATCAATTGTCCAGCAAGCTGAAGGAGAAGATTGAAGCGGAAACCAAAAATATTGAGGAATTTATCGATAAGACTGTTACCGAAACTGTTAGCGGCATCGTTGAGTTTAAAAACGATCTGATGCGCGACATTGAGTTTCCCAAACTGAAGCTAGCCGCCGGCTCAGTTAGTAGCGGTGCCGCCAATCTGGTGGACGCTGCTGCCGCCGGTCTACGCAAACGCAACATATCCTCTGCCCACGATAGCAACAGCAACAACACAAACAACACTAACACCGCCAATGCATGCGCCGACCATGCCCCCGAGGAGAACAGTGGTGCGTTCTTGAAGAAGGAAATCGATGCAATCAATGCTGTCGTCCAGCAGGCAAATGTTTTGCCGGCTGTGCTCAGCAATGGTCATGCCAAATAGTAGCTGGTTAATGGATACAAATGCCAGCTGCATTAATCTGGACAATTAACAATTGATGATGAATCGGCTGGGATTGGTCTATTGGGGAGACATAGGGAGTAGGTGCTGCACACACACAGACACACACACACACATACGACACTCGCGGAACAATCGCACACTCTGAAACAAAAACTAAAACACTAAACGCACACAAAATTATGAAGAATTATTATGGATAAACCTAAAATATATATTTTGGTTTCAACAATATTATTTATAAAAGAAATCAATTTAAAAAGAGTTTATAAATTGTTTTTACAATGCATGTATGTATAATTGATGATATATACACATATATATATAACAAACGAATTATTGTATAGTTGTCTAAACTAACTAGCCAAAATAATAGTTAAGTACAACAAAGGATATCGATTGATTCATGTTCAAGTGTTTTTTGCTCATCAATTTGTATGTATGTTTACCATTATTATTATTGTGAGCAACAGTAAATGAATAATGCTATATGAAATGAGTATGAATTCGAAGATGAATATCATTTTTTGTATATTGAAATATCTAAATGTGCTTCTTTAAATGATTACGTATAATTGTTGTTAATTGTATGTAAAACTATGATGCATGTATTTCGTTGTTGGTTTGTTAAGCGTGAGCCACGTCGTAATGGATACTTATGGTATCCACATATAAAAAATGTATGTATTTAAGAATTCTTCCACTATGTACAATTTGTTTACATGTTTACCATATAGTCTATGTATGTACAAGTGCAAAAACAAACGATAAATGATAACTAGGAACAGCTTATTTTAACCATTCTTTATATATGTATACATATATATGAAGAAGGGAGAAACCCCACAAAGCGCAACGCGCACGAACAAAACGTAAACTAATCTTACAAAAACGGCACCAATCAAATCCTCTTTCCAGCCTTTAAATAAAACTGAAACAAATATGAATTGAAAAAGAAATATCACATTTAAAATAACAAATAACAAGTCAACCAAAACTCAACTTTAGACTGAAGCTATTGAAAAGTAAATACTGAATATGAAGCAAACAAAAACGAAACACGCGTAGTTCAAGTTAGTTATTAAGGAACATTAATTTTAAACCTGTTCGATATTAATATTATTTGTTGTTCACATATTTTTTTCTTGCAATATATGTATGTGTGCCTGTGTGACAAGAACAACTAAAACAATACAGAGACTGTTGAGACAGACGAGCAGCCTCAATGATCTTTGTACTCCCCCCCTATCTTCCCCAGCAATATTGCTGGACTTTTTGTATGTTTATATTCAAATCAAACCTCTACTCCTTTTTGTAGCTTAAGCACATTTCACTCCTACTACTACTATGCGTATATAGTAATTTGTTTAAACCATTTTTTTGTTATATTGAAATAAATGTAATCATCACACACAAGTATATATATATGTACATATATATATATGCATATGTATATTTTTTATATTTATAGTAATAAAAGAGAAACCACAGAATCAACAAACAATACAAATACAATGCCAGAGCACAATATGTTTGGATTGTTAACGTTCCTCGACCTAAAAGAAGAGAGTCCTTGTCAGAATGCCAACAAGGACAAGAGTAATGCACAAACTAAATGCTCACATACACACATGTATATGTAATAATAATAATAACAAGACAATTTAAACAAAATAAACTGAATTCAATCGTGTATGTGTGTAACATTTGATGTTGGATTTATTTCGTTTAGATCGTTAGAATTTCAGACTGCCCGTTATCTTGTAGAAGTCCTCGACCTCCCTGGATGACTTGAGCACACACAAATGAACCTCGTTGCATTGTGCAGTGCCGAAATCAAAGTCGCTAAAGCGTTTGAGTATCTCGCGGCCATCGAAGGAGCTGTTATTTTCCTCACGATAGCGGCTATTCAACACCGTCATGTGGAGCTTGATGTTATCACGCGTATTGTTATCCGTGGCACAGAATCCGGTTGTTCGGAAATGCTTAAGACACTTATCGGCGAATTGTTGAAGCTGTGGTGACTCTACACAGGCGTAGAGCACTCGTACTGAGCTAGGATCATCGTTCATGATTTCAAGACCCTTGACTTTTAGTTCAAATGGTGTGGTCAAGTCAGCCAACCATTGGCGACAGGTTTGCAGCTCATTGACAGCGTTCTTACGCTCCGCATCATCCAAGAGCACATAGACGCCCAGAGTTAAATGAATGCAACGTTCCGATATGAATAGCTCCGAATCTATGCCAGGTAGTTGGGCATCTAATATCTTTTGTTTCAGCTCCATGAAGCGATCTTTTACTTGACCAGAGTTTAATGGTACGGCCAGGAAATGAGTTGGCCGCATTCGTTTGCGTAGGGAATCCAATAGAAGACGAACTTTTCGCAGAGCGGAGCACACATTGCTGCGTTCATTAGACCTGATGATTAAATCGTTAGAGGCATCCGTTTGACGTGGCACGTGGATGGTAGTTTTGCTCTCGGTTTCAATGCGACGCTTTGTTGAGCCCTTGAAGCCAATTAAACCACCATAAAACGATCTGTCGAAGTGTGTCCAATTTAATTATAATGCATACGAATATTAAGGCAAGATAGAACTCACTTGGGCACATGCAATGCCAGTTTGAAGCTGCCGTCGGGCTGTTCTTCAATGTTGCACTCGGTGCCGTCGTCCTCGTAGTCATCATCTCCATAGAGATCCTGTTCCTCATATCCCTTGGAAGTTGAGCTCTGGTTTTTGGAATTCCATTTGCTGCCACCGAAATCGTCGTGCACAACGTTAACACGGTAGTTGCGATTGTGGCTCATCCGTTGAGTTGGCGGCGCCAGAACGTTGCGACTCATTTTTTTTAAATAAATAAGGGAAACTTAAACGATGTGGTGGCCTTCACAGGGAAAGCCCAAATGTCTGTTTCCTTGCCGGTTTGTTTCAGCGATGTCACATTTTCGATGTTACATTCCGATTTCGATAGATATCGGAATAATACTGGCATCTTAAAAATTACCTATAATGTGTTTTGATTTTAAGCGATAGGATGACTTAGATCAGAATATAAATACTATTTAATATAGATTTTCTATAATTATTACCTTATTAGGTATTTTGTATTTTAACATCACTTAATTATTTTTGTTTGTTATGTTGTAGCCCTGGATATATAAACTTATTTCGGTATGTTAAAAAAAGCAGTGATGGTATCGATTAACGGTCACACTTGGCTCACTACACGTGCGGCTGCTGTTGTTTTTGCAACTTGCAGTTGTTTTTAATGTTATCATCAACCTGTTGAGCTATATATTGACATAAACACAGCACAATGTCAGCAATAACAGCCGCCAGCAGAAACACAAAGCCCACGGAGCCTCATAAGTCGTGGAAAAAGATTAACGAGGAGCGAAAGGCACTCAAACGACAACGCAAGCAGGACAAAGCTCTTAAGGATTTGCAGCGCGTGCAGGATGAGGAAGCGGCTGCCAAAGATGCCACCGAAGCAGCCAAATCAGTAAAACCAAACCCGTCTACAGTAAGCATTGCAGTGCCGGGCTCTATACTGGAGAATGCACAATCCGCCGAGTTGCGTGCCTATGTTGCTGGTCAAATAGCTCGAGCTGCTTGTATTTTCCGTGTCAACGAGGTGATTGTATTCGACGACGTGGGTGTTGCCACAGCGCGTGAAACGAAACGTAGCTACGAACAGGACGATGCCCAAGGCAATGCTTCGGCAACGGTTCGAAGTAGTTCACTGCAATTGGCGCGTATTCTGCAATATCTGGAGTGTCCACAGTATCTGCGCAAGTATTTCTTTCCGCTGCATAAGGATCTGAAGTACTCTGGTTTGCTAAATCCATTGGATACGCCACATCATCTGCGGCAACAGAGCAAGTTTCGTTATCGCGAGGGCGTTGTCTGCGACAAGCAAGCCAAGGATGGTCACAGCTATGCCAATGTAGGCTTGTTGAACGATGTGCTCATCGATAAGGCCCTGGAAGCTGGTGTACGTGTAACGGTTAAAATGGATCCACCAAGCGGTTAGCTTTGCATGCTTTTCAAGAGACAGTCAAATTAAGTTCCATTTCGTTTGCAGAGACAACGAGGAAGCAGCGTGGTACTTTGGTCAGTCCGGATGAGCCACGTCGTGAAACTGGCGTCTACTGGGGCTATCAGGTGCGCATTGCACACTCGTTGTCGGAGATATTCACAAAATCACCCTACGATGGTGGTTATGATGTGACCGTCGGCACATCTGATCGCGGCACCAGCGTCCATGAAGTTCCCAGCAAATCGTATGAATTCAATCATATGCTAATTGTCTTCGGCGGTCTGCAGGGCCTGGAGGAGGCGCTGGCCAACGACGAGAAGCTTACGGTCGATGATCCGGAAATGCTCTTCGATCACTATGTGAATGTGCTGCCCAAACAGGGATCACGAACAATACGCACGGAGGAGGCGTTGCTCATTGCGCTCGCCGCGTTGCAAGAGAAGTTGCAGCCCCAGCATGCAGATATTGAGACCGACTTGAGTGATCTGCTACCACGCAGCGAGGATACTGGCGTAACCATGCGGCGTGATGTGCTGGTGAGCAAGAAAAAGAAGCGCAAACTCGAAGAGAAGCCTGATAGCGAGGCGATGGAAGCAATAGAAGCTACGCCAGCTCCAGCTCCAACACCCTCTCCCAAGCCCGCTCCAAAGCCAGTTCCATTGCATGCAAATCCATTCAACGGCCGCGCCGCACAAGCAGCTCCGCCATCTGCAGAGGAGGCAGATTTTGAAGTAGTGTCCAGCACACTTGGTGTGGCAACTGAGGCGAAGTCGAGAGTGGCTAATAATGAGGATTTGAGTCGATTCGATTGAGCCAACTTAGTTTTACAGTTTTCAATTTATTGATTTTTACTATATATTGTTAACTATATTGTACTCGCCCCTAACACACTTAATATATAGACCTACAGATTGATGACATTGCAGTGATTTCTTTTCTTTTTTTGTTTTGCGTAACTCTAGCTGTATCTATCGTCCATGTCCCCCTTTTTGAATTTGTTCATAACGCTCTAATAACATTTTGACTTATGCATCTATACAATTATGTTTTTTTTTGGAATTTTCTCCTACTCTATCGTTTAATACAATACTCGCATTGTGGAATGATTTGGTTGCATCTCTGGTGGTTAGCAGCGATTGATATACATAGGCAGATAAGCAGCTATTGGCATTTTGTGTTACATATATACGAGTAATAGGCGTGTTATTCAGTCAAGTCACTTGCACTGTCAACATAAGACACAAAGAATTTGATAACTATGGTGCGCTTATATCATACAGTTTTAACTTAATATATATATATATATCAACTAGTACAAAATATGTATATTATATGACTAAGTAAATATCTAGTAAACTAGAGACACACATACGCCACTTTTAAATTTCTGCTGTCCGTATTTACATTGAAGTTTGTTCATTCTAAGCCAAAGATTGATCTCATTCACGTTCTCTAAATGTAATATGTGGCCACATTATCGCTGGTCATGATTAGCTATGGAATGATGGAGTCCTGAAAGCGTCCCTCTGTCAGAAAGTCCTCTTCCAGTTCGATGCGTGTATCGCTGTGATATCCCAGTAGGGATTCGGTATCTTCCTCTAGATGTCGAATCGGATAACTAATACCATCGCCAAAGCTAAGAGATTGCATTGCATCGGGAACAAGATTCATAAATAATACAGTACAGAAATACAGAATAGACAACATTGAGACGGGATAGTTAAAGAGATTTCAGCATGGATTAATGGAAATGGAAAATTGATGTGTGTGTTTTGTTTTTCTAACTGTGCTGGACTTGTTGTGTGATATGATGTTGATGCAGTGCAAGAAGCAAAGACTGAAGAAACTGCGATTACGTTTTCAGATTGGCAAATTAAAAACAAACCTGAGCATTTTATATATATAATAGTTTATATGTATTTTCGTCTTCAACATTATCGATTTCATTTCAAGTGTACAAAATATTGTCATATCAAAAAAGCAAAGGCCATAAGTCTAAAGAAAATAAACAAAACTTGCAAAATGTAAACAACTAACTACGAGTATGTAATTTAAAGTTATAGATTAAATAAAAGCATCAATAATGCCACCGTTTCAAAATTCGTATCTATCATGGGCTGTGTGTGTTGATTGTGTTCTGGATCATTTTTGTTTTGTTTGTTTGTATTACAGCAAGTCTTAAGCATTTGAAATGATTGCTAAGAGATGTTTAAAAAATTTGCTCATCGAATGATTATTATTATAAATATAAATTACTAGTTGTATGTATGTATGTGCTCACAAGATTCAACAAGTTTCCAATTAAATGCTACTACTTAATATTGCCAAAAATGATCAATCAATTAATCGTGTCCTGTGCCTGTCTGGCAATTTTAATACGTACATTTAATAGAAAAAAACAATTATTTAGCTTACATTATGAGTTCTTAAATAAATATATATGTTAATATGGTATATTGATAGTCTCTTTATAACTGATGTATGTATAAAACATAGTGTATTTGAGGGACAATTTTCAAGTGCTTTCTCACACGCCGTTTGTGGAGGGGGGAAATGAGGAGGATTCTGAGAACTCGGCAAGTAGCTGTAGCAGGTATTAGAGGTTTACATATTACAGATACAGATACAGATGATCGCAAATCGCTGTTTTAAAACTTACGAATATAGATTAAATACACATTTACAAAACACTTCATTCGACTGGCAGCAGCTACCATACTCAATGGATACATCTCTTGATTCTGGCTCTATACAACAAAAAATTAAATGCATGCTCTTCTTTATACAATTTTATCGGCAGTGCCATTGGCAGACAATGGATGGCCACCATTTAGAACCGCAGCATCCTTGGCAGCCGTCTGATCACCGATTAAATCAATGACTACGTTGCATGAGTCTGCTGCTGTTGCTGCTGCAGCCGCGGATGCTTCGGCAACTCTTTGCTCAATATTGACAATGACTTGACTAGACGGGATGCGCTGGCCGTTGTCTAGCTCCAGATGAGGTTGATGATTATTGAGGGGAATTGCGTCAATCAACTTATCTGTCGGTTGGACATCTAACCTGTTGGCGGTGCTGTGATTGGTGTGGCCCATCGCATCGTAACTCTGGTTGCCCGTCTGCTCTGTGGCCGTCGGATAGCTCAATCCATCACCCTTACTAATCAGGGTTAATTCGATGTGGTTTTGTTTTGGATTTGTGAATAAGCAGAAGGTTTAAGGTATTCGTTAACAGAAATTGTAAACAGAAAACGAGACGGTTTTTTGTTGTTGTTGTTTGTGGGAAATTGCATTTTTTTTGTTGGTTTGGTTTGTTTTTGTTTGTTAGATTTACTATAATTTGCACTTTATACAGTTTAAGAAAGTTGGTTTGTTGTTGTTCTTAATGTTGTGATTTGAGTAAGCATTTTGGTTATTCATGATTAGTTACAGCTCTGCAGTGACACGCTTACAACGACTATGTAAAGTATGTAGTATATAGACAACTGTCTGACTGAGACACTGCAGAGACTCTTTGAGCTTACACAAATGATAAACAAATTATAAATTATGGCAAGATCGACATTGTTCATTATTCGTTATTTGCACTCAATGCTAATATTAGGCCAATTTTAGTAACGAGTTTGGTTATTGCTTACAACTAAATTACAAACAAAGAGAGCGAGAGAGAGATTTACAGCATTTGCTTTCAACAATCCCTGCAGGGGTCTTCTTCTTTTAACAATAACACATTATTGACTTAAACTACTAAAAACAATCAATTTAAACTAATTTCGTGTTCTTGGTTAGATTAAGGTGCACAATACATTCAGAGAGTCAAAACAAATGTGAAAGAAAGGGTGTCTCTTATAACTTATATTGAAACATGCCTTTAATTTGCCAAATTGTAAGGTAAAAGTAGTCGAAGAAAGCGAATAAAAAGTAACAAAAAAAAAAATAATGAACAACAAAACACACACAAATAACAACAACTAAAGAGAAGGTTGGAACTTCTTTGGTTTCTTTTTTGGTTCTTTAGAGTGCAGTAGAAATTAGTAGTAAATGCAATGAACGAATGAAGTGAAATGGATGCGAATCTAGCATCGAAATACATACCTGGTAAAGATGGGCAGAAACCAATACTGCCAGTCGTCGCCAAACACCTCACAAAAGTTTGCATAACGTCCCAGATTATACCCATTCTTATCCGGTCCGCCAATGCGAAAGACGGGCGCTCTAAACGATTCTGTGTATGGGTGAAGGAAAATATGATATTAAAAAATGTTATTTATTAGTATTAAGCTGTTTACTCACCCAAAGTGGTGCGATTGACGAGCACCAAGTAGATGTGATAGCCGAAGAGGCTCACCAAACTAATGGCAAACATAATCGAGATGAAGAATAGGAATAGGATGTGAAAGCGACCCATGCCGCTGCCATTGAGTTGTCCCTGTTCCGATAATTGGTTTTCGGTCTTTATAAATTATTGCATAAGACGCATATATGTATTGTATATCGTATGTACAAGGATTATTTATATATATAATGTTTAAGACATCATGCAGGAAGTAAATGAGTGCGTAAAAAGGGTGAAAAGAAAACTTACCTGCCAGAATTGAATGAAATCGTGCAGCGTGGTGAATGCAACGTACAAACAGTAGATCAATGCGTAGCCCAGAAACAATACAAAGAATTTGTAATTGAAAAAGTTAACGCAATTGTTCACCCAGGGACAATGATGATCCATTTTGAGGACACAGCAACTGCAGACGCTGCAATGATGCGACCGATCCGGTTTGATGATCTTGCACTTATCACAAAAACGCACCGAGCCATTCATTGTGCTGAAAACATAGAAGAGATTGACAATAATTAATTGAGTGATAAGGAAGAGCCAGTGTTTATAACACTCACCGATTTGTAACCGGTAAATTACGCGCAAAATTATTTAAAATACGTTTTTGTGTCTCTGGATTGTCGGCACGGAACAAATGATTGACCTCCTCATCTGGTATGCGCCACTGAAAATATACAAATAGAAATTGTAAATTTCAAATTTAACTAATTATAACAAAACATCTGGTTAGTGTCACAGCGATATGAATTTTAGAATTAAGGTGAATTGTGGAAACTATAATTGCGAACGCTCGAATGTTATCGCTTTGCTTATCTAGAACAAAAAAACCGTAAAGTGATTCAGCGTGAATGCCCGGTGCACTTACATGATCCGGCACGCGGCCTACTGATGTTGAAATGGTTTTCCAATACGACCAGAGGAATAGTATCAGTGTGATATGATAAAAGAACAGCATGAATATCATGGCAACCCGATTTTCCGTGTTTACTGCAATGCAAAGAACGATGGTAATTATTAGTAATCGAATTTTGTAGGAACACCAAGAAGTACTCACGAACACATAGCTCCACCACATAGGCGTAGTAGGACCAGCCGATCACGGCGAAGATGAAGAGCACGGGTATCCACTTGAACACAGACATGCAACAGCCGCAAGGTGTCTTCCGCCGACGATTGTCGTCGTTGCCCATGCTATATTGTTTGTTACGCAGACAGACTTAATGCCGTCTCGTCTCGATGATCGAATCGTCTTTGGCCTCGCCTCGCCTTGCGTGGGCGTAATAATTAGCTCTATTCCGTTGCTAACGCCGTGATTAGACGTTGAGCTCGCTGTTATTCTTGTACTATGAATGTTTCTTTCTTTTAAGGTGGCGATTTAATCTTTATCTACCGTTATATTTTTACTGTTAATTGAGGTGAATCACAGTTATGTGGTCACAAAACAAAACACGAACACTCATTGACACATTGGTGCTTTACGTATTTGTGTTTTTTTTTCTGGTACACCAAAGACACTTTTGCTTTTCTCTTCGCCCGCGATGAGTCCGATTAAAGCAGCTGAGGGTAAGTGAAAGTGTTTTGGAATCTAGTTGGACGCCATGTTCTGAAATACCTGTATATTCTGAATAAGCCGACGCCTGCTTGCTCACAAACCGTTTAGAAAAACGATTACTTTGATAACCTGATTAAATTTCCTCACAAAATCACTATAAATTAAACTGTGTGCATACACACTCACACACACACACACGCGTCGTATACACATACCCGAATGAATCTGAAAGTGGCGAACGCAGTGTGACCGCAGATTTAAGTTCAACATTTACTAATTTACTCTGAACAGTTAGTTATACCAAAATATACCCTATACATTGATACAGGCGAGACAACAAATAAATAAATTAATACAAATAATTTAACGCTTGCTTTGTTTGTCTTTTACGTCTATTTTAAACAATGCTTGTTTAAAACTAGCTAGTTCATTTGAACAAAATTCAATTGCATTGACTAATGCTGCCACCTGGCTTCATTTAATGACCACAAAATGAATTCCATTACTGTGAGATGGTAACGCCTTAGTAGCTGTTTTTGTATGTACGAAAAATCTAGGAAAATTATCCTTTGAGTTCAGTTGAAACCTGTTCTCGTTTTATTCTTTTCTTTTGGTTACTAAAAGTAAAAAAAATTAAAATAGTTTTAATGGTATATATCAGAGGAGTGTTAAAAAGTTTATATTTGGTTTTAAAATGAATTTAGAAAAAGAATGGCTTTATTTTTTTTGCAATAAACATTACACACTACATTTTTAAAAAGCTATAATGACCAATTATAGAAAGTATCTAGTTTTAAAATGAAAAATATATTCGAAAAGTGCGCCCTTTTTATATTTTTGGTATATACCCATAAACTCAAAGAAGTGTTACCGAGCCATCAATTATGGGAATGGTATATTTTGGTATATGTTGACATTAAATAGCAAGTACCAAACTTGCATTTTCGGTCACGTTGACCGGCTGACAAAAGTATCGAATCAGTCCAATAAGAATCCGAGTTTCAGTATTATAGTAACGTGTGCCGTCGCCAGTGGTAGATATATTCTGTCGCATATCGGATTATGCGTACTGCGGTGCGTTTAAAAATTAAAAAGTAATTACACACAAAAAAATTAATTAAAAACCTAGAGTGTTTACTGGCCATTACCAAACGGACAGCGTCGTTGTCGTAAACCTTTTGCCTCTTACAACAATTCTCATTAGAAATTTCGATTGTGCAAGTGTATGTAAAATGTGCGCGTAATAAAAAACGAGGGCGCGATATGCACGAGGAGTAAACGGCAGGCGGTGGGCAGCAGTCGGCAGTCGACAGGCTCCCACAAAAAATATACATACAAAAATCTACCTATCACTTGCCTGCTTGTTTTTGGTGGCTGCTGTCGTTGTTGTCGACGTCGTCGTTGGCGTCGGCGTTGTCGGCAAGGTTTTTGGGGACGCCTGTTGGGGCTTCTACTCGTTTGCTGCTGCCTCACTTTTTTTTGGGGGGACAATCAATAAACGCGCTTAGGCATGGCTAGAGAGTGTGTTGCACTGCTGTCGCCGTTGACGTAGACGTCGACGTCGTTGGTTGCTCGTGGTCGAAAATGCGCTTAGTCTTGGCGAAGGCTTTTGGACTCAGTGTGAACGTTATTATCGTTTAAGGGAGGGGAAGTGAGTGGGAGTCCGAGCAATTTGTGTACGCTTGCGATTTAAATGCCGGTTTTTGAAAAGTTTGATGAACAAGTGCGACCCCCACTCATTATATTACCTTTTGTTGTTTTTTTTTTTTGTTTGTTCGTAATCAGTTGATCTACACAATTGCGATTGCGATAAGCATTGCTTACATTCGCTTGTATGGGTGTGTTTGTGAAAGTTTGTGGCCCTATTACTCAATTAATGAATATGCCGCGCAATCGTTCATTAATTAATTGCGTTTGACTTTGCTAAATTAATTAAAATTAAAAGATTGTTAACACCTCGACCTCATACCGACACTGCGGGCTGTTATACAACTGATTGGAATAATATCTTAATCCAATTGGGAAGGTATATTGGCTATCAAAATACAGCTCTCAATTGGGTCAGGGTCATTGATATTAACCGTCCGTCTTGTTGCACTTTCTAATGGAGGCGACAATTTTAATAAGTCAACTGCCAATCACAGCAGGTGCACTTCATGCAAAGGCGCAAACAACAAACACACACGCAAACAGAGGCAGTCAGACACACACACGCACCCCTCGTGTGCACGCACTCAAAAATCCGCACTGTGGAAACGCACATCCAAGTTTTGTAGGCCTGTGTGGGAGTTGTGCAAGCAGGCACACAGACAAGCAAAGAGAAGAGAGCGCAGAGAGCAAACTGCTGTCTACTACGAGCAGCAGGCCCAAAAGCACAAAGCACAAGTGCAAATAAACAATACAAACGAAACGTACGAAGCATACCTATCATACATACATACATACGTACTTGTGTGTGTGCTCGTGTATGTGTGTAGGTGTACAAATTGTAGGTACAATATAGTATGTACATTTATTTGTATATATTTATATGTATTACTGTACACAGACTTAACAAATTGCTGTGCACACACGCAGAAAATATTAAATGTTTATTTAAGCGCAAATAATTCACACAGACAGAGGCACACACGTATATATACAAGCATATACATATGTATATGTAGATTCGATTAATTGAGCAATTACATTGCCAAAATGCGTGCGAATGAGTTGTTGAGCTTTACAAGTTTAGCTGATTAAGCAAACATAAATCAACAATTCTTATTGGACTGCAAACGCGAACTAACGGTTAAATAAGCTGTCGCCTTAAATTTAACAACTGATATTTCCAGTCACTTTCTGTATGTATTTGGTATATTTTTGAGTGAATACATAGCACATTCACAATTTCAATCAAATCTCATAAAATATTTCGTTTAAACATCAAAGTCAAGCACACAAACAAATAGAGAATAAACGCGGGCTAGCAGTAGCAGCAGCAACAGCAGTAGTATTGCCGTCGTAACGTCAGCAGCAACCAACAACAACAGCAGCAGCAAAAATTGAAGCTTTGATTTTGCCGTAAGAGCCTTCAACTTCGCCTTCGTCGTCGTTGTCGTTGTACCCGACGCGCCCTCACCCTTGCCCACCGCTTTGGTTGTACCTTCGCCATCGCCTTCGCCTTTGCCTTCGCCTTCGTTTTCGTTTGCGTTTTCGCCCCCGATGATAAACCCAAAACAACCAAACCCAAGAGTAACAAATTAAATTTGGTTTTAGCCAATAGCAGCAGCAACAACAACAACAACTACAGCACAGCAACAACAATCATCATCATAAGAAAGAAGTAAAAAGTCACTGAGTGGAGACAGAGAGTGCGAACGAGCAAGCGAGAAAGAGAGTGAGTGAGTGTGTGCGAGCTAAAGTGCGAGACAGAGAAAGATACAGAGAAAGACAATCATCAGCGTTGTCGTCGCCGTCGTTGCCGTCGCCGTCGTCGTCGTTCCGTTTTGTGGTTTAGCAGCAGCGTCAAAGTCAGGTGAGTGTTTGCACATTGTTGTTGGTGTTGTTATTGTCATTATTATTATTATTATTTTTGTTAGTTGTTGTAGTTGTTGCTCTCTGTTTGCTTCTCCACGCGATTAAATATTTTACGCGCTTATCAATAGCTCCAAGGGTGGCATTGCTTGATAAACAAATAAAGCGCTTAGCACGCGTTTTCAACTCTGGTGCTTAGAGTGGGGAAGTATTGCATCGGAGGAGGAGGGGGGAGGAGAGCAACAATGACAATTGCTGATTTCAAATGTGCATCAAGTGGCGGGGGGATTATCATTGAGTTGGCTATGTACACACATGTATCACCTCAAGTTAATAGTTTCTGTTGCCTTTTGGAGTGACAAATATTCAACTACATTACACACACACACATCCATCAAACTCCATCATCTATCAGCATTAGCGGGGCCACCGGTCACCGTTAGTCACGCGCATACCAATACCAAAAGCAGAGCAGCGACCAGCTGGTGACGTACTTACAACACCGGGATGTCAGAATAGAGATGGGAATGGGGTATTGAGATGGTGCTAGTGATGGCAAAATGGAGCAGTCGCTAGAGATAGGAGTGGGAGTGGGAGTGGAGTTGGGGGATGGAACTGTGCAAATACTTACATACCAAATACCGTATAGCATTCAATAGCCTGCGGCAAGGTTTGACTGTGGGTCCAAAGCATGGCTACGTTTACGGCCTTTTCGCTCCCTCTCTCTTTCTCTCTCGCTCTCTCCCGCTCGTTTTGCGTTAACGTTTTTGCTCTTATTCACTTGTGCCCGTAAGCCAGATTCCTTGCATGTCCGCACGTTTTCTGGCCGAGGAGCCACGCTTATGGCCCTGCGATGCCCTTGCTCTGGCGTCTTATTTCATTTTCGACTGGGGGCTGTTGCTTTATTGATTGAGCTGCGCCCGATACAGAACTTCAAGATGAATGTAATACATTATTGGAGCTTAACGTTACAGATAGCTGGCTCCTCCTCCCCCTCCTCCTTCTCTGTAGTTTACTCTTGTGGACTCTCATCCTGTAATTAAGCGTAACGCATACGTAAAGCTTATAATGAGCTTTGTTTTCTTCTCTGAATTCTTTTTTTTTTTTTTTGGCTTTGGTTTTTTGCATAATGAAGCAGCTTAAAAGCATCGAGAGGGCATATATTTGATACCATATTTTCCTTTTACAGCTGTTAATTATGTGGTGACAAAGGGAGAGAGGGGAGAGGGGCGGCGGAGTTGTTGTTCGGGATCCCCGGGTTCGTTATGTTCAGTTTCGTAATAAGTCATGAAAAACTTTTTTGTGTGTGTATGCCGCAGCTCAAAGGCATTTTTATTGACAGACACTGTGAAGGCAGAGCACAGGAGGCATCTGGCGAAGCGTCCTTTTTGTATGTGTATGTGTGTGTGTGTGCTTGTATTTGTGTGTGGGCGTGCCGGGCTTCTGCCAGTGACAAGGGTTTTGTTGTTGCCTTTTCTGCTGCTTCTTGTTGCACGTGAAAATCCCATCATAAAGACAAGAGAGCAACCTTTGTGCAGCTTTGTTGTTCTTTCCATTGTTGTTGTTTTAGTTGTTTTTTTTTTCTTCGTTTTTTTGCTGATACCTTTATTACTTTTTCATTTCTTTTAGCGTTCAATTTTCCCATTCTAGTAGCATTTTGATTGCGAGTATGCTTCCTTCTTCTTTTTTTTGTTTTTCGTTGTGAATTTCCAATTTATGTGCAATACTTTTGCTCATTCGGAAATTTCTCAATCTTTCGGATACACGTAGATTTCCAATTGCAGGTGCAAAGAATCGCAATAATAATAATAATGTTGCAAGTTCCAATGAAAATTGTTTTTGGCGCGAGCATGATAGCGAAAAAAACAATGGGAATCGTTGCCAGAACTCCCCGGCGCATATGCAAATTAATTTCGGCATAAGGTTTTTGCCATAGCTACGGGCCAAAAATAGCAGCGAGCACACATAAAATTTTAGCATTGCGCTAAATAAACAAAACTCAAAGACTAACAATATAATTTGGTTTTTGTTTTCGATAGAGGAAAGGAAAACCAAGCTGTAGTCGTAGGTATGTGTGTATGTACATCCATATATGGACGAACTACATGGCGTATGCGCAATAATTTGGATCGTGTGTTTTTCTTTCGACTAGTTAGCTACCTGGCGTCGAAAAAGTTAATGCGTCGTGGGGCTTAATTCAATTTGCAAGCGACCAGCACTAAGGCCAAAGTTTGTTCAATGAATTTAACAAACTTAACTTAAGTTACCTAAACTTAATGTTATTAATTAGTTTGCTGCTGTTGCTGCTGTTACTGCTGCTTGGCCGACTTAACGCTAATTTAACTAGCTTCCAAACAAATACCATTTAAATACTCGCTTGTCTTTTTGCTTTCGTGACGTCAAATGTGAAATGTGCTGCGATTGATTATTTGTAAACAAAATTCGAATACAACACGAATCGGCTGTGACTGTGTTTTTCAATTCGAATGAATCACAAATACTGCAAATATGAGAATTGCTCATAATTTGCGAAAAAAAACAACAATTTGTTATTAACAAAGTGGCCAAGAGTTTGTCCTCTCTTGTTGTTGCTTTTTATTGCGTGGGAGTTTTGCCAAATTAAAAAAACCAAAAACAAATAAAACAACAAAACACTCTTGAATAAGAACAATCATCAGAATAAATATTCACAATTTTCCTCATAAATGCTGCGTATATCAAATAAAATGAAAATCCACATAAAAAACGTACGTCGAAGATTTCATACACTTTGTTCTGAAGTTTTCAACGAAGCAGAAATTAATCACTTTCGAATTCTTTTTACAATTCGCATATCCACTGAAAGTGAATAAAAAGATTTTCGTTTCTTTTTTTTTTTTGTTGCGTCGAAAATGTGTTCGGCAATCAGCAAGAAAATGAAAATCTGTTTAATTGCCTTGCTACAAAAAATATAAAAGCAAGAGCAACAAAAAAGAATACAAAAAAGGAAAAACCAACACACAAAAACCGACAACAAACAAAAAGTCGTACAATAAAAGCAACGACCTTCGATAGATGCCAACAGTTCAGACCCATCCCCCACCCATTCCATTATCTCTCTTACTCTGTCTCACTCTCTCTCTCTCTAGGTCTCTCTTTCTTTATCTCGACAGCAACAGCTTCCCTAAGCCAACGGCAAGCAAACAAAATCCCAAGTTCATCAATATTTCTATCTCATTTTTGTGGTATTCTTGGTTTTTGTGGGAGGCGCAAATTTCTTACAAGCTCTGGCTCTGAACAATTAGCAGCTGTCGACTAGGCCAAAACGATAAGAGCCAGCACAGAGCACGACTAAACGAAGTTGCCATTTAGTTATAGCCATAAAATTTTATGCCAAGCATAAATTCTATATCTTTGTGCAGGAAGTGAAAACGATGTGCAAATTGTAATTAATACAAGTATTGTCAATGCAATAGGATACGAGTAATCGTAACACATAATGGCTCACTCTCTAGTTTATGTCCTTAAAGTCAAATACACATTAAGTAATTGCTAACATCGTTGTTAATAGCTTTAACCTATGAAGTTGTCCCTCATCATTGGACAGACCGGCGACTCTTATCCTGAATCTTAAATCCGCTTTTGGACACTCCATTGGGTTTGACAAATGGGTTCTCTTCTCTCTTTAATCCCTAGATGTGTGAACATGTTAGGTATGTTTTGGGGCTTAGTTGAAAATTCTTAAGTCATTCATTTGATTGCTTCGCAACTTTTGTTGTTTAGCATATTTTACTTTGAAAAAGTCACCAAACTAATTAGAACGGGATGCGGTCGTGACTGCCAAAACTTTCTATAGAAAGTTCCAAGAATAAACTCACATATTTACCCTTATAGACTTTACATTTACATAAATTGCTTTTCCCCATTTCAAGGCGAAATATTTAAAAAGTATCATAAACAATGGAATAGAAAAATGTTTAACGCGAGAGCGCAATGATAAGGAAAAATTATAGAGATAAATTGGAATGGGGTACCTAAAGTATATATACATACTATATAAGTAAATTGGCTGCGATAGTGTTTTGCTGCTTGCCTTCTTGCTGCTGGGCAGACGATAAGCAGGCCAAGCACGTGAGTTGGCCAATTCCAAAGCAATTTTCTGTCACATTTAAGTAACGCACAAAGAGCCAAAAGCCAAGTGGCAATAGCCAAAAAGATTGCGTATGCGTCGCGTTGTACACAACACGACAAGAGCTAGCTAACAACAAACACTAAATGACTTTTAAAAGCCAATTAACGCACGATATGAGCCTTGCCTTACCATGCCACGAATCGACATGGACACGCCAATATGGTCTGTCAATATGCTCAGTTTGTCAATGGAAAATCGGTCGATATGTCGCACGTCGACGTCGCACGCCCGCACATTTGACAACTTTGCCGCTCGTTTTGACAGTTATTGTTGTTGTTGTTGTTCGTGTTGTTGTTGTTATTATTACTGTGGTTGCTGGCGGTAGTGTTGCTGCCTCTATTGTTATTCCCTTGGCGGCTGTGACAATTTTTTTTTTTGTTTGTGCCCGACCAAAAAAAAAGAGAAGAAATACGGCAAAAAAAAAGAAGAAAATGAATTTTCTGTATGTATGCCACTTCTGGCCATTTTATTTTTTATTGCTGCCACCGCTGTTGCTGCCTGCTGCCTGCTACCAGCGGTGAAGAAGCGTAAGAAGCATTTTTCCCGTCGCGTTTTTTTATTAGCAGTAAATTAGACTTTGTGTCGTCGCTCCACTTACAAAAACGTTATAAATATACGAGTGTACTGCAGGCAACGTGGGTGAATCAAAGATTCATTGAAAGATTAACTCAAAATGCTGATTCTGGCAAATAGTTTCAATTTATGTCTCGCCATTTTGAGCATTGTAGTGACTTTTCCTGCATTTGGCCATCAAAGCTGGGTCAGTCATCTTGAAGTTTTTAACCTTCCTTTAGTTGGCTATACAGAAAGAAAAGTACTTGAAATATTCAAGCATTTGCGGATTGATTTGCAAACGGATTTTTAAGTTTGCATTCAGTACTAAATTATTAAATTAATCCTGTTCAAGGGGTTAAATTGTACAATATACTTAAAATACTAAATTTAGTTTTCACTATTTCATTTAGTTCATAGCTACAGTTATTTAGAATTCTTGCAAATCATTCATTTTCATATAGTGTGAGGTCCTTGGTTCAAATACTGTGCTATATACGGCTATAAGTATTTTTTAAATATCATATGATATTAAAGTTTAGTCCCGAACTTAAGTATGTTGGGAAATTTTAATCCCAAACTGAAGTATTTCGGAAATAAAACAACATTCAAGTATTGCTTTTCGCACTTGGGTCAAGAAAATACAAAATTATTCAGATATTTTAAGATAACATTTGATGTATTTATCCCCGTTTTTTTCTGTGTAGCTTATCTAACTATTTCGCTTTGTCCCTCAGCGTCTAAAGCTCCCTCTCGAAAGTTTACAATGATAGTAACACAGTGAACTAGTTTGGGAAAGCAGTAACAGCTTGTGAGAACTAGTAACTGCAGTAAAAATGATTATTAAATATGATATTTATAGGTCAAGTTAGCTCACCTGTGTACCTGTGTGGCTGCTTGTTCACAAAACTTACAGATGCGCCCTCGCATCCATATATTCTACGCTTAATTTGTTTGTCTTTTGTTCTTTTATGAAACGCATAAATTGAAAGCATTAAAAAAATCTATATGTGTACGTACATATATAATATATAAATGTGTGTATATACATTTAATATAATGCGATGCACAAAATGAAACGAGAGCAAGTAATGAAATGATGGAAAAAAAGGCGACACCCACGCAGAGCAAAAAAAATCGAGTCAACAACTACAGTCAGCAAATAAGCAATTCAATGGAATTGACCCAGTCTGTAGTGTTTGGTGTGGGGGAAATTTTGCAGACTCAATTTCGAACGAACAAAACTCTCTAATTTTAATCTCATTTTGGAGTCTGAGAGTCGTCAAAGTTCTCTTTCTATTCTGCCTGCCTGATAAGTTATCTACTTAAGTTGATTGTGTTGACGCATTTGATAAATCCTCACCACACTCTCCTCCTCCTCTTGCATTCGAAGCAATTTGCTTCCCCTTTTGCGTAACTTTTTAGCTGCTTTAATTTTCGGTCTTATCAAAAGTCATATAAGCGAAGTAAATACGAAAACTGGCAACGCATTTGGTGACGTCTTTTGGTCAATCAACTGGCCGGGGATTTTGGCTTTTGATGACACCTGAGTACGTTAGCTGTCGCTGTGGAAAATGGCTTGGCTAATTAGAAAAACTTTTAGTAGTAGAGTAGCATAGAAAACTTTTGATTTTACTGATTGCAAAACTTTGCACTCTTGTGTACATGGTATTAATATATAGTAGACAAAATATCAACTGATTGACTGACTGACTAGGCTGACATTATCAGGCTCTTAGCTGTTGCTGCTGTGGTTGCTGCAAGTTTCTTTTTGCGGCTCTCTCACTCTTTCTCTCCGTCTCTCGTTTAGCTGGAAACTTTGCGTTTTAATCGATTTAACAATTTGCCTTGGCGAGGCCAGTTGTGAGAGGCAAACATAAAAGTCATGCTTACAACTTACAATAAGGCGGAGCACCAGCTGTGTGACGTCAATCGACGCTGTGATGGCTAATGGCCAATAGCCAGCAGGCAACAGATATCCAAGAGCGCCAAGTGTGATCAAAACACGAATAGCCAAAGCAAAAGCTAAAGCTAAAGCTGAAGCTATAGTCGAAGCCACAGCCACATCCATGGCTAAAAGTTTGCTTAAGCTCGGCGCCCACATTGAACACAACTTTCAATAGGTACACCATAACATATAGTAGGTGTACTTATAGTCATACTTTGTTACTGTTATTATTGCTGCAGTGTGTGTGTGTGTGTGTGTGTGTGTGTGTGTGTGTGTGTGGGGGCCAAGTCAACGTGGCAAACTTGCTTATGTGCTTTGTGTGTGCGCACAGCCAACACATTAAAACTATTATGTTTTCACTTCATTTCGGCTCAATAAAACTGCCTTAAAAGGGGTTGAAGTTCATTCATTGATTTGAGGCATGCATTAAGGTTATTTTTTTCGAAAGATTTTTCTTTTTATAAATATCAAATCTGAAAGAGTCTGAAAACTCTGGCGAAAAGTAAACGCTGCTTAAAAGTTTTACGAAAAATGAAAGTGACAAGTGCTTAGCAAAGTAAACTTGCGAATATTTGCAAGAAACTTTTACTCCTAACTAAGCGCCAGCTAGTTTAGTAAGAATAGAATGCTGAAAATAGAAGCAAAATTAGCAAAATGAGAAATACGAGATTGAACAACATGGCTGACTAACGAGCGGAGCTTGTAAGTTTTCCTGAACTGATTTCTATCTCTTGTTGATTAATCACTTAAATGTTATCCTTTCAATGTCCTCTCCATTTGTCTGTGTGTGGGTGTCGTAAAGGCAACAAGAAGCAGTGCATTGGACTCGACTCTGATTTGATTAGCTTTTAAGAGACATGTGTTGCCGTAACCGTTGCTGATGCTGTTGATGATGGTGCTGCTGCTGTTGGCTGCTAATTGATGCCAGTTCAGTTGGTTGTGGCAGTCACTTGGCCAGTGGCATCCGCATTTCCATTGGCCATTGGCCATCAACTGTGTGGCCAACTATCGAAAGTTGGCTAAGCAAATTATGGGTTGTCCTCAACCAGCAGACTCTGCTCTCGTCTAAACTAATTGCTGATCTCGGACATTTGCAACCCGAGGCAATCAAATCAACAGTTATTGTTCGTGTGTGGAGCATGCAACTGCATCTTTTGCTGCTTCAAAATTTGATCTACAAATTGTGCGTTCAACAACTTTTCATCTGCTCTTTCCGCTCTTCTCAAATCACAAAAAATAAAAAAAACATGCTGATTAGTTTTTGTTGTTGTCTTCTTTCCTTCTACCTCACTTCTTATGCTTTTTGTTTGCTTCGTTTTTTGTTGGCAAAGTTTTTTAAAAAATTGACTTTCATTGTTTGTTGAAAATTGTTTGCTTATGTTTTCGTCATTGTTGTTGTAGCTGTTTTGCTTTGGCTGCTTGTTAAAAATTGTCGCAAGTTTTTTTTTTTTTTTTGAGTGCGCCTTGTTTGCCTTTTGCCCTTTTCTCGTGCTGTCTTTCAACAGTCTCATCAATTTGGTGTGTATGCTTGTGCTCCAGCTCTCTCTCTCTCTCTCTCTCTGTTGAAAAAAAGGTTCAGATTTCATTGTTGCCTTTGGGTGGCGTTGCTATCTCGAGCGGCTTAAAAATGTCGCTGCATGTTAAGATGCTTAAAGTGCGGTAAATTTGTCAAAGCTGGCGACCCAAAGCGACCCTTGTACAGAAGTCCACAGACACAGAGACTGAGATAACATTTGACTTTGCTTCATAACGCAGCTCAACGCAACGCAGAGAGATGTCGAGTTGAAGCCTTCGTTTAAGGAGTTAGGTCAACATTTGCTAGGCCAGTGCATAAATTCTTATGCAAAAGTGAAAAACCTGCATGCTACCTATACCTATGCATAACTACATACATCATATACATACATGTAGTCCTCGTATATAGACAGTTATGTGTTTCCGTTGCAGCTTGCAACATGGGGAGCTTGGGCTTTGTGGCATTACGCTGTTGGAAGTTAAGGGCTTCCAGGCTACATGTTGCGCTTTTGTATTGCGGCTCAAAACGTAACGTGCACATGCAGAATGTCTGTGTGTGTGTGTGTGTGTGAACACGCATGAGAGCTCACACACATACTCACACATACTAAGAGAGACTCGCAGCATATGCAGCCATAAATAAACATAAGTTGTCGCTTTTCTCGCTCCCTTTTTTTCCATTTCCTATTTCCTCTCTTTTCATATGGATGCCACAAGCAACAGTTTTTCATTTTATTTTAGTTTTTTTCATTCTTTTTTTTTGTTGTATACTCCCGCATTGTCCTTTGGTCAAAAGCGTGTGGGCGTGGCACGATGCTTGTGCCACAATGCGGCCATGTGTGCGCTCACATATACATACACACATTCATATATGTATAGTAGATATAGCTGTGGTCGTTGTGTTGTTCCTGTTGCGGTTGTTTACTTAACTGCGCAAAGTTTGAAGTGCTTTTTGCATGACACAACAACTTTGTTATTGCAAATGGCCATTTTCAAATACAAAATCCCACTCATTATCTATTTTGCTTTCGAAGAAGAATAAATAAAAGTTTCTTCACATAAAAGATTTCACTTCCCACGGAAAAACATTCTACCGCACACTGTGGTTCTTATTTGTGAATGAAATTCAGTATTTATTTAGTATGAGTATTTTTATAGTATTCAATACTATACAATAAATATAGAAAATGCAAGGAATAGTTTTGTTTTGTGTAAGCATCAAAGCATTCTGTATACATCCTTTATTAATGATATATTAATTAGTATTTTTAATAAGAAATAAATAAGAATGAGTTCCTACTAAAAGACACACAGTGTGTGGTGCTATCGTTAAAATATGTCAAATGAATATACCAAAAAAATACTAAAATGTACCATATTTGCATAGTATATCTAAATATTATACTACTAAGTTTATGATACATAAAACACATATCAAAAAAAAAATTACTTACATATAAAATATACGACAGGATTTATTTCGTATATCTAAATACTACCACATTTTAAATATAACTTAATTAAATACTTCTAAATTTATAATACATCATATGAATATACGAAATAATACTAACTTATACTAAAAGCCTTACTTCGTATATCTAAATACTGCCACATTTTAAATATACCTTAATTTAATACTACTACGTTTAAAATACATATGAATATACAAAATAATACTAATATATACCAAAAGCTTTATTTCGTATAATAAAATATTACCACATTTTAAATATACTTTAATTTGGACGAATGTCAAGATTTGTGTTCATAAATTATTTACGCAATGTTCTTGTTAGAACATCTTGCTAAACATTTCACACTTTACTTAGTATTTAGTAGACATAAATATTACATAAAGAAAAGTCCTAATTAATTGTATTTATAAACACATTTATTCATTTCGAAGTGTATAAAAATCAAATAGCTAAGAGGATATAAAAACTGCTTTACTCAATTGACAATTATAATTTAATTAAAAATAGATGGCTGAATGAAATTGCAATAAGTTAATAGCAATCAATGGCAAAGTAGACAACAATTAAGTACTTTTTTACGAAGAGTATTTCAGCCACTTGTTTCAGACGCCAATCCATATGAATAATCTATTTTAAATTATGCAATTAATTTGCGTTCTCTCTGGGCAAACAAATTGCCAGCTATTTGTTTGGCAATTGTCTGAGTGGCAGTGTGCTGCTTGTTAGCCCCGTTCACTCTTAGCCCGGTTCTGGGTTAAGTGCCCATAGCCGCATTAGCCGCAATCATGGGCTGGCATTTTGGCATGTATGTTTCTCCCAAGCACTTTTTTTTTGCGTTTAAAAGCAAATCTATCTGTCACATTTTCCCATATCAATAATGAGTGTCACAGAATGTTGGCAAACATACATATATGTATGTATATAGAGTGTAGTACGATCCGTTGTTGTTGTTGTTGTTGATTCTGTCACATTTCGTAAATAAGTGCGACAATTTAAACATTTGAATATTTAAATATGCATATGGCAAGTGTGTCGTCTAAATGGCCTTTAGTTTTATTTATCGCTCTCACAATGTCACTCGAGCGTTTCATTGTTGTTGTTGTTACTGCTGCTATTGCTGCTGTTGTCAGTTGTTGTTGCCAAACAGTGACAGCTAACATTCCATTGCCGGGCATACGATATCTTTATGACTTGGCACAGTTTTGTAATGTGGGTGAATTGATTGCCACTGCCACACACCGCATTTATTTAAAACGTAGCTGGTAGCTGGCAGACTGGTCTGCATATATAATATATTAAGTATACGCCACATGTGACGTCAGAGACGTGCACTACCTGCATTTGTCTTATGTCGTATTGTTTATTCAGTTGGTTCAGTCCAAATCCAGTCGATATTAAGTGCAAATTTCAATGCAGCTATGTCTCTCTGTGTGTGTGTGTGTGTCTGTGTGTGTTTCCCACACTTGACCAATGACAGGATCACGACACATACACACACTTGACGTCAGTTGCCGCAATCTAGGCAACGGAGGAGGAGGGGAACGGACGCAGCGCACTTGTGCCACATTTGTGTCGGCATGGACATGACATTAATAGGCCCTGGGCAAGAGGGAGCCGGAGAGTGAGCGAGAGAGACAGAGACAGAGAGAGAGAGAGAGAGTAGCTTGCCTTGTTATAAAGTGATTTCCAATGCAGTTGCATTTGTCGTACAAGTCATTTGCATATCTCCGCTTCGCAAAATGTTTAAGTGGCCTTTGCAAGTAGCATATGAAAAACGGCAATGGGAAAACAACTGAAATTTAGGTTTATTTAACATTTTGCCGCTTGTTTAGCACATTTTGCACATTAACCCACATGCAAAAAAAAAAGCACACACACACTAATAGAAAAAAGGAAGTCAGCGAAGGCTGCAAGAGGGTGGCATGAATGTGAATACATATGCAAAAATGGTGAAAGTTTTATGGGTTAGGGGAGGGAAGGGAAGGCGGCACACTTTGAAGGTGTGCCTGTGTCTATTGTTTCGCTCATGGCGGCCATTTTGCATTGTTATGGCCAAAGACGAAGGCACTTTTCCAACTGCTTTTTACATAATTATCCATTTCTTATCCCCCTTATTTTTATTTCTTCTTTACGTCTTTTTAAGCAATGCCGCGACCCAGTTTATACAGAACTCTGTTGCTATCTGGCTTACGTATCGTTGGTAGAACAAGTTGTGTGTTGTATGCAAAGCAACTGTTTTTAATTCTCTTGCCTTTGATTAAGGAACAGTTTAACAAATTGCACGAAAGTAGAATTTAAATTCTTTACGTATGATTAGATTCCGTTCTAAAACGAAGTTAATTGCAAACTGAATTAGCCAGTTGTTTTGTAATTTACAGAGTCCACACGCACAATTTATCGGCTTTCATCTATTTATTTGCAAATTACCAATAACAATTGCAGTGACTAATTTAAGATAATTGCATATTTGTAACTGAAATTGTGTTTGTCAGTCGTTGCGCATAAATGTATGCTACACAAATTGGGCGCAATTCATGCGTGTGAGCCTGCACGTGTGTGTGTGTGTGCGAGTGTGGGTGTGTGAGGAGCAGGTGAGGAGTGAGAGTGAGGAGCATGTGCAGCTCTCTCTCTCTCTCTCTCTCTTGCTCCATCTTTGTATGCCGTTGTTATTGGTTTTGTTTTCTCTGCTTGTTAATGGCGCAACAAAACACCTTTAATTATCACCGCATATACACACGCACACACACATATGTACATCTGTATGTGTGTGTGTGTGTATACAGGCCTGGTTCAGTTATCGACTTCAGAATGGCATGCAATCAAAGCAACCCAACGAACTGGAACTTTTAATGGGAAACGACACTGCATATCGGGGCTGTTGACTGTTCTGCAGAGGGGAGGAGGGGAGGGGGGATTGTGTCGGGGTCTCCAGGCCTTCAGTCCTCAATTTGCCACCTCCTTCTCGTTATTATCTGGTGCCACTTGCCATGTTGTTAATTGCCAAAAAGAAGCAGACGCCAAGAGGAAGAGAGAACAAAACAACACAAAAAAACAACAAAAAACAACGCTCATGCGCAAGTTGAGCTGTCTTTTATTTTATTTTATTCTCCGTTTTTTTTTTTCTCTGTGTTGGATATTTGTGTGAGACTCGTTTGCCCTCAGCACGCGCCGTTTAACAGACACGCGCTACAAATTTACCAAAAAGTGAGTTTAAAATTAAATGGAGACAACAGCGACAGCCAGCAACATATTTCGATGTGGGGGACGACGGCGACGAAGCGACAAATGCGTCATGTAGATAAACGTTTTGTTACAACACATAATCACCGTAGATACACCGCACTTGTAGCTAGACACACACACACAGTAGCAGGGTTTTATATGTGTGTGTGTGTGTGTGTGTGTGTGGGAGAGGAGAGCTAGCTACCTTTTTAAAGCAGCTGCTTTGCCTCGTAATTGCGCTCTAATTTAACGCTAATGAGCGCCAAATCATTCGGCCAGGCAGTTTGTCATTCCATCATCATCATCAACATCATCTCAGCGCATCATTGTGATTAAATATCAACTCAACAATGAAAGGAAAAGGAATACCGAAGGGGACCGAGGGGGAAGGGAGGGTGGAGAGGATAGAGCTCCCTGACAGTGACAGTCTTCATAAAATGTGCGTAGGCACTTTGCATACTTAAAGTATGTCTATTTATTTATAGCTTGCTTCGGCTTCTCAGCTGGTTCATCTTCATCTTTAGCTTCTATCTCTTATGGAATTCCATTGGCGAAGGCAGAGGAGAAACGATAGCCAGATAACCTAGGCACCAAGTTCAAGTCCAACGTCCAGCATCCAGCACAGCTGCTTCTGTTTCTGTTGCTGCTTTTGTTACTGCTCTTCCATTGTTTGGCTTTTGTTTCAAGGATTAGTTTTAAAAGCATTAACTTTGCGGCCATGTTTTTGCTAAGGTCAGGCACATTAAGTGTGAGATTTAGCCTCCGGAGGGCAGGAGATGCCAACCTTCACCAAAAACTGTCGCACAAAGTTGCATTTAATAGTGGCTACTTTGAGAATTGTTGCAGTCAAGCCAAATGGATAAGTTATTTAGCACTATTAAAGCTATTCACTGTAAGCGCAACCAGTGTTCATAATTTAAATAGAACGAACTTAATTCTATATACTTTACATACATATGTTACAATCCCTTACCCAAACCTTGAAAAGGTTTTTATTAAAACATAAATCACTTTAAGGCATGCCATTTCTGTAAACCACAATGGTTGAGTTGACAACAATTTAAAGTGCAAACTTGTGACAGTCACGAGCACATTTTGTTGAACTCAAGTAAATTGCGTTTGCTAGACAATTTTATGCGCCATGATTTCTCATTTTGGGTTGTCGTCGAGGGCAGTAGAAATGTAAAGAAAAATCTCAAATGCTTTGGAATATTGCAAAACGATTTTAAGTTTTATGCATGCAAGAGGGAATTCAATAGATTATAATATAATTGAATCAGAGGCAAAAGACAAAAACCACACAACGAGACAGCGCCAAAAGAGGGAATAGAACGAGGCGACCAAAAGGAAGACAGAGTGAATGAAAAGAGACAGAGAGAAATGGAGAGAGAGAGAGAGAGAGACTGATAACGTCAAAGGTTAAATGACAAGTCGTCGTCGTCGTTGTCGTTGGCGTTGCACACACTCAAAAACCAAATGCGAACAAATTGCGTTGAATTGACAACGAAATGTGATATATATACAAGTCGTTGGACCGCCCTAAGTCCTTCTATTTCTGCTATGCTTCCACCTCTTCTTCCACTTCTTCTTCTTGCCAGTGCTCCCACTGCTTTGGCTTGTCTCCTGTGAAATTCCTTTTGACAGCGACATCTTAAAGACGTGCCAATACCATTGTGAGATCCTTTATGCCTTAGCCTTGCTTTGCTCAGCGCGCAAACGAATATTTCACATGCCCAGACATGCGAGTGTGAGTGTGAGTGTACTCACTACGAGTACTCACGCGATTGTGAGTGCGGGTGTGCTTAGTGAGTATGAGTCAGCAAGCAGCATGGTAAAATTGTTAATGCCTTCTGAATACCAATTGCAAAGTCTCCCTTTTCTCATTACGCATACGACATGTGTAGCCTCCACGCCTCCGTCTTCGCCTTCGCCCACGTCTCTGACTCTGCTTCTCTCCGCTTTTAGCTCGTTACTCGCCAACTCGTCCTTTCGCAACATCGAGCGCGTTAATAAATCAATACCCAGGCGTCGTATTTTGACAAACATTTCAAGCTGATAACCTTTTTACTTTAACACCGGTAGAGCTGATGAACGGGCCAGAAGAGCCAGCACACACCTTGAATACACACACACACACTCACCAACACACACACGCATACACACATACATTCACACACACGCATATATTGCAAAAACAAATAAGCATTTTGCCATTAAAGTTGCGTGACGAACTGAAATTTGCGCCAAAGACTCGCGGGACTCGTTTTTTTTTTCTTCCCTTCTTTTTTGTTGTTGTATATTTTTTTTATGAAGCCCCCAACGTCACTTGTCTCTGTATGTGTGTGTGAGTGTGTGTGTGTGTGTGCTGATTCTGACATTTACGGTTGTTGCGCTGCTCGCTGTTGCTGTTGCTGTTGCTGCCCGGTTCTGGTTTTTTGGTTTCGGGTCTTGCTACGTCTTCAGCTCATAGTCTGCGTTCAGCGCCCTGAAGTATGCCTCGAAATTGCTTTGATGCCTCTTGCGTATGTGTGTGTGTGAGCGAGTGTGTGTAGGTGTGTGAGTGTGTGTGTCATTTTTGTTGTCACAATGAGCGAGACGCGTGTTTTAGTGAGGCGACTTCATGCTTTACTTGATGTAAGTCGTCTGTGCACCCACTCAGGACAGCTTTTGCTTGACTTGCGGAAAATTAAGTGCTTGTCGCATGGCAAAAGCGGCTTTCTTCTCGTTTTTCTCCCCATTTCGCATTCCGCATTCCGCATTTTTTGTCGTTCGCCGTTTTTGGCCTTGCTTTGCTTTGCCTGCCACTTTGATGCATTGACCGGAAACGACTGAATGCAAAAGCCAAGAAGAAATGGCCATATAAGTAGTTGGGCATACGTTTTCCTAAATGTCACTGAATACCACTTGAATATATTATAAAGTTACATTTACATTTACAAAATGAAGGATAGATGGGGAAATAATAGCTAGACTGGATGGAGATTATGCGAATTTGAAAACGCAAATCGAAATACTTGAAAGTGAATTGTAAAGTGGGACTTTAAAACTTTAACGATGAAGATGAATGATCATACTAATGAAAGCTATTTATTTTAAAAGATAAATATTATAAATATCCCTACTATTAAATACTTGTTAAAAGCAATACTAATAATCCCTAACTTTAAATACAACTCAATTCAACAAATGTCACTCATCATTTTGAATAGTAGAATATTTTCAGATGACACTTCTTTAATTTTTTACTGTATGCATAAAGTATGCATAAATTATATTACTGTCTAGTTTAGAAACTAAAAATTATGCTGTTTTGATTTCAATTTGGCTAAAAGTTTTATTAAAGTAATATATTTCAATTTAATATTGCAATAATGTTCTAATTAAAAAGAAATGTTAATGTGAGTGAGAACTTAAAATATTTTCAAATGAAACTTCTTTTATTTATTTTTTAAATTACGATACTTTTATTTTAATGTGCTCTAAAGCAATTAAGATTTCAAATGAAAACTCAAGAATTTCCCAGAAGTTGCTCCAATATTCAGGAAGCACTTCATTTTATTTAGCCACTTGTTTGTTATTTCCTTCAAGTTTTTCCCTCCCGCGATTGCTGCTTTAATTTTTAAACACTTTTCTCAAAAGCGCTTTTGGTAATTGGTGAAAAATCAATTCTCCATTATTTATCAATTAGATATTCAACCCTCGCTCTCTCTCTCTGCACACACAAAACAAGCATTTATAGATAGATTTATGTACTCGCATATTGATTTACGGGGGCAATTGAAAATGTTGTTTGGTATCTATCTCTCGCTGTCTATATTTCGGGTTTCGGGTGGTGGAAGTGGTTCAAGTGGTGCATAAATTGGCTATTTAATGGATCGTGTGTGCACAGTTTTATACTCGCATTTCGTTGTTTGTTTCACCGCCCCCGAAAAACAATTGCAATGAAAATCAAAATTTTAATTATGCATTTCTAGGCATTTCAACCGGCCACAAAATCTGGCCGAAAATGCGGGTCTAAACTTTTTGTGTGCACCCGGCAAACGACAACAAAAACAACAAAGAGAGAGAACTACAACAGCGGCAACAGCGGAACAAAATTCAAGTGTTGCCACAGGGGAATTTTCATTTATAAAATTCTTGATTGTTATTCAGCTTGTTGTTCCTCTTGGCTGTTATTTTTTTTGGGTTTGTTTTTGGCTGTTGTTTGCCAGGTGGTGCGTCAATTGAAAACATGCATTTTCCACCTGGCTATATAAAATTTCAATTTTTCAACAGCTTTGCCTTTTTTCACAAGCGCTGCAAGCTTTATTCTACAGCGTGTGTTTGATAAGCAAATACTCTGGGAAAAAGCGAAAAAGAGCAATCTATAGATAGTTTGTTTCTATATACATACATAGATACATAGTTTGCTCTTTTCCTGTAGATAAAAGTTGCCTCAATTAATTGTAGGAGTCTTTTGTTGGTATTAATCTTTAGTACTTTAAGTAAAGACTTCTTCTTTTCCTTTATTTAATATTTTTTTGCATTTCTATAACTATTTCTATTTGCAATTTTATCAGGATATATTCTGGAGAGAAAGTTATAGAAAGTTTGTTTTGTGAATGCTTTATTTGCCCTTTATTTTGAATAAAAGTTGAAATAGTGCCGCATGAATTTTAAAATGTTTCAAGTTAATATACCGCAAAATACTTAAAATACCTGTACTATACCTGTACTATATTGAAAATATACCATATAGTACAAAATATACCATATTACAATTTTTATCGGATCGCAACCAAATCATAACGACTACAGTTGTTATTGTATGTATCGAAAATCGCAATTCTAACTTCAAAATTACGCTAGTTATTCGATTTTATCGATTTGATGCTGGATTCTCAGATGCCTTGGATACCTCGTTAGATTCTTAAAAATCGATTTTACGTCTCAGTTGACAGTTGCTTCTTGTATTGATATTAATCTTTGCTGTCCTAAGAATTCGTATCCTACTTTTTGTAGTTTTTTTTGCATATCTACATTTATTTCCATTTACAATTTTATGTTTATTTGCATTCATGCATACATTCTGCAATTAAATTCCTATGCAGAATAGAATTTTAATTTGAAACTCTTTTTGGAAAAGGGATAAAGAAAAACTTATACAAACTTAATTTTTAGATTAAGATTTCAGATTATCTTGAATTTTACTCAGTTGACAGCTGTTTTCCCCCTTTGATATTAATCTTGGCTGCCTTAAGTAAAGACTCCGTATCCAACTTCTTGTACTATTTTGCATATCTATATCTATTTGAATTTGCAATTTTATCTTTATTTGCATCATTGATTCATTCTACAATCCATTCCCTATGCAGAATATTTTATTGCATATTGCATATTGAATTGTTTTTATTAGCCTGCCTAAAAATTCAGTCGTGTTAAGGCCTATCTGGCATATTTATGGACTTGTTATTCTTTTTTTTTTTGGGCCATCAGCTTATAGCATTGCACTTGAGTTACTGTCCTGGCCTTGCCTGGCCAAACCGAACGGTGTAAAGTTTCAGATACCCTCTGTGTGTGGATCCATGTCGTGTGTGTATGCATTTTGTATATGCGGAATTGATTTTGCCGCCCATTAACTCTTGACCCAATTCGACGAACACAAACTAAGGCAAATACACTCACATCGCTCACTTGAGCTGAGGTCAAGTTAGCTGTAGTTTTTGGTCGGGGGCCTCTGTCAATGACAGAGGGCCAATGACAGAGCGGCCGAATGTGCGAGCTGGACATAATAAGTAGCTAGCACGTAGTATATACCATATATAGTATTTAGTATATGTTAAACGTAGTCAGACACACACACAACGGTTGCCAGTGTTGCTGCTGAGGCTCTCATTCACTTTGGCTAATTATGGACAAGCCTGCGGAGTGTGTCCAGCGCCACACACATTATGAAGTCATTTAAAACCCACGCACAGGTGTTCCACATTTTGTTGTTGACGTAATTTGATAGCTGCCGTTGCCATTTACTGTTAGCGGAGCGCTCTCTATTACCTGTTACCTGGAAAAAGGAACAGCTTCTATGTATTTTTTTTGGGCAGCTGTTGCCTGTGGCAAATCAAGACTTCAAGGACAAGGTCAGCATCACACACATACATACACAGAGCAAATCGTATTACGCAACAATTGGCAACATTTGCGTTGCGTTTGCAACATGCTCGAAATTAAATTACAACTCAACTCGAACTCGAAATGCATTTTGCCTTAATGCACTTGCAAGAAGATGAAATGCGGTTGCGCTGCAGTTAAGAGACCTCAACGGCTGATTAATGTGCACAAGAGTCCTGCAAATGTTGCCAAGGAATGCCACTGGTAGACCATAATCATTTTATGCGCACATCAAAAATCCCCCGAGGAAGAGAGACCGACAGAGAGGAAGAGAGAGAGAGAGGGTTAAGCGGGTGAAAACAGGTGAAGCACATTTATCCTATAGACTGCTGCAATGGCGACAAAAATGTGCAAAATTAAATTGGTTAATTCCATAAGAGCTGCGCAACCCGCTGGCTGACGATTATGACGTTGACGATGACGATGACGATAATAACGATGATGATGATGATGATCATTATGTGGCCATATGCCAACTTGTGGTTGAAAAACGTGAGTGCACTGAAACCAACGATAAATGGAGTGTGCGTGTGTCACACACACAGCTCAGAGCTCAGCTCTGCAGGAGGTTGCCATTAGCAAAATTGCTAAAACAGATTTCGTACATAAAAAAATGTGACATTATTGCATAAAAAGTTATTGCATTCAGTCTTAATGTGGCTACTTAAAGTAAACGATAATTTAAATAGTAGATTCTTTAAAAATAGATAAACGCTATCCATGTCAACTGCAACTGCAATTGCAAACAATTAAAATGTCTTGCTGCTGCTGCTGCAGCTGACATTACGCATACGCCGGGTATACAATTGCAGGTTACATGCTGAGCGCTTGCTCTTTGTGTGTGTGTGTGTGTGCATGTGTGTGTGTTGCAGACAGTCATCTGCTCTTCTCTGTGGCGGAACTAGCTACGGAAATTGTAAGGAAATGAAAATGGCTGAAGTTCTTTTTCTGCTGTATGTTCTGCTCTGGTATTTTGTTTGTCTTCGCACACTTAAAAAATTGCAACTGTTGACTGCATGTGGTGCGTGGCTGCAGTTGCTTAACTACATGCACTGAGAGAAATAAGTGACGTTCGAAAAACAGCAATCAAAAGTTTAAGAACTTTTCGAACTTTAAGAAAATTGAGAGATTTCCCAGTTTTTAAGATCTGAAACACGATTTCTTGATTTTAAAATGTTTGAAAGGGTAATACATTCTGGAATTTCATCTAGAAATGTTATATAATTTTGATCTTGATTAGAATGGAGATTTCTCAATTTAAGAGATCTAGAAACAAGAATTGTCGACTTAAAAATGTTTAAAACAGCAATATATTCTTGAAATTCATTCATCATTATTATAGAATTTTGATCTTGATTAAAAAACCACTGACAATGGAGATTTCTCGATTTAAAAAGTCTTGAAACTAGAATTTTCGATTTATATATGCTTGAAACAAGAATATATTCTGGCATTTCATCTAGAATTATTGTAGAATTATGAGCTTGATTAAAAAAACCACTGACAATGGAGATTTCTCGATTTAAAAAGTCTTGAAACTAGAATTTTCGATTTATATATGCTTGAAACAAGAATATATTCTGGAATTTCATCTAGAATTATTGTAGAATTATGTTATGAGCTTCATCTCAAAATTGGTCTTGTTGTTTCTATGCTGACATTACATCATCCTAATTTAGGAATGTTATTTATATTTTGTCACTTTCTTTTATCGCTGTGTAGACAACTGAATAGCACTCGAGTTGCAATCGAACAGCTCACGCAATTGCAGCCTGCTGTCGTATCTGTCGCTATTTTAAGTTGTTGCTTTCAAAGTGTGTAATTTATTTATGCAGTACAGTGCAGTGCGTATTACGAGTAAACCACCTTGACCCACTAATTGGACGCCTCGTCGACAACAACAACAACAGCAACACAAATAATAAAAAGTCGTCGCAAATAGTTGTCGCTCTGTCAATTGTATTTGTTTTTTTCTGTGCTGCGCCTATCGAGTTAAGATCGTGAGGTGAGAAATACAAAAAGTCTGCAAAAATGGTTGATAACAAAATATTTTTCCAAATTAGCAAATTAAACGTTAATCTTAGTTGAAAGTTTTGCCAATTGAAGAAGAAGGAGTGGAAAACAAAGCAATTTTCGCATTTATTATGCATGAGTTGTATGGGGGGGGAGGGGAGGCGTTGGCAAGGCAGTGGGCGTGGTTCTGCTGATGGTTGTGGTTTACTGCAGCACTTAGTCGCTCACTTAGAGAGCAGGACATGGGGCCAAACCCATTTAGCTGTCAAGTGGCAATTGGCAACTACCAACCTGGCAAACTGGCAACTGGCAATTGGCAGTTAGCAGTTGGTTGTTGGTTGTTGGCTGTTGGCAGTTGGGCAACATAAACACACGCCCACTAGAGAGACAAGCCACAGGCTGATTTGGTGGCAGCCTTTATTAGTTTGTAATTTTGATTTTAATATTTATTTATTCGCACCGCATTCTCTCTCTCGCTCTCGTTCTTTCCCACTCTGGCCGCAGGACAAGTTGAATATTAATGAACTTAATTGAAAAACTTGGCTCAAAACAAAACTGTGTATGTGTGTGTGTGTGTGTTGATCCACAACAATAATGCTGTTACAACTGCTCCTTTTGCCTTGTGCTCTGTTCTGTTCTGCGCGCCCGCAAGCAAAGGCAAAAATTAATTTCCAAAATTACGACAAATACTTAAAATGTTGCGGGTAACTTTGCAACAAAGCGCGGCAGCAGCCAACGGCAGGAAGCACACCAGACTTCTGGGCACAAACCAGAAGAGGAGAGGAAGGTGCAGAGGGGTTGCCAGCGGGAAACTCGAGTATAACAACAATAACTGTATCTCAATGCACAATTTACATAATTACGCATATTTGGCATAAACTTATAAATATTTATGTGCTGGATTTTAAATGAAGTTGTTGTGCTCCAAGTTGTTTGCTGCTCTCTCTCTCTCTCTCTCCCTCTCTCTCTCCTCTTGAACTATGCGCAAAGAGTGCAGGAAGCCAAAGGATTGCAGCTGAGCCAAGCCAGGATGTGAATAGAGTCATGCATGCATGTGTTTGTGTGTGTGTGTGTGTTGCAGCTCTAAAATTGCGACGGCAATTTACAAATGAAATTGAAATTTAGTGCACAGCGCATAGCGTATTAAATGTGCATGGCAAATAAATGTTGACTTTACGATACTGTGAACACATTGAAAATGGGTTTTATAAATAGTCGTGTAGCATTGTTGAAGGCTACAATAAGGCACACAACATTCATTTGTAGTTATTATCGACAGTATAAAATATTATAATTACCACTTTTGGAAAGACTTTAAAAATAAATCAAACAAAAATTGCAACTACAAATATAGTGTTTAATATTTTAGTATTCAAATTGAGTGCAACATCGTTTGTAATCAAATGCGTCAAAGTAAAAGTATTTCAAATTAATATAACAAAAAATACTAAAATATACCAAAAGCTACAAACGCATGCAAAATATATAATAGAGTGCAATATATACCAGATTATCAACCAAAGTTGATGGTATATTTTACATGTAGTAGTATATCGATATACCAAATATTGTTTTTGGTATATTTAGAAATAACTTATTGTGTCTGAAAATAAATTCAGTATATTAATGTAATGACATTACAGAAAACGTAAACTATAAGACAAAGATAAAATAAGAAATACTAGATAATATCTAATATGACAATGCTCAATATGAATTGAGTGCAATTCGAATTCTAGAAAATTGAATAGCAAATCTTCCGCACTTTTTGCTTTAACTCTAACTTCAGCATTGTTATTAGTTTAAAAATGAATATTGATTGATTGATTGAGCGAATTGGAAAGCACGATAACAAGCTTCCATACTCTAGTCTTAAACACTGTTATTAAGGGAGCGATAAATGCTGATTGATAGCTAAAGCTAGTGGTAATTCTGTGAACTTTATGTGAACTCGTAGTTAAGGCCGTCAATCAGCACATTTGCCAATGCCACCGAAAAAACGTAAAAACACGGCGAATTCAAGAGAAATTGAGTGCTCAAGTGCCTAAAAGCTGTGAGTATACGTTAAGAAGTGCACATTATGCATACTACGTACTTACTACATAAATAAATACGTACTTGTTGTATGTATGTATGTATCTGTATAGTGTGTTTGTTTGTATTTGTGCATACAATATGCATGAATGTAGTTTTGGCGCCCCTCGCTGCAAACAGCAAATTAACATGAAGCTCACGTTCAACGTTTTTCTACGAACGCAACAAACCGGCGACAAATCTGAGCGACACACACTCAGAAAAAAAAGGCAACTGAAATACAATTTTAAAATAAATAAATAATATACCTCGACGTAATAAAAACGAAAATGAAAATTTCCAAATTGTGCAACGTTGAATCACGCGCCAAACGATGACGCGAATGATTCTCCCGCTCAACAACAAACCAAATGAGCTAGTTACAGTTTATGGTAAGGTTGCTGTTTGTTTGTTATTGTCGTATCCAATTGCTGTGTTTACACTTGTATATATTGTTGTTGCTGCTGCTGTTGCTGATGAGGTGTTGTTGCTATTTGTTTTGCTGGTTGGTGTTGGGAATAGCTCCCCCGGGGGCAGCCTAAAAAAATGACCAATGGGAGACACTCAACTGTGGCTCGAGGTCAGACACACGCGTTGACAAATTACAGGCTGCGGGCAAGTGGGGGGCACACAAGTAGAGTGCGAGAGATATATGTATGACCCTACGGTCAGCAGCTCATCCAGTGCACAAGTATGAATTATGATTATCTCATGCACTGCATGTCAGTCTCTCAGTCTGTTCACTGTTCAAATTCAGTCGTGTTGGTTTGGGATACTTGATTTCGTGTTTCGTGTGTCTCTGTTGCAATTAGTCGTAAATTGATTTGGTAATCGCTGACCTGGCTACGTTCATGGGAATGCCCTACACTTGACACAGTACACTTTGGTGACCATCTGCTACCCAATCGCCTCTTTCTCTCTTCACATTATTTTCGCATTTACATTTCCAATGAATCGAAATTGTGTATTATACCTTTGTGACAAATGGAAATTTATGCAATAGGTAGAAGGAGGAATTTCTTATTCCCTAAAGTATAAGCGTCTGTCCGTATATTCACTCAGATCTCAGATATTATAAACAGTTTTTTGACGATACTAGTTCTAATTGCTTTGATTGAAGATCTGGTATATTTTGTTCTATATGGTATCATTTTAATGTATTAGCATATCTATATACCAAATACAGCTTTAGGTAGATTTCAGGGGTTGATAATCTGGTATATTTTGTTCTAAATGGTATATTTTGAATGTAGAAGTATAAATATATACTAAACACAGTTTTAGAAATATTTTAGTATTAGTCGTTAGTTGAAATTCTGGTACATTTTGTTCTATATGGTATATTTTTAATGTAGAAATATATCTACATACCAAACATAGTTTTAGGAATATTTTAGTATCTGGTCAGGGTTGAAAATCTGATATAATTTATTCTTTATGGTATATTCTGAAACTACCTATCTACCAAATACAGTTTAAGGTTTTTTTTAGTATTTTGCCGGAGTATTAATTTTGAAAATTTAATAGGCTTACGGGTATGTCTCAGTCGAGCACACTCGAGTGTAGCTTTCGACTTGAAATTGTGAATTTGAAATGAATGCCAGCCCATCGTTGCTATATTTGAAGATATCTGCACATAAAGTACTATATATAGTACTTGAATTTTATACTCCTACTCGCATGTCGACTGATAAACGCTATAAATAGCTGCTGACAGTCAGTCCTAATAATGAATTAATCAAATTGTCATTTATCATTATTTCTTGTGGCTCGCATAATAATAATTTGATTACGATTTTCGTTTTCGTTTCCGTTTCTTGCCGCAGCACAGCACAAATATGTCTAGCGATTCAAGTCGACGCATTCAGGTGCCAGACGAACTGAAGGAGGTGCTACTGCAGTTCTCCATTGCATATCTGGTCGAACAGCCGGTGGATCTGATTGACTTTGCAGCCGAATACTTTAACAAACTGCAGGCACATCGCCCCAACACAACAACAAGCGACTTAAACGATGATAATCAGAGCATCAATTCACAGGAAGGCGACGGTAAGTTCAAATACATAACAATATATAGTATATACTAAGGAGTACAGTATGTAAATAATACTATATCGATCAATTGAAGATGTGCCTACTTGATTTACTTCTTCAAATGGAACTTTTGAGTTGTTTTTGTGTATAAGTAATTCATCTTTTGCTTAACAGAAAATCAATAGTTGTGTATAGCCAAATTGGGTTGGAGGGGGAAACTGTCTGAAAATGAACAATACGAACATTGCGTGTCCCAACAGCAACAACAACAGCAAAAGCAACAGCAATTCCTTTCACTCGTTGTCACGTCTGTGTCGTCAATGGGCCGAGGCACATTTCAGGCATTGCTTTAACTACTTTAACTGCGTGCTGCAGTTTCTCCATTTTTTTCGATTGCTTTTTTTTATATTTTTAGCTTTTAACTTTTTGCTATTGCCGTCATGCAATTTGACGTCAAATGGGGCGTATGCGCAATACGCATAAATAACCGCTGAAGGTCTCGGCCCAAGCAAGATTTGGCCTAAAACTCTGCACTAAATTCTAATTATAAAAGTGAGAAGCAACAAAATGAAAGCGTAGAAGGTAAACTCGCAACAATTTGTTTTTTATTTTTCTTCTTTTTTGTTGCTCTTGTTGTTGCGAATTGAAAAGTTTTTCGGGCTGCTGCACAAAGTTTGCGCCTCTACCAAAAAACTTCAAACTGTGTGTGTGTGTATCTGATACTGTATCTCATTATTTCGCATAATGCGGCGCACGTGTGCAGACAATTAGCGGCAGCTGGTCACGCATCTTGAGCTATCCCTGCATATCTTTGAGGGTCATACATCTTCGACCAGTGGCCACCACAGCCAGCAAATTAAATAATAATGTTGATAAAGCTGTCAGGAGTCTCCAGGACCTGGACGAGCAGGTTGCCAAGTGCTGCCGCTCTCTCTCTCTCTCTCTCTCTCTCTCTCTGTGAGAGGCTGCTGACTGCTGCCTTGCGTGTTTATCTTCCGGTTAATCAAACACGCAGCACGCTCAAGGGACGTCAATGCGGCGTGTCAAGTGAGAAAACGTTGCTTGCCGCAACTGCTGTGCGATATCCTTTTGCTTCCTGTATCCTGCGACGCTGCGTTTGTCATTAAAAATCTATTAATTGCGCACACAGCTCAAGAGCAGGATAAACAGGCAAACAGGAAGAGAACGTCCTTTTCGCTCTCTCTCTCTCTCTCTGTCCCCTTTGCCATGGGTATTTAATTAAAGTTTGAAGCGTCTCGTCTCGTCTCGTCTGACTATTAGCCAGCCAGGCAGCAGTCGCATTGACCTTTTTTTTTGTTCTAATATTGCTCGGTACTAGAAATTATCTTTAGCTTTGCTCAGCGAAGCCTTCAAAGGTTCCGCAGCGAGTTCAGCTGAGCGAAAGAAGCACGCAAATAGCACAACTCTATGTGTGTGTGTGTGTGTATGTGTGTGTGGCCACGCCCTCCGTTTGCATCGATTGTCGGCTTTGATGTCTATTTATGGTCAGCTTGTTTCGTTTTTATTTAAAATGGCTTAAAGCGCTCAACACGAATACCAAGCAACAGCAGCAAAAATATAAAACGAAAAAAATAAGCCAAGCAACTCGGCAAAATGCGGCATATTAAGCATACGCCGTGCGGTACGCACAACAATTTTTGCGGGTGCCAAAATGTGGCTTAATAAGGTGTGCCGCCGTATGTGTATACGCTGGTGTGTTGCTGCTGCTGCTGCTGTGTGTGAATGATGGGCATGTTGTACATTTTATTAACGCTCACGTTGGCCACAAAAAAAGGAGCAGAAAAGGAGGAGAGATAGCGAGCGAGCGAGTGAGAGAGAGAGAGGAGTTAAAGCAATGGGCGCCCATTGAAGCATGCCAATGAACAGAGGCAGCAGCAGTAGCAGCAGTTTCGCAGTTTTCCTGCCTGGCTTACGCTTCAGCAGGCACACAGGAGAAAAACAGAGAGAGAGAGAGAGGGTGAGAGAGGGGTATGGACTGCGGATTATGCCTGACATGGGCTATGCTTGGCAGTTACATTTCAACATTATTGACATGCCAGCGGCGTTTGCAGCACAAAACTCACGGAAATTGCTAGCCGTGTATGTGAATGTGTGTGTGTGTGTGTGTGATAGAGTTATGTGTGTGTATGTGTGTGTGCGCCTCCTGTTGCGCTTAATGATAAATATAAAAACCAAAAAGAGAAAAAAAGAATGTTCATGTTAATCGAGACAAAGAGCTGCTCTCAGAGTTTCACTCTATATTTATACCCAGCATACAAAGCAGGCGACAGACAGACAGACAGACAGACAACAGCAGCCGCTGTCTATGTATTGTGTGAAGAAGAGACACACACTCACACTCACACACACACACTCGTGTAGTTAACAGCTCTTGTGTTGCCTACTTACCGAGTGTACCAGGCACTATTTCCGCTTCGGTTTGTCGCTTTGTGTCGACCATTTTCCTGCTCAAAGGCTGCTGCGGCTCCATCAGCGGCTTTAGTCGCAGCTCAGACGTCACTCCGTTAACAGGAAAAAGCCCAGTTAGACAGACAGTCAAACAGTCAAACAGTCAGTTAGTTGTTATTCGCATTGTCAGTCGTGTCATTCAGTCAGTTAGCTAACTCTGCGTGTCGCGTTGTCAACATCATCTCCATCATCTACATCATCATCATCATCATCGTCATCATCGTCAGCGTCAGCGTCATTCTCGGTCTCCTGCTCCTGCTGCTAATGAAATTAATGCAGTCAACTTTTATTTGCCATTTTTAATTAAATTTCTGACGCGAATGTCATGTGTGTGTGTGTGTGTGTGTGTGTTTGCTCTCGCTCATGTTGAAGCCAAACGAATTTAAATACACAACTATAAAGAAAATAATTATATATAAAAGTGTTTAAAGTTCCCTCAACTTGTGCCATTTAATCACACACAAGTTCGGCACTTAAAACAAACAACGAGTGCTGAGAGAGACTTTAAGCTGTTTGATGCACTCAATTATTAATACGTTGATGTCAATCTCTAGAGTTTATACACTCACAGCCAAAAGCTATGCAGAGCATTAATTAATCAATTACGAATATTTGAGTGCCAATCTATGTTTTCCTCTATTGTTTTAGCTAAGCCCAAATGCGTGTAGTTTAATAATTGACTAGCAGTCAAAAACAAATGAAAGCAATTTGCAACTTCAGTTGAGCACTCAATTGTTCTCAGTTCGATTAAATGCAGCAAAACATTAAATAGTTTTCTAAATACTTTCCCATCCATTTAACATATTGAAAGGCAATAATAATGCGTAAAAGTTCTTTTGAATCAAAGAGGTTTAAAAGCAATTAGTGTTTGCTCAAATCGTTTAATTTATTAACAGGCATTAACTAGACAAGGTTTTTAAAGTGCGGCCTTTGAAGTGCGCTTAAATCGAATGAACTGAATGCATTAACACAGTTCAACCACAAGACGGTGGCTAAACGTGACACCACAAAACAACAACCACACACATACACACACACACACACACAGACGTGAGGACGTATCCTTGTCCTTGCATCCTGTCGCATTGCGAGCTAAAATAAATAGTGTTGCTTTGTAACAGCTTTAGTCGAAGGATATCTCGTCCAATCTAGCATGCCTGCTTGCTGATTGTGTGTGTGTGTGTGTGCTATATAATATATACTAGTGTGTGTGTGTTCGATTGTGTGTGTAATTGCATCATCAAAGTGGCAAGTGCCACACTTGACACGACTTTAACGAATGGCAATGCAAACAGTTTGTTGCATTTTCATGATAAATCCAAGTGTGCGAAGTGTGTGTGAAGTGTAAAGTGCGATTTCTCTCTCTCCGATACTCTGATTCCCGATTCTCTGACTCAAAGTTAACAGCGCGAGTGCATAAATATTTATAAAGCATACGCAGCGTGTGACGGGCGTAATCTCGTGTGCGTACAAAATACATCATGTTGTGTGTTGTATGTTGTGTGTGCTCACCTTGAGTCTTAAAGTTTTTTCTATTTTTTGTTTTTTTTTTGTTTTGCGAAACGTGTTTGTGCATAACAGGTTAGCAACAACAACAACGACAAAAAAAAAACACGATTGCAGGCTGCTGCAGCTTAAAAGTATTTAATAATAAAGCAGCACAAACGAAAAGTTTAGTGCAATGTCTACGCAAGTGTCTAGCAATTTATTGGCCGGTAAGAAAAAAAAAAAACACAGAAACAGCAAACACAACCAATAACAGCATGCCAAATACGAGTGCAAAAAAGTAAAACACTTTTTGGCCAGACCATGTCACAGATGCAGCCAACATATAGATACAGATACAGCAACAGCAATAGATACAGATGCAGACACAGATACAGATACAGATACTGAGAGAGTGAGAGATGAATGAATAACAAACTGCAGTGCTTAAACAAGCCCGATGATGATGGATGTTGTATGCTGGATGCTGTTGTGTCGAGAGAAATGAATAATTAGTGCAGCAATAGGTTTAGTGGTTTTTGTGGTTTAACTAGTTCAATTGTTTGCCAGTGACATGATGAATTGCAAACATGTTTATCTACGGATAAATTGTCGGTATCGTCAGCAGCAACTTAAGAAGTGGTCGGCAGCAGCAAAAGTGCGATGCTAGCACAATTATTTGCAAACTGTAAACTGCAAACTGCAAACTGCAGATGCGATTGCATTTGCATCTCGTATGAATGTATCTCTTGAATGTATCTATCTATCTGTCTGTATGTATGCAGATAGAAGATGTGTGGGCAGCTGGACACATGCATTTCTCCTCTGTATTTCGGTCCGTCTGTTTGCGCTTCATTTCCATTTACATTGCGAGTGCATTTCATTTCGCTCGTTCTCGTTTATATTCGATTTACTCGAGACACACAGCGCTGCAACTTGACGCAGCTGGATAGTGCAAAACAAAAATGTATGTACACTGTGTCTGCTGACGCAATGCATTGTGAGTTATGAGCATGAGTCGCTGAGTGCATCGCTTTAAGATGCTGCTAATGATATGAGCTAAAAACCGCATCCGTCAGCAGATCTGATCATCAGCCATCCACGAATACCGCAGCTATTTGTCCTCCATGTTTGCATTTAATGTGCTCTATAAACCCAAAAAGTCAAGCCACTCCTCCTAACTAAGCATTGTGCGAGTGTGTGCTTAAGCTAATGTGCGCAAACATTAAAGAGAACTGGAGCCGAGGCAGGACATTGTCCTCAATAGAGAGAGAGAGTGAGAGTCATGCAAACAAATAGACAGACAGACAGCAAATGAATTGTCCATTTTCATTAATTAGGCACATTGAATAAAACACTTTTCGACTTTGGCAAGTTAAAAAGCTTAATTAAGCCACGTTAATTACAAAGTTGCACATAAAATGCCATTCATTTCAGCTTGATTTTTATGATAAACTTCGCGAAAAAAAAACGAAAAAACTATTCAGAGAATCCCTTTGGAAAATGTGACCAGCTTAACTATGTGTGTGGGCAGTCAATTAACAGTGTGACAGTTGTCTGTTAATTTAGGTATTATTTAGACAGATGTTCGACAGTTAAAACTAATTTGTTGTTACGATGTTTAATTCCCATTCGCAGCGGAACCACCAATAGTACAAAGCTCACGTCGCAAATCAGTTTTCGCAGAAGCATACGATCCGGAGGCGGACGATGATGATGAGGGCGCCACCGCCGTATTCCCCAAGACAGATGAACAGCGGGCACGTCTCATCGAGTCTGTGAAGAATGTGCTGCTCTTCCGTTCGCTAGAAAAGGAACAGGTATGCTCTCGAGCTTAGCTCATAAATTGCCACAGCATATGTCAAGGCAGGAACTGAGGCAACCAAAAAAAGAAGAAAAAGGAAAACACTCGAGACAACCGCAAAAACCGAATCACGTTGTGTTTTGCGGTTGTCTGTTGTGGCAGAGGGTGTTAGCTGCTATCTCTCTTGTGTGTTGTGTCTTGTGTGTGTGTTATCCTTGCTCATAAATGCCTTTTTGCCATTTTTCCATTCCCACCACGTAGATGAACCAAGTGCTGGATGCGATGTTTGAACGCAAGGTGCAGCCGGGCGATTTCATCATACGCCAGGGCGATGATGGCGATAACTTTTATGTTATTGAATCGTAAGTGCCAAAGTAGAACAATGTGCCGCAAATTGCGCATACGTCATGTGAAGCGACCTCCCTTCGTTCTTCGCGCTTGCCAAACAGACGGCAAAGTAGGCAACATTATTTTCACACGGCGTATGCGCAATTAATTTACATTTATTCCGCATTTTACCGTAACGCAACGCAATGCATACTATACGTATACACATTTTTACGCAAACTCACGCTCAATTTACCATACCATCTCTCTTCCACAGTGGCGTCTACAAAGTCTACATTAATGACAAACACATTAGCACCTACAATCATACCGGATTATTTGGTGAATTAGCGCTGCTTTACAATATGCCCAGGTGAGAACTAGCAGAAATTGAGGCTTTATGTCTCTAAGTACACATAGACATAGTCTACATTATTCTTTATCTCATTCGATCACCTTTTGATTAGGCCAAGCAATGTGCTAATTTCTTAATTTCAATTCAACACTCGCACAATTTTGATATGGCTATAAATAGTATCGAATCAAGATGAACTTCAGTTTGAATTTCAGTTGGAAAAATTTCAACTTTTAACTAGATCGCTGGAAGATTGCACAATAGTGCAAACTTGTTAATTTATTGCGATTGTATTATTTTTTCTACAAATTTATTATGTTTTTTATATTGTTTTCATCGCTTAGCTTATCTATTCAAGTAGATTTGCGTGTAGTATTTTTTTCGTCTCTTTTAAACAATATCCTTTCACATATTCTAATAAAGTATTACCTTTTAAAAAAAAGTCGATTCACCAGTTTTAGTAATTAAAACTACTGTATAAATTAAATTACAGTTGTTAAACATTTTATAACAATTTTTTTAAATTTATTACTTAATTTAAGCAACTAACTCAATTAAATTATAATCGTTTATCATTGTATTACTCACTCTTAGAGCGGCCACCGTGCAAGCAGAAACAAATGGCCTCCTCTGGGCCATGGATCGTCAGACATTCCGACGTATCTTGCTCAAGTCGGCATTCAAGAAGCGAAAAATGTACGAGGAGCTGCTGAACAGCGTGCCGATGCTAAAGGCGCTGCAGGTGAGTTCACCTAAATCACCTAAGTCATAAAATATATAATATTATAGAAGAATTATATAACATCTAATTATTTTGGTTATAATTAGTTTTTTACAAATTTAATACGTTTCCCCTATTTTACAACACTCCTTTTAGCGACGATCACACATAGGTGGCGCTTTTTCTTATCGATTTCATAATTTCTTCCTTTTGATAATTCCTTATTTTAAGTGTTGTAAAGTACTCAAGTATTATTTAATTCAATTGCTGAGTAGTCTCTTAAGTTTAACTTAATATACGTGCTGTATAATGCATAAAGATTAACGAATAATAAAAGAAGCCACTCTACAATTTATTAACTTCGCTTTCTCTTGGCAGAACTACGAACGCATGAATCTGGCCGATGCTTTGGTTTCCAAGACCTACGAGAATGGTGATCGTATCATTAAGCAGGGTAAGTTTCTCAATGATTTGCAATCTTCAAACATGTATTAAAGGAATGTTTATCTTCATAGGCGATGCCGCCGATGGCATGTACTTTATTGAGGAGGGCACCGTGTCGGTGCGCATGGATCAGGACGATTCGGAAATTGAGATTTCCAAGCTGGGCAAGGGCCAATACTTTGGCGAACTGGCGCTGGTGACACATCGGCCACGTGCCGCATCCGTTTACGCTACGGGCGGCGTTGTTAAGCTCGCATGTAAGTCGATTTCTTACGAATTTTATAACCCTATCTAAACCGAAGTCGAACATCGAAAACCTTTTAAATGCCTCGCTAGCCAGCGCTTTTAATGCTTTTGTTTATTGTTTCTTTTTTTTCTTCTTTTAATTTGTTTATGCACTTTGACGTACATTTTGCACTGTGTTGCGTGTTTTCTGTGTTGTATTGTGATTTGTGCCGTATTGCTTTGTGTTGTGTTGTGTGCTTTATGTAGTTCTCGATATTGTTTGCTTTGAGCGTCTTTTAGGACGTTGCAGTCGTCTCCTGCAGCGCGGCATACGAGACTATCGCTACCTGGAATTGGATCTGCGAGCTTATTTCGATAGCCTGCAGGCATTGTAGAGTAGACTGGGTTATGCGCCTATTGCAAACGTAGCTTTAATCAAATTCCGTCCAGTCCTAGACACGGAAGCCTTTGAGCGTATCCTGGGCTTCCTAACCGATGTCCTTAAGCGCAACATACTGATGTACGAGCAAATGTTCACGGAAATGGCTCGACGCAATACGAATCTGTGACCTGATGCATATAGAGCGATAGGCTTAGCAAGAAACATCATCATCATCACCAGGCCAATCACAAACTAATTGTTTATTGTTTTACAATTTGTTGCTTTAAAACTTGAATTTCATTTCGCCATAAATTTATTGTACATCGAAAGATGATTAAAAATTGTACAGTTTACAAGCAAAAATTCGATTTTCTGCAGTTTTTCATTCACAAAAGTTCACAAACACAGAGACACACACACAAATATCACGTATACGCAACGTTAAGCCTACCCCCCACAGATATAAATGTCTGCAGCCGACACAGACAAAACTGCAAATCCTCTTCCCTCCTCCCCACACGCAAATAAAATAAACAAAAGAGAGAGAAAGAGAGAGTGCAAAAAATATGTTTCCATTGTGAATGGTAAGCGCAGCTCCCTAGATTATTTATGAGTTGAGGCGCCTGTGGTTGGGAAACGGGTTCAACATCAAATGGGAGTGCAAATCTTATGGGCAATCGACTGGTGGCTCTCTCTGTGAATTGGGAATTGCAATGGAAATGGCAAACCGGGGCATGCAATCTTAATTTTACTGTCTGTCATGTATACTAACACAAATTTCAATTATTATTATTGTTTTGCAAGTTGTAAGTTCCTAAGGCATGTTATGTGTGTACTATATATGTTATCTTAAGTATTTACTATAATATGTCTAATACGAATTCTACTATTTTCGTTTATCAGTCCTCGATGTGAGAGCATTTGAGCGTCTGCTTGGACCCTGCATGGACATTATGAAGCGCAACATTGACGATTATGAATCGCAGCTGGTGAAGATATTTGGCAGCAAAAATAATATCACCGATACACGATAAAAAGTCTGAACAACAACCACAACAACAACAACAACAACAGCAGCAGCAGCTACAACAACAACAACAACCACTACCAGGCTAATGGGTTATTAGGACTCTACACATTTAAACGAAGGCAGCAAAAAACAACAACAACAACAGAAATATAACAGAAAACAGAAATAAAAACAACATCAACAAAAAGCACAGCAAATACCAATGCAAGCGCAAGCCAAACACAAACACACACACACACAAGCACACACGAATTCTTGATTCTTGATATGTTTTAAGCTGAGGCTGGATAATGAAATTCAAAAACAATGATAACGATAATATGATAAAACGATAATGATAATGAAAAGTTGATGCTACACATAAAGAAAAAAACAACAACAACAAAAAAACAAAGAAAAAACAAAACTAAAGAAAAAAGAAAAGAAATATTGTATTGTATGTATTAGCAATTGTAATTTAATGTATTTAATTGAAACAAAATGAGAAAAACTCACAAGAGAAAACCAATTGGGCGAATCAAGAAAGAAGGAATTAAAGAAATGTAATTTTTTTCGTGTGTCATTCGCTCAAATGAAATGTTAAGTGCATAGTTAATAGTCTTGTTTTTTCATACTTTTATTATGATTATTATTAATATATTATAATACTAATTTGTTATCAATTGATTTACGCATAATTTAGCACAATATAGAAGCAAAAACTATACAAAAAATAAAAAATAAAACTCGTTTGGCTTAATGAAATAAGTTTAATAATCGAAACAACAACAAGAAGAACAAGAAACCACGTTTATTGTTTAAATAAATATAATAAAAGAAAGATATCAAATAGTCGCAAATGAACACACATCAAACAAAGAGTTTATATCTACAAATGCAAAACAACCAATACAAATACTTATATAAAGTAACAAACTACACATATGCATAAAACAAATCTAATTTATTTATAAAATAAAGTAAAAAACCAATCATTGTACTAGTCTATATGTAAAATTGCTGCTTGCAGTGTTTACGAAAAAAAACAAAACAAAAACAACAAAAGTAAAAAAAAAGCATAAAAAAGAAGGAAACATAAAAAAGCTGATGAAATGTTTCAGCTAATACATTAATTCAAAATAAATACTTTGAAATTGTTTAATGAAAAATTATATATATGAGACACGCTAATGAAATGTTATGGCCCCTTTACCCGTCAAATATTAAGAGATACTTTTTGTTTTTGGGTTTCCAGCGAGCCAAAAACTAGCTCTTTCAACATTTTCAACAGATCTATTTAACAAACATACAATTTTCCACCTTCCAAGAATTTTTAAGCTCACCCAGCACAAAATGATCGATCTCAATATACGCGAAATTTTATTATTAATAACATTTTACTCAAATCATTTTTTCGAAAAAAGTTTCAATTTCCATTTCAATTGGCTCTACAAAAGAGAAGGCTAAAGGCACAATCAATATATATGTTGCATGGGATCAACTTAGAAAATCTTTGAATATGAATATGAAATATCTAGCGCAAGCATACATATAATCAGATCTGCTCAGTTATTATATGGTATTTGGTATTATGGTTTATAAATGATAGGACTCAATATAGCGAGTCCTTCTCTATAGTAGTTAGAGAGCAAAAGCAAAAGCAAAAGCAATATCAAAGGCCTAGATGTGTACTTAGTAGAGTTTTGTTTGCAATTTCAAGAACTAACATACAACAAATAGATACTATTTATGCGTTTTACCTAAACTGAACCTATCCCTACCCTCTCCCATCCCCGCACTCCTCTACCCATTGTACTCTATACTCTAGCACATAAATACATATTACATAGAGAAAGGGAGAGAGAAGCATGTAAATGTATCTGTATTTATATACTTATAACTGAAATGAGCTTAAATATGGTAAACCCAAACTCCAGTACTTTATAAACGTTACTTTATTGTTTGTAAAATGCGTAACTAAAACAAATCTTAGACACTTAATCAAGAACATAATATTACAACAACAAATAATAAGAAATAATAATACAAAACAAAAACATATACTTTCGAGTATATAGCTATGTAAAAGCATAAAAACAATTTAACTGGCATACCAACAGTCGACAGGTGTTCACAAAACTACTTATAATAATAATAATAATAATAATGAAAACATTTACATATATCATAATTTAATAAAAAACAAACAAACTTGTTACAGAAACAAAACAAAACAAAAACGAAAGGAAACAAAATAAAAGAAAAGAGAAATTAGTAAAATATGAAATCAAGCAAAATATGATTAATCCTAAAACTACAACTAATTGGTGTCTAGTCTATGTTCAAGACTTTAAAAGCAACAAAATTCTTGAAAACAAAAACCAGGCGTACATTAACAAAAAAAGTATCAAGCAAAACATAAATTAAATACGATAGAAATTATGAAGCGAAACTAATTATATAAGAAAGCTGAAAGTGCTGGCCATTTTCTTCCAACAAAACAACACAACACGCATACACACACGCACATACCAACAGCTACACATACACGATCGCACACTTAACACACAAAAAAACCAAACACTGACTAAACCTAAATCCAACAACAAGCAAAGCTCAATGAAAACGTTGAAAAATAAGCGAAACATGAAACATTTTGAAATAAAAACGCGCTATAAATAACAATTGAAACTATTTGTATTTTAACTGTTGTGTTGTAATTTATGCATAAAGCATATTTAATTATGTATGTGTAACAAAACAAAAGAAAACAACAAAAAAAACAAAGCAAAAAACATGTATGTATTTAATGAGAATATTTAAAGTGTAGACACTGCTAAAGAAAAAGAAAAAAGCCGAAAGAAAATATTTCATTGGAAACTTGCAATAGGCGTTAATAAATTTAAGGAAAACAAATTATATTCAATTGAAAACGCCGCAGAAGCTGCTGATAATACTAAAACAAAAATCAACTTACAATTTATTTGCTTTTCATTTACCAATGCCAAAATATATATTTATTTGAATTTGTCATTTAAGCGCAGCAGACATTGGCATGGATATCTTAAATAGCAAAACTAACTATATAAGTTATAGGATCAAAACCCCGGGTAATGTGTCGCAATCAGTGCAGAGGCAAACATGACGAATGAATACAAGTTTAATAAAAGCGATTAAAACACAAATAACGAAAACGTCTTCTTATTTCCAACTGAGAAATGGGGTAAACATCTAAGCGTAGCATCTTTTTTATTTTAAGAATTGCTAAATGGAAACCCTCCCATTTTTCGAAGCCATTTTATACCGACTTTATAATTTTTATTCACTTAAAAACGTAGTTCCAAATACACTTATAATTTTACGGTGTTTATTATATGTTTATGTATTTATCTTTATGTATGTGTGTATGTGTATTGTTTATTATCGTTATATAATGTATAAAGAACTCCGATTTCAATCGATCAGTTTCAATCGATAATGCACGAATGATAAGTGATTCTAATTCTTGTTCTTTTTCTTTTCTACCACATTTTTTTGGGTGTACCAATTACAAATTACGTTCTGATCCATTAATTTGGTATCAAAACTTTTTGAAACTTATTTACGTTATTGATATAAGCTGCTGATGTTGGATGTTATAGCTGGAGGTGGATGTTACCCATGGATGCCGTATTTTTTCCTCCAGACTGCAATTGTGTGATTTAAAATTGTTGTTTTGCTTTGTTGGTTTGTTTTTAGGAGGAAAAATTCATTTAAAAAATTGTTGTCTTGTGTAAAACTAGAAATCTAACTGTAAAGATCATCATCGCCATTGTCGCCTGGCGAGTTAGCTGGCATATTGGTGCCAGACCCTGAGGTGTTGCCGGAGTTACCGGGGAATCTGGAAGCAATTCAATGAAATCCCAGTTAACAATCAATTGATAAGAAGGTAAAATGCTTCTCGAAACTCACCTGAAGTTCTGTCCAAAGCCACGTGACTGCTGCAAAGTCTGAGCAAACATTTCGTATTTGCGAATGTCATTGTCCGAAACGGAACGGCGAGCAAACTTCATGGCCTCCTCGAAGTGTGCACGTGTAATCTCCGGCACTGGATCATCCTCATCCATCTGTGATATAAAAACAACATAGTAATACCGAAGACAATTTGATATATGGTGCAAACTTTAATACTTACGTCCATGGCGGAGTTCTGGTTCTCGGCACGATCCTTTTCGCGACGAATCTCGGCCTCGATGGCCTGGCGAATAGCCAGTTTGCAGGCACGTTGACAGATCTCAGTCAAATCGGCGCCAGAGAAGCCCTGCGTAACCTTGGCAATGTATGTTAGATCAACCTCCTTAGCGAGTGGCGATTTTCGGAGATTGGCTTTCAGAATAGCCTCACGCGACTTGTCGTCGGGCAATGGAATATAGATCAACTGATCTAAACGACCAGGACGCAAGATGGCCGGATCAATGATGTCGGGTCTGTTGGTTGCGCCAATGATAAACACATTCTTCTTGGCACCCATGCCGTCCATTTCGGTCAAAATCTGATTGATGACACGATCGGCAGCGCCACCAGCATCACCCACATTGCCGCCACGAGCCTTGGCAATGGAATCCAACTCATCGAAGAAGAGCACACATGGAGCAGCCGAGCGTGCCTTGTCAAAAATGTCGCGCACATTAGCCTCAGACTCGCCGAACCACATAGTTAGCAACTCGGGACCCTTGACGGAAATGAAATTGGCCTGGCACTCGTTGGCGATGGCCTTGGCCAGCAACGTCTTACCGCAACCGGGTGGACCGTAGAAGAGCACGCCACGGCTGGGTTGCATGCCAAACTTGAGGAACTTGTCGGGATGCTCGACTGGATATTGAACCAGTTCCTGCAGCTCCTTCTTCACGTTCTCCAGACCGCCAATATCTGTCCAGGTGGTGTTGGGCACCTCCACAACCGTTTCACGCAGAGCCGATGGACTGGACTTGGTCATCGCATAGCGGAAGTTCTCCATAGTCACCGCCAACGATGCAAGCACTTCTGCATCAATCTTGTCATCCTCCAAATCAATCAGATCCATTTTCTCACGAATTTGTTGAAGAGCAGCCTCCGAGCAAAGCGAGGCCAAATCGGCACCAACATGACCGTGTGTCTCGGCCGCAATTTGCTCAAGATCAACATCATCGTGGAGCTTCATGTTCTTGGTGTGGATACGAAGTACCTCCAAACGGCCAGTGGCATCGGGAATGCCGATATCGATTTCACGATCGAAACGACCGAAGCGACGCAGTGCCGGATCAATAGAATTGGGACGATTGGTGGCCGCCATGACAATCAAGTGGGAGCTCTTCTTCATGCCGTCCATCAGGGTCAACAGCTGCGACACAATACGACGCTCCACTTCGCCGTGAGTCTTGTCACGCTTGGGCGCAATCGCATCGATTTCATCAATGAAAATAATAGCCGGCGAGTTCTTCTCAGCCTCCTCGAATGCTTTGCGCAGATTCGATTCTGATTCACCGGCCAGCTTAGACATAATCTCCGGACCGTTGATCAAAAAGAAGAAGGCGCCCGTCTCGTTGGCCACAGCCCGTGCAATCAGAGTTTTGCCAGTACCAGGTGGACCGTACATCAGAATTCCGCGTGGTGGCTTAACACCAATTGCCTTGAACAGCGATGGATGACGCAGTGGCAGCTCAACCATCTCCTTAATTTGGGCCAATTGTTTGCGGCAACCACCAATATCATCATAACCAACGGCATTCAAAGACTCCTCTTCCTCCTACAGCAAAAGGACAATAGATAATATGACAATATGATATTGGATACTTAAATATTTTCTATAATAAATTACAATATAAGAGGTAATACAACGAACGCTTACCTCACGCTTGATGGGATCGCCATCACAGAAGATTACAGTCTCAGGTGCAACAATACAATAGGGTTCAGGATCGGTGAGCACCACTTTGAACTCAATGGGACGCATAGCGGCACGAACAATGAAGTTGTCGCCCATGTGGATGGGACGATACGCCTCCAAAAAGTATGGTTTTAGGTATATCTCAAAGAGATTGCCAGTGACGCCCTCGGTGGTGTCATCAATAGGTAAGATGCGAACACGCTTACCGTACTTGACATCCGGGCACGATTGCACGGACACAACATCCGACAAATGGACACAGAGATTGTTGCGCACAACGCGATTCATGCGGATCTTCTCGTCGGGACAGGTGTCATCCGTCAGCACAATGCAAACGGTCTCCTTGCGGCGCTTGCCCTTCAAAATGACGGTGTCGCCACGGAAGAGCTGGAGCTCATCCATTTTCGCCTAAAACACAACACGAAGAAAAACATTATATACGATAAGGTTAATATTCGCTCTATTGCTGATGACGTGGCCTTCATAAATTTATGGGAGCTTACCTGCGAAAGCGACACGACGGAATTGTCGTCATTCTGAGCCTCTTCAACGATCAGACGATTGGGACGATCTTTACGCTTCAGAATTGCCGTAGCTAGGTCTTCGCTGCTGAAACAAAGCACAATATTAAAAATCACTTAGAAAACAAACAACAACACTAAAGAACCCAAAAAAAAAAAACAAGGGATTGGATTGTTTATTCACCGTTTATCGGTTGAGGGTTGTAATTTGGGGTTTCCCAGAATTTCTTGCTTTTTGAGCTGTCTTTCGTCTTGCTCGCTTCGATAACTTCTCACAATATCTGTTATATCGATGTCCATCGGACAGACTTCATTATGCTGTTCACCGTTATCGGCATTGCTCTGGTTAATCGAGGAATGCAAGCTATTATTTTCATCGTTGCTGTTCGACATTTTGTTTCTTTTTTTTTTTAGCTAGTTTGTGACTTTATTCCTTTTATTAACAAACAGAAAGAATGTAAAAAGCACGCCTTGTAATGTTGTCATTAATCAAATCAATTGAATATTGTGAAATGTCTCCATGCTAACTAAGTCGCCCAGATATAACACAAAATCCCTCAACTCAACCCCAACAACTTCAAATCCCTTTGTTACAAAGAGAGGACTGCAACAACATCAATTGGACAAATGGCGTTTTTCGTTTGCATGCCCTAGTTTCGCAATTGCAATAGCAAATGCACAAATCGCGTAGTATGCCATTTGTAATTAACTATCAAATACATTGCAAGAAAGTCTGAAATTGTTTTAGTAAAATCTATGAGAAGCACATTTGTAAACAGTTTTCACTTAATTTTCTTATGTGGCCTTTGCATACTATTTTTTCTCTAGGGCCAATGACTGCGCGAAATTGAAGCTGTCTCATCGCCAGCAGTTCCGCTGTGCGTGTCGGCTTTCTTTTATCGCTGTTTTTTACACAAAATACACTTACCCCTTGGAATCACCCATGTTTAACGACTTATGATGAGACTTGTGAACTTAAATATAACAATTCCCGCTTTTTCCAATTAATTATATGCCTTTAAAAGCGAGCACAACTTCTTTTCAAAATCACAAATGATTTAGCTAAATGTCTGCACGGCCTGCCAACTAAATATAAGCAAACGAGTTGGCAGCTTGTTGGTCGAAAAGTGCTGAGTCGTTTGATAATTAGGGTTGTCATGAATTCAACAGACAGTTGAAAATAAAAATACTGTTTTATACATGCATGCTAAAATATACCATTTTACCAATTTCATGTATGGTTACACTTTCTATTTTCCACTTACATATCTAAACTTTTTTAGATATCTTGAGTTCTTAAAATAAATTAAATTCCAACTAAGCAACACGGATATTCCTTTTTATCGGAAATATGTTCAGTGGCAGTAGAAACTCGATAGGAAAGCAAATTACGGTTTAGACAATGTTTAAATTTATTGAACAAATACAAGATGTTTAAAATAACGCGCCATTTTCAACGCAACTTGAAAATATACCAATTACCTAAGATTCTGTATTTTGAATTTTTTCCCCCTTATGTTGAATCAAAAAAAGAGATCTTTAACGTATTTTTCTTATTATATTCCTCAGGAAACTATACTAATTCATTGCATTTTGCAAATAATACCCACGGACAAAAAAGCCTCATATTGTCAAGCCAGACAACTTATCGGTGTTGCCACCTCGTGCCAAGTTTACCGCATTATTTCAAAACCAAAATTAAACAAACGTTCGCTTTATGTTCAAGAAAATATCTTTATTTTACGACCGTGTTGAACGATTATATAAAGACATATATAAATACATATATTTCTTATATTGAATACAAAATATGCTTTTGCTATTTGACCTTTTTTTGTGCTAAATACACCGTTACATACAAAAATTTGTTGAACCAAAACAACGAGTAAATGCAGTTTAGTATTCAATTATGAAGATTTTGTTTCGTATTTGTTAAATATATATTCTTTTCATTGTTGTTTGTATTTTTTGGAGTAATTTGGATTCGAACTTTTAGCCGGCATGCACAGACTGAAACGAAGAATAAAGAGATAAATCAAATTAAAGCAAAATCATATGTATACCACATATAGAATATAGAAAACGCAAAAGTTAGAAAGCGTAAAATTATAGAAATATGTACATATACAGTAATTGTCACATTTGAGTAGATGAAACATTCGAACTATAAGAGAACTTTACTGTTACTGTTTTCTACATTTCATTCTCTACCAAGTCTTTTGATTGCCATTTGTTATGCTTTGCTTTGTAGTATTGTTTCTTACAGTAGTTTTTCACGAAGTTATTTGCTTAAATAAACTCTGAATTGGAACGTACCCTGGCAATGTCCACGCCAGTAATGTTCTTGACCAGCTCCGGCACTTTGTTGACAATCGACAGCACTTCGCCGGTCAACTTGGCAGCACCAATATCGCCTTGGCCGCTGGACACCATCGTGATCTTTCTAGCCTGAGAAAGAGGAGCAGCCACTTCGGCGGCAACCTGCAAGCGAATGAAATTTGTTATCACTATTCTATAGATTTGGCAAATAAGTTTATGTTACCTTTGGAAGTGTGTCCAAAAGCATCTCCACCATGGCGGCCTCACGATATTCACGATAAGCATCGGCCTTCTGTGCCATTTGCTCAGCTTCAGCCTTGGCCTTGGCTGCAATGGCGAATGCTTCAGCTTCACCGCGAATTTTAATCTGCAAGAAATTTATGGTAAATTAAATTTCGTATGGTGTTTAATTCTTGACTTACTGATTCTGCCTCAGCCTCGGCCTCCATAACCACACGCAACTTGTTGGCCTCGGCCAATTTCTCGAGACGATACTTTTCTGCCTCGGCCGGACAACGAATGGTAGCATCCAGTTCCTTTTCGCGACGCATGATTTCCTGCTCCTGCACGGCAATCTCTTGGGTGCGCTCAATAACCTTCACCTGCATCTGCTCCTCCTTGATGCGTTGCTTGGTCTTTGCCGCCTGCAATTCATAGGCCATGTCCGCTTCGGCTTTTTTGGTCTGCACCTCCAAGTCGTAGGCTGCTCGCTTCAGCTCGAAGTCACGCTGTGCCTTGGCAATGTCGGTGTCGTTAAGGAAACGCGCAGCCATGCGCTGCTCCTCGGCAATAGCCTCCTTAATATGAGCTTCGGCACGTGCCTCAGCCTCGCCAATGCGAGCATCGCGCTTTACTTCAGCTGTACGCGCCATACCCAAAGATTTCAGATACCCCTGCAAAAGAATAGTGCAATAAACGTATAATCAAGCGCATAAAGAAAGTCGCAATGGGATTAGGAAGACTCCAACACCACTACCACAACCACGATCAATCCATACGCACCTTGGAGTCGCCCTGAATCGTATGTACATGCAAAAATATACAACATATATTTTTTTGGGGTTACTTAAACATAAATTTTGTGCTTGGTATCAAATTATTTGTATATAGTGCATTTTTATATTAGTATTATTGTTGTATAGGAAAAGAACGAACTTACCTCCTCGTCACGCAAATCCTTAATGGTGTACGACACAACAGTGATGCCCATGTTGGCCAAATCACTGGAAGCTACTTCGAACACCTGCTTGCTGAACTTCTTGCGATCTTTGTAGATCTCCTCCACAGTCATCGAACCCATGATGGCACGCTGGTGTCCTTCGAGCGTCACGAGTGCCACATGATTAATTTCCGCCTCGGATTTGCCCAGAAACTGTTCACAGGCTGTCAGCAGCATGTCCTCATTCTGACCCTGCACCTTGACCTGGGCAATGCCCGTCACAGAGATTGGCACACCCTGGCTAGTGTAGACACACGGACTCTCCACTTGTAGCGTCATCGTATTCAGCGAAATTCTACAAAAGCCCAATTGATGAGAAAAAATGATGTCACGTACTGTGTCAAGGTCATATTGATTAATTATTACCGCTGTACTTGTTGAATCGTTGGCCAAACGAAGGCGCGTCCGCCAGGAACCAACAGTGGCTTCATGTAACAGCATCCTATCAAAAATAAAAAAAAACCGTATGTATGTATTTTGCTTTCTTGTTTACAAACAAAAAATGCATGTGCATAACCGTGTGCGCGTATGTACATTTATACGTATGTGTGTGTGCGTTATTTTGCCGCAACGGCGTTATTTGGGTGCGCACGCACGGCTTCGGCGTCTAGTTAGAATTTTGCTTGTACATAAAAATCGATAAGCAATGACGTCATTTGGGGGTGCTGCCGTCGAACAACGAACCCATATTTACAAATGTTTAATTGAAATTTTTTAATTTATCTATTTATAGTTCAATATATATACCTGATACTACTAGTGCCTCGTTTGGGCCACACGTCACAAAACCCCAAGTCATTGCAAAAAACTATAAAACTAAAAAGATTCGATTTCGTTTGTCGATTTTTTAGTTGCGCTTAGTATATAATTTGTAGGCGATGCTCTTATCAGACCCGCACTAAAAATAACGTAACGCCGTAAGGAATAAATGAGATTCGGAATACAAATATCGCGAATATATATATTAATCTGAATTTTTAGCTTTCGATAAAAAAAACTACGGAAAAGGCGACCGGTCCGTGAAACACACAGAAAGCAACTAATTTTTTTGGCGTGCGCACAGTGCGCATTGGATTCTCGCATTAACCCTTAGCTGATGCTGTGGGTTGCCACAGACATGAGTTGATCTGATAAGAAGGCATTTTTTGGGTACGTAAATTTTTTGTAAGATTTATTCTATATATTTTGAGTGACTAGGTACAGATGCAAATTTGGTTCTTAACTTACTTAAATATATTTAAAATATTACAACTGATGGCATTCTACTCATGGTTTATAATTTTGGTAAAAACTATGTAATAGGATTGCATTGTATTGAATTGAAGATAAAACGAAATGTGTAAATAAACTAAAAAGGAATCCGATTCTAAAATATACATACATACAATTTATATTCAAATATTATTGAAACAGTCGTTAGAACTACATCTATTATTTATATTGTGTTATGTATATAGTGAACTTGTTTGCCATCAATTAACTAATGGCCCGAAGATGAGCTGTCTGTAAAATACGGGTGCTGCATGGCAGCTTCGGCGCTAATTCTTTGATTCGGACGGCACACGAGCAGTTTTTGCAATAAGTCACGGCCCTTAGAGTTCAGTCTTGGTACAAGTTGGCTCCACGAAGTAATTGGTGGAAATGCTAAAAGCGAAAGATAACATTAGCACAGAATTATTATCAATATGTTAGAATGATTAAGGTAATTACATGGAAGCGCAACATAATCGGAGAGGTGCGAGACACCGGGCCAAGATTCCTCAGTTGGTGTGCCAAGCACCCGGAATATTTTCAGCAATTGATCGATCACATCAGAGCCAGGAAATAGTGGACGACCTGCGTCAGCCAATTCAGCCAATATGCAACCAGCCGACCACATGTCAATGCTAGTCGTATATAATTTGGCGCCAAAGAGCACATCTGGGGGACGATACCACAGCGTTACCACCTCGGCAGAATAGCATTTGACTGGAATCCCAAAGGCGCGGGCTAAACCAAAGTCGGCCAGCTTAAGTTCACCATTCTTATTGATGAGCAAGTTTTGTGGCTTTAGATCTCGATGTAGCACATTGTGGCTGTAGACAAATAATTGTTTAAATTGCATATATGGATAATATGTTGTGCTCACCTGTGACAAAAGGCCAAACCGCGCAACAGTTGTAGCATAAAACTTCGACACACTGCCATATCGATTTCTCCATTCAAACTGTCAAAGTACTTTTTTAAGTCCTGATCGCAATGCTCAAACACGAGTGTCAATTTTTTATCGGAGTGCAGCACGTCGCATAACCGAACAATGTTTTTGTGCTTCAATTCCTAGGGAAATATAAAAGTGACGTTATGAATTTAGAGCAAAGACAACAACGGAGCAAAAACAACAAACCTTCAGTAGGCATATCTCTCTCAGCGCGGAACTAGGCACGCCTTCGTCGTCCTCATCTAAACGTACTCTTTTTAGTGCTACTATTTCCATAGTATCTCGGTTCCGGCCCTTGAACACTGTCCCGTAAGTGCCCTCACCAATTTTTTCCATTTTATCATATTTTTGCATGTTTATAAATTAATTTTGTCGCGATTATCTGAAAAAACTGAGTATGTTGCCAGACCGTCATAAATCAGCTGTATTTCGTTCGCTTATCTAACAGCCCTGGCTGCATCAATTTGTCTATGTAGGGCTGCAGAGAAATTAAATTTGTCCAGAATCGATATAATAATCAATTTAATTTACAATCGAAATTGAAATCCTAAATTGTTTTATAAACGAATAGACTTTTTTTTATAATTAAACTACAACTGTGCGTTTAATAAATAAAATATTTCTTCTCACTTCTTATTTAAGGTTACAATGGATATATTAAACGATGACACTTTAATGCGTATATTTGGTTATTTAGATCTAAAATCGCAACAAATTATAACAACTATCCATCCACGTTTCTACGATTTAATGCCAAATGTGTGGATTTTGCAGTACAAAACCGTGAATATATCATTATTTGAAGCAAATTTTTCGTCAGAATCTTTTGAATATTTCCTTGAAGCTATTCGTTGCACAGTAAAGGCAATCCGGCTGAGATTGATGACATGGGAGCATTATGAAGTTCTTATCAGCAAAATTTTTCCGAAAGTTGAGGACTTTCGTTTTTCAACAGTTCCCAGCAATCTTCTAACCGACGTTGAGATACCAAAAATAGCCAAATCCTTCCCAAATCTACTAACGTTCAGCCCACAAGGCCATTTTTGTGGAGTGCATTTCAATACTTTTCCCAAATTAGAGCGACTTACGCTCACTTATTGCCGTCGTTTTTTCATAAACAATCTGTTAATAATTATGAAAGTATGTCAGCTTAAAGAAATTAAGCTTTGCATGTCTGAGCAACATCACTTTCAATCAGTTGCTTTCCGTCTGCCTTTCGATTGTGTGCAACATTTAGAATCTATTAAAATAGATATAGATGAATTGCCCTGGTTCGAGCGTGAATTAAGTAAACTCCAACATTTAAAAGAATTGACCATTTGTGGGCCTAGGCAAAGATCCACCCTCTATTTTCTCATCGATAAATTAGATTGTTTTAGGCATAAAAGGCATTTAAAAATCTTAGAAACATGCAACGCTTCCAATACGTTGGGCACTGTTATTAACGCTGGACTTCAAGTGGATGCTCTAAAAATTGTCACAGATAATTTATTATTAGATGGTTTTGGATTTTTTACTAATCAAATGTTTGCAAATATAAAAGAATTGTATTTTAAAACCTGTTCGATCTCAGAAGAGCATAGCTTTGAAAGTTTAATACATAACACACGACATTTGGAACTTGTAAGCGTTGAACAATGTTTATTTGGCTTTGATAATTACAAGTTTGACATACCACAAATTGTTCAAAACCGTTTTCAACCCATACGAATAAATCTATATCAAAATGTCTTCGAGCCGACAGTAAGTAATTATTAATCTGTATCTATATTTTTTTAATAATTAATTATTATAGTCACTTCCTTGGAAATGGAGCACCATTGGCGATAGTTATATGCTTCAAATCATTGAAGGGAGAAACTACGAATACTCCTTTGAGCCCGTTTATATTGCTTTCAAATAAATAAATTGATTAAATATTGCATAAACATTATAACTTTGTCTATTAAGTCAAAATCAAATAAAAAGTTCTATTCTATTCATTCTATAACACAATATATCCAAATAGGGAAAATTTTATCAGAAAAATAGCTTCTGACAAAAAGCCATTTTATTTTTCAAAAAGTAACTGCATTGTGGGGAAATTCTGTTAAAAATTGTTGGCGTAGTACGTTAACAGAATTATCGCTCACCATATTGGAGGTATGTATGCTAACATCGATGCTAATAGTATTTTCATATCAAACATCGCCGAAACATCGATGGTTTTGTAGAGAATTTAAATTTTTTGATAATGCAACACAGCCAAGTGAGACCGTATTTATATGATTTTGTTTTGAAAACATTTAAGAACTGTTTCCAATTGTCGCTTCACCTTCACACTTGAATGATAATAAAAGACATTCTTTTGATGTCTACATTAAAATAACGCCTTTTTAATGAAATGTTCCAATTGCGATATCAGTTGGCACTTTCAGTATATTACCCCCAAGGCACAACACAAGTGTTAAAAAAAAAACTTAAAAAGCTAATTTTGTAAAGAAAAAAAGTCATACTCATCTAATTGTATAAGATCTTAAATAGGTAAAAATGCATAAAAATTGTTTATAAACAAAACCATCGATGATTATAATAAGAAATCGGTGTGAAGAAAATTTCAAAATCGTCGATACATCGATAGTGCCATCGATGTTTCTCCACCTCTACTATAAATTATTTCGGTATAAAATAAATGAAATAAAATAGTTTTTAATAGACTTGTGCATTTAAGTGAACACTCTCGGGAAGATTTAATCAACATCCAATCTTTGGTGAGTTCCATGCAGCTGCGCGCAGTAAAGGAAAGGTGAAAATTTATGCGCATTTCGACACCTTTGTTTTGTCAACGCTTATATTTTGCGCAAAATAATAAGTTGAGTTGTTGTTGTTGGGTAGTCGTCCAACACCAACCACAGCAGCACAAACACAGACGGAGACAGCGAAGTTGGCTCGCTTGGCGCAGGCAGAAATAGAGCAGAGAACAACAACAGCAGCGGGAAAAACGCAAAACAACAAGAATCAACTGAAGAAATACATAAAAACAATAACAACAAGAGCAAGAACAGCAATAATATTAAGGAAATGGCTAATACAAACATGATTAGCAGTAATCACAACAGTAACAACAACACCGCCGCCTACACTTACAATAATTACAACAGTGTTAGTGCAGACAGCGGCAATAGCAGCGGCAGCAACAACAATAACAATAACAACGGTGGCGTCGTTGTCGTTGGCAGCGAGGTGCAAACGTTGCGTGAAGTCTGCAACATGCTGAATACGGGCGCCGCAAGCAATTATATGATACCAACAGGTGGTTGTCCATACGATCACATTATCACAATGATGCGTGGTCTCAACCTGCAGGACGATGGCATCGTGTTAAACAACAAAATAAAGGCCATCGAGACCGATTTCTGCAACATTGTGCGCGACGAATCGATGCTATGGTATGTATATTTGTAAACATAGATACATATATAACCGTAAGTGTGTGTGTCTGCTTGGCGTCGTCCATTGATGATTAATACATAAAAATATAAGTATGTAGAGTAGTGTATGCTAGTATGTACGTTTATTTCCGTAAAAACATGCATACATACACATATACATATCTATTAACGTCTTCACACACACACTCTCACGTACGTACGTATATCTGTAAGTTGCACGTACGTCAGAACGCTTTGTATATAAAAAAAATTTACAACCTTTTATAAACGGTGTCGCAATTCACAATTTTCATCCATGTAAATTCACTTTGCAGAGCAAAAGTAGAATTGAGAGTTTGGTAGATCAACACAGACAGAGAGAGAGAGAATAAGCACCAAAGAGAGAACGAATAGAAATATGTCATTTTCCCGCCAGTTGGATAAAAAATATTCTGATGCACGTTGTCGTTGTACAAGTGTATATATTATACATATGTGTGCGTTGTGTATGAATGTGTAGCATACATATTATTATTTATTTAAGCTTGAGCAGTGCAAACAAAAGTTTATGCAGCTTATCAACAATGCTCGTATTTTTCAGTTCAAATCGAAATTAGTTGTTGCAATTAGTTTATTTTAGAGGAATTTTCTGCTAGTAACAAAGCTAGCTATGGACATACATAGATATGTACATATTTGTTTGCAATTGAATTGTTGTCTTTTATTGGTGTTTCAATATGTAAATAAAGTGAGTCAGCATTCCCGCAAAAAAGAAAGCTGATCTTCCTTTAACATAATCAGGGCTGGAACGCATTCTGAATCGTTAATGAACCGGTTAGAATTCGCATAGCTTTTTCGTTGTACACAAACAAAAACACTTCTTATTATTGTTTTTTGCTAATTGTTTATGACCTTTATTTACAGCGAATCGATGGACTACATGAACAACAAAGCTTTAAGCGACGCTGAGACTGCACTTAAATTCGCTCTCTTGTTTTCGTCACGCAACTTTGACGCCTTGGCGATGAAGGAAACAAAGGTTCGCAGTGCCATGCTGAAAATCCTGGAGACAAACTTTATCAATGCAGATGCGTATCGACAGCACGATAAGAATCGATTGTACAACTCGATAACACTGTTGGGCGAGTATTATCATCGTGTGCGGCTGGCCGATAACGCGCCGATAACTATTCTGGGGGATTCTCTGCTCAATTTGCTAACTCGCGAAATTAATGACATTTCGGTGGTGATGAGCACTCGGCTGGCACGCTTGGTCCTGTCGCAGATCACGTTGAACGGAGAAATAATGCGAACGCGTCACAAGGCGGATATCGATCAGTTACTGTACCATGTTAGGCGGCATCTGATCATGCAACCGGCATTGACTGCCAAGGTCAAAGCGATGCTTTTAATGGTGCTCGACCTGTTCTACAGTCACTTCAAGCATGTGGGCAATGATTTGGAGGCCATGTACACAGATTATCTGGTTGTGGATGACGACGAGGATGAAAGCTTCAACAACAATAACACCAGTGGTGAGGAAGTGCCGCAGTCACAGGCCACGGATTCCTACAACAGACAGCATGAGTCCGCCTCGTACAGTGAGGAGGAGAACGGCAGCAGTGCGAACACTTCGGCGCAGGAAAAGCCAAAGAAATGGAGTGAACAGGTCTGTGAGGATTCCCTCTGTGACATTGGATATGGCGATGAGCAACAGCCGTTTGGCAATGAGAACCCAGCACTTGCATACCAGAACAATGATGCTTCCAATGTGGGACGTCAGGCCAGACGAGGATATCAGCCACGACATGCGCCGCGACCCCTGAAACAATCACACAACCAAGCGCCTCAAGCCGAGTAAGTAATGTAGTAAATGCCAATGTGAGAATGTAAGTGTAAATCAGCTCGATATTCTTTGCAGCAGTGTTGGCTCCGATCAGTATCCATCCATGGCTAGCAGCGAGGATCGTGACGAGACGAAGCCATTGCCCAGCTGGCGGAAGACACGCTTCAATCGGAATAATGATGAGCAAAATGGACGCTCACGTCACGATCAGCAGCGCCGCTATAGCATCAGTTGCGATGATGATCATCAAAGTGTGCGCAGCGATAATGGCGGTAATCTGCGGCTTTATAGCATACACGATCGCAGGAAGCACTCGCAGGAGCGTTACGAACGCAATCTTGGCGGTGGCGCCAATTACAATAGCATTGTTAACTCAAATTGGGACCAGCGCGATGATCGCAGTGAACGCTCGTACATAAGCAACTATGAGCGAGGCAACAACTACAAACGTGGTGGACGATACAACAATCACAATCGTAACACGTACGACAAGCCCCCACGCTTCCAGAAGCAACAACAGCAGCAACAGCAACAACAGCAGCAACAGCAGCATAGCCAACAGCAACACAAGGACCATCAGAAAATACACAGTGAGACCTGGCGTCGATCCAATACGGCTATCAACAATGCATATCAGGATGAGAATTGTGCGTTTAATTCAAATGGACCAGAGTCAAACAGTCGCAGTTCATCGCGTGCACGCACGCTACCCCGTCCACCCAAATCCCAAATGGAGGAAGGTGGCCGCAAATCGAACTATCGCTACACACAAAGTCCAACGCGTGGTGCTGGCAGTCAAGGAGGTGGAGGTGGAGGAGGGTCCAGTGGACCGCGCAGCTTTCCGCGTTACAGCAGTCAGAGCAGCCTGGCCAGTGAGGCCTCGAGCACGTTTGACAGACGACAGCCGCCTCCGTCACGACACACACAAAATCAGCATCAACATCAACCGCAGCGCCATCGTAACTTTACGCGTCGCTCGCAGCCGAATATCCATCAGCCGGAAGAGCATCAAGAAGGACACCAAAACTCACAACAGCAGCGTCAAAGCTCTGACAACAACTGGCATGAAGCTGGCAAGGACGACAGCGAATTGGTGCGCAATGCACAACAAACCACAAAATACATGAACTATCTGTCGGCGAAGAAATGAGAACGAAGCGCGCGCTGCAAAAGAGCAAGAGAGCATCGTTGCAGCACAAACGGCAGCAGCAGAAGCATCTACAAATTAATGGAGTGAATTACAATAAGCACGAGTATCATTTTTGTAAAGTAATTTTATAGTTGAAAAGTCTGCAACGAGATTTTGTTTGTAACATTTCTATCTGCCTACTCCCTCCTCCTTCTCCTGTAACAATTTTTGCTCCCACTAAAACTTTGTAATTTTTTGCATGCTGGGTTTAGCATATTTTTGATTTTTTTTATATTTTGAATTTTAAGCTAATTTTCAATTGATAGATAATAGTTGTGCCGTTCGTTGTGTGTACTTCACCACTATATAGAGACCTGTTTGTAATCTAAAATTGAGCTCAAATGTTGACCTTATCTCGTGGCCATTAATCGTCTAATCTCCAAGTCCCGCCTCAAATAAATAGAACTAATCACAAAACTAGCCAGGCTCAAGTTAAACCATACATCCACAACAAATACACAAATATAAATAGTAAAATGAAAAAGATGCCCCTGCTATGTGACCATAAAACAATTGTAAATATCTATTGTAATCACGACAGATCAACCAACCCGTACCCCACATCTACATATACATACATATATATACATAGGTTCATACATACATAAATATACACCAGCATGTTATATACATTTCTTGTTAGCAACTAAGTACAAAACGAGAGTCATAAAATCATGAAACAAAAATCCTATTTCTATTAGAAGTGTATGAAGAAAATTTTGTTGTTTAAATGTTACATATGCTCATAGCGCAAGTTGTATTTTAGCTAAATATATACATATACATATATCTAAATGTCATGTTACAATTCAGATTCAAAAGGTTTATTAAGATAAAATATACACCAAGATATATATACATACATACAAAGTCACGTGCATAGCTTAACATAAATGAAAGTGAGTTATTTTAAATAATTAACAGATTTGTTGAAACAACAAGGAGCCAGAAAGTGAATTGAAAATATTAAACTTGGAACACATACAACACATACATATATATTGCATAGTAATAGTATTTTAAGTATAACAAGCGTTTAAAACATAGTTGATATAAATATATATATACATACATATATGTATATATGTTAATATATGTATACATGAATATGTTGGCCAACATATTTAAGTACATAACACTAACAACTTTAATAAACAACAAATTTTCAAGACTTTGATTTCAAATTCGAAATTGTACATATATGTTTTTAAAGCTAAGTGGTAATATTATAAAAAATAGTAATCATGCTTTGATGATATTCAGATTCAGTGTGTAAGTCTAGCGTTCGGCCTGTTCCTTGGGTATGACCACCAGCACTTCATAAGTACGAGCACTTACTTCCTGTTCATTGTAAGGCATGTAGAGCACACGATGCGATGGATGCACTTTGCCCAAGATTGTGTGGCCCTGATGAACGCCACGACCGGTGTACAAGACTTCACCCAACTCCGAGTAACCCGCCACAAGTGCATTCGTTGGAACCTGGCCATTTTGTGACGTCTCCCATTTATATTCGCAATCCGTGAGTATCAACAGGTCCACTATAGAATTGAGTTGACGAGCATGACAACCATGCGATGCAAAGACAGCTCGCGCTTGGGGAACATAGCCACCCGGCAAAAGATCTTCCTGATAATATGCACGAGCCACGTACGTATCGTATCCCTGTGGTGTGGATCCACTTTGAATAGCGCCGTCGAGCTCAATCGCAACAGAAGGATCACTTAAATCAATGGGCACCCATTGAATTGGCAAACGTTCCACATCATTATCGTCATTTTGAGAGCGCGCAGCAAAATTCAAGTAAATGCGATGTATACGTTGGCGGTGACAAACGGCTCGACATTGTGGGCAGGTAGTAGAGCGTCTTAGCCAACGATTCAGACAGCCCAGATGGAAAATATGGCCACACGAACTTGTAGAATATATTATATCGTTTGCATTATAAAATTCGTTACAAATTGCGCACAAAACATTGAGTGACTCAGCTTCTGTTTCGGGTTCTGACACCACAGACATGTTGTTTGTACTTGCGCCTAGTGCTTTTACTAATTGCAATTTGGCTAAGCTCCGCCCTTTTTATTTTCAAGTTCTATTTCACCAGAAACAATTACTCTACTATGCACACAAGATCACAAAATAGCCGATGAGTGTTTGTGTTATATTCGTTACCACAACTTGAGTTAAAGAATGTCCTATTTTACGTCTTCAAAATATACCGACTGGTAGATGAGAACGAATTTGGCTGTTATGTTTATATTTTGTTATATTTTGGTTGTGTATTTCCTAAATACTATTTAGTAGTGCATTGGTACAGGTCAGTGACTTTCAACTGAAAATACAAGGTAAATACAAATATTGTTTATCTAAATATGCTCCAATTTGAATGGCATAAGCCCAGCATTTGTTATTTTTCGCGGACAAAGTCTGAGTGAGAGCTACGAAACATTTCTGACAATTTTAAATGAATTATTGTGTATACAGTAGTGTAGTAAGAATTTGGAAAGTCTATAAATGCAGACATTCAAATTAAATGTAGTTTATTTTTGTGTCGCGGCTTTACTTAAACAAATATTTTATAACAATCTTTGTTTGTTAACTATGGTTTTGGTTTGATGTTTGTTTTTCCATTTTTTTACTAACAGCTAATCCAGATTAGCCGTTACTTTGTCATAAAAATATACCGATTTTTAGAATTTGCACAAATACTAGTTTATTGATACATTTCTTCAACCTGCGGTCACACTGGTTTTGTGCACGTTGTGTTTATATTCTGGTTGAGCTCGGAGAATGCAGAGAAAGGAACCGAATCCCTTCATAAAAGTGGGCTTGCGTCCTTGGCTAGCCAAGCAGCTGCTGCGACTAGGTGAGTCAAATATTATTTGGTGCAACCACCAATATATTATTGAAACGAATTACGAATTAAAGGCCTCAAGGAAGCTACACCCATACAAGAAAATTGCATACCAGCTATTTTAGCTGGCAAGGATTGCATTGGAGCAGCAAAGACTGGATCTGGCAAAACTTTTGCGTTTGCCTTACCCATATTGGAAAAACTAAGCGAAGAGCCTGTCAGTCATTTTGCCTTAGTGCTAACGCCCACACATGAACTGGCGTATCAAATATCCGAGCAGTTTCTGGTGGCTGGTCAACCAATGGGTGTCCGAGTTTGCGTTGTCTCTGGCGGCACCGATCAGATGATCGAGAGCCAGAAGCTGATGCAACGACCACACATTGTTGTGGCGATGCCAGGTCGCTTGGCAGATCATCTGACTGGCTGCACTACGTTTTCATTTGATAACTTGAAGTATCTCGTGGTGGATGAAGCGGATCGCATGCTGAATGGTGATTTCGATGAGAGCTTGGCCATCATCGAAAGTTGCCTCCCAAAGACACGTCAGAACTTGTTCTTCTCGGCCACCATGAAGGACTTTATCAAAGAGTCTAGCATATTTCCCATAGCCAAGGATGTAAGTATACAAATTCACATAAAAAAATGGATTCATTTTAAATATGTTTTTAATGTAGTGCTTAGAATGGTCCCAGGATTCGGATGTGGCCACCGTGGAGACGCTCGATCAACGTTATTTGCTGTGCGCTGATTATGATCGCGATATGGTGCTCATTGAATCTCTACGCAAATATCGCGAACAACATGAACACGCAAATGTTATGATTTTTACAAACACAAAGAAGTAAGTTGAGACATCCATGTATTGTAGAATTATCCTCGTTAATAAAATTAATGTCATTTACTTCTTTAGGTACTGCCAACTGTTGTCTATGACCTTGGCCAGCATGGAGATTGAGAATGTTTGCTTGCATGGTTTCATGAGGCAAAAGGAACGTGTCGCCGCCTTGGGTCGCTTCAAATCGAATCAAGTGCGCACCTTGATAGCCACAGATGTCGCCGCACGCGGTCTTGACATACCCAGCGTGCAGCTGGTGATCAATCATATGCTGCCACGCACCCCAAAAGAATACATACATCGAGTGGGACGCACTGCAAGAGCCGGACGCAATGGATTGGCCATATCGATATTCCGGTTTCCCCGTGATATGGAATTGCTGGCCGCAATCGAGGCCGAGATCAATACAAAGCTAACAGAACATCCCATTGATCGTAAGTGTGAAGAATGTTGGTAAAGAGAGTTTAATTCATATTCTATCAATTATGCAATTCAGAGCGCATGGTGGAGCGCATATTCATGCAAGTGAATGTCACAAGACGCGAGTCGGAGATGCAGCTGGATAACAACGATTTTGATGAGCGTGCTCAAAACTACAGACGTAAAACGTGGATAATGGAGGGCAAGGATCCTGACCAAATGGAGGCACTGTAAGTGACTTATATGACGACTGGAAATATATTGATTACAACTTCAATACTTTTGACAGCTATCGCAAGAAACAAAAGGATAAACTGCGGGAAATACGACGTAAGCGTAAACAACAGCAAGCTGAGTCCGCAGCCAGTGAGGAAACCAAGACAATGTTATTGGATGAGCGTTTTAAGTCTGTGGATGGTGCGCGCTTTGAAAAGAAGTTCAAAAAGCGTTCGACAAAGGAAACAGAAGCTGACGGCAGCAAATCGAAAACGCTAACAAAACAGTTTAAAGCAAAAGCACCAGCCAAGACGACATCGACATCAAAAGTAAATCAGACTGCGAATGCGAAGCGCAAGGCGAAAGTAAAGAGATAAAATGGTTTAAATAAATTGTGTATATGTATACTTTATTATAACAAAATAACTTTCGAGCTTACACTACTAAGCAGAGTTGCGAAAGAACGCAACATTAAATATGTTTTGTATGTAATTTCAAATGTTCCGACAATGCTTAATCGAAATGCAGCCTTTGGGATTAAGAGCAGGCACTTTGCGTACTTCATGTTCCAAGTTTCAGTCTAAATTAATTGTTAGCAGCGCATCCTCGGGATAGGTTTCCAGCAGCACTTTGGCACCATCGTTGAACGGGTACGAAATGCTGCCATCAATCACTAGATCTGTGAATATAGGTTAAAAACTTAATATGACAAGTTCTATTGAAGATCTGACGATGTCACTTACTGGCATCAATGCAATGCGACTCGATGAATACGCTCTGCACGAAATCTCGCGATTTGAACGTTTTCGGAGATGGCCAGACACCAACACAGATTTGTTCGCGAATCGAGTAACAGATACGCGGATCATCAGGAGCAAAGAGCAATCCTTGATTATAACCATGCGCAATACTATCCACATTTTGCAGCATTTCAACCATATCCGGCGAACTTGCATTGGGCAACGATCGCAATAGATCACCAACATCACAGCTGGTGATGCGATTGATGCTTGTGTGCCACGATGTGGATCCTGTTCCAGTGCTCACGCACAGACCAGAGCACTTTGTTTTGTTAACCACATCCTGATGGTTCAGCACCAGCTGCAAATGTGACACTCGCGCCGACAGATTTTCCCCAATAAAAACCTGTTGTGGATGATGATTTAAACTGCTTTGATTCGTCTTGGTTAGCTTATTTCTAAGCAGCTTACCTCGTTGAGTGCCAGATAGGGAAGCACTCGTTTCATTTTGGCCTTGTATTTGGCAGACATTTGCTTATCGAGCAGTTCCGGCGACGTTGTCACCTGTTCCATTTTGACAGCCGTGTGGCGAAACAAATCCGTTGACTCAGGAATTGTGCCATTGCTGCCCAGGAGCGTGGTGCGAATGCGCGAGCGATGTATCCACTTGAAGTCACCCTAATAAAGTTATTTAATATTAGTCATTTGCACTATTTATACTATTATATAGTACACTCACGTTCTTGATGCGCTCGACCGCCTCGGCGGGATTCTCAGAGTACTGTTTGGGCAACATGAGGCGACCCTCTGAGTGCTTGGGGTCCGAATTGAATCCCACTATTGGCGTCTTCTGCTGACTGAGCGCAAACAATGGACTGGCCCGATTGGCCGAGAGCAGAAAGGTGCCATCGCCACCAACAGGCACGATGACATCTGCCCAGCTCATGACATCCTTGCTCAGAGAGCTTCTAAATTCAAGTCTGCTTGTTTATTAAAGTCCAACAGCGGACGGAGCACAAGGTGAGAAGTGAATGGAGGAGGGAGAAATCAGGATGTTGACATTTAACGACGATGACAATACACCAGAGGACATAGACACAATAAAGCCAACAGACAGAACAAACAGACGTTAGAAATAGTATACAATTGTAATCAATATCAAGATCATCAATATAGGAAGGCCAGTATTGCAAACAAAGGCATCAAAACAATTGCGTCAATTCACTCACCTGCTGGACATTTTAACCTCGCATCCCACATTCTCAAAGCTCTGCACAATGCGACGCTCAAAGTCCTTGTGGAGATTGTGCAAATAGAGCAGCATTTCAACGTCGGTGCCCCGATCGCGCAGCTTCTGATCCAATTGTTCCCGCGACAGTTGCGGATGACGCAGTTGCTCGACCTCATAACGCGAGAGTTTCGTGACGACCAGCGCACGCTTTAGCTCGAAATTCGCGGGTGCAAAGTTGGAATATTCTGTTGAATTGAGAATGAATTAATAATGCAACTGACAATTCCTGACAATAACGAATGCTTAGCAAAGCCAACACAATCTTACATGTGCCTCACATGGCAAAGCTGATAACAAAAAAACGGAAATCGCAAACACAAAGATGACGAGAAAGTAAACAACAGAAAAGCACTTCAGAGGCGATTGCCCCAAAAATGAAATTGCGCTCTATAAAAATGATCAAAAATACCATACAAATGCAATGTAATCTTTTCTTCCTTACCTTTGGCAATTTGTTTTAGCAATTGCTTCGTTTTCAACATGCTGAGCAACAATTATGTATATATTTTGGTTTTCACGTATTTGATAAGTTCTTTATTGAAATTCTTAAAATTCGTATATAAATTCAAATAATTATAATTTTATGAAAAGGAAATAAATTTATACATATGTTTTGATTTTCTTATGTTTTGGTTTCATACATTCGAATTAAATGTACATTTAAATTGTTGATTAGACTGCTATCAATTATTTATCCACACCACAACACACAAAACTGCAAATATTATCCGTTGGCATTAAACATTTTTTTTGTTTGGTAATATAACGTCCACGTTCTTAGGCTTAATTAGATTAACTGATTGATTGTTATTTCGTATTTTAGGTTTCGCCGTCACATTTAATTCTCGGGTACGAAAAAGTTTGCTTTTAGTCGTCATTTATCGTCGTTTGTTTCTATTTTTTGTTCGCTTTCGTTTCACCACATCCATCTATCTTTCTCTTTCTGTCAGTGTTCGTTCTTTCTTGTTGTGCATTGCTGATAAGCGGCACGGCCTTTTCTTATCAGCCAAAAATAATAAAAATTAAAACAAAAACACAAATACTTCTCTCCACAGTTTTCAGTGTATGTGTGCTGCTGTTCACAGCGATTGAACCGGCATCTGCTGCTGCTTCTTATTCTACGATTATTCACATGGCTTAAGTGTGGCCATATCTGCTAAAAGAAACATTTCGATCGTTATAACTTAAAGTTAATAATAGTTGGCCCTTTTCGAATTTTTGTTAACGCCATCATCTTGATGATCCATTATTTATCTGTTTAACCAAATGGGAATTATTATATTTGGGTAAATCAAAATTTTAAAATAAAATCAAAACAACAATTACCTTTATTAATGAGCTTGTCTGCTGAATGTTGTTCCGTTGTCCTTAGCAACATGATTGCATTTTTGGCCACTGTCATGTTTGCAAAGGTGTTTCTGTCCAAATTCACCAAGTCGGCTAAGCGCAAAGAATTATTAGGTACGAATCTGGTTTGGGTATTGCCATTTGTTTGCTCACGAATATTACCCAAAGCAAAATCATTCGCTGTGCGAGCTTGATATTGAGGGCCCAAGCGATTTTGCATATTATTATTGGAAATTTGATTGGCTGGATTCATCAAAGAATTCAACAAATTCGAATTTTCAAAGTTGCGTTCAATAATCAATGAACTATAAAACGGATTATCATTAACAGGGTTGAAACGCACCAAATTTGGCATCTCTCTAGTAGTTTGCAGTGAATTCTGAAATGCATTGCTCGAATTAATTGATATCTGTTGTTGCGGATTATATCCATTATTATAGTTTGAATTTGAACGCACCAAATTTGGCATCTCTCTAGAAGCTTGTAGTGAATGTTGAAAATCATTGCTCGAATTAATGGATATCTGTTGTTGCGGATTATATCCATTATTATAGTTTGAATTATTCATGTTGCTATTGAACATGTTTGGATTATAGTTCGCATTGTTATTATTACCATAATTGCCACTATTTATATTAAAGTTGGCATTATTATTATTATAGTTGTTGTTATGGTTAAATGCATTTGAAGGGCCTCCATTGTAATTGTCAATATTGTAATTGTTGAATAATGCATTCGATCCGTTGCGCATTAGGAACTGTCCGCGATGATTTTTGGTTCCCAATCGCTGTTGAACAGGAATCCTGTTGCGATTATTATTGTTAAAAGGCACAAACCGTTTGCTTTTTCGTTGTTTAGCACGAAGATTTCCGCCTCCATCTGTTTCGTTGAGATCTATAGAATACGCACCAGGCGGTCTATTCATATTATTGGTGGCTTGGCCTCGCTGCTGACCAGATCCAACAGATGCTTCAGACGTTGCTGGAGTGGTACTTTGCTCAGTTTTCTTTTGGCTATTGTCGTCTTCGTATAATTGATTAAATTCATTGGTCTCGTAGTCAATTTGATTATTAGTCGAGTCCTGAATTGACGAATCAAACTCATCATCGATCGATGTGGTCTGCTCTAATTCCAATTCGTCGTCATCACCATCGTCTTCATCGTTTGCTGCGTCATTATCCTTATAGGATTGCAAATGAGCTGCCTGTCGTTTTTTTTTGTTTGCCCAGAACAGCCCGGATAGATTTTGGGAATTTCCGGCTTGGGAACCACAAAATGATCGTAATATTCATCTGTTAAATAAATGCATTATATACAAATAACTATGTTTTTTTCATTAATTTACTTTTACCTAAATTCATAGACACAGCAGCAGTGTTGAACGAAGTCATTGTAACACATTCAGTAAATTTAACAATGCAAGCAGCGCGGATTTACAGTTAGCAAACGCAATATCAGCTGAGAGAAAAAGCCGTTTCTTTAAGCTATTTTATTTGTCGTGGTGTGGCCATAAGATATCTAAAATATACCATTTAGTGGAGTGTAAAACATTCGAAAATACAGAAAATCCATTAATTGGATAAAGATAATTACAATGTGCAAATAAAGAATTTAAATTAATTTATATTTAAAAATAATTTTATTCTTAATTATTTATTTATTGTTTGCTCCGCACAGTTTCATGAATACTGGCCAGGCTTCTATTATATTCGATTTCTTTGCAGAGTTGCAATCTGTTCATCAGTTTAAGATGGAGTAATCGATGCAAGAAGCACAGCTAGCTTCACTTGATTCCGCCACTTTATTTCTGACTGCAGAAAGCGCGATACGTGCTATGAAGATTTAAAAATGTAAGTATCTGGTAAAGTTAAAGTAAAAATTAAGTAAATTGTAAATTGTGATTGCAGCACATATAACTGTGATTAGTGTATGATCTGCCTATTTGCAGAACTTAATGTTGCAAGATCAAATCATAGTGCAAGGCAGCATTCCCTTTAACCGGCTATAATTTACATTCTAGTCACGTGGTTTTTGGGACTGTATTTTGTTCTAGACAACTATAAACCTACAAATTTGATTCACGCATTAAATTATATTGTTTTCTGTTTTTAGGTGAAATACCAACAAATTGGCTTGTTTTAACAGGCGTGTTAAAAAAAATTGAAAATTGGGTAAGTGTAAATTAAAACTTGTTATTGGTTAAATTTTCATTTGCGAACACGAGTCGCTGGTGTAAAGAAAATCTCCACTTTAGCTAGTGCTTTTTATTTGTTCGCAGAACAATGTTCTTCGCCCAAGCATAACCCAAATTTGTCTTGCCAGAAATTTGCGGTGCATATTTTTTTTGTGAAGTCGACATTAAACCATTTCAAAGCTTCGAAGTGCTTTCAACATTTATTATTTTACTAATAAACTGTTTTGTTTTGCAGAGAATGAAACAAATGCTTCAATGGATTTGATTGATGATGGCAACAAAAAGAGGTGAGATTTTATATATTTATTTTAATTTTGGAGTGCTTTTATCTGATGATATTTTACATTTCTGACACCTCATATGAACCGCTGTGATTCATTTCAATTGTAATTAATTTACTGAAGTTGCTATCATAACAGCAAACTCTCATGATTTATTATTGGTTTCTAATGAAGGTTTTTCGTTTTTTATAGGTTAAAAATGTTCATCGTGTGGGACATTTCCTTGGCCGCCATTTTGGGTTTCCTCACTCGACTGTGTCGGAAATAATGCCTAGAATTAGGTTAGTGTTTACATTTCTCAACATTCCTTATTCTGCAATATGATGAAATCATAAACCATTCACAGACACCATATAAAGGCGAAGCGTTGACAAACTCCTCCAATATTCTTTTGGAGATAGCGAGTCTTGCCTAGCTGGTTATGGACCATGGTTAAAAACTTGGCACTGACTGCTTTAATTTATTATAAATTTGTTTTGATTTTATCAAGTGTACTAATGCTTTGTATTCTCTTGTTTACAGGTGTTGCGTTGAATAAATTATAAAAAAGATCTTCAATAAAACACTTTTTTAAATCAAAAATCGTTTTTTACTAGATTTGCACGCTCTCTGAGTGCAAGTTCTTGATTCTGTTTAGCTATCATGCGATCACCCTTTGATTTCTTGCCAATGCCCAGCTTGGGTAACCCGCGATTCAGACCCTCGAGCAGCACACATGCTTTGCACGGCTGTTGTGATGACACAAAACCGCAGCGTTCGCAGATACCACGCACAGGCTTCTTAACCGTATCCTTGAAGCGCAGCTGTTCTCCCGAGTAAATTATGTCCATAATAACCGAGGGGCGCACCTTCTCCAGATCTTTGAGGAAAGCACGCGCATGGCCGCGATACGCATTTGGTGCGAAAACGCATTCGGTGGAAAAGTAGACCAATTTCTTATAGTGTGCGTACATGACGATTTCCTTCTCATAGCTATATTTCAATGGCTTGACGCGTGAAATTGAATCCTCACCACCGCCAGTTCTGATGTCCGTGCAGCGACGCAATCGTGCAGTGTCGCCGCGCAGAATATTCATTAGCACCGTTTCCGCAATGTCGTCGGCATTGTGGCCGGTGGCAATGCTGTCGACAGCCAACAGTTTTGCCCCACGATCCAAGGCTTGACGACGAAATACGCCACAGAACGTACAGTTGTTAGATCGTCCGATTTGGGCCACAATGCGATCCATTGTCCAGCCATAAAGCTCCTCGTAGGAAAGAATCTTAAGTGGCATTTTGTAATCATCTCTATTTTGTTTGACCGTCTCTAAACTGTCGTCACGATATCCCGTAATTCCCTCGTCAATAGAGAGCAGCACCAGGTCGAGGCCATAATCGTGTCTTTCGTTGAGCAGCTTTAATCTGTATTATTATATATTAGTTAATCAGTTGACAGTAGCTAAGATGCGTAACTTACACATGTGCCAACACTGTTGAATCCTTGCCACCGCTTGCAGCAACAGCAACCTTCTCTCCTCGACGAAATAGATTGCTCGATGTGATGGTGTGATGAATTTCAGCTTCGAAAGCAGCAAAGAAGCAATCTTTGCAGAGTGCGTCACCAGTTTTTGGGCGCTTAATGTGGAATTTAATTAATACTTGTAGTTGATATTAATTGGGAGTTAACTCACTTTTAAAGTGGCCCGGTTGCCACATTTCGCTTTACACTCGATGGGCATTTTTAGCAGCTGCTTAAATATTAAATTGTTTACAAATAAAGAGCATGCTGTTTGTTATCGATAAATAATAATTCAGTGTTGCTAAATGTCATATAGTACTTGCAACATGGGTTGTGTTGTAAAATTTAATATCAACAGGTGCTCCCAAGTCGCTTGATATTTAATGTAACGAAATTATATGAATTAATTTTTTGATGACAAAATGTGTATTTTTAGTAAGAATTTACACAGCATTTTGAAACTGATTTTTTTTTTTAGCAAAACGATTAAATATTTATCGTTTCTATTAATCTTTACAATACTGTTAACGTATAGCAAGTGTTAAACGCAATTCAACAACACTGCCGCTACTACAATAATAAATAACAGATTCGAATGCGACAAAAACTAAAATTAATTAGAAGTGATGAGTTTAGATGATGATAGCGCGGAATATATACATCAGAAACTATACCGCAGTAAGGGGGAAATGTGGTAATGTCAAATTAGATGTCAGTTCATATTAAATTTTGAATAATAACAATGATTATAACACAGCAATCTACGCTCGTCAAACAGATGTTTACGTTGAACCTAAACTAAAATCCAGCACAAATGCAGGGATACCGGCTGCAACAATGGCTGGAAGTTCAAATGGTATAGATATTGGCGCTGAACACGATGTTTGGTTTCACATTGCCATGCGTCTAGATCCGGAGGATGTGCAGACATTTGGACTGGTCTGCAAACAGTTTGCCCAACTGGTGAACTCTCGAGTATTCTGGCGTAACATGTATAGACGCTACTGCCTGAAGAGTGGGTCATCCAAGGCCTGGAACTTGCAGCTTCCTGCCCAGCTGCAGTTGGAGCAAACACGCAATTGTGATACGAAAACCTTGCGCTCTCTCGTAACCGAAGCGTTTTTTTATTGCTATCGGCCGTTGAAGGAGCGATTGGAACTGGGTTACAGCTTGGACTGGTTATTGCAACGGTCATTTGTGTCCTGCACCCAGAACAAGTATCCATGCCTGTGGATTGTATGTTATACTCTGAGTAATCAGCAATCCAATCACATTCAATTCCGACACGGAGAGCAAGAAGTGAAGGCCACAAATGATGAAATTGAAGTGGTCAATGATTGGGAAGCTCTTGCGAATGATGAAGCTAATTCTTCACTCCCGAGCTATAATTATGAGCATCGCCACGAAGGTGTTGTTCTCTTAATAGTCTTGTGTCGCCAATATATGCCTCTTCCGCTGCAGCTGCTCTACAATCAGCAGCAGTCGCGATTCCGTGTCAAAGCCACCCGTGAAATGCTCTGCACGGATATGAGAGCAAAGAACCTTGAACTGGACTTTGTGGACGACAATAATAGTAATAGTAAATTGAGTGTGACTGTGAAATACTCGCGTATAGAAAAATACAAGGTTTTGCCCTGGTGGCATCCGGATTTTAAAAAGTTTTTTAAATAAAACTGTTTCCAAGTACAAATCGGTTGTTTGTTCGTTGTTAAGTTACAATAAGTTGGGACACTAATCATAGCACATATTTCAAACGGTGCTTATCGAAGACACTAACTGGTTGTAGCTTTCAAAAGTATTTCAAAATGCAACAGGTTAGAATTCTGTTAACAATTAATGTCACTCAAAATGCCGTTTTAATGTCCAACGTGATGTTATCTTGAGTGTGTGGGAACTTGTTGAACAGATGTTGTACATGAGTATGAACTACCGGTAACAAAACATTTCTTTTAACTCGTAGATACACAATTGATAATGGTATTTATCTGCCTTATCTTTGATCAGCTGGCAATAAATAATCAAAACGCAAGGTGTGGAAAACGAAGGTACATATCGATACGTAATTTTTATAAAAGCGAATGCAATTCTATAGATTACAACTGGAAGATTATTGATATATACACTTTGATCTTAAATATAACTGTGGGCTACATACAAAAAAACATTCAGAAGTGCTTTCGATATACATATAAAAATTCCGATCACTTTTGGTGTCCGCGTCTTTTAAATGGAGTGCATTGTCCTCCCCTGAGTTTGACAACGATTAAAATTTACACCTTGCCAAGCATATCGTGTCCATAGGGCTTCTTGCGATAACCACCTTTGAAGGCAAATAGCTTGAAGGCCACCACCATCATGATAATGCAGAAGGCATATAGAAACATGCCCATTCGCATGTCCATGTCAGAGAAGACGTTTGCGATTTGGCGTTTCTGCCGCATCGTGTCCAGGGTCTCATGCAGCAGCTCCTCTCGCTGCACCCCGTAGCGACTTACAAACTCCGGATTATGGATATTCTTAAGGAAACTCAAGACAGCATCCTTGTTCCAAGTAATGTCCGCATTGGATTTCGATGCAGTTGAGGTTGTTGTTGCATTGCGACGACATTGCGCACAGCTGCTTGCACTGGGGAACTGCACTTTGAGGAATTGCGGATCCTCGGTGGCGTCGCCGGCCAGGCGCTGATTCACCTCATTATGGGCTTCCCACAGCCACAGCACGGCTTCGTCCTTTGATGTCACATTCCAGATTTTGCGTCGCGACGCCATTGCCTATAATTACGAGAGAATTGAAAATATATATTCGATACTCACAAGCTATCTCAATAGCGCTTAAGTTATTTAAACAGCTGCTATTAAAGACAATAAATGAATGGAGGGCGTAGTTTGTGTACTCTAGACAAATCGACCCAAAGCAGTCATTTTTAATGGTAGGCTGTCGATTTTTGTTGCATAACGAAAATCGCAGTGGAAATATTTTTTGAACAATTTCACAACGCATAGATCACAGAATATAGTCAACATCATTACGGAAACGTGACTGGTCAATTAAATTTATTTATCAGCATAATACTTGTTATTCTTGCATTATTATTGGGTCTTTGACCTCTCATAAGAATGAAAGTTCTGTATTATGCATTCGCTTAATCTGCAACAAAGTTCAAGAAACATCTGCTTAAACAGCGACCTAACTGGGTTACGTATTCATTACGTAGTAATTTTGGGGTGTTGGAAATTACCTACTGAAAGAATTATTATTCGTTTTTTATTTTGGGCATCAACTTCCGTCAGATAATTGCAAGAAAATAAAGGTATAAATTTGACTATTGTTATGAGTCGTGTAATCGCCTTTATTTGCCATAAATAATAGATAATATGTATTTCAGCAGTTGGAAAAATGTATTTCTGGTTAATTGAAAAGTCGTGACTAAGCATTTAATTTAAAGCAAATGAATAGTAGATAAATGAGCATGATCATTTGAGGTCTACTAGTCTTTATACCCAATAAATACTGATAACAAGGGTAGTGCAGAGCAGTGCAAGTTAGAAAATCCAAAACTTCTCTTGCCTTATCTGTTTAAATATAAATTTTTATACCCGCTACCCATAGGGTAGAAGGGTATTATAACTTTGTGCAGGCAGGAAATGTATGTAACAGGTAGAAGGAGGCATCTCCGACCCTATAAAGTATATATATTCTTGATCAGCGTCAACAGCCGAGACGATCTAGCCATGTCCGTCTGTCCGTCTGTCCGTATGAAACACTGGATCTCAGAGACTATAAGAGATAGAGCTATAATTTTTTTTCGACAGCATTTGTTATGTTTGCACGCAGATCAAGTTTGTTTCAAATTTTGCCACGCCCACTTCCGCCCCCGCAAATCAAAGAAAATCGAATAACAAGCGTAATTTTAAAGCTAGAGTTGCGAATTTTGGTATATACAATATTTACTATAGTAGTTATGATTCCTGAAAATTTGGTTTCGATCAGATAAAAATTGTCGAAGTTATTAAAGAAATACTTTTGTATGGGCAAAAACGCCTACTTACTAGGGGTCTTAGTTGCTTTGGCTGACAATCTGGTATATTGTGCCGTCTATGGTATATTTTGAATGTGGTACTATGTCGATATACCAATACCATATACCATTTGGTATATTTTTAGTATTTTTGTAGTATATTCGGTATATTTTGAGAAAATACCGCAATAAAAGAAACATTTCTTTTATTCAAAATGGGTAGCTGGTATCTCACAGTCGAGTACACTCGACTGTAGCTTTCTTACTTGTTTATGTTGTGATGAAAAAATACCAAAAGGTAGAGCAAGAAGCTTGAAATTTGTAGATTTTTAGCTTGCTTCGGGTCACATTAAAAGCGGAAAGTTTGCGGGTAATGAAAATAATTAGATTAGCTATGGTGTTCGAGGAAATATATTACTAAAAATGATCACTCGCTCTTGTTATATGACTCAATGATATACAAAAACAACGAAACAAAGTCGTGATCAACATGACCCTATAGTTAGAGCTATGGTAATAACTAAATATTTGAAATGAATGTATACAATAACACTCCGACTTTTCATCAAAACAACTTGGGGGTTGAGAGTGATGATCTCATTAAGTGAAAGCGCCTACTACAAATAATAGCCACTAATCCACATCATTACCACGTAGTCGTCGTTAAATTATATCTGTTGCTGTCTGTGTGCTGCGATGACTCACCTGAAAGTGTTCGCTGCAATCGGTGCAGCCAAAGAAGTTCTTGATGTAGCCATGCATAGCCTGCAGGACCTCCAGTGGATCCTGTGCCGCTTCGTTCTTCGCTGCCTGCACGCTCATAAAGTGGAAGAGCGTCCACAGCGAGCAGCTGTAGCCACGCAAATGCGGACTGGAGCCAATGCATCCAACAAAGTGGGTGGCCGAGTAGATGGGCGCCAGTTTGGCCTCCAGACGCTGCAGCTCCTGTTCGAAAGATTTGCCTGGCAGCTGCTGATTGAACTGCACCACGTAATCTTTCAGCTTGGACACAAGCTGCCGTCCATTGGTGCCCAGGGGATTATAGCGCTGCAGCACGGTCAGGAATCGTTGCAATGCCAGCAAACGTTCGCCACCAATCTCATTCACCTTGGGTACCTCGTTGTGCAGTATAGTGCGTATGGCCATCTCCAGATCGGCCTGGTAAATGAGGTGTTTGTTGCGACGCACCTGCTTGATAATGTCGTTGAGGGCTCCACTCTTTGCCGTGGTGCTCGCCTGCTGTTGGTGATCGTCTGCTGCTAAAAGCTCAAGTCGCGGCGCGAAATTTAGTGCAGTAAGCGCCGTCTCAATGGTCTTGGCATAGACCTCGCTGGTGGGTGCAGTCGGCAAAAGAGTCTTAACAACGCCCTTGCGGTCCACGAGGGCGATCACATCCTTTGAGGTGTCCAGTTTGTATTTGGCAGCAACGGCAGCCTCGTTGAAACGACGCACCTGGACCACAGGCCATTGCAGCAAGAAGAGCGCTGTTTGAATGGCCAGCGTTGAGTTCTCCGGCTCATGGATCAGGGCAACAAACTGTCGTTGGCTGTTCACACCCTCGAATAGTGAGACTTCGGCATCGATGACTGGGGTAAAGTTGGGCCACAAAGTGTTATTAACCGTTTGATTTTCGGCAGCCACTAAGACGGCCAACATATTGCGTATTTCCTCGGGTTTTTGTGACTCAATTTTGTGACCGTATTGCTGATCATTGGGGTGGAATCCGGGTGGCATATAACGCAAAGTTGGATAGCCCATCACTTCGTAGGTGCGACAGATGCCGTTGTTCTCCTCAGCGGCACAGTCAATGGCACTCACAATGACCACATCATGCCAAGCGTGCAATTGCTGCGCCAACTCCTTATACGTGGGCGCAAAGCGTCTGCAATGTCCGCAATACGTGTTGTAGAATTCGACAAGCGAACCGCGATTTTGTTCCAGCACCGTTTCATTGAAATTACCCACCGTCAACTTGACCACCTTATCTTGATCGTCATAGAGGCCAAGTGTTTCGTCCGCCGGCTCGGACCTTTTGTTGACAAGAGCGTCGAATCTGCTGAGTGGAACGCCAGCTGTAACCAGTTGTTCCACTGTGAGCATTGCGCCCACAAGAATTGAAAGTGCCAGCTGCGCACCTGGTCGCGTCATTATTACTGCTAGTTTCGCTTCTAGCTACGCTCGTTCAGAGGTGTTCAGAGTGCAATGCAGTGAGAACGACTGATATGATATTACTACCTAACCATTTGGAATGTTTTATGGTTTCAATAACTTTTGATTAGCTGCTGTGGCGTTCAATATACTCTTTTGCTCTCTCTTTTTGTTCTGCCTCTGCTTCTTCTTTTCTTCTGCCAATTTACTCACTCAGCAGCAGCAATGAGCAATGTCTATGAACGCGAATCACAGTGACTCAATGTTAACGGCTGCCTACTATTCTCCCATTGTTGATCTATTGCATAAAATTTATGTTTATATATTATGACGATAGTTGCATAATTATCAGCAATGCAAAATTAAAATAAAATAAACATTTATGGGCTTAAATTAATTTTTAATTTTGCTCAAATACAACAAAACAGTGACTCGATTTCTCGGCGTAATTGAGAGTTGAGCATCTCCGAAGGCTGCATTTGATGCGATATACCATATTCAATGTTATCGATAGCCGCTCGATACACTCTACATTTGTTTATTGACAAGTTTGCTTTTGCAAACACAAAAAAAATTCAGAATATTAAAAAATTGTATTTTTTGTGTAGTCTACATGATTTTACGTCCATTGAGTAAGGCTTTTAAGCCTCCATCCACATCAGATGCAGCCTGTATATTGCTTGTAGCCGTCTTTGTGCCCCTTACCTACATTTTTCACGTCACTGTTGTGATGCCGGAGCTGCATGTTGTGGGAGGATTGTGGTATACGTTGGTATGGCTAGCGGCGCTGTTCGTGTTGTTTAACATCACGTCGAATCTGCTAGCCTGTATGCTTGTGGATACCACCATTAAAAGCAAGTGCATGACCATTCAAATACTTAGTTAACTGTTCCTAATTTAATCAGACTCTTTATCTTGTGCAGAGGAAATACTTAAGCCCCCTTTGGAGCCGGAACTTCTGCGTCAGTGGCACATGTGCGATGCTTGCCAGGCACTGGTGCCGCCGCGCACCTGGCACTGTGACGTCTGCGATGTGTGCATTATCAAGCGGGATCATCATTGCCGCTTCTCCGGCTGCTGCATCGGACATCACAATTATCGCTATTTCTTCTATTTTCTGGTCTACATGTGCGTTGGCGCCGGCTTTGTAGTGATCAATGCCAGCATTTATCTGTGGTATCTGCACGCGGATTACTATTGGCGGCCTTATACGGTTATTGCCTTATTTGTGCCTGCTCTGAGTTTTACCTTGTTTGCGAGCTGGGAAAATTTTTACTTGTTTTTGTACGAACTCAATATTCTGGCATTTGGCATCTCGTTGTTGATGCTGATTTATCACTTCCCCATATTTAAGCGTGGCGCAGTGATGAAGCAACGCAACAGCACCAAACATGATCTTGGCCTGCGCGCCAATGCCGAAATGGTGTTGGGCAAGCGCATGCATTTGACCTGGCTGTCACCATTTCTGCGCAGTGATTTGCCACACGATGGCATTAATTGGATACCGGGATCAAAAGCAGAATGAATCTCTTAGCATTTTAAATCTAGTCAACAAATAATCTCTCACCTCATAGCTCGAATTATTTTCACAGTTCCAATAATAGTGATTGCAACACGTTTTAGTAGAATTAAGTAATTTATATTACTTGCATTTATTTCAATTTCGTATTTATTCCAATTATACAACGACATTAACAACTCTCATATATGTACAGCTCACGGACTTATTTATCTAGGAAACCATCGCCAACCAGCGATTTCAGCTTGGCCAAATGCACTTCACTCAACGTGAACCCCTCGTTGATGCGCTGAGCCAGCGTCGTCGCCTCCATGTTATTCTCCACAGCATACTGCAGCGTAGCCAGCGCTTGGCTGGGTGCCTTGTTTTTAACAGTGGCCTCCACGTATTCGAGCAATGCACTTTCGGCTGGCGTGCCGGGAATGCGATGTTGCTGCTTGTCAATGTAGGAGAATACTTCGCTGGCTTTATCGAAGCTGCTGCTATCACCGCGTACTATCAGTGTTAGAATGTCACCCAGCATGTGGCCGGTAAAGGAGACTTTGCGTACTCGCTTCAACGACTCTTCGATCTTGTTGTACATGTCGATAGCCACCTTTGCGCATTGTTCGGGCAACTGCTGTTGGCCAGGCGCATCTGCATTGGGACGATTATCGACCATGATGCGCAGCAATAAGAGCAAGAGGCTTTCGCGATGGGTGTGGTCGAATATTACCATATCGGACCAGATGCGAGGTATGTGTTCAACTGCAGCATTGATCTCCAAGGCTCGCAGTATCTCCTCCATGATTCCTGGCTCGGGTATATAGATGTTTGGCACCAGCAGATCGTATGTGCGCATGAAATCCTCAATGGTTTCAGTCTGGCATAAGAGTGCCAAATAATTGCGATAGTAAATGGATTCTTTGAAGGAGTCGCCAACCAAGTCATAGTTGTTGCCTGTGTGCAGCAGTTCATCCACCTTCTTGGCCAGCGCTTTATCGTGCAAATGATTGCGACACACATCCATGGCCGTGGCAAAGAAATATGTGTCCCGTTGATGTTCGATCTTGAAGTGCTTGCCAGCAATTTCATTCAGAATATCCACGATGACGTGCGAGACTGGAGCACGCTCGCGACAAAATATAATCAGTAAAAAGTAATAAGTCCCTAGACTGGGAACCACACCCAGTTGCTTGAATTCCGATAGTATCTTCAGGGCAGAGCTGCGAGCCAATTTAAAGTTGCCAAAAGAACTGATGCACTGTAGCGCGGCGTTAAGAGTGCCCAGATTGGGACGCAATTGTTGCTCGGCCATTTGCTGCAGCAGATCATTGCACAGTTGCCAACGTTGATCGGCTGTTTCTTTCAAAAAACTGATAATCTGGATGATAGAATTGTAGGTATTGGTGTCCAGTTGTATCCGCTTTTCGTTAGCTTCCTGTAACAGTGCATATGCTCGCTCGCACTGCAGATACTTAGCCATGCCACGAATGAGAGCTGCATAGGACTGCGGTGTCTTTGGCTCTAGAGCAGCATACAGTTTTTCAGCCAGATCGCCATCCTTCCAGGTTTTACCGTGACGTTCACGACGCCGGCTATTCTCACTGAACCAACGTTCCTCCAAGAAATCCTCCGGCAACGGCTCCTGATTGTTGTAGAAACAAACAAGCTCCAGTAGGCTTTGCTTTAGTTCATCACTGACCTCGATGCCCTTCTGCTCCAACAGATTATATACCAATACAGCATCCGTTAGTTCACCTTGTGCAATTATCTGCTGCAGCGAGCTGGCATCCACTTCCGATTCTTCAGTGTAAACCATGCGGGGAGCAAATTTCTCTATGGGTGGTTGTGCTTCTTGATGCTACAGTGTCAATCATATAATAGTTAATTGTATATGATCAATTTAGTATATTTAAGGTACTTACCAAAAATAACTCGCGATGCTCTTCTTTAATCCAGCTAGCTGCTTTACGCCCCGCCTCCTTCGATAGCGTATAAGCTCGCTTGGCCACATTTGACATAGGTATCAGGAACGGATCATCGTGGTATTTGTAATGCGGCGCGGTCGGATCGCGTCCCACAGTGCTGGCCAATGCCTGCAATAAATCTGTGGGGGAGCGTTCAATGCGATTGGGAATTTCAATGTGCTCTTCTGCAGCCGGTGTTGTGGTTGTGTAATGTGTCCCATTGCCACTTGTAATGTGCCGCACAAGACTTGACTTGGGCAACAGGCGGAACTGACGCGTTAGATACATTGTAAGCGATTTTAATTATAAATCTGCTTATTTTCAGTTAAAATAAAGTATTTTTTAATTTATAAATAAAACGTTGCTTAAGATGTGTTACAGCCAGTGTGACCGAGGCCAAGAAGTGAACCAATGTCTAACATTAATGGTCACACTTCAAACAGCTGATTTGTTACCGTCGATAAAAGGTGGCGGTTAGCCGATTAAATACTTAACGAAAGTCGCATTCCACTTAACTAGTTATTTAAATTTGAAATTAACTGACAAATAAATTGGTTTAGTTTTGTCTTTGTATATCTTTAAATTGTTCAGATAATTATACAAATTGGTTATAAAGGTTATTTTGAATAGCAATTTTTTTTGACGTGCAACTCACTACGCAGCAATACTTGCCTGGATCTAGCTTATCTCACCTTTTGATATTGCTGGCGTCTCAGTTGCTCGTTTGCACTGCGGGTGATCGCTTGTTGAGCTGTCTGTCATTTTTTACCTGCTTCGGAAAAATGCCGAAACCGATCTTGTACTACGATGATCGCAGTCCGCCGGTGCGCAGCTGTCTGATGTTAATTAAAATGCTGAAGATCGACATTGAGCTGCGATTTATTGATTTATTCCGGGGGGAACAGTTCGGGAAGGAGTTCTTGACGGTAAGTAATGCAAATCTATGCCAAGCTGGCAATAGTTATTTTCTGTTCCAACAGTTGAACCCGCAGCATAGTGTGCCAACGCTTGTACATGATGAGCTAGTGCTCACTGACAGCCATGTGATACTGATATATCTGGTGGAACAGTTTGACGCAGATGGCACTCTCTGGCCAAGGGATTACTTGGCGCGGATGAAGGTGTTGAATCGCCTGTTCTTCGAGTGCTCCTTTCTATTTCGCCGTGACAGTGATTTAATGGTAGTAGTATTAACTATACGCTATACACTCTCCTACTGATACTCTTACCACATCATCTAGTCGGAAATCGTGCGCAAGGAGTTTGCTAATGTTGATGTGGCCTACCACGAACGCAAGCTCTGCGAGGCATATGGCATCATGGAGCAGTATCTGGCCGAGCAACAGTATATGGCTGCTGACCAGGTAATGTGTGGCGTGTGGAAGAAAGCAAAACCACAAAATCTGAATCCATTCTCTCGTTCTCTATGCGCGTTTAATTGAGTTTAGCGTTACGCTTTGGTTTCAGCTGACGCTCGCTGATATATCCATTGTGACCACACTCAGCACAGTGAATCTCATGTTTCCCGTCGCGACAGTGGAGGCACAACGTTGGCCGCGATTGCAGCGTTGGTTCGCCACAATGCAGCAATTGGATGCCTATGATGAGAATCGCATTGGCTTGGAAAAGCTCCGTCAAATTGTGGAGCAAATGGGCAAATTTGAGTTTCCCAAGCAGCAACTGGATAAGGCTGCTTAACCAAATATGATTGTAATTTCTGCTGGTGAAAAGGATATTAATATACTTCTGGAATACAACATAAAAAACACCGCTAATTATATTCTAAAACAGTTGTGCTTGCGGTATGAGCCACCTTAATTAGCATACAACTGAACGAGTGAACTTGAAGCCTGTTGTTGATTTCGAGGGTTACGCGTTTCGGTTTCGTTTTGTGTTTGCACTCGAAATGTTGGCTAAATATTTGTTTGGACCGCGTACGCTTTGAGGACTGACGACAGCATGTCATGCCTAATGGCCATATCGAGTGCGCAAAATTTGAGTAGGGTAATCCTTAAAGTACTCCTACAGGCCGCTAATTACACGCACCCCACGCGAGTACTCCGCGAATTCGCTTCTGGTCATTCATAAACATCGCACCCAAATCAAACACAGTTTAGCGCATGTACATTATATAAATAGCTTTCCGAGAACATGACTTTGCCCGTTTCCTAATCCTTTTCTATGATACAAGCAGCCATCCCAGCAGCAGGTGTTGCAGCTGCTGATATAAGCTGACATTTCTCTGAAGCAACAGTGCAACAAGCCACACGCACATTGTATATGCATCTTCGTTGGACACGCAGAAAACTTTGGTCAACAAGTTTTTCAATTTATCTGCCCCATCGCGATGACCGAGCGTGTTTAGACTTTAGTTGCATGACGGTTTAGCTTTGCTTTAGCTGTAAATAGCAATGGGCAGCTGGAACATCAGCTCACACAATGGCACATCCGGCTTAGTTACATAAACATTATAGTATGCTCTTACATATACGGCTTTGTAGATACATACAACAAATGGCGGAGGAAGTACTAAATATGTCATGGGGAGCTGGCAATGCATGTACGCTGTTTACTTTAACTATAAACAAATATTATTAGTTTTCTCATGTAAGTGGTATAGCAAAGTTAGTGCCATGCATATGTGCAGTTAAAGTACGGAGACATGTCGAAAGCTACTTTAACTAGACCCAAATGTGTGCTGTGTTATTGTTAACAACTTAAATGTACTTTGAACTTTATTAACTTTTACACATATGAATTTCAAACTCCCTGGTTAACAATTATTATAATTAACTAACTAATTATCTCCTTCGGTTTGCCAAATTTTCAACTAATTTGCATAACATACTTTTCGGGGGCATTTTCATTTAATTTGTAACTGCGCTCGAAAGTATGCACTATTTATTTGCACTGAGTTTGAATGCGAATCAGGATTTCCTATTATTAATAATGCAAGGGTTTAAATGATAATATAATTTTATTAATTGCCGCATGACGGGATATAAGCAAATTATAACTGTTTCGCTTTTCGTACGGAACTCGATTAAATTTTAAACCGGCGAATGCAATTTTTTGTGGGCGAACAGCGACCACAATGCAATGCATGTTGAACATAAACAACTTCGAATCGAATGCGGTAAGACTGAATGTAGCGGATATTTAATTGGCTTTAATAAATTTATAATAATTACGCAATTTTCACTGTTTTTTTAGTAGAAATACGATGCCATTGTTAGCACAGAATTCCAAAAGGAAAGGTGATGCCAAACAAATGCCTAAAAGTAGGCAACGCCTTTTTTTCTTGTCAAGAGGTGCCATAATTAAGAGCATAATGAGTGTAAATTAGCAGGACTGCTCAAAAATTAGAAGTCGGGCACTCTCGACACGTAAATCGAGTTATAATGACAAACGACAGCAGAAACACAGCAACAGCTTTTGTTACCCTCTTCAAAGTTTGAAGTGGAGAGGGCAACATGAGCCTAATGCTAAAAAATACATTTTGCAAATTGATTTACCGAGAATGTTGCTTTGAAGTTTCTTGAAACAATTCATAGCGTTAGCACCCTCACGTTTTACTGTACAACATTTACCGACTTCTCTTTTAGCTGGTTGCGAGTTGTGCCAGCAAAATCGTATTATGTGCTTCGGCTACTTAGCAGGCCCAGCTGCTGTCTTTAAAGTGTTAGTCAGGAAATTCAATTAGGCGATCCACACTCGCGACAGGCGGGAAACGATGCGAGTGTCGAAAAGAAATATTGCTAAAGTTTATGGCCAACTCAAGACAGACAACGATTTCTGGTCAAGCATTCCATCATCACTTTAAGCAACACATTTCATCTTGATTTTATTTGGGTCAGGCAAGTTTTTCCCCTTTACCAACTACAACCACTGGACTTTAGTTGCCTTGTGGGCAATAAATTGAAACTCAGCCGGAGCTGAATTATTGATTAAAGAGCCTTTCAACTTTCTACTTTTGGGCCAATTATTACCTGAACCTTTTTTTTGTATTTTTTTGATATTTGCTTTTTTTTACTAATTTTTATCTTCTTCAAGCTTGAATGACTGCCAATATTACATATTGGTGGGGAGCCAACCTTTTTGATTTGGTCGAGTTCCTTTGGCTGGGAATTTGAAATTGAGGTTTGTGTTATTAAATAACTTCAGTAACAGCAATCGAACATCTTTCACTTAGTCAAACTTAAATGAATTGAGTGTTTTGCGGTCAGACATACTGAAAACATTTGCAAAAAATTCTGAACAAAAATGCAAACAATTAAAATTTAAGTAAATAAACGAATTGCAAAGTTTATGTATATTCTCAGAAAAGAGAAAGGTTAAACATAAATGAATATAGTTGCTTCTTTTGCCTTGGGGTAGCTCATTTAGCCGTTTGCTCATTAAATTATAATTGTTGATGGGAAATAACGAAGCAATTTTAACGAACGAGAGTCGAGAAGAAGATTGCTTTGAAAAGTTATAAATATCCATTTCGCAGCTATTCCTGTTGTCTATGATTTAACATTGACCAACGGGTCGTATACTCGATGCGAGATATTTATTTTTATAGCAAAATGACGACATTGAGGCGAGATTTTCCAATTAAATGTTAAGGCAGCAGCCGTCGACTGTTGTTTAAATAAATAATGTGTTTATTTTTAGCACGCTGTCTGCGTTGGGATGAAGCAAAACTATTTTGCCACATTTCATTTTCAAGTGGCGTTAATGTGGTTTGTTTACGTCTTTCAAATCCTTTTTTTTCTATTCCTAGATGGTGCTAAAAGTCAAGTGCGAACAGTTATGCAGCCGCAGTAGTAGAAGCAGCAGCATCAGCAGCAATGTTTGACTTCATTTCCGTTTCCGGGCTGTAAAACAACGGAAATACGAAGCAAAGTCCTTTAAACAATAGCCACAAGTGGAAATGCCCAAACAAAATAGCCAAAGCAACGGCAACTCGAACGACGTCGACGATGCCGGAGGCTACAGCAAAAGCAAAAGCAACAGCAAAAGGAACTCACAACTCGCAACTCCCCCTTGAGTAAACGCATTGATCCCATTTTCGCTTGACTTCATTTAAGGGATATGAGTTGGCATTTGAACACACTACTTGCCGGAGTACTTTGCTTGCGTCATTGCTTTTGAATGCACACACATTGAATTAAAGTAAAAGTTTGCATTTTGTAAACATTTTATGGCTGAAAACATTTAGCAGAGCATTTGCAGTGCGTGTCTCTTTCGCCTTTGCTGTTTTCGCTCGCAATTTGGCCATTTTCATTTTCTAGAACGTGGCCTTTGTTGCGTTTTTATGTTGATTTATGTGAAAATAATCCTGCCGCATTTAGCATTGGAGTGCCAGACGTCCTCTGGGGTCATGTTAAGCTTCTCTTTGAGGTTGTCTTTCGTCTCCCTTATGAGTCTTGAAGTGTTTGCCCAGCCGACTGCAAATCAAATTTAGCAAGCAAACAGGAAATACGAAAGTGTTGAAGTGGCTAACTTGGCATTTAGGCCTCAAAAGAAGTTGACTGAGCCGCGGCTGAGACTGAGACTCGACAATGAGAGAGCGGATTTGCTAGATTTAAAAATATTTAAACGATTTTCAATTAATTCAATTCGAGCGCACGCACATTCCACATTTTGCAACTTATCTGTTATTCATTATTAATCGAATTCCGCTGCTCACTTAAATTATTTGAAAACTGTTGGTTGGAATTTAAGGCAAAAGCAATTGCAATTATAATAATGTAATTGTAATCATAATTTGTGCGCATCTGCGGGCCATTCATTTCATGCTCGTTCTTGCCTCCACCGTTCCTCTGTTTGTCGGTTCCATAAAGTGCCGACAGGCGAATTTAATTCACTTAAATGTAAAATGACAGTGGACTGGCTATTTGTAATACCAAAATTTTTGTTAATTAAAAAATTACTGCCTTCGGGGGCAACTTTAGCTACTACACTGTCCGCTAGCTTCGCCTTCGCCACACAGTGCCTTTAAAAATAAACGAACACGCCATTCCGACAGAATGTGTGAACAACAAATGTGAGCAAAACGCAAAAAAACATCGTCGTCGTCAGGTTTGCCCGTTGGGGCAGCAGCGGGCCTGGAAAATCTCAAACGCTGACGCAGCGAAACTATTTCAGTTGACTTTTCCACCTGTTCAATGTGTGCGCTGTGCCATCCACAGCGCAACGTGATCTATAAATAGACTCAACCCAGAGCACAATTTGTTGAACGCTCTGCGCCTTATACGCGTATGCTTCGATGGTTATCGAAATTGTATCCGCTCTAGCAAAAAACTTATCGCCTCTACTTCGCAGTCGACGTCGACGTCGCCGTCGCTTGCTGCCATCTTCATCGTCATCGACATTGCCGGCACACTCAACGTAACAAGGTCATTCGTGAAAGATATTTTTCTCCATCTTCTTTCACGCCATGTTGATGCTGTCTTTGGCTTTATCCAAATGAATGTAATTTCTGTGTTCGTGTTGTTATTATAAATAAAATATTACATTTAGTAAGGGCATGAATTTCGATTGCCTCGGCAACAAAAGAATTAGAAATCTCTCTGTGGCAGACAAGCGTCAGAAACAGTCTTGTTTTTTGAATACACTATAAAAGAGTACATTCAATATGACATGGTTTTTGTATTAGAAATTTGCAATAAATATCAGCCATTTTAATAATATTATTAAACAAGTTATTTGAAGTAATTTAAATACCCAATTCTCATTCTAATTATTATATATTCGTTAGAGTATTTCATAGCCAGTATTATGCCAAAAGTTAAAATATGTTTTCTTGTTCACTTTGTCATTTGCCATAATTTAAATTTGTTGCTTGCCCTAAAGCGATTTTCAATAACGAAGTGCGTATAAATTAATTTAATTGCCTGGACATAAAAATTACTTTGACCTTGTGTATCTCAAATGTTGCTGTCAGTCTTCACATTCCATTCGATTGTAATGGCATGTATCATGGCTATTGTACCCAAAATTCCTTTGTAATATTTACATTTTTATGTCATTTATTCGTAAGTGATAAAAGCGTCTCAAATGTATTTAAAACTAATTCAACAATTGGTAATAAAACTTTGCATGGGACGCTTAGAAATCCTTAAGGCTCTTTTATGTCAAATGTACCACAAGTAATTTGCATGATGCTTGAAAAATGAATACATTAAACTTCAGATTGAAGTTATAAAATGTAACATAAGCTCTGACAAAATTATGATAATCAGTTTTTATGCATCATCTGAATCCTGTGAAATATCGGACAATGAGGGAATCTTAAAACGTTTTAAGAAATCTGTTTTAGCTTTGATTGAATCATTTTCAGGAGGAGTATACTCTACAATATACTCCACCTCACTTTCCACATCTTTGTCATACTCTGAACTCGGCATTTTACTTTTAATTTCGGCATTATTGGAAGAGACTGAAATACTAGAATTTTTTGGATTTGTGCGCAATAAAAACTCGTCAGAGAAATCGTCTGAAATGTCAGATAATGATGGCACTTGAAACAATGTTAAAAAATCAGTCTTAGCTTGAATGGAATCCACGACAGTTGATTGGTTTGATACAACATCTTCCATTTCATTGTCTTCATCATCATAAAGCCACTTTTCAATTTCAGAATCTGAAATCATTTCAAAATCATCATCATAAAGCAACTTTTCAATTTCAGAATCTGAAATCATTTCAAAATTTTCTTTTAATTGAGTGTCAGTATGTAATTTTTATTACAGCTTCTTTCTTCTCGATCAAAGAAATTTCAGTATGTCCAGTTTTGAATTGAAAATTGCGACTATTCTTCAGACGCGTTTTTCAAGCTTTCTGTTTTCGTTCCTCAGCTTGCACTTCTATCTCACCTATATTTTCTCGTCAATCTAATTTGTTCCCAAGTGATAGAATTGCTTTAGAAATATTTAGCTCTTCTGACAAATCTGTAATCAACTCACTTATCTGTTGAAGCAGTTTATTTACAATATCCTGATCACTTTTCCATTTGAATTGCAGAGTCAGCCGAGTGTGTTTTGTATTGAGTCAGTTGGCTATTAACATGAGATTCTGTTGCTAATAGAATGGAAGTTATTACAACAGTTTCCTCCAATTAAATATCCCTGTCCATCCAATTTAGATGACTAATCCCTATTTTTGGGATAATTAAAATGTGTTAAAATTTCACAAACAGCCCCAAGGCAAGCTTGTTGAATTTATGCTTGACAATTGGATTAAAGCAACATTGTGTTACACTTAAATAATGTGACTGTGCACAAATAAATTTTGCGGTAATTTCATTTGTTTATAAATTTGCGAATTTTTCTTTTGCAATTTCACACAAATTTCAACACTTTTTCACTTTTGGAAGGCATTCCAACAACTTATTGAAATAAACTCAATGCCAATTTTAAGCATGAGCCAATGCATTCGAAATCCCATTTGGAAATTACGATCGCAAAAAAATAGTGCACGAAAAAAGCAACAAATAAGTGCAGCTAGACAGCTGGCTGAAGAGGCAAAAAGGCAAAACAATATTTGTCTAGTCCGAAATTAAATGTGGAAATTTTTTCGGATGAGCAAAGTATGATGAAATTGTGTGTATACGTTAATTGGATGGTGGGAAAACAAGAAACAGCAACAATAACAAGATGGAAAAGTAGTTTGTAAAATTTACTTTAGGGCGCGCGTCTATCTACGTGTGAGAAAATTATTGAAATTGATTTTGTTAAGTTTTTGGATGTTGCCGGTCTAAAATTAAAACGGACGACTCATGCCATGGCGACGCTCAAAGTCGGCAAAAAGTGAGCAAATATTATTCACACACACACATTCAAAATAAAAGCACACACATGTTGTGCTGACTGACGCCTACGCATTGGCCGCAAAAATCTCACAGCTTTCGCTCGTTCATGAAGACGACTCCGAATTCGGATATATTTTTGGAAAATTCTTGAAAATCACCTACACTTGTGTGTGTGGGCCAATCTCTCGCTCTCGCGCTTTAAAAGCCGCATACGCCCTGTGGACTGGCATCAGTGTAGGCTTGCAATAGCTTTGGTGAAGATCATACAAACCGAGTAAACCTCCCCCCAAAAAAACAAATCACAACAAAATGTCTCTTGAACGTGCTGTTCGTGCCAAGGTGAATACAAAAAAGAAATAAAAATGAAATACTATTTGAGATTTCGGACAAAGTGAAAAAATCGAAAATGAATTGCAAATGAAAGTGTTAAAGTGCCAAAACAAGATGTTAATTGCTTTGTTTAATTGTGCAGATTGCCGGCAAACGCAATCCCGAGATGGACAAGGAGGCCCAGGAATGGATTGAGGCCATTCTCGGTGAGAAATTCCCCGGTGGCCAGGCATACGAGGATGTGCTCAAGGACGGCCAGGTGCTCTGCAATCTGATCAACAAACTGTCCCCCAACGCTGTCGCCAAGATCAACTCATCTGGTGGCCAGTTCAAGTTCATGGAGAACATCAACAACTTCCAGAAGGCCCTCAAGGAATACGGTGTGCCCGACATTGATGTCTTCCAGACCGTCGACTTGTACGAAAAGAAGGACATTGCCAACGTCACCAACACCATCTTCGCCCTGGGCCGTGCTGTAAGTAATCACCTGACTCTTTCCTATCGATCGGCATTAATTCGTTTGCCTTGATCTTGTCTTTGCAGACCTACAAGCACGCTGACTTCAAGGGTCCCTTCTTGGGCCCCAAGCCCGCCGATGAGTGCAAGCGCGACTTCAGCGAGGAGCAGCTGAAGGCTGGCCAGACCATCGTTGGCCTGCAGGCTGGTTCCAACAAGGGTGCCACCCAGGCTGGTCAGAACTTGGGCGCTGGCCGCAAGATCTTGCTCGGCAAGTAAATTGGCTCAGTCGTTCCGTCTGGAGTTCTCATTTATTCTGTCTGTCTTTCTATAATTTTTTAACTGTTAAGTTTAACTGCAACATTAAACAAAACAAAACAAAAAATATTCCTCACAAATACAAAAAAAAAAAGAATGAAAAACACATACACACACACTCACACACAAATGCAAATGCATATGCAACACTCAAAGGCTTGTAGATGCGCCTTATATTAAGTATACGCCTAAGTTTATTTATACAACAAAAAATTACAAAAAATAAAGATGATGATGAAAATGTGGAGAAAATGAAAACGAAAACTAAAACTGATTTAACTCTAAACGAATAACGAAAACGCGTTTCGGCCATTAAACTTAATGGCACATTTGCGAGACATTTCGCCCAACTACATAGGAGAATTCAATTCCAGCAGCGCATTTCGATATAACCTTCAGCTAATACAGTGTTTGTGTTTGTCTAGATTTTTATGTGTGCTGCCTTTGTGTGTGTGTGTGTGAGGGTGTGTGGGTGTTTATCTTATTATTTATTCATTCGAATCTATGTCTACGTATATATCTCGGCGTACATATATCTTGCTATTTACGCTCTCAAATCTATTCACACATACGATCTAAATATGGCTGCCTTCTATGATATATACATATAGTATAGATATATCTATAAGTAATAATACTTATATGTGTGTATACCTGTGTGTATATAATAGACATAGCCTGTTTTACAAGTGTGTGCGAAAAATTCCACTGAAGCATGCTGAGGTCATTGCAAACGCCTACTTAAAAGATAATCAGATACATCTAGATGGATGCAGGCGCATGGCCAGAACTTTGGTAATTAAATGGAAATAAGGAAAAACATCTCTGGCATTTTGTAAGCAACACTTTTGTTGGCATCTTTATTTATTAATTTATTTGAAATGGCATAAAATGCAGGTGTGATACATCGCAAAATTATTGGCAATGGCCTGCAACAGCAGCAGACCAGACCCGCATTCTGAAACTGAATTTCACGCCCCCATTTAATTTGTTATGCAGCTGACAAATTCCTTAGCTTGCTTTTTGATTTATTTATCATAATTTTCAACTTTTGTTCGTCATTTTTTTCGCGTTTCACATTGTTGCATTGTATGTGTGGTAAATGAAAAATGTACTTAATTAGTTTTTGCTAATTGCGAGCGCGACTTTTCTAAATATAATTCGCTTAGTAATCAACATTTCCACAAATTGACTTGATTAAGTGAAAAAATATAGTTTATTTTTGGTGGGTTGACGAAAATAAAGTAGCTTGAAAGATATGTAAATGTTCTTCTTTACCAACTTTGATATATTTAATATTTAAATACAATTTAACATTCTTTTTTAATTAGCAATTCTTATATATTATTATTCCACCGGTTTTTCAGATCCATCTTAATTGTTCATTTCACTGACAAGCTATACTATACAGATACTATATTCTTTTACCAGTTACCCGTAGGGTAAAAGGGTATTAAATTTTGTGCCTCCAGGAAATGTATGAAGAAGCAGGCATTTCTGATCGATAAAGTATATAAGACGATTTAGCCATATCCATCTGTCCGTCTGTCTGTTTTGTATGAATTTTGTTGCGATCTAATAAAAATTGTTAAGAAAAACTGTTGTATGGCTGACAATCTGTTTTTTTTTTGTACTCTATAGTATATTTTGAAAGTAGTAAATATCAATATACCAAATATAGCTTTCGGCATATAATTTATTATATTGTAAGAATAATACCACATTGTTTTGCACTTATTCAAAATGGCTATCGGGTATCTCGCAGTCGAGCACACTCGACTTTAGCTTTCTTTCTTGTTTTTTAGTTGGCATGCCAAATTTAAGGCATCCGCCATCAAAACAAATGACAGAGGGACCGACGACAGAGACGACTCATTAATGGAGACAATTTGAACCGCATGAATTATAGGGTATATACTATATATTCACGATCAGGAAGATAGGCAGTGTTATTTTTGCTTGTCTATTTATATTACTCATGGGTTTATTTATATTATGCTATACTTATTTAATAACAATTCAATTTAATTATTTTATGAGCCGAACATCATGTTAATGCAGATATGAAAATAACTTTAAATTTTAATCAATATTAATCACACCATAATAAGATTTTTTGGTATGATATAATTCCATTTCGGAATTATAAATATTTATTAGACTGCGTAATAATATTGTGCGCGTGGCACCCTTTCAATTTGTTTACAACTTGATAATCATATTGTGCGCAATTGTTTACAAATTTCCAAGGCAGAAATGCACAAATATATATACGAAATTTAAAAATATTTCCCCTATGCCATGTATATGCATAATTTATATAAATAAAAATTAACAACGTATTTTCCTGCAATTAATTATGATAGTGTGTTAAATATATAACGGAAAGGAAAGACAAAACCGCTAACATTCGAATATTTATAAGCAAAAAAAGAAAAACAAACATAAAGTATTAAACTTGACACTGAAAATGTGGAGATATTTCTTGTTTGTTCATTAAAAGATTTGCTGTCCATTTCATGGCTAAATAGTAAGATATGTTATGTGTGTGTGTAGGTTGGTTTGATAAATAGCAAATCATAATTTTAATTTTCATTATTTATTTAGTTTTTTGTATTTTGTCATACTCAACATAATTAACTTTTTTTCTATACAGTTGACAATGAAAATAGAAATATTGCAATGCTTTTTTATTAGGTAATATAATTTTTTAAAAAATCTGTCACCAAATGTGGCTTGCTCTTCAGTTCTTTGTGCCTTGACATACTCATGACATTTTACGCCCAAGCAAATCTTTGTGCTTTAAAACTGATTGATGGCTTCGCAAACTTATGACATTGATTAATTTTTAATAAATATGAAAAGAAAAGCACATACCAAAGCACACAAACACACAATCTCGTAAAAAAAAATGGCTGGCAAATATTTTGTTAGGACACCAGGTGTCAGTTGATTTCCATAAAATGCTGCAATGCGCGCCGTAATTTGCATAAAATGTATAAACTTCAAATATGCGAACAGTTGCCAGACAAATACTTTTTTTTTTCAGCTTTGGCGCTATTAAAGTTATGACAACCACAAAAATGAAAGCGGTTGCAAAAACCAAAAATATAAGCTGGGCATTAATATTGACTGAGAGTAGTTGAATTTTAGCGCAGCTTAAAAGTATGCAACGAAATCAAAGCAAATATTTAAAGGTTGTATGAGCTGAGAGGCACTCTCAAAAGTAGGCAATGAAATCTAATCAAATATTTGAACTTTGGAGGAGCTACTCTGTGCTCGTTTAGTATTTTTAGCGTAGCCCTGAAAGAGGGCAACGAAACCAAAAAGCAAAGATGCCGTTAACAAGCCCACTTGCCGTCTTGAGTTTGCTTAAGTAAATGTAACTTATAAAATTCAATTAATCAGGCTGAGTGAGTATAGAAGATACTATTTTTTTGTTGTCTTTCGACGTTCGACTTTCGACTTCGACATTTCTGCATACCCATTAACCCTTTGTGTCTGGGCCAGGGTATATGAAGCGAGGCATCTAAATTGTATATTCTGTTAAATTATGCAGTAGCTTTTCATTTGAATTCGTTTCGTTTCGTCTCGTCACTTGGCTTTTTGATGTTTCTAACTTATGCAATGGAATATGTATTTGCTTTGTGCTGAAGTGGCAGGACATTCATCAGGGGAATCAATTTCAATCATCGCATTTTATTTTTGGGAATTCAGTTATGCTGCGTAAGCTTTAAAACTTTTCCCAGCTACTTAACGCCATAAGCCAAGACTGTTAAATATTTGCTTTTAATTTCGCCAAATGCTAAACCAATTTCTCGCCCACCTTTTCAGCTTCTCTTACTATGCTAATATCTTATATCAATTTTGAGTCCAGTTGCGTTTATTGCGCGTGAACTCGAAAGTGTTGGACAAATACTTATAAAAGCAGCGGCATTTTTGAATGGCTCTCCAGAAATGTTTTAGGAGTTCATTTGAGTGTTGAGTATGCCGTTCACGTTCCTCCTTATCATCAACGACGCCGAAGCGGATTAACTGGCATTTGCCTGGTGTTAGCCTGGTCAACAGCCGGCGTCTAGCCGGCAATCGCAGTTAATGCTCGCCAATCCATTCAATTTATACGCACTGTGGTACACACTTTGACTTGATGTTGACACAATTTAATTGCGCGCTGCGTCATTTGAAATAATAAACAATGTTTCATCATAGGTAAGCATAGAATTATTCACACGCACACACTTTTTGAGTTCATTTGAGTGTTTTCAGTTGTTGTTTTATTAGTGTGTCAGGTTTTTGCATACGTCTCGTCGATAATCACGCAAATTGCGCGTTCTGTTCAGTTGATCTTCGCTGATCTCACTTATCTGCCTTATCAATTTCGTAGAGAAACAGCTCAATTTGTATTTATTATGCAAGTCAAGTTGAAATTTGCACACACAGACTGCTAAGGCAGTGCCAGTAAATTGCGCATTCCGAAATAAGTATGAAGCAAAGATTGAGCAAACCAAATGCATACTTATTTTGGTCACGGCACTTTGTATACTCTTTCAATAGTATTGAGCAAAAGTACCAAAGAGAAAAATGTATACAGTAATTGTTTAAATTTGTCACACTGAAATAATCATAGAAATGATTGTTGATAAAGTGAGTGTACTTTTAGTTAGTGTATGTTGCAAATGATTTTGGGAAAACCTGCCAGCAAAGAGAGACTGAAATTCTCGATATGGATTCTCTTTGCGGCTTGAATCGGTTGTAGCTTTGCAACTCGCTAATCGATGACGCTTTAATTAGACTTGGGGCATTGTCAGCTGTGCTTTGATGTGCCTGTCATCAACCAATCGTAAGACTCTTCAGACTGATAATAAGTGATGTTTTCGTAAGAAACTGTAGACAGCGCTAGCAGTCAGTTCAAAAATACAATTCGCAGCGCGAGGTACACAATACAATACAGCAAGCACATCAAGGATGCGTTCATGGATCTTAATAGTTGCACTGGCAGCCGTAATGCTGAATGTGGCATTTACGCTGCCGGTGAATCTCGAGGATACCGAAGACACTAAAGTGAGCGACGAAGAGTTGCTCAAGCTGTTGGAAGGCCACAGCAATGAGATCGACACCGACACCGACAGCTCGGACCTCACACGTCGAAGGCGTTCAGCTAGCGATGGCTCAAACAGCAGTTCGGCTGAGAAAAAACAAGGAGCAGAAGAAGGAACACGATCCCAACGATACAAGCAGTGCATCAACTGAGGAGCACACCGACGAACCTGCAAAGGCCCATTCAGCGCGTCGCAAGCGTGCAGCCCCAGAAGGTGAAGAAGCTCTTGATGAAACTCTGGACACCAAGGACGCAAGCAATGTGGATGAGGCAGATGAGCTGCATGTGGAGAATCCGGAGGATTATGCCCAGGGCTGTGAGGTGCTCGAGGTGAATTCCAAAGAGGCCAACAACGAGACCTTCCTAGAATAGGGTTAGCCATAGCTTTAATGAATCCCTGAACACTAGCAATAATAAATAAAAATCTTAAAAAAAAAAAAAATAAAAACACAACTTTTCGTTATCTGCAAACATGAACAGAGCATCATCGTCTTCATTCTCGCCGTGACTTTTTATTTCCATTATCTGCATATTTGGGATGAAGAGAGAGGAGGGAATTGAATTCCAAACGACGTGTCCGGTCGATAAGGAGACACGCTGCAGATTTTTCACCTGCTCCTGGGGAATTGCCTTCGGCTTGAAGATAAATTTTCAAAGAACTCTTAAAGTTTATGCGCTCGGTAACCTTTTGTCTGACAACTGTCAAATATGGTGCACCTTCATCTTGCAGACATCAACGAGTCAAGGCAAAGTTTAAATAATGAAAGTGTCTTTCCTCTTAAAAAGATTATCGGCAAATTTAATTTCGAAATGTTTTTCAGAATTCACAATATTTCCACGAAAAGAAAAAAACATAAACAAATTTATAACCTTTTGACACCAAAGAGCGATAGGGGCGACACACTTATAAAGAAAACAAATTTTGAGTTCAAATTCGAAGAAAGACATTAATCAGCAGTAAACAACATGAATAATAATAGCAAATCACGTATTTTGCTGACAAGACAATTTACCTTTTCTAGCAAAATAGTTGCACTAACGCTTGCAATCTATTGATGGAATCTCCACGTTTTATTTGTGGATTTTCAAACATTTTCTAGGGGCAGCAACAATCTTCGCTGTCAGCTAAAAAAGCTGAGTAAAAAACGCAATATCAAAAATAGAAACTAACAAAAAAGTACAACAACAGCAACAATTTGTAGCCGGCAAAAAGTTTTCTGGACCTATCCCAATAGACAACACGACGATAACGCGACGAGAAACAGAATAAAAGGCCGAAAAAAGCATCAGGAAATGATGTGACGTGGGTAAGCGACTTTAATATACCCAACATACAAAAGCAGTGATCAAAATTTATAAGTACAATTGACAAAAAACTATTGAACAAAAACACAAAAAAAAAAGAAACTTATTAGCATAATAAACTAATCAGCTTTACTTAATTGATATGTCAATTAATTAATTTACAAAACTACAAATAGATTGTATATGTTTTAGAGTCTCTAGCAAAACATATATACCCTTTTTTGATCTAGGGTATTATAAAAGCAGCATCCGTCGCCGTGTGGCGACTATAAAAAAGCGAATGCACCACAAAGGCAAACTTCTCGAAATTATTTTAGCGCTTTGCCTTTTAGTTTTAGTTGCCCGAGTCGTGTGCAATCGTGTGGAAGCCAAAGAAAGAAGAAATATTCGTGGACAAACGCAAAGCTTCAAGCTAGATAGAAACTAAAGAAAAAATAAAGGGCGCACCCTCATTAAGTTTTTGCTTGATAATTAAGCAAATATAAAGTATAATAAACTACGAATGCTGTACTAATCGAATTGGAAATAAAAACCCGATAGTTTCATCGAAATTTTATTGCATTGTGCAATGCGTGAATGAGGATTATATAAGCCAGAGCGACAGTTGGCAATTGTTAGCAATTGTGGTAATGAGACTCGTGGCCAAATGCGATTGATTATGCTATTTGCCCAAAGTCATTGGCCAACAGCACGCTAAAAGCCGGCAAAATATAAATAAATATTGTTTTTTTTGCACGGGTTATTTTCTTTTTTGGCAAACTGAATTTTGACAGCACAAAAAAAAGAAAAGAAACGAGGAAAGAAAAACAACGAAGAAAAATATAAAAACTGTTGCAACCAAGAGAAAGAGAGAGAGAGAGGGAGAGAGACGAACAAAGAGCACGCGAGTGTGTGAGAGAGCGCAAAGATTTATAAATAAATCGAGCAGATACGCAAAATAAGAGCATACGCAAAACAAACCTCTACAATAAAACCGAAAAAAAGACAGAAAAAAACAGAAATATAAACAAACAAAAAGGAAAAGAGCAAAAGCAACGGCCATAACAATAACAACAACAAGAAAATTACAATATGCCGGAGCCAGTGGGAATTCTGTGGTCGATGCCAGAGACAAAGAAGAAGGCGCCCATTATCAAGGTATCCTGCGGCATTGGCGATACGGATGGCTTTCCCGCCTTTGACGTGGAGTCCGATGCCTATGACTCCAAAGATGACACGAAATGGGGTTTCCTGATAACCGGCGGCGCTGAATTTCATATGCCCTTAACTGTCTTTCAGGTGAGTGTTCCGTTATCTTCTGTGTTGTGTTCTGTTCTGTTCCTTACGCCCGGTTAACTATGCATAAGGCATCGTGTATTGGCACTCTGAGAGACCCAACAAACTGCCGCATCATGCGGCATGTGGCAATGTGGCAGCTGCAACGTTTGTTTCGTCATTGCTGTCGACTCTTTTGGTCGGTGGCCAAAAAGAACACGCATTTCGTTGTCGTATTTCAAATTATTCGGCTATGACGAAATCAACGAAATGAATATTTCACTTTACGCTGTCGCGCGCTGCTTGTTGGTCCGATGGGGCGTATGAGCGACAATTGTCAAATGGCAAGACAAATATAAAGACCCGGAGCGAGGCACAGAGCGTAGAGCGCCAAAGAAGCAGGAGAGAGACCGAATGACACTTTGTGCTCGATTCAATTGCCCCACACTTGAGCCGAGGGAATGTACAATATTTGGGTTAGCTCTATGTATTTCGCGTATTGCTATCCATTTTGACGTCTGTCTGCTTTTTTCAGTTCAGTTTTAAAACAGCAAAACGACAGAGCGGCGAAGAATACATAAATTGTTATTTTTCGTGGCGTGTGGCCTGCGCTACCATTAAGGCATAGATGACTTGACAGAACGCTGTAATGGGTCTTGTCATTGTAATTGTAATTGGTCTTGTAATTAATCAGTTTGCTATTAATTATTTAGGTGGGAAATTAATTAGCATTGAAGGAGCAAAGCTATTTAGTAATGTTTATGTATTGATTCCTTATATATTTGGAAGCTTACAGTACTTCTAATAGTACTATTAAAGTTGAAATTGTTCAGAGGCAATTAAGCTAAGAAAATTACTTTAAATGTATGACGAAAGTATTAAATTTGATTTTTATACTCGCTACCCATAGGGTAGAAGCTTATTATAACATTGTGCCCCTCGCCAATGTATGGTATATATTAAATATAATAGTATATTTATATACAAATATAGCGCTCCGTATTTTTCATTGTTAGCGGAAGAAGCGTTTTATAATTTTGTGCCTCTAGCAAATGTAACGTATATTCTGAATGTTATAGTATATCTATATACCAAATAAAGCCTCCAGAAAATATATGGTATTTTGTAAATATGATAATATATTTATATACCAAATACTGCCTTCAGCAAATTTTTTTTTATATAATAGTATACCAAATATAGCCTTCGGAATATTTCAATATTTTTTTAATATTTTATAAATTTTCAGAATACTACCTTAATCTATCGAGCAAAGATTAAAATACTTACAAGATTAGTTTTAAATTGGATTTCCAAATAACATATAGAAATATGTAAATACTTACGAAAAATATTGATTTTAAAACGTACATTTCATTAAATTAATTTTATTCATTCTACAGCCTATAATTATATTTATTTTTGAATTTTTGTACGATATATTATATACGTTTATATAGTCATTGCATGAGAAAAGTTAATATACTAAACACATATCTTTGGCAAAGTCAACTGCAGGGTACACATTAAAAGCAGACAGTTTTTGAAATACATAAAAGTATCTCATTGTGTTTTGGGAGCAAACTCTTGTATCTATAGGCGCACTCGCTATATCCATCTGTATCTGTCTGTCATATATCAGCGAGTGAGCGAGCGAGTATATAAGCATTTTGCTTGACCTAAACTCGAACTACGCAACATTCGCGATCAATTGCGCCTCGACTGTTGCCCCGTTCGGAGTAATCGACTGCGTTTGTTGGTGTCAGTAAAAGTGAAACTGAAAGTGTAAAACACAGCTGCATCATTAAGAATCTTAATTGTCTGCCTGCAGGTTACACCCGATGGTCTAGCTGACAAATCGGGGATACGTCTGGGCGATATCATACTCGAAATAAACGAAGAGGACGCATCGCAGCTGACACTGGCCCAGGCACACGAGCGCATCAACGCGACCCCAAAGAAAGTGCAGTTCCTAATGCGCAAGTAGGTCGACCCACTTAACAATTGCAGCGTGTGCACACAGCTAGCTCACAGAGCCTTCTCTTTCATTTTTGCTTATGTAATCTGGTGGCAGCATGGAGGAGGATGATCCCACTGGAATGTTTGAGGCCGGCGAGGAGAAGTCGATTGTGATGCGAGTGCCAAAGCCGATGCCACCGCCGAAAGGTTAGTTGTCAATGATCAAAATCAATTCAATTTTGCATGCGATAGATACGAAACACAAATGTATACACACCATAATACCCGGCATGAAATGTGTTGCATGAAACAAAAGAAAAACAAAAGAATTTAGCTGTATCTTTTTGTAGACTTCACCCCAACCCCATTGCTTGGCTCGCGTTGTTGGCATCCCATAATGTGGCAAGAGCCACCAGAGCCGCCCAAGCCCAAGAAAAAGAAAACCAAAACCCAAATCGATGAGGAGGGCAACGAGGTGATCATTGAATTGAGCGAGGACGAGTCCTCCGACGAAGAGGAGCAGGTGAATCTCTCTCACAATGCCAACAACATGTTGCAAAGCGATATTAACTGCATCTCTGTTCTCTCCCCCCAAACAAACAAAACTTGCCACACCTCACGCAGGAGTTGCCTCATCATCGCATTGTGCGGAACATTCGACGCTTCTTTGCGGAGGTCGGCGATAACAAGGAGCTGCGCAGCAGCACCATTGAGAACATGCTGCTGGCCCTGCCCACGGCATCGAAATCGAAGTGATGTCTCAACCATAGCCATAACCATAACTATAACCACAATCCCGCTACCACTTCTTCCCCCACCCCTTATAACCTTGTGCATCAGCAGTTAACCTCTTAATGCCCGCATCTATTTGCTATTTCTATTCTATATGTATGTGTATGTATTCGCCTTTGTGCCTGCGTGTGTGTTATTACAATAAAATCGTATTCTATCAACCATAAACACCTGTGTGAGAGTCCAATGTGCCAAATGCTTCTTCGTGCAGGCCGCGTGCTTCCCAGTTCCATTGAACTGCGTCTGCTGGAGATGCAACGCAAGCTCTCCGCTATTGCTGAAATACCCAAGATTCTCAGTTCCACGCTGGCAACGGTGTCGCAATCCTTTGACTCCTTGGAGGCCGAGGCGAGCTATAAGCGTAAATGTTCCTACGACGAGGATGCGCTCGACTATGAGTTACTCGAGCAGCCGGAAAGTGAGTGTGACAGTGAACTCGACGAGTCGGACGATGCTGAGGATGATGAGGAAGATGATCTGGTACAGGTGCAAGATGACGATGACGTTGAAGATGCTGTGCACAAATTCAAATCAGAGTCACTGAAGGATGCGACGCCGGAATCGGATTATGCATCGGAAGCCAATTATGCGTCAAATGAGACAAGTGATGAGCCACACAATGGCAACGACTACGAAGATGATGAGTTCGGTGATGATGAGAAGGCTGTTTTTTATCTGAAGCTGCCTGCAGGCGCAGACATCGACGCCGACACCGACAACACAACACGGCACACGGAAATAGCAGCAAGAGCAACAGCTCAACTCAGAGCAGATGCTGTGAAGAATATAAGTTCCGAGTGCGACAGCAGCGACCTGGATGAGGATGAGGATGAGGTTGCCAAGGATAATAATGACAGTGACTTCTTGAGCACCACTTATACGTGGAATCTGCGAAATGTGCCCAAGCAGCGCATAAACGATGCCGAGGGCGTATGTAATTTGACGCTACTGAGCCCGCAGCTGGAGCAGCACAATACGATTGACGACACTTCAAAGGTGCGAGCTGCGACACCAACGCCAACGCCAGCGTCAATGTCAACGTCACCGTCAACAACGGCGAGAACTTCAACGGAGGAGGCGGCACACTCGCAGTCACAAAAGGTAAGAAGCAATCAATGTGTCGCCTCATTAGGTACACACAATATTATCACATTGTCACATTCTGCAGCTGCTCTTCAAACTGGATAACCTCGAACGCTCCTGGCCCTGGGCAGATCGCGAGAAAATCATCTACAAGTGAGTCAAGTAAACAGCGACAACTGCCTGTTGATGTTGTTAATGTGTCTTTCGTATTTTGGCAGGCAATCAACCTGTCATCTGGTGCCACGCAAACCGCTGGGAATTGTTGGCCAACGCATTCAATTGCTCGCCAAACAGGAGTTGCAACGCAAGGACAAAACGCAATAGTCTAACGACGAGAAGAGCACAACTCCAACAAATATCAACTTTATTTTTTATTTTATTTTCCATATACATATTATATTCCCTTCTCGTCATTAGTGAGGTGTCGCCTCAGACTCGCAGACTCTGCGCTTGGCAGGCAACCGAACTTTTAATTGAGTTCATTATGCAATGCGTCAGCCGCACACTCCACTTAACAGACACAGGAACAAGTAGCCCGAGCGCACGCACACGCACACGCACAGGCACACGCACAACAGGGCGTATGCGCAACTTTATTTAAACTCATATAGGATGCAAGAGTAGTCTTCAACTTTGGCTCAACAAAAGCAGCACACACTTCTGCCGGCTGTTTTTAATTAAAAAAGTGCATCGCAAGTAAAGCCAAAATCTGTGGCCAACAATTGCCAAGATAATTTCACACACATTATCCTTTCAATTAAACTTTTTAATCAATTCATTATTGAATTGAATTGTAAATTATGAAATTTCAGCTTTCAAACGTTCATTTTCTATTTTTAAATACTAAATGTAGAATTAAATTGTGAACTGTTTAAGAAATATATAAATTTTATTTGAAATTTTATTCGAAGTAAGTGTTTTCGTTTTTTTTTTTTGTTACTCGTGAAGCATTTGCAGAAAATAGTTGAAATGCTTTGTGTCTCTCAAGTAGTGCCAAAGGTGTCCAGTTCAGGCCGCTTGAGTACGTTTTGAGTTCTTTTGTGATTGCTGCACTTGAGTTCTCAGGCAAAAGAAATGCGCTCTGAAAATGCTGCTGGCGCTTAAAGCTTGTCATGCACTTAACTTAGACACACCTCACAAAGGCGAACACACACTCTCTACATTCATATTTGCATTTTCCAACAGACACACACACGCACACGCACATAACAAACTTTCACACACACTCACTCAATTAAGCAGCTCATTTGCTTGCTTCCTGCACGTTTGATGAGTAAAGTTTTGCTTGTCGGCATATGTGGCGTATGAGTAATGCGACTGCCTTGCAGCAGAAGAACGCGGAACAATTTGTAAAATATGTAAACATCAGCAACGGTGCGTCGTGTAGCTCGACTTAACACATTTTGAGCAGCAATAAAAGGCCACTTATCGCGTAACTTTACACGCATAAAACATGCACGCCATAACCTAAAGGCCCATAAAATGTTGTGTAGCAGCTGCTGCATTTACTTGCAACTGGCAGCTGATAAACTGCGAACTGTGAACTGGCAACTGGCATGGCAACGCAGTTACATCATTAAAATCACATCAACGCGGTTGCCACGAGGCTGTCAAATGTCCGCTGGCTGTGTGCTGAAACAAAAGTCAACTTCAACAAATAAGTTTCAATAAATGTCAAACAAAAAGCAATGGTGGCTCTTATTTACCCTTTGTTGTTGTTGTTGTTGCCGCTGTTGTGGTTGGTTACTGTTGCGTTGCCGACAAAATTAGCGCGTTAATAAACAAAGCGGCAAGTCCAGCAGAATTTATCATTCTTAACAGCGACAGCGACAGAGTGGAAGCAGTCTGAAGTGAGCTCTCTTCAGCATTCATGAAACGAACACAAAACTTGGCTAATTAAATGTCGTTTTTGCCAGCCACCAGAATGGACAAAAACATGTTTATAATTCACATTTATATATAGTATATATATATAAGTATATATTTATTTTCTTTATGATATACACAGATTTGAAGCATACTCTTGTATAATGGCGATAAAACGATAAAGCGTTTGGTTTGGTTTTAAGTTTGTGTTTTTTTTGTTGAAAATGTTAGAAAGCTGAGCTTACCACATCGATTTAGCCAATTTTTCGTTTTTTTCTTTGTTTGTTTGTTCGTAGAGACATCTAACACTTAGGACAACAATGATATTTCATATCCACATAAATTCTTACATTCATATACATATACATATATATGTGTGTTGATAATAGTAATAATAATAATAATAATCATAATTAAATATGCATTAACTTAGTTCGTGCAAAGTTGACATTTCACACTAACACTAACACTGACAACAACAACTTTTGTGCAGCATACTTTCGGGCGGCATTCAAAATGCCAAAATGCATGCAGTTGAGAGCAACAACAAGACGTGAAGCGTGAGGTAAATAGCACATATTTTGGAATTTATCATCTTGATAGCGCTCCGACAAAGTATGCAAGCCCTTAAGTTGTGGCATTTCCCTGTGTTTTGTTTTCTGTCTGCTGCTGAAATGCAACTTTGCCATGATATTTGCTAGTTTTACTCCGTTCATCTCTGCCCTGGGAAAATCGTTGGTGGGGTGCTCTGTGTGTGTGTTTTTGTGTTTTGGTTTGTTTGGTTCTCTATTACATTTATCTAGTGGGCGGGTAACTACCATTCAGTAATCGTACTTAAAATTGTTTCGTTTTTGTTTTTTGCTTTGCTTAGATTATGAGATTTCGTTACAAGCTTTTGTGACTTCCTCAAAATGCGAGGAATGGGACTATTTTGCTGCCTCAGTTACGCTTAAAGTGCCTCATCTGCAATGTTCTGTTGGCCTCCATTCGCATCGGCATCCATGCTGACAATGACTACACCCCTGCCCATTCCCATACTCATTCCCATTCCCATGCCCATTGCCATGCTTCGGCCATTTCGTTGCTGGTCAGTTGCATCATTCATAGTAGTCGTCGTCGTTGTTGTTAGTGTTGTTGCTGTAGTTGCAGTTGCAGATGTTGCTGCTTCGGCGGTATCCTCCGCAATTGTCGTCATCAGTGTCGGTTTGGCTGCGGCCTCCGTTTCTGTGTCCGCCTCCGTCTCCGCTTCCACCTCAGTATTGGCTGCCAGTTTCAGTTGCATTGTATTGCCAGCTGTTTCCTCCATGAGCGGCTGTCGTTGGTGCGCATTATCGATAGTCTGGCGACGCAGGAAATGCATTTTATTGCGCCATCCATCGATAATACGCGACGATGTGGACGCTGAACCTGCCATTGCCATGCTTTGGCTACGTCCACGCTGATGCTCCTGCTGCTGTTGTTGTTGGTGTTGCTGTTGCTGCTGATGTTGTTGTTGTTGGTGTTGCCGATGAGGCGCTGAGGAGGCACGCCGCTTGGCCGATGACGACAAGTCCTTTAGTCATACCTTCTCCTCGCCAGGCATTGGCGGACCGCATCGTACGAACTACAATCAAAAGAACTGAGAATTTGCTATCATGATGGTTGGCAGGTTTGGAAACGGTGCGCTGCATTTGTTATCGATTTGGAAATTTTGATATCAATTTGTTTGGTCTATGTGGCGTATGCTTAACATGCGATTATAAGCCAGAACCATGTCGAGAAGCCAATTATAATGCTAATGTGCGTGTGTGTGTGAGTGTTTGCAGTTTTGCGTTATTGTGTGTGTGTGTGTGTGTGTGTCAGTATTATTGTTGTATATTGCAGTCATTAGCTTGCATTACTCATACGCGCCGTAACCCGTAATATAGGCAAAAAAATAACAGAGAAGAATAAAAGCATGTGAAGCTCATTACAAATCTTACCGAGACCTGAGTGGCTGTATAAGAGTTGGTTCGTGGCCGATTGCTAAAGCAGAGTGTCCGCCACTTGCGCTTCACTTGGGCAATCACCTCACCGTTGAAGAAGCAGAACAATGTCGCCACACACAAACCCTGCAAGACGAGTACAAACACAGTAAGGGAAAATTATTACTACAAGTATCCAGAAGACATCACAGTTGGAGACGCAACGCAGTGTGTCACAAGTGTCTCCTCCTTATTAGATTGCCAGCCAGCCGGCAAAAACGGTCCTAAAACCTAATGCAATTTTGTTTATTTGCTATTTCGGCAGGCTCAACAGTTTCCAATTCATTTTGCCTGTCTCATTTCGCTGGCATTACGAGATGGTCCCCCCTCTCCATTCTAAGTAGACAACGTGTTCTGTAAATGTAAATGTGTGTATTTGTATCTTTGTGTCTGTCAATGTATCGTTCGTTCGTTTCACTGTTGTCTGTTGTTGGCCACTTGAGTTGTTTTTGTCATTTGTCTTTTCTCTCTGTCTGTGTGTTTGAATCTGACTATGTGTATACGTATTTAATGCATAGTTGCGTACGTGCAGGATCTGTTGCCTGGATTTCATATTCACACATTGCCTGCATATAAATGAAATTGGTAAAAGGCTTCATTTGATTGCCAGTGCACACGTCGACACCCTCAGACACCATCATCATCATCATTGGCCAAAGACATACAAGTAGATTCGCAAATGTTCTACCGTAAATACTGAGAAAACTTTGTTATTCTTTTGTTATACTTTTCATACATATTGAATACGTTTTATGAATTTTCCAACCAACTTACAATCAATCTTTTACAAGCATTTGGAAAGCACACTCTTTTCTAAGAGCCTTGAGTATATATTGTATTAAGTCAACAGCTGTAACTAGTTGGCTACAATTTACATTTCTTTTAAAGCATTAAAGAAAATTGGTATATTTTGATTTTGTGCTTGCAGAAAATGACTTTAGCATGTAGAAGCAGATATCTCCGACCCCATAAAGTATATATATTTTTGATCACCGTCAGCAAGCGAGTCAATATGGCTTTATCTCTCTTTCTGTTTGTCCGCCAGTATGAATACTTAGATACTATAGCAATTTAAAACTGTACTTGTTATGTTTGCATGCAAATCCAATTTGTATTCAACATTTGCCACACCCATTTCCGCCTTTGAAAATCTAATCTAATATTGAATCTAGAGTCACAAATGTTTGGGACAAACAACAATAACTACAGTATTTATGGTATAAATACAGAATATAAAATGGTAGAAATTATTTTGGACAATGTGGTAAATTGTAGTACTCTATATTATATTTTGAGTATAATGCTTTATTTATATACCAAATAGACTTTGGCATATTTTTATATTTTACGTTATATTGGTTTTAAATTTTCTACGTTCACTAACTCATTTCATAAACAACAATTTAATGTTAAACATGAGTTTAATTTGGTGCTGTTTTTGGCTAACTTTAGTCGTAAATATAATTGAGAGCTTCTATCTACAAATCTCTGCAAAAAAAATAAAATGTAATGCACATTTTTATTAAAGCTTAAAGTGTCAAGATTACAGGGGTCAGAGTGCTTGAGCCACAGCGTAGCTTGGGGGTTTGTTTATTTGTATTTATTCGCATGCCTTTTTGTGGTGGTTGCGCATTTATAAAGCTTTTCTCCCCACTCGTTCGTGCTTTGCCGTTTTGCTTTTATCTGCTGACTTTAATTCAAATAATTCCAGCTGCTGTGTTTACAGAGCTCAACTTACATTAAGTTGAAGTGTATTTAGCTAGTTATTATTCAGCATGATGTTGGCCATCACTCAACTGACAACTGGCAGCTGGAAGCTTTGTAGCTGTAGCCTAGAACTAAAATCCTTATAATACCTGTAAGTAGAATCTGCTCGAGATTTGCATGACTTTGAGTTCTTAACACTTTTCACGAGAATGACTAGTTAATTATTTGAGTGAAGAGCGACAAAAATGCAAAACTGTTTGCAAAAGTAATTAGCTAAAGTATACAACCGAAATTCGAATCAAATGTATGAGGAGTTTACTCTCTAGAGATGTCAAAGTGCACAAAACTTGTGACGCATTCGTATACCAACTTTTGTGTCAAGTGCAACTTTTCAATTCAATTTTCACATTTGGAAAAAACAGAAAACAAAACAGCTGCTAGAATCGTGATGGAGTTTTCAAAAGTACTTTTGCCAAATATTTTTGCTTAAGCTTTATTAAAATTCCAACTGAAGAATGAAAAACACTCGCAAATGAAATGAAATTATTTCTCTAAGGAACTTTGGATCTAATTGCACTGCTGTCCATAGATATTATAAAGCAATGACGATGATTGCTGCCATTTGATGCGTGGGATTTCATATTTGTTGACATACAACAAATTCCAGCAACGTGGAAAGACAATGGCAGAAATAATGTTGAGAAGAATGAGAAATAAATGAATACTTAAAAAATAAAGTGAACTGTTATACCAAAGTTTGAGTTTAATAACTTAGTTTAATATTAAACTCATATGACTTTTGTTTTTTTGTGGTTTTCCAAATGACTTTCAACTGCATCAGCAAAATAAGTACATACACACTGTTTATATATTTTTGGGTTTTAATGCGAATACTAGATTAAATCATTTTATATGCTGCATTATCTATATACGAGTGTTTATACTTTATGACGCTCAAAAGTTGTGCCCCGTCTTTTATGACTCGCAATGCAGCTGACACAATAAATCCGAATTATATCCGTGCCAGTGAAAGTGGCTCTTGTAAGAACTTTGCAATTTGTGGAGCAGTAACGAAAATAACAAAAACAAAACAAAAACGAAAAAAAAAACAACATACAAAAAGTTGCGACTGGCTTTAAAAACATTCTGAAAAAGTATTTTGCTTTTGCATTTGTCACTTGCTTTTCATTTTGTGTGCCATTTTTTCTCTCCCTCTTTTGAGCTGCTATCGAATTAAGGAAAAACGTCGCAGATAAACAGAGCATTTTGTTTCAAATACCCTGCAGACAAGTAGATAAAAAGGTTTTGATGTCTGTATAAGGAGACCTTAGGCGAAACTCCATTCGAAAGATAAAAGCTACACTTTCTTTACTAATTGCTTTATTTTGTAATAATGAATTGATTTATTTTATGTTTGGTTAAAAATGAAATTTCACTTCGTGAGCAGGACATCTCGCAGTCGAATTGACTTTATTTACATTCAGTTGCTTTCGGATAAAGTCTTGTAAGTGTAATTCAACTGCAGCTTTAGGCCACGCCCCAAAGCGGCCACAAGACATGACAATTTAGATTTATATGTGAGGGAACCGCAGACATTGGAATTTAGCCTTTTTGCTCAAGCATTTGTTCAACAGCTTTTTATAGTTATTTGCACTAACACAAGCCAACAGCGAAAGGAACAGATGAAGACGAGATGTTGCTCGATTTGGTTTTATGGGTTTACGCGTCTTTGCACGCCTTTGGCTTTGGCTTTGGCTTTGGCTCTCCCCCCTTCCCACACTTTTACTTGTACTCTTAGTTTTAGTTTTAGTTTTTATTCTTATTTCGTATTCGTATCTATATTTTTATTTTTACTGACAATGCATTTTATGTTCGAGTCGCTTGTGGAGTTTTGTCTTCAGCTCTCTCTCTCTCGCTCTCTTGGCTGGAATCTCTGTTTCATCTAATTTAATATGCATGCTGATGAAAATATCTGACAAAATACCAAAGTACATTTTTGCATAACGCATTTGTTATATTGATTTTGCCATCGTCTCCCTTTAACTTTATTGTCTTCTCTCTTCTCGACAACGCATTTAGATAAGCTGCGGGGGAGTTTCTGAGCATGTGCCTGGCATTTTAATAATTTAGAACATTGGTTTTTTGCGGAATCAGAGAGAAAGAGAGAGAGAAATAATAAACAAGGTCACTGACAATGGATTTCGCTTATTTGCATAAATTATGGCAAATATCCGATGTTAAAATCGGCAAATTTTTAGCCAATTAAATGTGCATGTTTTGACCATAAAACACGTTCGACGCTCAGCTGCAGCAAAATGGAAGCTGAAAAAAAAAATTCCATGCTTGGGATTTAAGTTTAGCACGAAATGTGGGCAAAGCAGCTGAGAGAATTTACATAACTAACATCATAAAGTGTTCAACCTGTGCAGAGTCATAAAACAATATTAAAAGCAACAGGAAGTCAGCTGCAGCAGCATGACAGACTATCGGATGCTCTACGCTGCATAATGGGATATTAAAAAAAATAAATATAGAAAAAGAAGAAGTTTATAGTTAATTATCATATAATAGAAAAATCCCAAACACTTTAAATTAATTATTTGAAATTTGTTCTACTTCTCATGGAATTAAATTTGAAATATGGTCTTCACTAAACGATTAAAAATGCCGACAATAATAAGGCTTTTTACTGCTTGACCCGTGATTTACTAATGCTTCGAAGAAGAGTTCAACTTTGTGCAGGGTATAAAAATGGAAAAGGGAATTAAAAAAAAAAAAACCAGCAAAATGGAAAAGAGAGAAAAAGAATTACTTACTTGAAATGAGGCCGTAAACGCCGAGATGACTTGGTATGTAGTCTCCCAGGAATGTCCGGGGTCTGGGCGAAACGGTGTTAGCATATACTGGAGTCCAAGCAGCGGCACTAGCAACAGCGTCGCCCTGCAAAGGGCACCAGGAAGAGAACGGAAGAAGAAGAGAGCGGCATTGTAATAATACTTATACTTATGTATAATTCGTTCGTCGACGAGCGTATTAAAATGCAAGTCAACGCGGCGTATGCGTAATTTAAAATGTAAAATGAAGTAAACTTTCAAACGAAACGAAGCGATGTGTAACGAAACGATACCGAATAAAACAAAAACAGCAACAAAAAAAAAAAAAAAAAGCTCAGCAAAGAGAGAATGAAAGCAAACAAACAAGTTTATTACGCATACGCCCCGCGGATGCCAGCACTTAAGAGTGTGCTGTGACGTTCCAAAAAATTATTATTATTGAATTGAAGTTTGCTTTTAACTTGGCAACAACAAACGAACGAGCGAACGAGCGAACGAACGAACGAACGAAGCAAAAAAGAATTCGACAAACTTACCGAAATGCCTGAAGGACGGTTCGGGATGGGCCGCAGCTGCCTTGAATGCTGGCTGGGGCATTTAACTTGAGCAGCACGACGCGCACAATATTGCACAGGAACAACAGATTGAGGAATATCGAAATGCAGACGGGCACCATCAATATGTAGTTGAAGTCGTTGTCAACCATCCAGCAGCTGAGATAGACAACGAAGAGAGACAGAGTTGGGTAATGTCATCTAATGAATTGCAAACGAGCTCGTTCGCAATTGATTTGATTTGAGTTTGCGAATCATCATGCATGTGTGCGTGTGCACAATCAATTTAACCAGCCACATACACACACACACATACACAAGAGAGAGAGACACATACACAGTTGCACTTACTGTTGGTTTTGAATGTGGGTGCCAGTGAGGCCGCGTGCCAGGCCATAGATGCAGATGACAATAGCTGGCGAACCCCAGCCGAAGGCAATCAACCATTTGACCAGCTTTTTCTCCGAAATGAAAGCAGCCACCAGCACAGTATGCAGATAGAAGCCCTCGCACAGCATCCACGAGTAGTTGGTCAGCAGAAAATAGTGCAGTATTATGTGAAGTGCCACGCAATAGCCCTGCAAGCGATTCGATATATGTATGAATATAGAAGACAACAATTACAACTCTCGTGTGCTTACTTACCGGACTGCTTTGGACCATTTCGGCGTTGGCTATCACCACCAGATACCAAATGAGCCACAGCGAATTGTTGGCAGCAAATGAGCTAAACAGATGCATGTGCAGTGTGATGCGGGCGCATTTTAGCGATCTGCAAATGCGTTATGAATTTGTTTTGTATAAATGTTATTATTTGCTTTAGATTTTTCAAACAAAAGTTGTTGTCACAAACTGTTGACACACGTATTGCCAATACACACCCAGAGTGCCCGCCACAGAGGAATACGGGTTAGTGAGTGAGAGTTGGCAATTGGATATACATGAGGGGCATGTCAACGCCATCAACATTGGCCGCACGTACGCCTCTTTTCTCTTTTCTCTCTCTTCAAACTCTTCTTTCACTGATGTTCTATGTTATTCTTTTATCCATTCTCTGCCATTCTCTCTGTGCTGTTCAATTTGGCAACCGACCAAGGGGCAAGCTGCATATTAATGGAAACATGTTGGCTCTTTGCAAATTAATGCATGTCATGCAAATTGAGTTCGGCTTTTTCTGTTTGCACATTGCATAGTAGAAGTTCTTTTCAACTAGTATATATGTATATCGAATACATTCATTCAATGCGAGGACTGTCATCAGCTTTCAATGCACACACACACACACTGCCTGCCAGTAACTAGATTTAGATGGGTAAAGCCATTGTCTGATATTGAAAGCTACTCTCTCCCTCTATATCTGACAAAAGTATTAGTTTAGCTTTGTCTCGGTCGTGTTAGTTCGTAGAACGTTTTGAGCTATAAATGAATTTGAATTCATTCAAATGAAATTCCAATAGATAACTAAATCAATCAGTTTCGAATGCTAGTTAAAAGCAATGCCAAATAATATAAACTGAAAAGTTAAACAAAACAATAAATAGTTCTGGCTGCTATTATTTGTATACCCGATGCAAATAGGCTAGATGGGTAATATAACTTTGGGCATCAAGGAAATGTATGTATGTAACAGGCAGATGGAAGCATCTCTGACCCTATAAAGTACATATATAAATTCTTGATCAGCGTTAGCAGCCGAGTTGATATAGCCATGTCCGTCTGTTGGTCTGTCCGTCTGCCTGTCTGTTCGTATGTATGAACACCTACATAGATCTTAGACACTATATGAACAATTAATTTGAAATTTTCGGATAACAAGCTTAATTTTGATTTTTGTTACATACACAAATTACTATAATTTTTATGATTCCTAAAAATTTGATTTGTGATCATACAATAATTTTAGAAATGAATTAAGAAATACTTTTGTATGTCCAAAAACACCTACTTAGTTTTTTTGGCTGATAATTTTGAATATTTTGCTTTCTTTGGTATATTTTGGATATACCACACATAACTTTGGTTTTTTGCGATATATTTAGTTCTATATAAATATAGGAAATAGTATAATATATTTTTTAGTATTTTTGCGGTATAATAAGTAGGTATATGTATCTAAAAATTAATAATGAAACTTCCATTTATACACAATAGATCTCCCAGTCGAGCACACTCGACTGTATCTTCCTTACTTGTTCGAATTAAAAGTAAGAAAATTGATAGTTAATTGTAAGTGATTTTCAATTGATTTGTTTGCTTTTATCGTGCAACTTTACTGATACAATGTATGTATTGTCTGCACTGCTTGCAAGTACTGTTGATAGTCAATTGAAAATGACATTTAATTATCACTCTCTCAACGTGAAGTCGTTGCGAAAATAATCGAAATTCCAGAACACGCCGTGTCACGTTTTATTTGCCTTTTGCAACCAATTTAAAACGCTTTCACATTTTGTCTGTCTTTCTGTCACTCGTTCTCTCTGTGTGTGTGTCTGAGCTGATAATAAACAAGCCGAGAGCACTAATTGTGCTGCAGACAAGTGGAAATTAATCGATATCCTGCTTGAAGTAGACACACAATCTAATACTTAGTTGACGTGTGGCACTGGAAAGGCGTTGAGTTGAGTTGAGTTGAGGCGGCCAAGAAAGCAAATATTTTCTCATTTCCTACATCAAGTGTGTTGGATTAAATGAGCGTAAGTAAGTAAAAATGCAATGAGCATTTCAAGCAACAAAGATAAACAAACACACAAACACACACCACACACAAACATCCTTGGATAGGACCCAGGTTGGCAGTTGATTAGGCCATTGGCATCTTTGTTTAACAATAAAATTTGGCGCCAAGCGCACAGCGGTCATAACTGGCAAATAGCAAATGAAGCTCATTAGTTCTGAGTGGTTTTCCATGTGCGGCTTGTGCCAATTTGTGCCACACAGCAACATCCAGAACGATGGCATCATAAGATGGATTATCAGCTGTTGCTGCGAGGCTGCAACTAATTGATGCAGAGCCACTTAGCTTAAAGTGTGATGAAAAACTTACTTGAAGTACCCGAGAATGGCCAGCGAAAGCAGGATAGCCAGCAAGGAGATGCCATAGCCTACTTCATAGATCAGGGTTACATTGTGATTCCACTGGCAATTGAAAATAAAATCGTTAAAGTAAGCAATTAAGTACAATTACACCAAACGGAGCGCTGCACTCACGGCAAAATCGTCCATATTAATGCAGGTGGTGTAATTCGACCAGGTTTTGTTGGTCAGCGGGTGCTTGAACCATTCGCCATCCGCGTCACACTCTTTGTGCGCAGATCCTGCAAAATAGATAGAGCGAAAGAGAAAGAGAGAATCAAGTTTAATTGAAATTCATATCACAGTTCTTTGTTTGTTTAAGCTAAAACACGCTCTGTTTAGTTACTTCTTTCGCTAAGCTGTCAGTTAATTCCTTAATTGTAATATACCCATTCTCCTCAGTTCATAATAGGGTATCATTACATTGTAATTAATTTTTAGATAATTTCATATTTGCATATTCCATTAGCCAAACCAAGACAAATAATTGCATTAGCACCTGACTAAAAAGCTGATTGCGTATACGCCATGTAATCGATTTAACCGCAACTAATTGATTTGCTGTGGTCTATACTCTATTATGTAACTGCCTGGGATGTGCATATTTAATAATTGAAGTGCGGCCTCAATGGACGGCAATTGACCCGAGTTGATGTTTAAGTTTTTCGCTCATCGAAAGTTTTGCAGTGCTTTTGGCATTGTCAAAGTGCTTCGAGTTGAGTTATGAAGTTTTTGTGTGCCATTGTAATCGAAGTTGTTGAAACTACTGTTGCCAGACACTACGTCGATGACAAAGAGATGCCAGCGTAAGGAATCTTTTGCAGGTAACTTGTTTTCATGCAATTCTTTGCTGACTTCCATTCTCTATGCGGTTTTATGGCCTTTTGGCACGCAGAGTCGAAAAATCACGTATACGCGCTGCTGGGTGGCAGATAAGTAGACAGCACGACATCAGCAGTAATAGAAGCAAAAATCCGCAAAAAAAACATCGTTGCGTCTACTGTTCCTGTTCCTGTTGCTGTTGCTGCTGCTGCTGGCAACCACATCCGCCAAACGGAAGTGCCATAAAAGTTAATGGCGGCGCAGTGCAAAGCACATAATCTTGTACAAGCTGGCGACCCCGAGGCGCTGCCTCAGCCATGGGCAAGCACGGACACAAGTACAGGCACACACAGGCACACACGACACAGGCGACACAGACATAAGGCGGCGAGTTGAGCCATAACAGTCATAAGCCAAATGTAGTGAAAGCAACATTTGCTATTTCCCAACTCCAAACTCACTTTGCTGTTCCACCTCCTTTCTCTCTCGTTTTCCCTTCTTGGGCGTCTAAAAACTAGTGCTAGTCGCCTTGTCACATTTTTGGCGCAAACAACACACAAAAAAGTCATTCAACTTTTGCCATTCACGTGACGCCACTTTCACTGTGCTTCGCTGTGCGCCCTTGCATGGGCGTGGAGGCGTGGCATGCTCGATTAATGCAAATTGACAGGGCACATGATTTATGCCACGAAATTGCCACAAACAATTTTACACTTAATTATTATTATTTCATTTCAAGCATTTTGTTCTCGTTATACGCTGTTTGAATCGTGTTTGGGGATGTGCTAAACTGATGTAAATGATTTAAAAAAATAATAATATTTAAGCAAGCATTATTTTGGTTAAATTTAAGAAGACATTCCCATGACATGAGTTTAAGGTCTTTGTTATGGTAACAACAAATGAAGACATAAATCTAAATTTAATATGCTTTCTATTTAATTACTTTACAGGGTATATTCTCTGTTCACACTCGCAAATAGACAACATTTTTGTTTATTTGCTTTCTGTATTTTGCTTCGTTGCAATTGTTTGCTTTTCTGTATTTGCCAAACATACAAAAACAAATGCACACAATTTACATAATTCATAATTATTACGTGTGGATTTTTCAAATTTTACTTGATGGATGAACGTTGTTTTAGTTGTTGTAGCTGTTGTTCTGGCTGTTGTAGAATAAACAGCAAAAAGCCGCGAGCTAACGATGGCAATACATTTGGTTAATTCATGATGAGGCATCCTCCATGGTAAATGGATATGATATTCTATTTATTTGCGAATACCAATTCCATAAAATGGGAAAACCAGAAGGGGCGAAGGTGAAAGGGAAAATTGTGGTTTAACTGCAGAAAGGGTGCGGTTTTTGTGTTTTTGATAGCGTCAAAATACAATGGTGGCTAAATGCATAATTAAGCTGCGAACACTATATAATTAGTGGGTTATCAAGCGAACTGCTTGTTGGCGTTGATAAATAATTTACACACAAAATACTCCACGTAGCAAAACAAGATAGTTTGCTTTTAGCTGTTGGCTAAAAGCACATATATATTAATTAGTTGTTTAATGGGAGCTTTCTAAGTTAAATTGGATTTAAAATGAATGTATTTTCTTTTTATTACCAGCAAAACAAGCGATAAATGGCTTCCTATGACCTTTTGTTTTCGATGTTGTGTTGGGCAATATCAAAAAACAAAACTCAATTTAAGTTGCCAGTGATTCCAATGAACTTTGAACTTAAGTCTTTAAGTGAAAAAGTCAATTGTAAGGACTGTGTGTGTAATGTTGTTGTGGGTATTTGTATTCCTCTTTATTAATTTCGTTTGAGACATCTGCAGACATCGGTTATTGAATGGCACCTTGTAGAGTTCACAGGCAGCTCAGGTTGAAAACATATTTACATATTCATATTTGCCGAAGGAAGAAAAAGAAAACACGGACAAACCCAATAGGCAAATGAGCTCAAAAGTAAGAGTTGTGTATGTGTGTGTGAGTGTGTTCTGTGTACTTAAAATGAAATTCTTTGCGAAAAACATGAATTCAATTGATTTGACTGGCAAAGAGAAAAAGAAAATAACCCTCATACTTAAATGCTCGAAGAGCAGCAGCTTATGCGATGCGGGGACGCAGCCAATTAGGTTACCCACCTGGTTTGTGGTTTGTTTATGCATGACAGAGTGAGTGAATAAGTGTGAGTGAGAGTGAGTGAGAGTATGTGGGAGAGGGAGTGCGTGTGTATGCACGGTTGTTTGGCCTGCGGCGCTGAAACTGAGTCAACGTCGGCCTTCATTAGCCACTGCTTGACTGGGTGGATGGCTGGCTGGCTGACTACCGCATACCGTATACCTTATGTCATATACCATTTCCGTTTCCGCTGAAATATTGTGCCTGACATTTGACTGCGTCGTCGCCGGGTTTATTTATGTGCTTTGCTTGTTCGGTATTCAGATTGTCTGTGTTGTCAAATGCAGATCTTTATGCGCTGACCCCAAAGCTAAAGCCAAAGCCAAATGCCTTTCGCCTGAAGCGGATGCTGCTTTTGTGGAATTCAATAAACAACAAATTGCGTCACTCACGTGTTGGATCAAAGCCGGGTATGAAGTCTGGGCACGGCATCAAGGCCGATTCGCCGGGATCTGTGTCGGGCCAACAAAGCCAGCCATCAAAGGTTCCGGCACAGTGGGGGCCTGCAATCACGCATCACGGTACACAAATACGAGAATACAATATTACGATTAATAATGAAATTATTCGAGCATGTATGTGCAGTTACAGTACACAGTTGACACATTTCCTGTTGCAATCAACTTACCTTTCAGCTGTTGGCTACTGTTCGACAGCAACTTCTCGCAGGCTTCGCGGAGAGCACCGAAATCGGGTCCACTATCTGCAGAGCCGCTGCTGCTGCTATCGCCGCTGCTGTTGCTGCTCTGCTCGCCCATATTGAAGCGCTGTAAAACAAGGCGAAACATACATACATTGCAATTAGTTACGCGTATTTTTGGGCATGCTTGCACTGGGCTTTCAATTCGTTTGCCAAATGTCGAAATAGCTTTTAGTTCGCGCTTAAAACTAGGCAATATTTTCGCTGAATCTCACTAAATTCCATGCACGCTTCATTGCATTTTTGTGTGCAGATTTTTGTGTTTTACAGTTCGCTTGAGCCACAATTTAATTGGTTTTTCTGCCAGTTGAATGGTGTGTTGTCAGTGTGTGTGCGAGCGTGTTCATGTGAGTGCCTGCTCTACATATGCACAGTTTATTCAGTTCATGTTATTTTATTGCTTTTTTCCCCCATACAGCTGGAGGTCAACTTATTTAATGTGGCCGCCCAAAAGTATGCAACATTTTTTATGCACATATCTCCCATGTTCAAATGCAATGAAAATACATTTTATTGGCATTGTAATTGTCTGACGAATAAGTAATTATCGAAAGAGGTATTAAAAGGGCAATAAAAGCACAGTAAAAGAAACGCACAACAATATTATTATAACAAAGTTTACTGCCAGTCACCTCATTAGCTATGCATTTGATTTGCATTATTTTGTTGTAACGAATTGTAAATCAAATCGTTAGTCAAAATTAATTAGAGATTGAAGTGAAGTGAAATGTAATAGCATTGTGCCAAATCAAATATTCAAAATATTTATTTTGTGAACACATAACTTTCATCGACTGTCCAATATGTGATTTTCCAATAAAATTGAGAAATTCAAAATTCCGTCCACAATTGTCCATTTGCCATGCTACAAGCAAACACAAATACGACTATGAGAAGGACTCTGCAAATAAGTTGCTCGACAATGGCATTTCGACAGAAACATTCTCACATTTTCCGTGCTACGACCACTTAGTTGATCGTTTGCCTAGAGCTAAATCAACATTCGTACCACAGAAGTTTACAGGCAAGTGGTCGATAAGGATGCATCTGCATTCAGCTGGAAACTGGGGACGAGTCAAACACTCCGAAACAAAGCGAATCAATGGCAGCAACTGTCTAGAGTCGTCAGTCGACAGTTAACAGTCAACAGACACATGCAAGCTGGAAGCTAAACCATTTAGTCGACGCACCGCAGAAGCTTGTAGATTTCAGAAGCCACACTTCAAATTGCCAGAAGGACGAACCAACACTAAACACTAAACGGAACTGCAATCATGCGTGGCACAACGATAAGGTGTAGGTCACTCTCTCTCTCTCTCTCACTCTCTCTCGCTCTGTGATTTGTGGGAGTCACAAATGAATGCACTCATACGCACACACATACAAACACTCTTTGGCATGTTGTAATCTTCTTATTTAGGCAAATTGCAGCTAGCACTTAAAGGAACTGCAGGGAATGCATAAAAGCCGCAGTATAAACGCCAGATGAACGAATTGTGGGGGGAAACTGGCATTCATTCGGCCTTGGATTAGCCAAGGGATGTGAATGCTTTTGCTGTTGGTGTTGCTGTTGCAACAGTGCTGCTTGAAGCACTCTTAATGCATAAAATCGTAAGCGTTTTATGGCAACATCAATATCTGTTGTTGTACTTGTTGTTGTTGCTACTGCTCATCGCATTTATAAGGCAAATTACACGCCAAGAAGGAAAATGGTGGGCTGAGCTCAGCTGAGCTGAGCTCCAATTACGTTAAAGCTGAGCAGACAAATTTGGTTATTAACTGGCAATAGCCATACTCGTAAATTTGCTGTCGATTTGCACTGGGCGCGGGGCAAAACAAGACTGTTTAATTTTGAGCACGGGACCACTTAAATTTTATGACGGTGACGCGACAAACTTGCGCGCGAAGCCTTAAAGTACTTTGAACCACACACACTCACCCCATAACTTTGCACACACACTTGAGTGATGGCCAAGTAAAGAGGTGTCCGATGAATATTAATATAAAACTTGAGCTATCGATGAGGTAGGCATACATTAAATGCCATTGTATTAGTAATCAGTCAGCTCATGCACGGAAAAAAATTAGCAGAAATATGATAGGCTAAATAAAGCCGGAAGCGGTTTTAATATCTAGGCTGAAGTGAAAAATATTTTCTTTTTAACCAATTGTCGTATCAATTTTGTGTTTTTGTTTCATTTATTATATTAATCCATTTTAGATTACCAGATTTTCTTCTTCTGCTACCAACAATAACATAGCTTAAAATAAGTATAAATGGAACAAAATAAACAACGACTATTGCAAAACATAGTTGAATGATCCACATAACTAAAACTAAAACATTATACAAAAATGAACATAGATAATTCTATTCATACATACAATGTTGATATATAAATTATATTGAGTAATGTGATTAACGGGCTTTTAATATGATGAGGTGAAAGTTTAAATAGCATTTTGGATCTTTCACTAGATTTGTTATAGTCACTATTTAAATTGCTTAATGTATAATTCGATTAAGCTACCCTGCAGTCAAATACTAAGTTAATCAAAGGAAATACTATAAAACTAAAATAAATTAAAGCATTTCTTGGAAAAAAATGGCAGTGTAAATAGCATAGCATACTTTCTTGCGCCCATTAAGCTAGGTTGCACCATTTGGGTTGGGGGAAGTCCGGAAGATGGGGCGAATGCGATCGCATTGAGGGCGTGAGCGCCTTGTGATAATAAAAATATTTTTACGAGTGTACACAGGCCGCACGCAACGGGCAAAGCGTTTGGCAATAACAGAAATTAGCAATAAAAGACGCCTAGGCAAGTCAAGGCGTACTCTATATATAGTATATAGGTAGGTAGCTGGGAACTCTCATCAGCTCGGCATCCGCAACAAGCTTGGCGCAAATTACGTTTGCTGCAAGTGTGTGCGTGTAACAAATATGTGTGTGAGAGTGTGCGAGAGCGTGTGTGGAAATGGGGAGGACTCTGTGTAACTTCAATAAAAGCAGCAAGTCAACTCGACATAAAACAGCAAATGTACGAGAATTTCGCCATATATCTAAAACATCTATTCGTTTCGTCCCCCCACTCCACCAACGCAGGCTTCGATTACACGTAGCATAGTGAAAAACATTGTTAAAATCTTTTATGTGCCGCATGGAAATTGCAGAACATATTAAAAAACAAAAAGCTAGCCAGGCGCGTGAAATTCGTTGCCATTTGACCTGCATTCACATGTGCCACAAATACCCAAACATATACAAAAACTTCGATTTTTTCTGCTCTGCTCGCCTCGCCTCGACTTTTATGACAGCTCGCATTTCCGCCTGACGCCCATGTGACGTATGTGTAATGGAAATACCGCTAAAATCACACACAGATGCCAAAACATTTGAGTTGGAATTGCGGGCTGTGTCGGTGTTAGTTCTAGTGAGTTATTTCCAATTCGTTTGCTGTCAAAACTTTCAACATCAATACATAGTTTATGGCAAATCTTTCAAGTATTGTGCTTCTAGGATTTCCTTAGCTATAAATAAATCACTTTTATTTCAAATTTATTTGACGCATAAATCATAAATTATCGTAATGAATTTCCCACCACATTGAACAAAATCTCTTTTTAGTTGTCTGCCGATTGACTAAAAAATGTTCAATGGAAACTTAAATAAACAATTGATCTCTATTAACGCATCCATTAAATGCCATTAAAAATAACATTAAATCCATTGCTCATGTTTTCTTCAACAACAATCAGCGTTGAGTAGCTTCGAACTGGCCTTGAATTGAACATGAAAAGCGATAAAAACAAAACACATTGTATCTGATTCAACACGTTGTCATTTCGTGTTGTGTTTTTAATACCCTGTGAAGTCGTGAAAAAAGGGTATGCAATTGATCAAAATAAATCCATGATGTATACTTATTTTTATTAAAAGGGTATCTCATTGGCTGCCAATCATGACTTCGCAGTGTTAACAGCATGTTTTCAATTGTGCATTTGCATTTGTTTTGATAAAAGCCTTTTTTCCATTTGCCTGAAACTGAACATTGGCAATTGCTTTTTTTTTTTTTTTTTAAAGCATTGTCAACGCTGGGATTTGCTCAATGAAAATATTGCTCAATTGAATATTCGTATATGAGTGTTTTCAACGGAGATTTATTTTTATTTTCGATTGCAACTGGAAATATTGGTTGATACTTTCAAAGGGATTTACAGTGGAAATTGAACAATTGATGATGGCAATTGTTGTTGTTTTGCTTCGAATAACGTACTCTATATTCAGCTTATGAATTGCTGCAGTGCGACTTGGGGATTATAGTCGCAAAACTTTGCCAAAAACTTTTGTCAAACAATCGTATAACAAGTCCATTTATTTATTGCCTTTAAGTTGTAAAAATGCTATTGAGAAAGAACTTTAATTTTAAATTTTAGAACTTTTTTCGGAATGTGGAATTCTTTGAATTGTGGCTTTGGGGTATGCAGATAAATCAACCATAAATAACTCATGCCAGCTGCCAGGAAACTGTAAATATCAAGTATACGCAAGAGTGAGCAGGACTAAAGCGGCACACAAAACATTTAAATGCCATCAGACGCGTATCTATCAATCTATATATCATAAGAGATGCGATTATTTTCAAAGTAAAAGCCAAAACGAAACGTTTTGCGTTAAAACGGTTTTTAAAATGCGAAAACTCGTAACGAACATTAACTGACAGCTGCCATAGCAACAGTCCGTTGATTTATATATGTTTTGTGGTGTATGTTCGAGAGATATCAAGTGCACACAAAAGTAGCTAATATATCAAATAAATATGAAGAGCAAATATGAAATAACTCATAGCAGTTGACGGGCATTTACAGGATATACCCAGCAGCCCCAGCTCAATGTCAGAGCGGAGGAAAGCAAGGCAGCAAAAAACATTGTTACATCAAAATTACATATGCTCTTTATGTCTCGAGTCCAGAGTCCGGAATGCGCCTGAGGATTATGGCTGGCGGACAGCAAAAGCATGCGGAGCCAAATAGCTTGTAAAGAGCGAGTGAGCGAGCGTGCGAGAGATAGAGACAAAGTGGGACTCTGCGCTAAAGAGGAATAAAATATTGATAAAAATGCTGCTGCAGATTATAAAGAGCAAAAGCAATTTATTTATTTAGCACATGGTTTTCATTTCTCCATTTTTGTTTTCCTTCTGCTACTTTTAAATAAGCTGTCGACGCTGTGGCAAGCAGCATAAATAATTTATAAACCACAGCTAAGGTGCTCAAGTGCGCTTAACTAACCCAAGCAGAAGTTTAGCCGCAGTTTAAGGTGAACCTTAAAGCACATTGCAATGCAATGAAGACGGGCTACACCAACAAAAAAAATAGAATGTTTGTGCTGCGTTCAAAAGGTAAAGAAGCAGTACACGATGCGAGAGCAACATGCTGCAGGCTGCCTTGACTCGGCTGCAGTCTTGTGGTTTTTTGCTTTGTGCCGCATTCTGACTTTGTTGCCCACGTTCACGTCCACTGTCTCATTTTCTGAGCTTTACTGCCTGTGGCCAGAGTGTGGAAATTTCCTCATGAACTACGTGTCCCGCTTTGTGTCCGCCGCCGTATATACGTATATTTTTTTGCCTTTGCTTATGCTTCTCATCCGTGCGATGGCATTGTTACGCATACGTCAGGTTGGCCGGGCCCAAGGTTCATTGCTTCTCGCTTAACTAACCGACATTTTGCTTAGGGTTTTCGGTACGGTTTTAAAATGAAATACGTGCCACACGTGTTAAATGCGGCTTTTTACCTACAGTTTGTTATCCCGGGCAACAATTGCACAATTTGACAACACGCAGACTGAGGAAATTTGCATATGTTGTCCCACACACCCAAACACACACATGCACATAAAAAACTTGGCAACTTATGTATGTATGTGTGCGTTTGTGTGTTTGGATCGTTTGTAATGTGAGCTGTTCTTGTTTTGTTTTGCTTTGTTTACTTTGCTTTGGCTGTTTGTTCTTTTTAATTGTCTCGCGGTTGTAAAGTCGACCATCTTACAGATACGCACATGGATACACCTACAATTCAGATGCAAGATACAAGATACACCCGCCACATCCACCACAGCAACTGTTACAGCAACAGCTTAAGCAAAACAACAGCTGCTCAACACGTTTGTACTGCTCAAAGCCACATGCCAAGCATATCCTTTTCAAAGTGTATGACGTCCTTAGCTGAAAGCAGACTCACGCCCTTTCCTTTCCATTCCTTGCCATTCCTTTCCACTTTCCTTCGCTTCATGAATTTGCACTTCTCAGTTGAATTTTACTTTACTGTCACTTGGAAAAGAAAGTTAAAACTTGGCACCGAGCTTATTTGTACTTTATGTACTTTATATACTTTGATTTTCGACAACTTTTTTCAAGCAGGCTTTTGTCTGCTGGCAATTGTTTGTTGTTTTTGCGTTGGGCCTAGATAACGTTAAGATCTGGCCAAAGCCTTAGCAGCTCAACTAAAGCACTCACAACTTGGCCAGAGGCTTTTAGCCGCTGGTAAAGGGAAGTAAAGCAAATGCGAAAAACTCTAGCAGAAGAAAAGAAAAACAATTCGCAATTTGATTTGATTGTTACACAGAAAATTTGTAGCATTAAGATTAAATTCATTTGCATTTCGCATTTCTGGCGGATAACTCAATAATGTAGACAACAATTCACAGCAATTAATATGAATAATTTGTATGAATACATTTATTCTGTCGTTTTCTTTTTTGTGCACTTTGTGTGTTTATTTAGCCAACTCACGCGCCTGCACTTCCAGTTCCGATCAATGTCTAAATATCGCAGTCAATTCATAACAATAACATTTCTGCGGCACGTAAAATCGACAGTCTACTTACTGCTTTATATATATAAAACAACACCCTCACACTCATACACCCACACATTTAAACACCTACAGCACACGCACTTTCCCAGACATCAGCAATTTTCCGCACGTTTCACTGAGTTTTGTTTAAAATGTTTTTACAATTGACTTGCCCTCGCTTCACTTTGTGCGGAGGTTAAAAGGCGACTCACACTCACTCTCTCATTTATTCACTCACACTCGAGAGACACATTTAGTTGGCAATTGAGGCATCTTCTTTTTCCATCCCATGCTTCACCCTGACCCGGGTCACCCCATTCGGTTAATGTCAATGAAAGGCAGTTTGATTTTCATATTTCATTTCATTTCATTTCGTTTGCAATTTTCTTTTGCCTTTTTTTCCTTTTTAGACAATTGTTGCTCAATTCATATGGAAATGTAAGCTCCTCTTTCTTCGCTGCCTTCTCTGTTTCTTCGCATTTTGTTGCTGTTATTATTGTTGTCTGGTTGTCTGGGTGGCTGGGTTGCTGGCTATGTGTTGGCTTCCCCCTCTATTCCGTGTGTATCTGCATAATGAAGTGTTATGGCCTCAATAGCCGAACAATAGCCCAAGCTAACGCCACAGCCAAGGCACAGGCACAGCTGTCGTCTTCCATAATTCTCAATGATTTCGTTCTCTCTCGTGTCGACCTTTTGCAAGCGAGAGCCTAATAAATATTCTTTCTTTGTTGTTGCTGCTGGTTTACATGGAAAAGTTGAAGAAAAGTCAAAAAGTTGCTTGACTTGACCAGCATTTAGTTTATTTACTTGTTGCTTCAACTTTTTTATTGGCTTTTGTAAAATTTCAATTTATTTGTGATTTATGGCGATTTGATTTACTTGAAAACGCATCGAACAGATAATTGAGGTTGTATCCGCTGCCCATAATATTCTTCTTGAGCAACTAAACTAAGTGCATCAATTCAGTTAGCATTTATTATTCATAAACCGTTAAATTACTTAGAGCATATTCTTTTAGTGTTGTGACTTTCTCATTCTACTTGTGCATAGCAATTATTTGACTCTGGCAAATAACTCTTGTTGCTTGTTTTGCGCTCAGCAGTTAAACTATCAAATGGCCAGTAAGTGAAACATTTCAACTTTTGCTTCGGCTTGACATAAAATTCTTGTGTAATTTCTTTTTCGATTCGCAAAAAAACTTTTAATTAAACGCAAAAGTTGCACGTTGCATGCTGAAAGTCGAAGCGAAGCAGAATAAAACACCAGAACAACTGCAATTATAAAGGAGCGTAGCGAAAATCCAATCAAAATCAATAAGAAACTTCCAAGGGAGAGCGCGCTGTGCTGTCGGTCAGGTGTTCAGTGGAGCAGCAACGATTGATCAGATCGGCTTAAGACTTAATTAATTCCATCTACAGGTGTGTATCTGTGTGTGTGTGTGGGCAGTTCGTCGAGGGGCATAGATACATTAGTATCTTTTAGCTACACGGATACGCAACGCTTAAGCACGGCACGTGCTTAATCTTAAAGTTAACTGCGATGCACTTTCACGCCAAAAGTAAAGATGAAAACAGAAACTGAATAGAGAGATAACAAGAGAAGAGAAGACTTTCACTTAGTTGTTCATTGCACTATGTAAGAGCAGCAGCCGCAGCAGCAGTCTGTTGACTTATTTGATAAGCTCAAGAAGTCGCCAGCTAACTTTGTGGTAAGTGTATTTACCCAACCGCAACTTACAGCTGCAACTTGCTAATGAAGCGCCCCGTTCATTGGCTTAATTAATTCAGTTGTGTGCGGTCGTATTTTTGTGTTTTCCATACCCTCCTCGCAGCGCATTGGGAGACAAAATTACCATAGTAGGGTATATTGGTATGCAAGTATAATTATGTTATTGTACATTGTTGTTGAAATTAGTGGATTGTCCACATTAAGTTGAACTATAAAGTCATCCTTACATTTTGTTCATATTTCTTCTTTAGTTTGTTCTTGTTCAGTAGTTAAGTATTTATGCTTAGTCCATTCTTGTTTGGTTGTTCACTTTTGATATTTAGTTAGTTCTTGTTTTTAGGTTCCAATTTTAATTGGTAGTTTTTATGGTTTGTTGTCTTTCACTATCCTCAAAATATTTAAACTTGGTTGGAACCATTAAGTTTAGTAAATCTAAACACATAATTTTATTAAATTATTATTAATTATTACTAAAATTAGCGAACAAAGAACGTCGCAAAATACCCAAAGAGCGAAAACGATTTATGTACAAAAACAATCGATAAGCGAAATCTAACGATGAACGAAATCGAACGATGAACGATATCGAATGATGAACATAATCGAGCGACGAACCACATCAAACGAACGAATTGAATGATCTAGTTCACTGAATAATAATGAATGAGCGAACTTTGTTAGTCATTAGAGCGACACAACACTAATAGAAAGCGATCTTTCGGTTTGAATTGAAGCAATTACATTTATAAACCAAATATGCAATACAGTATTAAATCTAAATTAAAAAAAATTCCCTCTTAAATATATATACATACACAGGGTATCCCAAGGTTGTGCTGCATTCGCATTGACTTTTTAGGGGCCAGTTTTCTCAATGCTCTGTGCGGACATTTAATTAGTAAGTGCGCTCAACAACAACAAACAACAAACGGCAATAAGAGCAATGGCAAAAACAAAAAAAAACCCAAAAAACACAACAAGAATAACATGAGCATAAATCTGGATGCCAATACAAGCAAATGAGTGTGCATGTATGCATGTGTATATGTGTGTGAGTGAATAACACAAATGTATCTGTCGGATACAATCACAAGCTCATTACAAGGCGTGTGTTCTTTATTCGTTTGTTGTGATGCCTTGTTGTCTGTAGTATGCTTTTATATGTGAATGTATGTGTGTATGTGTATTTGTTGTGTGTTGTTGCCCTAAAACCAGTTGACTGTCTGCCGTGTCCAGCGGCACAACAAGCGGAACGCATTGTGCCTGCCATTTGGCTTTATCTGATTTGCCTTCTGCCTTCTGCTTTGTGCCCCATGTTGGCCCGTTTGGCCCGTTGGCCAATTGAATTCGAGTTTCCTTTTGTTGCTTTGAACCTTGTTGTGTGGGTCGCCTTGCGTGCTGTTATCTGAGGCAGATACATTCTGATATTTCTGATTGCTCGCCTGGCTGCCAATTAAAATGACGTTCACGATTTGGTTTGCAAGATTTCACGCAGTTACTTTCCCTCCCTCCGTCTCTCTGTCTCTCTTTATCTGCTTTACTGGCTGCCATTTCCGACTAATTCAATAAACTTGCAATAATTTATGTGCCATTAAGGCGAGAGTCCGGCCACTGTGTGTGTGTGTGGGGCACAAAGTTTTGCGCTCAACTAAAAACAAATCCGAGCTCAAAGCAGAAGATACACTCCAGCTCGTATAATTGAGCTAGTGTCTGGTCGGGTGTGCAGCATTTAGCAAATTATGGCCATTAAAGCAGTATGGCAAATGCACAAGAAAAACCACAACAATATGCGAAATGACTGCTCTCAGATCCATAGACCACAGCTCGTGCCGTTTCGATTCCCATTCCTATTTTGATTTCCATTCTGATTCCCAATCCCAATACAACCATATTGCCATGGCCATTTCCATTTCCATTCCCATTTTCATTTCCATTTCTTGTAGATAAGCACAACAATTTCAGTTGGCAGCTGCAAAATGCTTGTTTCTTTGTACGCTGTTTGCTGCATAATTTTGCATAGTTCATGTTGCATGCAATAAATGCGGCAAGCATGCATGCCACACAGCACTCAACTGGGTTAACCGAATGCAACATTTTTTGTTATGCATAACAAAATTTGATTGGTTCTTTCCTTCCTTTCTATACCAAACACAACCCACAAAGAAAACCAATTCAAAACTCTTTCCTAAGTTAGACTTAATGAACATTTTATTTTTGCTCAGTCATTTAATCTTCTCCTTTGATTATTCTTTTTGTTACTGTTGCAAAAGCCTAGAAAACGTTGCTGAATAGACTTTAGACTGATAATAAGATGCACAAATTTGCACAACTTCAATAACAAACGATTTTCAATTCATTTTCAATTTTCATGAAAGGATAAGCTGAAGGAGTAACACATTATTGATTATTCTATTATTATTTTTTTTATATTTATTTGCATATGCTGAGGTAGCTGCAGCTTCACATATGAGCTATAAATATTTATAATGATTTGGCTTAACTTAGGCAAGTGGAAACTCTTGACTCACAAACCTTTATTAACAAATTAAAGAAATGCTTTCATGTTGAAGATTCTTGGGCTCGCAGCTTAACTTGAAGCATTTCACACTCAATCGCCTAAGTTCTAGCCAAGGGTCTTCACAAAATTAAAAAATAAGCCTTCACGCACAATGGAAGACCATTTAGGTGGGCAAGGGACAAGAAGGACTCGAGCAGAGAACGGAATGCCCACTTAATGCCAGGCGAAGGCGTGAAAAGGAAGCATACCAAAAATGAAATTCAGACAGTGAATTATGTTGATGTTGGGGTTTTGTTCTATTTCACTGCGTGTACTTGTTGGGGGGTGTGAACGGGGTTTGAGGTGGGGGTAGCTTAATTACCTGCAATATTGCAGCCACAAAAAACGAAAAACGGCAAACGAAATGAGCCAAAAAGGGAACAAAAGGCTTGCGGCCAAGAGTGGCGAGCAAAGGCAAGGCAAAGCAACAACAACAAGTCAAAGGGACGAAGAACAACAACTTCAATTAAGCGTTTTAATTTCAGTGGCTGGCAACGGTTGCCATAGTCGGTTGGTTGTTGGTAAAAGGATATTCTTAATGCCATCGGATTTGCCTTTTGCCTTTCAACTTTTCTCTGCTCTGTTTGCACACTTACTCATCTTTCGCCTAGTTTGTTTTGGCCATAAAAGTCAGCAGAAACTGGCCGCAATACTCGTTGATATAATATGCAATAATTTAGCATAAATTACGTAGGCGTCGCGTCGCGTCGCGCAGCATCGCAGGATATATAGTATATAGATTATATCCGATGCGTTGCTCGCGCTTTTTACACTTCACTTAATTGCTTCTTATGCATATTTAATCAACTCAGAAGGCCAACAGCGCGATCCAATTAAAACTGCCCACAAAACCAAAAGAAAAAAAATTGTGTAAAAAAAAAAACGAGATTGAAGAATAGTCTTTGAATCAATGCATAAGTAGGCAATCTGATGCTGGGTCACGAACTTCAAATATTCTGCTTAAACTTAAATTAGTTTTGGTTCAATGAATGTTTTTTGCGTACTCGCACTCGCAGTTGAAGCAGGGCTTGGTAAACAGCATGAAGAAAACAAAAGCCAATTGTCGAGTCAGCCACCCAACTCTCAACCATAAATAATACGAGTAAACAAGGCTCTGATTTGATTGCCATTGCGTGCAGTTCCAGCCCAAAAGGATATCGACAGGATATCAATATCCTTGCCAACCACCATAAACACAAGGAATGTGGTAAGAAGGACTTTCTTGATATATACCGACCTGACAGTCATGTGAAGATGGACATTTGTTCAACCATTTACATTCACATTTACAAATGAACATTCACATGTTACACACGGCGTATGAGTGTTTCGGACTAGTTGCTCAATTTGCTGCCTGTCTCTCTGCGTGTCTGCCTGCCTGTCTGTCTGTCTGTCTGTCTGTCTGTCAAACTGCCAGCCGTCGCCCTTTAAGTGTAGTTATGAAACACTTTGCATTATTTATACTCAAAGTCCCACATTGTTAGTTCGAAACTCATTAGTCCGGACTCTGATATTGCCTACAGAATATGGACAAATTTCGGTAGCTTTTTTCAGTTTTGTCTTGTCAAAACTATGAGATACCCTTGAAAATGTCAAAGTATCAGATTTTTTTATGCTTGCGAGTTTAATAGACTTACTTATAAGGCATTGTAATAAACTGTAGAGCCTATTAAATGCATTGATTGCTATTCTTATCGTTATTTTTATAAGACCATCTAAATTTATGATCTAATTGACAACGGCATATAAGTAGTCGATATATTTTAAAATTTATGATCTAATTAACAATGTCTTATATAGAGATATAGTCTTTATATTATTGCAATTTTATAACTACCTAATTCGATTCGAATTCTAAAGAGTCTTTAATTTTTATGAAGGCCGTAAAACGTGATCAATAAATTTAGTTTCAAGTGATTAAACTATGCCATTTATAAACCCCTTTTGCGATTAATGTATACAGGGTATTTGTTAAAGCAGTTAGCCCATTAAGTGCAGCCGTTGTTGGCTTGAAAGTGCTTTAATTTGGCTTCTCCCTTTGAATCGTACAACTGGAGCCAGCAATGCGTTTAGAACTCTCTCTGACAGAGGCTAAGAGGATTTCCCTTGGTTACAGTTCCATCTGCATACGAATCCAATTGATTTGACGCTCACTTTCTGACCCGTAGCTTTCACCGGGGTTTGTCGCACAGTGGCATAAACAACAACAACTCCATCCCCTGACTTGGCCACAGCCACAGTCAGTGCCTCTGCCACTGCCCCTGACAAATGTGGCAAGTTCAGAGTGCTGCCAGCCACAAGCCAGAACTTTTTAGTTTGTCTAATTGAAAGAAAATGTGTAGCCAACGGTTTTTGTGGTTTTAATTAATGTTGCTACACATTTATTTTCAGCAGAGTTTTGGCATGTAGCAGCCATGAATAGGGGAATAAGGGGGATGGAGGAAAGAGGAAAAACACGAGAGGGGAGCAAACTAATTAGCGGCTGTCAGAATGTTTAACTCTCAGTTAGCAGTTGACACGAAGATTGCCCATTAAACAAACAAGTTAAAGTAAATTTGAACAAGCGGCAAACAAAGTGAAATGAAGTCGTGAATTTGGGAACATTTTAAATGATTGACACTCACTCACACTCACACTTGCCACAAGTGGCAAGTTGACACCGTGTGTCATTTCTTTGCACTCGTCTTCTTGTTGTCGGTGTCGTCGTATCTTTTTCATTTTTAATTAAATTATGTGCAGCATTTTAATTACTCATTACAGTTGAATGGGAACAAAGTCAGAGACGATGTGGGAGTGTCTCAATATATGTATGTGTGTATGTAAGTGTGTTAGTGCAACTCGCATACGCCCTACTCTCTAATGCAATTTTCATGTTGTCTGCCTTTGAGTTGCATGCTGAATCCGCAAGAAGCAGCTGCTGTTGCAGTGGCTTTTTCTGCGGCTACATAGCACCACACAAATGTGTTTATTTATGCCACGCGCCGACGTTGTCTCACTTGGAACGCTGCCACATGTGCCCAGGCGGGCAACGTCATATAAATATTACGCATACGCCAGGTTGCCAAAAGACTAACCTGATTTACGCATTAACATGCAGAAGATGCAACACTCTAATGCCATACATGCACATCGATTTATTTGGCTTTGGATTCCCAACAGCAGTGAAGCATGAGTTCAGCTTTATCGCATGCAAAATACCATAAATCGCAAGACATATGTCGCAACATCAGTTAAATTTCATGAATGAGTTCCAAATTATGGCAATTTTGTTCTGCAACTTTATGAAAGTTGATCAAGAGACATGTGTCGCAAAATCTGTTAAATTTCATGAACGATTCATGCTTAGCTAAATGAAGTTGTAAAAATTTGATTGCAGTTGCTGCTGAGCAATTTTAGACAGATTAAATTATGCAGAAAAATGCGAGCTGTTCGAGAAAGAGTAATTGATTGAATATGCAAAAACGACAACAAAGATAACTTTAAATTTTTTGAATATTTTTATATTTACATAGACAAGAACAAAGAAAGAAAGATATGGTCGAGTGTGCTCGCTTTTGAACAAAAGCAAAAGAGTGTGGTATTATTCTTAAAGTATACCAAATAATCTATATCGTTGTAGAACTACATTCGAAATATACTATAGAGGTTAAAATATACCAGATTTTTAACCAAATCACTTATGACCCGATTGTAGTATTCGTAATTTGTCGTACATGACTCTTGTGCTTTACAATTGCAGTAAAATATTCTCTGCTTTAATTTACTTGAAGTCATTGCCTGCTAAACGTTTCATAACTGTTTCGTTTATTTATTTAATTCTGTGGGAAAGTCATGTGCTATATCAATGACACACCCATGGAAGACACGCATCATTTAATTGCAATTACGCACGCCAAAAGATTGCTGAAATTCTGCATATTGCTGAAAATGTTGTTGCTGCTCAAGTTATCGCTGTTGTTGTTGTTGCTGTTGTTGTTGTTGCTGTTGTGGTCGCGGTGGTTTTCTGGAGCCGTGCCCAGAAGATTTTACAGTGAGTGTCTTAAATTTGAAATGTCATTTTGCTTGGCGTTGTTTTGATTTGCAGCTGTCGAATGGTGTTTGACATGCGACTTCCGGTTTTGTGGCTAGCGTACGCTTGATAAGACAGCGATTCGTATACGTAATACACATACGAGTACATATATGCGTGTGTGTGTTTGTATGTGTCACACTCTCAACGCTTGATGTGTCAATCAAGTGTGTGCTAAGTCAACGGCTTTGGGGCGGCAACAAATTTAGCGAATGTCGTGCGGGAGCTTAACGTATTTGCGGCGGCTTCTTCTTGCAGCTAATGGCAACAAGTGTCTCACAAGTGCGAAGAAGAAGAGTGTGAACGTGTGTGTCCCCAAGTGGGTGAGTGTGTGTGTGTGTGTGAGCTGTGTGTAGTTGGCAATTTGCGCGTGATTTATGTGCTTGACAGCGCGACATGTAAAACATTGTTGCTCAAGTGTCGACGAAAGTTGCACATTCTTCGACTGTTCTTGCTACACCTCACTCGCAGGCTTTCTCACCCTCTCTCACTCTCCCGTTCTCTCTCTCACACTTTTGTGTGTGTGGCAAGCAAGTCAAAGTTATCTTAAGAGCATATCGGTGTTCAGCCTTAAAAGACGCTGCAAATCATCTTTCGTATCGCAGCAACTGAAAAAACAAAAAAACGGAAGTGGCCACCAAAAGCGACAAAGTGCATACAACACATGGCAACAGGTGTTTGCCACACAGCTATCCCAGCTAGCTGCCACATCTTTAATTTATGACCAACTCTGGCCTCGCTGCTTCGTGCCGGGTCCTGCTGACCATTGCAATTGATTAATGTCAGCGACGCGGCGTGCGGCCCAAATTGAGCATGACTGGCCACTGACAGTGGCCAGAGTGGAGAGATGTTGCATGGGCACAGATGGGGGGGCACGGCCACAAAGAAGGCGCCCGCATCGTCCTCTACCTTGTATAGCGTGTATTCGTTTGCTTTTCAAACCAGTTGACTGCCTTTTGGTTTATCAAAAGATGCGGCACGTGTGACATGTGCATTTTTTTTCGTTCGTTCGTTTTCGTTTATTTTTCTTTTCATTTTGCTTGTTGCCTCTTTTGGTTTTCAGTTGCTGTTGGCTGCTGTTGCTGCTTCATTAGCGCTGACAGCGACACAAAAGGTGCGCTAACGCTGCGGCGTGAGCTGTCAGCAACATCTGTAGTGGCAGCATCAGCATCAGCAGTGGCTTGTGTCCCGAAAAAGCAAGCAAAGCCCCCATGTTGCCACGTTTTGCCCCCTTTGCGAATTGCCAGTTGCCAGTTGCCTGTCAAAGGCAGCAATATCAGCAGCACCACACTAAAGTAATCAAAAGTTAGATGGAAACTATTTTGCAACTTTAAACAAAATGTATTGTTCGCAATTAGATCGACCTACGCGTTGTTTCAATATTGGAATTTAACCAATGGAATTTTCATTCAAATTTTGTATTTAGAGATTCAAGAGAATATCAAAGTGAATTCTTGAGGTTTCACTTTTCAATTAAATATTTCAATTGCTCGCTTTTTGCAAATTTCAAGTATTCAAATTGTAGTCTTGTCACCTTTGCTGATTTTAATAAGAAATATTCAATATCTAAATTTGATTTATTCAGAAATGAAAGTGCATTTTTGATGTTTCACTTTTCAATTAAGTATTTTAATTTAAAATTGAATGGCAGTCCTTACATCTCTGCTAAATATTATTTTATATTTATAGCTTTCTATGGGGAATTTTGATAAATTATTTCAATTTCAGTAATTCACTTTTATACTATTTTAACTTTCATTAATTGTTTTCTCATTGCAATTTATTATTTTAATTGTGGTCTTGTTACTGCAAATTTTTCTTTTCTATTAAGAATTTTTATACGAATTTCGGAAATTAACTAATTCTGTTATTAATATTTGTAATATTTAAATCTTAATGAGATATGCGAAATTTATAATATGTGAGTTGTCTTGTTATCTTATTATTAACTATTTTCGTCTTTCTCTAAATATTCTATATTTAAGCAAAGATATAGCCATGTTCGTCTGTCCCTCTATTCTAGCTCTCAAAGACTATAAGAGAGAGAGAGAGAGAGAGAGAGAGAGAGAGAGAGAGAGAAAGAGAGAGAGAGCTATAACGGGATAAAAATTGTATAAGTTATTTAAAAAATACTTTTTATTTGGGGTCTAAGCTGACAATCTGGTATATTTTGACTTCTGTGGTATATTTCGAATGTACTTTAGTATTATTGAGGTATCTTAATTTGGTATATTTTAAGAATATACCGCACTGTTTTGTTCTTCTTCAAATTGGAAACGGGAATCTCACACTTGACTATAGCTTTCTTATTTGTTACTACTTAAAATTTCTGTGAAATATTTGCTTTTAACAATTCAAAATATTATGTGATTCTTGTGTATCTATATTCGATAAATATTTTAAATACTGGTTATATAAATTTCAATAATTCTTACAATTTACATTTATATAAATTGTACTCTTCATGAATTTTACAATATTTTACAAGTTTTCCTAAACTTTGCAATAAAAAGTTGTGTTTAATATTAATTTTGCAATTTGCAATTTGATTTGCTCAAATTTCTTTGAATTAAATGTGAATAGCAAACAAGTACTTTATCAAATAGTTCATTAAAATGCTGAGTGCAGTGTAATAAGTAGTTTGTTAAAAGTGCGACTTCACTGTTCGCTGAAGTACATAGTTCATTAAGTGCTTAAAGTAACTGCGCGCTGGAGGCGTAATTAGATGTCAAATTGCAAATGAAATTCGTTGACCCTCGTAATTTCTTTACAAATTATGCACGGTGCGCACATAAAGAGGCTAGACTGTAGCTGCAGGAGTGAAGAGACAATTGCATGCTCCGAGATGACTTGGATGGACAACAGTGGAATGCAGCGATGGACAATCACGACTCTGACTGCCGCTGGGAATGGGCATGCCATAGCCAGTTCTCTCTTGCTCTCTGTTTCTCTGCCTGTTTCTGCTTGGGATTGGGGACTGGCAAATGAAGTATGACATCTAGGGGCAGCGGGGGAAGGGGATAGGAGGAGATAGGCCTTCGCTATCAGTTGTGGCTGAAGCAGCTGCTTTGGATTTGAAATGTTTAGTCGAGGCAGACAAATAAGTTGATTGTTTTGTGTGTTTGCAGCCAGCACATAAATGATACTGACAGGCCCATGACGGTTGGATCTCAACGCCAATGGCTCGTCAAGTGGCAGCAACAGCAAAAGCAGCAGCAGCAGCATCAGATGAGACAAAACTTAATTTCTACATTTGCTGACACGATAACAACAACAACGACAACAACTAGAAGGAACAACAAGGCATATCAGAGTAAATTTAGTGCGGCGGTTGAGTGGGTAAACTGGTCAGTGAGAAGTAATCGAAGTGGCAAGCGGTGGTAAGTGGTAAGTGGTAAGCGGCAACAGTAGCACATCGATTGGGATAGCCAGCATTTTGTTTAGTTTAGCTCATCTCTGAGCGTCTATTCCATTAGACGCTTTTAGTGCTTGTTAAATTCCAATTAACAACTTTTTTCTACCAGCTTTTTGTTTTTGTCGATTAACGATTTGCTGCACGTTGCATGTTGCACGTTGCAGTATGGTGCAGGCTGCCATTTAAGGGAGAGTTGCCTCCTCAATCTCAATCTTAGTCGCTCAGTCTTGGCCTCAACTTGTTGCTGGCTGTCAGCAGCATCTTGCATCGCTCACGATGCCTTTGCGTTAATTGAACCCGCACACAGTTGGCCATGTTAGAGTCACATTAGTTGTGTAGTTTGTTTACCTGTCTGTTACTTTGTTTGTCTGCCTGTCACGCAACTGTTGCACGTTGCACGTTGTCCATTTCAAAAACCTGAACCCATCCGGATGAGTGAGTCAGTCACTCAGCTAGCATTTGTTGCTGTTTTTTTTTATTTCCTTTGCATTGTAATTCTTTATGGAGATCAATAACAATTAATTTTAATTCTAATTTCGACTTTTAGCCGTTTGAGTATTCAACTTATTAATGATTGACTATTCATGCCGAGTCGGATGCCGATGACGACCACGACGACGACGAGGCGATGAGGAAAACGATTTGAAGGCATAATGAAAATTAATTGATCCTATGCACAGTTCAGCGCACACAATTCAATTTCAATCATCAACAACTTTTGCGCGCCAAAATGTTTTGTTTTTTTTTATTCTCTCGTTTTTGTTCGCTAGCTTATACAATATTTTTTTTTTTTTGTTATTTGTTTAGATTTAGCAGACAAAATTTCAGCCCAGCCCAATTTTGATGGAAATGCGGTTTTGATGTTTTCAACCGAAAATAGATTTCGATTTCGATGGCGATTGCGATTGCAATTAATTAAAAATGCTTCGTGCAATAAACATTCTGTATGCGCGATGAGAAACGTCTAATGATAATCCACGCCAGTGAGAAAATTAATTGTTTAAATGTATCTTGGCTGTGGGCCAAAGTGAACAAGATTTACATCTCGTTCGTTGTGTTAGTTTTCTGCTGATAAATGAAGTTTAATGACCAACCAATAATCGAAACGGAAACATGAAAAGTCTACGAGCAATGTGCGGCGCATAGACTAAAATTTTATTTTTAAAAATGTGGCATATACTTCACTTTTTTTTTGTTTATTTTATATCGAATTTTACGACCACTGCAGGGGTTTTCATAACAAACATATTGGATAAAAAAAAAAACAGAATTTATATGATACAAGCAACCAATTTAAAATAATCGTGAGCGGGAAAATCGTATGGAAACAATTAAAATAGATCATTTTAAAAATAATGATTTATTTGTTTGTGCAGTTTGGCTGTGTTTATTTGTAATTATGTGGTAAATATTTGCACAAAGTGCAAAAACAGAATTAATAAATAACAGAAACAAACAGCAACAAAATACCTAAAGGCATTAAATTTGAAATTTAAATTAATAGGCAACAGACAACTATATTTTTATTTGATTTGAAATGTTTATTGTAACATATTCATAAATATGTAGATGTTCAAAATATTCTTATAGTGTACTTGGAAATCTATTTAAATTAATCAATAAACCATATTAAATTTTCAAGAAATATATTACAACTATGATATGGGTATTATAACTTTGTACTTTCAGGAAATTTATTTAATAAGCAAAAAAATGACAACATGGAATATTTTGAACTCAATGGTATATTTTAAATGCTTTAGTATTATTGTGGTATTAACTCAGTATATTTGAAGAATCATACCGCACTCGACTAAAGCTTTCTTACTTGTTAAATCGTTCGAAAGATATTTATAGCAATGAATATTCAGAGCTATCTTTTCCTATATTAATAGCGAATATACAAATGTATAAGCAGATATTGAAAATGTCCAAATATTGGTGCTTAGTATTCAATCATCGTCATCGTGCTTATGATCAGCTGAATTAGAATCGTCTGACTCAGTTTATTTGCTTTTTCAATTTAAGAGAAAAACATATATGTGACTATATGTATAATATGAACAATATGTACATATAGTATTTCCATTACTCGTGTACAGATTTCTTGGATATCTTGAAAGCGTCGCGTCGCCAATTCCCCAGCAAAAATCTGACTGTTTGCGTATGCGAATACTCGTATGATAAATAAATCTAGTGTCTGCCATTTTTTACTTATAGCGGTTGCATTAGCGACCACGTGCACTACAACAACAACACAGAGAACAACAACAAAGTTAAACAAAAGCCACCCACAAGCCCACAGCGATACACGGAATCGTTGTCGTCGTCATCGTCGTCGCATTTTGGCCAAAGAATCGTGTGCATTTTGCCTGCTGCCAAGTTTATTGTTTAAACTCAAATGCTGATAAATATGTAAGTAAAAGCCAACTGATAGTATAGTATGTAGCTATCACAACAAGTGGCGAGGGAGGAGGGAGGAGCGACAGCTAAGCGCCTAATGTCAAATAGACAATAAACGGCATGTTTCACTAGCAAAATTGTATTTGCTTTAGGATCGCTTCGCTCGTTAGGCTTTACTTGTGTTGTACGTAAGTAGTTTGTTTGGATTGGGGGGGAGGCAGGGGGAAAAGGAATGGGTGACAAATGGTTGCAGATACATCATGATCGTGCCACAATGATAGCACCACAGTCACAGTCAAACAGTCGCGCCGCATGAAATCATCGATTACGTTCGATAACGATTTCGATTTGTCTTCACTTTGATGCATTTGATTTGTATTGGTAAAGTTAACGCAGTTCAGAGACGAACAATTAAAGACATTTACCTTAAGCTGGCGCAAGATTTATGGCTTTGCAACGTGGGCGCATGTCAGCATTTGAATTGGGGGGGCGTGTCAAATGGCCAAAAGTCAAAAAGTTGGCTTTGATTTATGCAGCTGAGATTTTTCGGCGCATAGTAAAATAGAAGAAAAGGAGCCATGGAAAATTTGCATAAGCGCAACCCAAAAATGTTTTATATAGTCAGTCGTATAAAGTATGTAGTACATAGGTGAATTCCCAGCTAGAGCTTTAACAAAGACCTGGGCTAGGTGTTTTTCAATTTACAGTTTCATAATTGTGCCACGCCCCCAGCCCCGCATGCGAGAGTGTGTGTGGCAGGTGTGTGTGTGTGGATGTGTGGCTCTTTAGAAAAGCGGCCTTATTGTAAATCAACTTACCGGAATGCGGAAGGTGGCGTTGCCTCGTTATGTGAGTGGAAGGCGGTGGAGTGTGGTGTGGTGTGGAGGACGGGGCAGAGATGCCTCTAAGCAACTTGTCGCATATCCTGCAACAGTGCAGTGGCAGCTAGGAGAGCGTTGCCCGTTGCGCCCCTGGCTGCCTCGCTGCCTCGCTGCTTGCCTCGTCGTTGACGTTGTCAGCAGTTAATTGAATTAGTTGTTAATTTATGGCTATGTTTTCACTGGGAATTTTGTGAATGTGCGCGTTTGCTAACAATGAAGATCCACTCCAGGGGAAGCTCAAGCTAAAGCTGATGCTGAGGTTGAAGCTGAAGCTGAGGTTGCCTGTTGTTGCACGATACACTCAGCAAGCGGTAAGCGACACTCGGTGGCATGCGAAGGACGCCGCCGCGACGCTGCTGTTGCTGCTGGCTGCTTCTCTGTGACAATGCGGCAACTTGAGTTCACTTGATTAAATGCCTGCCACTTAAATTGGCTCTTAAGCGGCACGCACTGCAAGCGGCGATAACAAATCGTCAACCAGCAAAACGCGTATTTGTTTCGTTTCTTTTTTTGCCTTCTTGTTTTTTTTAATGGCCTTTTATGTCCACTTGCAGTACGTTTATAGAATATATACACAAACACTTGGCGCGTTGTTATTATTATTAGTATTGTTGTGTACTTCAATTTGATGTCACATTGAAATTCTCTTTGATATTTTCTTTTTGTTGCGCTTTTTTTTTATTTTATTTCATTGCCCGACACATTCTTCATTCTTCATTCATTCACAATATGCGATTTTTTTTAGTGCTCACAATAAAGTGAAGCGTTTAACTGTTGTTGAGTTTCGCAACATTTGTTTGAGTTGCGCGCCACAGAGAAATAATGTTGACATCCGCGTGGGACGTTCTGAATTCGCGGCAGTTGAACGGCAACTGAAAATCCGCATGCCGCAACATTCATTTCAAAGGCCACGCAACAATTGCGCCGGCCGGCTGCTTGGAGCTTTCTATACGCTGCTGTACTGCTGTGCTGCTTATGCCTCATTTCCTACTGGGTGTCTGCTTTCTTAACAGCGCGCTAACAGACTGCTGCTTCGCTTAACATTACCATTTCGAGTATAACATGCAAGATGTTGCCGCGCTTAGATTGCATTGTTTGAATTGATTATGTGGTAGCCAAAACAAACTAAATTAATGATAATTATGTAAAGTATTGTTTTTTTTTTTAATTCATTGAAATCTACATTGGTCTGCGCTGCGTGTGGCACAGATAGATTCCCGTCGGATCAGAGTGAGCATTCATTTGGGACTGAGTGCTGATAAGAAACCATACTATTGTCGTTATTCTTCAAGTATTGTGATTTATATACATTTTTTTGTTGTATTTTATTTGTCTGACGCAGTACGTAAATCACAATCTTTATGTATTCTAATTGTGCTCTAATTAAATTCTGCTGTGCTCGTAAATTTTCGGGAAATATAAATATTTAATAATCTATAAATAAACACTGAACGCTAAAAAGGGGCGCGTATTACGTAAATATTCTGATTAGTCTTTTGATTAATCAAAACATAGTAAAGCCCACACACTTGTTGTTCGGCCATGTGTTTGCATTCACAATAGACAGCTCAAGCTTAAGCAAAGCTCTGAAAAGCTCTTATACTCAGCTCTGTGTTAAGCTGTAAATTCAAATTACCTTTTGATGTGTCGTTTTCAAGTGTAGTCAGACAAGTTGACATACAAATTTGTAACGCTTCTTGAGATAGTCGCTTATCATGGCTGTAATTATCAGTGATAAGCATTGTCAAGTTGTCAACTCAAGTTGATGATTTCTGATAGTTGTGCAAATACATATATATCTAGAATTGATAGAGTCAGAGTCAGAGATACGATAGAACACAACAACAACAACACATCTTTCTAGATAGCAAAGTTATTTTCGTCAATAAATCAGTTAACAAGTTAAATGTTTATTTTAACCGCAGCTGCTGCACGCTCCCCTCGAAGCTTTTTATTGAACTGTATAAGTGAAAGCGAAGCCCTCGTCATGTGGTTCATAGATGCCATCGCTGTTGAAAAGCACAATCAAAGGACCTGGGTTATCGCCTGGAATAGAAAGAGAGATAGAGAGAGAGGGAGATATGTAGTAAAAGGAGCTTTTTGGACAAAAGCTACTTTGAACTTACTGGTTATGACCACATCGCCACTGGTGGCGCCACAGAAGTAGGTGGCGCGTTCGTTGTTCGCCACCAATGTGGCTTGTGGCACCATCAGAAAATCGGCATTCTGCACGCTGGAGCTGCCGCTGCGATAACACGAGCTATCGGTGAGCAAAGTGGTCGCTGCCGAAGTGGCACCCACATGGAAGAAGTACGAGCGAATGCTGTGGAAACATGAAGGTATCAATTCGAAATTCAATTCAATTTAAACCTCTTGCTTCAACTCACGTGAGTGCTGTCGTGGAAGTATCGCGACGGAAGCAGATGGCATAGTTCAAATGCGATGGATAAATACCGGCACCTTCGTTGTAGTTGAAGGACTTGACCACGCCTTTGGCATCTGGGAAATACTGCAGACAACCGGGTGGCGCCACTTGGAAGCCATCGGTGTAAGAGGTGGCACGCTGCTCAATCTCAAGCTCACGCACCGAAGCGCCGGCGGGACACTCCAATTGGCTCACCACCATGTTCCAGTCGGGTGTGGGCAGCGAAACACCGCCGGCACGATTCGCCAGAGCAATGAGCAGATCGATGCGTGAGACACCAGCGGTGGCATTGAAGGGCACATAGATGTGTTGCCAGACCTCGACACCGCACAGTCTCAGACCGTTGACCTCGAAGTAATCCTGATCGCACTCGGCCGTCTTCAGTCCTCCAGATTGTTCGTGCAACGTTGGCTGAGCGAGCGTCATGGCGAAATCAATGCGCAGCTGGCACACATATTTGCTGTATGCATTGATGTGGTACTCGCATTCTCTGGGCGGATTCGTTGGAATCACCAGATTGATGTCCTTGGAGGAGGTGGTGCCACCGCAAGTGGGTTTCGCCACCGAAGCAGCTTGAACGCTGACTCCAACTACGCCCACAATGAGCACGGCAATTGCAATGGAACTCTTCATATTCGGTTTTGAGTCTATGGCAAAGTGTTGCCTGCTTTTTATATTCGCTGGCTTCTGCTCCCCATTCCCTCCATTATCTGGCTGGCTGGCAAACTAATTACCCGTGTAAGGCGCCTCGATAACGAATCGATAATGTTATAGCACAGGTGCACAGGGGGTCTTCGATTCGATTCAATTCGATTCGAGAATTCCCATACTCCACTCCAATGTACAGCAATTCACTGACATTTCCAATTAAAATGCATGTAATTGCCTGGGAAGACAAGCCGCAAGCTTTATAAATAAACATAGTGCGATGGCGATGCGGCAATGGTTTTTGGGTTTGGGCAAAAAGTGAGATTAATTTATAAAGTATACAAAGTATTGATTAATTGTTTATTGTTCGTAATGAGACAGCGACCTAATAAATATTTACAAGCGCTTATGCTGCGGTCTTGATTTCCTCTGCTCACCGATGCATTCAACACGCATGTAAAGTTGCATTTTATGTACAAAAGGTTATGCAGTTTAAATTGCCGCATAATTTAATTGAGCAAATTTGTAATTAATTAAAAGGTGGTTACTTTCATCACATGTCATAAGTAAACATGAAAGCATTAAACAATCTAACTTCAGAGTAAGGCATCGATGAAAATACGGTTATAAAATTCATCAATTTAATTTATAAACTATTTATTTATGAATATTAGACACTTTTAAGTAGCGACCTCAATAATAATTATGTTGAGTTGGGAAAAATTAAACCCCAAAATTCTTCAGGGTAAATGGAAAAAGGCTATGTTAGAAAAGTTTAATTATTATTAAAATAAAAATAATCATAATAAATAAAAATCAACTTTTATTTTAAAAATCAAGCAAAATATTTATTTTTGATTTGTACTTTAAAAATTTTTTGTAGATTATACATAAATTAAACGGTATTTTCGGACTCGAAATTCGAAAAATAATCGAGTAATAAGCGTAATTTTGAAGCTGCAGTTGTAATTTTTTGGTACATATTTAAAAATTGTAGAAGTTACTTAAGAAATACATTTGTATGGCAAAACAAACAAGAAAATTACAGTAGGTCTTGTGTTTTTCGTACTCTTGGTATATTTTAAATGTAGTACTGGACAATTCGGTATATTTTGTAATCTATGGTATATTTTGAATGTAGTCGAACAGACTTATGTTATTTACTTGCTTTTCATCGACAAAATAAAAATAAACATATACATAAAGTTAAAATGAAGATGAATATTGCAACTAATTTATTTGATGCTTATAATTCTGAAATATGTACTTTAAAGATATAACTCTATAGTTCTAAATAAAGTAAAATAAATAAATAAAGTGAATTTAGCTCGTAATTTTTGCAAAATTTTAATTAATTCATACTTTCCTTCAATTTGAAAAGTTGGTAATTTTTATTACGTATCAAAAAAAGCATTATTGAATTAAAACATTTTTAAATTCAATTGTTTTTTTTTTTCCTTTTAAAGTTTAATTAATATTTTATATTTACTACAATACTACTACTTATAAATTAACAATGTTTACGAAAAGATAAAGATAAAAAAGCCTTCATCCTATAATTTTTTAATAATAAAATTAATTGATTTTCATACTCGAATCAAAATGTGTATTGAAGGCTATTTTTGGGTTGGGCATGTTGCATTTATCGTTCCCAAAATTGGCATTGTGCAATTGCTATTGCTTTTCTAGCTATCAGCAAATTGATTGATAATTTTTTCTGTCATATTCACACACCAATTTATCGGGCCAACAAAATGGGAGAAATGGGAGAGAATGAGAGAGAACGGAATGTGTAGCACCTTCTTTTCACTTTTTGACATCACATCTCATTCATATACCCGATACATACATACATACATACATATATACATAAATGATATGAAGTCAACGATGGAGACATTTTGACAGTGCAAACATAACCCAGTTTGTCACATTCAAGCAGAGCACGGATGATGTTGTTGATGATGGTTTAGTTTTTTTTTTTAGTAAAGGTTCAATGACTCGCTAACTTGTGGAGTGTCTTGGTTTGGCTTGGGTAGGCAAACAAATGGTATGGATGCCCCTGTTGAATATTCATACGAATAGTTTGTACTATTCACTGACCACATAATGATCGATCCCGGACTTGTGTCGCCTTTTAAATTCTACTTACTAAATATTGACATAAAGTGCTTCTAACACGAAAATCTCATCAATGCCGAGACGTCGCAGTCGACGTCGACGACGCAACTCTTCCGCTGCCACAGTCGCAGTCGACGCTGGCGTCGTATAAAAGCAGCAGCGCTGAAGAATCAAACGCTCATAGTAAATGTGAAAGTGTAGGCGTAAGCAACGTCAATCGAACATACTCAACAACAACTTCAATAAGGATTATGCAGACTCTCTTTTGGATCTTTACGCTGAGCTTTTGCGCCTGCGCGCTTGTGCAACATGTGGCAGCGCAACTCAATCAAACGGAGTCGCCGCCAACGCTTGCGGAGCCGGGCATGTGGCGACAGGCGCGTCGACGCAGCAATCTCGCCGATAGTTGCACCACAAATGGTGGCGCCACGGGCACCTGTCTCACGCGCTTCAAGTGCATGCGTCAAGGCGGCACCGTCAATGGCTATTGTGGCACCTACGGCGTCTGCTGTGAAAGTAGGTGCAACCAAGAGTGATTCTACTTGTTCTACTTACACAACACTTTCTTCTTTCCACAGCCAACATGGCGTGTGGCACAACGACACGCTTGAAGCGCACCATCATCAGGAATCCAGCAACATTTGCCAGCGACACTTGCCAATACACCATCGAGGCGTTCAGCGCGAATGTGCAACAGCTGCGCATTGATTTCGAGCAGTTCGAGTTGCCACAGCCGGTGGTAAGTACCACCGATGAACGTGTGATAGAGTGCCAGGATTACTTTGAGGCGGGCGCCTTTAAGCTGTGCGGCGTCAATGCCGGTCAGCATTTGTATTTGCCCTTCAATGTGGCCGCTGGCATCGATCAGATCACGCTGACGTTTGCGGTGCCAACGCGTTGGACTCAAACCAATTGGCGTCTGATTGTCACACAGCTGGAGGCGCCACAAACGTCAACGAAACATCGATCGACAACGTTGGGAAACTTTGGGGCAAGCACAAATAGTTTGCAGGATCTGCGCAACATATTCGCCTCACATCATGCCGACTATGAGCTTTTGGCGCCAGCTGGCTGCCAACAGTATTACACGGAGCTGACTGGCAACATACGTAGCTTCAACTATCAGCCAACGTTGAGTTATCCGTACATGCCGGAAACCAGCTACACCATCTGCATCAAGTCGACGCCGAGTGCCAGCATGATTGAGTGAGATTGAGTGGAGTGTGGAGTGAAGAGAGGTGACTTAATGCCACAATTTGTATTGCAGATACAGTTTCAGCAAGTTCAGCATGTCGGTGCAGACGGACGATGTGGAGGGCTACGATGAGGCATGCCACGCGACGGTGCATACGCAGGGCAGACAGGAGGATTATCTGCTGATACCGCAGTCCATACTGGCCAAGAATACGGCCTATCAGCCAACCTACTACTGTGGCACCAACGATAACCTAATAGTGTATGGTAAGTGCAACGTGCCTGCTCTTGATATTTTGGCTTTTCGCTTGACTTTCACCTTTCACCTTTCCCCCTTCGCAGCCCAACCGCCTTATATGATGCACTTCTCCAGCGATGATTTGACCCTCGATGCCACACAGGAGACAGGCTTCAGTATGACTTATCGCCTGCGAACATCAATTCTCTAAAGTGACAGTGGCAAGTTGTCCCAGTTAAGTGGCCATTAGATTAAGCAACACATTTTAGCCAGTGTGCATAGCATTTTAGCATTTACTCGTAATAAAGTCAAGTGAAAACAATTCTATAACCTCAACATCTTTCAATTCACATGTAATATATTAACTAGACTTAGTCACGACTGCCTTTTACTATGGCTGTGGCTATGTGCTGGCTAATACCAGTTTAAGTGAATCAGTTAGCACAATAAAGCACAAAGTAAACAAATGCCAAGCATAGACATTCAATATTTACAAACGTGGTCCAAATGAATATTAAAATACGAGTTTGTGGGTGTCTTAACATTGGACAAGAATTTGTCACGGCTATGGAAACCTTTTACACCTCAGCTCAAGCCAACACTCTCTCCCTTTGAAGGTGCTAGAAATTTAAATTAGTCACTGTTTGATTTGAGTAATGTATTTTAATTGCTAATGCATATGCCAAAATAACTATGCATCAAATTATTATGCTGTTGATATAAGTAATGAAGTCATAAACAGTTTCCTTTGTTTTTAAAAGACAAACTCGACTGTGAGATACCCATTTTTTAAAAAAGGAAATAAATCTAAATATATATCGATATTTCAAATAAATATACCCAAAAATTATAAAAATATACCGAATACTAGATTTAGTATATGAATATACTATTACGCTAAAGAATACAATAATTAACCGAAGCAGCTAAGACCCGACAGCAGAATTCTTTTTTCATATAACATTATTTCTTAAATAATTCTGCAATTTTTGACTTTAAGCTCTAAATTATTTTCTTACTGACTACAGAATGCTTCTAGATAATATTTAAAATTTGCTGGGGTTATCTTCTTATAATACAGTTATAACAAGTAAGAAAGTTACAGTCGAGTGTGCTCGACTGTGAGATACCCGCTACCCATTTTTAATAAAGGCAAAATATTGCGGTATCATTTTCAAAATATACCGAAAATACTAAAAAATACTAAAAATATACCAAATGGTATGTTTGGTATACCGATATAGTACACCATTCAAAATATACCAAAAACGGCACAATGTGCTAGATTGTCGGCCAAAGCAACTCAGACCCCTAGTAAGTAGGCGTTTTTGCCCATACAAAAGTATTTCTTTAATAACTTTATCTGATCGCAACCAAATTTTCAGGAATCATAACTACTACAGTAATTATTGTATACACCAAAATTTGTAGCTCTAGCTTTAAAATTACACTTGTTATTCAATTTTTTTGATTTGCGGGGGCGGAAGTGGGCGTGGTAAAAATTTGAAACAAACTTGATCTGCGTGCAAACATAACAAATGCTGTCGAAAAAAATTATAGCTCTATCTGTTATAGTCTCTGAGATCTAGGTGTTCATACGGACGGACGGACAGACGGACAGACGCACATGGCTATATCGTCTCGGCTGTTGACGCTGATCAAGAATATATATACTTTATAGGGTCGGAGATGCCTCCTTCTAACTGTTACATACATTTCCTGCCGGCACAAAGTTATAATACCCTTCTACCCTATGGGTAGCGGGTATAAAAATGTAAAATGATTTAAAACATAATGTTATTTTTTATGATTTTTATAAGTAACTTTTGACATTAATTGTAAATTACAAATGTCAAGAAAATGTATAAATAATTTAGTTACAATTTTAAATTATTAAAATGAATTCTTTTTGAATTTGTTTAAAATAGCAAACTTTTTATGCATGTAATTTATGAAGGGTTGTGTTTAATACCTTTTGTTTGTAATTTTAAAAGCACTAAGAGAAAAAAATAATACATGAAACATTGTATTATAAAAATGTGAATTCCATTTTTTTCTGCGTAATTCACATGCAATTCTTTTTGAATTTGCTAAAAATGTTAGCTTAAAGGGAAAGTTAATAAATAAAGTTAGTCAAATGATGATTGTTGGCCAAGTTACTTGTGCCCAATATTATGTCACGTGTGAGCCAAAAGTTGCACAACAAAAAGACTAAAACACTTTAGGGTTACACAAGCCAAAAAAAAAGAGAGAAAAGAATATGCGGGATAACGCATTAGGAAGCCGAATTTGAGCCATAAGCGTGCGTTAAAGCTAAAACCAAAAGTTGAAGCTAAAGCTGAACCTGAACTTGTTGCGGTCAGCGACACGAGTATCCTTTTAGCCATGTAATTAGTGTGATTAAAGTTAAGCAGCTTTCGGTCAAAGCGCCATGGGACGCCCCTAACAAACAGCAACAGCAGCAGAAACAGCGACAACAAATACAAATACAAACACAAACACGAATGCGAATGGGAATAGAAATGTTAATATCATACGGGGCGTATGAGCGATAAGTTAAGACATCAAATAAGAGAAGTTCAGTTGAGTTTGCTGTTGTTGCTGTTGCTGTTGCCGTTGCCGTTACTGTTTATTCAGTTACGCACTCACCCACTTTGGGAACTCTTTGCTTAAATGGATGCATAAAACGGGCAATTGACAGCATTAGGATGTTGCCCCACCCACCGCAAGAATCGCAGGTAGTATGACGACTCTCTTAGCTAGGGCCTTTCACTTTGACAAGGTGTTAGATTTTGGACACTGCGCTAATTGATACCGCTGAGCCGAGCAGCATATTTCTTTATCTTTTCTACGCTCATTATACTTCGTCTTTTTACTGGAATTTTTCACACTTAACGGCGGCAGCAAGTGCAAATAAATGTGTAAGTACAATCTAAGTCAAGCAGCAACAACAAACTATTTTAGATAAGCGAGAGAGAAAGAGAGAGAGAGAGATAGAGAGGCGCAGACACGTGTGTGGGGGACTTAGCACTTAATCTGCTGGTCAATATTGTTGATTGACTATTGGCCGAGCCATGACGAATGCTTTCGAGTCATATGGATTAACATGTTCTCCTCATCTTCTCTCACCTCAGTCATGTGGCAACCTCGTGTCGATTGGCCATTTAACAGCGACCGCCCACCAAATGTATATGCATATGTATGTGTGTGTGTTTGAGTAATCGTATGAATATTCATAATGGCAGCCAATTTGTGTTCGCTAATCTCTTAGGGCAATAAATGTGCGATTTATATGTTAAGCAGTCGCCATTCGTGTCTCAGGTACAAAATGCAAGCTCATAAATTAAGTGCCAACAAAACTGCAACAAGGTGCAAACAAAGTGCAGCACTCTCTGTCTTCCCCTCTCCGTCGTCGACTCCCTCTTTCTCCCCTCTTTGCTGTTGTATCTCTGTTTGCAACACATAAAGGATTGTGGCACCTTCTACCATGGCGTGTTGCCTGCCCCGTGCTGAGTGTGGCGCGACGCAGCTGCAGTGAAAATAACGAAAATGCATTTTAAAACTAGCCAAAAGCAAACGAGCCAAAAAGGCGAAGGGCGCCACTTGGCAGTTCACTGGACACTCGACACTTGCCGCATGCCACTGCTGCTGCCTTCGCCCACTCTCCACCCTCCTCGCACTCCTCGTGTATTTAAGTAATGATTTTGCAAAATATGCGCAAAAGTGCCAACAGCAACACCGCAATATGGTGCCCCTAAATGGACTGTAACCGGAAGTGCGAATAGCGCGCAGCTGGGACAAGGACGAGAGACAGAAGACAGAAGAAGGGGAGAGGGTCAGGGGACAGCAGTAGAGACAGAGTCGAAAGGCAGACAACGAAAGCAAGCTGGACCTAAAAGATGTTGCAACTTGCTGCCTGTCTAATAAAGTGTGACCAAAGGCACACAAACACACACATTCACACACTCAAACACACATTCAGTGTCACAGACAGGCTTGAGTATGGACAGAGTTCAACAAGCGGCAACTTGAAGGCTTTAAGGCTTTAAGCTTTTTGGCTAATAAGCATACACAACAATTTATCATGGCCATACACACAGACACGGTAGCACACACACACATACACAGAGACAGAGCCGACATGGCATTAAGTGCGCAAAATGTATGCAAAAGTGGATCACAACTGACAGCGGCCTCAATTTCGATGTGAAAGCGAGTGAACGGAGAGTGCAGAGTATGGGGAGAGTGGAGAGTGTGGAGAGTGGCGACTGGTCAACACCGGAAACGGAAATTGTAACGAGCATGTAAGGCGACTTGCTTGTGCTCCCCCTTTTGCTGCCCCATTTTATTTTTCGGGGGGCATTTTGTGTTGTCTTATCAACACATTGGGTCGTGAACAACGTTGAAAATGAAACGAAAATATTGCAACTGTCCCCTTGATGCTCTCTCGCTCTCTCTCTCTCGCTCTCCCACTCTTTTTGCGCCGTCTGTTTTTCAGCCTGTTTCCTTCTAAAGATACAAGCAATAAAATCGAAATACAATTGCAATGAGACACACATTCACATAGTTTCTCTCTTTCTGTCGTTCTTTTTTTTTGTTGTTGTTTTATTCTCTGGCATGGCATGCGGCGTGAGAATTTTACGATTGCTGCGAACTGAAAACTGCAAACTGAGGCTCATTCACGTGTATTTTGTGAGTGTTGCAAGTGCTCTCTGTGTGTGTATGTGTGTGTATCTGCTGGGCATGCATTTTTGTTGATTTTCATGGCATATTTTACAGTGCATGTAAATACACACACACACACATAGTATAGTGTATGTGTGTGTGTGTGTGTGTGGATCGGCAAGAAATAAAATTGAAATGAAATATGCAAACATGAAAAATATGCACGAGCCCGAAATATGCTTCGAAAAAATTGCCAATACTCAGCCACACACACTCAGGCATACACTGCAAACACACACACACACAGTTGCAATATACACCCACTGGCTGCGATTTATTGCATTATCAATAAAGTGAATAAATTTTGAGGTTATTGTGGCGTGATAACGGCCATTTTTCCTTTTTGTTGTGCCTTGCACTCTATGTGTGTATCATTGTGTGTGTGTGTGTGTCTGAATAAATGCCTGTGAGTGTGTGTTGTATTCATTTGTATGTGTATGTGTGTGTGTGTGCATGGTAATGCTGTGTAAATGGCGCTGTTAATTAAAAAATCCCTGGCAAACCCACTTGGCCATCTTGTTGCATGCCCCATGCCAAACAACAATTAACTGATTAAGTGTTTAAGCCACATGGCTTAAATCTCGTTACCCATTTAACGTTTTCCAATTCTCTGCCATATGTGTGTTGCAAACGTTTTTAAGTTTGCCAATAAACCGTCGAAGTCGGCTTATTTATTGGCCAGCTGAGCTGAGTACTGACTTCTTAAGTATTCACAAAAAAAAACTATACTATATAAATTATATCTGCAAAAACTTTTCATTCATATTGGAAGCAACTTTGTTAGACTTCTGGTTCATTAAAGTAACTCAATAATATTATCAATTCCTATTTATAATATTATAATTTATAATATATAAATTTAAAAATTTAAAATTTATAAAAATTACTAAAATTATAATATATTGAAAAATTAATTATTTCTGATCTTCTCCGCTTAATTATTAGCGCTTCATCGTTGTTTGTATACATAGCTATTAAAAACAATAAATAAATAATTTTGTGAAATTTTGGGCTGGACTTTTAGATTATTATTATATTTGGGGTAAAAACGTATTCATTCCGCTGAAAATGAATCATTTTAAAGCATTGCAAAACAAGCGTGATAAGAGAATAGCAATTATGATAAATTATGGCAACAAGATATACGACTGACAGCTCAAGTTCAAAGATAGCAATAATATAACAATATTTGCATTGGATAACGATTTATTATATTTCAATTATGATCGATTTACTAATTACATTCTATGAATATTCACCGGCAATTTTAATCAGAAATAATGATTGTTGACTGTTTTAATTTCTTTACGTAAGACTTAATCATTTTTAGACACAAATTTTAATTGAACGAAACATTTTGTAGATGCGTAATAATGATTCTCATTTTTTTCAAGTGGCATAAACTTGCAAATTTTTGAGTAAAATAAACAAAAATTTCGCCACTTAGAGCAGGCTTCTTTAGTGCTAGGTTGGCTTGACTTGACTTGACCCACATTTGCCAGTTAATTTAGAAAACGTTAAAATTGTCAACACACAGTCATAAAACACGCTAAGAGGCGTTCAACTGTAGCATTCTTTTGCGCGTTTGCTTATTTGGGAACACTTTTAAGGTGTTTGCCTGAGAACATTTGCATTGTCTTACCACCTGTAAATCGATTAACGCTTTACGCAAATTAGTTGACTCATCATTAGTTCGTTTCTATCTATCTATCTGTCGGTATACCTTTGTGTTGTTATTTGCTGTTCATCTTAAGTCAATACATTGGTATGCACATTATACATAGTAGCATATGGAGAAAACGATAATAGCGAATGTTGATCAACTTCCTCTCGCTCCGTGTCTCTTCCGACTATGCCAATACAACAATATATAGATTGTTTGAACTATGGAATTCTCATCAATAGAAATTTTCCCGAATTTATGCAAAACGTCGCTGATGCACACACACACAGACATACAAACTGGCAAACAAATAAATAAGCAAACAAAACAAAACACACATACATACACTCACACATATATTTTAACACCTTGAATGGATGAATGTGTGTGCGTGTTGTATGAGTTATAATATGTTAATAGCTGCCGTTTGCATGTTTGCATATTGAATAATTACCGTTATGCGTTTGCATGAGTTATTGTTTATACCCGCTACCCATAGGGTAGAAGGGTATTATAGCGTTGCGATTACGGGAAATGTATAGGACAGGCAAACGAAGGCATCGAGTAAATTCTTAATAAGTATGCATTTCTGTCTACATGAATCTCTCAATATTAGAGACTATAGGAGTTAGAGTTACTATTTTGATACCCGCTACCCATAGGGTAGAAGGGTATTATAACTTTGTGCCGGCAGGAAATGTATGTAACAGGTAGAAGGAGGCATCTCCGGCCCTATAAAGTATATATATTCTTGATCAGCGTCAACAGCCGAGACGATATAGCCATGTCCGTCTGCCCGTCTGTGTGTCTGTCCGTCTGTCCGTATGAACACCTAGATCTCAGAGACTATAAGAGATAGAGCTATAATTTTTTTTCGATAGCACTTCGCCCACTTCCGCCCCCGCAAATCAAAAAAAATTTAGTTGCGATCAGATAAAAATTGTGGAAGTTATTAAAGAAATACTTTTGTATGGGCAAAAACGCCTACTTACTAGGGCTTTTAGTTGTTTTGGGCGACAATCTGGTACATTGTGCCGTCTGTGGTATATTTTGAATGGTGTCCTGTATCGATATACCAAACATATCATTTGGTATATTTTTAGTATTTTTTTTAGTATTTTCGGTATATTTTGAAAATAATACCGCAATATTTGGCCCTTATTAAAAATGGGTAGCGGGTATCTCATAGTCGAGCACACTCGACTGTAACTGTCTTACTTGTTTTGACTTGTTATTGTTGAACGGAAATTAAGTTAGTTTTAGATTTTCCCACAGTAATAACATTACATACGTCAAAATTTGTTTGCGATCAGATAAAAGTGGTAAAAGTTGTTTAAGTTAATGGACAGTATTTATATGGTATATTTTGTAATCTATGGTATGTAATGTAATGTAATGGTATATAGGTATATTTCAGAATTTTTTCGGTATATTAGTTTTATATAGTCGAACAGTTAACAGTCGAACACACTTGACTGCAGTTTTCTTACTTGTTTGGTTAAATGTATTTATATGGTATATTTTGCATCTTATGGTATATTTTGAATGTAATAGTATAATGTAAAATTTCAATATTTTTATGGTATAATAGCGATATCGGGTATCTGACAGTCAAACGTACTCGATTGCAGTTGTTTTTACTTGTTTGGTTGACTGTATTTAAATGGCATATTTTTTACTCTGTGGTATATTTTGAATGTAATACTATATCGACATATTTAGGTATTTCTTTTGGTATATTAGTTTCATATAGAAGCATCAGGTATCTGACAGTCGAGCACACTTGACCGCGTTTCGCTGCTGTTGCTGTCGCTGTTAACATTGTAGTTGTAGTTGTTGTTGTTAATGTCAAATGAGGTAAATTATGTATGGCAGCATGTTTGAAATAACTGCGATTAGTTTGTTGCAATCAACTCACAGAACATTCTCATTATAATTCTTTTCATTCGTGGTTCACATTTTCATCATTGCAATGCGGCCACTTGCCCATTGAGAGAGGGTTAAGCTAAGGGTATGATGACATCAGCATCAGCAGTCGAAAAACACCTTTCGCATCATGCTCATGCCATTAAAAATCCACCCCAGAGCTGAGAATGGAGACGGAGTCATCGCACCCCACACAACGGGCAACCAAATGAGCGAGCTGAGCGAACGTTTTAATAAATTTGTAAACAGATTTGTTAATTTCAGCATTAAATTTTGATGAGAATTTGGCCATATTGTGCACGAAGCATTTCGTGTATGTCTATGTGTGTCTGTCAGTGTGTGTGTTTGTGTGTGTGCGTGTGTTTGCTGGCGTTGGTGTTAAGTATGCGTGTTCAACACAAATAACGATAAAAACACAAAGTTAACTGCAAACTTGGGAGCAGGGGAGAGCAACGACAGCCGAGGCCGAAGCAGAGTTAAAAATCCAACTCTCGCTTTGCTAGGCTATCTCCCTCACTGTCTCTCTCCCTCTCTTTCGCTCGCTCTCTCTTGCTCTCTCTGTCTGTCTCGGTATATGCTTAAAGGCATTATAAGCCAACCGACAACATTGTCGACAAAAGGCGTAAGAATTTAATGAAAATCATTAACAAAGTGTTGCCGAGAACTGGCTGGGAAAACTTTAAGATTGACGGGGGCGACAAGCTGAGGGGAAGTTGTAACCCAAGTTTATGATGAGCCACGAAAATTAAGACTACAAATGTTTGTTTGGCTTAAATGAGTTTGCCAGTCAGGTTGTTCTGTCTCTGTCTGTGTGTGTGTGTTTTTCTGCCTGCCTTTCAGGCCAACCAATAAAAATGGCACAAAACTGACGAAAAGTTTTCAAACTTGAAATGATGAAACTGTCACAAAGGGGGCGACGGAAGGGAAGCAACGGAGACGACACGCTGGGCGATTGGGAAGGGGAACTGCGGGATAGCTTACATAATGAATGAACTGTGCGGCCCGTGTGCTTTTTATGGCCATGTTAATTATTAGATTGAATTCCAAATGAGCCTTTTGACTTTTTGTTGATGTCCGCTTTAAATTTAAATGGTCAGCTCAAATGTCATTCACTCGCTCCATCTAACGCTTCTGTTTTGTGGGTCACAACACAAGGGCTGGCAAAACTAATAAGGATAATGCGCCGCAGTGCCAACGTTCGTCCTGTGCGGCGTGTCCTTGCCCTGGCAAATTGCCAGCAAAAATGCTTTAAAAAAAATATATGGCGAAAAAAAAATCGCATTTCTAATTGCATTTGCAACAATTTCGTGCTGCTGCCGCCGCTTGTGCTGTGGCTGCGGCTGCAATTAACGCGAATAGGCAAAAAAAGGAAGTACAATTTAGTCGCCTACTTTTAGAGGGGACTGTTGTCGACGTATCAACGCCTCTCGCTCTCGCTCAACGAGAATGCCTTCAACTTTGACTTTGTAATGCCAGCAATGGAAAGTGCTAAAATTAAACGCATCAACGGCAACATTTAATGGCATTAAGGCCAAAATACTTAAACGCATTTTGATTATTTGCGGTAGCAAAGCTTTGAGCTCAAAGAGATTTTGCAGCTTAAAGAAGAAATAGAAATGATGTCAAGCCTTTCTGCTCATCACATATCTCGTATACTAATTCACTTTTACTGAACTTTCAACTGTGAATTTAAAAAAGTTAAATACGAAGTTTTCATATGCAGTTTCCATCGAAGTGATTTATTTGATAATATTTCACATGCAGATTGACACATTTTATTTTAAAATGAATTTTATGCCAAATATCTATTGGTAAAATATTAAATCGAGCAAAAATATTGGTCAAGAATTAACTTCAAATGAATTTCGCTAAAATCTATCAGAAATTAATTTAATATAAATTTCAAACTAATGGAGTTTTAATTAGTAAAAACAAACATTAAAATATTTCATAAATTTCCCCTAAAATGACTATAAGAAAGTAAAAGTTGTATAAATAAATAATTTGTGATCCAAAGCTAAAATCAATCAATCGACTTTGAAAGTGAAAAATTGGAATACAAATTTGTACATCTAAGTGTTTTAATTTATATTCATCTTGAATCACTTTAAAATGAATTTAATATACAAAATCGATGGGTAAAATATTTAATTGAGTTAAAATTTTGCACAGTAATTATACTTAAATGCAATTCTAAAACATTTCAAAACAAAATCAATTAGAAATTGATTAGAAATATTTTCAAAGTTTTAATTTGTTAAAAATTGGCTAATGTTACTTAGCTGAATTTTAAAAATCTTTCATAAACACTTCACAAAAATAACTTAAAGTAAGTGAACGTTGGTTGAATAACCAAATTAATTATGTTACAAAACTAAAATCAATCAGAAATTTTACGCAAAGATTTTTAAACTAATGAAGTTTTAATTTGTTAAAAATCGGCTAAAGCTACATATCTGAATTTTTTAAATCTTTCATAAACTGTCAACAAAAGTGGCTTAGAGCAAGTAATCGTTGGCAAAATAAATAAATTATTTGTGCTGTTAAATCTATCCCCGGAATCTAAAGGAATCAACTTTTAGAAAAGAAAACGCGCGAGTCAATGCTTAAATAATTTATTTGCCACCATCTAATGCATCAGTTTCCCTCTCTCCCTCTCTCTCTCTCTCTCTGTCTTTGTCACAGCCTGTTGTCAGGCTGCTTCTCGTTCCCAACCGAAATTCCATGGTGTGTCTTTAGAGTTTGCGCTACAACCGCAAAAGTGCGGCATTTAGCTGCCACATTTTGTTGCGCGTTACGCTTTAAAATATATAATATCCCCCAAACGCGCGCTCGCGCTTAAAAGTAGGCAACACAATTTAAATAAATTTTCAGCTAATTTGTAAAATGAGCCCAGCGAAAAGTTTTGTGCTTATTTCGTTCTCTTTCACTCTCGCTCTGTCTGTCTCGCTTGGTGTGCTTTCGCTTTTTCTCTGCCTGCGATTTAAATATGCTGAGAGCTATTAAATGTATATACAGAAATTTATATCTATAACGGGGCGAGAACAGTGCGTGACAGGGGGAGACCGCCTCATTTCAATTTGTATGTCGTGCTGTTTGGCTTGTTAGCCGCCCGCTGGCAGACAGTGTCCTTAACACACAGGACCCTATGCATCAATTTTGACTGCCTGTGGTCGACTGTCAGCACTGACTGTTGTTGCTGTTTTTGTTGTTGTTGTTGTTGTGTTGCGTGTTTCCGCTTTTCGACAGAGATTAAAAAATTTTCAATTTTCCGTGGCATACTCATAGCGTTTTGTTTGCTTAGTTGGTGGTGGGGGTCACAAGGCCTCTTCGCTGCTTATGCAACGTGGAAGTTATTGTGTCGCCACTCACACACACACATATACACACATTATTTGTGACTTGGTGTGTGGACATTAGCTTAGCAGTTTTGTGGTTTTGTTGTTGTCCTTGGCCAATGGCAAACGGAGATTAATGTTTTCGCTAGTTGCCAATAAGGCCAACAAATGCGCAGGACACGCATTCACACACACACAGACAGACTCTCAGACAGACAGAATGTGACACAGTTTGTTTTGTTTTTAACAAGCTCAATCAAAGGCCAAAGCAAATGAGCCTCATGTACGCTCGCGCGTTTTTCAATTAACTTAATGTGCATAAAAACAACTGAAGCTCTGCACTCTCATACTCAAAAAGCACACTCACAAATATACTCCCACCCACACACACAAACACACACGCACACATTCAGAGAGTGTAACATGAGCAGCATAAAAAAAGGAGTAAAGCGTTGAAAATTTATGACATTTTGTTTTTTTATGGCCAAGAGCGTCGGTGTCGATATGCGATATGCGCTCGATTGGCCCACAGGTGCTGCAGGGACAGCACATTCAAATGTGTGTGCATGTGTGTGTGAGTGTTGCAGGTATGCGTGTGTGTGTGTGTGTGTGTGTGTGTGGGGCAACTGTAGGTTGTGCTGTCATTTCAATCAAATGCTTCATACATCAATGGACAGCGACAGCATTGCCTGCATATGTACCAAACACGTATGCAGATGTGGTTCAAAAGGGGTTGAGAAGGGGGTGGTGGAGGGGCAAGGCAACCCTGCTGGCAACCCTGCTGGCAACCCTTTGCAGCAACAACAACAACAGCATGTTGTAACATCATCTAGTACAACACTAACAAAACACGAACGATGCCACTAAGCGACAGTAAAGTGCAAAATTCTTTGCATGAAATGCCGATGAAATTCATAAAAACTGCTCACGTTTTATTGAAATAAAATATTTATGTAATGGACAGTGAACTGTTTGTTGTTGTTACGTTCACTTTTGCCGTTATTGTTGCCGGGACTAAAGGTTAACATGCGCTTAAAAGTGGGCGGAGGCAACGTCGGCGTCGGCTGCGACATGCAGATGGAGTAGCTACATATGTAACTGTATCTCTATCTAACGAATTCGTATAGAACCCTCACGCTTGTTCTTGTTGTAGTTGTTGTGGTTACATTTCAAGTCGTAAATTTGTCGCACGTAAAGGTTTAAGCAGCCATGTTATGAGTGCCCTTCCCTCTCGTCTCCTCCCCTCGCTTGCAGTCGTCTCGTCTTGCCTTCGTTTGCGTGACTAAAAGGTTCATCAGATAGCCCAGAAAATTATGTTTCAGCTTTCCACTGCTACCCCTCACACCCTACCTCCCTGCCGCATGCTGGCATCATCCTTGGTGAGGTAGACGCCGTGTGGCAGAGTCAAAAATTCATTGAATTGCGGCCGCTGCATTATTAATAAGCCCGAAAAATTGTTGTTGCCTGCTACTTGGGAACACTTCGTGGATGATGTGCTTTTTGGCTGGGCTTTGTGAGATTGAGAGTAGAGTAGAGCAGAGCGGGTGGTCGAGGGGGTGGTGGAAACTGCAAACGCAATTGAAACGTGCGACGGCAACTTTAACAGTCGTCTTGCATTTATTTCAATTTACCGTCTACGGTCTACGATTCCATACTGAACTTTGTTGCTGTTGCTGTCGTTGTTGCTTTGGTACTTTTTGTCCATGGAGCAGTCACAATTCTTTTGTCTTTTAACTGCCTTTTGGGGCTGTCGCACGTTTCTCTTTTTCTTTCTCTGCCTTGCTTTGCCTTGCCTTTCCTTTTCATCTCTCTCATCTCTATCTCTCTCTCTTGAATTTGCCTGCCACACGAAACGTTGCATAGTTTTAGGGGCTGTGCGATAAACAAAAGAAAGCCAGAACATGAAAAAGGTGGAAAAGGCTATGTGTGTGAGTGTGTGTGGGGCACACTCGGCAGCTCTGAGTTTTTGGCTTCTTTTGTGGGTTTTTGGCCTAAAGTGCCGCAGCAATTGAATCTGAGCAGCACTTGAGTGTGGCGATCAATAAACTGATATCAAATGCCCTTGACAAGTTTAGCGAAAATTTAACATTGTCAGTGGCAAATGAGCTCAAATTAATTTGTAGAACAATGCCCAAAAGTCCCTAAATACAATTGCCACTTAAGTGTATACAAGTAATTAAAGTATTCTTTTAGGCGCCTCATTTAATGTATAATGTTATCTTTAAGCCAGTTTTTCTTTACCTTTTAGTGAGCTTAATAAGGCTTTGATGTAATGATGGAAATTTAAAAATGTATTGTTTATTAAAAATGTATTGTTTATTTAATGTTTTGAATAGTATATCTTAATTTTAATTATTTTAACTTTTTAATTCATTTTATTGTTTGACAAAGTAAGAAGCAGTGTAGAATAATAAATTTATAAGCAATGTTTCGGTAAGCTTAGAATATTAGAGACGAGTCTTTTAACTAAGGTGAATTGAAGCATTTTATTGTCAAAAGAAACAATAAAATCGTTCATGCAGTTAAGTAACAGTAATATTAATGCTACAGGTATTTTCTAAAAATAATTAAAAAAAAAATAAATAATTAATTACAAATAAATAGTCAAGAGATCTTTTCAAAAAATGTTGATATCAAATGGACAAATCGAAAAGATTCTAAAACATTTTCAAGGTAATATGTGTTAATTATTTTAAGAGTTTTTTAGCCTAACATAAATATCTTATTTCAAGATTTTGCTTAAGATCCACAAGTTGTTAAATTAAAGTTTGCAATTTTCTTTTAAGTCTAAAATAAAACTTTCTTAAAGAACGATTTTAATCTTAAAATGAGATTTTTTTTTGTTAAAATGAAAATTAAGCATAAAAATGTTTTTTTTTTTTTAAATTTTTGCTACCTCATCATTTTTCAAGAATTTTTAATGACCGAAAAGTTTTTTAATTAAGTTTTGCAATATACTTTTCAATTTTCATTTTCTTCTGTGCATAATATATGGAAAATATTGAAGTATTTTTATGTTTTTATTAGTTTAATACAATGCGCATTGTTAAATTTAAAAGCAATGCTTTGAAGAGCTTAGAAAATTTGTGACTAGTCTCAAATGGTGAATTGTTAAAATTCATTAACCAATCAAACTATTAAATCTTTTATGTATGTTAGGTTAGTGATAGGTTAAAGTAAAAATAGTGCAAGAGAATAATTTAATAAATTTTAAAAATATCTTTTCAGAAAGTACAGATTAACAAACACCAAAGCATATGATAAATGACTTAAGCAACTATTTACATTTCTCAATACTTCTGCTGTTCATAAGCCTAAAAGCTTAATTTGTTGTCATTTGGCATACAGAAATGCCAAGGCTGCTGGATGAGTGCAAATGTTTTTCGCATTGATTGATTTTTCATTACATATGAGCGACATCCGCCAGAGAGAATGGAGCGAAGGCAGTGCAAAAGGTTCAGGACATGTCAGGCATGGCCACCATGGACTGTGTGTGAGTGTGTGTCTTTGCCTGAATGTTTACCACTTCCGGTTTCCGCAACAGCAACAGTCCAACCAATGGAATCGGCAACAATGCCAAACGGCAACTGCAACTGCAACTGCAACTGAAATTTGCTGAGGCAGAGACTGCAGCAGCAATTGTGACAATGAAACAACTGCATTTTTGGCAGCACACTCCCACACACACACACACACACACAAACACACACACACACACAGACGAGTGCAGCGGAAGAGAAAGAGAATCGTTTGTTTCACATTTCCGTCACACATGCGAACCGCCCACATGTGTCAATGTGGACAAGTTCAGTTTAAGCGAAGCTGCCATACGATTGCAAGCACCAGCATCAGCATCAGCATCAGAAGCCGGACAAAGGACTGAGACTGAGACTGGGCCTCGAAACTGGGCATTTAGCTGCCTTGAGAGTGAGCGAGAGCGAGAGAGAGACAGCACACAAAGGGGACCTTAGTAGGGAATTGACGATATCTTGGTGCCTCTGCCTCTGCTCTGCTCTTTGACACGCGCTCGATTGCAATTTCGTTTTTGCATGTGAAAATGTGTGTGCAATGCAACCAAAATGTATAAAATGACAGGCAGCAGCCCGCACAGCAGCATTGCCCATTGCTCTGCCTGTAGGTCTTGTGCCCCAAACGGGCCGAAAACAGAGTGTTGCACTGTGTGCCAAATTGCTCAAATGCCCTGCAAATGCTGTCCATGTGCCATTTGCGGCTCCCATTCGCTTTAAAGAAACATTTTTCATTTGCACCGACTGTGCGTCTATGTGTGTGCAGCATACATATGTGTGAGTGTGTGTGTGTGTGTGTGTGTGTTTGTGCAAATATGCAATATCCTGTGCGGCGACGACTTGGAGGCTTTGCCCTGTCGCTGTGCCACATCTCTGAATTGAGCGCAAGAGTGCCAATGTTTGTCATTTTGGAGGCCTGTTAATTTTGTACTAAAATCGATTTTTCATACGCCCCGCTGCTCTCCTTTCCATCGATCGTTCGTTCATTCGTTCGTTCGACTGTTTCTCAGACTGAGAATGTGGAAAATTTGCCGGAAAATATTGAATGTAGAGTCTGAGTCTGCATGCATGTGTCTGCCATTCCCATGTGTGCGGCATGTTTAACCTCGTTTGCAGGCAACAAAAAACAACAACAGCAACAACAATAGCAGCAGTGGCAGGAAATAGAAGTTGCAACAGAAACAGCAACAGCAACAGAAACGGACACGGAGACAGACACTTGTCTAATGTTTTATTGCCGCTTGCAATTGCCATTTTGGTCTCAGACGACGTCGTCTGAATGCTGCAAGTAGCGAGCAGCAATTGTATAAGACTTAAATTAATTAATTTGCCACAGAGACGAACACACACATACACACTCGCACATTCAAGAACATTTGCTGGAGCAAATCCTTTGGCAAGTGTCTGGCCTAATGAGTTGATGCCGCTCAATGCTTAAGCTTGCCACGTTTCCGTCGCAATTGGCTGCCATTGCACTGTTGCTGTTGTTGCTGTTGCTGCTTATGCAATGGTCACAGTGGCTGCCAAAAAGTAATGTGCCAAGCGTAGTTAACACGAAAGTTTGCTGCCGATAAACGACTCTGAAATATCGTGTAATAATTAGAAATTTGATAACTAGTAACGAGTCATAAATAAATTTTACTGCAATTAAACAAATTATAATCAAACGAGTGTATCAATATTTTTAATATAAATTCCACTAAATTAGATATAGACGATATTTATAAATATAAATATAAATATATCGATAGTATTGGTTATATTTTATAATTTTTTTGTAATTTACATATTAGTAAAATAAAATAATAATTAGAAACCTTTTTTGTAATTTTACCAAGAATAATTGATAGTAATAATTTTATTTTATAATTCGTTTTTATTATAACTGATATTTTTTAAATTTTCATTACTACTTCAGTATAAAAATAAATAATAATAAAGGAGAAAATATATATTTGTTATAAAAATAATCGATAGATTTACAATCGATAGTAAGAAATCTGATTTGTTTAGAGAAAAGATCTTTGTTTAATATAAAACATTTGCATTACTTTTCAATAAACAATAATATAGAATAAACTTTATAATGTCAAAATATTTGACTAATCGATAGTATTAAAATCGATAGTAAAAATTCAAATTTGTTTAGACAAAAGATCTTTGTTTAATGCAAAACAGTTGCACTACTTTGCAATAAATAATAAAATAGAAGAAAACTTAATAATTTCTTAATACTTGACTTTGACATGTTATCGATAGAAACATTGATAGTAAAGTAACATAGTTTATTTTTACACTTAATTTTCATGCTATTGGGCAGCCCCCTTTGCACAGCTATGGCTCCAGTATGGAATGAGCTTGGGGAAGCTTGGGAATCAAACGTGGCTGCCACACAATTAGATGTCGCTTTGGCTGCTTGCTCTTTGATGCTGCTCCTGCTGCTGCTGTCTTGTGGCACAGTTTGTGTCTTGTCTCCAAGCACACACCCCACCGCCCTTCTTGCAGCCAGGAACACGCCAAAAAATTGCCCCTTTAGAGCAATTTGTGGCAATCAGCAAATGGGCAAAAGCCCAAGCGATCCCCGACGCTGCATTAGCTTCAGCATCAGAATGTGGCAGGGCGACACTTTTGCGTTTTTCGTAATTAAATTAGTGCCACTGTCCGAGCATTAGTTACACTTACCACCCACACATTTCAAAGAGAGAAGAGAAAGAAGCAAATAGATAGATGGTGTGTGAGCGAGATAGGTAGCGAACACAACCACTATACACATGGCATGCTGGCAGTTTAAAGTTGGCCACAAACCTCAGACAGGAGATGCGGTGGTGCTGTGGTGCGGTGGTGCATGGACATTGTCAGCAACTGATTTTGTGAGAATTTTAAACGTTTTATTTGTTCGTTACGGATTTCACAGTTTTATTTCAGTCAGCTTAGTTTTGTGGCATTTTGCGGTTAGCAACTCTCTGTCTATGACTGTGTGTGTGTGTGTGTGTGTGTGTGTGTTGTAGGCCACGCCCAGCACTGCTAACGCCCACATTATGCTGTTTGCCTTTTGCTCTCGTGTTGTGTGTGTGTGTGTGTGTGTGCGGGCAGTTGAAGAGCTTAGGCAGCTACTTAAGAGTTGTTGAGGGGATGTTCAAAGTTGAATGTTTGTGTTTGTGTGTGAGTGTGCATTGTGATTTTTGCTGTATTTGAATTGTGATTCTTTTTTTTTGCTATTGCATAAAGTGTGACTGCATTCGTTGATTGCAGTGTGACCATCGTACTATGACTTTTTTGTGTTGCATTTTCTAAGCTCAATTTCATTTGGTTGCTGAAACTGGTCAACAGACAATTCCCTGTTTTCATTCTTTTTGTTGTTGTTTTGTTTTCCCATTGCTGTTGTTTTTGGCCCTGTTTCTGCCTGCCTGCGCTTGTGTAAAACTATTTTCGAAGATTTACGACGAAATTGTTTCAAACTTTTTGATTTCGTCGCACGTTGCTCGCAACACTGTCCTTTCCCCCTCTCTACTCTCTCTCTTTGGGTTGCCCAAAGTATCCGGGAATAAAGCTGGAAGTGCACTCGACCCGCTGGCTAGAGAGTTGGCCTCGGGGATCTCCATTGCCGTTCGCAGGTCGATTTGTTTGTTTGGCTGTTGAGGCCCGCATGAGAAGCAAGCGACGCGAATTGTCGACTCCATCCACACACATTCAAACATACACACACGGCAGAAGCACGCACACACATTGAGAAAAAAGGATTAGGAAGTACGTGCATGTAACCGTTGTGCACTCGCCTGTCCCTTGGCACCATATCGTGCACCCGTTTGTCCCCCTTTCCGCTTTCCGCTTACCCCTTTCACCATTCTTCTGCAGCCGCTGCTCTGCTTGGACATGTTGCGGTGCAGAGCCGTTTGTTTCTCTCTCGGCGAGCGCAATTTAAAGTGCCCTGAAGCGTGCCACACACAGTAACACACACACACACACACATACATAGTCTGGGCATGCATACACTCACAGTTGTGTGCACGTCCTTGATGCCAACTTAATTACACGTAGCTGAGACCAAAGCACTCATTTTCACTTTTTCCTGGACTCGAGTTAAAGCTGATGCCGATTATTATCTAGCATTTGCATTCGCACTGAGTACTCACTAGATTGTGCTTACATATTCCGATTCGCAGTCGCAGTTACAGTCGCAGTCAGAGTCGTAGTGCGATTCTCGTTGAGGCACTTTTAATACGCTTAAGTGCACTGGGAGCCCCTAAAACTATGCTATGAAAAATAGTTCAACAACTTTATTATGAAATTTTTCACAAGCTCTCTGACGCGACAGAGCAGGACGAAGGGCTCTGTAGGGGCCTTCGCCAGGCAGCAACAAAGACAGAAAAATAAATAAAAATAGCATTTATACATATAAGCACACACACATATGTAAACGTGTATATCTTTGTGTAATTGTGTCCATATGTGTGAGTGTGTATGGAGAGAAGTCGACTGAAGCGCTTGGCAAATAGAAAACAACAGAATAGAACAGAACAAGCACAAGCACAAGCAGAAGAAGAACAAGTACAAGAGCCCAAAAACAGCAACACACAAAAGTAGACAGAGATTTGATGCTGAGCGAGATGGAGGTGAAATGATAGAGTGAGAGATGCGAGAGAGAGAGAGAGAGAGAGCGACAGCTACAAGACAAACTGACAAGTGTGCTTAGTGGGCCGTGCAAAGGTTTTTGCGAGTCTGAGCTGTGTGTAATTGTTAGGAATGCAACCAAAAGATAGAAGGAGAGTGAGGGAGAGAACAGTTGATATTCCCACGAATACGAAAACGAATACGAGTACGAATACCTGTAACTACGACTGTCTTTTGAGCCAGCCACTCATAGTCAAGTGATGGGGCAGACGGGTGCAATACAACTGCTGTACAACTGTAACTGACACAGATTATAATTCCTTGTTGTCAGGAGATGCGAGCATTGAAGATATTAGAGCTCTTAGCTCTAGCCGTTGAGACTCTTGTCTTTTAACAATCATTAGGTTATTGTCTGTGACGTCGAAACAATTGGAAGATAAACACAGTTGAGCAGGTCAGTGTGAAAATGAATCGAATATATATATACACAAAAATTATTGCTATTAATTTGCAAGATTATGTTTATTGAAATTGTATTATATTTCATGCAGAGTAAAACTATTAATTAAATTCTCAAGCATCACATGTTTATATCAATCAATTAACTGCTGACAGCGTAGCAAGACAGATTTGCATATTTTGCTAAAATTAATCGTTAGTTTCAAAGTCTAATTACCTGGAAATCTAAACTTGTATGCAAAATTATGTTTAATAATCAATGAAAGCTATTAAAAACATTTTGCCACAAGTTGAAATTTATTTGCGTAGCTTAGAAGTTTAATATTAAATGTAGCTTAGCCAAAGTTTTAGTACAAACAGTTTAGATAATCTAAATTTCATAACAAAGTTAAGAAAAAGTATTTATTTTTAAATGTTTATGATAATTATGAAATGTGCAAGGATTGTTGAAAACATTTAATTTAGTAATATTCAACCATGTGATTAAACTCTAATAAAAATCTACTTAATTAACGTAAGATCTTTAACGAACATAGAGTTTTTTTTTTCTTTAAAATGAAGATTGTTGTTGGTATTAGGTTTTAACAAATAACTTATTTAGACAATTAAATGCATAGTCTACAAAGTATATATAATTTGTGTTTTAAAAATATGAAAATATTAAGTAATACTAAAATTTTTGTAAAATACCGAATCTTCTATCCTGGAATAAGGTTTTAATTCATAATATAAGCACCGGGAAGCATATTTTAACATTCTAATTAGATGTTTTAATTAAAAAATGTTTTTATTCAGTTTAATGTAAACTCTACACAGTATATTTACCTCTTGTTTTGACAATATGGAAATATTAAAAATAAATAATAAAATCTCAAAATACCGAAATTTTCTTTTTTCTAAAAAAAAGATTATCATTGGAATTAAGTTTAAGCTAATCAATGCAAGTATGCTTGCTTATATATTCAAATGAAAAGTGATAATGCAAATTGCAAGAACTGATCACAATATTTACTGCAAATGCATATAAGCTCTAAAACTCTTTAATCATTTGGAAATGCTAATGTTAAAAAACTCTGATATGTATTTCTTATGTTTCGACAGAAGCAACTTGCTGGAATTACATGTTAACGAATAATTTAAATGCAAGGAACGGTGACATGATTTTATTTCAGATTAAGCTTCGCTAAAAATTTGCAATCGCTGAATTAAAATGTAGCAAAAGACATCCAAAGATTTCATTAAGAGTCAAACACTTGCTCTCAGCTTGCCACAGTTTGTGTGGCTCCTCCTTGCTCCTCCAGTTGACTTCATCTTTGCAGATACTTAAGTATTACATAACGTAACTGATTAAGTAATGGCAGTCGTGATTGTCGTTTGAGGCGCAGGCAGCCACTGCTACAAGTAATAGTAATAGTAATAGTAATAGTAATTACATAGATAGTTAGTACTCGTTAGCTGGTATCTGTTGTAATTTGTGGGCTTTGAGGAATGGCCATTATAGCGTAAGTCGCCTGTCAGCAGTCACCAGAGGGAGGGAGAGAACAGAAGCAGAAAGCGAAGCAGAAAAGCAGAGACAGAAACAGAGATGGAAACCGAAACAGAAACAGATCCAGAGACAGAGAACAGAAGCACAGAAGAGAAACATAAACTAACAGCCCAACGTATCGTTAATGTGCTTGTGAGCCAAGGGCTTCTCATGGGGTGGATGGGGGAGTGAAGGGGTTGGAGGAGGAAGCGTGCATGGAAATGAAGGCTTTACTCGTATACTCACTCAGAGTGAGGGGAGGAGACGGGAGGTAACGGGAATGAGTTGGTTGCATGCGCTTAATGCAAATCCTTGAAACCACTTGCGGCCCACTCGAAATTTTTAATTTTTGCCACAAAAGCCGCACTCGACAGAACTCGAGGCGCATCAACCAACCAGCCAACAACTCGACACAGGCCCTACCATGTGTGTGCGTTGTCTCTGTATGCGTTTGAGTGTGTGAGTGTGTGCGGCATTGCCATTGCAAGTTGCAACTGTTGCAATGGGCATGAAACTGAAACACTTTGGGCTGCCATGCACCTAGGCGGAATTACAAGTGTGAGCTTGTTCGTTTGTGGGTGTGCCGCTGCAAGCGTGTCTGTGTAACATATACTGTATATGTGTGCTTAAGTGTGTGTGTGGCTGCATTTTGCCGCACTAACAGATAACATAGCGTTGGCCAGAGCGGAAAGAAAGCGCTCAACGGGCGTGGCATATTTTGCAAATAGTGTGGCGAACTTTTACTCAAGACGACCGAAGTGATGCTCTATTTAATTAATGTATATAAATTTAAATAATTGATAATTGCAATTGATTCTGATAAGCACATTAAGATACCATATAAATTGTATTTGAACTCAATGAAATTAATAATAATATCACTGAAATAAATGTAGAAGAAAGTAAAGTGCCACACAACGTTTTTGAGAGCCAATTAAAAATACGTTTTTGAGAGCCAATAAAAAAAAAAAGTATTTAAATTAATTACATTTATTTTTAAAAGATTTGACCACGGTACAATTTATATAATAATTTATCTCAGCTTATATAATATTTAGTATCCGAATAATATAATTTTTGTAACATTGATATTTATAAAAATTGATCAAAATTAAAAAGTCTTACCGTATTTTTTTTAACAAATGAATATTATCAATTCATATCATTAAAAATACGTCCTTATAATATGTACATATGAGTATGAGGTTTGGCCTGAATGAGTTTTCCCTTTAAGGTATTGTTATGGCACTTTATTGCTTTACTGGTTCAATTTTCTAATAAATTTAAAACATAAAAATGTTTTTGAAATAAATTAACAACAATATAAAAGAGCTATACAATTATGTAGTAAGTTTATTTAAAAGCTACGATTTTAAATAAATTAATTTAAGAAAATTATAAATAAAATATAGAAAATGTTATATATTTTTTAATAAAAATGAATAGACTATATTACAGTTTTAGGAAATATTTGTCTCAAGTTGTATTTTCTATTTAAATAAAATAAAAGGAAAGCTTTACAAAAATGTTTTGCTAAGTCAATTTAAAACAAAAGCTGTGTATTAAAATAAATCAAGTTTCAATAATTATAAAAAAGGTTTTATATTATTTTTTTAAGCATTAGTAGACTACATAATAATTGTAAGATTTTTTGATCTCAATAAGTCAATAAAACACAAATGCTGTGTATTAAAATAAAATATGCTTAAAAAATATAAGTAAATTACTTAAAAATTATTTTCAATACACATTAAAACTATCTGAATTTATATTTTCGTTTAGTGTTGACTTGCTTGCAAATTAAAGAAAACTTGAAAAATTGAAAGTAACTATAAAGCTTCCGCTAATAAACACCTCTATCATTGTTGCCATTTACTAAGATTTCATGCGACTCATTTGGAACTTTATTAAATTGTCTATTGGCTGACTAAATCCCTATGGCAGCTTCAGCTGTATTTGAGAGCATTAAGCAGCCAACTTTAGGCGCACACATTGCATTTTCATTGCTGTTGACTAACTGAGCATAGTGCAGCAAAGTTGCAAGTGTAAGTCACTGTGTGTGTGTGTTTGTGTGTGTATTTGTGTGTTTGTTGGCAAACTTACTCATAACGCGTACAGCTCGGCGCTCATTGCATTCGTGAACTTTATTAATAATGGCGCCGAACAACATGAGCGCCCCGGCATAAACCTCGTCTCCGTCTTGCCATCGTCCTTTTCCTTCTCCATCTCCTTCTCCATCTCCTTTGCTGTCCATGTGCACATCCAAGTGTCTATGTGTCTATCTACTCGTATATGTGTGAAAATCGGCGAGAGAAATTGCATCAGCAGTTGGCTAGCAGAAAAAAAGGTATGCGAGGTTGAAATATAACAACATAAAAGCGGGCAAACAGCAGAAGCTGGCAAATAAAAAGTGGCACAACAAAAAAATGTAATAAAAAAAAAGAAGGCAGATGAGAAGCAACAGCAGCGGCAACTTGCACTGCAAATTATTATTTTTGCCAGCGGCTGAGCTGCTGAGAGGAGAGAGCAAGAGGATAAGCGAGAAGAGCAGCTGAAGGAGTTAACGTAGTTTTACATATAAACAAATTAAAGCTGCTTTAAGGCACAGTAAAGCATCATCACTCCCACACTCGCACTTTAGATGGCAGAGTGGAGCACACACATTAACGTTGGCAGAGATGGCATTCATAATTATGGTGCCACGCCCTGTTTCTCACATGCTTGGCAAAGACATTCATCTTTTGGCAGTCTCCACTCCACTCCGTTTCGCTTCCTCTCTCTCTCTCTCTCTCTCTCTCTCTCTGATCCCCTCTGTCCCCTCTGTGGCTGCCTTCTAAGCTGCCATCGCATCGCATCACTCAGTCAAAAAATTTCAGCGCGTCAAGTTGTGTTAACGGCAACAACAACATGAACAACAACGAAAATGACAACGAGAATGAGAAAGAGAATGAGAACGAGAACCAGGCTAACACTCAACGCGTCGCTCGGCTTTCGCTCAGCTGTGCTAATTACAGCTGACAGTTTTCTTTTGCTCCTTGCGCACAACGTGACGTATGAGCAATGTACGTGCGGCAATTAATAAACGATGCGAGCAGCCGCAGCAAAACGAAGTGAGCGAGCGACAAAATTCTGCTATTGATTTTTGTTTGCTAGCGTAATTGAATTTAGATGCATGTATTTGTGTTCAATTGCAGAACTTTACGTTGTACCTTCGTCCCTTTCCTATTCTCCTTTCCATCTTCGGTGCTTTCTGTGCTCTGCGCCTGTTTCTATTAATTAAGTGCGCCCTGACCTGAAAAATCAAAAAGTTGACATTATAAATTACAAAACAGGCAACAGCAACAGAAGAGAAACAACTCGAATTGCCAACAATCAGTGCGGCACCCACAAAAAAAAGGACATCAAAATGGCCAAGGAGCTACCAACTAGAGCTGAGAGGGGAGAAGAGTGGAGGATGTGGCAGCCGCAGCGCAGCAGAAAACTGTCAAGAGTCTCATTAATTGAACAAAGCATTCGAGTGGAGCCAACAGTCAGCCATAGGCTGTGATGAGTGCAGAGAGAGAAAGAGAGAGAGAGTGTGAGTGTAGAGAGGGGTGGAGGGGGTAGAGGGGGCTGGGCAGCAAATTAGCAACAGCAGTTTGAGTGGGCAGCAAATGAGCAAGCAATTTTTTATATACAGCAAAGATGACAACAACAAGCTGCAGCAACTGTGGCAGCAACTGTGGCAAACTCTTGTAACTTTTCGCCGTTTTGTTTGTTGCGCCAGGCGACTTTTAAGCAGTTACCTCCCTCCCCCATTCCCCTTCTACTTGCTGCTGTTTGCCAGGCAGCGAAGCGACAATGATGATGATGCCGTTGCTCCTTCAGCTCGTCCTTCCTGCCCAGTTGCCAGAGAGTTCTCTAGTCTCGGACTCTGGTCCTGGCGCTTTGTGTGCTTCCGTTTCCGATTTTGTTAGTTTTTCGAGTAGCCAGCAGCCAAGGGGACATGAAGGGACAAGCCAACCAACCAACTACTGCAAACTGCTTCGTATTTCACTTCACAGTTGGATGGGAGGCGGGGAGGCGAAGGAGGTTAGGGTTGCGCTTCCTGTTGTTCCACAGTTCCCTGCCGCCTGCGTTGTGTCCCGCTTATGCAACGAAATGTTTTGCAAAGCGGCACTTAAGCGCACTTTTTGCCACAGCAAATATGTTGCTGCATCTCGCTCTAACACACCTCCTTCTCATCCTCCTCTACCTCCCCCCTCCCCACCGCGCTGCGTCTTGCTGGCAGCGCAATTTCATTTGGCCATTTGGCCATTTCGCTCGCTGCTTTATGGCTTGCACTTTGCTATTTGGCTTGCAAGCTGAGGTAGCATCAGCGTAATTGCGGTTATTTCACCTGTCGAAAATAAAACAAAATGCAGCCGGGCGAAAACAAGCTGCAATTTGTACTCGCAGTTGCAAACAGTTCAATTTCGCTTCACTTCGTGCCACCACCAGCCACAGTCACAACTTGCACAGCAGCAGCTTGAATTGCTTAGTTGACAAGTTTGTGGCATGTGCAACGCCCCCCTTCAACACACACACACACACACCCAAAGAGACACACATTTGTACGCCTTCGTCTTGCAGGCGCTTTAATTCCAAACAGAAAAAGTCAATTTTCTGGTAAATTTGCTGGACTCGTTATAACTCTCAATCACTTAGTTTTCTATTTCCTATAGTTACCCCCGCAATAGTGACTACTACATATGCGTCTGTCTGTGTGTTTGTATTGGTGTTTACTTTTTTTCCTGCTGCTGCTGCTTGTTGAACTTGTGGGCAGCAAGTGAAGAGTGCGAGAGTGAGAGAGAGACAGCAAAGAGCTGGAACACTTTTCTTTGGGCCATTTCATAAATGCAGCCATAAATCAGCTTTCAGTTTGCCACGAATTGATTTTTAACTTTTGTCGTGCCGTTTTCCTTTTTCATTTCCTGTCGCCCCTCCGAATTTCTCTTTTCAGCTTTTCCACTCCTCTTTTTTTCTCGCTATTTTTTTCTTTTTTTGTGTTATTTTCCCATCTGCGTTCTTATCGCATTTCTTTGGCTGTTGGCTGCGCCTTGTTAACAGTTTGCCTTAAAAAAACGAATGTTATTTAATATTTCATTTCTCTTGGCTCTTTTTTTTTTCTTTTGCTTTCTCTTGCTTCAGCTCCTTCTCGTTTCTTTTTTTCTTCTCGCTGCTCGCTTTTAATCAATTTCTGGTGTCATTTTATGCCAATTATTTGCTTGTCAGCTGCCTCAGCTTTTGTTGTCCTCATTCTGGGCGTAATGCGCCATTGATATGCATATTTGTTGCTTAACTGATTTAACTTTTACTTACATGACATTGGAATTTTATCAAAAGTTTCATAATTTTATTATCCTGCTATACTTCCTGGCCACAAATCTTTGCTTTAAATACAATTCTCTTTGAAGGGATTTTGTGACTTTAAATTATCCTCAGCTTTTATTTTATATATAATTGGAAGAGTTGTCTAGTTGGGTATCTTCTAGTCGATGTCTTGCGGTTGCAAAGATTCGACGTGTTTTATTGAACATTTCAAAGAAACTTTCTTGATTTATGACTTTGCGGTGTCACGTGTGATAATCGTTAAATTGCTCATAGTCCGGCTTTTTATAGATACTTGCACCTAGGTAGAGAGACAAAGCAAATGCTGAGAAATTAAAGAAGTGAAAAAGGAGATTTCTATAACTAGAGTAAGAAGATAGAGTTTCTATGTTCGTATATCTCACCTAAATTCATGTTGAATTCAATTGTATACCGAGAATAACAAGCTAGCAAAACGTTGCTCTATTAAAGCAAATATTCGTTCACTTAATCGTAGCATTCAATTGGAGAGAGAAATGTTTAGAGCAGAGTCCTGGGCATGTGGGCGATGGCCATTCGTATGGCTTTGTGAAGATGCTCGAACAGCTTGTCAGGCGGTCGATGTTCAATGGATTGTGATGATTGTGCTGGCTGGCTATAAGCATAACTGCAGCTTGTGTACAGCTGTTGGCTTTAAGTAAACCATAAAAGTGCAGCAACAACAACAAAAATATTGAAGAAAGAAGAGATTCAAAGATGCTCGGTCCACATAAACCCATTTACCAGACACTTTCGTTTTTCGATTCTGCTATTATTGCTCAATGAAAAATGACAAAGACTTAGTCTACTATCCTATACACATATAGTACTCTATATGTACATGTATAGTGTTCATCCCTCTCACTCACACCATCTGTGTACTATTTCTTTTTCATTTTGGCTGACTAGAAATCTGTCTTTTACTGGTCTTTTGTGATTGTCTTCTCTGCGCTGTGTGTCCATCGCGTGCTCGACAACACTTGACAGCACTGCAAGTGCAAGTGCAGCAAGGACATGAAGACGGTGGAGGGGGCGAGAGGGGGCGTGGAAGTGGCAGTGCAATGGCAGCTGCTTTTGCTGTTGCTGCTGGCCCAACTTTAAAGTGGATTTCCGTTGGATTTGTTGCGGTTGCGTGTCACTGACATTGCTTCACTATCGAATGGCTTTGGTCTCTCGCTGGGAAAACGCACAGCGAGGCAAGGGGTAAAGAGAAAGAGAGAGAGATAGAGAGGGCAACAGGGCAGCGGGCAACACTTTGCTTTTATGTCTTCCGGCCAACATAAACACTTGAGTTGTTGTTGGCGATCCCATTGCTTTTGCTGTTGCTGTTGCTGTTGCTGTAGTAGTTGCTGCCGTCGAATGTCAAAAGAAGAGCAAGGCAAAGCAAAGTTTCGCTGACAGTCATAGCCACAGCAAAAAAAGAATAGAAAAGAAAAGCAAAGCACCGTGACAAATGTTCTCGTCTATGCGTGTGTGTGTGGGAGTGCGGGTGTGTGTGTGTATGTGTCTGCAAGTGGAGAAAAGTTCGTGTTGGCACTGTACAACTTTTGCAAGTTTTACAGCTAAACGCCTTGCAATTGCTAAGCGTCTGTCGATGCAATTGTGTATCTGCCTCACCTGTTTCATCTTCTTCTTCCTCCTCAGCAACTGCGTGTAATATGTGTGTTTGCAAGTGTATGGGTGTGTGTTTGTGCGAGCGTGCTGCCATTACTGCGTTTATTGGCTTAAAGTGTTTGACAATTCATTAAGTGGCAAGCTTGCACATTGGCAGCGCCATCTGCTTGTGTCTTGAGCTGCTTACAGGCGCGTAAATTGCATTGTCGGCATTTGTCGGGGGATCAAATAGCTAAGCAGACAGACACGTTAATTTCGGGGGCTTAAATTGCTTCGGGATTTGCCATTTTCGGTGCAGAAGTGTCAACAAATTGGCTAGCCATTAAATTGCGTTTGCATAAGCAGTTAAGCAAGCAGTGCACTGCACTGCACTGGACTGAGCAGCTTTTGTCAGACATCTCATTTGATGTGGGCAGCCCAAAAGTATGCAGCAGAATACTTGCATTAGGTCATACTTTCAAATATAACCTAATCTCTTCATTGCTATACCAAGTAATTACTAATAGATTCTGTTATTTTAATATTGTTGGATAATTAGTTGATTAGTAATGCCATTTTAGGTCATAGTTAAATTTAGTTAATTGAGTTATTTACTTTATTTAGACATTAAATCACCATCCCGAAAGTATGCAGCAAGAAGTTGTATTTGATCTTTAATATGCATTACTTAACAAAGAGCTTCATTAATTGATCCTGAGATATTTTGGGATGTTATCGTAGTTTTAGTGGCTTTAAAACTTGTAGTTTGATCAGATTGCAATAACACATGAGAATTTAAGCTGTGGGCAAATTTAGTTAATTAAGTGAACTATATATTTTCAATGGAAACTGCTGAACTAAGCGCTACAGTTTCACAGACGCATACACATACACATACATACACTTAAACGTATGCACACGTGCCAAACTATAAAATAATAAACCAAATTTGTTGAGGAAGTTTAAGTGAAAATGTTAAAAGTAAAGTTTTTGCTACAGAAATAAAGACAAACATTGTTATCACCTACAAAACAGAGAGCAGGCTGCCACAGAGTTACAGCAGCAACAGCAGTAACAACAATAGCTGTTGAGCAACAAGCAGGCCATCAAGAAGGCCATCAAAATGTTCAAAAGGGATGGAGGACACACACATACATACATACATATACACATTCATAGCCTGTGGGGTTGACGTTGCCGATGCCTTTGGCGTTGTCGTTGGTGGTGTTGGTGATGTTGGTGTTGGCGCTGGAGACGTGCAAATAAGTTGAGCAACAAAGCGAAGCAAAGGCAAAATATTTATACAAATAGGTTATGCAAACAAACTTAGACCAAGTCACACACACACACAAACACTCGCATGCCACACTGGGAGATAAGATGAAGGCGCTGCAGACACGCATCCAGAAAGGGGACACATTGGGATGCGGCACGACATGAGTTTCCCTGACTGGCGCCAGACGCAGCAGGACATAATGAAGTTTGAGCGTCAGACTCAATGAAATGTCAACAACGCTGCTGCTTCTGATGCTGATGCTGCCGCTGCTCTAGCTGACAATGTTATGTAGCTAGTCGAGGCTGAGAAAGATGGAAGATTGGCAGGAGTATGGCTTCAATTGCCTCGATGTTGCTGTTGCTGTTGCTATTGCTGCTGATGGTGATGCTGATGTGGATGGTATAAAAAATAGCGCTGAATGACAACTGACGCATATCGCATTACAAAGTGCGGCAGTAACATTCACCGCAGTTGCATCAAAATAACTTAGAGAGTGGGGAGAGAGGAAATGGATGCGGGAGGCAAGCTGTGGAATGCATGGAATATTAACAGCGGGAGATTGTGGCGTATCGCGTTCGACAAATTTACTTTTATCATTTAATTACAATAAATTAATTATGACTAGTTTTGGCACAGCCAGCCAAAATATGAAGGCGAACCCCAAATATGAGAATCAACCTCGAACCTCAAACTAGTGTCGTTGTATTCTAACTCTGCGAAACTGAACCCCAATCCAATTTTCTGTGCGGGTAAATGCAGATTACATAGAATATTCAAAACTCTAAGGATATGTCTCCACTACACAAGTTATGTGTGTGTTTGTGTGTGTGTGTGTGTGAGGGGTGTGCACATGCACATAAAACACGCAGCCGCAAAACATATTAAATTTATTATCAATAAATTTTCATTAGCTTCGTGTAGCAGTTAGACTAGCTATGCCTCTCCCTGTATCTGGGCGTATACGTGTATGTATGTGTGTGTGTGTGTGTGAGTGTGAGAGTGTGTGTGTGTGTGTGTCTCTGGATATCGCACTCCAACTATAACGAGCTCTGTGGGTCGTGGCCAGTTGACATAATTTACAATTTTAGTCATAAAAACACACACACACTCTCTCACACATACTTCAAACACTCACAGACACACACACACTCACATATGCTGGCAAAACTGATGCCCCATCAGCATACACACACACACACACACACAGACTCAGGCTCTAAACTTGGCCTTTTGCTACGCTAAAGTTATCTACAACCGCATCAACGGCTAAGCCACAGCTTAGAGCGGGGAAGCGGCACATGAAGCTTGGCATCTAGGATAACTATTGAAGTTGGGGGCGTGGCACTGAGGCTGGATTCTCTAGTTCTCTCCAGAGGGGGGTCTGATGTCTTTGTTGTTGTTGTTGCCGCCAAGCATTTGTTATGTTGCATGCAATAGACGAAACGGAACTTGCCGAGTATCACAAAGTGTCTGAAATATATTTGTATATTTATCAAGTTCCCTCTCCACTTTATATATACTTTAGCTTCACTTTACTTTACTTTACTTTGCTTTACTTACAATACAAATTTAGTCTATATTTTGCATGGTTTATGAAAGAGATTAAAATGAAACTTTATTATATTTATTCGAAATAAAGTGATAGTTCAGACTTTACGAAGTCTGAAGCAAGCGATTGACTCGAGATTGCCTTCGAATATATTCAATTTCAGTTGCTTAAATATGATATTTAATAAACTATATTAAATACTTGCATGCATTGAAAAACTTTATTTTTAAATAAACATTTAGTTTTTAATATTGAAAAGTATTTTAAGTCCGCCATCTATTTAAAAAGCATTTCATGCTTTGCCAGCGAGAATTTAACTTAATTTTAATGGTAATGAAAATATTATTTTAAGCTGTTACTCCACAAAAATGTATTAATGTTAAAGTAATTATTAGAAGGTAGAAGGGTATTATAGTTTTATGCCTATAGGAAATGTATTTAACAGGCAGAAGGAGACATCTCCGACCCTATAGAGTACCCCCATATTGTCATCCCTGTCCCCATAGAGACTATAAGAGGTAGAGCTGTTTTTAACAGCAATTATTATGTTTGCACGCAGATTAAGTTTGTTTCAAATTTCAACAATCGTCATTTTGGAGTCAGAGTCGATTTTTGGTATATACAATAATATTTACAGTATTTTAGATTACTCTTTACTATTTAGGAAATACTTTGTATGAAAAATAAACGCTGACTGTAATCGGTTAATAGATTCTTTGGCTGATGATCTGTATGTCTCACTGGTTCGTCCTATCTTGTCGGGAATCCCCAGTATAGGGTTTATCAATATAGGATTGCAGAAACAATTCTTATTATTTGCTCTTCGTAGTTTAAATTGGAATTCTAATATTAGATTACCACCGTATCGCAGAAGACTTTTATTACTAAACCTTCCTTCTCTTTGTGACCGTAGAACTATGCAAGGTGCTGTTTTCATACAGAGACTAATAAATGGTGAAATAGACTATTTGGAGCTGTTAAGTCAAATTAGTTTTGCAGTTCCTGTCAGGATCACTAGGAATTTTCTTCCTCTTCTCATTTCACGTAGATCTACTAACTTTGCATGGCATAATCCCTTCCGTATTCTGTGTGTGAACTATAATAATCTCAATAACGTAGCTTGCTTTAGTAAACCTATTCCTTTGCTTAAAACCTTATTGTTAGCTTATTTATCGAGTATATAATTGTTATTTATCTTATTATAAATATATATTCTAACATATTTTTAATTTAATTTAATTAGCTGTCCAGCGTCTTTTAATATTTATTCGCGCACAAATTTATTTTGTTTTGTCCGCGCGTCAACAAGCCCGTGCTTGGTATCGCTGGGCCACTTGATGGGACTGCCGTTAGTACGTCAACGTCCAAATATAATATATCAATTTACCAAATGCAGTCCTTGGTATGATTTAGTACTTTTGTGGTATATTTGTTTTATGGTTTATGGTTTTATTAAAAATGAGTAACGAGTATCTCAGAGTCGATCAGTTGGTCTGCTTCAATAATAATAAATATTCTCTAAAACACAATCACAATTTTCGAATTTAAAGCAAAGTGTTTATCTAGCCACAAATCTTTTTTCCTTAGTATTTAAATAAATAGTTAAACAAATAAAAATCAAAATACTAGAAATAGAATTTGTATATTTATAATTTGTATTAATGGAATTGAATTGAAATGAACTGTAGCAAACATTTTGGCCATAATCAAATTCGGTTTAACGTTCATTGAATCAAACAGAAAACTGTAAAATGCTAAAATTGTAAACTGAAACCCGTATACACACTTTGCTATAGTTGTTGCTGTTGTTTTTATTTTACAACTGGGATATCAACGTCAGCTTCAGCTTCAGCGTCAGCGTCATTGGCATTTCTATCGTCATACACTGCAGAGGCATCAGAGAGCAGCAGCAGCAGTAGAAGCAGAAGCAACAAGGACGACGCCATTTTATTTTCTCTTTGTGTTATGTGCTGTCATTCTGTTGTAGTTGCTTTGTTGTTGTTGTTTCTGTGTTCTTGTTGCTGTTGTTGTTGCTGTTGTATTATAATGCCAACTCATATTGCGCTCGTTATCCTTTTGTGTGTCGTGCAACGGAATTGACCCTTTTTGCTGCGTGACATGGTAACGCTAGCGGAGGTTAAACCCCCCCTCCTCCTCCCACTCTTCATCATCATCCCCTTTATCCTCTCGCATCCAAGGCAACTCTGGTCTCTTTGCCGTCAACATCCAACGCCCCCGCCTCCGCCCTCGATTGTCATTGAAGGTGAAACGCGACGATACTAAAGCATCAAAAGTGATGGATGACAGGTTAATATGCGGCGACATTTTCATGCTGATGCTGATAAAATTTTCGTTTTGCATGCCACTGGGACTGGCAACAATTGGGACTGCCAACTTGCTACCGCGTTAGCGCTAACGGATCACACGGACTACCATTTGGTGACAGTTGCGGTGCACTGCGACGACAGCAGCAGCAGCAGCGGCAGCAGCGGCGGGGTTCTGTGTTTGGTGACATTTTAAATGCACAGCAGACAAGTTTAATTTTACAACGTTCACAGCAAATTAAGTGTAACACAAAGCAAGCAAGCAAGAGAGAGAGAGAAAGAGAGAGAGAGAGAGAAAGAGAGCAAGCGAAAGAGTTGTATCTCCGACAATTGCATTAAATTTGAGCTGCACAACATTGCGTATGCGTAATGTTTAATTGCTGGCAACAGCAGCTTCATTAGCAGCACTGCTAAATAACAGTTTGCCCCGACGGACAAACAACAACATAGAACAACAACAATTGCAAATGAAACAAAACGAGAGCTGCAACTCATCTGCATGCTATGCGAATGCGCTTGAAAATGGCCAACTGACTGACTGACTGACTGACTGACTGCCTCTTAGTCTGTCTGCCTGCTTGGGATATCTGCTGCTGCTGCTGCTGCTGCCTGACTGCAGTTAGAGTTTAGGGAAGCAGAGAAGAGCAGGGAGGCGGCGTATGCCAGTCATTCGAATGCTTTGGAAAAACTTCCGCTCCATTAGTCTGCCAGTTTCCGGCAAACGTTTTCCTAGCACAATTTACGCAAATTGATGTCATCAACAGGGGCCAGCCCACAACTCGTATTCGTATTCGCATTCGCATTCGCATCCACATTCACATTCACAATCGCATTGGCTGTCGTGTGAGTGTGCGTAACTCGGTAAATGAAGTGAATGAATGAGTGCATGTTGTGTGCTCGTATGTTGCGCCGGATGGCTAGACATTTTGGGGTCAATCCGGCAACGTTAACTGTGTGCGGGGGCAGAGAGTGGGGCATGGGGGGAAGGGGCTTAACTCTTGAAACGCGCTGTGGCCCAACCAAAAGATCTGTTGACATACACAAGCTGTGCAGCTGCTTGGGAGGGTGCCACACACATAGAGAAAGAGAGAGAGAGAGCGGGGGGTGTGACTGACTGTGGCCTGCGCCTGTGGCGATGCCTTCCGCTTGAAATGCATTTTGCTCATTTAACGCTTGCCGCGAGGAACTTTAAGTGCAATGCTCACCACGTGCCACTGCAGCTGCTGCTGTTGCACCTGAGGCTGCTATTTTTGTGTGTGTGACGCTTTAAAAGAGACGACGACACGATTAAACACTATGTGCAGCAAGCGAGCGGCAGCTCGGAAAATCTAATGAAAACAACTTTAGAGTCCTCCTAGAGACTGCGGCTGAGGCGCCGCAAAATGTGCAACATCATGTTGCACTCAAAACTGTGGCATAGACAACAACAGCTTGCAGTCAGCAAAACTTTTGCAAAGCACAAACAAACAAACAGACATAGATAGAGAGACAGAGACAGATACAGAGATAGAGACAGAGACAAAGAGAGAGATAGACTACGAAAAACTCTCAACTCTCAACTTTGAACAGGACTTCAAGTGAGTTTCGAAAGTCAAGTGCGTGTCGCTGTTGGCAGCTCCTGAAGGCTCCTTTTGTCTATCGCTCTATCCATCTCAACGATGTGTGTGTATGGGTGTGTGTGAGTGGGAATATGTGTTGATCTATAAATATTTGCATTGCAGATGCGCCAAGCCGTGGGTTATGTGTGTAATTGTGGCCGCACACAACAACCGATTTGCTCTTTTCGTTTCGAACTTAATGAATAAATACGTTCAAAGCCATGACTTGCACATCAAATTAGAGCGAACACAATATATTTCTGGAAAATATGAGATTCAATTATGGTATACAGCTTAAGACTTTCATTAAGTTTGTTAATACTTTATTAGAATATTCAAAAAGATATTTACAAGTTTTCATGCTTAAAAAGATGAAAAAAAAACAAGTAAACAAGCTAAAATCTATCTGTTACCCTATTTCACAATACAAGCAAATCATTTGTGTGTTTTTTGCAAAATATACCAAACGAATAAATCACGAGTAAAAATATACCGAAGTCTAATGGCAGCGGGTATAAAAAAGTACAAATCATTTTGTTTGTTTTTTTTTTTTAAATAAAACATTTAAACTTTGCGAAAAAGGACAATGGAAGGGACATTAATGAACACTTGAATTTTATATTTCACAATAATATTAATTGAAATTAAATTTTTTTTTAATAGTATATAAAATGAGAACACTAAAAAATACTAAAATATGCCAAAATTTATATATTAACATAAGTGGTTTTAAGAATTAACTTAAATTCTTCAGAATATAATATATACATATAGTAAATATTCTAAAATAAAATACTGAAATATATCATATATATTTATATGTTATTGATATAAGAAGTGCTGTTAAAAATACTAAAGCTTTATCTTTTATTGTATAAATTTGTATAAATTGTGAGGTATTGGTAATATTGTCCAAGATCATTTATAACAACCAGCGTAAATGAATTTCCTGTAACTTTTATATGTTATAATAGATTATCTCCATACAAATTAATACAAATTTTCATGTTCTATATTAAGGTTTAATAAAATGCTTAATACACGTATTAAACTTTACAGCTAAACATATTTTTTTTTATTAAAATCGGTATTAAAGGAGAACTATTGAAATTTGAATATATTTTCAATTGAAATTCAATCATGTATAAAAACAAATTTCATTGTAAGTTAATTGTACATCATTGAAAGAGAATGGCGCTAAATTTGACACCACAAAATAATGCTAATATGATGTCGCTTGTTGTATACTATATTAGTGTTGAAAATGTTGTATTTTGTGCGCTGTTTTAAATACATAATGTTGTGCCTAATTACCACAGCGGTTGACCACAAAAACCTTGTAAACAAAACAAGCTAGCAAAAAAAATAATAAACAAAAAAGTGTGGAATAAAAGTGTTTACATTTGCATTCACTTGGCACCATTTTAAATTATTAAAACTAATTTGAAATCGTTGCATTATTTGTGACTTTAAATGCTAGAAGAACTGAGATATCGTTATACTATAAATGTCTATTTAGTAAATGAATTCACGTCTCACTTTTGACTTTGGCTTGAGGTGAAGCCATAAAAAAATGTCAGGGCCAAGAAGTTGCTGCAAAACTTAATTCCAATTGAGTTCTCAACTGCAAGTTTATGTGTTTGTTTGGCGAATGCGAACGAGAATGAGAATGAGAACGTGAACTAGAATGCAGAGAATGTCGCAGATATTTTTCGCCAAATTCGTGACAGCTTTCGTGGCACTTTATAGCAGCAGTTGCTGCTGCAGAACTTAATAGAAAATTAGCTGCTGAAAGTGTTGTTTGAACTTGCCACTGCAACCTGCAACCTGCAACGTGCCAAATTCATTTTGCAGTGTGGAAATCTCAGTCGTTGTAAATGTCGTTGTGGTTGCGTTTTCCTTCAGCTGCTGGCGAGCAGTTCATAAACCAAATTGCATTTCATTGGCCGGGCCAAAAGCGAAAAGCGAAGTCAGGTACAACAGCGTGAATTTGGTGGCAAGTTGCTTAAGTTTTAGCCGCATAATCTGCGCTGGCACCGCCATAAATATTCAATGGCTTTGTCTGTGCGGCGTGTGGCAAGCAGCGAGCAGCAAATGCAATCAATGCCTTAAAGCACAAAACCGTTTTCGTGGAACGCTGCCAACTTCATTATGGCCAAGTAACTCATATACTAACATATATAGTACACTCGCAGACTCGTAAAGTCGTCTCTCTTTCTCTGTGTGGCAGTAGCAACGCAGGCTCAATCTATTCGTGGGCTGCTCACTCGTGTGGCAAGTGGAGGCCATCGATTAAGCCACGCAGAGGGCGCAGGCTGTAACACCTGGCGTATGAGCAACCTAACTCTCTCTCTCTGTCTCTGTCTCTGTCTCTGTGATAAGACAGCACTTTCAATTGGAAGACAAAGCAATAAGAGGAACAGTGTTTGGGGCAACACTTTGGGGCAGCACACGCGCCAACAACTGGGGAGTCGTATGTTGCCCCAACTCTCCTCTCCTCTCTCTCTCCTAACATTGCAGCACTCAGCTTGTTTGTGTCTTTTTTCGTTGTTGTTTTTTTGTTTTCCACTTCAATTGCTGCAGCATCGATTGCACGATTGCACGTATGTTGCATGAAGTTCCCAGCAGACTCAGGTTGTTGCGCCGAGCTGCAATAAACAAGAGACGAGCACGAAGGAGCTGGAAGGAGCTAGCGCACAATTCTCTGGCGATTACAACTTGGGTAAAGTGTTGGCAGCCAGCTAAGGTGAATATCTTTGGGGCACTCGAGAAAGTTGAATGCCGCAAGAGACAAATAGAGAAAGAGTGGGATAGAGAGAGACACAACACACACCACAAGTGCAAGTTTTACTTATGTGTGTGTGTGTGGTATTGTTTTTAATTTATCTAAATTGAAAAGTGCAACAAATCGCACAGCTAAAGCGCTGCCAGTGATAACAGGCCAGCAGCAAGTTGCCCCAAAAAAATACGTAGATGAAAAGGCAAAAGTGGTAGACAAACCAACAAGCAAACAGACATAGGAAAGGGGCGGGTGAGAGAGGGAGAAAGGGGATGTGGAATGGACAGACAAAAGTAACCTGCAGACAGCAGACAAGACAAGGGGCGTGGCTGGGCAGAAGCGAGAGCGAGGGGCGTAAAGAGCAAGACATTTGCTGAAATAAAATTTCAATTTGCTTGAATTTCATTTCTGTCTCTGTATGTGTGTGTGTGTGTGTGTGGGAGTAAAGGTCTGTGTGTGTGTGTGTGTGTCTGCTTTATCGCCTTGCCAGTTAACGTCAGCTTGGTTTACCGTTATGCTTGGCTGCGTGCGCTAACGTTGTGCCTCCAGCCAAGAGCAACTCGAAGTAACCGGAACGACGACAAGGACGCAGGCAAAAGATGAGAATGAAACTGCGGATGAGGACAAAGCAACTTCAACTTCAGGACAACGAACGAAAGCAATGCCAAATATTTGCTATGCGTATCTCTCTCTTTCGCTCTCGCGATTCTCACGGGTCCTGTGTCTGTCTGCGTGTCCTATCCTCCTCCTCCTCCTGCTCCTCCGCTGCTGCTACTGCCCGCTGAGTATTCCCGCTGGTGACGTTTGTTGATGGTTTCCAGGTGAATGCACGAATTGCGTTTTCGTATTAAATAATAAATGAATGTCGGATTGTTTTTGTCGCTCGACTCAGTCTCAGTCTCAGTCTCGAGTCTCGAGACTCAGTATTCATCTCCTCAGCACTTGCAATCTTCAGTCTCTTCGCTTCGACTCTCTGCCATAATTCCAGCTGGCCGCTGATTGCTCGCCCGTTGGACATTAAATGTGTATTGCTTATTTCTTAAGTGCCAATGGTTTGTTTATTAAACTGCCACCGCCCCCCGTCCCCGTCCCCCGCAAAGCCCAACAGTTCCTGCCCCGCTGTTTCCGGCTGTCAATGCCCAATGTCGCCACAGGGAATTGTGTGTATGCCCGGTTTTTGTGTGGCACGACCAAGTAATTAAAGCAAATGATATGTGGAGGCAATGACGCGGTAGTTGGACTTCGGAGGGAGGTGAACTGAAGGAGTACTGAAGCCAAACGAGCTGAAGCTGCGAGCAGTGCGTTGATAGATTAACTCAATGAAATTGCTGGCATCGACGCCTGCTGAGCCTCGGTGTGACTTAATTACCCAACAGCTGATGAGGCATCACTCCAAATGGCTGCCACTGATGTTGCCACCGACCGATGTAAGATGATTCGGCAACAATTATTGATGACTTTATTGCGCAGTACTTTAGAAGTGGATACTTTTTCTTGGTTAATTCATATTTTTAACAATTTATAGCAATTGTTTTATAGTTATTTATTTGACTAATTAATATATTTGAATCTACATCGTTAAACGTGGTAAGGCAGCATCAAATTTGTAAATACATACTTTGACTATTCACAGTCTTTGTATAACTACAATAATTGTATGATATCAAATGTTGCCTTACGAGTTAAATTTATTGGAAGGAATGTGTCAGAGATTTAAATATATATATATGTGGGTAACTCTCTTAGGAAAATTTGTTGCATGGTTCACTCATTACAGTGAAAAAAGAAACATAAACTAAAACAATTTTAAAAATAAGTGAAGGTGATTTTATAGCTTTACATAAAGAACTAAGATCGATAAAATATATAAATTCGTTCATGTTGTGCAACAAAATAATAATTTCAAAATCATTCTTCTTAAATAAAGTGCTAATCAAGAGATGTAAGATTCATCTTTACTGAAAATAAAAAATTTGTTTGGTATATGTTTTTTTGTGACAGAAAATTACCCAAATATTTCTTTGTTGAAAATTTCGATTACTTGTCGCTATATTAATAATAAATTTAATATAATAACTACAAGGTAAGATTTTTATTTAAAATTATGTATATATAATTATTATATATTTCCTACTCAAGTTACACTAAATTTACTAAAATAATTCTAAAAATGTGATATATATTATTTGAAATAAATATTACATTTTTTTTTAAGAATTGAATGGAATAAAAACGACTATTTTTGAATTTGAAATAAAAATGTATTTCAATAGAGTTCTGAAAAAATTAATTTTTTTTAAATGTCACATAGAAATGAAAAAGTCTATGCAGACGAAATTAAACGTTAAATGTAAAATACATTCTATGAAATAAATACTTTCATTTCAAAATATAAATACATTTTAATATTTTTTTTTACGTATTTCAATGTCATATATTATGTATTTTTTTAGACTGCATACAAAAGTGTGAATACAATGAAATCTATTCATTAAACTTTAATACAAATTACGTTAGCAACGCTTCAACAAATACGTGCTATTTATTAATTGAGCACAACTCATTTATAATGTAGAATTTAACAATTAGACAGGAAAATAAACATAAAATTCGCAATTATTTATTCATGCTTCCATCATTAAGCTAAACATATAATTGCAACTTTAATTTATTTCAAATAAATTCAACAATAAGTTAAATATTTTATGTTTTCGCTTTTGTAAAATGAGCTGTCAAAACACTTGGCAGATTTATGCAACATTTGCAGTAGTAATTATCGGGCCGATAAAGTCAGAAAGATACATTTATTTGAGCAGCAGTTATTAATATGGCAATGGAATTTTTTAATTATATTTAAATAAAATAGTTTTGGCAAATAAATTAATTAATTTAACGACCGTATGCAATGCAAAAATGTTGCAATCTGTTCAACGAGTTGCAAATTCAGCATTTATGCAATTTTGCAAATTTGCACACACTAAACAACAGGGCAAATATTGAAGTTGTATTCATTTTTCCCCATTTTCCATGTTCTGCTAATTTGTAAATGATTTTCACCTTTTTTTTTAACACACAAACTCACATTTTTTTACAGCATTTGTTTCTACTGCCCTCGAGGGCATTGAATGTTTGTTTGTTTTCGTTATTATTATTATTTTTTGTTGTTTTTCATTTTTCGCATTTTCATATTTTCATTAATTTTCACCCGAGTCAGTTTTTTTGCAATGTCAGTTTTATTCACGCTTGTCCGCACATAAATATTTAATAGGGAGGGGAGCGAACGAGAACGATTCTGCCACATCCTGGCACTGTGCAACATGCTGCAAAATGAGCATGAAAATGCTCATCTAATGCACTCGCAGTCGAGGGAGTCCGTTGTGGGATTTGCGGCTTCATTTCATGTTGTGTTTTTTGTTATCGCATCACTTATGTTGAATTGGTGATACGAGCCCTTATCAGTTCTCCGTCCAGTTGTCTAGATATGCACACGGGGCGCGAGAATGATAAGGGTACGAATGCACCGATCAGCCCCAAAAGCTGACCATTAGCGATAGATAAAGAGACACTCACTCGATACTCACCCGTTGGCAGCTGCATCATTATTTGGCTTTCAACTGTCAATCAATCATTTTCCAGTTGTGAACTTGTGGCTGCGCAAAAAAAGTCAAATGTTAAATGGCATTAGTTAGAAAAACATACAAAAAATATTTGTCAAAACGCCAGCTGGACAATGCAAATAGAAGCATAGATAAATCAAAATGAAAATACAAATAAAAAGTGAAAGAAACAAAAGAGAGATTCATAAAAAATACAGCAAGCAAACAGTAATTTGCGAATGAAAGCGTCTGCTTCCAGCTCATGTGCATATTGTATTTGCATACAGACACATACATATATGCATGTGGTATACACACACACACACACACTCGCACACACATAAATAATTCAGCAATCGAATAGAAGCGAAGCAAATGTTTTGTTAACCGAGCGAGCGAGTGAGCGTGGAAAAAGTGTTGCCTACTTTTGAGCGCGCAGCGCTATAAAATGCCTTTTTGAATGCTCAACAAATGCTCAAAAGCAAAATCCGCCGAAAAACTGCAATTTGCGAGCGATTTGAAAAAGCATTTTGCAAAGCATTTTTCGCAATCGATTTTAGTTTGAAGTGCATTCTCAGCGCTCACTAATTGATTCAGTCATATATGAAGTTTATCGTGGCAAAGCCAATGGAATATTTGAGTTTTCAATAGGCCGCCATTGCCATCGTCATCGACATCGTCATCGTTTTGTGAAGTGCCTTGGCTCAGTTTTCCAATTTGTATGCAGCTCGGCAGTTTTATTGCCAAACAAACAAAAACACACACACACACATACACACACAGATGCTGACAACTTTGGATTTGTACTAATAAAATTTGCTGGCATTTTGCTGCAAGAATTCCTTTGCAGAGTGAATTGCTGCCGAAAATTCATATGTGCGCACTTGAGAGCGCCTTATTATCCCCCCTTTGGCATTTGAAAGTTGACGCATATTATGTGCATTGAAGCGAAAATCTCAGTGCCGGAATGCACTGCAAACTGCAGCTGAAACTAAATGCAATGCATTTACCTGCTGCTGCTGCCGCTTCAAACGTGTTTTGACTTGAACGAAAAACGAGTGCAAAATTAGCTGCAACTACATACACATATTGTGCATATAAACTATGAGAGAAAACATTTGCCAGAGTTGTGGGTTGCTGCTGCTTCTGCTGCTGCTGCACCTTGCTTGCTGCCAGGGCCACTTTATGTGTGCGCTGTTATGAATTTTGAAATGGAATTCGCTGCCGCTGCTGTCGCTGCTGCTGTGTAATAAATCAAAACTATGCAACAAAACGCGCCACAAGCATGCCAAAGGACTTATCTGTGTGTGCTGGTGTGCTGTATAAAACGTTAAAACGTTGCCCAGTGCTTCGCTTTTGGACAGCAGCAAGCCAGCAGCTGGTTCACCTCGACAGGCGACAGCCGCAAAACCAACAAACAACCAAACAGCCAACGGACCAACGAAAGTTGCATGGCTGCCGAAAGAGAGAGCGAGAGAGAGACAGAGAGCTCTGCTAACTTGCTTGCTTTTGCCTGTGTTTTTTCACTGTTGCACTTTTACGGTTATAAATTTTAACACACACACACACACACACGAGTCTGGAGGGGTGGATGGCACATAAAACCGGACACATGCTTTTAATCTTCGGCACAAACATGCTCACTGCTCGCTGATGCATGGCAACTCTGAAGCTAAAGCTGCTCCCAGGACGCGACGACGAGTGTCTCCATCGTCGCATCGCCTGCTCCTCGGGCCGTTCATGTTGATGGGTTTTTGTTTTTTTGGGTGGAGGGGGGAACTGTGTTCCGTGTCCCTTTGCTCGTTGCTCTCGTGCATAAAATCTTCCGGCGGAAGTTAAAGAGTTAACACAAATGTGTGCCAACATTTGCTTTAAATGTTCAGCCCTAAAAGTATGCAACACAAAGTGTCAACTTGCTTTGTTTATCAATTAGCGCAGAGAACGTTGAACGTTGAATGTTGACCGTTCAACGCTGCTGCAAAATGTCAACTTTTTGGCCAAACATTCAATTTGGCTGAGTGTTTGGCATTTTCAGCGATTTTGTGAGCATAAATGTCCGCTTATCGGCTTTTATGCGCTTTTTATGTGGCGACATTTAGTGCAGAACAGAGCAGAGCAGAGCAGAGCGGAGTGGAGCACACAAGGCAGCCGAAGGGCAACAACAGTGGCATCTGGACACAACCATTGTTTGCATCTGGGCCAGTGCGGTGGTTTGGCTAACCAATAATGGCCATAGCCATGGCCTGGCCAATTGCCATGGCCAGAGGCCTTTTCATCCTACATCGTGTCGTGTTGTCGTCGTCGTTGTCCTCGTCGTTGTTGTCGTTGTTGTCGTTGTTGCTATCGCCATGGGCCACGCACGGAACGATGTCGCCCTCGCCCCAGAGTTTGGGGGTCTTTTGGCCTTTGGCCCATCAGCCCAGGCCGGCGTTATCAGAGCGCTGCCGGGCGGCGCAGGTGCTTTAAATTTCCAACATGTTGACCAAACACAGCCAGAGCACACACATAGGCGTGTGCCTATGGCTATATGGCTATATGGTCATGGCAAGCGACAAAAAGCACAGTTTTTGTGTATGAAGTGGGCGAGAGATGTGGAGAGAGGTAGACATCCTTAGTTTGCATATTAGTTGAGAGAGCAGCAGCAGCAGCAGCGAATCGATGCGAATGCCGATGCTATTGTGAAAAACGGGACATTTAGCGCCCAACGTTATGAATATTGAAACAATTTTACGCTTGCCATTTTGAATTTTGAATAGATTTGTGTGTGGGTTGCCCAATAGGCAACCTCATCGTCATCGTCATCGTTGACATCATCAACATCATCAACGACAACGACAACGAGAACATTGTGATCGCTGCAGGATGTCTATGTCGTGATGTGCGGTCGCTTTTGTGATTTGCTTTACTGCAAAACTTTTGGGAGCGCAAAAGCCTTTGCAACTTTTGGCATTTTGGCACCGCAGAATGTGGCTGCCGTTCAAATGGAAGGCCGCAAACTAAGGCGCTGATGTGGCAACTTGACAAATTCGCCATGAATTCCATTCAACGAGGAGCAAATCGGTTATTCAATGGCATACTTTGCGGCGCTTGCTTAAATTGGTTTGGTATTTGGATATTTTCATTCTCGATTTAAGCACACAAATTGCAGTCTATTGAAAATTATTATCCAATTTGCAAAGAGAGCAAAGAGAACGAGAGAAGAGAGCTAGAGTGATTTGTGTTGAGCTGCTAAAATCATTTTGGCAAGCGGAAAATTATATTTTGGCAGCGTTTCAAAATTGTGCGTCAGTGGCTGTTGAATCTATTAATGAATAGACATAAACAACTGGGCGGAATAAATAAAATACTTGAACAAGCAGAGCAACCGACAAAAAAAATATAACAACAATTAAGCGGATCAACAGCTGATTTTATTTATTTTTCCATACTTGCATATCCTGCTCAATAAAGAGTGAAAAATTTGAATCAAGCACAATATATATATATGGAATAAAGTAATCTGTGCTCTGATTTGATTTATGCTGGAATTTATTTGTTTTGAACTGGATTTAGAGCTTGTGTGACATGCGATAAAAATTAGTTGAGAAGGCAAATGAAATCAAATTGAATTTGAATATTGTTGTGAGTTTTTGTTGACAGTGTTACAAAGTGCTAAGGCCAAAATGGACATGGCCTGTTGACATGCAGAACCTACGACGCAAAAGGCCACCAAACACACACACATTTCCATATGTGTGTGTGTGTGTGTGTGTGTGTATTGGATGTATAGAAATTCAAAATGCAAATGTGGCTGCATTTCAAATGATTTTCGCATGTAAAATGTTTCGAATGGTGAAAATCAAAACAATCAAGTGAAGCGTTTAGCCAGCCCACAAATGCGGGAATCTGAAGAGGTTGGGAAAGAGGGGGAAGAGAGGAGAGAACGAAAACGAAAACGAAATGAACGAAACAAATGTCATAAATATAAAATCAAATGCAAATTGAAAGCAGATCGAGCGATAGATACGATTCACACACAAACGAGCAAAGGATTTTCCAGACCAAAACTCCTAAATCCATTTGTAACTATGTGTGGTTGACTAGGTAAATATTCGAGTGTGTATGTGTGTGAATATTTGCATTTAATTAGCAAAAAAACTATGCATAGATTGGCATTGTTGATTTGACAAACACACAGAGAAAGGGAGAGACACACAGAGAGTTGCATATATATTAATTTGTTTATGGATAACTGTTAGAATTGGCAATTACATAAAACGTTTATAAATTATGCAATGTCTCTTCCCCATTCCACCCACATTGTAAATTGTTTAATGAAGCTCAACTAAGGCTCAGCAAAACCACAAAATCAAATCAACGGAAGTTGCAGTTATCGTTGTTGTTGTTGCTGTTGTTGTTGTTGCTTTGCAATATTCATGTAATTAACATTAAATCATAATTGAAAAATGTTGCAAAACGGAAATGTGCAATTGTTTGATACAAACTCAATGATAAGCACACACACTAACACACACATTCACACACATTCACACACTTATACACACTCACAAATTATGCATGACTATCGAAATGCAACTCTGTAAGAGAAAGAGATAGCACACATCGCATTCTGCATAGAAATTTGTTGCTGTGATTCGCAAAATTTTCTTGCAACTGTCATGCGATGCCACAACTTTGTTTTCAATTCGGTTTTTGTTTTGTTTGCCTCGGTTTTTTGGTTTGGTTTGCTTCTGTGTTTATTTGCCCAACATTGTGTGAGTGTGTGTCGCCTCGTCTGTGTGTGTGTGTGTGTGTGAGTGTTTGCAATTTCGCCTCGCTGTGCACTTTGTGGAATGCGCGACGTTTCCGATGACGTTCCACACAGTTTTTTGTTGCATGCAATTCAAGATTTGAATTTCGAATACTCAAGAGATTGAAATTGTAACGGCGGTGGTCACAAAAATTCCCCCAACAATGTTGATTACAATAAATATACCATTAATTTGATAAATACTCCCGGCGACGTCCCACAGCGCACAGTTTGACAAGCACTGCACTGCGCTTATCTTTCGCTCTCAGCTGCATTCGAGCTAAATAGCAGCAGCAGATAAGGCTTCGCTATCATTTCACAAAAACCTCACACTCTAATGCGCTATGCAAATAGAAATTGTAAAGCAAACATCCACATATTGGGAATGGAACTTTGCCGGAACTTTGCTCCTCATTTTGCAGCTAAGCAAACGCAGCCAGAGATTAGGAAAGGGCAGTTGCAGATAACTCAAACAGCGCCCACGTCAATTGTAAGCATTGTGTGGCTGTTGTTGTTGCTGTTGGCTGAGGCCAGACACATTCACATGCATAATTGATATCTAACCCGAGACAAACAGCGAGACAATCAAATCGTCTCAAGACTCATTTGAAACGCAAAATGCCAAACGTAAGCTAAGCAGGCAATCAATTGGAAATGTTTTAATGCTTCAGCTGAGCCTAAACAGAGTCTGTTGGATTTTGGGCATTGGCCAAAAACCCGTCACTCTAAGACGCTAATTAATCATGGAGAGATTCTGTGACATAGCCACAACACGAGCAGCAGCAAAGTCAATTTAATTGATGGCAAAATGCCCAAAGAAGCCAAGGCAAGGAAAAACCACCACCAGCTGGAGAAGCTGGAGAAGCATCATCTAACATACTATACTCTATGCTACACCACCATTCATTACCATTACCAAGTTTTTGGGGGGAAGGGTCAGGATGAAGCAAACCACAGGCTCAATTACATGTGTGTAACGATACATCAGAGAGGGTGAGGAAAAAGAGAGAGGGAGGAGTTGGGACTATGCCATGTGATTTGCATGGATAATTTGACAGATTGCTTGGCATTGCCACAGTGATTGAGGCATATTCGACGACGCACTTCTTGCAATTAGTTTTCCGCTTTCCTTTTTCTTTTTTGATTAATTGCATGCCCGAAAGTGCTCAATTATTGAACTACCTTTTATCAATGTTTGATATCAATCAATGGATCGATAATGCAAAAACTACAAAACTACTCAAATTGGTCAGTTTATGTTTTGATATTTGTGGTGCGTTGGTTTTCAGACTTTTTAATGCGAAAGTGCTCAATTATGAACTACCTTTTATCTGCGTCCGATATCAATCAATGGATCGATAATATGAAAACAAAAAAAATACTAAAATTTGTCAGTTTATGTTTTAATATTTGTGGTACGTTGCTCTTCAGACTTTATTATGCTTCAATATGGGCAATAATCAATAAAAATTAATGACAACAATAAGTAAACTAACTGTCAAGAGGCGCCCCAAAGAAGCAATAAAAGAGAAGGTGGAAATGGAAGAGGAGGAGTAGGAAGAGAAGACAGAGACACAGTTCCTCTTTGGCACTAACCATAAACCATATATGGGCTATACATAAGCATATATACATATATAGTACTTTATACATACTATATCATATGATGTATGTGCTTAACTGTCCACTTCCTGGCCCGCATGACGGAAGCCGTCGTTGACGCTGAGCTGGATAGCAACAACTTGTGGGGCATATGGGCAAGTGGGGCATGTGGGGGAAAGGGGCATGGAACATGGGGCAAATGTGACGACAGCTATGTCGCCAACATCGGCGGGCACTTGAACGATAAGCGACAACAACAACAACAAGCAGCAACGACAACTACAACAAGAGCGACGCATATTTGAATTTCAATTAGAATTTTAATAATCGAACCAACGCGCGACTCGCGTGTGCTTATGTGTATGTGTGTGTGTGTGTATATTTGTGCGTTGAATGTGCACATAAATTTGGTTTCCGTTTTGCCCCCTTGCCCCTTAACCCTTCCTTCCCGTTCTCCCTGGCAGCAATTTTGAAATTGTGCCGCATTTTTATTTATTTCAAACGCTTTTTTCTTTCATTTATCAAAATGTTTGGCCACCGCTGATGGACATGCCACATGTGTCCGTCCGCAGAAGAACGTTCAGAAGATTCTCTGCAGCTGGAAGCTAAATGAAAACATAAATAAAATTAGCCAGAGGCGGGGCTGAGGCTGAAGCAGCCACATTGGCAGGGATGGGGCGATAGCAGGGCTGACATAAAATTAGCGCAAGGACAAAGCAGCAGCCAACGGAATTCCTTGTTGCTGCTGCTGTTGTGTGGCAAATCCCACAAGGATTAAGCAAACAGCAGAGAGAGAAAAAAATGTGTGCCAGGCTGGTCTGGGAGACCGAAGGACTTTAGCGACATGTTGCTAATTTTTTTTCCATTGTAATATAACGAAAAAATGTGTTTAAGAGTGTGAGTGTTTGTGTGTGTGTGTTGTATATATAAATTTAGCGACAAGACTGTTGACAACAGCAGCAACAACAGCAACAACAACAAACAGACAACAAAACCCAAAACGCAAACAATTCAACAAAGGAATGAGAGAAAGGAGGCGAAAGCATGTAGGGAAGCCACAGAGGGGCTGAAGAGAAGGTAGGGGGCTGTAATGTGGAAAACAGAGAAAATGCGGGAGCCAGCTGGACAATTTTATTTTGCAAGGTAGCCCAAAAAGTGCAGAGGGAAGCGAGGGAAGAGAGGTGTGGGGTAGAGGGGCTTGTAACTGTCAAGGGGTCGGTAACGTTGTTCAGCGGTTGGGGTTAGTTGTGTGTGTGTGTGGGTGGGTTGGGGGCGGAAAAGTCAAGAGTGGAGAGGGGAGAGGGGAGGGAAGCGGAGGAGATCGAGAGCGAAACAGCGGCTGAAAGAGTCGCATATTCAACAGGAAAATCCCTTAATTGGAATAAATTAACTGTTATTGCTCCGGCATGCCACGCAGACAAGCGCAAACAAAACCCCGGGACGAGCATTATATAGCCATACATATAAATATAAATGTATCTACAAACACGTATGCAGTCACAGCTGCACACACAGATACAGCTACAGCTACAGCTACAGCTACAGATTGTGCACATGTATTTACATGTCTGTGTCTGTGTCTGTGTCTGAGTTTGTCTGTCTTTCTGTCCGTCCGTCTGTCCGTCTGTCCGTTTGCGTTGTACCAGTCGCTATCATTTCCCACTGGAGCACTGTTTATTCTATAACGCACACAATCTCACATAAATACATATATAGAATATATATATGCATATGATAGCTGTATGTGTGTGTTTGCTTTCCGTTACTTTTTGCACGCCACACGAAATTAAATAATATGATAAAAGCGAAATTTATGACACATGCGAACAACACGAAGCTCAAACATGAAAACAGACCAAAAAGAATTTAAATACGAAAAGAAAATAACGAAACATGAAGTTGATAATGCACCAAATACCCTTTAAAATAGGGGGGGAAATAATTAGAATATCTAAATATATTATTATTTTATATTAAAATACAAATGTAATGAAAAAAAAACCAATTAGAATACATAAATTTACTATTAGTTGCAACAAACCAGATCATATTTGTTGATATGAATCCTGACACACCCCTTTTTCCGCATGAAATATAGGGTATTTAAAACCAAGCATCGCTGCATCAAACACTGAATGTCTTTCGAATGTGTTTTTTTTTTTTTTGTATTGTGGTGAGGAAAGTTCATGCAGCGCAATTTGCAGTTCGCTCCACTAATGAACAACCCGAATATCCTGTTTGGCCAGTGAAAGAACCGCCGAAAAAAGGTCCTTCAACAAAGACAATTGCCCAAAGCTAATGAAACGCTCGCAAAGAATTTAAAAGGAGCAGACGCGAAAGAAGAAGAAGAGGCCATATTTGTTATCCAATCTTAATCTATGATGTAATTTGAGAATCTGGAATCTGTTTCATTCCAGGTAATTTCAAGTGAACAAATGGCAACGAAACAACCTATACACTGTATCTTAAGGGTTAAAGGCCATCGAAAAGGATTAGTCATAACAATATTGAAAATATAGATAACGAATACGTAATATAAATTTTGAGCTGATTCTCTTTCTGTTGACGATCCTATTGTATGCTAAGTACTCGCGAGCATTCAAAGTACTCAAATGCTCATGAAAGAGTTTTATAAACGAATTATTATCAACATTGTAAGCGTGAGTATGTGTGTAATTGTTGTGTGTAGCATTTTCGTTATCAGCAATGTGAACCGAGCACTTTGTGCTCTGCGATAAGTCTATGTATTTTTGGTATTACTCGACCATATAAGTGGGTATATACAGAAAAACACAGACATACACACACATACATATGTATATATGTTTGCATACTGAGTAGTGCCTCCATATTCCATTTATAGTACGTGTACTTTTTATGATGGCCATGTGCCACATGCCCAAAGGAGGCGAGACCACCTTACTATATGGTATGGTATAGCAGTAGTAGGCAATTGTCTGACGGATCCATCGATAGCAAAGCTCTATTCCAATATCATCTGCGAGTGTGTAGAAATGAAGTAGAAAACATAACTCACCCGTGGAGAGACAATGAAATTCCAATTTGCTGGACTCAATTGTTGCTGGGGGGCAGAAAGAGATAGAGAGAGGTCTTTCTTCTTCGGTCCCGTTGATTTGTTTGCCTTAAAACATTTCAATTAAGAGTCGCGGGGCGCTTAATTGTTATGTGAGCGAATGCGAGTACTTATAGACGATTCGTATTCGTTGTCATATTTCTAGAATGCTTTTTTTCGTTTCGTTTTTCGTTTGTTTTTTTTGTTGATTTGTGGGGCGGTAACGTCAACCAGTTGTTTTCATTTAACCCGATTGAGGGCAATTATGCGCCCCATGATAACGCACAAGTGAACGAATTTTCAACTCGGTTTATGTTATGAATTTATATATGGAAACTTAGGCACTTCGCTTGATTAAGAATATCAACTCTTATATGTGTATAATAAGTGTACAGGGTTTATCAGCACATCCACAATTCGCCAAAATATCCTTGAGCAAACGCAGCCACTGCCACTGTTGTTGCTGTTGCTGTTGCCGCCGCTACTGCTGCCGTCGCCCTGCACACGCCAACGCTGACGAATAACAACTGAACTCAAGCGAGGGACGAAAAAAAACACAAAACGTTGAAAAACTCAATTGAAATTGAATTCAGTATTCGAAACGCGCGGGCTGCTGAAACGAAATGAGGTGAAACGCAAACGCAAAAGAACAATACACTTTCACGCGCCGAACATTGTATGCCCTCTCTCTCATTCTATTACTGTTGATAAGTGCCCAAATTAAACAACTCTCGCTCTCCATGACACTCGCTTGCACACATTCCAATTACCATTCTCTTAGAGAGAGTATTACGAAGAGAGCGTCGCTCGTTCCATTGCCATTTTGTGCCAGTGCGCTCAGCTTATCAGTGGGCAGCGCTGTCGACGCTGACAGCGACGTCGATCGCCTGTTGCGTTATTGCCGTTACGCGCTAGAATGAGATGACAATATGCGAGAGTTAGCACAGTTAATCATAATTTTATTTTCTTCCGCATTAGAAATAAGTATTTGTGTATTTTCTTCTTACTGTGCGTAAAAAACGCCTGCATGCTGGGGGAAGGCGAAATAAAATGAAATTAAATAAGCAAATACCAAAGGCAAGGCAACATTTGCAAAACACATGTCAACGGCATGTTTCGTCTGCCGTTTTGCATTGGGATTTGTCCAACCAAAAAAGGGAGGGAAAGAGATAGAGATATAGACAGCGTGTCCTTTGTTTGCGTCACAGCAAGAAAAACAACAATTGGCAGAAATACGGCAGAAAAACCAAAAAAAAATTAGTTAACATCAGCGAACAACTTTATGCTGAATCTACGACTAAAAAAGGCCATTCAAAATTTAAAAAAGGAAAATCATGAAAAACGCCGAGTCACATATTGTGCCATATATAAATACATAAGCATTTGCAAATCTCACTGCTAAGTCTGTGGGTGTGTTTGTCACAGTCAGAGTCAGAGTCAGAGTCAGAGTCGGAGTAAGCGTCTGTGTTTGTGTCTGCTGTCTAGGTCTGTGTGTGAGTGTGCGTGACGTATGAATGCTGATGTCAAGCAACTCAATGCAGAGTCACAGACACACAGAGACACAGGCACGTATCCTACATCTTTAAATACAATGTATGGCGCACTCACTCACTCACACACATTGCTAAATTGCCATTGCCATATGCAAAGTCTTGGAATATTTTGCTCTCTGATCTGTTTGTTGTTGCTCTCATTGTTGCTGTTGTTGTTGCTTTAAACGCGCCAGCGTCATCAAGTTTTATGAGCAATTACAACATCTGTTGAATATCGCTAAAGAGACTCACACAAACACACACACACATACGCAAGCACTTTTAAGTCGAAGGCAGAGCAGAAAAATGCGAACATCTCCATAGGCATCGCACATTTTGTTCGTTCTTTTTCTTTCCGCTGCTGCGCTCTTATTCTTATTTTATTTTCATTCACGACGCAACACAAAGCGCCAAACAGATAAAATACAAGCGGCAGATAGTCGACACGGGGAGGGGGATGCAAGGCGAGGAAATGCTCAAGTCTAAGGGCAGTCGAGCAGCAAGAATGAGAGCGGGAAAGGAGAGCAACAAGAACAAGAACAACAACAACAACATCGAGAACAACATCAACAACAATGGGCACTTGGCATTGAACTTAGGCGCAGTTCTTTTGTGTGCTTCGTTCTCTCGCTCACTCACTCTTTCGTTCGTTGTGTGTGCTCGGGTGCTAACCCTGATGCTGATGCTGATTCTGATTCTGATTGAGCTATTGAATTAACATTTGCAATGATTTACCAAACAACATTTGATAATGATGCTCTGAGCTGTGGCATGTGGGCGGAGCAAGGATAACGAAGGCCAAAAAAGACAATGGGAACGCATTGAGATATTTGAAAACTCAATTCGCATGCTTTCGAATGATATTGGAGAGCAATGAATTATAATTTATCAATTCAATTTCGGGTGAATATTGAGTGGTTAGTAAGTGCTGCACTATGTTGAGGTTTCACTTTAACCCACAGCTGGTTACCCAGCAGTTGCAAATTCAAAACCCAAAAAAAAAAGGGAAAAAAATGTCCAAATGAAATTCCATTTGGTGAATGCAATCATCCTGGCACCTGGCAACCAATCGCATACTTCAAATCCTCTTCACACAGCTTGCAATCAATACAGCAACTCCGAACTACGCGACTACAACTTGGAATATGAATACGAACGGATCGAAATCAGAGTATTGGGAATTTCGAATTGCGAATTGCGAATTGGGTATGCGAGTGCACAATGAGGGCGAAAATCTGTCAAAAAGTGGTAAATGAAACTCTTCAGATGTCAGTGAGCCATAAAATTATGCGATAATTAATTTCTCGTACAAGAATGCCGTGTGCAAAATAAGAGCAAAGAGGGGAAAGTGCTGGAGAGTGAGTGCATTGTTTGGACGAGCCGAGTCCTTTTGCTAACCCTCCGAACAACAACTGAACTCAACCTCAACCTCAACTCAACTGAGCTCAGCTCGGTTTCCGCAATTATGATTGTCCTTCGTCACTCGCATTTTTTTTCCATTCCATTTTTCCCATTTTTTTTGTGTTTATTCTCTGCTCTGTTTTGCATTGGGCTCATTTGGTTGGGCATTTGAGCATTGGTCTTGTCTTTGCTGGCCTTAATTAAAAGCTGTACAAATTTCGATAGCAAATTGCTGCCCAGTCACACCCCTGACTAAAGTGTGACAGAGCACGAGCTAGCAAAAGAGCGAGAGAGAAAGAGAGAGAGAGAGGAGAAGAGTCTTTGCATACGCCTTGAAACAAAAGCCGAGAGATTTCAATTGTTTGTCGCCATTGTCGAGCTGGTTGAGAGCTGAACAGAGTTGAGTTGATCTGAAGCATGCTTACGGAGCTTGTCCCATTGTCCCCAGAGCTCGCTGTGAATACTCGCAACCGCAAAAGCCAATGCCAATGCCAAATCCACTGGCAATGCCAACGAATCCTGCCAGCACATGTGCTTACATCTCTCAGCTGTTATCCTGTTATCCAAGGGAGCAATGGGAGTCGTCGTCGCCTGCTGGATTCCACATCAGCTCAGCTCCCTCATGGCTAATTTGCAGCTTTGCAGCACCAAGCGCCAAGAAGCGTAGCTGCCACTTCAACTGACATCAGCAACTGACTTTAACTTAAGCTTCAAGCAGTTGCAAACAGTTTGCAAGGAGGAGAAGGAGGAGCTGAAGCCAGGAAATTAGCAGCAGTTGATGCTGTTGAATGCCGCGGGCGCACCTGGTGCCACTTTGTCGCGCACTTTACCGAAAAACTTCCGTTAATTAACGTTAATTTAGTTGAAACTCGGCATCCGCTTGGCTCTCATTTGCCGCAGCCGGAAATGTTGCCGCTTCGAGGTGCAACAGACGCCGACAGAGACAGAGACAGAAATAAAGTCAGAGTCACAGAAAGAGAAAGACAGACAGACAGACAGACAGACAGAGAGACAAAACTTGACAAAAATTGTATGTAATAGCAGAAAGAGTAAAGTTGAAAGTACTGGACGAAATGTAACTAGATTTTGCCAGAGTTGCCACAGTCACCTAGTACACTCATTGTTGTAACGGGACAATGGCTGGCTGCGTATACGTGATGCATTTACAAGACCATTCATATGGGGGGCACAAGACGCCATTTTGAATTTGTTGAAGTCATGCTTTTGACTCTTTTCTTCTCCTTCGGTTATTCTTCATCTTCAGCTTCATCTTCTTCGCATTCGTTTTCCTGTGGCATTATGCTTGCATAAGAAGTTGCGCCATTGACTTTATCACTCAGTTGCCCAAAACTATAAAGTTGTTGTTTGCTGGTAAAGCGACACCGACAGGTTAATACTCTAATGTTCTCAGCAGTGAAAGGAAATTAAATCTTTATTGAAAAAGCAACTAAGGAAAAACTTGAGCGTTAGCTTAGATGAAATTATATCCCTTACATTGGTCTGAAAAGAAACACTACGAATCTAAAATAAATTGGAACATTTTTGGGAAAAGGAAGTACTCGAAATCATGATACAAAGTATTGAAAACGCTTCAATTTAAATCGTTTTAAATTTACCAATTTATTTATATATTTCCCAATTTTATTGAAATCAATTAGAAACACTTCCAAAGAAATATTTTGGAATTTCTGCTTATTTTTCCCTAATTTATAAATTTTAAATAAATTCCTTTTATAATTTTGGAATTTATACATTTTTAAAGCAATTAGGCAATTATTTAATAAAACTAATTGAATTTTTATTAAAAATCCATTTTATAGATTTGAGGATGATTTGAGGTTTTAAGTTTCATCATCTGAGTTACAATATTTCAGAATTTCTGATTATAAATCAAGCATTTATTAAATTTATTCGAAGTACTATTTTAAATTTATTGATTTCGTAATAAAGAAGTAAAAGTATTCAATACATTCATTGAAATTTTCATTTTCATGTCCCAATTTATATATTTTAGAAACAAGTAGCAATAATAAGTAATAATTTGATTGAAGTATTTATTTAAATTTCTCAACTTATAGATTTCGAATCAAGTAGCATAGTCAATATGCCCTGAGTAAGAGTAACAAGAAAGCAGTCAAGTCATGTGCAGCTTGCGAGCTTTTTAAGCTGCATTCAATGCCAAGCGGAGATTAAAAAATTACCCAATGTTGACAAAAGGAAACGGGAAAAATTCACTGCGTGCGTTATGTGTATGTGTGTGTGTTTGTTTGAGTGTGTGTGATTGTGTGTGTGTATGTGTATCTTTATGTTTGTTTTACTGCTTCTGCTGCTGCTGCTGCTGTGTACTGATCCTGATCAATATGCACAGCGTGTTTCTGATGGAAATATGATTAAAGTCAAGGCGAAAACAAGCAGCAACAACAATATTGGCTAAAAAGGGGGGCCACGACAACAGTGGAAGGGGAAGGGGAAGAGAGAAAGAGACGCGAACGTGCTGCTTCTGTTGCTGCTGACCGACGCAGAGGCAAACCGGGGGCATTGCAAGGATTATGCAAAGGCACGTCAGAAGTTGTTTGATGTGTTTGTGCAGAGAGCGAGAAATCAACTGGAAAAAAAATTGGTTGTAAGACCAACTGAAGCAGCAGCAGCTGTGCTGTGCTTCGACTGCTGCTGAGCTGAGCTGACGCTGCCCGGGAATCTATTGACGCAGCCCCCTGAAGTATGCTGCAATATTTTTGCACGTGAGGTGCAAAATGTTGCGTTGCTCAGGAGTAAAAAACTCTGTGTGGAAACTTTCAACCGGAATCAAATACATCGAGAAGGAGCAGATGAAAAAGAGAGCAACTTTTTTCTATTGTTATTTCAATAAGTTTGGTACAATTTTTTTTCTTCTTCTTTTTTGGTTGAGTAAAAGTTATGAGAACTCATAATATGGCAATACATTGAACTAACCCCACACTCCCCAACTTTAACTGTTTCTCTTTCTCAATGTGTGGTTCCCTCTCTGTCTTGCTTCCTTCCCTGCTCTGTCAGCCACACACATATGCGTTGAATGGTGTGCAACTCTGTGGTCTTTTAAAAGATTGTTTGCATTATTTGCGGCTACTGTTGTTGGTAATTTTGTTGAAGTCTGCGCTCCGCGTTCGCCTTCCTCCATCATCGAGCCATTGGCCAAAAACATTTTCTGAGCTGTTAACAAAGTGAAACCGCACAGTTTGTTTCGCTAAAGTTTTTTTTTTGTGTTGTGTGTGTGTCGGTGTGTGTGTGTTGAAAAAACGATAACGGTATTTAGTTTGCATGAGCATCGGTTTTGAGGGTTTTTAGGGTTTTTCGGTTTTTGGGTATTCGGGGTTTTTGCGGCGCTTTTGGGCTTCTTCTGCTTCTGTAGCTGCTGCTGCTCCTATTCATCGGCTGCTTCTGCTCTGCGGCTGTAACTGTTGTTATTACGCTCGTTGCTGTTGCTACTCCTGATGCTCCAACCAGAGGATTAGTTACAACGGCAGAGCCCCATAACCATGCTCGAGTTGTGTGCTTATGCGTATGCCCGTTAAGCCTGCAGCTTAGAAAACTTTGCCGTATTTTTGATGGGTTTATCAAAAAGAAGATGAAAACAAAATAAAATAAATGCTAGATATATACAGTCGAGCTTAAATCTGCAACCATTAGAAGCTGCCAACATATCGAAATTTATGCTACTTTACGAATTTAACAAGCTGTCAGCAGTTGAGCAAACTTACAGCTTTAATTGAATACTTTGCGATTAAATGGAGGTGAAACATGTGAGAAAGCTAGTATTGAGTGTGCTCGACTGTGACTGTACCCGCTACTCATATGAAATTAAGGGCAAACAATGCGGTATTATTCTTAAAATATATCAAATTAATAAACCGAAAATAATACTAAAATATACCGAAGGCTTGGCTGTGAAATACCCGCTACTCATTTGGAATTTAAGCAAAACAGTGCAGTATTATTCCTAAAATATGCCAAATTAGTATATCGAAAATAATACTGAAATATACCAAAGTCTATATTTGACTCGGCTGTTAGATACTCATTTTGAACAATAGTAAAACAGTGAGGTATTATTCTGAAAATATACCAAATTAATATTCAGAAAAAAACCAAAATATACCAAAGGCTATATTTTTCTCGTCTGTAAAATACTCGCTACTCATTTAAAATTAAAGCAAACAGTGCGGTATAAATATACCAAATCAATAAACCGAAAATAATACTACAATTTTGGTATATTTTAGTTATATTTATATTTGACTCGGCTGTTAGATACTCATTTTGAACAATAGTTAAACAGTGCGGTATTATTCGTAAAATATACCAAATTAATATATCGAAAAATACTAAAGTATACCAAAGGCTATATTTGTCTCAGTTGTGAAATACCTGATACTCGTATTAAAAAAAAGCTTTGCGGTATTATTCTTAAAGTATACTAAATTGATATACCGAAAATACTAAAATATACCGAGTATTATATTCTTTATATTGATAGAATACTTGATTGAATATAGAACTAATTCAAAATATACCATAATTAACAAAATATACCAGATTTAAGTTGAAGCAACTAGATAACCTGCAACTAAATTGTATTTAAAAGGATTTTCTACTACACTTTTTTATGACAATGAAATATGTATAAATTTCAGCTTGAACTTGACTTAAGCGACGGCATCAAATAATGTGCCATAAACAACAATTACAGTTAGTCACAGCCACATTAACTGCCAAATATACTCAGCCACACACACACACGCTCACACACACGCACACACAACCGAAAAGTCAATTTAGTTGATGCGTGAAGCGATTTGTGTTTAGTTCACGCATTTGCAGTGTTTAGTTGTTGACGCTGCTGTTGTTGTTGTTTGTTGTGTTTTTGGCGGCGGTTGTAACGAGCTGCTAAATCGATTGTGACTAATTTGCGGCAGTCACGAGGCAACGGCAGTGATTTAGAAAATGCCAAGGACATGGGCGAGAACAAGGACTCGAGCTGAGCAGGCAGCAGGAAGCACGAAAGCAGGCAGCAGGCAGCAGGAAAGCAGCAACAAAGCGCGACACATTCCATATTATTAAAATATTAAAGACAATTCAATTGGAAAATTGGCAGGCAGACAGACAGTCAGAGAGAGAGAGAGGGAGAGAGAAAGGGAGAGAAAGAGAAGTGGAGGAGAAAGCAAGCTGCTATCGATGCATATAAAGTAATTGAAATAAACGAGAACTGTTTTAGTTTCTGTTTGTAGTTCAACTAGAGAGAGAGAGAGAGAGAGAGAGAGACAGACAAGCATAACAGAGAGATAGATAGAGCGAAAGGGAAGTGAGGACTGTTTAATAAATGATTTCCGCTACGCTCGGATCTATGTGAATAAATTGAGAGAAGAGAGTCCCCCAAAAACCATTTGAAATGCAGCTTAACGTGGGCACAAACCAATGCGCAACTACAACCATATGTATCTGTATCTGTATCTCTAGCTGTGGTTGTGGCTGTAGCGATATCTGCATGCGTCATGACTGAGATTAGAGGCGTTGTTCGTGCCTGCTCACAATTGTGAGGCGGACAGAAAGACAGAGGCAGGCAAAACTAAATCAGTGCGTGTAGTATCTGTATCTTTGTATCTCAGTCGAGATGTAGCTGTATCTGCGACTGAGTCTGAGTCTGTGGCAGTGGCGGCGACAATGAGCGCACATTGTTGCCACAGTGGCACGGAGAGAAGAGGCATGTTTGATTTTTGTGCGGGTGCATGTCTGTCATTTCATTATCGAAATACGACAACGTAAACGAGCATGGCAAAAGCGAGAGCGACAGCTACGCCAAATGCCTGCAAATGATAATGAGGGCTTATCGAGTGTTCGCACTCTGCTCTCTCTCCCTCTCTCTCTCTCTCCTTGCAACTTGTAGCGGAAGTGAAGCCCGAGCAATTGTCGAGCAGACTCGTTATCTGCTTTAAAATGCGATGCGGACAGCAAAGCTAAACTTGTTTGAAAAGGCGAAAAATAAATAAAAATCAAAATCAATCAACAAGTGGCCAACAGTCAGAGGTGGCAGCTTGGCCACATCCACTGGTGGAGGAGGAGCAGACAGAAGGCAGGGGGCAGGAGGCAGCTGCCAATTCGCAAGTGTCGTCTATTTGTGCGCAAATAACAAACATTGGCACTGAGCTGGGACCCAACGTTTGTTGGATAACTGATTGGCTCTGGGAAATGACAGAACACACAGCGAGAGACACAGAGAAAGAGAGAAAGGGAGGAGAGAAAGGTTGTCAGAGTGGATGACTGGGCATGGCATTAGCTAAATAATTAATTTAATTAACATTAATGATAATCATGGACCGAGTACCGAGAGTACGACTACTACATATAGTATAATATCATCTCTTTTATGTACATAAGTATCCATAAGCACAGCTGAAGCATTCAGCTGCAATTTCAGCCTCTGGGCACGCACACAAACACACACACACACACACACCCACATACATATAATAAAATAATCATAAATATATAATGATGATGTGAGGACCCAGAACTTCACTCAGCCACATCACTGCGATAGAGACAGCGAGAGACAGTGTGCGACGAAGATGGAACATTTCGCATGCAAATACAGACTTTAAGTGCAGAGGCATTTTAGCCAGGCCCAAGTCAAAGGCGCGGCTGGCAAATTGTAATGAAGCAGACACAAGTTGCCTCCCCCAGCATCGAGATGTGAGCCTGGCAAAGATAGCGGCAGCTAAGCAAATAAATTGCTATAAAATTTTACCCAAAAGTCGCATACAAAAACCAAACAGCATACAGCTGAAAGCCGCAAGAAGAAGCCAAAGGGGGAGGCCATATAAGTGTGTGTCTGTGTGTGTGTGTGAGGGGGTGAAAGCGGAGGTGGGAGAGAGAGAGGGCCTGCAGCACAGTTTCAATATCTACACACGCCTCGGGGGCTGGGGTTGTGAATGTGAACACAACTGAACAACGGAACTGAACGAGTGAGCCGAGCCGAGACTGTCGTCATGTCAAGCAATTCAATTCAATTTGGTTTCTCACGCGTTTGTTTGTCTGCCTATGGGAACATGCTCCCCATTCTTCTTCCTCCTGTCTCTTTTCTCTCTCTCTCTCCATGTGTGCAAGTTTATTTTATTTTTATTTAATTCATTGCAATGCCAACATAAGTTGTTGCTAGGCTGCGCATAAATAAGCCATTTTATGCTTAGCAGTAAATAACAATTTGCAATTTTTGCACAGTGGCAGAGCTAAAAAGTTGCACAACTCGCATATATAACAATTTGCAAGAGCATTAAAAAGTTGCCGGATTATTATTTAAATGGGTAAAACTTTTTCACATATGGTTGTACGCACACCACACCACACGCACGCACGCACCGAGCATTATTTTTGGGCCACAGCTTAAAAGTATGCAACACAAAACACAACACAACAGAACACACAAGCTGCAAGCAGTTTAACTAAGTGCAGAGAGGCTGGCTGATATGACACTTCTACTTACTTGTGACGTCTTAAGCTGACTGCTATGCCAGACAGCCGATGAACCGAAACTGAGCAATCTGAAGAGCCCGCTGTCAACGCATTGTGCAATTTCCGTTCGCTGCTTCCGTGGCCGCTGGTTAGTGGCTTTAAGTGGCAACATCTCTTGTCTATACATCATCATCGTCGTCATCGTCGTCGTCGTCTCCATCACTATCTCCACCATCATAATCATCAGCATCTTCATGTACGATGTTAAATTTAAATAGCTGTCCGAGAGAAATGCCGACGGCTGTTGCTTTGCTCACTGCCGGAATCAACTTTGCACTCTCTTGCTCTCATAGTGCTCCTATTGATTGTTTGTCTGTGGCACACACACACACACACACGCTCGCAGTCACACACTCAGGCACACGCACACAATGAACGTTTAGTAAGTAACTGCTAACACAATTTGTAATCTATGGGTTAACTGTATAACTGGATAACTGGGCAGCAGCAGACAAAGTCGCTTGACGCTTTTTTGCCGCGCCAGACAACTTGACACGAGCGAGTTCTGCAGCCAAATGAATCTCGAATCAGAGAACTCAGTGAATCTTGCCCCAAAGATGCTGCGAACACGAAACACGAGCGCACACGAACACACGAAGCCGCGACAAAAAAGCTTCGTAAAATGGGACAACGCGCCACTGCCAGGCAAAAGTGAGAGAATGAGCGAGCGAGCGAGAGAGAGCGGTAAGAGCACAATAAATAGGTTGCACTGCTTGCGCAAAGCGTGGGGAAATATTTCTGCACAAGAAGAGCGAAAGCATCGCCAAAAAGGGGAAATGTAAACAACCGAAATGGGAGGCTGTGTCGTTTAATTAGCCACCGCTTGCATATTTCAGCAGTTACGCTTAAGAGCGACAGCTTCAAAGAGAGAGCACAAAGAGAGCGAGAGCAGACGAATGAGAGAGCAAGCTGCTGCGTGGGTGGATGTGTTGATAAGGCTACTGACCTCTGGGCCCGTGTGCAGTGGCGTCCTGTAAAAAGGGAGCAAAGCAGAGCAGAGCAGTAGCAGCAGCAGCCGAAGCGCATCAGCAAGCAGTTGAAGGGTGGCTTAGCTTAGCTTGCACTCTGTGTGTAGCTGTGTGTGTGTGCACTTGACTGCCTGTCACATACAAATCAGGTTGGCAGCACCGTTTTGTGCTGCAGTCAACATAACTACTATAAATGCCAATTAAATGCCTTTGAGTGTTTTATAAATAAGTTGAATTTACACAAATTTCAAATTTACCGCAACTAGCTCGGGCTTTTAATTAAATTAATGCATTGCCTACATTGCGGCGCCTACGCCAACTCAGCCAGTCACTGCTTCACCCGCACTTCCCCCACTTCGTCATAGACTTAGCTTGGCGCTGCTGTTGCTATTGCTGGCGCTGCCCACTTAATTGTTGGCATTTTTCTTCTGCTGTCTGGACAAACAGCTGTGCCATCAAGCGCATAGATTACACAACAAACAAAAGCCGCTCAGAGACAAAAGGCAGAAAAGGAGCTCTAAGGACCTAGCTGCCTCTTACCGGACCAAACCATAGCTATATATGGCAGACCCTTGTCCAGCAAAGCTGCCGTCTGTCGGCATCCCACCGAAATCCGAGTAGCTTTAATTTGGGCACGTCAAATGCTGAATGAAGGCAAATTTGTTCTCCACAACACAACGCAACACAACAAGTAAGTCAAAGAAAAAGTCAAAAGATTTGACCAACGCTTGCTGCTGCTGAATACTTTGAGGCGCACATATTAATCAAAAACTGAGACTTGACGTGCAGGACCTTGATTTGTTTGCCTTTCACAAGGCAACTATTAATTGTCGAGGTGCCAAGCAAATTGGCGAAAAAGATTTTCATATATAGTAATTGCAATGCGAAAGTTCAAAGTGGAGCAAATGCTGCGATAATTGAAAGTGTGTGCGTTAAATACATGCAACGTAGAGATAAATGAATATAAGATTCGAACGAATAATTTGATCAATTACCACGCCAAAAAAAGTGTATAAATGATGTTGTTTTCTCTTTCTTTCTTTTTTTCTACTCCTTCCATCAAATGGAAAAGCAACGCAACGCAACTTCAATCTCAGTTCGACAGCGTCAAGTTTCTCGTTGCACGTAGTTTATGTTTTTCGCTTGTTTTCTTTTTCACTCACAGACTCGAGACAGTGGAGCAGAGAGCCGAAATGATTAATGACCGTTTGGCATTGCCGTTGTACCAGTTGTTGTTGTCGTTGTTGTTGATTTGCACAGAACTTGGAAATGTCAACAGAGCGTCGTCGTCGCACAGTTGTCGATGGCAGCGAAAGAGAGAACAAAGTAAAACTAAAAGCCGAAAACTTTGCCTAGAAATGAAATTTGATTTCAACGCCAACACCAACGCCAACGGCTGAGTAAAGATCTCTCCAGTTACTTTGCTTTTCTCTCGAAGTGGGAGCAGGAGCGGGAACAGGAGGGCAGTCGCTTGATTGAGTAACCTTGGGATTGGGATTGGGATTGGTAACTCATCAGGCTGCAAACAAAGAGCATGCGACAACAGGCAGTGCAATTTCCCTTACGGATTACCAAATGAAAACAACTAAAAAACTAGCTTCAAAAACCGAAAAGTGTCGATGATTGCTCCTGCTGCTGTTGCTGCTGTTGATATGTCCGATAAGGGTTAAAAGGTTAAGTGAGCTAGACCCCAACAGAAAAACTGATGATGATGATGAGAAGACGAAAGACTAAAAGACTAAAGTTCTGTTGCAGGTTTCGATGAACAAACTTTGTGCGGCATTTGATGTGGTTTTTCGCAGCATCTCGAGTTGAAAGCAATTCACAATTCAAAGCTAACGAGGCGAGGCTGCGTGGCCGAGTGACAAATGAAAAATGTTTCGGGCATATTAAAAAGGATTTGCCGTGCGGCAGATAAATGGCCGTTGGCAAACGCATTACTTAAATTAATTTTCACGCAGACTCTCACTCACATAAACAAATACAAATAGGGCAACTCTTAGGCAAAAAAAAAAAAATAAAAAAATGAGGCGAAGGCAGCAAAAAAACTGTGGAAATCGGCAACTCTGTAAATATTTAAATGAGCGCCAAAGGACAATGCAACGAACAACGCTCGACGCACAACGAAAAGTACAGAGCGAGAGCTGAGAGAGTGAAAAAAAAGGGGCATAGCAACAGCAGAAAAATATAAAACAAATAAATGGCAAACACGTCGAACGACGACGCATTAAACATGTGTAAATATTTGCAGCACACAGTGTGTTGGCAAAAGGATCATGGAGTAGCACCTGCAACAAGGACAACAACAACAGAAGCAGCAACAGCAGCAGCAGGCACAAAAGCCTCGTTCCGCCATGAAATTATGTCAAAAGCTGTGCAAACACAGCCAGCAAAAAAAAAAAATACTATGTTCGCATAAAAAACAACAACGAAAAAAAAAACATGAACAACTTACCCGAGTCCACTTGGGCAATGCTTTTTTAATTAGCAGGCAGCAGCATCTCAGCTTCAGTCGAGGAGTCGCCCACTCGCTCTAATTCTCTCTCTCTCTCTCTCTCTCTCCCCCTCTCTCTTTCTCTAGTCAGTTGCGCATTTGACTGTAAAGTACATAGAAAGGATATCATATTTTGGATTAGCTTTTGACAACGTTTCTTTTGTTTGTTTTTCTGTTTGTTGGCTTGTTGGACTGTTGGTTTGTCTATCTTTCTCTGTGTGTGTGTGTGTGTGTGTGTGTGTAAAGTGGGTTAAACAATTTGCAGCTCGCTGCGTTTTAAAGTGCCCCCCGGCAAACTAGAAAGTTATGGGCGTGGCAACTCGACTCTCACTCAGCCTATGTCCTCAGCTCGGCGCCACGGCTGTCGTTGACAAAAATCTTTTGTGGTTGCCTCTAATTAAAAAGTGACTGGCAAGCGAGAAGGCGACAAAGAGAGGGCGAGAGCAGGACAGCGCGCTGCCTCGCCTTGGCCCAATGAAGCAGAATATGGCCACAAACACACACAAAAAAACTATAGCATACTTTTACGCGCAGCGCATATTTTGCCACGGCATAATTAATTAAAAATATCTGACATGCAATAATAAATTTTCAGCCCTGTCCATGTGCGTGTGTGTGTGCTTGCAGCTGCCGGTGTGTGTGTGTGTGGGTGTGGGATTCAAGGTAAGGAGGGGGTGTGTGTTAAATGCCCCAAAGTGCAAAAGTTTTAAATAAATGAATTTTGTGTGCCAAACGAAGCCAAAACATAACTGACATCATTAGCAAACTTTAATACACTTTGCGCCCAGGGGCGGCCACTGAGGCAACATAAATAAACGCAACGAAAATGTAACCAGAACAAAAAAAGGAGACAGCAAAACGTAGAGAATGCAATGCAGAGCAGAAGGCAGGACATAATGAAATGAACTAAAATGAAATGAGAATTGTATACAATAAAATTTGCGTGGTTCACTGCGAGGGTAAAGCATAAAGTAGTCAGTTAAATGGGAAAATCCAAGTTTTGTCTGCATTTCTAATATGTTTTTGAAGATAGACATAAATCGCAGTTGAAACTCTCAACTTAATGAACGACCCTCGGCTCTTCGTTTTTCTTGTACGATTGTGTGCACAAATATATTTAGAAAACAATTTAAACTTTGCACATTTGTTTCAAATATGCAGCCGCGCCATGGACTCGAGCTTTGGCTTATGCAAAGCGCACCGCATTGGCCAAGTGGCTTAGATTTTGGACTGCACAGCAAGAAGAGCAGCACCAACAATCCACAGTGAAGAGCCAACAACTGGCAACTGGCAACCAACAACAAGCAACAACCCACTGGCAACCAGCAACTAGCAACTGCCGACTGCGGACTGTCGACTGCCGGACTCAATGACAAACTTTTTAGCCAGCCAAGGTGGCAAGAACTATGTGGGATTAGACAATTTGTATGCCAGCAGTGTATAAATGGTGGTCCAGGACATGGTGTGCGGTTGCGGTTGCGGGGGGAGGTGAAAAGAGCTGCGCCAATGGCGACGCAGAATCGCAGCACCCGCATTAAGCCACAACTGATGTTTACATTTTTAACTAAGGCAACGAAAAGTTTGCCCTGCCAGCAAAAGCAAAATGTCCTGCGCCTGCCTTTTTCTCGTCTCGCTCGTTTCTCGTTTCGGCATTAAATTTAATGCATATAATATTGGCTAATGATGTTTACAATGCGCGCGGGGCTTAGGCGAGCATTAAAATTGTCGAGCCACCGCAGTTGTGGCACCTGCTGTGCTGTGCTGTGCTCTGCACAACGCCAGTCCTTGGCCACGTCCTTGTCGCTGTCGCTCGGACTCAGTTCTCGATTTCCCCTGGCTGCTTATGTAACGAAGTTAGCAATTAAGACAACTGTGCACTCAATATGCCATCCAGCCAGTTGTTTGTTAATTGAATGTGTCTCCTGCCATCATTTGGAACAGTTTGGTAGCAGTGTGTAACCGTGTTATGAATGCTTTTCCAAACAGTTTGCTACAAAATCAAATAAACTAACTTCGTCCAACAGCTTTATACACACTTTTTTCGTAGCATACTTTTCAGCTTGAGCGTAAATTGGCTTACGCCAAGAAGACGTGCAGCAGCAAACGGAAAATGTCCGACACTTGTTTGTTAATCGAAAGTGACAACTGTCAGCAGTCAAAAGAGAGAGAGATAGAACAACATAAAATGTTTGAATTTAATAAACTAACTCATGACTAATTGCTTAGCGGCATATGCAACAGCTTAACAAATTTGTGTAGCATACTTTTCAGCATGTGAGTAAATTAGCTTTTGTTTGCTGATGATGCAATTGTGTGGATGTTGATGTTGATGACGATGACGATGTTAATGTTGCTATTGTTGTTCACAAAGCAAACAAACCAAACAATTTCAAACTCATTAAAAATTGATTGACATTCTCGCACACACACACACACACACACTAGGAGCATTGCACCTAGCAATGAAATCTGTTGTGGCCGAAAATCTAATTGGATATTTTATGGCCAACACTTTTGACGTCTCGGCAACAAAACTGTGTGTGTGTGTGTGTGTGTGTGTGTGTGTGTGTGTGTGTGTGTGTGTGTACCCATTGGGAGCAATTCCGCTGCATGTTTGATGAATTTTGCGTTGATTTTGCAGGCAACAGCAACAGCTCACATATGTCAACATCAACATGGTAACTCCCTCGAAAAGGACAACGGAACATAATTAAACGACACCAGAGCCATTTCATGGCCGCTTTTCCCGTTGTTCCCTCCCCTGACACTCCCCTCGGCTGTTCACCTTGTGCCCTGATGATGAGAAGCGACGGCTAATGAGCCCGAATGGATGTAAACACAATGTGTGTGTGAGAGAAATTGTGAATGTAGGTTAATGTCCAACTACAACAGTTATGTGTTGTAAGTTGGCTTTTAAACTGAGCATCATCAAGCAGCAGGCAATATTGCATAAATAGATAATGTGCGCGTGTAGTTTGAGGGGGCGGAAGAATGTTTTAAAGTGCTGCCTGTACACAGGAAACAAAAACAAAGTATTGCAATTAATAAAGCAATCAGCACAAGAATTTGCTGCTGATGAGCCAAATTTGATTTGCATCGCATAGCATCTGGTTGACCCTAATGACAGGAAATTGTGCGGTCACACACACACTCACCCACACGCACACACACACGCACACACCCACACAACCCAACCATCTGTAGCTGCAGCAACAACAGCATTTGGCCGCAAAAACAAATCATGTTAACCACAAAACCATCAAGCAATCAAACAATACACAACCGGATAAGTTGGACAATTTTCCGTTTAATTTGTCCAAAAATCAAAAAACAACAAAAAAAAAGGAAGAAAAAAATTTGCATAATTGAAAATGAAAACAAGTGTAATAACCAAACAGTCAATATTGAGGTTTAGATGAGCGGAAATGATGGTCAAATCGAGAGGCCAATTTACCAAATGTCAACTGCCTAATATAAACTTTTCACTCGAAATAGAATGCCAGTCGAAACATGATTTATTTGTTACACTTTGACAACTTAACAATTGTCTAAAAGTAGACTAAAATAGATAATAGATATGCTTGTTATTCTGGCCATTTAATTCAAATAAGTATTGTTTAAAATAAGTCGTTAAAACAATATATGACTAATTACAATTAATACTTTAAATAGAACAAAATTACAAGATTATTCTTTTACTAAAATAATATTAACATACTTATAAAGAAGTAAGAAAGAAGTAAGTAAGTAAGTAAGTAAGAAGAAGTAAGAAGCTTATACTTGACTTCACTCACTTGAGATACCCACTACATATAGTGAATAAAATCAAATCAATGCTGTGTTATTTCTAAAATATACCGAATATTATACCACAAAAATACTAATATATGCCTAAGATCATGTTTGGTATATCAGTAAAATTCTACATTTAAAAATATACCAGATTGTCAAACAAAGCAACTAATATGGCAATATCGTCTCGTTTGTTGACGTTGATCAAGAACATATACATATACTTTATAGGCTCAGAGATGAAACATACATTTCTTGGAGGCACAAAGCTATAATACTCTTCTACCCTATGGGTAGCGGAAATATATATTATTTTACTAGAATAATATTCTATTTCGAATACTTCCTTCATATGTAAATTTTGTAATGCAAAACTTTAGCTGAACCTAATTCAAATTCTTCACTGTCTTTATTCATTCGCAGCAAGTTTTCTTCTGATTTCAATTGCTTGTCACATGCGCTCGTAACTTTAGAATATTAATCTAAGTGCCCAAGTGCCACTTGGCACCACACAGAGAAAGAGAGAGAAAGAGAAAGAGAGAGAGAGCAGCCAGTGTCATTGGAATGCTTTATCGAATGCGATGCAATTAATGCATGCTTCAAGTGAGAGATTCATCTGTAAACTAAAGCCATGTTGAACCCAGACAATTGCATCATCCATCTTCTGCAGGCATTTGTCTCTTTCACGCACAGGATATGTAACCGGACGTGGTCACGAAGCTGGGGAATGGATGCAGTCCGAATTGGAGTCGGTGATGGAAAAGAAGGAGACGGAGACGGAGACAGAGTTTAGGACATGGACATGGACATGCACATGGCGGTCGCCTTTTGTCACTGCGTGAGAGACAACAAACACATTTACTAAATTAAAAGTGAATTTATAGCGCACTAAATGCATCGCCTGCATATCCTGCCCAGAAATTGCCAGCCTCTGCATCCTGTGAGTGCGTGACTCTCTATGAGTGTGTGCCCCTCTGGCTGTGTATGTGTGAGTGTGTGTGTGTGTGTGTTTGTTTGTTCGCTTAGGTTAGTTTGCTTAATCTTTGACAAGCAGCCCAGAGGTCGTCGCCTCCTAGCATCAGCCCAGGCAATCAGAGAGCACACACAGCGTGCTGCAAGGATACACACGTGTGTCCTTCTCTCAGTGCTGCAACTGTCTGTCTGTCTGTCTGTCTGCCTGCCTGCCTGCCTGCCTGTGTGTGTGTGTGCGAAAGAGTGATGCGTGCAGTTGCTGTGGGCGGCTGTTTGACTAATTAATTATAACATTAAAATGCGCAGCGTAATTTTGCACCTTTTTGCCAAGTCGAGACAGCATGAGAAATGCATAAAAATTTATCAGCTCAAGAGTGGCAAACGTTGGCTGCCAAATGCACTAGTTGCGAGCCAAGAAAATAAATTGGTAATTTGATGTGGCAGGCAGCTGAGGCTGAGGCTGAGGCTGAGGCTCTCGTTTAATGAAAGCAAAACCCCATTCAGTTAACTAGTCAGTGAACCTGCCTGCACATGTTCAAATGGCAAATCTCTGTTTTGGTGGGAAAACAACAGACGAAGGAAACGTGAGAGAGAGAGACTGAAAGTTGTTGGCGATACGGTGACATAATGAATAGGATTTTGGGTTTTTGCGGGCACAACAACAACAGCAATCGTTATTGCAGGCAGCAAAGTGTGGCACTGAGCACTTCAATTTTGGGGGCAAGATATGCAAAGGATATGCAAGCCACAGAAACAGATGTTGCATCTCTGTTGAAAAGCAGCCAATTTGGTGCCGAGGACAACACGGATATGGAGGAGACGAGCAGCAGCAGAACGACCATAGACATGGCAAAGTGACAAAAATTTAATATGGACCCGCACCTTCACATGAAGAGAGAGAGAGAGAGGGAGCACCTATCGCCTTCTCGTCTCGCTTCGTCTGCTGCTCAGCTGCAACTGCAGACGAGACGAGTCGGGAGAGAGAGAGAGAGAAAAGAAACGCGCGCAAAATAAACGGCAAAATAATCGCGCACAATGCATTGGCAATGAGCCAAGGCAAAAGGCTGTGTGTCCTGGCCATGTTTGTGTTTGCAAGCTGCCGTCGCCGTGTGTGTGTGTGTATGTGTGTGCGAGTGTGGCGCAAAGTTTGCGCCTGCTATCGATGAAATTGTGGCCATGACACAGGACACACTCTGGACAGCGTCTGAGAGCAAGAGCAAGAGTCACGCCTGTCCAGGCAGCGATAATGCCGCTGCTTGCCAAACAGCACGGAGCACAGAATGGAACAAAACGTGGCAATTGAGGTGTGTGTGGGTGTGGGGGGGAGGCGTGGCAGCAGGTGCATTACAATGGGGTCGTGCAGCACTTGTAAAAATTAATCAAGCATTCGACAGAGCAAACAAAATGCATTTATTGCCAATAAAGTCGCATTGTGTTCGGCAATCAAACAACATTTTAAAGTCCTTTAAATGTCGTTGTCACACAAACTAACACGCACACACACACATACACTCGCACACAACAAAGCATTCAATTATGGGGTGTCAAAGATCGCTCAACAAACAAAAACGCCCAGTTGCAAGTTGCCGAGTTGCGAGTTGCAAGTTGCCGAGTTGCAAGCCGTGCAAACATTTCAATTTGCCTGCCAACGGGCGCCGCACAAAAGCCAAACAACAAACCCGACAAAGCGCATCAAAAAACACGACAAAAAATACCATAAAAAGCAACCTAGTTGAAATCCAAAAAAAAAAAGAAAGAAGCACACAAAAAAAAAGGAATCAAACGAGAAATGCAAACGAAAATGGTCCACAAATCGGACAAATGGCGCACACAAAAACGCCATTTCATATCCGGTGCGAGACGGAAGTGGCAGCCAAAGGGACTTTGTGAAACCCAAAGCCAGGCTCTGTCATGGCCAATGGGATTAGAAGGCTCCTACATTCCTCCTAGCTTTTCCTCTCTGCTTCGTCCTAGGAGCATTTGCAACTGTCGCAGATCTATGCCACATATTGTCTGCCTTACCCAGATCTGTCACAATTGCAACGAAACAAGCGTCTCACGTTCCTCGGCACAAAACTATCGCAGCGCAACTTGATAGCTGCAATATGTTTAGATGGAAAAATCTCGTATGATAAATCGGAAAAATATTCAAATAATATATTTAAGCATATTTGCATTGCTTCTTTACAAATATTGTGTTTATTGATTCCATTTCTATTCGTAGAGAAATTTAATTATATTTTTTAAACATATTTTAAAAATATAACACATGAAATTAAAATAAACTTTAAGCAGTAAGTTTAAAATATTAAAAGAAAACATCAAATATTATGGAAAATTACAAAATTGCTTGTATATTTCAAAAATAAAAATATTCTAACATAAAATTTCCAACATTTCCGCAAGACATGTTCGTCAAATGTTGTAAATCAATTCCATTTAATGGTATCAAAAAATATATAGATCTTTACATTTCAATTAAAAACTTTTATTGATTATTAAAAATTTGTATATATTGAACATTGTGATTGACTTTGAATATTTTTATCTTAAAAATTTTGCCCGATTTGAAATTTTTACAATAAATTGATAATTTTAAAAATTTTGTATTTTAATTTATTTAATAATAAATAAAAGAACTTCAATAACAGATTATTATCATAAAATACAAATAATAAATAATATATAATAAATAAATATAAAATATAACTCAGTTAATTTAAAACATTGTATCGCCAATTAAAATAATACTTATATATTTTTAAAAATATTCGAATGACAATTAAAACAATTTTTTTTAAATATTCTGCATTGGGAATATTTGGTAAATTTATGTCATTTAACACTGTCGAAAAAGTTCAAATTATTATTTTGTAATTGAAAATCATAAAAATAACTTAATTGAATCTATTTGCTTAAATTTAAATAAAAAACTAAAATAAGAGATTCGTGGAAAAACAGATATAAAAACTATAAATATATTTCTGAAAAATTTAAATTAAATAATAGTTGTACAGCATATAAATGTAATTTCTGCAACATTTTATTTAATATTACTATAATAAACTTAAAATATGCCGAAGTGCAGATAACTATCGAAGTTTATTGAGGAGCAATTCGCCCTTCGAATTTCAGTGAGAGAGATTCGTTGAGCTCATCATAGATAGCCGAACGAACACGGGCGCATCGTTGGCTCTTGATTTGCTGTTTAGTTTAGTTTAGTTGGCTGCTTGGCATGCAAAGCGCAAATATTTGGTTACATGCTCAGGTGTTCATATCGCGCTATCAAAATCTATGCAACCGGCACAAATGCTACACGGCAAACGGCAGCAGCAGCAACAACAACAGCAACAGCAGCAGTGGCAACAACAATGCGGGCTGCCGCAACCAGAGCCAAACGAGCAATCAAAATAACAAAATCGAAAAGCGTTCACCGCACTTTGCCATATTGTTTTGTTTGTGCCATGTGGTTGTGGCAACTGGAAACTGGCAACTGGCAACCGGCAACTGCAACTAACTACGAGTACAACTGTAACTGAGGGGTTGCCACAGGGGGAAAGCAGAAGCAGAGGCGAGATACTGGGTTCAGATACTGTGGGGACTGACTGTGCCGATATTATGGCCACACAGTCAACAAACAGGCTGAAAAAGAGCAACAACAACAACGACAACAACAAGAGCAACATTGGCAACGGCAAACAACGATATCAACAACGCGGGCTCAAAATCATTTTCAAATACATTTTGTGGCAGCTTTTTGCCCCACTCGCAATTTAATTGCAAATGTGCACTTTAAAGCTGGATTTTTTTCTTGCTTGGATTTTTGATTTACTGCTTGAAATAAATACAATCTATGGATATGGTGGGGATTCAGTGATATGTGTATGTTTTCTCCATGTTAATACCCTGCAAAACAAGTGAAGAGATCAGCGGGCAGCTATGAGCACAGCTAATGAATGAACAAACTATAAACAGCCTCTGAGTAACCAAGTAAAATATCAAATATATCAATTACTATCAGAATACTGAAGAGTATCTCTTTAGTGCATGCAACCCCACTGCGAATGCAACTGTGTGTGCATCAGTTGTTGTTTAGATTTACTTTTTGCATATTGAAAACAATATTTTATAAAAAATTTGTAACTTTGACCAGCTGGGCAATGGGCGACGACGCTGTGCGATGTTCAGCTGGCGCTTCGCATTTTGATGGATTTATTCATGTAGAAAATTGCATTAAAATGCAATGCATTCTCGATATGCATTTGGCGTTTATATGGGTGGACAGCGCACTGCTGCGTTGCTGTTCGGTAGCGGGGTGGCGCACGGGGCGTATGAGTAACGGCCCTCGGTGCGCCACAAAGTATGCAATTAAAAGCAGCACAAAAAAAACGAAGTGCAGCTGAGGCGTTAATTCGATTGCGGTTATGTGCAGGGCAGATAAAGTAAACCCATTTAAAGTCAGTTTTATGACAACTTACAAGCTCCCTCCACCCCCTCCAACTTCCCCTTTTCCCATTCACCTCACACACACAAAGCTATTTCGCATAGCTGCAAAGTTTGAGCACAATGCACCAGCAGGTTGAGCAGGTTGCGTGTAATGCAATTTGCCTCGAGCTTGTGAGAAAAGTTGTAATTGAAATGCCAAGCGATAAGATGTAAAAATATATATATAAGGGTTTATTCAACGCAATTATGCAATACGCCAGGTTCGTGTAGACACCGCTACCAATAAGTCAGCAGCAGATAAAATGGCCCAATGCTGAGCACACAGAATGCCAGCATCACCAGCAAGAACAGACGCCAATTCTATAGGCAAGACTATTCTATAATCATTCTTTAAACACGACTTCAGACACTTACGAGCTGCTGCTGAAGCGGCTCCAGATCGCTGCGACAGAGCGGACAACGCTTGGCTGGCCAGTTGCGTGCCTGATAGAACAGATTCAGGCAGCTGCGGCAGAAGGAGTGTTGGCAGCGCAGGAGCACAGGATCACGCTTGGCATCCAGGCAAAAGGCGCAAACTTCCAATTCCGAAGCAGGCGCATAACTCACTTGTGTTTGCTGACTCTGCTTCCCAGTCGGATGAGCAATCTGAATAGTTTGGCTAGCTTGATTCCATCTACCATCTAAAAAGACTCCATTGTTGCCTTGATCACCTATTTTTTCGCTCCTACGCCGCATGGTCTGTTTGTGTCAAGTATGTTAATGTAATAAACTTAAAAAACAAAAGTTGTATATATTTGTGTAACTGTTTTTTATGTTTTATTTTGTGCTTTGAAACTGAAATTTCGATTTAACATGACATAGCTAGAGAGTTTTCAGAGCATAAGTTGATTGTGATGCTGCGATTAGTTTTTAATTAAAACTGTTGTCCATAAATTGGCAACTGTCGCGCAACTGGAGACACCTTCCAAGGGGTCCCAGGCAAGTCGTTGTCCTCTCAGCGAAGCTGCAATAAAATTTAATTATATCAACGCCACCTCAACTGAAGCGGCAAGCATCGAATGCAATTAGTAGTAGCCTTGTACAACTCAATTAGACGTTGCCCCCCCACCACCTCATTCTTGCACTTTGCCCTTAAAGTGTGTGTGTGTGAGAGAGGGGAGAGGAGAGGAGAGGGACTTGGGGACGTGCTAAGTGTTTGCCATATATTGGCGACATCTAAGGCTCATCCTTGAGGCAGGCAACATTTTTCGCAACATTTCGAGTGGAGCAGGGGAATTACAGCGCTTTGCACTTTGAGGCAAAGAACCGCAGAGCAGACGCGATATAAATCGAACTTAACAACTACTTTTGTGTGTGTGTGTGTGTGTGTTCGTCACTGACTGCAGGATGACAGCGTCGACAACGACTTTATTTCTACAAGGTTTTTAATTAAGTTCAAGCTCATCGTCGTCGACGTCGTCGTCTGAGCAGGCGTTAAAAGTCACATCATTTCTTATCCTGGCCCCTGTCCACGCCTCAACTCAACTCAACTCAACTCGACTCGTTCTGTTAACAAGCTGACAAATTGAATCACTGACGTCAGCTGTGCGTCTTGTGTCGCTCCTTTGTAATTTAACATGCCACACATTTAAACTAGACTAGACTAGCAAAAATAAAAATAATAACACTCTCTCATATTATTAGCGCAACGATCTGGCCAATTACTTGGCCAAACATGGACATTCACTTGATTTGCATGCACAACTTGATTAAAAAGTTGCCAATTGCATAAAGTCTTTCCTCTCCAATCTCTGCATTGAATTCATCTTGATTGTTTATTGTTGCAAGTTGAGTAAAAATTGTTCGTTTTCTTTTTTTTTTTTGTTTGCTGTATTTTTGCGAGTAATTGTTGATTTGTGCTCGTCCACAAAGTTGAGCGCTGTTGTGTGCAGTTTGTTCAAATTCCAAGTTAAATTAATTTGCGAGAGTTTCTTTAATTATCCTTATAAATGGCTCGCAAATTGTTGAAACACATTTCACGCGCACAGTTCTCAAATTTGTTGCAGGTAGTTAAATGCCAACTGCAAAACTTTTCCATCAGCTCAAAAAGATAAACAACATCAATCTCCGCAGTTTGCTCTAAAAGTTAAGACCGAATCTCTTCCACTCCCCACTTTCCACTCCCTTTCACATTTTTCCCATTCACCAACCGAAACGACCTCGTTCAAAAGTGATTTTCAATTATTTACTCTAAGAATTATCAAGAGTTTATCCGAGAGTTTTCAATTCGAAAAAAAAAGAACACAGTTTGATTACATTACAAATTTGTTGTTACATTTAATTTGCTGATTAACTAATTTGATTTAAGAGGGAAATTTAATTGTGACATATAATGTGCCATATTTTATACTCTCATATTTGATTACTTTTAATTTCAGATTGCTATCGATTTTCTTTAAAAACTGTCAGAATTAATAAATAAATAAATTAGTTTTTTTTTTTATGTAAAGTAAACTCAAAACTCAAAGACCTATTAAGAGCTTCTTTAGAGACTTTTCAGTTTGATAAAAAGCAGGCTTAGATTACATTAAGACTTTGTTAGCTATAGTTAAAGCAATAATTAGCTAATTAACTATTTTGATTTTGAAATGAAATGTATTTCAAATTTGACATAAATTGCACAATAATTTATATTTCTATTCATTTAATTCCTTGTTGCAATTAATTTATTTTGAAATTAAATTGAGAACTTTAATGGTAGTTTCTCGAAATAAATCAGTTTATCGTTCAACTATTGTTCTATTCATTAGCTACAATGTTATTAATATTTAAGCAACGCAATAAATATTAAATTGTTTTTAGAATCTGTTCAAATGCAGTTTGGCTAAGCTCATTATGATTATAGAATTTATGCAGCAGCATTTGCTCGACATTAACCAGTTTTAATACCCCAGATACGAGCAATACTTTTCTGTTGCATAAATATATATGTATGTATGCATTTCCCTCTTGCTCTCACCTCCACTCCATCGCTCTCTCTCACTCTCTTGCTATTGTCGTACCGTTTTCTGTATGTAGCGCAATGTTCTAATATTTCCGCTTAAGTACGCTGCAGGCACGCTAGATGGCGCTAATGAGCTTTGTAACCGGACACGCTGGCAACGTTGGCGTTGTCCTCATTTATGCTAAGCTCTCAGTGCATTTATGCCGCGACAACAACAACAACAGCAACAACAACAACAACAATCGCGATGAGAACAAGGCAGCATACCAGAAATGTATCGTGTGCTTAATGGGTTAACGTGACGCTAAATGAATCATGCCCAGGAGTCAGCGGCATTAGTGGGTTAATATTTCAAAGTAGAGCGGGGAAGGAAGAAGGGGAATAGTTAAAGGGCGACCGGAAACGGAAACGGATAGGGGAAAGGCAAAAAGCAAAGGCAAAGGCTGTGGGAAAAGCGGCCAGCTAAAAAACGGATGCGTCAAGGCTTAGCCACATTTCCCAGTCTGCAAATGCAAAATACAATGTTATCACTCTGCCTGAGCGTCTAATTAAATGAGCAGCCAGCGAGAGAAAGTCAGTTATAGTTGCCAGAGTAGAGTTCTCAGTTGAGTTCTCTATATATGTACATATATATTTCAGTTTATTTAGCAATTAGGTAAAAGTTAGTTCGCAGTGCATTTGGCCTGCTAAATGTACAGCTAATTAGCAGTCAAGTCAAGAAAATTATGAAAATATCATTTAATTTGCACGCCCATTTGAATGCCGCCCTCACCTCTCCCTCTCTTGCTATCTCTCTCTCTCTCTCTCTCTCTCTCTCTTCCTTGTTGCACCTGCAAATGCTGCATTCTGCTGCTTTTGGCTTTTCAGTTTGGCCTTTGGCTTAGAGTCCTCGACTGGATGCTTGTAGCCCACTTGGGGGTGGCATTGAGTGGCTCCCCCCGTTCGCCCCCGTTCGCTGCCTTTCATTCCCTCCTCCCCCCTCGTTGGCATTATGGACACTGAGACGCACTGCTAAATGCAGACAATGGCATAAAAGGCGACTCGTCCTTAGACATGTGCAGGGCCTTCACCCACTTTGCAGCTCACTTCACTGCACTCCAAGTGAGGGAGAAGGTCGGAGGAGAGCAGGATGTGTGCGGTGTCAGCTGCCTCACGTGTGTGCCACGTGTGTGTATGTGTGTGTGTGGGTGAAGAAAAAGCAGCTGTAATTCAGCTAAATGCACTCAGCCACACTGGGCCCCGGGTCCATTGTCGTTGTCGAGGTTGCTTTGTTCCAAAGTCTTGCTTGCTGCTACAGCAGGTTGCATGCTGCACGTTGTACGTTGCATGCTGCCTGCGGTTTGGACCTGTCTCGTAATTGAAAAGTAGGTTGCACATTTAGTTGCATTGTTTCGCTGCCTCCCCCCGCTCTCTCTCTCTCTTTGCTGCTCTGTTGTTTGTGCAACGACCCACATTTTGGGCATTGTCTTGGCCATAAATCATCCAAATGCAACTTCATTTTAGCTAATTTGTCTACCGATTTGCCGCTTGTCATATCTATCTGTGGATATCTGTGTGCATTCCATGCGGCCGCATTAACAACCTAAGCAATTTGTTTAGGCCATAATAAATTAAACAAACAATTTTTTATGCATGTTTCCCCGTTCTCTCGCCTCGCTTTTGCCCTTGGCTTGTGCTGTGCTACCAAGTTTGCATTGAGCACTCAAGTGGAAAGCCTGTGATATCTTCAGAGTTTGACAATTGAATTTCAACCTCTCTCTCTCTCGAGCTTCGAGCTTCGAGTTTCGAGTCGTCGAGTCTCAAAATATATATTTTGCCAATAGGCACATAAAAGATTGTTGACAACAGCAACAGCATCCGGCAGCAGGATTCTCCAGCATCTGAGCATCTCAGCATCTCAGCTATTTCCCAGGCTTCACCAGGCAAAAGGATGCGTCTTGGCACAAAACTATGCAAATGACATGACTGGCTAAACTTTGGCCTGTCCCCGCAAGCACGCAACCAACGCAGGACAACGGAGGAGGACTTTCGGCTGTAGCCAAACTTTGTGCAAATTTCCAAAATAGCCGAATAATTTTTCCCAATGCCATTATGCAAAACGAAACGATTTGCGATTGCTTTAAACGATAAGCAATACCCGAGTATGTTGATGTTAACTTAACTTTTCTCCCCGTCTTAAGAGTCTAAACTTTGCCATTCGTTGCAGTTCAAATCACAAATCTTAAATCTGATTTGCGACATGCTTCCCATGACAATAGCTTTATTTGCTAATTCCATTCAGCAGAGAACAATATGCGCATAAATATTGCAGAAAGGTTATCAAATTTAATTAATAAATTGATTAAAAATGCTGAGAGAACAAAATTCAGTTGGTAAATTCTAAAATACTAAATTAAATACTAAACTAAATAGTTAGTATATATTTGTGTAAAATGCTATATTAATTGATCTCCCGTATATAAAATATATAAAATACCAAATAAATAAACTAAATAGTTAGTATATATAGGGCAAAATGATATATATTTTCTTCTTCCGTGAAATGAATTGTTTTGCAATCTATTAAAATATATACCATATATAAAATACTAAACTCAATAGTATATATAAATGTAAAATTCTATATTATTTGATCTCCCAGAAATGAATTGTTTTATAATCGATTAACAAATGTATCATATGTAAAATACCAAATAAAATACCAACTTTAAAAGTTAGTATATATTAGTGATAAATGTTATATTTGATCTCCCAGAAATGAATTTTTTTATAATCGATTTACATATGTATCATATGTAAAATACTGAATAAAATACCAACTTTAAAAGTTAGTATATTTATATATTAGTTAGTATATTATTATTATTATATTATGTTATATTTTGTTATCTCCCGCGATATAAATAATTTGTAATGTTAAATCCTGAATAAAACTAAACTAAATATCCCAACTACTAAAAAATATCATCTTATTTTTCTGCCGCTGCATAATGAACTGTTTTACAACCTATTTAAATATTGTATAATATATTTCTATCCTCCCCTAGACATTAATCATAGTAGACGCTGTTGTTTTATTTCAGTGGAATTCTTTATAGCCGCACTTGGCGAGTAATTTAAGTGTAAAATTGTATATTTCTCTTCTTTTGGCATGAATTCTATTTAAATCGGCAAATTGTTGTTTTATATTCTCGACGCCTCACTTAAAACTTAAACCATAAAACAAAAAGTCCAAAACTGGCTGCTAGACACTTTGCATTCGACTAGTGAGTGGTGCAAGGCGTCGCAAATTTTGAGGACAGTCGCCAGAGTCGTGGATTCCTCGGCCCCCCGCACCGTCCCTTTCTCCTGGTCTAAAGGCATGCTATTCAGACGGAGCTCTATGCATTAATTCCTACCTTTTATAAAGCAGCGAAAAAAATGAAAGAAATAAGGTGCACTTACGGGGACGCCCAAAATACAAAAAAAAATAGAAAGAAGAGGCAAAGGAAAAGGAAAAGAAAGGAAACTCAAAGATGAGGAGGTGAAGAAGGGGCAAGAGAGTAAAGCATAAAGCAAAGCAAATTCCAAGCATGCCGCAGCTACGTTGAGGACTCGCACTCAACAAGGACGATGACGAGACAGAGATGGAGAATAGAGATGGAGATGGAGACGACGTCAAGAGCAGGCCAAAAACAACAAGAGCAAAAAACGTAAAGAAAATAGTAAAAATAAACTAAGTAAAGTGTAGTATAGTGTAGTGCAGAGTGTAGTGTATACCTTTTTGAGGCAACATTTTTTAGCTGGCGACGCGGCAAAAACAAAAGCTCAACATTTCGTTAAAGTTGTGCAACATTTTTGGCCGCTTTTTGTTGCAAGCTCGCTTCTAATTGTGAAGAGAAAGAGAAAGAGAGCGGATTACTTAACTTTGCTTACAGTTGCTTATAAAATGGAGTGTACTTGGGCCGAAAAGTGGGTGGGAGCTGAGCTGGGCAGCATACTTGTTGGCGGCACTGTAGTTATGCCGAGTAGCAAAACGAATACAATTGCCATTGCACTTGAGCAGTAAGCAGAGTTTACTTTATTATCGCTTGTTGCCGCAAGCAGCAGCAAGAACCAGAAAGAGGAGGCGGTAAAGTGGGCGGGGCGCTCTGGAGATTCTTTCAGCTTGAAAATGAACCCGTTGTAATGGCTGGCAGCTTTGGCGTTTGCTGGCTTTTTCGCTTGCTGCAAAAAGTTGTTGGCTTTGTTAGCTGCTTACAACGCAGTTTTCTTTCAGCTTAAAGAAAATTGAATTTCCCTGCTTTAGCCAGCAGCAGGTGCAACGAAAAGCTGCAAATGCATGACAAATGATTTGCTAATGAGATCGTTTTACCACAACTGTGCGACAAGAAAGCGATGAAAAGCTTTAAGAATAGTGCTGCAGCTGCTGCAGCTTCAGCGACAGCGACAGAGACAGTGAGTGCACTCAAGTGCGTCGTGAGTTGACTCACACTCGAATATTCGAGTAGTAGTTGCACTCACAGTCATATATTTGCAATCATAACACACTGACAGCAGCTTCATCACGTCGAGCAAGAGCGAGAGAGATCTGCACTGAAATGCAATTTATATTGCCAACATGGCAGGACACTCAAGACCCAACTGCCAAGCCAGGCCATAAGCATAAGCAAACAAACTGAGTGCAGCCAAGAAAGAGAGAGAGAGATGCATATACGTTATAGTATTTATATATGGAAAAGTGACATGGTATGCCTGAAATATTGTACATAAATGCAAAATTAGTTCATGCTTATCCGAGAACCGAAATTTATGCAACTTGCAATGCACTTTACGCTTTTGATGCCATTAAACTAATGAAATTAATACTTTGATGTATTATGCTTGGCTGCCGAAAGTTGCAGGCAATCGATGCACATTTATTACAATTTATAATGTATTATTTGGCACACAGAGAACAAACAGATAATTGCATATTTCGTAGCTATATAAAGAATGAACATTCACAAGCCAGATTTGAAACTGCAAAGTGGAAACAACATTTTTAATGAAACGACAAATTCAAACAAAGCACATCTTAGTAATTGAAGCCGCCTTGTTATTGATGGCAGAATACAAATTTAATCAGCAAGAAATTATGTTAGTCTACAATAAATTTTAACATTGACAAGCGAACAAAGACAAAAGACATCTCGAAGCGAACTTTGATAATAATCGATGCAACTTTTGCAGAAACAATGATTACACCTGAATGTGTCTGGAATTATTTATTGGATATAGGCAAATGACACAGAATTTATCCTTTTCATTAAAGATATTCTATTTAATACTGACAATAAATGAACTGTTTTGATTTCTGTTTAGCTTTGCGGCGCATTCTTCAAATGAATTATAACAGCTGACGAGATTATTTTGGGGATATTCACAGATGACACAATTGTGCTCTACTTCATCGACATACGCCAGATCTATTTTATAAAGATTTATCCAAGGATAAGGCTAGTTTTATTGATTAAGTAAAACATAAATGACTATTTACTTAATCTGATCTTTCAACTCGATTGATTCAATTAAAATGACAGTACGTATTAATAAGAGAAAAAATATTTGGTTTACAAAATTGAATCGAAACAAATTTGTGTATTGTTAATTAGATTTTGAAGTAGATTTAATTTTGAAGATGGGCAAATTGGTGTTCTATTTGCTATTATAAAACAGTAATTTCATTATAATTTTTTTTAAACGTACAATACATTTTGAAACTGACTGTAAATAAGCTGTTGACTGAATCATGTTTTGAACTTCTTTGACTTTTTGTTAAGTTTTCCTCGCATTCTTGCAAATAATTATATAAGATGACAGAAACATTCATCACTTAATGGCAGATGACCTAAATGTCCGCTTCTTTATCAAAATATGCCAGATCTATTCAAGATTTCTTTCTATAATAATTTCTGAACGCAGCGATACGATTTAATTTTCACTTTAAACTTTCACTGTATGATGCTTAAAACATATTTGACTTGTCTATAGTTTTTTTTTTTTGTCGCATTCTTAAAATGTATTATAATCACATCAGTTTAGCGCGTTTTTTTCTCATTGCTGTTGTTTGGCTTGCAGTCAAGTTTAGTGCAATTCCTCGCTTATCTCAATCCTCCTTTTGGCTTCGCCTGCTTTTTTGCCGCATCTCACGTTTCGTTTGCCATGCAATTCTCGTATACAAATTGCCAAACTTTGTGTGTTGGCCCAAGAAATGTCAAATGCAAAGCCAAAAGCCAAGCCAAAAACCACTTTATGCTAAGTCGCTTATTCCGCTAAATGTGTGTGTGAGTCTGCACATATGTGTGTGTATGTGTGTGTGTGTTGCCTTGCCCCTGCAAGTATGCAACGCAAAGCTAGCGACTGACTAACGAAATAAATTGCTGTATCAGCTCCAAAAAGTAGTTGCTGTACACACACTACACCACACACACACATACACACATCCATTCAACACACACACATTGGATGCTAAGAGCAAGTACGCAGAATATGTACAACGAATATTAAATACACTGCTTTGAATAATCTTTAGCTCTAAAGCAGTTTCAATTAAAAACTTCAAGTCCTGCATTTTCATAGTTAATCAACTGAAGCAGAGTTTTTTAATCTAACAGAAATTAGTAAAACTATTTCTTAATTATGATGAAAACTTTTGTAAATGTAAGCTGAGTAAGCTTAAGCTGAGTATTAAAATTACTCTTGGTTTTGGTTTCAATAAAGAAAGAAAAACTTTACTACTGAATTGATTTTATATATGGGCAATTCTCAAAAAAAGGTAAACCACGACCGAAAAAAAAAATCTTCACATTCATCGTATTTTTTTGTATAATGTCATAAAGAAATATCCAAATTTTCATAATACAATGGATCCGTAGCATATCTCCGTAGTTTTTATAAAAAAATTTGCCTGCAAACTGAAAAAATGTAATTTTTTCACTTTTAGCTCCTTTTGTATGCATTTTTATGTTTTATTATTTCACAAAGAAAACATATGATATGTTTGCTCTTTTTCTACCTAATCTCTTAATAGCAATCCAATAATAAGATAAAAAATGCAAAGTGAGCGAAAAATGTTCAATTAACTGTTTATTTTATTTTGCTTCTTATCTATGTTCAAATCGTACGTTCGCGACCGAAAACATCATTTTATTGTAATTGCTCCGCAATAAGTGCAAGCAGGTGAATGAAACTTCGCGTGTTAAGTGATTTTGGTATATATATTTTAAATATAAAAATCGTTGGGGTTACTCAAACCAATCTTTTTTTATTGATTGTCAAAGTAGCGTACGTTCGCGACCTTACCTATAAGCATATGTCGATTTTTAGTAGCGTCGCATGGATTTAAAAAAAAAAAAATTTTTTTGTTTTTGTTTTTGAAAACTATGTCGTTTGCAATTACTTATTACTTGTTAGTTATTACTTATTATTTATTACATATTTTTCTTGCTATTAATAAATTTCAGTACATATTTCATATTTAATAAAAATTTATTTTTTTTGCTTTTAAATGTTATTAGACACATTAAATTGAGTTAAATCCGTTTGTTTTTATGAAATAAAAAGTTATTAATAAAAAAAAGTTGTGGTAAAAATAAAAATTTAATAAATAAAACAACATGGAAAAATCGTACGTTCGCGACCGTACGTTCGCGACCGGAACTTAATTAAATTAAAAATAAATAAATGGAGATATTTTCTTAGGAGTAGACTTAATAGAAAGCTATATGATTCTATTTTAAAAGTAAAGTTATTTCTTTAAAATATCCCGTCTCAATTCGCAGAGTTTTGCATTTTACTGTATTAAGCCAAAGTCGACTTCCATTTTGCGTACGTTCGCGACCGCATGTTTTTTGACAATATTATGAAAATTAAAAATCGATAAGCCCCATAATTTACACTAACCAAAGAGCTAAACAAATGCTATCGAAGAGTAAAAAAAAAGTTTCAGGAAACGTTTGTTTTCGATTTTATTTTTTTAATTTATCTCGTACGAACGTACGTTCGCGACTTTGAGAAATGCCCATATATATTTATTTTATGTTTTTAAATTATTTATGTTATTTTGCATATTAATTTTATTTTTTTTGAAGTCCTTTAGGAATGCAGTCCATATAAAAAAATTACATCGTATATATTAGAAACCAATAAAAAGGTTGAAGAATATTATAGCAACGAATAATAAATTAAAGACTCTTAAAAGATATTTCAATTGAAATTATAAATAAATGAGTAATTTCATTTCATTTAAGAATTCTTGAAAGAGGGAATTTCATTTAGTTTAAGAATTCTGGAGTCATTAAAGAGAAAAATCTAAATTGTGGAAAATTCAGGAAATCAACTAATCCAAGCAGCTTAGATAAAAGATTAGATAAGTTTGTCTTCAGCAGCTTTTTAATTTATAGCTGCTATTAGTTAATTTTTTATAATACAAATAAAAATATATATTTTTTTATGAATTTGTGATGTCTTATTTAGATATGTTCTTTGATAACTATTTAATTTATATTGCACATAAAAATTATTTATTTCCATCATCTCACATTAGCTTTTCAAACTACATTTATTGTTAGCTTAGGTGTATTATTGTATTTAAATTAATTATTTTTGATTTAAGCTCCCATTAATCTTATATGACAATAGTTGAGATGAACATTTGACGACAATCTCTTTGCGCTGACAAAGTGCTTTGCATAGCTGAGTTGCTTTGACCTGAGAGAGAGAGAGAGAGAGAGTAGCAATGTGTATAAAGGAAGACACTAACGTTGGCTGCTGAAACCACAGAGGCCGCCACACGGTGTGCGGTTTGTTTGGCTGCCACCTGGTTACGGACACAGCGAGAGGTGGCACGAAGTGGCAAGAACCCAGTAGCTGAGTTGAGCTGCTGCTGCTGCTGCTGCCACGTTGCAGTTAATATTTTCTGCTACTCTGCGCTACAGTGCATAATTTATGCATAGCTTGTGTGTGTAATTGTTGGTCATGTTGTCTCTAAGTACGTGTGTGTGTGTGTGTTTGGGGGATATGCTTAGAGACAGCGAGAGGATACTCAGCAATGCGAAGCGAATGAATTTACAAAGCGCAAATCTCAGCGGATAGCCATGTCAACTCTGCTTGACACAAACTCCGCTCCTCTCCACTCTGCACCGCATGACCAAACATTGTGCCACATGCAGCTGCTGCTTTCAGCTGTTGCCTAATGTGACACAACTAGGAAAACGTGTAACGTCAGCTTGGTCAGCGAAAAGCGAAGAGTCACGTTAACTTTGTGTAAATAATTGAAATGAAATCAAGTCTAATTGCTGTGGCAAAATACACCTCTAATTTAACTGACAATCAACGAAAAGTCAGCCAAACGCTTTTCGGGATCGTTAAAAGCGGCTTCAAGGCGTTCTTTTTTGATGCCACATTCCACTTCCATCCTCTCTACTCCTCATTCATCTTAACCACGCTCTTCAAAAGCTATAGAGAGATAGAGAACTGAAAGACAAGCGGGCTGGTTGGCAGACATATCCTGCAAAAATTGTGGCAATTATGCCAAAAAGTTTGCGCACTCGTTTCACAAGCACAAGCAAGAAGCAACGAAACTGAAGGCAACGCACGAATAATTAACAAAATTTGCACTTTATCGCTGCCAGTGCAGGACCAGAGCAAAAGCATCACCAAGTCTAACACCAGAAGCAAGAAGCGACGAGAGGGGACACGACGAGGCAAACGAGGAGCTGCTGCTGCTGCTGTTGCAAACAGGCTGCCAGGACGCCAGGACGAAAGGCAAACTTTAACGAGCGACAGTGTTCCCGGACTGCTCCTTTCATTGCAGCTACAGTTGTGGGTTTCCCATTGCGAATACTCTAATGAAGGGTATTAGGCGAATTTTATTAAGAATGTCTAGAGGAAAAAAAGAGCATATGTAGCTTCGAAATTCTTCTACATAAGTCAAATCGTATCACAACTACAAGATTGAAAAATCTCTGATATTTAAGAAGATGAATTACGACAAATGAAATGTGTTTTTTTTTTTTGAAGAAGTCCATTGGAAAATTAGTGATATTTTATATAAAGTCTTGATGTTGTAACAAAAAATTTAATAGCATGTTAAATGCAAAAATACTTATGTACATATTTATTGAATTAACTTCTTTCTTTACAAATGCCGGAGACTAAATGTGTTTATACTATTTAAGGCTAAAATTACTGCGACAAGAAGTGTATTGAGAAATTTGTGAAGATTTTGATGATTTGTCTTTATATTCAAACAAATAATTAAATTGCCACATAAAATAAATATGAATATATAGTATGTATATTTTTTTTTTAATTTTATTACTTTCTAAACTTATTAGTTACTTAAGAAATGCTTCTGTACATGACAAATTACGCGTACTGGAATCTAATATATTTGGACCTCAATGGTATATTTCATCGATGTACCAAATATGACTGTGGGTATATTTCAGTATTTTCGCGGCATAATTTAAGAATAATACCGCATTGTATAGCTCTTTATAAAAATTCTAGCTCGACTATAGCTTTTTTACTTTTTTATAACATTTATGCAAAATTTTCATTAAATATGTATCTCAAAGCGCACATAAACATTCCCTGCTGGCCATTTCAAAGAGTATTTAGTCGCCTGCTCGACCGCAAATAACTTGTAACTTTTTTTGTGCAACTTTTTTTCTGAGAGAGCACGCTGTTTATTTTTGCCGCTTGGCATGTGACGGAAGCTGATTTGAGACCAAACACAGTAACACATTTAGCCAGTGAAGGTGCAGAGCGAGACGCAGAGTGATAAAGAGTGAGAGAGGAGGATGGAGAGTGAAAGAGAGGTAAGGGAGATGGAGGCATGCCATATGCGGAAGCTTTGCAACGGCATTTGGCATAAAGGGAAATCGGAAAATAAACGAAAATGTCAGCGGAAAATGCAGTAGCAAGTCCTTCTCCCTAATCCCTCTCCTGCGTCTCCCACAAATGCTCAATCTAGCATACGCCATTCGCCATTCGCAGTTAGCAGTTGGCAGTTCTCGGTTCTCAATTCTGAGTTCTCAGTTCGCAGTTCTCAATGCTCAGTTCTCAGTTGTGGCAGTCGGCAAAAGGCGCCAAATCAACATCCAGAGAGCGCGCGTTGAGGCTTATGGCAGTCAAGTGCGATATGTGGATGCCTGCACAAGTGCTACTGTGTGTGTGTGTGTGTGTGTTGGTGTGCGTGTGTGTGTGGGTGAGTACTTAGAAGCTGCCGCCGTTGTTTGTAGTTGTTCTTGTTGTTGTTGTTGTTGGAGTGATGGTGGTTGAATGGTTGCATGTGGCATTAGTTCGACCGCTGCGCAGCTCGGCAACTAAAATGCAATTAAGCCAAGCTGAAACAAGGCTTTTTGCTGCTCCTACAGCTGCAGCTGCGTTAAAGCCGTCGACTTTCGAGCACTGTAATGCATACTCTCTCACACTCAAACACACACACACTTAGACCCGCTGCATTAGTAAGCACTTTTTGCAATTATTCACATTTTCCTTTTAATTGGAATTTAAAGTGCTGCACTGGAATTTTCCCCCAGCTTTGCTTCATTTTTGTTGTTTTTTTGTCTGTGCTTTTTCTAATGGAAGACACCTGATTGCAGCTGCCAGTTCTTTTGCAAAATTTCATATGAGCTTTCTTTCCCTTCTCCTTCCTTTCTCCATCTCTATCTCATGTTGCAACTTCCGCTTCCGCTTTCAACACACATGCAAAAACAACATTGAAATTCCTTGCTTGCTTTTTTTTTTGTTGCTGTTTCATTTAATTAATCGACTGCACATATAAATTACGAATAGCAGTATGAATACTCGTATGTATTCATGAATATATGCAGACGTGCTCAACTGCAACTGAAAGTGTTCTGCGTATTCGTATTATTAATGGCAGCCATTCGTTTATTCGTTCGTTTTTTCGTTGTGTCGAGCACAAATGAGCCGTCACAACACATTTTTAAACACAATAAATACAATATAGTTAATTTGTATTATATTGTTTTTATTTCCCTCTCCCTTTCTCTCACTCTCTCACTCTGTTTTAATTGATTGACATTTTTATTTACGGCTTCGCTATTTTGTTATTTGCAAGTTTTTAATGCAATTGCCACATGAATCAAATGCGTTTTTTTAATTGAATCTGCATTAAAATGCATTTCAATGGCAATGCGGTTCAGTTCATTTAAGTATTCTATCTTTTGTCCCGGGTTAAACAGTTCGACCTAAACGGATTTCGGCTTATCTCGATTCAAGACTCTAAAGCACATGCTCAATAATTTGAGTTAATTAAAATTATGGTAGATTTATTTAAATTCCATTAATATTCTACGAATTAATTTAATGTTGTACGTATTACAAAACAATATTTTAATTATCGTATTAAACATGATTAATATGGCAAGGCCTTCAGCTAAACATAATTATCAACATTCTTTAAAATGTGATTGTGTGAAACTTAGCGTCAGATCGAAGAAATTGCTAAGATTAAAATTTAATTAGAGAGTCTACTTCTTTTCTTTCTTCAAACTATAATTATTAATTACTCTTCTTCTTCAACATTTTATTATTAACATTTCCTAAATTTGAGATTGGAAATCCTTTAAATAATTTTTTGAGCATAAACTCAAGTAATATGATATGAAATAATTTAACTTGTATAAATGGAAATAGTTGATACTAAGTAGCTGTAATCTCGACGAAAAGAGATAGAATTTGAGAGTTAAATATTGTGCAATTTTCAGTTTTAATTAAGAATACGTCTGAAATTCTTTGATACTATCACAAATGTAAGAATACAATATATGCAAATCATGATAAATTGAGGAAGTTACCATCAGATAATATAAGATCTTATTTAACAAGTTGGAGGCCATTATTTTAAGAGCTTGTATATCATATGTTATGACAATATTAAATATTCGTAAAAAAAATTCCAGCTTATAAGAAGTCTGAAAAGCTTTGATGCTATAACGAAATTAATTAATTGCTTATAAATTATATGACAGATATTGCAGTTGTTATTAGAAATTATTATAAAACTCTATTAGACAACTTGCAGACAATTGCTTAGATTTTTTATATAAAATATAATATAAAATATATATATTTGATATTGTAGAATATTCAGTTTATAATGTCCAAACATCTCAGACGCTATGACAAAAATAAGTATATAATTAAATTTTACATGATAAATATCGCTGTTTGCCATTTGAAAATATAGCACCATAATATATCATTTAGAAGTAAGAGTTCATCAACATAATAAATAGCAATATTTGCTATAAGATACTCTACATAGATATTTCAGTCTGTAATTAGAGCTTCTTCGCTATGTCATAAAAAATATACAGTCATTCCTGTCTTTAAATTGATAGACATTGTAGTTATCAATAAAAAATATAGATGCGAGTTAGTCAAATTGGAGACAATTGAATGAAAAATTAATATATTAAATATTGATGATGATGATGATATTGATGGCATTCCAAATTGAACGTAGACTATATGGCAAATATGACCAAAGTATGTTTAGAATACATATTTGTCTATAGTAGATAGTAGATTTTGTAATTATCATAAGAAAATATAAGAGAATATTAGAAATTACCTATGAAATGGCAATATTAAGTATTGAAGGCATTTCATACTAAAAAAGAAACCTTGACTCTATGACGAAAGTAAATATTCTCATGTAAAACATGATTATCTTTTTCATTATTCAATAGTTGTCATTAGAAAATGTAGTTGAGCATAGTGTAGAAATTAGAGGGAATTGTTTCAATGTGATATTCTATTATTAATTGAATTCTCTTTACGTTTTCAATGCTGTGTAATATTAGCAATCAATATGCAATCGAGACTGCAGGGTGCAGCTTATGAGACCCCAAATAACGTGCAACAAAATGCACAAATTCCAGAATATGGTTAGTTGCTTTTAACGGATGATTAAACTGAGCCGAAACCCATATGCATAATATGTATCACATGTGTGTGTGTGTGTATCGAGTGTGTGTGTGTGCTGGTTGTAATTTGCAATTTGAATGGAAATGTATAATTAATGCATTGTTTAACGACCTGATGATATTATGTAATGAATTTAAACAAAAATGTATTTGCTTACCTCAAAGTGAGCTGCCGCCTTCCTTCAAATGGAATTGCAATAATTTTCAAATTTACATATTTTCATGATTAAATGATTTTCAATTGAATTTCCTCTATACATTTTCTTTTTTTTTTGTATCGTAATTTTCCATTTTGTTTTTTTTTTTTGGTTTTTCGTTTCATTTTTTTCAAATATCTTTTCGTTCGCTTTTATTTTTGTTTGTTGTTGTTTGAGCATTTCAGTTCAGAATTCTCGCGCATAATTAACAAAGCTGTTCAACTGCAGTCAAATGTCATTTTAATTATATTTTAAACTGTCTTTTTTACTGCCGCTTTATACAAACATTTGTTTATACTTTTGTGTATGCGTATGTGTGTGTGTTTGCGTGTGTGTGTGGTAATTACATGTGCTACATGAAGGTCAGTTTACAGTTCAGTACGATTTGGTTTCCGTTTCCGTTCTTGTCGCTGTCGTTGTCGCTGTTTCTGTTGCCCTGTTAATTGCCCGTTGTTAAAGTTGTGCAAATGTGAATGAGTTAAATAATTATTTAATATGTTTTTAGTTTGAAAACAAAAGAGAAGCGCGCTATTAATTATTGCCGACCCACTAATTATGCAAATTACTTTTGAAATTAAACGAAAATATAGTAAAAGAAAACTTTGTTTTGTTGCGTGCACAGTTAAAAAATCTCTCAAATCAAAACTCTGCTCGCGTCGCTCGTGTTAATTTATTTAAATTCCTTTTATTCTTGTTGTATCTTGTTTCATAATTATTCAACAGTTTTTTTTAGCTTGTTGTTGCACTTTTGTAGCGTTTTTACAGTTCTTTGATTTGCTTTTCTTTTTAGTTTATTCTTTTTTTGTAAATAATTTTCACTGTTGTTACAAAAGTTGGTTTCTTGTTGACAGCTTCGGAATCTTGGAGTGCGTGTGCGTGTGTGCGTGCGTTCGTGCGTGTGTGTGTGAGTTAGTGTGTGCGTGTGCGTGGGATCCTTAACGAACTTTTGCGGCTGCTTGAGGGCACAGCACACAGCAAACAGCGCACACAGGACGACACACAGGACGACAGCACACAGGGCAGCACAGAGCACACACTGGACGCAATGATTTCAACTTATGAGCAACGAAATGCGTTGCGGGCGTTTTTATACCGACGTCGTCGCATCCAGACACGATGAATTTTCCGGGCGGGGATATGCAAAAAGAAAAGCAACGCAAGACGCACGCAAAAAGGAAAACTCCGCAAATGAAAAGAGTGCGCGAAAACTGAAGAGCACAAAGACATCGTTCACCTCCCCACCTTCCAGCCCATTCCCCTTCACCCGTCATACACACACACACACACACATACATAGCACAGCAGCAATACACGTATAACGGCTACAGATGCAGAGATAAGCCCGACAGCGCAGCTGGCAGCTAAGCGAAGGGGAAATGCTAGACAAACTTTGCAGCTGCAGCAGCAGCAGCAGTAACGACAGCGTCAACAGCATCACCAGCATCAGCTTCGGCTTCGGCATCAGCAGCGCAGCCTGCGCACGCATCTCCAATCGAGAGCTTTTACTCCTGTCCCAAAAAGCTTCGTTTTTCACAATTGGTCCAACGCTTGTGCACTCGTTTCGCTTCGTGCTGCTCTTCGGCTTTTTGCGAAGACACACTTCGTTTTCGCTCGTATCTGCATGGCTTCGGCTCTGCGTTCATTCTGTTCATTTTGTTCCCCTTCGCTGCGATGACGATGTCGCTGCTGCTGCTGCTGCTGCTATTGTCGCTCTCAGCAGCGCTGTCGCCGTCGCTGCTCTGATGCTGCTGCTGCTGCTGCTTTTAGGCGCCGCTTTGATTATGTTACACTCGTATTTTTTTGCGTTTCTTTTGGCTTAGCTGCAGTTATTATTATGCGCTGGCTTTGTCTAACCGCTCGCAGCTCCAACCCCCCTCACACTCCCTCCTCTCACCCGTTCTAGCAACTTTGTCGTTCACTTTGTCTCTATGTAGTGTCTAATTTAGAGTTTCATTTAGCTGGGGTCAGACTATAAATAGTCGGCAGCAGACATTGGCTGCCATTTGGCTTTCCATTTCGCAGACACGTGCGTCGCCCCCTTCTACTATTCTCCCATTCCCCCGCCCCATCACAGTCCTGCCCTTTTCACGCCCCAACAGCAAATCAAACACGAAAATCAAATTTGTAAACAGCACCCAAAAGTGGCGCAATTTCAGAAAACATACACAACAAAAAAAAGCGCTATGAAAATTTTACCTGCCAGGCGACAAAATGCATAAACCGTTCTTGTTGTTGTTGTTGCCATTAAAATAAACCGCTAAACGGGCAATTTCTTCGCATTTTGTTATTGTTGTTGCTGGCACGCCCCAAAGTCGAGTCGCGTCGCGTCGCGTTGAGTGGAGTCGCGTCGAGTCAAGTCAAGTCAACTCAAGTGCTCCTGCTGCGTCATCAGTTTTCACAGTTTGCATGCCGCTTTCCGCTTCGTGCTTGCTTTGGCTGCTTTGCATATGAAAGGCCAAATCACTAAAATCGAAAATCACTTAAAGGCTGCTGCTGCTGCCACAGCGAACAATGCTCGATAAGCGAGTTAGCGGCAGTTTGGCAAACCTCACACTCCATGCGAACAAAAGCTGCTTGATACAATTTTTTGCACTTTTGCAGCCTGCGCCTAAAAGCAGGCAGCAAATTATTTGCCAGCCATTCAATTAGCTACACACACACACACAGAGTAAAAGTAAACGATTTTGCTGTGGCCACATCGAATGCTACGATTTCTAATTTTGATCTGTCAAACGCAAGGCCAAAGATCGATGGCTTCGATAAAAAGCCACACAATCGTACGGAAACGAAAAAAAGAATAACATGTCTGTAATTCGGTCTCACACATTTCTCTCTCTCTCTCTCTCTCTCTCTCTCTCTCTCGTATATTTGTGGAAATGCCTGTTGGTCAAATCATTTGCCATTCATGTGGAAAATTTCGTCTAGTGCATTGTTCACGAATTTTATGTTTATATACATAAACTGACTGACCAAAAATTCACTTGCAGGCCATAACTTGGCTCGGTATTAACTTGCAACACGTGAAAATCGCTGCAGCCACGGTTCACCTACACCACACACACACTCACACACACATAAACATAGCAATGCTGCTGCTGTTGATGATGACGTTGAAAGTCCGAACAAATGAGGCGCGCTTCGCATTTCGAATGATGGTCAGCTCAAAAGCACGAACTCCCACACAATCATGTGAATGTATTTGTTACGTAGGTGTGTGTATGTGTGTGTGTGTGTGGCTGAGTGGTCAAGGCTACTGTGTGAGTTTGTTGAGAGCAACCAAAGGACTGCACGTATTGAACCTTAAGCATGGCTCAGCAACAGCGAATGAATTGTCCGCAGAAGCATGTGGTTAACAGAGGATCACACAAAGAAATGAGTATAAGATTCAATTTAATTCAAAAAAAATGAGAGATAAATATTGCCAAAGGGAAAAAACCAACTAAGTTCAGGCTTATCAGAATACAGCTTGTAAAGTAAATAAAGTGAATGGAAAATCAGAAAACTAAAACTAAAACTGATATTGAACTAAACTGAAAATGCATTACAAAATTTGTATTAAATTTCATTTTATATTTAATTAGGGAATACTACACAGCATTGAAAAGGAGAGACACAGAAATACATTTTCCATATAATTACATTTTGACATTTGAATTTAATAATAGTTTAGCTCGAAATGCAGCACAAATAGTTCTTCGTATAATTTTGTATAATTAGTAGCAGAACTTTTTATGTAGTGTTTGGTATAATTTTTAATTATAGAATTTTGTATAAATAATAGTAAATTTTTAGTCAAGTATTTAGTATAATTTGTCGAATAGTTTTTAGTATACTTTTTGTTTGTTTGCAGATAAGATAAACAATAATTCACTAAAGATTTAAATTTATTAATGAATTCAAATTACTAAATAAATGTTTTAGAGGAAAAATAATTTTACTATTATTACATAGATGTTCATAAAAAGAGAATAATTCGAAATGTTAATCTTTACATTTAACTTTATTATTTTTCTTATATAATTTCTAACTATTTTCTGTTTTATTTCTATTGTAATTATTTACTATTTAAATGATTTGTTTCTTTATTTAAAGATAAGGAATATAATAACAATAATTGTCAATCTATATGTAGATGATGAGTAACTTAAAAAATAATGTTAACTACAAAGAATTTAATAATTACTCTTTCCTCTAAAACAAAGATAAGGCATCAAAATCTATCAAACTCTATCGAAATCTTTTTTATTTTCTTATCCCCCACAAAACAAATGAAACAAATGAGTGTATAACAATTTAAATTGTGAAAAAATAAAGAAATAAAATTAATCCCACTTTCTGATCTTAAGCTATGAGACATTGAGTTCTTATAAAGCATATATAACTACGAGATTAACAACTTTTGGCTATATAGTTATTTATATGGTACAATTCGCTTTCCCAGTGCTTACAAATTCTAAGGAAATCTTCAGCTATTTTGTTCTCCCCTCGCAAAACAAATGAAACAATCAAATTGCACCTCAAGTTGCGCATCGATTTAAATAAGATTTGTTGGCTATTTGAAGCAACTGCTTGCGCTTTGGTGTTACAAATAGCCAAGCAGATTGGCTCTCAATGCGAGTGATTACTGTGAAGGACTCAAGCTCAATAGAATCATTGGCAGGAATCAAAACACTTTCGAAGCGAGCTTCAAGTGTTGCCAAATGCAAATGCAAATGCAGTTGCAATTTGTTGTTGTTACAGTGCTAGCAGCGATTTGGATTCATCAAAAAATAGCAAATTCAATTTGTTTGACAGAATCTAAGCCAATATTTTAGCAGACGCGGTGTGACGAGGGGGGGTGATAGAAGTGTGATGGGAAATGCCAGGAGAAGCCGAGTTGCTGGCATTGCCAAATTATGACCACAAAAATAAACGAGTTACGCAAAAGGCGGCAACAGCAAGTGAAGCACTTGCAGCTGCAACATCATCGAGCTACACAGAGATAGTAAGAGAAGGGAAGGGGGATGGGGAGGGAGTGTACTCTCTTCGCTTTGCTCATGGAGCGAGCTCATAGCTATTGCCACTGGCTGACAGCAGAAACCAAAAATTTTGATTTATGGCCAGGGCATAAACTGCATTTGACGCGACTGCAGCGGCGAAAGGGGAAAGGAGACGATGAGGCAACAGCAGCGTGACGTCTGCCTCACTCGAAGTGTGTGTGTGTGGCACGGTGTGTGGCACGGTGGCACGGTGGAACGTTGCTGCATGATATGGCTACATATATAATCAAATACCACTAGCAACAAATGCGACGGACCTGCATCTGGCTATCCAGCCATGTGAATGGTGACATGGCAGCTCTTCACACATACCAACACAAGCTCAGAGACACACACACACAGCGATGCACTCACACACACTTTGGTAGAGTTTGTGAAATTGCACGGCGAATGGCATTTTTTGGGTTGCGATTTTTATTTTACGTACGAAACGGAAGTGCGAACGCAATATTGTGAATGTGTTACACACACACACCCACACACACATGCATACTCTGTATGTGTGTGTGCACTTTATAGCTGTTCTATGGGGCGCTGGCAAGTAATGATGATTAAGCATTGTAATGAAATTGCAAATTGGCACAACGCAATGCCAAACTTTGCTCCAGCAGCAGCACTCTCTCTCTCTCTCTCTCTCTCTCTCTCTCTCGCACTCTCTTCGTCTGTCTCTGAGTGTGGACTTTGATTTTACACGGATTTCATTGCCAAAAGGCGTACAAGTGTATGTGTGGGGCGTAATTGTATTGTAGTTGAGTGCCAAAAGCGAAATAAACCTCTAATAAGCCAAATGACGTGCATTTGTCATGTTACGACTATATTCGCTCACTCTTTCCCTCTCCCTCGCTTTCTATCTGCATTTGATTGTATTGGTGTTGGCTTTATTTGTGGTTGTGTATGTGTGTGTGTGTGTTTGAGCTCTTACACGAACCGGAATCATTATATTGAACGCCTGTTAATTAAATTTTACTTTTATCCAAAGCTGCCGCACATTGCCTTGACTTTAATGCTATCGAGAAAATCAATTTCCTTGAAATGAATAGAAAATAACATCAACTAATGAAAAGTTCACTATTTTACAAAGAAATCATCAGAAGAAATTAAATTGCTCTCAACAAAAAATATTTGTAAACGAAAGGACAACTTCAACAAAATATAAAAACGATAATCGACAAAACATTAAAAATATTCATAAAAGACAGCAACATTTTTACAAAATTTAAAATCCATTATCGATAGAAATTATATTTCTTTCTACAACAAACATAAATGAAGAGGACACAATAAATATTGATAAATAAAAAATATTTTTTCTTAGAAATACAAAGTTACCTTACATTTTATGTTTTCATCATTTGAATATTTTCCCCAAATGTTTATTGTGCTGCAGTCGCTTTCTTGTATAACTTTATTAGAGAATATTAAAATATTTTGTTTTGGTAAATGCGCAAATAAAATGAAATAGTTCTGTGAAAAATATTCACAAAGTACTGCAACATTTTTACATTTCACTCGATAATTTAATAATTGAAACTTGACTAAAGTATTTTATGTTATTTAAATAAGCAATGCAATGTAAGGAAGCAAAAATTTAATTGAAGCAATGTTTGCAAAAATGAAAAAGTGCTTAGATACAACATCATGCCTTGATTTGTTTTGAATTTGTCGTATATATAAAATTTTAGTTTCCTATAAAAATTATTTTTATGAAATTTGTAGACACTCTTGTTAGAGAGAAAAATAAAATAAAATTTCACAAACTAGCTCAATATATGAAATTCAAAATTTTCATCGAATCCTGTTATGCTTATAACATTCTATTACATTTATAAAACTTATTTTAAATATGGGTAATTCCATGGCGAAATTTGTCCTGTGCGAGACTTTTTACAGTGCACTGCAGTGAAAATAACATAAACTGAAACAATTTTAAAAATAAGTGAATGTTATTCTTAAAGCTCTAGATAAGCACTATATTTAGAGCTAAGATTGATTTTAGGAACTTGATCTGTTTTCCGATAAAATATATAATTTCGTTCATTTTTTGGTTTTGCGTACAAATTGGTTAATTTTTGCAATTATCACAACAGAAAACAAAACAGAACGAAAATTCCAAAACTATTCTTAGCTCTAATTAAAGTACTTATCTAAAGCTATAAAAATAAACTTATATTATTTTCAAAATTGTTTCAGTTTATGTTATTTTCAATGTAAAGAGTCTCGCACGGGACAAGTCCGTTTTGGAATTACCCATATTTTGAGCTATTAAATTAAGCAATAGAATGCAAATAAAGAAATTTGATGATGTGATGCATGATGTTAGCAAAAAATGGGAAAGTATTTAAATACACCAAATGTCTTGATTTGTTTTGAATTTAAAAATGTTATTTATTTATAGATAGGAAAATGTTATTGACCATATTTGATAGATTTACAGACACTCTTATCAGAGTTTGTATATATTTTAAATTTCAAATTTTTATCAAATTTTTTTTATACTTTTTGCAGGCACTTTTATTAAAGAAAATATAAAAGAAGAAGGACAAAAAGTTTCCCTAGTTTGTATAAATTTTCATCAAATTCTTGTTTAACGATCTGAAAATACTTTCTACACGAATGAATTTAAATAGTTCTATCTATTAAATTGAATATACATAACTGTCAGTTTCATTAATTTTTTTTAACATTATTGCAATTTACATAAAAGTAAACAATTTCCTCTCTATCTCGTTTTTTTAAATACTACTTACACTTGTGGTATTTACACTATCTTTCAGCTATGCATTGTCACATAAAATTAAACAGAGACTACAGTTCCAGCTACTTTTTAAATACACAGTCATAGACGTAGTGAAATTGCTGTCCCATTTCGGTGCAGCCAAACGCAAACAATGGTCCTGCTCCCTGCTCCCTGTTCCCTGCTTCCTGCTCCCTAATGGACCTCATTTAATTTGTCTAAAAATTTTTACTGATTCTGCATTTTGCAGCAGTCAGTTGACGGCTTTTCCCGAGCGCTTTTTTCGCAATGAATTTATACGACATTAGAGTGTATTTTTTTTTTGTTGTTGTTCTTTATATATTTTTTTAATATTTTAAAAAGTAAATTTCAAACAATGAAGAGCTACAAAAGCAAATAAAAATAATAATAATAATAATTTGGCAAGGGTATGGAAGGGGGGAAGGAAAAGGGGGCGGCTGGTGCGGTCAGGTGAAGCCAAAGGCAAACAAACTGTCAAAAAAAGAAAGAAAAAAAAAAGGCAGCACAAAAAGTTACATAATCAAAATAATGACTGTTGCTGTGGTTGGATTGAGGCTGCTGCTAAGCCAAGAAATACGACAATAACAAGAATAAATAAAAGCAATGACAAAAGGTAAATTTATGATGACTGAAAAGGGTGGAGAGGGGGGAATGGAAGGGGAGGGGGGGCTACCACACGTTTTGGGTTGCAGGCTAATCTCTCAAGTGGCAAGTGCATTCAGTTGAATGTCGTCGTAATATTGAGCAACATATTAGGGGATGCTACAGATGCTTCTGATTCTGCTTCTGCTTCTGCTGATGCAGCATTTGCTGCACAAGACAAGGACAACATTTCAATGGCAGGCCCGCCCGACTCTGCTCCGCTCTGCTGTGTGCCACAAATAGTGGCAGCCACAAGGCGGTACAGTCGTCGTCGTCGTCGTCGTCGACTGGCGGCTTAACACATGCACTTGAAATTTAATATCGCTATGCAGGCCGTCTGTCTGTCTGTCTGTCCGTCCGTCTTTCTGTCCGTCCGTCTGTCGTCTGTCGACTTAGCTGCATTTTATTATAGCATACTTTTCAGGCACGCCCCCCTTCGGCCTGCTGTCGACTGCCTGCCTGCACAATAATCCCTCATATTTATTTTTGCAAAATTATTTGCTTTGTCTGATTGCGGATTTGCAGCTGCAACGTTTGCACAGTTACTTTGCCAGTAGAGTATAGCCGACATAGCCCGGCATATAGGGGCCCCGATTCCCGATACCCAACAGCACTTCCACAGCCATGAATGAAAGTTCTTTATGTGCCCCACATGCCCCCAAACTATCGAGTGCCCTTTCTTCGCCCTCCCCCCCTCGCCCACTTTTAGCACTTCAGAGAGCAGCTCGACAGCAGCTACTCATTTAATATGAAAGCAAATTGCATAAAATCACACCTGCAAGCCAACTTAGCAGCTATCACACGCTCTCTCTCTCTCTCTATCTCTCTCTCACTCTGAGTCTCTCCGTTTCTCTCTATCTCTTCTGCTGGCCGTTACCTGGCAGCCAATCCTTGGCGCTTAGCAAACAAGTCCTGGCAGCAGTCACAGTCGCAGTCGGACAGGACAGCTTCGCGTGTAAATATCGACTCTACTGCCAGGCGCAAACAACATGCTGCCCATCGCACTGCCCCTCCCCTTTGGTCCCTCCCCCGCAGTCCACACCTTACGCCTTTGCCATGGCAGCTATAAAAACACCTTTACGGCTGCTTTTTAGCTCCCCACTGAGCTTGGCCCACCCATTCGGCCCACTGTCGAGGCACATCTTGACTGTATGCCAAAAAATTTGCTGCTGCAAGACTGAAAGTGTAATGCACCCTCTCTCCCCTTCCTCTTCCTCTTCTTGGCCCGGCCAGCCAGCGGCAGTTGCAAGTTTACGATGTCATCTTCAATTTTATGCAACACACAAATAAAGTCGCTTAATGACCCCGTTACTAATTTAGCCAGCGCCATGTAAAACATTTTTTAACTGTCAACTGCAATAATAGATGGCTCTAAGAACGCGGCAAGGATGCAAGCATCCTGCGGTGAGTTGAGGTTGACTGGTTTTCTAAAAGAAATTTCATTCATTGACATTCTTTATTTGTGGGTACATTTACGTAGAGTAAAATTATTCAGTAAATTCATTCTACACAATTGGCAAATAAAAAAAGTTCATTTTGCCAAAAATTATTTTTATTTGTCAATATTCTATTTGTAGGAAAATAATCTTATTTTCGTATGAAGTTGAATACAAATCACGTATATTTCAGAAAATATTTTGTATTGTTTTGTCAATATTTTAATAAAAACAAGTAATAAAGCTACAGTCGAGTGTACTCGACTGTGAGATACCCGCTACCCAATTTGAAGAAAATCAATATGTTTTGCGGTATTATTCTCAAAATATACGGAATATATTGCAAAAATATTAAAAATATACCAAATGGTATATTTGATATATCGATATAGTACCGCATTCAAAATATGCCATAGACGGCACAATATACCAGATTGTCATCCAAAGCAACTAAGACCCTTAGTAAGTAGGCGTTTTTTGCCCATACAAAAGTATCTTTAATAACAACGACAATTTTCTTCTGATCGCAACAAAATTTTCAGGAATCATAACCACTATAGTTATTATTGTATATTCCAAAATTTGCAACTATAGCTTTAATTCGATTTTTTTGATTTGCGGGGGCGGAAGTGGGCGTGGTAAAAATTTGAAACAAACTTGATCTGCGTGCAAACATAAGAAATGCTGTCGAAATAAAATTAGAGCTCTATCTCTTATAGTCTCTGAGATCCAGGTGTTCATACGGACAGACGGACAGACACACAGACACACAGACGGACAGACGGACATGGCTAGATCGTCTCGGCTGTTGACGCTGATCAAGAATATATATACTTTATAAAGTCGGAGATGCCTCCTTCTACATGTTACATACATTTCCTGCCGGGACAAAGTTATAATACCCTTCTACCCTATGGGTAGCGGGTATAAATATATTTTACCATTTAGGATTTTTAAATTCTATGCACAAACACGAACGAATAATTGGAAAAGAGATGTTAAATGCCAAACACTTGGAGACACAATATTTTAGGCTTGAATAGAATAATCAATTTTCAAATATTTACCACAACTAACGATTTTTGCAGATTAATGCTCGAAAGTGAGTTTATAATGTCAACGCTAATGCAATAATATTATAGTAAACACGAATGATTGAAAAAGAGATTGAAAGTAACATAAACATTTGGAGACTAAACTTTTAGAACGTATACTTAATAAAGTAGCATAATTTAAAAGCATATTTCCCTCTATTTATAATTACCGCTAATTATTTTCATTTAAATTTGAAAATCAAATAAGAGTAAGTGAATTTCACTTAATTTTTCTTTCTGGTCAAAAATACCAGTTTCATATTATTAAATTAATAAAATGCATGCATATTTTGTATTTGCCAGAAACAAAAACAATAGTATAATTGTTTCGCTGACTGTGACTGAGATCGTAAATAGTGGCAATTTTCAATTAAAATGGCAGCAAGCAGCGTGAGGCGGCAGCAGCAGCAGAGAATGGTTGAACAAGGCGACAGAAACCACAATTGCACCACCAACACACACACACATACGCATCACTTTAATATCAAGTGCAGTTGCAGAGAGTGTTGCACTTGCAACTCAGATGTGGTTGCTGCTGCTGCTGCATGTTGCATACGCTTAGGCGCTTGTTGCAGTTGCATTTGTGTGTTGTTCGTTTGTTTGTCTGTCCATTTGTTTGTTTATGTTTAGCTGTCAGTGCCACGCCTTGTCGCAGTTGGCACTTGCTAAAACGCCCACGCTGCAACTGCAACAGCAACAGCAACGGCAACGGCATTTGCTGTTGTTGCTGGCGTTGTCAACGCTTCGATTTTGCAGTTGTAGACAATAAATTTGTGCCCCGCTCATTGTCAACTAAAATCAAAAACATAATTCAGAGATGCACAGAGACCACAATGAGACTGAACGTATGTGTGTGAGTGTATGTGTGTGTGTGTGTGCCTGGCATGAAATTAACACAAATGCCAAAACACCAGCAAATGTGGGCGTGGCACGTAGAAGGGCGCAACTCTGTGTTCTCTGCTGCTGCTGTCTGGTTGCTGGTTGTTGGTTGCTGGTTGCTGCTTGCAGCATCTGAACCCAGTTGTGGCAGTGTTTACGCTCCCATTTAATGCATTTGCAGTCCAGCCACAAATCGACAAATCCATCTAAACATGCATGGAACAAAACAGAGAGAGAGAGCTAGATATAGAGAGAGAGCGAGAGAGGGAGACTCTGCGTTGCATGCAAATGACTTCCGGCATTTGGCAGTTTGTTTGTTTAAAGCAAATAAAGGTATTTTGGGTGGGGGAGGAGAAGGGCAAGCGTAGGCTGTTGGTTAGGCAATTCAGTTTTAAATTTAGCACAATTGCCAAAATCGCACACGCCCCCCGCCGCCGCTGCTGAAACGAGCCACATGACAGCCACTAATCTGCACTTGTATTGACATTATATGGACATTTGTAATTTCCGGTCATGCCATTTTTATAACCTCTTGCAAAACTCATAAAAGAAAATTTGCAACAATGGTTAACAATGAGCTCCGTACCCCTCCCCCTTCTAGCCATGTGTTGACCGTACCCATTTTTGCACAAGGGTTTCCCTTTCTCCCTCCCTGGAAGATTGCCAGGATGTGCGAGGCAAAAACACAAAAGGGCGCCAAGTTTTTGGAGCTCGTTAACTATTAAAAAGGCAAGCACAAATACACACACACACAATAGTAGACCCACACATACACACACTCACACTCATAGTCTCACGCATAGAGGCGGCAATTCAATTCTGTTTACGAGCTCACATAAAAAACTTGAATTTTATTCTAACGCCCCAGCATCAATGCCAAAATGTGTTGTCGTCTAATGAGGCAAACCCCAGCACACATACACACGCAAAAAAGGGTTGACAGCGCACACATACATTCACACACTATATAAATATATATACAGACATACTATATATACACACGATGGTAGTAAGTTGTGAAAATGTTTTGGCTTATTGACTATTAAGTTCATAACATTTGCTAGTAATTTAAACCAACTTTGGAAAATATTGCCAAAATATATACATATGAAATTATGATAGCAGACACACCTGTGAACACACACACACTCGCACACTAAGTGAGCGTAAAGCAATTAACCAAATTGCAGTTCAAATGCTGCCAGGCAACAACAGCTTGCGGCAAGCTTTCAGCTCTCAAGTTACGAGTCTCTCGACTCGACTCGACTCGACTCGACTCGACTCGTCTCGACTCGCACTTGAGTTTCCTAATTGGAATTGCAACACAATTTGTTTATGGTTAATCAATTGGGGCGTTGATTAAACCTCTTCATTAGCCTGCAATCGATACAGGTGTATTTGGCAAAATTGAACTTTGTTTCGTTTTAGAGGCAAAAGATTTTCGAATCTGTAGCCCGCATACTGAAAGCAGTCTGAACAACAGTCTCTGTTTAGTTTGTCCTTCTGCTCGGCTCTTCTTTTTCAGCTTGCTTAGGTGAAAAGTCAATATTGTGGTTGTTACTGGAAAATATTAAATCTCTTTGGCCCTTTGGCTGTGGAAGCCGCAACTATTTGCATACAATTTGTTGAAAATAGAAAATAATCAAAGCAATGTGCAGCGAAGCGAAGCGTGCCACAGCAGAAAGCAGGGACAACGGCAGCAACTACTTAGCAAACATCAACACCTGTTAAGGGATTCTCATTTGCAGAGAAGAGAGAACAAATGCTGCAGCCAGCAAGCAGACCAAACCATTGCCAAGGGTAAATGCAATCCGTAAACTGTAAACTGCAGAGCATAGAGCGTAACCCGTAACCCCTAACCCGTAACCCATAACCGGTGGTCGGTAACAACAGCTAATCAATTTTCCAGGACTCTTGGTCTTGGAGCAAATGGAGCAGAAGCCACCACAGCAAGCTAGAGCGAGATTTTCCTGACCGCAGGCAATGCTAATAATCCTCAACCTCGAATTCAAGCTCATCTCAAACCTCAACCCCAATTCAGTTCCAGTTCCACTTCCACTTCCTGTTCTTCTTCCGGTGCAAGTGAACCGTTTTAACTTCATTATGAGATTTGTGTAATTGTTAACCAATTTACCGTTTGCCGTTGCCATTTGCCATTTGCTGGTTGCTGTTGCTGTTCTTCGACTGCTGTCGGCAACAAATATTACAGAGCCATGGCCAAACAACGATATGCGAACGCTGTCCAAATTATTATGCTGCAAATGCAATTAATGCATAATACAACTCAATTTGCCAAATAATTACAGTCTTGCCACATTGTTGATATTGTCGCTTACCTTCCACTCCCACTTTCCTTTCTTTTCCTCTCTCTCCTCTGGCTGTCTGTAATGCTTATCTTGTACTTAACTTAGCAATTCGACTGTCAATTATTTTCATTAACCCTAAATTAGCACTAAAATCAAATGGAATTGAAGCGCATAAAGCCGCTGCATTAAGCTAAGCTACTCAGAAATTTGTCTGCATATTTTATAAATAAATATAATCTTGTTTAATAAATAAAATGTTTTTATAGAAATATCAAAACTTTAATGTTCCATATTTCAATTCGGAAATACTATAAGTACGCATGAGAATATCGAATCAGGTTTATACACACAATTTAATTATCTTAAAATATTCAGCTCTGAACTAATTTAAAAGTACTTCAAATTCAATCAAAGTTCTAAATTAAAAAATACATGTATAAATATTCATTTAAATATCTTATTTCAGTTAAAAATACTTTCTAAAATATTTTTTGTTGTCTTCTTTTTGCAATATTAGCATGAAAAATATTTATTACAAAGAAATAATATTGTTTAATAAAGAATAATTACTTTATGCAAATGTAATCTTCTAAAACAATAAAAATAATACACATATGTTTGAGCATAATAAAAACTTCTAAAACGAAACTTGCATGAACCATTAAAAAATTCCCAAAATTTAATTTCATCAAAATCAATATTTTAATTATGCGAATGTAATACGTAATTAGAAACTAATGACTTGCCATTTGAATTCGCAAATAAATTCTGCTTTTATTTAACGTTAGATTCACGTCACAAAATTTGGATGCACTAACGAAATATTATAGAGAGAGCACCAGTCAAATGTTGCCGCGTGCTGGTTGCAAAATTTCACTTTCGCAATTGCTGGCTGGCATTTAAGAGGCAGACAACAGCAACAGCGGGAACAACGACAGCAATGTGCATCATGCAGCGATTTAGCCTAATTAAAATTGTGATATGTTTGGCACGAAATGTGAAAACAGCTCCAGGCCCAGAGGCAGCCAGCCACTCGTATTTGTATTTGCATTGTTTTATGTGACAGTGGCCATAAAATGCAGCTAATGCGAAATGATAATAATGAAAGGGCCCAACTCATATCGTGATATCAAGCCAGCTTCCCCCTTTTTCCCTGCCCTACCCTGCCCACACACAACACTCAATCCGAAAATATAATTTACTGTATGCTGCTGATGTGGCACAATTTTCAGTTGGTTTTAGTTTAGTTTTGTTGATTTTTTGGCCAAACACACACATACAGAAGCAGATGATGGGCCATTTAAGAGAGGCATTTACATAAAACACGTGCTTGTTGTTCTTGTGGTTGTTGTTGACCTTTAATTATTTGCTGCCATAAAGCGGAGAAGAAGCACAGAAAGAACGTTTGCGGGCAAGCACTTTCGCTTATTGAAAATGTGGGAAAGAAAAAAAAAAACTGCAAATCGAGACGCAGACATGAATGTTTATTGATCGCCAAGGCGATGCTTTTAAGGCCATCATAAAAATAATAATGATGCAAAGGTATGACGACTGAAGTGTAAGCGAGTGAGTGAGTGTAAGAGTGAGAGGCAGCTGCACATCGAAATAAATATTTATATGCGCGCCATCTATAAATTGAAAGGACATGGGGGCCAAAGGGTTGGACCGCTAATGCCAATTCCAGGCGACAGGTGAAACGATAAGGATAAGGAGAGAGCAAAAGCAACAACTGAAGCAAGCAAGGACTTATGAGCTTTGGCTGCGCGGCATTTGGACTTGGACATTTTTACGATGTGATTTCACATAACCACAGCAGACGTGCAGACACACACACAAACACACATGCACAGATAGATATAGAGAGAGACAGCGACAGACGTTGTACATAAGTTGCAGACGCTTTGGTGATAAACTTTGAAATTGCTGCAGAACGTATGTGGCACGTGGCAGAAGGAGAAAGGAGGAAAGGAGACGACTGAAGACGGGGCAGCTCGGAAAATTTATTATACTCCAGCGGCACAAACGAATTCTAATAAGCAAAATGCGCCGTTGAGCCGCGCTAATGTCCTGCAGCAGCGAAATCAAACGGAATTACAGGGCAACACATATTACGCATACGACACAAAGGATTGACAATCATACTCAGTATATAAGAGTGGCATATACTTATACTTCTATTACTTTTAGTTTGATTTCAATGCGACTCAGGCGGAGGCGGGCATGCATGACGCAACCCATTCATTTGCCACACACACACACACACACATACACAAAGAAATGCGCCAATGTGGCAAGCATATTCATATTGCTTGAAGGAAAAAACGGAGAAGAATTGTCGCACTTGAGTTGATTTAATTCAATTCATGGACAGACAATGATTGCGTCAATTGCCGCATGTTTATCATTGTGACAGCCAAAGTTCTGTCCAGATCTTGGCACGAATCTGGGACACAAACCCTTCTTCATCACTTTATCTCTCTCTCTCTCTCTTTCGTTCGCGGAAATTGTGGAAATTGTATGTAAGCGTT